>NC_067490.1:12632953-14037953 GCF_947179515.1 Apodemus sylvaticus
TTGACCCAGGGCATGCAAAGGTCACAGGAAATTCGTGCCACAAAGGAGACTTGTCTTTGTTCTACATAATAACATTCTAAAATAATGTTGTTTTTCCATTCTCCACTGGGCTTAGCCTTAGTCTTGTTTTGCGCCTGCGCCTTGGCTCCCTAGGGTATTGACCAGGAAGCTGCAGACGCTGGCAGTCTCCTAGCAACCAGGTCTCCTGGTAATGGGCTGAGCGCTCTGGCTGGCAGACACCAGACTTCACTAAGACAAGTGGAGCAGCTGCAGCTGGTAGGTGCCTGGCACAGGGCGTGGGGGCGCTTCCTGACCCACCCAGTTCCATTCACACGGGGCTAGTGCCCTCACACCCTGGGTCTTGTCTTTCCCGCTGGTAGCAGGATTCCTGTAGTGTGAGCCCTTTACCGGAGGGCAGCCCATGTCCCAGAGACTAAGATCCCTTGGAGTGGACCTCATTTTAGAGACCGCTGTTACCTTCTCACCCGGTCTAGCTCTTTTCCTCCCTGTCTTGCTTGGCTGGTGGCCTGGCTTGTCTTTCTTATTTCAGAGTTGAGTCCTGCCTGCTCCTGCAATAGTGATCAGGATACTAACCACAATCAATATATTTCAAGTTCTGGCCAGTCAGGCTCATGGGTATCAGTTATACGACAATGCTGGAAGGGCAGGGAGGAAATACTCTTATTACCCATTTCTTCAGCTACAGAGAAGATACAGGTGGAAGAGAGAATGATTTGTCAAGAGTAACGGGGTGGTCCAGGACTATATCCCGTTCTTAACTCTGAAGCCACATTGCCCATGTTGCACAAAGAGTATACGTGTGGGGGACAAGAAATCATTCTTTAATCTTAATCCCTTCTTGCAAAAGTGTCCTATGCATGCCCCTGACATGAAGGAGCAAGGCTTCCAGCTTTAGCAACTCCTTAGCCAAAACATGTTTTCTTACCTATAAACGTGGACGGCTCCTTATTGAGTCACGGTGAACTAGTGGCTACCAGTTAAATAGATATTAATTTAAAAAAAAAGATTTATTTATTTATTTCATGTGAGAACACTGTTGCTATCTTCAGACACACCAGAAGAGGGCATCAGATTGTCATTACAGATGGTTGTGAGCCACCATGTGGTCGCTGGGAATTGAACTCAGGACCTCTGGAAGAGCAGTCAGGGCTCTTAACCGCTGAGCCCTCTCTCCAGCTCTAGATACTAATTATTATTGTGGCCAGCTAAGCAGGAGCATGAAAGGAGAAAACATGTTGGTTTTTTACTTGCTTGGCCTTTTTCCCTCCTGCCCCCCACCCCCATTTTGGTGTCTATGACTAAGGAACCAATCTACCAAGTATCCCGAGCAGTTTCTTCTGTCTTTGAGCCACACGTGTGATGTGACCTTGAGAAATCCAGTCAGCCTCCGTTCGCTCATCAGTAAATCCAGGTGCAAGTACCCATCCTGTTTGTCTTCACAGACAGTTCTGAGGCTGAGATGGATTATCGTGTAATATCCCGTGAGGATGTTACACGATAATAGTAATAATGACGGGTTTTTAAAAATTTTTATATTTTTACTTTTTTTTGTTGTTGTTCTTTGATTAGCAGTTTCTACAGAGTTTCATTTTCAAAGCCCTTTGGCGGCTGTGAGAAGATGGCCCATGCCCGGATCTCCATGTATATGCCTCCTGACATCGACCCCACAAAAGCCGCCATTGCTTATGGCTGTCGGGCCTTGCGCAAACTGAATGAGGAGCTACAGTCAGGGGATCTCCTGACAAGGCAGAAAGCCCTAGTGGCTCTGTGTGACCTCATGCACGATCCTGAGTATGTCTACGAGGCCATCAACATAGGTGAGAGCATCACGCCCCGGGTAATGATTTCTGGGGAGCAGGGAGGGAGGGGCTGGTGTAGCTCAGACATCGGATGGCGTCAGTAGTCAGAGCTGCTACTTCCTAAGCTGGACTTCCGGCCAGCAGTGCTCCCAAGTGCAGTGCTAACCCCAAGAGACGGAACATTCTCCATCTACAGGTCTAAAACTCAGTGTTCAGGAGAAAGGTGTGAGTCGAAGGTTGCCCAGTCAGTAAGTTAAATAGGAGGGGCTGGAGAGATAGCTCAGTGCTCAGCAGTACTTGTTATTTTCTCAGAGGACGTGAGTTCAGATCCCAGCCCCGACGTCAGAGAGCACACAACCGTCCACGACACCAGCTCCAGAGAACCGAGGCTTCTGTCCTCTGTGTGCACTTGCACACACACACCTAGATGTAATTTTAAACACAATAAGTAAATCTTTAAACGTTTAAGCCGGATCTTTCTATGTTAAGCCTAGCATCCCTAAATCTAGCCAATTCAAGGGTGTGGTGACTAGTTTGTGGAATGTATCCTTTTTTGTTGTTGCTGTTTTGTTTTTCAGTATGCCTATATGTGTCTGTAGGTGGGTAGGTGCTTGTGAATGCAAGTGCTTAGGGAGGTCAGAAGAGGGCGTCTGATCCCCAGAGCTACAGCCATAGGTGGTTGCGAGCTGCCTCGTGTAGGTGCTGAGAATTGACCTCAGAGACCTCAGCAAGAGAGGCATGCCTGTGGCAGGTTTGTAATCTGACCTCAAGTCTCTCCTGAGATCAAAGGAATGTCAAGGGAAAAAAAATTTAACCCCAGGACACTAGGAGGAACTAATAGGGGGGAAAAAAAAAGAAAGCTTGGGGATTTCTCTCAGTGGTAGAGCTCTTGCCTAGTGAGCAAAAGGCCCTGGGATTGGTCCTCAGGTCTGGGAGTTGGGGGTGGGGTAGGTGTAGGTGGGGCTGAGGCCCAGGAAAGGCTGGGTATAGAGGCACATGTCCTTTATTCTAGTACCTAGGAGGCAGAGGCAGGTGGATTTCTGTGAGTTTGAGGCGAATTTCAGAATGACTAGAGCTGTATAGTAAGACACTGTCTCAAAAATTAATTAATTAATTAATTAATTAATTAATTAATTAATTAATTCCAGGGGTGGGGATGGAAGAATTATGAGCAGGCTTAAGTGAGATTGTCTCTGGGTGTGTGAACCCCTTCTACTAACAAACGCTGTGCCCCTGACTTGATGCCCGCAGAACCAAAGTACAGACCTTCAATACTTTCCCGTTACCTAATATGGGGTCACTTCTCGCTGACTTCTCTGATCAGCTTTTGCGTCGGCAGCCGTTCAACAGTTTTCCCGTCCCCACAGGCTGCCTGGAGAGCCTGAAGGCCCTGCTGAGGGATGATGATAACCTGGTGCGGATAAAGACCACCGAGGTGCTGTACATCATGACCACCCATAACATCGGCAGGTGGGCAACTCCCGATGGATACCCATGCCACGGTTAGGAATTGTACTAGTCCACCCTGGGGGAGATGCCCTTGAGTGACCCCGAGCGAGCGCTCTTTCTCTTTTACTGAGAGCACTGGTCACTGGTGGCGCCTCTAATTGTGGATAATAATTCTTTCTGTAGGGCAGTTTGGCTGTTTCTGTAGCGGGCGAGTAGGATTCGCTTCCAGATGTTTCTCTTCATGTTGAGGATTAGATCTAGGCTTCCAGGCATGCTACCCAGGCGCCCTACCACCAAGATGCACTCTGGTTCTGTTCTAGACTAATCTTTATGTTACTCCCTGGTCCGGGCTTCTCACATTTGAAAGCGGACAGTTCCGATCCTTCAGCGAGCTCCTCACACCTTCTTCAGCTGGACGCTGATCAGGAGCTATGGCTGGGCGTGTGTAGTGGGGTACACAGAGTCGATCTGAGCCTTAGTTCAAAAAGGTAAGTCAATGCTGTGGTTGTGCGATGACGTAGGGATGTGGTCTCCATCCTGCTGGTGGTGGGGCAGCCTTTCCTGCTTCGCCGCAACCTACCCAGATCTCTTGATCCCACTTACTTAGTTTCAAACAGCAGTTGTCAACCTGTCGGTCCCGACCATTGAAAACCCCATATTTCCCATGGTCTTAGGAACTGAGGCACTTCTCAGTAGTAACAGTATAGTTACAAAGAAGCAACGGAAATAAATTTGTGGTTGGGGATTCCTAAGACCATTGGAAATGGTTTCCTAATGTTTGCAACCATCAGAGATAGGCGTTTTTCCCGTGGCTGTGACCCACAGATTAAGACCTGCTGGTCTAAGATAACCTTGGGGAGCGAGAGACCATTTGTATTCTGGAGTTGGAGACTGGAGAGCCACTTGACTCTCCTGTGGTCCCAAGGTTAGGTGTTGCTTGGACACTAAGAAGCCCTAATGTTGTGAGGAGGTCGTGGAATCTTTAGACATGGGGGCTAGCTATCATGCATTGAGCTGTCGGCATGGGTCCTTAGAGGTCACAGCCAAGCTCGGGGTTCCAGCTGGTGTCAGCTTCTTCCTCCCGATTTGCTGAGATATAAGCTCCAAATATCATAGAAAGGAGCCTGTCCCACTTGACAAACCTTTCCTGTCATGAAACTGAGCCAAAATACTTCTTAAAG
The DNA here is from genome assembly GCF_947179515.1 of Apodemus sylvaticus. Classification (NCBI taxonomy): domain Eukaryota; kingdom Metazoa; phylum Chordata; class Mammalia; order Rodentia; family Muridae; genus Apodemus; species Apodemus sylvaticus. The sequence goes on from NC_067490.1 coordinate 12,637,404, forward strand.
TTGTCCCCACTACACAAGTGTGTACTCAGCGTAGGTGTCTAAACTTAACCTTTCCCCAATATACTACAGTACATAAGGAAAGTAACCCTTCCCAAGCAAATGTAGTTGGCTGTAAATTCCACTCCCAAGTTCAGTGGTCATAGGACACGCCCCCTTCCCCGCCCCCTACATGCCACACCCTTTTCTTTCCCATTGTTCCCTCCCTCCCTCACCCACTCCTTCCTTCCAGTGAGGGTAGACATTGAACTTCAGGGCTTTGTATATGCTAAGCGACTCTAGAACTGAGCTACATCTCCAGCACTCGGGGGTCACTACTAGGGCCCCAAGTGACTGCCTGGAACTTCCGGTGCAGAGCCCCTCCCACTAAGGCATCACCGGAGAGATGAGGAGGCGGGGCGAGGATGGCCTTCTAAGCATGGCATCTGGGCACCTCCTTAATCCACGCCGCACCCCAGTGGACAGGAAGCTCCCTGGCAATCTAGCTCTTGCTGCTCTGCTGGCACACAGTCGAGCCACTCTCTCATTCTGAGCTTTCCTCTCTGGGTGTTTTTGCCTTTAAAATTTTTTCTGTCATCAAATAGTCATTGTACAAAATCATGCGTTCCATCGTGACATTTCCAAGCAGGTCGATCATGGGCTTTCTTTTTCTTACTTTAAAAAAAAATATGTATTTATTTATTTATTTATTTATTTTAAATTATTTACATTTCAAATGTTATCCCCTTACCCCGTTTCCCCCTCTCCTGGAACCCCCCTATCCCATCCCTCATTCATCCCCCCACACCCCGCTTCTATGAGGGTGTACTCTTCGGTTGGTGACTTAGTCCCTGGGAGCTCTAGGGGTAGTGGTTGGTTGATATTGTTCTTCCTATGGGGTTGTAAACCCCTTCAGCTCCTTCAGACCTTTCTCTAACTCCTCCACTGGGGATCCCGTGCTCAGTCCAATGATTGGCTGCAAGCATCCGCATCTGTATTTGTCAGGCTCTGGCAGAGCCTCTCAGGAGACAGCTATATCTGGCTCCCGTCAGCAAGCCTATCTTAGCATCCACAATAGTGTCAGAGTTTGGTGACTGTATCTGGGATGAGTCCCCACGTGGGACAGTCTCTGGATGGCCTGTCTCTAGCTCTGCACTGTCTCCATATTTGCTCCGGGATCACAGGCTTTCTTATTCCCACCACTTCAGGTACCTGGTCTAGTTTCCTTATCTTTTCCCTTTCAGCTGGTCTTCCTCTTCCTAAATATCCCTTCATGCTTTACCTGTGAGCTCTTTCCCCAGCCTCCATCCCACTATTTCTCCATCCTCTCCTCTCTCCTTCCCTCCATCTCGCTTCATGTGGAAGGCTAACCTTGAACTCCTGGGTACAAGCGACCCTCCTGGTCAGAGTTCCTGGGGAAATGGGACTGTGAAGAACACCAGCAGGTTTTCAGGGCCTGATGTGGACTGGATTGCTGCGGGGAAAGATCGGAAATGCCGCAGCTCTGCATGGGCGTGCCCTACTTCGATTTCCCCTTCCCAGAACAGTGCAAATCATTAAGCTCTGACCAACGTCAAAGCACCACCTTAACCGGCTGGGCGTGTCCCTTGTGCTGGCTGCTTAGCTCAGCGCTTCGTACACGCCTTTATTCCTGAACCCACCCTGACAGGTGTGACCTCAGAAGATTCCATTCCAGATGCTGTTGTCTACTTAAAAGAAATGGTTCACAATCAAAGAATTAAAGAAACAACATAGCTCCTTTAAATTGCTCCTTTAGCTCAAAACACAAATGAGAAGATATTTGCCGATCCTTGTGTGAGAATTTTGTTTGTTTATTTGTTTTTGAGACAGGGTAGCCCTGGCTACCTGGTCCAGGGGCTCGCTCTGTAAACCAGGCTGGCCTCGAGCTCAGAGATCCTTATCCAGGCCTTTCCTAGGATCTGGGTTCATCAGGTGGTGCTTTTGGCTTTCTTTTCTCTTTAAACTCCTGGCTTGATCTGCAGTGTGGTCCTCGAAAGCACACCCAGACCAGGAAGACACGGTTGAAACAGTCAGCATACAAAATAAATAAATAAATACAACGTAGAATATCTTACAGTCATCTCACACTTTCAAGAGACCTGTTTGAGTTTTCACAAACCGTTCAAAGACGTTTCAAGAGGAAATAAAAACAATCCTCTCTCTAATTGGCTTACCTAATATTTAATTAACTTACGTATTATTACAACAAGCATAGAGGGCAGCCCTGGGTCTCAAGGGAAGCAGCTGGCTGCCAGAAAACTGGAAGTCAGTTGGGAGAAGAGACAGAAGAGCTGGGAGGGGCCTGGGGGGAGGGGCTGGGCCTGTGCCTTGTCTGCCCTGGAGACCGCAGAAAGGTGGTGAGCTGAGGCCCACAGTGTAGGCAAGGTGGGTGACAGGTTCCTTGTGCCACTTCCCACGGGGCGGGTCTGGAGCTCAGAGCAGTGAAAAGAGTCACAGGAATCCAGAGACACTGCTCAAAAGTGCGAGAATCAATGCTCTTCCCACTCCATGAAGCACAGTGCGGTGCATTCATGACCTCCGGGGCTTCCGAATGTGGCAGATCTCTCTGCTCTGTGCCTGAGACAGTATAGATCCCAGGAGGCTCCAGAGATTATATTATAGAGCTATAGGAATAAAAACCGCGTTGGGGGAGGGGGTTGGAGAGATGGCTCAGTGGTTAAGAGCACTGACTGCTTTCCGGGAGGTCCTGAGTTCAAATCCCAGCAACCACATGGTGGCTCACAACCATCTGTAATCAAGATCTGACGCCTTTTTCCGGTGTGTCTGAAGACAGCTTGTAATGGCTATTCCTGGTTGTCAACTTGACTATATCTGGAATGAACTACAATCTAGAATTGAAAGGCTCACCTGTGATCCTAATCTGGAGGCTCAGAGGTATAAGTTTCTGACCTGGATCTTGGCATGGAGATCTTGAAGCATAGTGACTATGAATTCCAGAAGATTAAGGCAAGGAGATCTCTGAGTTCAAGATCATCTGGGATTAAAGGCATGGAGGCACATGCCTTTAATCTGGGCTACACCCTCTGCTGGAGACCTACAGCCTTTAATCTGGGCTACACCCTCTGCTGGAGACCTACAGCCTTTAATCTGGGCTACACCCTCTGCTGGAGACCTACATAAGGACATTGGAAGAAGGAAGACTTACTCTTCCTTGTCTGCTTGTCTTGTGGGACTGAGCAACTGCTAGATCCTTGGACTTTCATCTACAGCTGCTGCTGACCATTGTTGGGGAGTTGGACTACAGACTGTAAATCATCGACAAATTCCCTAACTATATAGAGACTGCCCATACGTTCTGTGACTCTAGAGAACCCAGACTAATACACAGCTACAGTGTACTTAAATATAATAATAAAACCATTTTAAAAAACGGCATTGCACGGGTATTGCACTAGACACTTGGCCAATGGAATAGAATTGAGAACCTGTGTATAAGCATAGGCTCTTAGAGTCACCTGTTTTTTTGACAAAAAAAAAAAAAAGCCTAAAATACACATTGGAGAAAAGCCATCATCATCTTCAATTTGCTGCTAATGTTGCTAGTCACACTAGATAGCTCTGTCTAGAAGACTGGAACTATAAACTTATTTCTCAGCCCACACAAAACTCAACTCCAAATGGTTCAAGGGCTTCGACGAAAGACCTGACAACCTGAATCTGATAGGAAGGGATATACTTGAACTCACTGGCACAGGACACTGATAGCGCAGGCATTCAGACCAGTCATTAATAAACAGGACCTCATGAAACAATAAAGCTTCTATATGGCCAAGAAAAACACCATTCAAGTGAAGAAGCAGTCTACAGAATTGGGGAAAATTCACTAGCTATACCAGTCATATCTAGACTATGCAGAGAACTAAAAAAAACAAAAAAACAAAAAAACAAAAAAAAAAACAAAAAACAAAAAACAAAACCAAACCAACCAACCAACCAACCAAACTAACTAACTCAAGAAGACAGCTCAGGTTAAAAAAATGAGGCCTGGAACTAATCAGAGAGTTCTCAAAAGATGAAATACAAATAGAAACATTTTAAAACACTTTCGAGATCCTTGGCCATTGGGAAACGCATATTAAAATTACCTTGGGATTTCAACTTACTCCGTCGTGGTGGCTAAGAGAGAGAAAATAAAACGATGACGAATGTTCGTGTGGATGTAAGGAAAGAGAAACACCTATTCACCCAGGAGGGAAAACTGGGTGCAGCCACTATGGAAATCAGTGTGGCGGTTCCGCAGAAGGCTAGAGATGGACCCGGCTCTATACTACTCTTGGGCACATGCCCAAAGGACTCTGTATCCTACCGTAGAGATAACTTACCATTTGTATTCTTTGCTGCCTTATTCACAATGGCCAGGAAACAGAAACAACGTATACCCTCATAAGCCAAAGAGTGGATAATGAAAACTGTGTTTACACAATAGAACAGTATTCTGCTATTAAAATAACTGAAACTGGGTCCGAAGAGATTGCCCAGTGGTTACAAATATTTGTGGCTCTTGCAGAGGACCTGGGTTTGGTTCTAAGCACTCACATGGTGGTTCCAGTTTCAGGGGATCCAATGCTCTCTTCTGACTTCTTTGGGCATCACCCGTACATGTGACACACTGACACACACACACACACACACACACACACACACACACCACATGAAAAAATGCACGCACACAAGCAAACACCCATACACATAAAATAAATTTATCTTAAGAAAAGAAAACTGGCCAGGCAGTGATGGCGAACGCCTTTAATTCTAGCCCTTGGGAGGCAGAGGCAGGTGGATTTCTGAGTTTGAGGCCAGCCTGGTCTACAGAGTGAGTTCCAGGACAGCCAGGGCTACACAGAGAAACCCTGTCTCAAAAAACCAAACCAAACCAAACCAAAGCAAACCAAACCAAAACTGAAATGGTCTTCTTATGTCTAACCCCACTCTCCCTTCTTTAGAGTTGGCTTCTTAAAGCATGAGATCATCCTAGCTCTGTCGCTCCTGCTGAGTGATCACCAGACCCTCTGCCGGGAGAACCTACATCAGGCTTACAAGCATCTGGCGCAGCTGCCTGAAGGTAGGGTTGCATCGCACATGGGATCAGGTAGACGATTGTCTGTAGTCTTCCGCTTCCGGTCAGTTTGTGCCAGGTCATAGGTCACAGACTTTAGTTCTTTTTTTTTTTAATGACCTTTGAGTGGGACCTGAGTGCAAGCTGTACCTCCAGCTACTCTAAAGGCTGAGCGCTGAAAGGATCAACCTGGCTATTAGCATGTGACTTTGTTTCAAATCTGTAGCAGCAGCAGTAGCAGCAACAACAAAAAATTACCATTTTTGTTTCAATATGACAAAATTGGGGGGGGGGGATGTTTTTCCTGACACAGAGTTTCCCTGTGTAGCCCAGGCTGTCTCAGAACTCTCTCTGCAGACCAGGCTGGCCTTTAACTCAGAGATCCTCCTGCCTCTGCCTTCTAAACGCTGATGTGTTTTACAAAGTTGGGCTACAAAGTAGCTCAGAAGTAGGATAAGGACCTTGAGTTCTATCCCATCATGCACCTCTAAAAATGCAAATATGTCAATATTTGGTTAACTTCTAATAAATAAACACAAAGAAGAAGCCCGGTAGCCTGTTCCCCACACTCCAAGCCTTTCCACAGGCCCCAGGCTGGGTTCCTCTTCCTCATGGTGACCCCTTCTGAGGTTATGTGCTAGGATGTTTGGTACTTTTTCTTTTTTTGGGGGGGGGGGATACTGGTATTGAACCCAGGCTTTCCCATGTGCTGACTGATAACTCCACCATGAAGCACATTCCCAGTTTAGTCTATGACTCTTAAAGATTTCTGAAAATGAGAATATCCAGTCTATCCTATTTCAAAGATTGTATGTGCTTTCAGTTAGTGTTTCTGAATCAAAAGTGATTTTTGAAGGTTCAGATTTGCATCAGGTGAGGATTAGAGCTCGTCTGTTCTGCTGCCGAGGACCTCTGGCAATATGTACCCACTGAAGGCATAGATACAGTCCAAGTACCCTCTGCATCTCCCACAGTTAGTTCCCTTTCTTTGGTCTCCACTGATGCACTAACAATTTGGTGACTATAACCCTAAAACACGTACATAGATTTTTTTTTTAACCACATATACAGTATATAAAATATATAATATTTTGCATATTTTACATCTGTGTTAAGTGTGTCTTGCTGCATGTATTCCTTGGCAGCTTAAAAGTACCCCAAGAAGTAATATTATATGTTTAAAAATTATCATATTTGTGATGTATATCTCCACAAAGTATCATAGTTGATGATGACATGATGATGATGATGTGTGTGTGCATGCAGGCGTCTGTGTGTGTATGTATGTGTGGGGGGGGCGCACACATGTGCATGTGTATTTTGACATATGTGTGGCGGGCAGAAGGCAACTTTTGAACTTTGGGGAGTTGGTTCTTTCCTTCTACCTTGCTGAGGTAAGATCTGGTTTGCTGTTTCTGCTGTCCTGCATACACCAGGCTCGCTGGCCCATGGAATTCTGGGTAATTCTAGTTTCCCCTTCTATTTTTGCCTTAGGAATGCTTGGATTACAGGTGCCTGCTACTGCATCCACTTTTTTTTAAAACATGGATTCTAGGGATGGAATTTAGGTAACCAGGATTGCATGTCAAGGGCTTTTACCTGCAGAGCCATCTCACTGACCCTAATATTATAATTTTGAGATGTACCCACGTTGAATCGTATGCCGTTTGAATGTATTATGATATACTTCTATGTTGGCTCTTTCCACTTCTGGGCTCCATAGGGAATGAGTAGTAGATATCTCTGCACAGGCTTGTCTGGTACCCATAGAGTCTACTAGTGAAGGGGATGCTGGCCTCATGTCTTAGTTAGGGCTTCATTGCTGTGAAGAGACACCATGACCAAAGCAACTCTTACAGCAGACAACATTTAATTGGGGTTGGCTTACAGTTTCAGAGGTTCAGTCCGTTATCAGCATGGTGAGAGCGTGGCAGCATCCAGGCAGATATGGTGCTGAGAGTTCTGTATCTTGGTTCGAAGGCAGCTGGAGACCGTTTTCCACAGGCCGCCAGAAGGGGAGATGCTGTTCTGCACTGGGTGGAGCTTGAGCATAGGACCTCAGGCCCTACCCCCACACCCACTCACTTCCTCCAACAAGGCCACACCCACTCCAACAAGGCCACACCTCGTGATGGTGCCACTTTGCTCTGGCCAAACATATTCAAGCCACCACATCTCAGATGCACACCTGCTTCACTTTTGCAGGATATCAGAACTGCTTCCCAGCCTGCCCACCCCCAGCCAGTGCCATCCTGTCAGCTAACCCAATGGTACGCTTTGGAAGCTCACTGTTGTATGGTGTTGCCCACGTGGCATGACCAGTGAGAATGAGCATCTCTCTACTCCGTATTGCTTCAGGCTCCTTTCTGCCCAGTGCCTCTGGGGGAGCTGGGATCCCCTCTGCCAATACGTTCCTTTTCTGTTCAGTTGCCAACTTGATGAGCACTAGAATCACTTAGAAGATGGACTCTGGGCATGCGCGTGAGGGACTATCTGGGGTATGTTATTTGGGACCGGAAGCCTCACCCACTGACTGTGTGTGGTATCAAGCCCTGGGTTGCTGGCCTGGGATCCCGAAGAGCAGGATACATGTATTGTTTATTCTCTGCTGTCTGAGCGTGAACACGAACGTGGCAACTTCCTCAAGCCCCTTCGGCTGTGCCTTCCCTGTAACGGACTACTCTGGGGTCCGTGACCAAATAAACCCTTCCGTCCCGAGGCTGCTTTTGTCAAGAGTAATTTTTTTCGTAGCAATAGGAAAGGTACCCAAGATGGGTAAGCTTCTCTTTATTTATTCGGTTGGCCCTAAAGTTCTTCACTTGGAAGTTGGTCTCACCAGCCTTTCCTTTGTGTTTTCCCCTGAGGTAGGGATCGCTAGAGAAGACAGTCCCACTTATCCTGAGCTGAAAACATTCTCTGCCGTGTCTCCTAGGAAACAGGCAATTTTTCTCGTTCAGCTGGCCCCCCCAATGGAACCTTGCCCATCTTCCGTCTGGACCTCGCCAATCAATAAATACTACCAGGGTTCTGAACGCTCCGGGTGTCCTGGGTTCTCTCCGATGCTCCCCATCTCCCTGTAGAACCCCAACAACATGAGAGTGTAGGGATTCCGCTGGGCTGAAGTCCCCAACCAACACAAGCCTTTCTGGAGACCTCTGCACGAGCCATTAGCCTTGATGGGTACTAATCACCAGGGGTGAGGTCCCCAGAGGGCAGGCCAGGGAAGCCTGGTGGAGAGATTGGCATCAGGGGCTTGGGTGATGATGGATAAATTGGCAGAAGGGAGACAGTGTGGTCCTTGCCTGGGGAGGTCCATCTTGGGGTCACTCTGGTGCTGTGGCTTTTGGGTTCAGTGGTGTGGCTGCACCTTACAGTGTCCATACCCCAGGGTAGGGGCATGGGTTTCTTCTTCAACATGCCTCCTATCAGTATGTGACTCTGGGCAGTTGCTAGTTGGCAGGAGCCTGAATTGCTAGCTTACGGCATATATTATGGGGTTTCCTTGTCAATGGCAGCATTGGAAGTTTTTTTGCTCTCTTTTGTTTTTCAAATCAGAGACCACCGGTGTCTGTGGAGTACCTTGCATGTAGCTAATATTGGTTAGCAGGTGGATGTACCTGTCAAAGGCCTTTCCTTCTGAATCCTCGGATCTACCAAGGTCTGACTTGTTCCCAGAATAACCAGCAGGGGGTGCACCAGGACTAGGGCCTGTGCCTGTCTCATGTCCTACGGGGGTTGCCCTGTTAGGAGAGGAGAAACCAAAATAGAATAGGTAAATGCCACAAAGGGGCTGCCAGGCCACGTTCCCTAAGAAACTAGTGGCCTTGAGTGCCCACCCAGGATCGTCTTCTGTGTCAGGCATTGGCTGGGTATCTGGGTAGGTTGGCTTGGTCCATTTTCCATGTAATTCCCTCCGGTGGTGTCTGGTCTCAGACTCTGGCCCAGATGTAGTGGTGGTAGTGTAACTTACTGTCTCTGCCCCTGACGTAGGATGCCTGGACTTCGGTCAGGCCCTGACTAACCCCAAATAATCACTAACTTTCCCCCCCAGCTTTGCAGCATGCCTAGATCTCAGTGTGGCGTGTGTGTGTGTGTGTGTGTGTGTGTGTGCGCGCGCGCGCGCGTGCACACCACAAGATGATGTTTGCCATGAACCAACCAGACCCCCAAGAGCTCCTGGGGACTAAACCACCAACCAAAGAGTACACAGGGAGGGGCCCATGGCTCCAGCTACATAGGTAGCAGAGGATGGCCTTTTCAGACATCAACGAGAGAAGAGGCCATTGGTTCTGCCAAGGCTTGATGCCCCATTAATGGGGAATACCAGGACAGGAAAATGGGATTGGGTGGGTTGGTGAGCAGGGGGGGATGGGATAGGGGGTTTTCGGAGGGTAAAGGAGGAAAGGGGATAACATTTAAAATGAAAATAAAGCAAATATCTAATAAAAAAATTTTTATCAACCAAACCAAAACCAAAACCAACCAACCAACCAACCAAACAAACAAACAAAAGGAGATGTTTGCACGTGGTTTTCAACCTGGCTAGGTTGACATCTAGCAGGCAGCTGCCCTGGAGTCATACTGTCTTGGGCTTGGCTGGGATCTGGGCAGCTGTTTTCACAGTAGGGATGAACCTATAGGGACCGACGGAGAAACTGTCCCTTCAACGGAGACCTCAGCCCCAGGCAGGCAACCTACTCTTGCATCTGATGCTACAGCCGTGTCTGCGGCAGGATATTTAATCACAGTGCGGACCCCAAGACTGTGAACTGGAAAATCCTCCTGGAAAATCTCCCTTTAACCCAGGAGCTTTCTGTTTACTATAAACAGGTAGCTAGCTGTGTGGCTCAGCCCTGGCACAAGCCTTTCATCCAAGAGCTTTCTGTAAACAAGAAATGGCCAAGAGACCGAGCTAGCAGCGAGAAAGTAAGAGAAAGGAGGTTCTTTTGGAGTTGAAGGATATTTCAGACAGTATGGAGAAGGAGAAGGAGCTTTTTTCTTTCAGTGGAGCGGGAAGGCCAGCTGAGTGCTTTCTCTGCCTCTCTGAGCTAGCAGGGTTTTACCCCAGCGTCTGGCTCCCGAGTCTTCACCAGCAAAACCAAACAGCAGGAATTTTTGTCTTTAAAACGACATATGTCCTTAGCCTGACAGTCCAAGTTGCCCCTGTAGGATAAACCTTTAGGATAAACACCTGACAGCAAGGACCTATTTATTTCGCTGCCATCATCGTTTCTGGGTAGCCCCCCTTTCCCGCCACTCTTACCCCCTCCCCGGCACCTCCAGTGGGATAGAGTCTTTTCCTGTCCAGCCCTGTCAGGACTGACCAGGGTCCCAGAACTTACCCTCACCGGTTCTCTTGGGTGAAGCAGGCTTAATCAGCTCTCTCCATTAGGTTTGCATGGTATCTCCTGGGGTTCAAAATAGCCTATTACCAACGGAATTACCACAGGGACCGGGTCCTCTGGGGGCACACTCAAGGCTGTGCTGGCTGGCAGCTGGTGTGGGAACTACCCCCAGCCCGAGGTTCCCTGTTGGGCCTCCATTGGTGAGATGAGTCCCTCAGGGTGCTACCCAGCCGTTGGAGGCAGCTTATCCTGCTCATGGCATAGGATGCTGCCCTTTCTGCCCCCACCATCCCCTCCCGTGGCATTTGTTAGTGTGCCAGTTGGGCACACTCTCTGCCCATGTGTCCTGGATGTCTACGTATTATCTCTAGGGCCCAGACAGACTACACACAATCCTTTCTTGCTGTAGACTAGTCAAGTCATTTGCCATGCTGTTTGTCCCCAACGGGGACTCTGACATTGTGGGAGTGTGCGCACATAGGCGTGTGTGTGCGCGTGTGTGTGTGTGTGTGCGCGCACGCGCGCGCGCGTGCACGCTTGTGTAGGCCACAAATGACCTTGAATGTTAGTCCTTGGGAGTTGTCCATATTGTTTTATCTTTTAGGGGGGAGGCAGGGTATTTTACTGGAATGCAGGCAAGGCTGATTGGTCAGGAAGCACCACGGATTTGCCTGTTTTCACCTCTCCAGCCCCGGGATAACGAAACCCACACCAGGATGTCCAGCTTTTCACAGCAACGCTGGAAGCCGAACCCTGATCCCCACGCCTGAGCAGCAAGCGCCCTACCACCTGGGTCATCTTCCCGTGCCCTTTTGTTTCTTCTTTGGTAAAGCAGAAATCAGTGGTCGGCCAGAGCTGCTTAGGAGTATGTGGCGGGGAGCCCAGCTGTTGAGGGCAGCCAGCAGCCTTGTAACCATCGAGGATACCCTGCCTCAGTGGCCACAAACCACTGAGGAAGGTGGTGATCCCGGAAGAGGGAGGCTAGATAATACCAGCAGAGCGTGGGCAAGCCTCGTCAGCTTCCGGTCACCAGCTTCTCACTTAATTTCCTTTGGAAGTTACCAATTTCCCTGCTGAAGCTGGCTATTGGTATTTTCCCTGTAGGTCTCTTCTGGGCCTCGTAGGGTCAGCCTGTGCCCTTAAGGGGAAGGAGATGGGTCAGACGGTACCTTGCGGATGAATCAGTGGAACCTGCTGTATTATATGGACTCGAATTAGTGTAATTTGCCTACTCTGCCCTGGGAGTGGGCGAGTGTAGGGAGGCAAGCTAGGGAAGGATAAAATGTCTAGACAGGCTGAGGTGGATTATCTTGATCCTGAGGAATGCATATTGAGGACTGTGAGGACAGAGAGCAAGAGGGAAGGAAGGAAGAACTCTACCACAGGTGAGCTACAGCGGACAGGCAGCGAGCTCATCTTGGTGAACTTGACAGAATCTAGGCTCTCTTAGGAGATAAGGATCTGAGCATGCTCACTAAGGGGCTGTATGGTCTGGGCATGCTCAGTGAGGAGCGGTATAGTCTGCCTGATCATGCTCCCTGAGGGTCTCTATGGGTTAGCTTAATCATTGGACAAGCCTGAGAAAGATTAGATAGATTGAAGAGGGACAAGCCACCTTGACTCTGGGAAGCACCGTGTCACACGCTGGGTTCTGAACAGGAGCAAGAGAGAGCGCTGACATCCTTGACCCGGAAGCAATGGGGACCATCCGCCCATCTGCTCTCGCCTCTGTGGCTTCCTCGGTATGATGGCCTGCGACATCAGACTGCGAGCCGAAACAAAACCCCTTCCTTCCTTAAGCTGCCTTTGTCAGGCATTTCCATCTCAGCAACAGGACAAGGAACTAATGCAGGGGCTGGGGAGGGATCCTGAGAAAAGTATCCATGGGGCTCCGGGGTCAGGCACACGCCCTGGGAGGCAGAATCTTTCTGTTTTCCCTGTCAGTGGTGTATTTTTAGGTTAAAGATGCGCACAGTGAAGTCGCTTTAATGTCTCAGAGTTGGTATTTGAAGCGCAAAGTCTCAGTGACTTACAGCTGAACACTTTATCGCCTTAAACAAAAGCCCTGCCCCCTCCCTTGGGTTCTTGCCATTGGCGACTTGGGAACACGTGAGAGAGACGCCCACATGGGTTTTGGAAGGGTAGACCGTGGACCCGAGACCCAGGTCTTGTGTGTCTATATTTGAGCACCTTTGTGTGGATGTCTGCTGCCCCACAGGGCTGTCCGGAGTTCTCTTGGGAGAGAGTGGTTTCAGGGTCGCTCTGTGCTCTTTCTGGATTCCCGCCCCATTCGGGTGCAGTGCTAGGATGGGGATCCAGACACCCTCCTCCTGAGTTCCTCACGAAGAACAGCACCTTTCCCTGACTTGAGGGAACCCTTCCTTGTTTGATTCCTGACCTTGATCTTAGACCCCCTCCTCGACTCCCTGGACTGTAAGGTGGGTCACCTCGGGCCATCGGTAGAGACACGTTTTATTTTCGTAATTGTAATGTGTCTGTTTGACTGCACCTGAAGGAGGCCCTTGTCGGGCTTATCTCCTTGACTTCTGTCAGCACACTGATCTAATCACCCTCCCACCCCCACCCCCAAAACCTCTGAACATCAAACCCAGTTAGTGGGCAGTATAGGATCTGCCAACTCCCACCCCTGGAGAGTGATCTGTGGGATAAAGGAGTCCCGAGGTTAGAAGCTGGGCCAGTGCCGGGTGGGGCCTTGGTGCAGCAGAAGGGGGGGGGGTGGTCAGTGACATCATCACCTGCAACCTTCTATCACCCGAGGGCACAGGGGCCTGGCAGATCTCTTTTGTAGCCTTAAGTTTATTCTTGCTCGACCTTCAGCCCAAAATGACTTTACCTGTGCAGGTGTGTAGACATGGGAGGGAGGGGGTGGGGCCTCACGGTGGAAGGCGCCTCTAGCTGCTCTCTAGACTTCACCCAACTCAGCCACACACACACACACACACACACACACACACACACACACACACACACACACACACACGATCCACACACAGCACACGGGGACAGAGTTTGGCTCCGTTCAGGGTATTTTATTTCTTAAAGTAGACAATCTTTGAATTTTATACGGGTCACCGGCTCTTTTTCCTCTCTGTACATCTTAGCTCCTTGGCTGCGGCTCTGTACATTGACCTTAGACACACGGGTACCAAATACAGGGTTGAGAGAGATTTGGCAAGGACTTCAGTGGTGCTGTCCCCTTGGTAGCAGGGCTTTGTAATTTATACGCAGTCAAGGCTCCTTCAGGACCAGTGTCTGTGGGCCCTCCTGGGGCTAGAAGGCCCGTGCACAGTTCCAGCAGGGCCTCCTTCAGGCCACATCTGTAGCTGTGCCTTCACAGGAGTCTGAACAGCTCCCAGCCCACGTCAGGCATGGAGTGTGGGGACTTGGGGGACCGGGGAGTGCCATCTCTTGCCCACCCCCTTCCTTCATTTGGCAAAGCCATAGATAATTTACACTTTAAATACCAAGACATTTAGCTATTGTTCATTCGCTCCTAGGTAAAGGACCTTCTTTAAATACATCACATTTATTTCTCTTAAATTAAAACAAAGCAGAAAACGGCACCAATAACGAGAACATGGCGGCGGCATATATACATAGGTCCCATGAGGCTGGCGTGGGACATTTGCCCCAGGAATCTTTGGAGCCGAGGAGCAGAATCGTCCAGGTGACAACTTCTATACTCAGCAAGCCAGACACAAAAGGGACACCAGAAATGAATTTGAAAATCTGCATTTAAAAAAGAATATATCTAATCGCATCCGAAATTGTCTGTGGTTTTGTTGTTGTTGTTTTCCTTCCGTGAGACATAATATTTGGCCAAAAATAAAAATTAAAAAAAAAAAGTATGCCAGAGAAGAAAAACCAGGTTTCCATTTATAAAACATCAGACCAGTCGAAGAAAAGCTAGAAACCCAGCTGGCCTAGTTTGAAATAAACAGTGACACTCATTATCTTGTGTTAATTTTTTTGCTGCATACGTTTTAGCTGTTTTTGTAAAAGCCACCGGTAGTCAGAGGTCTGGTTAGAGCAGTCACTTCTTTCCTCCGGGTCCCAGGTACAGGACAAATGTGGCTCAGAGTGGCTGAGTCGGATGTGGCCAGCAGGGAAGGTACACAGTCCCTGCTCCGGGGCTCCCTCCTGGTCAGCTGTAGTCCCCAGTCCAGAGCTCAGCTGGTGAGCCGGCCTTCTCCCAGGGATGGGCACAGCTGGCTGGCCCCGGCCCTGGCCCTGTAGCCTCTCCCCAGCAGTCTAAGGTGGGCCCTCCCTCCTGCACAGAGTGGGGCCAACTCAGGAAGGCAGAGTGAGGGGGGGACAAGATGGCCTTGGAATGAAATCGTGACAGCAGCTTTTTAAAACCTCAGGAAACCTTGACACTCTGGAGAGCTTTACTGTCTCCAGATGTGCGTGCGTGTGTGCGCATGTGTGTGTGTGTGTATGTCTGTGTGTCTGTGTGTCTACCTACCTAGCAATCTATCCAAATATATTTATGTTTGCAGAGACGTGGGGGCCAAGAAGGCAGAGGCTGGGGGTGGGGTGGGGACACACTCTTCAAGCCCCCTGTTTTCTGCCCCTGGGTCGGGACTCTCTAGCGTGAGGTGTGGGGTATGACACCCCGTGGGTTTCACCACAGGCAAGCAAGGCTGTGCCCAGGTCCTCAGCAAAGACCGATGTACTTGAGATTGTTCTGTATAATGACATCTGTCACTGCGTCAAAAACAAACTGGATGTTACTGGTGTCGGTGGCACAGGTGAAGTGGGAGTAGATCTCCTTGGTCTCCTTGTTGCGGTTTAGGTCCTCGAACTGACGCTGGATGTAGACAGCGGCTTCCTCGTACGTATTCTGACCCTTGTACTCCGGGAAGCAGACGCTGAGCGGGATACGCCGGATCTTCTCCGCCAGGAGGTCCTTCTTGTTCAGGAAGAGGATGAGCGAGGTGTTGATAAACCAGTTGTTGTTGCAGATGGAGTCAAAGAGGCGCAGGCTCTCCGCCATTCGGCTCTATGGTGGGGAGGAGGAAAGTGTTGTTGTTAGTCTCACAGTGAGGAGAGAGAGAGAGAGAGAGAGAGAGAGAGAGAGAGAGAGAGAGAGAGAGAGAGCACTTAGACCCACAGCCCGCCAGGGGTCACTCATTTTTGAGACTGCCTACCTAGTGCTAGCCCAAGATAGTACCCCACTCCTAACAGGAATCCTCCCTCAGGCCAAATCAGCATTTTTCCATCTTTCTCAAGAACAGCTGCCAGTCTACTTCACCCGAAGTATCTAAGGGTTCCCTGCCTCTTCTGGACCCTACCTCTGGGCAGTGATACTCAATGTCCTCAGTATGTGGTATGAGGGCTGAGGCAGTCAGCACCTAGGCTAGTCTGCTTGCACCTTGGGCTTGCAGGACCCTCCATGTGCTTATTCTGATGTATGTCAAACAGCGCTAGTTCCTGGCCTTCCCCACACCCACACTTAGAAGCTCCAGTCTTCCCTGGGAACTGTTTCTTCAACGTGAGCTTCAGCTAGTTCTTCAAGTTTCACACGGTCCTCTGAAACCTTCGTTCTGCCACATGCACGGCAGAGGGGCAGCCTGTGTCTCTGTAAGCTGGGACAGCTGCTTCTCACTGCACTGTGTCCCTTTTTCTCTCAGTGGCTTCAAGGGCTCGCACGCAGTGGGTGTCTGGCCATGGTGGCTGAGCAGCAGGCAGGCAGGCTTGCACATACAGTGTGAGGGTGACATCCTAGGAGAGAGCTGTGACCAAGTGACAGAGTGCGGCCCCTGGGCCCTTCCATTCTTTGCCTCTCTTCTTTTTATTGAGGACATGTAATGTGCGTAGTGACTTTGGATCTTAAGGAGCACACCTGCATTCCAGGTCACGGACACATCTTATTTCTGAAACCAGTAGCTGCCATACTTGGAGTCACTGCCAGTGGAGGCTGCTGCTGCCTGGCACGTTGAGATAAAGCAAACAGGCCAAGTTCCTGGACATGCCTGAGACCAGTTTCATATCATCACCAAGTGAGAAACTGGCCAGGGGTGACACTGCCCCTGACAAGCTGGACACAGGCATCAACAGTGTCACCAACAAATACAGTGACAGAGATGACGGTTGCAAGCAGGCGGTTCTGCCTGTGCAAACTTCACGCCTTTCCATCTCCTTGTGGAGAAACTGAGGCATGAAGGGGTAGGAAATGCGCTGTGGGCTTGCAGCTACGGTGCAAAGGAGTGGCCTGGAGGCAGAGTCCCAGGGCACCACACAGAAACCAGCGTTCCAGGCTCCATGTTCTCTGAGGCACAGGCTGTGCCTCTGCTGGAGGAGGAAGCAGACGTGAGGAGAGGGGAGGTCCGGGTGCAGAGGTACCTGTAATTGTCAGGAGACCTGGCTACCCGGAAGACTGTTGCAAATCCAGAGTTTGGAGTTGATACAGTTAATACAGAATGGCAAAACCTCTGAAAAGTGAGGCCTTGGCATGGTCTAACCTGGCCTTCCTGCTGAGAGACATCCTCCCAAGCTCAGCAGTCCATGAGTGGGAACCGGCTGCGCCTGCCTTTGCAGTTGAGCCACGGACCTGGATGTGATGTTCCCAAGAGTGAGATCAGTGGGTGGTGGTCTCGGGATGTCACATTCTACAGGGAGAATAATTAGCTCTAATGGATTCCTGGAAACTGTGGTGCAAAGATGACTGTGGGAACGGAGCTGTCACTTCTCATAGAAATGATGTCATAATTGGGGCTTTTGCTTCTGACTCCCAATTCTGTATCAGATATGGCTATTAGCACATATTCCTTGATTCATTGAGCAGGCTTGAGGGGCATGTCCTGAGTGCATGGGCCATGCCTCTCACACCAAACAGAGGTCTCAGAGCTGGGAGCCTTGGCAGGGATCCTGGGATCTGTCTGGGGGGGGGAGGCAAGGAAGAGGGGGCTAAGGAAGCACAGAGTAGGGGTGCTGGTTCCCTTGGTGCTGACAGGTCACTTGTGGTGGTGGCAGAGGGGGTTCTTGGGCCCACATCAGCCCAAGGACACAGCTGTCTAAGGTGCTGTAATAGTGCCGTTGCTGGCCCAGTCCTCTTAGGCCGATGCTTATGGGAGGAGCTCATCTGCAGAGACCTTTGAGGGTAGCAGTAGGGAGGGCCAAAGGAACACCTACCTACCAGTGGTAATCGTCTCATCGCAGAGACTGCCTCACCTTCTTCCCATGTCTTAGGCCATCTGCACGCACGCACGCACGCACGCATGCACACACCTTTCTGCGCCAGCTGCCTGGCCCACTTCCCTGCTGGTGCCTCTCACACTCTGGGGACCCTGCATGACTAAGCCTTTGCAGCGGTGACTCAAGCGATCATGGCGGCCAGGCACCTAGCTCACAGGGTGGCAGACAGCACAAGTGGTAGGGGCAGGTATCTGGGAGGCCCAGGATCTTCCCTTAGCCTAGGCTCATCCTCAGGCCCACCCCAGACTCTGCCTTAGCTTCAAGGTCAGGTTTCCTGAAAACCTCCTCTTAGTCTTTGAGGACCACAGCAGCACAGCAGCCGTCACTTGGCAGTCTCCTGGAGGTGATGGGCCTCAAATAACATTAGTCCCCATGGTCCCATCTCCTGGGACCTGCCCAGTAGGCTTGGGGCTTTGGCATGAAGGCAGTCCAGAGCCAGCCACTTCCTTCTGTCCCCCAGGGGGATTCCTGGTGCTGGGTATTGTCCCCATGTGAGCACTGAAGCCCGGTCATGTAGATGTGCAACTTAGCCTGGGGGCCAATCAAGAGGGCCGGTTAGAAGGCACAGCACGGCCACAGTTGTTCCAGTACCCGGCCTCTCAATGTGAGGACCCGGCAAGAGAGGCAGGTGCTGCATCCTGCCTGGGTCTGTCTGGAGACAACCGTCTGTGGCTCTGAGGCAGAAGTGGGACAAAGAACCGCAGTCAATCACAATCAGGACCTTCCCCCAACGAGGCTGACCAGAGAATCCGGTGGCCAGGGAGGAGTCTTGCACTCGGCTCCAAAGGAGCAACATCAGAGGCGATGGTGGGACCCGGGGCCTTGTCTCCTGACTTGGTGCCCATCCCGAGTCCCCTGTGCCCACTGATGGGTCCGGTGACCTTGGACCTAGATCCGCAGTGGGATCTGCACTCTTGGAGCCTCACAGGCACAGTGGCACCCTGCCACCGTGAATCGCCACCACTGGAGGAGCCATGCCACTCCGGGTGAAACTCTGGGAGCCATGCTATGCAAGGGTGAGAACAGAAGGTCTGAAGCCGCCCTCCGCCTGGCCTCCGAGTCGAGCCTCTACTGCGAGCCTTGTCTGTTCCTGCTCTGCCTCTCCTGTCTGGCATCACCTCAGGCCCCTCCTGAGAGGATGCTGCCTACCTCCCTAAACCACATCTGGCCATGCCCCCAGTCAGCCTGTGGGGTGTCTCTCCTACCTGTTCTCTCCTTACATCTGCTTGGTTTCTGGGGTCTGAGCTGCCCCTAGACGTGACATGGTGGGCACTTTTACTGCACCCCTAGTCTGGTAGCAACTGCTTTACTAGCCCAGCACAGCATGTTCTCTTCTGATCCTCCCATCTGAGGAGCCACAGCCCGCTTGCCTGGGCAGAGGTGGGGGGTGGGGAGGCTTGCTCTTCACACAGGAGCCAAGCCCTAAGGTGGCACTGACGTGTCAGAGCTTGGTAAGGAACCATAACATTCTCTTCTGGCAGGACATCCCCTTTCTTCCCAGCGGTACCGCCAGGGTGGAAATGCTGTGGTCAGTAGTTGCTATGAGGCCAGCCAGGGATTCACCACTCGGCTCGCCCAAGGGCCCTCACACTATGGAATCAGTATCTTCCAGGAACCTGGGGGTTCATCTGAACACTCATTTATATAAATAACACAGAGCAGCCGATTCCGACAGAAGCCCAGGCGATGTGGGAACTCTGCTGCTTGGTGGTAGGACACAGTGATTGCTAACAAAGCCATGTCAGCCACAGTGAGGCTAACAGTGGGGTAACAGCCCCCAGGGTGGGCTCCAGCCTTTTCCCGTCCGTTTTTGAAGTTTAGGTGGCTCCACATAGATTCAGGGCCGCATAATTCCCCTGCCCCGGGGGATTGTCTGCGCTTGGATATTTTACAACAGGGGATGAGGAGAGCTTATGGCATATTCCTAAGGAGCTTCAAACACGTTGGCCTGAGAATCTGGGGGTATTCAGCCCCCCAAAAGCTTCCAGGTGCCAGCAACTATGGTAGCCAAGCCAGGACTGGATCCTGGGATGACTGATTCACTGAGGGGGCTGGCAGTCAGGGTGAGCTTGTGTTGGCTGGCCATTTGGTTCCCTTTCTGGTGACACACTGTGGGAAATGTCCCTATTTTCACATTCAAGGTCTGGGTCCATTTTAAAAATCCCCCTTCTGCAGTCTCTCTGTATCCTAATCTTCTAAGGATAATATCTCAACCTTTGTGATGGGTATTTAATCTCCCACCTCCGAGTTCTAAATGTCCCCATAACTCACTTGGATTCCACTGTCCCACACGGGCCAGCCCCACCACTCAGAACGCCACCCTGTCCTTGCTTGTCACTAGGGGCAAGAGGTCAATGTACCAGTGCCTCACACCCCTCATCTATGATAACAGGTTGAGGCCAGCAGCTCCCAAAGATGAGATTTTTCTTTTCAACCATTCGAGTGTGTGTGCACACACAACCTGGAGGTCATGTGGGAACCAAGTCCTTCACCTATGCCAGAGGCCTTAGGTCTCTACCTGGCACGTGTGCAGCTGTACCTGGCCAGACACCTCACCACACAGGCCCCAGTGCTGGGCCTACAGTGATCCCCTACTCCCTTCCTTTGCTGTCAAAGCCAGGAAGTTCTCAGGATAAACAGCTATGGTTCATGTCAAGTCCCTGAAATTCAGGTTTCCTCTTAGAACTGAAAATATGCCCCAATCCTTAGGAGGCAGGATCGCCAGTTGGGGGCCAACCTGAACTACCTAGGCAGACCCTGTCTAAAGAAAAAAATGAAAGGCTTCAAGCCCAAAACCATCCTCCAAAAAAAGGCCCCAGCAGAAAGAGCAGCAAAGCCAGTCTGACCCCCTGACCTAAGGGACAGCTTCTCCTGTGACGGTCCAGGAGTCAAGTAACGGAAGTGCTGCTTGGGAATGACCCACAGCCACTCCTTCAGGGCCCACACCCACGTGGTGAATCTCTGCCTCAGATGCCACCCATCAGTCACTCCTCTCCGGAGAGTGGTAGTTGCATAGGCCTTTTCTTCCTGGGGATGCTTTCCCCATCAGGATTCCCAGGTCCAGTCTAATGCCTTCCCAACCCTTTCCCCAATCTGTGTATACACTCCTGCAGCGGGTCCCGCTAGTTCACGTAGCCTGGGGTTATGCTGGTTTTAGGAAGCCATGTGTAAACATCCACTCGTGTGGAACACATGCTATCATTATTAAGTAGGAGCTTCGGCACATTCTGATGCCAGGCGAGGCCTCCCCTTCTGTGCCATGGAGTCTGGC
Organism: Apodemus sylvaticus; assembly: GCF_947179515.1. Taxonomy (NCBI): domain Eukaryota; kingdom Metazoa; phylum Chordata; class Mammalia; order Rodentia; family Muridae; genus Apodemus; species Apodemus sylvaticus. The sequence goes on from NC_067490.1 coordinate 12,658,312, forward strand.
TGCCGCTGGCTGTGGAGTGAGCTAAGGAGATGGGGAACATTGTACACGGGGCCCATCCTGTCTCCTTGTTCCACCCACAAGGCCCAGGGCAAAGCTTGTCCTCCCGACACTGGGGAGGTACCTTCTAGGTGGTGGGATGGGTAGGCAGGATAAAATAGCAATGGACGAGAAGGGGCAAAAATCCTCTTCTGCCAATTACCAGGAGCGTTTGCCCACATCTAAGATAGCACGTGTAAACTGTACCCCTAAAACAGAGTGACTGAGGGCTGAGGCGGGGCAGACTGTTTAGCCCCCGGACCCCGGCTTGGGTAACTGTTAGCAGCTGGGATTTCAGCCAACAGCGGGGGCTCAGAGGTACAAGATCCTGGCCTGCGCTTCTCTCCAGTTAGAGTTAGAGGCAGAAGCCAGTTCCGTGTGCTGACAGGGGATCCCAGGTAGACTGGAGATGGCGCTGCCGAGAACCAGGAGAGGGCCCGTGTGGGAGGACACTGGACCAGCATGGCCTCCTTATTAATCGGGAAAGACGTTACAGGGGCCATTTAACCAGACCCAGGACACCCTGTTCTAACGCCGAGTCAAGCTCAGCATGTAGAACCAGAGCAGGCGGGCCATGTCCTCATCATGGCTGGCCACGACTCTCTGACCCGGGTGCTTGTCAGAGTAACCTCTTGCAGAGTCTACAGTGGACTGAGCTGGTTCAGTGATCCCAGTGGTGGTGCATGCCTTTAAATCCAGCACTTGGGAGGCAAAGGCAGGCGGATTTCTGAGTTCGAGGCCAGCTTGGTCTACAGAGTGAGTTCCAGGACAGCCAGGGCCACACAGAGAAACCCTGTCTCGAAAAACAAAACAAAACAACAACAACAACAACAAAATTGCTCCTAAGGGATCTTCCCCCTCCCTGGCACAGCTTAAAAGCAGTAAAAGCAGCCCATTCAGGTCTGAGGACTCCAAGAGTGAACTTATTACCATGTCTCAAGTCCTCCCCCACAGACACAGGCTTCAGGGGCCAGCCCTGTTGGACCTCTGCAGACCCCACTGCCAGGCTCCTATCCTAGCCATGTAGCATGTTCCCAGCACACATGTGCCACCCAGGACACGTGCTCAGTGTCTTCTCTTTCCTGGGACCCCCACCCTTACCCCACCCCGAGCCTCTAGCCTGTAATCCTCAGAGGTGTCTTTCAGTTCCACGTGACTCTCCTTGGTCCTACCAGGATGCTTCGCCACATCTCAGTGTCTTTTCCTCAGTCTAGACTGCAGGCCTCCTGCCCTTTGGGTCCACGGTCATTGGCACCTAGTCACATATCCTGTCTTGTAGTTTGGATGTGAAATGTTTCCCGTAGGCTCAGGTGTTTGAGCACTTGGTCCCTGGAAGGTGCTGCAGTCTGAGGAGGTTGTCAAACCATATGGGATGGCGCCTCAGAGGAGGAAGTGGATCCCTAGGGGTGCCCCGCCCACCTCCCTCCCTACACAGTGCTTGCTGGGTACGGATGTTGCATGAGCAGCCAGCCTCTGGCTCCTAGCGCCATACTTTCCCTGCCTGCTTGCTACATCTTCTCTGTCATGGTCCCTCCACGAGAGACTGTGTCCCTTGGGAACCACAAGCCCAAATAAGCCTTTTCTCCCTTAGGTTGCTTACGCCAGAGAATTTTATTATAGCCACAGGAAAAGAAACTAAGGCGCCGCCAGGGTCTGCCATGCTCTGTGTTTAGAAAAAACAAGGTTAGATCTGAAGTAGCACACTGCTGTAGGGGACCTGGGACCATCAGAGTCTGGGACTGTCACTAAGGTTAGGTGCTGAGATGCTTCCGTTGGGCCTGACTCGCTGGCTTCCTAGAGGAAAACACCTGTTCATGCTATGCAAGTACTTTCGAGCCATACCTCAGACACCACCAGACGGCCGCGAGACTCTGCTGTGCAGTTCTCACGTTCCAGATCATAGTTCTTGCCTTAGTGAGATAGACCTACTCATCCCGGATCTACCCGTGACCTGGACAGGACTGCGTTTCCAAGAAGCTGGTCCTGGACTGGGGAGTGAATGAGGTATCCCTCACCTCCTCTGAACTGTCTCCAGACCCCATGACACCGATGTCAGGCTTGCCAACTGGACCCTTGGCACTTTTCGGGGTCCCAGGGTCTCCAAGTCCAGTGTGCACACTCTTGCTGATCTAGAGATCTGTGGCTACACTTCCTGTCTGGGAGCTGGCTGTCTCTGCCACTCTCTCCTACTTTGGAGGCACGGGGGAGGTTACTATCCAGGCTGTGGTGTCCTCGAGGAGCCTAGACACACGAGGAATGCGGTGAGAAACTCTGAGGGGGAAGTCCAGTGAAATCTAAGCAGGTGTCATGGATGGCACTGCTTCCTAGTGGTGAGGAGCCAGCACTGGAGAGGCAGCAGAATCCACCTAGGGGGCCAGATGCTTGGTTCTCCCCAGACAGTGCCAGCTACTGGCTGCAGGCTTCCCGGTTCCATCCTTGCCTCCTCAGTGACGTGGCTCCCGGTGGGCAGAGCATCCACCCCAGTGCTTGGATGGGATGCCAGCTAACCCTAACTGAGACAAGGCAGCTGCCCCTCTGGCCCTGCTGCCCATAGGGAAGCTCTCAGGCACTCTGGGCATGCCAGGCACCATCAAGTGTGTGGTAGCCCTTTGGGTCTTTCTCAGCACCGAACTGCCGGAAGGTGGCAACAACAGCTGTCACACGGGGCCAGCTGCCCCTCCCTCTGTTCAGTTTAGCACCCAGACTTTCAGTAGAGGGATCTGCTGTTTCCATGACAACTGAAGAGGACGCCTCCACCCTCTATCTCACTCAGCAATAAAGACCAAAGACAGGAGGAGGCTGTACCCAATATATCCCCCTGGGGGTAGTGGCAGCGGGTCTTTGGGAGTTGGGGGACCTAGTTATCCTCTGATGATGATCTCTTGTCTCACTGTGGTCCAACAGCCAGGAGGCAATTAAGACGGAAGGTTCCTCTGGTGACAGGCTCATGAGAGGAACATCCACTGGTGAGGAGGCCACTTTTCCATTCACATCAGCAAAGTGACACAGGGCTCCAGGCCCAGGGAGAAGGGTCATGATGGGGCTCCTTGAAGCAGTCCTATTTTACAGATTCGACCTCTGCCCAGCCCACCACCCTGGAGCAAGGAGGGTTCCATACAGACTGGATCACCTTCAGGCTTGGCCAGGGATATTGGCCTCGGGGGAGGAGCTGGGATGTATCTGGAGACAGAGGAGATAACTGGGGACTTATTTCCAGTGCAATCTGGTTAGCGTTCTCTCCTCCTTCCTGCAAAACTTAACTGCTGCTCCCACAGCCTGGAGAATTGGATTAGGGAGGCTCATGATTCCATGAGCCCTGCTGCCCTGGAGCCTGTCTGTAGTAACAAGCCGGGCAATGCAAGGAGCAAGGGGTGCACAGAAGCTAAGAAGACTGCTGCTGGGCCCCAACTGTGCTTGGAGATGCTCTCCCCCACGGTGGTGACCTCCACACAACGGTTCCTACCCCTCTCCTACTCGCCAAACCTGTGGGCGCTCAGGGCCCTGAAACAGATGGCAAACCTGGCCTACTGTTGCAGCTCCAAGGCCCTGCTCACAGCCCCTATTCAGATCTTGCCTGCCCACCACTTGGCTCCGCACACTACCCTATTTTTGTCTCTGGGATCTGCCTGGTAGCTTTCACAACTAGAGACCCCGCCTACCCTTAAATCTCGGGTCCCTCCCGTTCAGTTTAATATCTCTTTCATGCGAGCCTCTCTACTCCCTGGCTCTCACGTTCAGGGCTCTGAGCAGTATTCGGGGGTGGGGGGGAGGGAAGGGGTATGGGGGGAGGCGGCTGGAAGACTTAGCTGTTAGTCCCCGCTTGAGGGATGGACAAGAGCAATAAGCAAACTCAACTTCAGAGACTCAGTCCTTCAGAGGATGGATATGCATACTCGCCAGCTGTCCAGAAGGACAGGAAACAGATGTTGAGCTCCTACCACTCGGGGCGTGTCTGCAATGGGGCAGCCTCATGCGTGGGCAGGGCACCCTGGGACTCTGTGCTATCAGTGGACTCTTTGATGGGGACCCACCTCCCGCGTGGGCCTGGCAAGTATCCTCCAGAAGCTTCCAACTCTGGTCAACACATTCCCTACCTTGTCACCCGAAGGCCTTTGGTCATAGTGTCTTCCTGCATACTGCTCTTCCCCTGGGTACACATGGCTGGCTGGCTCCCTCCCTCCCACAGTTTCCACAGGCCCCCTTAGTGCTATAATGCTTTTGGCACTGTTTAGACCACATTCTTCGCAGTGTCTATCAGACCGGCTTCTCCTTAACTTGGGACAAACTTCAGACAGGGCCCGATGGCCTTCCAGACATTTCTATGAGGGTATCTAGGCTGTCGTTTGGGATGTGACGGGTACTCCTATGAGACTCTGACCAAGTGGGGCTGGGATTTCCCTTCTGTTGCAGCCTCGCTTCCCAGTGACAGGTGGTCTGCATCTTGTGTCTAATGCTCAGAGGGTTGGTCCGGTAAGAGACGGCAAAGGTGCTAGGTAAGGTATTCAGCTTTAAAATGACTGGGAACCGTCAGATCCCCTATCTGTGGTCTTGGGTCTGCACTTGTGAATGAATGCTCTCTGGTCAATCCCCTGGGCTCTGGGTACAGATGCTCAAGGCCCAGCTCTGTCTGTGCTCCTCTTGCTGGCTGTCCCGTGCATCCTGCTTGGAAAGCTGCCCAGCCCAGCTGCAGCCTCCTCCTGCAGGCAGAGAGCCCTAAACCCACAGAAGCCACCTTGACCTAGTGGCACAGAAGGGCTAGCAGCGAGGGGTGGCTACAGCTTGTAAAGTCAGGAATTGTGGATTGCTAATGTTCAGTGGCCTTCCTTGCCTCTGGTCTGTTCTCATCCCGTCTCCTTTAATGTCACCTTCTCTCAGATGCTGCCCCTCTCCAACCAGGGCTGGCCGCTGTCTCCCAGGCAGGAAGACGAAGGCAGACCTAGTGTGCAGAGTACTTGGGAGCAGCCCCCTCCGGCCAGTAGCAAATGAGATTTCTCTGGGTTAGAGGTTGGGGCAGGGATATAATCTAACAAGCCCAAAGGCAGCCCATGCTTAGCCACGCCCCTCCAGGAGCCCAGTGAAGAGTGCAACGTTCACAGAAACAGTAGACCCAGGCCTGCCACTTCAAACAGCACTGTATAAACAAGATAAGGGGCTATGGGTAAGGCTACACCTCAGGCTCTAATGACACGGGCGACTTTGTTATGAACCTGCCGGAGATGGCAGGAGCAACTTCCTGCCTCACACAGCAGGTGAGCCTCTGGTCACCTCCTGTTTACCTGTACAGTGTGGGAGGGGCCGGGGTGCCCCTGAATGTTGGTAATAGAAGGTACCTCCCAAACCTGCCTACTTCCCAGGTAGTGGATAGCAAAGGGTCCTCATTGGGGTCTATAGGTTTGGAGGCCGTCTGCTCACGGCTACTGTCCTTCTGCACAGGAAGCTCAGAGCCCATGAGGTACTATGTGAATTGTCCCAGAAACCTTGGATGAGGGGTTTGGGGGATCAGAGTTGTACTGCTGGGTCACCCTGGACCTGGGCTATCCAGATAGACATGGGTGGTCACATGACACAGTAGGATGACTTCCAGGTGACAGCCCTACCAACCCTCAGGCCCCAGCGTTAGCTAGAGATAGGTACAGTACCTGCTTTTTAAAACCTAACTGATAGAGCTCTCTAGGGGCAGGAGTACAGCCATCAGACGTTACCCTATCCAATCAGGGTAGGCCTAACACACCATAAGTCACCTGTCTTGCCTTTTATTTTGTGACTGATCTCAGAAGAAACAGCAGACAAGTTCTCAGGGCTTAGTGATTCTTTCTGTTTTAACAGGTGCTGGTTCAAGCCCCAGGGAAGACAGAACCCCAGAGTATGACATGAGCATTGGGTATCATATACCCAGTGGTTGTGACTTAGGAACATTCTAAGACTCCCAGGTCTGGAAGAGAAAATCCCTCAAGATGCTAGGTGCATCTACTCAGAGAGAAAGAACTTGGAGCACCAAGTTCTCTTCTGCTGTCCTGGCCCAGCAGGCTGGAACACTGGGGGTGGAGGTGGGGCTGGGGGTGGAACTCAGGCTGTGGCTCCTGCTCCAGGTCACAGGGGTCTCCTACCCAGGAGGGAAGGCACTCTCCTTTCCACAGTCCTAGGCTGCCTTTGCTTCTACTGAACTAAGAACCAGGTCTCTGCTTTGCTGCCGTGTTAAATCTTGCTGGTGGCAGATCTAAGACCCCTGCTGCCAGTCACCAACAGGGAGTTAACAGACAGCAGGAAGCAAGTATTTTATAGACTGGGGACAGATGTAGGCCTGTGAAGAAAACTAGAGCACAAAGCCCCGCCTGTTGTTCTCCTGGGGATGCCTGGGCTTACACATCACCTGGACTGTTCCGGCAGGTGCGCGCTCAGCAGCAGAGCCACCTTCCCCCACCCACACAGGCACCAAAGCCAGTGAAATCCTTTGCAATAGGACCTGGCCATTCCTTTGAGGAGCAAGAGAAACTGGGGCTGAAGAGAGACACCAGTGGGGGGCATCCGCTCATGGCCTATAGGATGGATTTCAGCAATGCGCTTAAGGCCACAGAGCTTCTTTGGGAAAAATGCACATGTGTATACTTTGACCATCACGGAAGCCAGATGTGACTTGCTCTCAGGGTTTCTGGTGATGGCCTGGCGCATCTCTGCTCCTGACCCCATTGCTATAGGTGATGAGGTGGGGACTGTATCCTGCTCTGAGTGCAGCAGCTGCCCAGCTCTGAGGACAGTGAGTTGGTAGGAGACCTCAGCTTTAAAACTGTCTCTTTGGGGGGAAAATGCCAGTGCTCACATCAGGATGGAAGTACCCAGGAAGAGGCTTCCTGCCTTTCTCAGTCACTTGCTCTAGAAGAGAAAACGACTTCTACATTCTTGGCCAATGATTTAGTCAACACTGCAGGCAGAGCAGCCAGGCTGTGTAGGGATTCTGAGGCATGGTGGTCACCTGCGAGTGTTTACAGCCGCGGGGTCATGCCCACAGTGGCCACGGACCAAGGACTCCTGGCCTGTCTGCTTTCTTTTCTCCCTGGATCTCAGTGGTTGGGGAGGTTCTTGGGCCAATGCTGAGGACTCTGCCTTTTGGACAGTGGTCAAGGCTTGGACTAAAGGCCATGCCACGTTTGTACTGCTGGTGGCCATCTTCTGGAATGTGGCAAGAACCACAGAGTACGTCATGAGGAGCGGTTAAAGAAACAAAAGATAGACGAGAAGAGAAAACTCCCTTCATGTAACGTGGCTGCTCCCAGGGACGTGCTTGCTGGTCCTTAGCATGTGCCAGTACTCATCAGACCCAGTGTCCCCTGAGCCCGCTCGCCTAAGTACTGAAAAATCACTCTGCCTGGTTTATTGGCATTTTCTACCCGGAGGAGCTCTTAGCCTTCAAGCGGTATGTATGGGTCAGGAAACACTTCGTCCTGGGTGCTACCCACACACCTAACCTCCCTCCAATCCTGTCTACCCTGAGTTTGCTGCCATTGAGACCCGACCCTTCCAGAGCAGGCAGTGTTGTGGGACACAAGAGAAGTCCCAGGGTACAACCCAGGCTGGGACAGTGTAGACAAGGAATCACCACCACCCAGCGACAGGGCCGACACAGAGTAGCCTGGGATGGAAAAAGCTCCAACAGGGCAGCGCGGGCGAGGCCATGGATGACCCTCTGAGTTGCGCGCGCACCTGGAAGGCAGACAGCAGGGATGCCCTGGCAACAGGGTCCCGGGCACAGCAGCCACAGCACATGGAAAGGGCAGGTCCATAGGCCAGGCTGCTCGTCAGGGTGTGGCACTGGCCCTGCTGAGTCCAGACTAGGTTGCTTAAGTCTGCTGCTGTGCTATAGGCATGCGTTACAGCAGGCAGTGACCGTGACTTTCTGTGCTAAGACTTTAAAGAGTCCATGGCTGTGTACCAGCTGCACTGCAGGCTTTTGGTCCTCATCTTATACAAGTGCCTTTCCCACCTCTGGTCACAAGGTCAGGCTAAGCTTGTCTTCACTAAGGTTGCAATGGAGTCCAGGACAGTATCAAACTCTGCCGCCACACTCCTGCCTCCTGTTCTTAGACAGGGGAGATTCAAAGAGAGGCAGGAGCTATGTCCAGAGCCTCTCAGGCACAATCCCTTCTCTTTAGTTTGTCTTGCTTGCTGGGGCGGGGGGGGGATCCACATCAAAACCACAGGCTGCCTCTCTGGCATTCCCAGAATGCCCCTTTCGTCTCAACTGTGGCTTTGCTTGAGCCACCAGGAGACCTTTGCCTACGCTGAGGGGACAGGCTCACACAACCACAGGGTGATCCAGGTGCAGCCAGGAGTGGAGGAGGATCAGGCTCTTGGGTTCCTGAGATGGGGCCGTCTGACCCACAATACATCAAGGCTAAGGGTTCTCCCAGGTAGGCCCCAGGTAGCTCCCAGTTCAGAGCATGTAGCTTTTGAAGACCATCCAGCAGAGGACCACGTGAATCCAGTTCTACCTGCCGCTGCTGTGGGAGGCTTGCTGGTGTCCTGTGGGGAAGAGACCCACCCAGGGTCCAGACTTCTCTGGAGGGTCTCAATTTCCGGTTTCAGAACGCTGCGTCAGGGCATCTGGCCCACCCTCAGATAGATCAGGGGAAGCTTTTCCCAGGGGCAGACAGGCCAGGCCAGGTTGTGCAGGGCTATGGCCGTAGGTTTGAAAACCTCAGGCCATGAGGCGCCCAGGGTCTTGGGCACAGAGTAGTTTTATTACTAATGAAACGAGATATAACAGGAGAGTTGAAGAGATATTCACTGTGGAGTGTAAGCTAAAAGGGACGAGGGCCAATATAGGCCTGGCTAGCCTGAATTTGCCCTCTGCCCAGTTCAGAGCTGTCAGTGTACCCTCACCAACAATGGGTGTCTCCTCTGGCTAGCTGGGGAGCCTCAGAGAGGGCAAAGAAGGGACTGTCCTGTCAGTACAGAAGCCTTTTCTGTCCAGCAGAGTGGACCTAACTACCCTGACTACTCTTTATCTACTCTGTTGTTCAAGGCCAGTCAAGGAACTGACACGTCTAATAACCTCACCCTGGTCATCAGGAGCCCCTACCCCAAGGCAGTGAGGCCCCGGGGCTTTCCCTCACCACCTCGGAGTCTGTTCTTGTTAAATGGGAAAACTGTTTTTTGTTCTTGGATTATATGAATCCCTTAAAACAATAATAATCTGTGTCTTAAACCCCCAGAGCTGTTCTGATGTATGCAGAATGAGCAGCTAATGCGCTCAGGAAATTAATTACCCACGGCCGGGGCCGCTGGGGGGATGGGAGGCGGGAGCTACTTTGCCTCGAATCTTTCTATACAGCTCAGAGCGGGGCATGGGTGTCAGTGTGCAGCAAGATCACCCTGGCGTCAAGAGTACGCAGACTTACGGACCCTGTCCCTGGCTCCACGTAACAGTACGGTTGGACTATACTTCTTATCCCTGGGGGATGGGGAGGGCGGAGGACTAGATGTGACGCTTGGGACTTTGTCCCACGTCACCATTCCTTGACCTCTGTGCCATCCCGCAGTGCTGTCCACAGTCCCAGAGAGCCTCATGGTTTCTGCCTTTGCTGGTTGCCCCAACAGTCAGTGTCCTGCAGTACCTGGGCTGGATGTCTCACGGTCAACATCAGATTGCCATTTGACCTTTGTCGCATCTGTTCTGGCCCTGTTGCTGCTGTCTGGTCCCCTACGCTGTACGGTGTTTGTTTCCAGGGCACAAGGGCCCCCTGCCTTCTCTGGCCCAGGCCAGCTGTTTCAGGGGGTTTCCACAGACCCTCCCAGAGGCCACTTACTGACATCCCTACGTCACTCAGGAGAGGGAGGAAAACACAGTGACTGTTGTGTCCCTCTGTGAGCTCACTGCGCTTGGGACCTGCACATTCTAGGTGACTGCTCTCCTGCATGATGCCACAGGACTTGCTCCTTCAGATGGAGAAGGCCGTAAGGTAGGCCCAGCGTGAGCTGATGGCCCCGGGGTTAGCTTACAGAGAGAGAGCAGAACTCAGTTCTACAGCTGCTTCTCTACGCAGCAGAGTTCCCTTAAGGCTGTGCAGAGAGAGCAGCCATGAGGGCCAGGCAGGGGACAGTCTGGCAAATGACCCTTCCCCAGCAAATAATGTCGGTAGAAATGGTATGTCGTCAGTGGGGCAGGGGAAGGTGCACACCACGCTGCTCTTCAGAAACACACAAGGGGTGTCTCCTTACCACGCATCATCTGCTGAGCCCGGCCCCTTGGGAACTTCCCACTAGGGTGTCCTGTCCGCAGACTGTTGGTACACAATAGCTGGCTGGGTGGGAATGGAAAATTGGACTGATGTGTGACGTTGGCCAATTCCTGTGATGTCATTACTGACACCTGGCTGACCTGAAGCTATCGCCGTGATGTCAGTTCAAGACTTCCTGAAGATAAATTAACTCTTGCAGGCTGGTAAAAGGCAGGCACAGCTTCTGGGCTGGCACCCACAGGGCTTGACATGTTCTTCTGCAAGGGGTGAGTATCTGGGACAGGACTTGACACCCTCTCCCCCCACTTCCTTAAAACTTATTAGGACTAGAAAAGCCAAATTGTAAGGGAGCCCCTTCCCACCCAAACCAGGGCATACACTGGCTGTTTCCTGCTGTGCTATGGTCAACAAAGCCACAATGCTTGTCTCTCTGAGCATTCTGTGAAGGTATACGGGAGCAACTGTGGTGGAGGTGATGGGACGGGCGAGCTGGCATCCTGTATCCAGGAATACACTGCCCAGGTGAAGCCTCGGGCCCTGGGAGTGCACACTCCCACAACTCTCTGCCTGGGCACACAGTACGGACAGCTGAGTCCTGCTTACTACCAGGTGCCTGCTTCCTTCTGGCCCTCTCTGCCAGCGATGGGACCACCAGTCCTCAGAGATTCAAGCCCCTCTGTGTCGCCACCTCTCCAGTTCTGTCACCCCAGGGTTGTGATGTGTGGATATCATAAACTAACCGCATGCGGTCAGCAAGACTCTCCGGCATGATTCTAAACATTAGATGCTATTGTTGGAGCGATGTCCCTAACTAGGTCAGGAGGAGGCGGCGGAGTGGGGACATACTGTATTGAGGATTCCCTGAGGTCCCACTACTGACTGCTGTGGGGCAGGCCAGCTTAGATGGTCACTTGAGTCTCCTATAGGGTGTGGGGCTGACAGACAGGGGAGGGGAGGGTGTGACTTGTGCACGCAATGTCTCCCAGGCACACGTGCTTTAAAACTTAATCCCCCGGAGTTCCCGGGGACTGGGCCACCAACCAAAGAGCACACATGGAGCCAACCATGGCGCTGGCCACCAATGTGGCAGAGGATGGCCTTGTGGGACACCAGTGGGAGGAGAGGTCCTTGGGCCTGAGAGTGTCTGATGCCCCAGTGTAGGGGGAATGCCGGGGTGGGAGGATAGGAGTGTGGGGGGAGCACCCTCCTAGAGTCAGAAGGAGGGGGGGTGGGATAGGGGGTTTCCAAAGGGGAGACCTGGAAAGGGGAAAACAAACAAACGAAAACCTCAATCCCCAGCTGGTAGGCCTGTTTTAGGGGGTTGTAGAACAGTTTGAATTATGGCTTAGCTAGAAGAATTTGGTGGTGGTGGGGAGGGTATGCCCCAAAGGTGGGGATCTGCTTCTAGTTTCTACCCAAGATCTGTTTCAAGATCTGCCAAGACATGAACAAACTGCTCTGTACTCTCCTGCTGCCTGGCCGGCACACCCTAGACCATGAGGCAAAAGCCTTCTTTCCCCTCTGCAGTACTGCGACGTGCGATGAAGATACCGTAATGCAATCCTTCATCCAACAACTGGCCAGTTCAGGACATTAGGTAACCTATAAGGTTCCTTCCAGTCTCGTCTGTGTGCTGCAGGAGGGGTTCTCATACACACCTGACTGCCTCCCATCTGGAACCCCTTCCTGTGGCTAGATGTAACCAGCTGCGTTATCAACAGGCCAAGAGTCTGTCCAATGGCGGGCACCTTGCATGTCTCTCAATATCCTCCCCACCCCCACTTTTCTCTCTTTCTTTGAGACAGGGTCTCACTCTGTAGCCCTGGCTGTCCTGGAGCTCATTATATAGACCAGGCTAGCCTCCGACTCATAGAGATCCACCTTTCTCTGCTTCCCGAGTGCTGGAACTAAAGGTGTGTGCTACCATCCCCTGCAAAATACCTCACATTTTAATTAGTTATTTCACTATTTTTCCAGGTTGGCCTTTAAATTGTAATCCCACTTATGCCTCTTGAGTGCTAGGCTTACAGGCTTGTGTCACCATCCCTGGCTTCAACTCCTTAAACCACTTTTGAAAGACGGCTCAGTGGTTAGGCTCGACGGTTAACATCTCTTATGACTCTTACGAGAGACCTCAGATTCAGTTCTCAGCACCCAGATGGTGGCTCGCAACCAGTGTGGTCTGATCCCCTGACAACACAGTACACATGTATGATGTGTCCAATACACACACATACACATATGTACACACATTCATATGTAAAGGAAGCTACTGAGACAGGATTTCATATTAGACCCCAGGCAGACCTTGAACTCAGATAATCTGGCTCTCGGAGAGCTGAGGTCACAGGCGTGAGCACCTACTGCTCATGGCTTCGATTCCATCAGACAGGAACTAAGCAAACTTTGTGTTGTGTGTACACATCAAGGTGCGTGGCTCCAGGGCAGCCCTGCGGTGTGTTCAGGACTCCTCCTCCCTTCCTTAGGGCCCCAGGAGAGGTGAGCACCTTTGGGCTTTCCCTCCGACGAGCTAGAGCAGGGTCCTCGGTCTGCAGCTCTTCCCCATGCCTCCTTGACTCCTACCACAGTGTCACAGTCTGCCGAGTGCCTACTGTGGCTACCTCACAGGCCGCATCAATACTGGCCTGCCCTTGGAACGCTGGGTCTGATGATCCATCTAGAAGAGGAAAGGGACTATAGTCCCGAGGACCCCGGGCCCTAGACAAGGGGCTAGCCTAGGCTGCCTGCCTGGAGTGTGGCCGCTGTAGACTCCCCAGCCCAAAGTAATAGAACCTGCACCCCCAGACCAAAGTAATAGAATCTGCACCCCAGCCCAAAGTAACAGAACCTGCACCCCCAGACCAAAGTAATAGAATCTGCACCCCAGCCCAAGGTAATAGTCTGCACCTGGCTGGTCTGCTCAAAAGTCCTGACCTCCTATGTGTGAAGTGGGTATGCAGCCCTCCTGTGGTGAGCCTCACTGAAGCTCAGAGTAACCTGTGGGGCTCAAGTGGCCACCACGATCCCACTCGAAAGCAAATGGTGGGACAACCCTGGCAACTCCAGCCGCTGGCGCTGGAAAGGGGGCAAGCATCTCTGGCAGCAGAAGGGCTTGTGAAAATCAAGTAGTAGCTGCACATGACTGTTCCCATATGTCAATCACCGTGAGCTAGCAGAATTTGGCTTCTGCTCACTTGTAGCGCCTAGTCCCACCCCCGCCCCCACCCCCAGCCCCGCCCCAACTGGGCCTTGTACCAGCACAGCAGGGACGCAGCAGGCACAGCAGGCCGCTATGGGACTGCGGGCAGTTTCTGTAAGAGATCATTTGGCACTTTACAGCTATGCCTTTTAATCTGTCTCTTCTAAAGTGTCCCTCTACCAGTAAGTGGCTTCCAGTGTCCATTAGCTGATCTGCAAAGGGGGAGGCTAGATGGTAGAAGAACTGGGGGCTGAGGACTCCTAGGCCACAGCCACAGGCTGGGGTTTTACTCTTTGTTCATGGCCCTCCTGTGGCCACTGTGTGACCTGTCTCTGTTGTTACCTCAGGAGGACAAAGCCTCTGCCCCATGCCCATCTGAGCCTCTGAGCTGGCTCAGTGAAGGTCCCAAGATGGGAGGGTGTGACATGGGGTGGGCAGTCAAGTGCTGGTGGCTCGGGAGATCAGTCAGGGGGCGGACACAGGAGAAGTCCCCACATGTCCCTGGCATGTGTTCAACTTCTGGCGGCATCCGGGAGCAGTGTAAGCCCACCAGCATTTGGGTCTCCCCTGCCTGCCTGTCAAGGTCTTGGAGGAAGTTAGAGACCTGGTCAGTCTGAAGACCTGTCAGATCCCAGGGGCGAGGTGGGGGGGGGGGACGACATATGAATCATGGATACACACAGCACGCTCCTCGTGTGTGCCTGCTGCCACCCTCCAAGGGTGTCCTGGAAACCCGCACCTCCAAGGTGCTGCCCTGTGTTCACTGCAGCCCTCGCCCGCCCGCCCAGGAGCCTGGAGACGCTGAAGCTCTCCTTGGCAACACGCTGACGCAGAAACCAGCAGGCGGGCTGGGGGGATGGGCTGGGGCGATGGCTCCTTCTCCAGGCATGGGGATGGGAGGGGGGTGCCATCAGCCTCAGTAAGGGGAAAGACGAGGAAGGGCCTTGTGGGCCAAGCAGGAAGGCCACCTCTGAGGAGCCGTGTACACAGCCTCGCGCTGGCCACAAACTTCATTGAGATTTTGCAAAAGTGTGGTCTGTTCCTGGCTGAGTCCTTGTTGGGGCTGGGACTTTTAGGGCATTCCAGGAGGAGGAAGACGAGGAAGAAGAAGAGGAAAAGGAGGAGGAGGAGAGGGGGAGGCTGGGGGTAGTCCTGGCGTCTGGCTGGAGGAAGAGGTGAGAGGTGTTCCTTGCCTGCCTGCTGGCACCAGCACAGCCAGGGCAGCGGGTGGGAGGGATGCTAGGAGGGCATTGTCTTCTCTCCAGAGCACGTTTGTTTTCTATCGTCAGATATTACTGGTGGAGCATGAAAGGTCAGAACCATTTGGAATCCAGTGAGTTTCCAGCTGTGCTAGGCTTTTCCATCAAGAATTTCCTTTTCTGGTGAACAGCACTACTTCCTCAGGCCCAGGGCCGTGGGGATGACAGACAAAGGGGAGGGAGAAAGGGAGAGATCGAGAGAAAGGGGGGAGTGTGAGGGATAGGAGAGAAGGGGAGAGGGGGAGAGAGATGAAGGAAGGAGAGGGAGAGGGGGAGGGAGAAGGAGAGAGAGAGAGAGAGAGAGAGAGAGAGATGAATGAGAAGGAATGTGTGTGTAGGCTCAGCCCTGGCAGACTCAGTCTGGTTCCTGCAAAAAGTGTGCACAGGCCTTGCTGAAGTCCCCACAGGGCTGGGCCTGAAGGGAGGCTGGAGAGAAGAGGCCACAGAGCTCACTCTGGCCTCCCAGGGCCTGTCCCCAGGAGCTCCATGCTCACAGGTGAGCCTCGAGGACTCAGTGCGCAGGTTCCAGGCTATGACCAGGGGAGGCACCTGGGGAAGTCCCCCTGAGATTAGTGTTAGTCCAATGGACACAGGGCTAGGGAAGGGGGCTGTGAACCACAGGATGGACAGAGGGCACTGAAAGCACAAGAAGCCCTCAGTGAGAGCAGAGAGGCTAACACAGAGGAGCAAGGGTGGGCAGAGCCCAGAAAGCTTGGAGCTACTTTTTGATGATAGACTGAGAGGGAGGAGGTTGGTCGTGAGACTGGGGGGTCAAGCACTCTGCCTGTTGAATCCAGGTATGTGGGCACAGCCTGCAAACAACTGGACTGGGAGCTCACCCTGCAGACGTATGTGAGGCTGTCAGGTCCAGACTTGAAAAGCCCGTGAGCAGTTTCTTGTCGGCAGACATGTGCAGAATTATAGAGAGCCTCTGTGATTGGCAGCTACAATGTGTGGCTGGCAGACTGTCCTTTATACCTTTTCCACAACCAACCTCAGGAAGGAAGTGTGCTTTGCCTGACAACTGGTCAACCCCAAACTCTGGCCTCAGCCCATGTCTCTATCATCTGTTAGGATGCCGCTTCCAGTTAGAGCCTCACATGCTGCTGGAGTGGCGACAGCTGGAAGAGTTGGACACACTAGAATGCCGACGGTCACTCAGTCACACAGAGACACAGCCTGGGCACAAGGTGGACCCCAGGTGGCAAGAGGGCCACCCCTATCTACAGCTTATCACCTCACCAACTGGGGAATGCCATTACTACTTGGCACAGTTTCCAGAGTTCCTGGATGGGGAAGGGAGCCTGCCTTCCTCATGGCCATCTGATCAGGTTACAGGCTCTCTCCATGTCCAGAACACTCAGGCATCCAGCACTGTGGCCAGAGCCTCCAGCCTTCCACAAAGAATTTGGGATGTAGGTGCAAAGTCAGAGTCCTTGTATGAACTCAGAAGAACAGCAGTCACCACTTGCCTTAACAAGACCAGATGGAGGAAGAAGTTCCACCTTTGCCATCGACCTTAGAGGCCAGTGCTCCACAGCGGAGAGACTGGACCCTTGTCTCACAGCATGGTGGGGTTACATGGATTCCCTGTGGGCATCAATGCCTTCCTCTGGGTACCACAGCTCCAGGTATCCATCCATCCACAAACCCACTCAGAGACTCTTACTCTCCAGCTCCCGGGACATTTGCTGTAAAGGGAGGCTCTAGGTCTTTGCTTAGTGGTCCTGCCTGGCACCGTAGCTCTATCGAGGAAGCCGGCCCCGGAGCAGGTCACCATCATTTGTCTGACTGCTGGCTTCCACTGGAGCTGTTCCTGGGAAGAGTGTGGGCATCTTGGGAATCTAGTCTGCCGCCTCGGCTGGATCTGAACCTACTGGCTACCCTCTCATGCAAAAGACCTACTTCTGCTTCCCTGTTTCTTCAGAAGTCCCCCTCAAGATCTCCCAGCTAACCACTGGACCTAGGCCTCCTTCAGGTTGTCTATATGCGACTTCATGCCTCTGACACACCTTACAACACAGTGGTTTTAAGCATAGGATACGGGATTCAAAGAACCCCAACGACGGCCCTACAGCCTATCCACCGAGCTGAAGGTCAGGCCTTGGCACTGTGGATTTACCCTTTCTTAACCAGATCATTGCCAGACCCTTCAGGGCAGGAAGGAATCATGGGCGAGTTGCTGGTCTCAGGACTGACATATCATGCAGTGTGGGTAGGAGCTTAGTGGGCCTGCTAAACTGCCACATGGACCGCTAGTGATGGCCTACCAGGCCTTGCGTTGGCTTTCCTCAGCATGTGGCACAGGCACAATCGTGTGTTCACTGGACTGAGGGCAGGTCCCGTGCAAGCCTGGCGGTGGAGCCGACAAGCACTATCCAGGAAGCTTTCACAGTTCCATCTTGTTGGGGAAGGGGTCGTCATAGCTGATAAAGGAGGGGTCCTTGCCTGCAGGGCCCTGTGGAGTCTACAGGTTGTGGTGTGTCATTTGGAAGGTGTCAGAGCAGGGTCATCTAGGTCAAAGTGATGTCCCTCAGGCTGAAGGAGTCCTAAGAGGTCGAGGTCCTGTGGGATACCATCACGACTCTGCCCACTGGGGCTCACCACCTGACACAAGTGACTCCCGAAGCCCCGTGCGATGCGTGGACTCACCCTGCTCCACCCCACACTCCCCACTGCCAACATAAAACTATGGGCGGCCGTGCTCATCCCATCTCATGGACCCACTAAAGGCGCCATCCGTGTGGCTGGGCAAGGCTCAGTACCAGAAGCCTCTCTCCGCTCACACAAGTCCACCTTGCTTCCCCGGAACAGACAGTAGCGACCTGGGCTTACTCACCGTCTGGTTGTCCTCATAGAGCTTCAGGTCATAGCCACTGAGCTCCACACAGAAGATGATGGCTGTGACGCCTTCGAAGCAGTGGATCCATTTCTTGCGCTCCGATCTCTGCCCGCCCACGTCCACCA
This sequence comes from Apodemus sylvaticus, assembly GCF_947179515.1. Taxonomy (NCBI): domain Eukaryota; kingdom Metazoa; phylum Chordata; class Mammalia; order Rodentia; family Muridae; genus Apodemus; species Apodemus sylvaticus. The sequence goes on from NC_067490.1 coordinate 12,676,008, forward strand.
TCTTGAAAGTAAGCTCCTTGAAGGTGAACTTGTTCTCCACAATGCCCGTGGTCATGTCCCGGGAGCGTAGGATGTCCTCCACCGTGGGGATGTAGTCAGGCGCGGCGATGCGCTCCAGGTCGTTCAGGTAGTAGGCCGCGTTGTCCTCCAGGTGGTACTCGCTGGAGCGGCCGAAGCAGGCCTGGGCCCCGGGGTCGGCCCAGAGCCGGCGCATGACACCCAGCAGCTCGGGGGTGATCTCGCCCTTGCTCTCTGCCGGGCCGGTCAGGGCAAAGAGCTGCACGGCGTCGTAGGCACGGTCAGGGTTGTGGAAGTCGATCTTAAGGGCGGCCAGGGCGCGGATGATGCGGGTCAGCGAGTCGATGGCGTTGTAGATGATGAGGGGTTTGTACTCCTTGCAGGCGTCCAGGTTGAAGCCGCCACTGTGGATGATCTTCATCTGCTTGACGATCGTGCTCTTGCCTGAGTTGCTGGTGCCCAGCAGGAGAAGCTTGATTTCCCGGCGCTGCCGCTGACTTTCGGAGCGCAGGTGGCGGTCAATCCTCCGGGACCGCCGCGCTGCCTCTTTTTCCTCTGAGCTTTGCCGACATCCCATGGTCTGGCAGCAATGGGCCACCCCCGGGATGCAGAACACAGGATGGGTGCCTCTCCCTCTTGCCAGACAAGGATGGTCACAATGAGGGATGCTGAAATGTGGGCTGGTATGACGGGCAGATGAGAGAGAGAGACAGAGAGAGAGAGAGGCAGCTGACCTGGGCGTGTTCAGCACTGGCTCTGCCACAAGGCCGTGTCACAGAGCAATTCCTGCCCCAGCACCTCGTCTCCTGTGGGCATGGCGCTCGGTGCAGTGGGGCAGAGACCACACCCTCCCCTCTAGTGACACTCCACCTCCCTTGTCAGCAGTGTGGCCTGATTTGCCGGAGTCATTCCCTGTACTCTGCCACGGTAGGAAGCTGTCCGCTTGCGTCTGCCCAGGCTACCGCTGTCTGCTCGCTGGTTGCTGTGGCGATGTTTCTAAGCACGGCTGGAGGGCCCAGCGCTCCCTGAGGCCCCCCTGCCTCAGGCTTCTCCGGCTCCCTGCCTTGCATCCGGCCCTTCACCTAACGAAAGAGAGAACAGCGTGAGCTACCTCCTGGGCCCACCTCAGGCTGGACGGCGAAAGGAAGCAGTCACCAGGCCTCAGAAAACAGCAACTCCCAGACCTTTAAGTGCTCCGGGGTTAGCGCCCAACCCACAGCGAAACAAATGTGCTTGGCCAGTGCCCTGGACTCTGCCAGTCTGTGGAGGCCAGGTACAGGGCAGACAGTGCTGTGCAAGGCTCTTGCCTGCTGACCCCACGCTGGGCCCTCCTCTGCCACTTCTTCCTGCCCACTGGACCTGACTGACCTCGACCTCTCTGAATCTGTTTGTCCGACTGGGGCTCCACAGTACAACCCCGCCGTGAGTGTCTGCTCTTCCAGGACAGGGAGGAAGCTCGGTTCCACTCTACTTCACAGCACAGTCCTGGCTGAAGGAGGCCAGGGAAAACTGGCCATCTCCTGACTTTCGCCCCTTTAGACGCAGGGACAGCTCTGTGTCACAGGGCCAGATGCATGTATATGGCAGGGTCAGGACAGAACTCTGGCCCTGATGTCCCTTCCAGGAGGAACCAGCCGACGGGGGCACCATGGAGTCTTGTGTGAGCAATAGCTCGGCACAGGAACAGTCTTGAGGGATAGCCAAGGCCTGCAAATCAGGGCAATGTGGTGATAACCTGTCTAGGGAGGCAGAGGACGGTAGGGAGGCTCTCAGAAAACTGGGAATCAGAGTCCAGGCGTGGCTGCTGTGCTCAGGCCAAGTCTTCCACAGGCTCTGTGTGGTCCTGAGTGTTAATGGGGAACAGCTGTATTGACAGCTGGAACCAGTGACACCTGCTGACCTCCAGGGGGAAGCTTACCCCCTAGATCTCTCCATGATCTGCAGAGTGGCTGGGACAGGTCTCCTCCAGCAGGGGGCTCAGCTCTGCCTCCGCCCGGAGCCCAGGGTGCCCCACCCCCACCCCTTGGCCCTTCTCTTGTCTTCTTTCTTTCCTCTGGTGTCTGCCTGGCTATTGAGCCTCAGGTTCTTTAAAACCCACCTAACGTCCCCTTCCCTGATCCCAGGCTCTGGGACGGAAGGACCAAGGCTGACAGAGTCCCTAACACAAGCAAGGGCCTCTCTCTGCTTCCACCCCTAGGTGTAACCAGCACCTGAGACTCAACCTACCCCACCACCCACATATTCCTTATACATGTGACTTGTTCCCTCAGGAAATGGCAGCCCATCCCCCATGCTGTGCCTCTCTGACCTGGTCACACTAGGTCCATGCTCTGGACCAAGCCCCAGGGCTCACAGTTCTGACTTCTTCCAGTGGGTGTGGCCTCTGGTTTTCTCCAACCCTTTTGGGCTCACCTTCTCCAACAGTGTCTCTGAAGCTACGACTCTCCCTGGCTCCAAGCCTGACCCCACCCGCTGCCCTCAGGGTGTAAATCCCAGTCTTCATGCAGCCCTTGGTCAGGTACCCTGTGGCCTCTCAGCACCTTGGGCAATTTATCTCTGAGCTTGTCCCTGCCGTGCTCAAAGGTATACAGGAGAGTCGCACACCGAGCCTGGTACAATGTAAGTACCAGCCAGAAGCAGTTATTGTTTCTGTCACTGGGAACAGCATTGAGGAATCCTAACCTCCTCAGCCAGAGTTCATCCACTCCCTAGCCCTCTTTCTCCTCATCACTGCCTTCTCAGTGGCCCTCAGCCGAAGTGCCACTTGTGTGACCTCCCCTCCCTCCCCGGCCCTGCCCCACCACTGGCAAAAGGTGCTTAGTGAGTAGTGCTGCTTGCCCTGGCTTTACCTCCGCTTTACGAGCGGGCGGAGCAGTGCACAGTGGGTCCTCAGTGCTTGGCGCACAGCAGGCCCTCAAGCTGTGCTAGAGTAAGAGAAAGGGAAGGAAGGGAAGGTTGGGGAACTACTCCACGTCTCCGCCGTCCCACCCCCGTGGCAGCCATGAAGGAGTGTGCCAGAGACACCGCAGATGCAGAGCTGCTCAGACTAGTCATTAGGTGTCATTCAAACCGTCCTAAGATGTCTGAGAACGGAAGCTGGGAGAGGCACCCGCTCCACGGTGGCTGCACACACACCGTGGTACATGTGGAACCGCACACCCCGTGCGTCTTATAGACAGAGGTCTGGCAGCCTCGTCCCGGCGGTGAGGAGTTTCAGGGGGTCGGGGGTGGGGTGGGAGTCTCTGCTGTGCATTTCCTTTAATGAACTTTCATTAGAAAGACTGTAGGCAAATGTTGTGGCATGGTAAGGCCCCGTCTCTCGTCACACTAGGGCTTGTCCAGCCGTTCTGCATGGTCCGTGAGCAAGGAGAGGTCTAGAGTATGACCTGACAGCCCCCTCTCCCAGGGTACAGAGGTGTATTCCACCTTCAGCATGCTGAGTGTGTGGAGTGTCTTCCCAGGAAGCCTTTCTAGCAGCTGCTGAGGGCAGGACTGGGGCCTATTTATTAATATGGCCCATTCAGCATAAGGGACAACTCCTGCCCTCCTGGGGCCTGTCCCGAGGGCATCTTTGGTAAGACCATTTTCTCCCCAGCATTCTAAAAGGCAAAGGGATAGCCGGGCCTCCCCAGCTCTCCTCTCTGTGGATGGTGTGAGTGGCAAATGTCACCTAAAACACCCGGTACTACGAAGGAGCCTCCCAAAGCGTTCGCTGCTGAGAAAAGTAGGACCCCCAGGACAGGCTGCAGTTACCACACTTTTAGCATATGGTTTAGTCTAGACAGGTGACCCTAGTCTAGACTAGGACTCCAGAGTTAGGATTCCAGAGGGGAGGGTGGGGCAGACCCCTGCCTTGGTCCAGAGTTGTAACTCAACAGAAGTGTACACCCGATCCCATCACTCCTACAGTCTGGCTCCGGCGAGCCTGTCTGGCCCTGCTTGCCCTAGGACCCTCTGCTCTCCCTGACCTAGGTGTCCTAGCTGACTTAGGTGTCTCTTGCTGGAATCCTGCTGAGCAGGCAGTGTCTCCTCCATTCAGTCCCTCTATGCTGTTTCTGCCTCAGCGCTGTATCTGCTTTGTAGCGTCTCCCGCAGGGCACAGACCTCCTGAAGACTGGTGAAGCCACCTGGTTTAGAAGCAAGGTGGGCCCCTGGTGGACCCGACAGTAGTAGCGGGCAGGTCTGTGTGGGAGGGGTACCTACGCAGGAGGCAGCCCAGAAGCAGCCTTGCCTCTTGGTCTCAAGTGATAGCGGGGAAGTTTCTCTGTTTATGGACATGTCATCCGAGCTTCAGGAAATGAGTTTCATGATCAGGAGGAGGCTGTGGGAGAGGAGGGTGGGGGTAGGAGCGGGGAGAGGCTGCAGGCTACCAGCCTTATCTGTTGCTGTCTAGAAACCTAGAGCCCAGGCTGGTCAGGTGATCGTTGATAAGTAGGCACTGCTTGCTAGGAGATAGAGGGGAAACTGTGGCCAGGCAATGAGCTCCTGTCATGGAGGCTATGTAGGGAAGTGACTGTCACAGTGAGGGTGGGTCCCCTGCTGGAGTCACCCTCTGCTAGGTCCCCAGGGGATCAGAGATCTGAAGCAAATCAGCTGACTAGCCCCAGGATCTTCTGAGCAGCTCTGTGGGGCCTGCTCCCCCTGGGCGACGGGAGCGTGGCAGAACTGGGTGTTGGTGATAGATGCTCAACTCCAGCTATGTTCTAAGTGGAACTTCAGCCAGTCCTACCTGCTGACGGTGGGCTCCTGCCTGTCCTGGGTTTTCCTGGGTCTGGAGGGACTTCTCAAATCTCAGAATGCACCTCGATGTCATTTGGCCAGAGAGGGAGGCTTAGTGGGTGACCCACGTGTTTTGATGTTTCCTGGACCAGAAACTGTTCATGAGTCCCCAGGGTGATACCCAGGATCACACCAGCACAGCACCCTTGGGCATGGCTAGAGGTAACAGACGCAGTAGGCAGGGGAGAAGCTTGCACAAGGCCTTGGAATGTGTGGGCGTGGACAGGATCGGGAACCACACTCATGGTGGAACTGAGGGAGGTCATAGTGCCTCATCAGAGAGATGAGGGGATGAGGGGACAGGCATGGCAGGAGAGGAGCCCAGCTGGGGTTCAGGGCATGTATGTGTGTGTGTGTGTGTGTGCACGCATGTCTTAAATATATCTGTGCAGCTGTTCCAAGTGACGGGGTAGGTGTGTATCTGTGTGCAGTTCCACATGGTATCCTGGTATCCTCAAAGCAAGGTGGCCCCGGACAAGAGGGAGCAGCCACAGTGCAGCAGAGAAGGATGGCGCTGGGAAAACCGGCCAGTGCGTCATCTCAGACTTACGCATGAAGTGGTGGCTATGAGCCTAGGACTCGGGGTGTCTGTGCACTGAATAAGGCAAAGGCTAAATCCCTAAATTTGCTTAGGTAAAGACGACAGAGGTTGGACCACAGGCAGGGCAGGAACAACTGCCAGTGACAAGGTGCTGAGCTTTATTGTAAAAATTGGCCCTGGTTAGGACGGTGGGCAGCAGGGTCAAAGGTTAGGAGGGCGGAGCCAAAGGTGGCAGCAGGCAGCGGGTCTGCAAAGGTAGGAAAGGCTGGACTCCTAGCAGGTGGTAAATGACTGCAAGCAGTGGCGGGGCGGACAGACAGGTGGGCGTCTGGGGATGAGGGGGACACCAGTGCAAGGCCTGAGGCAGTCGTGAGAGCAGCCGGAAGAACAGCTGGAATTGGAAGGACTCAAGGTCCAAGGGCAAATCAAAGCCAACAAACAATAGGATAATACTTCCGGGCTAGAACAGACTGGGGACAGCTCCCGTTATACAGATTCCAGGTGAGAGGACTGTGACATGGGACAGGGCTAAGGGGCAGGTGGACGCAATGGCTAGATAGTGCAGGTGACTCTACAAGACCAAAGCAGCATGGCGGTGGTGGCGCGGTGGCTGTAAGAGTAGGGAGGAGATGGGCGCCCCTAGGACTGTCCGACAAGGCTAAGAGCTAGAGCCACTGTTGGAGAGGAGATCCTGAGAGAGGCAAGCATGGTGGTGGTGACCATGGAGTGCGGAGCATGGGACCTCAGTTCAGATATGCAGACTGTATCCATCATTGGTACTTGCAAGTCTACCCCAGCCCTCCATCAGATGCGTGAGCTAGAGGCATGTATAAGATGATGTTGCCCATATTGATGAGTAGCTAGTTTTCTTTGCCCTGCCCCCATCTCTTTACAAGCTCTACATGGGCCTCGATCCTGCCATTATACAAAGACTGTCGGTGTGCAGCATCCAAACCTGACCCCGCTCAGGGGTTCCTCTATTAAAAGCCAGTTCACTTGGGAACTGGAGAGATGGCTCAGCGGTTAAGAACACTGTTTGCTCTTCCAGAGGTCCTGGGTTCAATTCCCAGCAACCACATGGTGGCTCACAACCACCTGTAATGGAGTCCGATGCCCTCTTCTGGTGTGTCTGAAGACAGCTACAGTGTACTCATAAAAATAAAATTAAAAAAAAAAAAAAAAGCTCTCACTCCTTCCAGTTCTAAGACTAAAACTCTCCATCTATTCTAACCATCTTCTTTAAGACCCACACTACCCGTCTGAATATAAAGTAGTATTCTCAACCTGAGGATTGTGACATCTTTGGGGTGTCACATATCAGATATTCCGTATATCAAGATATTTATATTATGATTCATAACTAGAAAAATCACGAGGTAGTCACAAAATACTTTTATGGTTGGAGATCACCACAACAGGAGGAATGTATGAAAGGCTTGAGCATTAGGAAGGCTGAGATGGAATGGTCTAGAGTCTCTGATCTGGGCATCTACTCATCATTTGATCAGCCTACCGTCATTGTGCACTGACCCTTCCTAAATACTGGCCCTCCGTCCTAGAAGAGATATGAAGTGACAGCCTGAGCCAGGCCAGAGACGTGATTATAGACAGTGTTACGTCTCTCGGGATCTTTGCATCTTGGACCCTTTATATTACCGTCGCTCTCCCCCCCACCATCAGACATAGGACTTGGACAGCACAATACATATCTATGGCTGCTAGAACTGACTAAGACAATGCTGGGCTATTGAGCCTCTCTCCCGCAACACAAGGGCCCTGGAAGAGCAGCTTGGACCCAAGTCACCAAACCAGCTGACTCCAGGGTGGGAAGATTTTATCTATCTGCTTACAGGTGGGGTTCCTTTACTACCACATCCTAGCGTCTCACAGACAAGCAGCCTGGCTCTGACCTGTCTAGACCCCTGGCTACATGCTACCATCCCTACTAATCTCTCAGGAAAGCCTGCCTCATGCTGAACCTGGACCACCAGACAGGGTGGTCCAGGACAGCAATGGATTTGCACACAGACACTTGCCCTCGGCACAGAGATCCTTGCCGGAAAGACAGTTAGGCTTCCTGAGAGTTTATACTCAGGCTATTCAGAAGGAGAATTGGCCATACCTGAGACCCAAGACTGTTAGCCCAGTGAGTAGAACCCAAGAAGGTTGTGGGTAGCCAAGGCTCAGGGTGTGTCCAGACACTGAGGCTGTAAGCTAACACACCACTGGGCTACTAAGTGTCTACAAATAACACACACCTTGAATACATGAAGAGTTCCACCATCTTATATCCCATGCAAACACCTGGCCTGGGGTGTCTTCCATAGCAGTGGAGGAAGTTACAGGTCCTAAGGTAAAATCAGTAGTCCCTATCATAGAGTCCTCTCTAACCCAAGGGACATGGGCTGCTTACACCTGCCTGACTCTGGCCTGTTCTGATGTTTCCCATGGAAGCCAAGTGTACCCCAATGGGCATGGACCTCAGTCCTGCCCCCACCCTCAGATGCCTTGTACCCTGGCTGTGGCAGCCCGTCTGCCTCCCATGCTCCCTTGGCATCCAACCCATGTGGTAACAAGATAGCTCAGTGGTGGCAAACTGAGCTCACCAAGCCCTTCTTCCAATTATGGCTGTCAGGCAGAAAGGAGAAAGTTCCAGGTCCACAGCTAACCCATATCTTGGTATGCAAGGGCTAGGAGGAACAGTGCCTCTAAGGTTCCCTGAGGCAGGCACCCAGGAAGTTCACACACTGCTGTCCTTAGGTTGCCCAATTCCCCGGCCAGGAGGCTTCCCAGGGCACATTCATCTCCTTTATGAGTTCTCAGCTGAGCGCGGTGGTACGCACACCAGGAACGAACTCTTCAGGGATCCAGTTTACATTACTGTGTTCTTAAACAGTAGAAAACAGCTTTGGGCTAGCCTCTGAGAGTGTCTGTCTTGGGGGAAGTCAGTCAGCTTGTGGGGAAAGCACTGGAACCAAGCCAGAGTTTTGTTGCCTATTCTACAGCAGGAGCATGCCCCCTTGGGCAGCTGGGGCCACCAGCAGAAATAGGTGTGTAGGGAAAATAGGCCCAGAAGCCTGCAGGCAGCTACAGACACTTGGTCCTGGCACTCAGGAGGCTGAGGAGAGAGGGTCATGAATTCCAGACTAGCTTGAGCTATATAGTAAGTCTTGTGTCAAAAAAAAAAAAAAAAAAAAACAACAACAACAAAAAAACAAAACCATTAATGAATGTGCTAATAAATACTGGGCTCTCTTGCTTACCCCTGGAACTGAACTTTCCGAGTGGACACCCACCATGCTTTCTTTTAGAAACTGAAGAAGACGGAAAGGCCTGTGTTTGTGGCTTCTACTGATAACATGTTTCCTCCACTCTTAATAAGGAAATCTTTCTCCTGCCTCTTCATGCCTGCCTTACTAGAAGTGTGCTCTGTTTCAGCTGACACTGGATGTTTGTTCCTTTATTCCTTCCCTGACGAGGCCAAGCAGCCCTGTCTTCAGGACGCCTGGCCCTCTGGCTGGTTCAACTTCCTTCCTCTGTCCATCTCCGCCTTCACCTAGTATAAAGTCGACCAGAGAAGCCAAGAAAGGCCCCATGGATGTGGACCTGTTCTCATCGGATGGATCTGTATGCAGTCTTGTCCCTACCTGCTAGTGGAACGGCCTGCTCACAGGCCAGGGTCTCTGCAGAGCCTTCACCAATCTATTTCATATGTGTGGATTCTTGAACAGTGGAGGACAGTTGTGGGCTAGCCTCTGGAGTGTCTGTCCCAGGGAACTCAGGCAGCGGGCTTGGAAAGAAGGTGCTGGAGCCAAGCCTGGGATTCCTTATGTATGCTCCTCTATAACAGGAGCACGTCTCCTCGGGCAGCTGGAGTCGCTGGGGAAGCAGGTATTTAGGAAAACTGGGCCCAACAAGCCTATGGCTACAGAAACTCAGTGGGTATCTACACTTCCACCCCACACTCTTTGTGACCATCCTTGCCTGTGCATGTTTAAGAGTAAGCCTGGCGGTCAGTTATGATGCTGTACTCAGCTTTAATCGCCTCCTCCCCCACCTCCAGCCTCTGTACTTCACGCTGCATGTTCCTGATCTAACCACATCTGGGTATAAACCCGCTGCGATGTTTTTCCTGAAATGGATGTCTCCTTTTAAGAACTTAACTGTATACTTTAAGAAGAACTTTAAGTGGGAAGCCAGAGTCGTTCATCACAGAAATGATCTGGAACACACCACAGTGAGAAGGAACTGCTTTTGCTGCTGGCCTGGGACTCGCGTGTCTGCAGAAGGGCCAGGTGAGGTCACGGGCTGTTTGTTAAACAACAAGGATTAGTGCCTGCTGGATGGGGAGAGCCACCTTGGCACCTAACTGGGATTTTCTCCTCAAAGGAGAAGGATGGAGAGATGTAAAAAGAGATTACCTTCTCATGAGAAAGGCCAGCCCAGGATCTCCTGGGTTTTGGTGGCCACACTGTCCCTGGCCTGGGGAAGCTGGATTCTGGAGTCAATGTTTTCTGGGAATGCAAATGGGATGTACAAAAGGCTTGGGGCCAGAGGCCCTTTCTGCTGAGACTGTGAGGAAACAGGATTATTGGGCCCTGGTATCAACCCCGCCCCCCTTCTCTGCTGACTTGCACCTGCAGGGTTAGCAGGACACCCTCTGCTTCTTTGTTCTTTATCTCAGATCTGGGTCTGGGCTTAAGGCTTAGTCTCCACTCTCAGACTCCAGTCGTGGCCCACGGTTGGTCGACAAGTCCCCTCTGCCCTCTCAGACTTGAGCCCCCGTATTTTGTTCTGCTCCAAGCACGGGGACACGGGGAGGACCAGGCTCTGTCTCTGTACCTAGGAGCTCACGGTATGGTTGGAAGATAGCCAGACCATCCCTGACGCAGACCAGCACTGTGGCGGTAGGGACACAAGGAAGGATCTAGAACGAGATTAGTGAAGAATGGCTGAAGGTGCATCCCAAGCTGACCTCACGGCAAAGGGACTGTTAGCGACTGGGAGATTATGCCCACACAGAGGAAGAGTTCAGTGTCTGGGAGCAGGCCTCTGGAAGGTTAAGGGCTTCTGAGAAGGCTGGCACCAGGGGTAGGAAACTGCGGTGGATGGGTTTTGGGGGAGGACTGTGGCAGGAATGGTTGCCGTATGGGACAGCACAGGTGTTGCCAGGCTCCCAGAGCAGCGGCTTTCTTGGGTAGAAGAGGCACTTATGTATTACAGCCCCCCGTTAGGTGCCTTCCGGAAGCCATCGTGGGAAGACTGGAGGGAGTGGAATCAGAGCTGACCTACCTCACCTGGTGACGGGGGCATACGTTTCCTTTCGTTCCAGATGAAATGGCCTTTATGAACAGCGGCTGGTCAGCCCTCACGGAGCCTTAGCGTTAGGGGCAGCTCTCAAGGTTCAGTGCCCGGCGCGCCTCTCCTCACCCAGTGTGACTGACTGCAGGAAAGTTCTGCTAGTTCATTTAGGCTTTTGATATAATGTGTATTTTGGGACTGAAGAGCCACATCTTCCCAAGAAGATAAGAACCTCTGCTTGCTTTAATGCCAGGGACAGTGGGACAAAGACAGAGCGGGCAATTACAAGCACCTCTTCCTTCCTACCTACAACCTACAGAAAACCCCAGTTCTGCCTTCCTGGTTCTACTTCCCACCCTTCAGGCCCACGGTGCCTAACACACGTGACGCTTTTCAGACCCCTTTGGAAAGTGCAGTATGAGGTTGGCTCCATGGTAGTATTGGAAGGAAGGGAAGACTGGCCCTCCCCTGGCCTTGGGGTTCCTGGGTCCTCCCAGGGCCCCCTCCCCAACTCCACTAGGTGCGATACCTTCCCTGTGATTCCCCCACTGTGGGCCTGTCTGGGCTACTGCTCTGTCCCCACCCCCCAACTGCCAGTTGTACTTGCTTCAAAGCAGGTGCTCTGTGAAAAGATTTGCAGAACAGATGGATGGATAGATGGACCAATACCAAAGGATGTCTGCACAGAGCTCGAGGCTTCCCAGCGCGCTTCCTTTGGAGCGCATTACCTAATGTGACCTCGCTTAGGAGCCTGTGGTGGAGGGGTTGCACGCGGATAGTCTGATAGTCCGAATGGAGCTCAAGCCCCGAGGTCTCCTCTGGCCCCGGGACATGCCTGAGTTGTTCAGCGACTTGATTCTGGCAAGGTTCCAGGGTCTCTCTATCTGTCCCCGACCTTGTGGCTCCTGTTTTCCATATCCCTCCTTAGATGGACGCCTCACCTGTCCTTTCTGACTAGGAGACCTGTCCGACAAAGACCCCAAACTTAGAAGTTTCTAGTTCCTTCTTCCGTGTGGGGCAAAAGTCGTCCTCCTGAAGCCTCCACCCTCTCTCTCTCTCCCACAGTCTAGCCCTCCCTGCCTGCCGCAGCTACATGTTTACTACATACTCCACACAGGGCTGTCTAGCCCTCCCTGCCTGCCGCAGCTACATGTTTACTACATACTCCACACAGGGCTGCGTTTCAACCCCGTGTCCTCCTCTCCCTGGTTTCTGGCTCTCAGGCCATGATTCTCTAGCCCTTAGGCAGTCTCTTCCTCCTGATCTCTGTTCCAGCCTTCATTTCATACTCTCTTCTTAGTCCCTGGGCCCTAGACCTGCGTTCTCTGCCCACAGCCTTATTCTACTCTCTCCTCCTGCTCCTTGCCTGTGACCCCTCTCCCAGGGCACCAGCCTTCCTGTTTCCTCTTCTCCTGGTCCTTGCCTACCCACCTCTTACTGGTTCCTGAACCTCCCTCCCATTTTTCATGCCCAGAGCCATCTCCTTCCTTCGGCTTGCCCCTAGCCTCTCCTACAGAGTCTGACAACTTTCAAGAACCCTTTGCCTCTCCTGCCTTGGAGAAATGGGCCTTCAGGTTGACCTTTCCTGGGAGCTGGTATATATTATCACCAAGCAGCCACCACCCACCCTCCGCACTCCCGTCTGTCTCTGTGACTTCGTGCCTTCTGTAGATCATGGGCCACATCTTCTCAAGTAGAAGGACATCCCCTATTCGAATAAACAAGCGAAACCACCAGTAACTGAGGAGACCAACTCTAAACGTAATAAATGATTACAGATGCATTTCTGATACCCATTCATCACCAAGCGCCGCTATCAGAGATGGGGCCGTTGGCTTGCAGCTTTAATGAGAAGCCGATTTACACAAGAGTGTGAAGAGCGCTTTAGATGCTTCCTCGTCAGTCACAGACAGAAGCACATCTGGGCTGGACAGGCTGAGGCCAGACCTCCTGCAGCTGCCCGGAGCATCCTAGCCTAGCCACAGCATGCACACCTCGTGTGACACCCAGCATGCTTTCGCCAGTGCCAGTGTGGTGCGAAAGTAGCTGCTATTGCTCCCTGTGCCAGGACAAACTCTACCCATACCAAACCAAGCTACGCCAGGCTTTTGAGGACTTACAAGTCAGCCGCTGTGATTTCTACGGACGCCCCCCTCGACACCCATCCTCTGCCCGTTTGTGGAATATCCAAGGATGTGATCATAGGAAGGACGGCTGGCGTAAACACACTTGGGACAAACACAGCTGACTCGCGGGTGGGAGAGCAGGTGCTGGGTGGTGCTGGAGGACTTCTGTCCCAGGAGCCACCGCGACCACAAGGCCAGTATGATGTGTTTCACAGGGAGAACGGAGAACTCCCTTACTCCCAGGGAGCGGACTGACTGGGGGAAGGAGAGTTCTGCTCACCAGGCTTGGGAATGGCTTTGGATTTCATTTTTCACAAACCCTGCAAATGTCTGAAACTATGACAGAATATGTAGGGCATTACAGACTTGGCTTAGGAAAACATGACTGTTTGTTGTTGCTTTTGCTTTGTTTTTGTTTTTTCAACCACTCAAAAGTCACTAGGGCGAAGGCCACTAGGTTAGCTTTTCCATATAACAGTCCTGACGTAAATCAGCAGGTCCCTTTCTTTGCCCCCTCCAAACTCGCTAGCTCTTGCTCTCTCTCCCCCTCCTTCCCTCCCTCCCTCTCTTCTTCTTTCCTTTCTCATGCTCTTTCTCATTTTGAAGCTAGGGTCCAGGTAGATAACAGGAAGTACTAGAGTATGTATCCAGTGCCCCCTCCCCCCAGACGGCCCCTAACCCAACCCATGGCTCTGTTCCAGCAGGGCAGGTGATGTTGGACACAGCCAACAGCCTATTAGTGTCCTGCTGCTAAAGGAAGGTGACATGAGACCAGCAGAGAGGCCCTTTCCTGTATCCCTGTGACTCTGGCCAGCCACATGTGTAATCTTCTGGCCCACAGCCACAGAGGCTGACCAGACAAGAGGCAAGAGCTTCACCCAGAGCACTGACTCAGAAGGAAATTCGGCCAGGACTAAAGAGATAAAAATGAAGAATTTGACCTATGGAAGAGGAGGAAGAGGAGGAGGAGGAGAAAAAAAAGACAGCCAAGAGGTAGAGGCATTAATGAGAGTCATTAACTGGTGTGCTGCCTCAGGGAACTGTGGCCTGGAGGCTGACTGCCGGTCTGTCTGGTCAGGTCGCTGGGCTGGGTACAGAACCAGACGCCATAGGACTGGACCTCTGCAGATCCCTGCCCTTGTCTTTTCACAAGATACCCATAATTTCACCTGCTCCCCAAACTAGATGAGTTCTTGAATCCTGGTTCTTTCCTTCCTGGCCCCTTCCTCCTCTTTGTCATTTGGAAGGTAAAACGCACCCCCTCTTCACCTGTCCCCCTTCTTCCTTGCTCTGTCTCACACCCCTCTTCTGGACCCGCCTGAGTGTATGCCCCTGTTCTGATTCAGCTCACACAGATGGTGTGGTCCTGCTGTACATCCTGGGATGATCCTCAGGTCTGAGAAGGGCCCAGAAATGTGCATTCTGTCAGTGCTGAGCTCTGCCTGGGGCCAGCAGCCTGGGGCCCTGGTATCTGTTCTTCAGGCAGCAACAGGTCGCTCCTGTGAGAGTCTACAACTCTGGCAGCTCCTGAGCACTGATAAATAACAATCTTGGGAAGGTCCTTAAGAGGAACAGGGTAGCTGGGCAGTGGTGGCACACACCCTTAATTCCAGCCCTGGGAGGCAGAGGTGGGCGGATCTCTGAGTCTGAGGCCAGCCTGGTCTATAAAGCGAGTTCCAGGACAGAGAAACCCTGTCTCGAAAACCAAACCAAACCAAACCAAACCAAACCAAACCAAACCAAACCAAACCAAACCAAACCAAACCAAACCAAAGGGAAAACAAAAGAGGCAGAGGCTGAGTGGAGTGTTCTTCCACCATGGGCAGTGGAAGGAGAATCTCTCAGGGGAGTGGGGCGGCGGCGGTGAGGTGGGGGACTCAGGACTGGATCAGGGAAGAAGGTAGGCTCCGTGAGGGTCCAGCCACGGGAGAACACTGGGCTCATCTCGAGGGGAGCCTAGGAGGGAGAGGAGCCTGCCCACCAGGAGCGAGAACTGCTGCCCTTGAGGAAGAGACAGATCACCACAGGCATTTCCAGGAAAGGAGGCTCCATGGCCCTGCTGCAGACACTGTGGGCGTGGGTCTCCGTAGGTTGACAGCATAGCCACATGTCTCGGGGACACCAAGGCATGCCCAGCACGCTCGGGACTCTGGCCCTCCACTCCCTGTCTAACAGGGGTGTCTTGGGCCAGGACTGCACCCTTCTGTCATCCTCTAACTCTGCCTGTAGCCTGGCCACCGAGCTTCATCTGCTCAGTCTGCATCCTGGATGGCAGCAGTGACCTCGCAGGCGCAGGCACATTCGCTGTTGCCCGCCCTGTGCTCTTGGTACTCCACTAAGCTAAGGGCTTATTAGAAATAAGGCAGTGGGATCTCTCTCGTGCGCTTGAAGCCTTCTTTCTGTCCCTTTTACTTCAGAACCAGGGGTCATGGTCTTGCCATGAGGCCCCGGGGCCTCTGCTGTGGTACAATCTCCAACTGCCTCCCCCACCCCCACTCCCTCCTTGCTCATCTCCCTGCTAATCTCTATTACAGGAGAGATCAACTCGGCAACTCTCCTCTTCATCTAAGCCTATAAACTTCGGTTCGGAGTTACCCCATGCCTAATGGTTCAGATGTCTCTTCCTTGCCAATCACACAAGCAAAAACATTTGCCCCGAACCCAAATATCCAACCAGATACCCAAGGCTGTCTTACCTTACCGTACTGTTTCTTTCTAAACAACATGTCATGCTATGTCTAAGCAACAGCTCACACACAGTGGGTACCATCCCCTTTCTGATCATGATCAACAGTGAGCGACTGAGAGATGGGAGGAGGGACATTTGAACACTGCGTCCCCTGGATGGTAATGCTGCCCTGCAGATGAGTCACCAATTCTAGAGTCTGGGACATCCTCTATCTTGTCAATTCTCTGAAGCTGGGTTTCTGTTGCTGCCTCTCCTGTATCTACTACAGACTGCTTCGAAGCCCCCCCCAAGACCTGTCCTCCCCCCTTTAATGCTGGCCTTCTTCTTGGGCCAGTGACAGAGACATCTCTAAGCCCCGGAGGCCAAGGGTCAGGAGCTATAATGTGTCCTGACTCAGAACATACCCATAACCTGATACCAAGTGTGTGTGTGTGTGTGTGTGTGTGTGTAATGAGCAAAGGAACCCCAGGAGCTGGGGGCAGGGTTAGGGTGCTGGTAAATATTCAGGAGGCTCCTTGGAGAAGGCAGGTGGACGTGAGAGCAAGAATGGTCCCACCAGCCCCTCTGTGCAGTCCCAGGCACAGGGCAGGGCAGGGCTGGGCTGGCAGTGTGCACAAGAGTGTGCGCATGGTGTTATCACAGAGGAAATCGATGCCTGGCACCAGCCCAGTGTTTAAGGGAAATGAATAGATTTTGGCCGAGGACAAAGAGAGTTTGATTAATCAGAAATTGGATAATGGAGGCAACACTCTAATTATTTTTCTTCCCGGCATTTATCAAGAAATATGTTTGCAGCGCCTATCAGAGGTACCAGAGTGGGGGAGGGGTGGATGGGCGACTCCTGGAAGCCATCATCCTGCAGGGCAAAGGGGTGTGGGGGGACAGGTCCCAGCTCCCACACAACCGGGGCAAGTACTCTAGGCTAATGGGGACGTGCCCTGCAGAGTGGAGGGAGAGCTGGGAGGCGCAGGGGCGGGTCCTCACTCCTAGCACCCATGGGTGCAGGGCAGAAGGGGACACGCCCATCTCAGGTCAGGCTGTTTCTCACCGAGCCCTAGGACCTGCGGGATTGTAAGGCCATCCAGCCAGCCTTCATCCAGAACCTTTAGGGCTTTCTCATCTTTATCCCGCTCCCCACCCACCGTGGGCCGCTACATGGGTCAGGTGGGAGCCCTGAGCCTCTAGTCTGGGGCTCACGCACCTTGTCCTTCGCTGGTCACTCCGCCCACTTCTCCCACATCATTCCTACTCCTGTAACTCCTCCTGTGAGAGTCCACAGTGCGGTGCTCTCTTCCCGTGGTCACCTGGTCCACGCAAACGGGGGGTTCCACGCTGGGAGGAGACTTGTGCCCAGGAGGAGCTTAGCCTTCTAAGTAGCGTATCTCATTTGCTGCTCTCATTCATTCATTCATTCATTCATTCACATAGTCTACACAGCAAGGCTGTTACGGGTTAGGGAGGGGGCAATACATCAGCTGAGAGAAGGGACAGCTAGTCAATGACAATGGCCAAGCAGCTCTGAGACTTCAGATGCCCATGAGGAGAGCGTGCTGAGGAAGGAGACAAATCCTTCCTGGGGTGGGGGTGGGGGACAGGACGGGGGGTGGGGTCAGGGCCACACCCTGAAGTAAGGAGATATGGGGATGAGTTAAAGCTGAGTTAAAGCCGTTGGCGAGCACATTTCAACCCTGCCGGTGAGGTGAGCTTCTCACGGGCCGGGGAGCTTCTCACGGGCGTGGCTAACCAGCGCCACAGCCTCAGAATCCTCCTCACCACATCGAGCTTTAGGCAGCCGCTCTGAAGCTGGACTAGGAAATGACAACCTTCTGTATCCTTGGCTCGGCCCAGAACCTCCGACTTTAAAAAGAAAAATGAGGAGGGCTGGTGTGGTAGCTCAGCTGTAGCGTCCTTGCCTAGTGTGCGGGGAAGGCTTGGTATGTGCAAAGGCCTGGGTTCCACCCCTAGCACTGGGAGGTGGGGTAGTGTTGTGTGTGTTGTGTGTGTCATGTGTGCAGTGTGCATGTGTCATGTATGTGTCATGTGTGTACGTGTCATATATGTGTGTTTTATGTTATGTGTGTGTTGTGTGTGTTTGTGTGTGTGTTGTATGAAGTATGTGTTGTATGTATGTTGTGTGTTATGTTGTATGTGTTGTGTATGTTGTGTGTGTGTTATATGTGTTGTTTTTTGTGTGTATTGTTATGTGTGTGTGTCATGTATCACAGGTTTCTCTTGCTCCCAGCAGCCCGTAGACCTGACCTGATAGGCTGTCTCTGGATCTGGGGCCTGGAAAGGCCACTGACTAGTCCCCTTACGATGATTTCCCAGGGAAACACCTCCTGCACTTCACTTCCATGTAAATTCCTCTTCCTCACCGGATCAAGGTCCCACACACAGCCACTTCACCAAGGGGCCAGCTAGCCGTCTGAGGAATCCGACTCAGGGTCAGAAGCTGGCCAGCTGACCAGTGTCTGGCCGGTGCATGACGTCTTTTAGGAGCAGAGGGCAAAGCCAGGGCCACCATCCTCCACACCAGTTAGCACTCGCCAACCCTCTGCAGGAAAGGTTCTCCAAGGGGGCAGTTAGCGGTGCATCCTCTCGCAAGGGGTCCTTCCTCACAAACAGACCCGCTGGGCCATTTTTCTCACAGGTGAACACAAAAATGTCCATGGTGCACACATCTTTCATCCAGACCCAGGAAGTAATAAGCAAACGAGACGAATAAAGGAAACAAGTAGGTCAGACTGCGCGACTGCCAAGGGGAAACAGAGAGGCAGGAGGGGCCCAGACGCCCGCCCGCCTGCCCGCCCGCACGCTGGCCAGCACTGGGATGTGATGGGGTCATAGCGAGCCTCGAGTAAGCATGGGCTGAGAGATGTGGAAACTCTCCCTGTGTGTAGCCCTGTGTGGGAGCAGCAGCGGCTGTGAGGCCCACTCTGCCCCGTGGTGAAGCCAGGCCTGCAGTGCCAGACAACCCAACCCCGCAGTTAGCGGGAAAACAATTCTTTGCAGGCAGAATCTGAGAGGGCATGGAGGGTATGGAGGGCAGCTCTCAAGCTCCCTTTACCCAGTGACCAGCCTGGCGCAGGACCCTCGGTTTCCCCGCAGGGGTGGAGCCCTAGTGTGATTAGCACACAAGCACCCCCAGCCCCAATGCACTGGCTCTTGTCATCCCTTGAGAGAAAAGGAAACTGAGGCCCAAAGGGGTTACAGGGTCAGTCCCCGGTCCAGTCCCAGGGGCCACACACCGTTCGCCAGCCATGGAGCTGGAGCAGAAGGGCCAGGTGGGAAATGTCCAGGGCTTGCCGCAGCCCAGCACTCTGGCTGGAGCCAGTGGCTATAAACCTGAGAGGTGACAGGAGCAGGCCCACAGGTCCAGTCAGGCAGCCTCCAGCATGCTTCCCATGACCAACCGGGGAATAAAGCCAGTCTACTGAGGAAGAAGCTGCTGAGAATCCCAGGTTCCTCTTGTCCGGTGTGGTGGCTTCCGGGGTCTACTGAGGCACCGGGGAAAGCCCCCTTCCCTGCCAAAGTCAGGTCAAAAGCCTCTTCACTAAAACTGACGTAAAGAAACAGACCCCTGCTTCATGACACTAATGGGGGGGGGGAGGAATATACCCTGTCCACTAGAAGGCACCTGGCTGTGAAATCCAGGGCAGATTTGGTGCCCCCTCCTTGGGAATGTCTATATCTGGGTTCTAGGGAAATGGGGACATCCGTCTACACCCCTCCAACCCAACACAGCCAAGGACCATGACACCCATGGCTCATAGAAGTACCCTCTCTGAGGGGTCAGGGTTTCCAGGCCCAGTCAGGAATCCTGCCTGGGCTGTTCTCCATCCTAGAAGCAGAGGTCTCCCTCTCCAATGCAGGCTTGCTTTGCCTCAAGAGCCCTGGGGCAGAATGCACTTCTGGTGGATTCTGTTAGAAGGAATATTGCATTTGACACTGAAAGGCCCCTCCCCACACTGTGGCTTTTGACAGTCTAGCTTCCTGGCACTTCTTGATGGAATCTCCAGGGACACCTCTTAAAAGAGAGATATACCTTAATTTAGAAGTGAATAACTCAAAACTCTGTGATGTAGCAGGCTTCTGTGGGGGAAAGGAGAGAGAGAGAGAGAGAGAGAGAGAGAGAGAGAGAGAGAGAGAGAGAGAGAGAGAGAGAGACTCACAGAGTTGACACCTGCCCAGTGTCTTGACTGTGGCGGGACTCTGAGGTATCTCCTGCTACCTGCTGTCTGAGTGACTACTGGGCACCAGGGACCAAGAGACACGGGGAGGAGAAATGGTAACTCACTCATGGGGAGCAATTCTCAGTGTGTGACATTGGGATCCCTAGCCAGGAGATCAAAGACAGGATCACAGGGCGACTCTGACTGACCCCATCCAGCTTATCCGGCCACTCATGGGGAAATGGAGAACAGAGGGAGGGAGCTAAGCCTGTCGCAGCCTTGTTAGGCCTCTCTCTCCGCCTACTACAGCCCTAGTGCTGTCCCCATATGTCCCCATAAGTAGGCCGGCTTCACAGGCATACACAGAGGTGGTTACACAGGGACCCTCTGTCAGGCCTAGAGCCATGCTGTGACCATTTTGAAATGCTTAATTTTGCACCAAGGCCACAGAGAACTGAGTATCCCATGATGCTCCAACCCTAGTGCTTACTACAGGGACTCCTCCCCGCCCAGGATGCTTCTCCAGTTTCCTAAAATACCAGTGACAATGGCCTTCCCACCTCGCTAGTTTGCCATTTCTCCAACCTGAGCTTCATCCTCTCGTGACCTGTCTTCCTGGGACCTTCAGTGACCCTTGCTGGCTCCACTGCCTCCTGAACACCTGGACAGACTGGACTCCAGGTCGTCACCCCTGACCTCGCTCCAACCACAAAATGGTCAAGACCTACCAGACTCTCAGATCCAGTTCCCGAGTCCCTCCCTCTGGAAGGCATCTTCATGAGCCGCCTTCCTTACAGGGCCAGCTGTGTCCTTCTAGCGGCTCAGATAAAACCCCAAAGCTGCCACCTGAGTCATATCCCCTCACCACCTCTTCTACCCCCTCCACATTACAGGACGGGAAGCCCCTCCCTTGAAATACCGCCCCAGCCCCCAAGTGGCTTCAGGGTCTCATCCTAGCCCAGCCTGCCATTATTTTATTTACAGTATCATTGCTTTCTTGGTAGTGGGGATGAAGCCAAAAACTCACCTATGCTTGACAATTCTCCCCCACTGAGGGCTATAGCCCAAGACAGCAGAACAGTTCTAAATGCCCCAACTAGATCTACTTCCTCTTCTGTTCAAAGCTGCCCAGGTCCGCTTGCTCAATAGAGCCTTACCTGATCCAGTCTTAAGACCCTAGCCGTATGGCCTTCTCTTTCTTGTGTATGAGTTTATGTTTGTGCAGTGTGTGTGTGTGTGTGTGTGTGTGTGCATGTAGGCCAACCCGGGGATTACAAGTGTACACCAAACCACCTGGCTCCTCCTATGTGGGTCCAGGGGATGGAATTCAGATCCTCACACTTGAGTGGCAAGTGCTTCACTGACTAAAGCTCTCTTCCCCAGCCTCCTGCTCTCCCACCCCAACCCCCACCCCACTTCTGATTTTTGAGACAAGGTCAGTCTTGCTATCCAGCTCAGGATGGTGCCAAACTTGCCACCGTCCTGCCTCTTCTCTTGAGCTCGCCCTCCAGTATACACACATTAATGTGGACGGCTGACGTGGGGACCAAGGACAACATGCTCAGTTTACAGAGGAGGACAAGAAGGCTCAGAGGAGATGGGTCTGAACTCGAGGCAACAGGACCAGGGCCTGTCTCCATGGCTTCTGAGGCCTGTAGTTCTTGATCAATGGCTCTAAGGCTCGAGAGCTTGCATACTTCAGGGCCCTCCTCAGACTACCCAGAGTGCAGTGTAGCCTCCACCTGCCTGGAGCTAGCTTTTAGTGTCTCCCCCAGACACTTTTTCTTTCCTCATGTTCCTTTAAGTCAAGAGCAGGACTTACAGGCTGCCCCAGGCTTGCATAGCCCCAGGCTTCCTTCCTGGGGGCTTTGGGAGAGCAATGGGCTATCTGCTTCCTGCAGGGTTTCCATGAGTAAGCTGTAGCTAGCAGCAGCAGCAGCAGCAGCAGGAGCAGCAGCGGCAGCAGAAGCACACCTCTGCAGCCATCCAGGGTTTTCAGTCTTGTGAGGTTTTGGTGGGATAGCAAAAGCATACTCAGTCCTTGGCTCCAGGAGTGAAGCACTTGCACGTGCACACACACACACACACACACACACACACACACACTTGTGTGCATGCACGCACGCACACTCAGACTAGCTAGAATGAGGATACACACTCCCAGGTTGTCTGGAAGAAGATGTTTTCCCAGTGGCTTCTCTGCAAGGGCCTCCTGGTAGTGGTGTCTGCATTTAGCCAACCAGATACTGCTGGACCTACCATAGGATCTCTTAAGGTACAGACTGAGATTTTTTTTTTTTAATAAATTTTTATCCCAAGAGACCAAAAAGTCTAAGAGGTTGGGAACAAGAGAAAGAATCCATTCTCTATGCCTCAAACCATGAGTTCCATGCCAGGTCCCTGGTAAGAAGCACAGACCATGTACTTCATGAAGTCAAGGGGGCTGTGTTCTTGCTGGGGTACCCCGAGCCTCAGCCAATATCCTGTGTGCATGTGCATCCAGGAGAGGTGTGTGTGTGTGTGTGTGTGCGCATGTGCATCCAGGAGAGGTGTGTGTGTGTGTGTGTGTGTGTGCATGTGCATCGGGAGGTGTGTGTGTGTGTATGTGCGCGTGTCTTTGACGGTGGGCACACTACCAGGGTGAGCAAGAACCAGGCCTTTCTGAGAGAAACCAAAACCATCTCTAGGGAAGAAGGGAGCAGCTAGAGCTAGGTCAGAAGGTGACATCGGCCTTCTAGGGGAAGAACCATGTCTATTCACAGCCTGTCTCGTTAAAAAAAAAAAAGCATCTGTTAGAGGCGCACCCAGGAAGAGTTTTACAGCAAACGCCAGCCAGCATCTCTTCACATCTAGAGAAGGCATGTGGAAGGGGCACTATTTTACCCCAGTGTGGGACAGCCCTCTGTAGCCTCCTGGGTCCCTCAACGGTCCCTTGTACCAGTCCTCTTTTTTTTCAAGCCTTCCCAACTCCAGACTCACCAGCTAAGCACTGTCTCCTTCAAAGCAGGTGACTTCATCTTGGCTAGGCAGGGGGCTGGGTGGGTTGGTTACCCAGGGGTCTGGTTCTGCCAGAGACCAGGTATCTTGCAAAGGCAGTCCCAGGTGGCCAGGAGCCCTGTCTGGTCTCTGAAGTTCTTTCTCTAACACAACTCAGCTCTAGGGGTCACAGAACCCTTCCCTTTTATAGACAGGGAGGCTGTGGTCTCCACCGAGACAGCCCTAACCAACATGGTCAGAGGGCCATGGGGCCTCTGTCCAATTGCCTTCCTGTGCTTTTTCTGGCCTTTCACCCACCCCTCCCTCATCCATGTCCTGACTCCTCCCTCAGTATCCCTCCCCTGCTCCTTCCCACCCCAGCAGTCCAAGTTCCTGGGCCTCCATTCATTCTCTCCCCTCTGCCCACACTGCCCATTCTGACCCTGCCCGTGTCCTTCAAGCTCCAGTTCAAATGTTACATTGCCCACAGGCAGGTCTGACCTGAGCCTGGGGTATCTCTCTCCCAGGCCCCTCCCAAGCCCCCTGCGCCGCACTGAAGGAAGGCCTGGTTATCAGAGCACAGCCCTATTTCCCCCATAGGAAGGTGAATCAGTCCTGGGAGGGCTGGCCCAGTCCACTCCCACCCTTCCACCTCAGCACCAGGCCCTAGGGGAGCCAGTACTCAGTAAATGTTTGCTTAATTGAATCTGGCCAAGCAGTTTCCTCTAGACAGGGGCCAGGTTAGCAGAACTAGATGATTCCTAGCGCTAGGAAACCACTTAGGCAGAAAAGAGTGTCAAGGCTCAGGGTCTTGCCCCCAATCTCCTCCCCAGACAAGGTTACTAGTCCCTCCACCCTGAGACTCACAGTGCAGGGAAACCTAGTCCCACTTGGCTTTCCCATCCTCCTCTCCGTAACAGGATCCCCAATTCTCGGCCTAGGCAGATTCCTGCCATCCTCCATCCAGATAGGCTCAGCACCTCCCTAAAGGCAGAGCCCCCATAGATTCACCGCAGGATCCCTAGCAGAGGCCCTCACACCTCTCCCCAAACACCCCACCGCCTTTTAAGGGAAAAAAATATTGAGCCTGGAACACATTACAATCGCAGCAGGTCGATACTCA
Organism: Apodemus sylvaticus; assembly: GCF_947179515.1. NCBI lineage: Eukaryota > Metazoa > Chordata > Mammalia > Rodentia > Muridae > Apodemus > Apodemus sylvaticus. The sequence goes on from NC_067490.1 coordinate 12,699,733, forward strand.
TCTCTGGCTCCAAATGCCTCCAAGGAACCTGCTCCCTTGCAAGAGCGATGACCGAGAGCAGCGAGCTGTTGTACCGGGCCTCAGGGCCCTCTCTTCCAGTTTTACCCAAGGCCAAGCTCCTGACACCTGCGGCTGCCTGAGTCCCTAGACCCCCGGAGGGAGACCCCCGCCTGGCGTCGCTCCCGCAGGTCGCCTGCCTGGACTCCGCAGCCGCAGCCGCTCAGGGCGTGCAGTGGTCCCACATCATCCTCGGCACCCCTTGCCCAATCTCATCAGGCGGCAGCCACCCCTTCCAAGGGTTACTGGGCCGCCTCTCTTCCCTCCCTAGGCACCTGTCTGGGCCGTGGCCACCCCCTGCCCACCTCGCAGACAACCCCACCCTCGCGGCTCTCCCACCCGGAGGGGCATCCCTGCCTCTGCACCCCTAGACCTATAGATCTCGGGTCCCCAGCACAAAGGCCCCAGGCCCCGACCCGGGTGGGGGTGGGGTGCGCCCCAGCCGCGCCCCCAGCCCCGAGTTCAGCTGTGCGCGCCGGGGCCGCTGGTGCGCTCACTCACTCACCTCCCGGGCGCGGCTTCGTGCGTCGGTCGAGCTGCACCCGGCGGGGCGGGGCCGCGAGCGTAGGGCTGTGGCGCCCTGGTTCTGCACGAAGCGGGTGCCGGCGGCCGCGCGAGGACGTGACCGGTCCGCGGGTGGCACACACGCTCCGCCGCCCTGGCTCCCTCCTCCGCCCTCCCGCGCCGCCTGCAAGCGGGTCCACCCGCCCCGCACCGCGCCGCCGCCGGCAGGGGGCGGAGTCGCGAGCGCAGTCCGTTGCCAGGCCAACCGCGGGCGGGGTCTGCCGCTCCTCTGCCCCGCACCACGCGCTGCCGCCCTACCACTAGCTCCGGCTCGTTTTCCATTGGGCGATAACTGCCTACGGACGTGCGAGTCGTCCAATAACGACAGACAGGGGCGGGGTGAGGCCGTGCGCGCGCCGCCTTACCGCACGCGCTGCTGGCTCCAACGACCGTGGCACTGCACTGCGCCGAGCTTCACGGACGCTACTTCTAGCATCTTAGGAAACCCACCGTCAGAGCAGTGCAGCCCTGGTTCCTTGCACGCTGGTTTTCGTGCCTTACCTCAAATGAAGTTCGAACTCAGCCCTGGCAACCTATTTTCCCACTCTGTCTCTTTGCAAGATGCTGTCGTCCTGGCTTCCTTGGATCAAGTCAATAATCCTTTAGGGCGCGAGAAAAACCCTGATGGGTTAAGCTGGCGAGATTTCGCAGCATATGCTTCGCCCTCTCTTCTGCTCTCCTTTTTAGCTTGGAGGGGCACTTCTGGGAGTCGACCCCCGTAACAGAGAGCAGCAGACCTGACCACTTTGGAGACTCCCCAGGAGACATCAAATGAATGTAGCTGTGAGATTCTTACTCCCATCAGGAGGAGCCCCTGTTTGCGTCTTGCTAGTCCAGTACGACAAAGACTCAGGCCAGGGGCCACCATAGTAGTAGTAGTGCCTGTCTGTCTTCTCCATCTTTGTAATTTTAAGCATATTTTGTGTCTTAGAGCCCAGGATGAGGTAGGGGGCCATCAACATGTGTTGGTGCTTGCCAGCTGGATGCTTCGGAAGTAGGACATCGCACCGTTCTCCTGAGAATGTTTCCTCTGTTGTGAAGTGGGGACCATTGTACTGCATACCCCAGGGAGTCAGCCCACTTCAGAAAGTGCTTCCTAAACTTTTAGGGATGCGACCAGTTAAGGGCACTACTGAGGCCAACCTAGACACCTGTCAGGCAACAGTGCTTCCTACAAGTGACCAATGAGGACCGAAGGAATTTTGCTAATGGCTGAAGAACATTTCTATCAACTCATCTGGCTGTGCCGCCAGTCTGTCACTGGGACCTAGTGGAGAGTCAGTTTCCTAATCTTTCAAAGAGTGTACTATTGACTCCTCAGAGGTTTTTTTTTTTTTTTTTTAAAGATTTATTTATTATTATATGTAAGTACACTGTAGCTGTCTTCAGACACACCAGAAGAGGGCATCAGATCTCATTACGGATGGTTGTGAGCCACAATGTGGTTGCTGGGATTTGAACTCGAGTCCTCTGGAAGCGCAGTCAGTGCTCTTAACCACTGAGCCATCTCACCAGCCCCCCCCCCCCCCCGCCCCCAGAGGCTTAATATATGTAGGACATACACTTTAGTGAGTGTGTAAGACTGGGCACAGGCAGTTTCTGCAGCAGGTTCAGGGGTCAGAGTTCAGCCCTCTGCAGAGGGTAAAACCAATGTAGGAATTCCATTTTACAATTGAATGTGCAATGGAATTTACAGTATTCCAGGCGAGGAAGCAAAGGCTAGCCCCTAGATGGGTCTAGCAGGGCTGGTTGCTGTCTGCTGGACCCGACCCTGGCAGCTCCCACAAGAGGAGAGGCTTTTGTCTCATGTGGTCTTTTGCTGGTGCCCTCCACGCTTCTTCTAGAATATAGCTCTCACCTTTTCAGAAGACTCTGGAAGGGTGAGGTGGGAGTGGGTGGGTGGGTAGGTGAGCACCCTCGTAGAGGCAGAGGGGAGGGGGTAGAGAGTGGGGACATTCGTGGAAGGGGCACCTGGAAGGAGAACAACAATTAAAATATAAAATAATAATAATAATAATAACAACGACACTGGAGGCTATAAAGCAGAGGCAGAGTATATAGAAAGAATGATCATTCATTCTTGGAGCTATCCAGAATAGTTACGGCAATCCAGTGGGGCTTTGGAGGCATATAGGAAGCAGAGCACTGGGCACCGAGCTAGCATTTTATTTGAAGAAAAATGTTTGGGCTGAGCAAGCATTTCAGAGAGAGGTGTGTTCTAGGGTGGGCATGAAGGAATGTGGGGTCTAGCACGCACCTAGGAAAGGCCACCTTGTCCCACGGACACCTATCAAACCTGCAAGGTTACTAGGCATAGTCACAGCTAGCGATGGCCTTTGAGGAACACTGAGGAGGTTGGCTTAAAAACCAACAGAGAAATTTAAGATTAGCTTTTTTTCCACAAAGAAGCAGGCGACGACGAGTATTGTAGTGTTCGAGAGGGGCAAACAGACCACAGTATTTGGGCTCACAGATCATGTGAGCTGTGTTGTCCGGGACTAATCAGATGACGAAAACCCTGAGGAGTCCACCCAGAGAAAATAAGAACAAACCAAAGTGAGTCTATAAGGTCTGGTGCAGGGTAGAGCCCGTCACAGCCCAAGAGTCCCAGGGACACCTATTCCCTACTGACTTATCACCTAGCTGGCTCTCCACTAGCCTGCCTGCTTCTCCAGTGTGGGCAGGGGGTATCCTGCGCCTCTCCGGAGCTTCAGCTATCCAGGGCCTGTCCTTTAGGGATGACACCTGCCTGTCCTGGCTGGTTCCTTTTGAGCTCTGCCTATCCCCACCCCCAACACTCACTGACTCTCAGGCTGTGGCAGCAGGGTGGGTTTCTGCACTATGGTTCCCTGGGGTCCGTGTATCCCATCATCCCCCCACTTTAACACGTCAGACTGCACCTGGGTTAGTTATAAATAGCCAGACCTGCCTCTCCTGTGCTTAGCTGCAGAGCAACAATGTAAATGAACAGAAAAGACACCAGGCACAAACCTCATTTTTAAATTTCCCCCCTGTCTCAGAATGAACCCTGGTTTTGCTGCTCAGTATTTTTTTGGAGACAGACGCCTGGGAAACAAAATCCAAGCTGCCAAGGGTCTGGCTTTGCCCTCTGCTGGCAAATCCTTGGGTGTTTGTCCCCAGTTTCTTAGCAAGGAAGAGGAGATTGCCTCTAAAATTATAACTTTTTCTGGTCTCACCTCACTTTGTCCTTCCGCTTGCCTGTGTCTGTCTCAACTCAAGAGAGTAGTCTCAGGCAGCAGGGACATCAGCCCCTGGGGTCCCCCCCCAACCCCCAGGTGGGGGGCAGTTTAGCTAGCCCTAGGTGCAAGTTAGGCTAGAATCAAGTGCAGTCAGGGGGTGCATAGCTTCTACTGGTGTTTAACACTGAGACCCGTTCAGTGCTGAGGAAACCAGGCTCAGAGATTAATAGGTTCAAAGTCACCCAGCCAGGAAAAGATATATTTAGTTGTCAAATCGAAGCTTTGGGAGTCGGGGTGGGGGTGGGGTGGGGTGGGGGTGGGGGAATGAGAAAGCAAGCAAGCAAACCAAACAACTAAACCCAGTTCACTTGAAGCAGGAGGGGAAGCGGCTTCCCGGAGCTGTCCTGAGATCCTTGGGCAGGAATGGATAGAACCAGTTACTAAGCCCTGTCACCCCAGGGAGAAGCTTGAGAAGAGAACTAGAAGCCACTGGCCATCAGGAAACAGGAGGCACAATGACTGCCTCTGAGATCCCTGCCCTGCCCCTCCACCCCATCGCCACAGTCCCCTGCCATCTGACATCCTCAGGGACCTCGGAGGGGAAAGCCTGGGTGATGCCCTCAAAGAGGAAATTCCCCGGTGCTAATTGGCACTGAGAGACCTTTAGGCTAATTAACCTGTTCATTTGCCTCTCTAGAGTAAATTAGAGGGTTTAGCTGAGGAGGCCGAAAAGAGAGATGTCTGCTGGTGGCCACCTCCTCAGGGGCAATGGGAGAGCTTTGTAGTGGGCACAGTGGGCTGCCGGAGAGGTCTGGCAGCAGGGCCGGCGGCCAGGCAGTCACATGTGGCCCTTGGGCGGCAGGGAAATGAGTTTTGTTCTTTTTCATGGCCGTGAGTTGGGAAGGGTGCTCTGATAACCTGGGACTTTCTGGGCGCCTTCTGTGCCCCATTCTGGGTGCTCCAAAAAGAGAGAGGTAGGTCCTGTTTATTGTGGATCTACTCACTGTGTTGTAACACCCATCCATGCCCTGTGGGTTGGTTATAAAATGCCCTTCCTCCCCCCCTCCAGGTTCATGTGACCGAACTCTTGGTCCCCAGCTAGTGTGACAGTTTCTTAGGGAGGTTGTGGAACCTTTAGGAGGCGGAGCCTGGCTGGAGAAAGTGCATCGGCTGGGGTGTGCCTTAAAGTTTATAGCCTGGCCCCGCCTCCCCACCCCGCCCCTATTCCTGTCCAATGTGTGCGGTCCTCTCTGGCAGAAAGGGGAGCTGGAAAAGGAGCACAGCTTTACACTTCCACTGCTCTGGTACCATAGTCACAGCAGCGAAATCTGTACAGGCCTGTAAAAGAAGCCAGGGCAGTCCTGCTTCCTGCGCGGCCGAAGGTATTTCCAACCCCTACTCCCACCCCTGCGGGCCAGAGTCTTTTGCCGGCAGGAGATACTGTTCTACACCCCACAGTTTCCATCTTGGGCTCCAGCAGCTTTGGCATATTTGGGATGTAAAAGGAGACCCAACGTGCTCCCCCACTGCTCTGGAGGAAATTTGGTTAATTTCCCTTTACGTATGATAGACCACTTGAGAAAAACCAATGTAAAGGAATATCTTAGTTAAGGTTTTACCGCTGTGAACAGATACCATGACCAAGGCAAGTCTTATAAAGGACAACATTTAGTTGGGGCTGGCTTACAGGTTCTGAGGTTCAGTCCAGTATCATCAAAGCGGGGAGCATGGCAGCATCCAGGCAGGCATGGTGCAGAAGGAGTTGAGAGATCTACATCTTCATCTGAAGGCTGCTAGCAGAATACTCACCTCCAGGCAGCTGGGGTGACGGTCCACACCCACAGTGACACATCTACTCCACCAGGGCCACACCTTCTGATAGCACCACTCCCTGAGCTGGGCATATACAAACCATCAGAAGGAAGGACGATTTATTTAGACTCATGGTCTCCTAGGCTTCAGTCCATGTTCACGTGGCTTCATTTCAGAACAATAATAGCATCATGGTAGCAGCTGTAGTGGAGCAGAGATGCCCCCCTTATGGGCAGGTTGGGGAGATAGAGAAGGGGGAGACGGGAAAAGAGAGAAAGAGGGGGAGGGAGGGAAATGAGGGAGAGAAGGAGGGGGAAGAAGTGGTGGTTGAGAATAAGACAGTTTTCAAAGGCACAGCCCTAGCCACCTGCTTCTAATAGACCCCACTTCCTAATAGCTTCCACTATATTCCCCATTTCCACAAGGTAAATGCCATCGTGAACCAATCAGCTTTCAGCTGAAGCACTTGGTGGGGATGGAGTCTTTAAGAACACAAGAACCTTTAGGGATAGTTTATGTCTGATCCACAACAGTATGGAAGACAGAGGGTCTCCCGCATGCCCAGATCTGCATCCCTGAGTTGCAGCTTCTCAGGCCGCTATGCCCCTGTCCACGGTCGATGCCCTCCGGGCACAGGTAGCCAAAGACTTCTATCTCTGGCCACTTCGCAGGCCTCGCTTTCTCAGGTCTAGCTCTAGACGCACTCCAGTCTGTGATCTCCTGCCCAGTCCTCGATTCAGTCCCCTCTCCTAGACAGGGCATTGGGGGTGGGGTGGGGTGGAGGAAAGGACCCTCAATGCCTTCTCCTGTCATGTAGGCGCCCAGGGTATCGTCAATAGTGGCCTGATCTCCTCGCTGGTGTGGAAGCTGCAGAAGGAGGAGGAGCACATCCAGGAGATCATCCTGGACACGCTGGCCCTGTGCCTGCAGGAGGACGCCACCGAGGCTCTGGACAGCCAAGCCGTGCCCCGTTTTAAGGAGAAGCTCCTTAGCGAAAACCCCCAAATCCGCAGCAAAGCGGCTCGGGCCCTCATTGCCATCAGGTGAGGTCCACTTTGTGTCGGCTCGAGGGGCCGCCTCCTTGGGCTTCTGCCGAGGGTCGAAGAAGGCCACTGAACTACTCCTGGCCTATCAGTAGATCAGCAGTGGGGCTTCTGCCTAGCCATGCCTGTCACAGGACATGCACGAGGGCATACTTTCCTTAACTTCCTTGTGTCCTGGGAGAAAGAGGTCACTAGGTCAGAAGAGTATCCTTTCCATTAGCATGACCTGGGATGTCTGGCCTGAGATTGTCCTATAGGCCAGGAAACTCTCTCCCACTCCCATCCCGGACAAACCTAGCTGATTGGTCACCTCTCTGTGAGGCGAACATGATAACCACTACAATATGGAAACTAGCTGGTCCCCTCTCCGTGAGGAAGACAAACAGATGAACTCCGTCGATAATGATGACAGCTGGTGGTAATTAAGTATGCAAACACTAGGCAGTGGTGGCGCATGCCTTTAGTCCCAGCACTTGGGAGGCAGAGAGACAGGTTTCTGAGTTCAAGGCCAGCCTGGTCTACAGAGTGAGTTCCAGGACAGCCAGGACTATACAGAGAAACCCTGTCTCAAAAACAAACAAGCAAACAAAGTATGCAAACACGCCAGGTGTCACCAATAAAGTCAACGGTTTGACAATTGCCAAGGAAGGGGACACCTGACTTTAGAGATGAGGAGATGGAGCCAGGAGACCCAGTCACGTGCTTGACTTCACATAGGATCACAGTAAACCCTGTCCTGAAGCCCGAGGAAGCGCAGAAGATCCCAATAATTAGTCCTGTGTCCCAGGGGAACCCTTTGTCTGTGTCACATCCCCTCAGAGTGAGGGGGAGGGAAGGCCTTGCTATCCTCTAAGTCCTAGCTTGCCTTCTATCTGGTATTTCTGGTGGGCCTGACCCAAGGCCTGGGGTGCTAGTTCCGAATGCTTATTATTATGCATGGCCCCAGACCCACCTGTAACTATTAAGTCTTTGACCATATATATCCCTATCCCAGGAGTCTCTGGGCAGTGTAGCTTCCACTCAGCTCCTCTGTCCTTCCCCATCAGCCCATGTCCCTCAGTGGGTTTGTTCTGCTCTCCAATGCACACTAAGAACTAGATCACATGCTTCTCATCCTGAGGCAGCTAAACTCATCTCTTTCCTCGGCGTCTGGACTAGTACTGGCCTTGAGTCATTCAGTAGATAAACTCAGGGCAGCCCTGCAGGTAGACCTAGGACTCCACGTCCTGAATAAATGGCCTCTGGGTAGAGACCAATAGCCCTAGAAAGCCAATAGCATCACAGTATCCCCTGAGAAGTGGCTGCTAGAACCGTTTCCTAAGCAGTGTTCCCATAAAATGCCTATATGTTTGCGGTGTTAAAAGTTCTGGAAAAAAAAAATGAGAGTCCTGTGGGCAGTGAAGCCAGGAAACTCGATCAAGCAGCTCAGTTGAAGTCTGTTGTTTGGGCTGTTTGTACACCATGCCATTACCGTGTGAGCAGAGTCTCCTGACTGGAAAACCCTTCTCTTTTGGGAGTGGGGGATGGGTAGTGCTCAGCCCCTTATGGTTGAGAACCTCTTGGGCAGTTCACCACTCTCATTTACAGGACTTCATACGACACTGGAATGGAGAGGCTAGGCTCTTACCTACCACCGTTCAGTGTTAGGCCGCATTCTGCTGTGTGGAGCAGCTCCGTTCTTCTCTAGTGAGGAATCCAAAGTCGAACAGTCTTGCTGTGGGTCACACCCTCCTGGGTCTTTCTCTTCCGTATATTGAAGCCAAGATGAACATGTCTTCCCTTATGAACATGACTTAGAATGAGGCTCATTTCCCTCTGGGCCTCTTTATCTCTTTCCACAGCAAGACACCCTCACGCTCGCTGGTGTTTGTTCTTCAGTCATGGTTAGTCCCAGCATGGCTAGTCCCAGATTACCAATAAGAGTCCCAACCCAGGTCCCATCTCAGTGTGTGTCCCGGGACATTCCTACGTCTTATCTCCTTCTGTTCTCTCTCTCTCTCTCTCTGTCCCAGCATCCCACTGGATGGCAAGAAGCAGGTGTGGAAGAATGAAGTCATTCCCATCCTGGTGAATCTGTTGTCAGACACGGATGAGGAGGTGAAGGCCAATGCTGCCGGGGCTCTGATGCACGCAACGGTGACCACTGAAGGTACGGCCAGGGTGCCCTGTGGGTTCCCGGGGCTGGGTGGATGCAGGCAGGAGGGTGTAGGGAGCTCTCCCGGCTTGCCTGTAGTCACAGGGAGCTTTCCAAATGTATCCTTTTCATGTCAAGGGGTCAAGTAGTGACCTCTCAGGCCTCAAGACTCCATCAAAACCCACTTTTGGTTTATCATCAAAGTCCTGTTAAAGGTTTGGTCCAAATTCCAGTCCTCACTCATTTTCCTGGACACAGAGGGCTGCTAGCAACTTCTCACAAGTTGCTCACATTAGGACCTCTGCCTCTCAATATCAAACCATTTCTTTGGCCTAAAGATGACACCTCAGACTCAGGTCTCTTCTGATTCATGATTCTGAGATTGGTTAGTTAGGTGTCTATGATTCTGTTATTTGTGGGTCTAAGTAGATGCTGGAACTCTTGACCTTACATGTTTCTTTCTTTAAAAAAAATTTTGTTCTTGGTTATGTGTAGGTGTGTGTGTGTGTGTGTATGTGTGCTAGGAACAGAACTTAAGTCCTTTGTGAGAGCAACACCATATTCTTAACTTCTCATCCATCTCTCTGTTCTTTTATGCATTTCTTTCTTTTTTTTCTTTTCTTTTCTCTTTTCTTTCTTTCTTTCTCCCCCCCCCCTTTTTTTTGGTTTTTCGAGACAGGGTTTCTCTGCATTGCCCTGGCTGTCCTGGAACTCACTCTGTAGGCTGGCTTCGAACTCAGAAATCCACCTGCCTCTGCCTCCCAAGTGCTAGGATTAAAGGCATGAGCCACCGCTGCCCAACCTTTTATGCATTTCTTGATCATATATCAATAAACTTATCAAGTTTCTTTTATCAAGTTGAGGGAAAGCCATAAGAATATAGAAATACCATCTCCTGAGTCCCCCAGGCTAGGATTCCCAGTTAGACAGACTTCAAGGCTAAGCCACCCAACCAACAGCTGAGGAAAAATGCTAGCATAGTCTCCACATCTGACAGACGAGGTGTAGCATTCTCCTGTCTTGTCCCTTACAAATTCTGAAAGCCATCTGACATTCATGAATGGTCCACCCTCTGTGCTTTCTGCTTCCTCTCCGTTTCCTGAAGACTCTGTGGGTCTTGGCTTTATAAGCAGTATGTTTCAGAGTTTCACGAAGATAGAGAGGCTCCCAGAAGCCTGTAGACCCTAGTAGTAGAATTTGAGACAGGTAGGAAGAGAACTTGTGGTTTTTTAAGAGCCTGAAGTCTCTTTCCATCATTTATCGTCATTGAGGGAATTCTGACTATGTGTGGAGCAGGCCACCCCATGTGTCTCCACATTGGGGGTACCTCAGCCCAAGCTTATGTGGGAGGACTTGGAAGGCCAGCGACCCATTGGGCCTCAGCCAATGGCTTGAGGCACAGAAACCAGGTTCTGTCATGATTCTGTCATCCACTTCTAGATAGGTCTCCTATCCCATGTCAAACCCTGAGCTGAATTATGGAGCATAGAGGTCTCGGAATTTTGATGGATGTGTTAGCATTTGGGGCATCTGGGATTTTGATGGATGTGTTAATATTCGGGGCATAGGGCAGGTGTCCAGCCTCCTCTGAGGGTAACTGAAAGGCTTGACTGTTAACTGCACCTCTGTGCCTGGTGCAGAGCAATTGCCCAATACACACCTGCCACATAAACATGTGATCTTTTTTTTTCTTTTAAAAATACTGTGTATGTTGTCTTTCGAAGGCTGATTTCAGGATATGGGGCTGAATAGGCAAGGGGAGAAAGAGATGCTCAGGAGAAGAGTGTAGCAGAAATGTGGGAAGGGGAAGTGGAGAAGAGGGTGAGTACAGGTGACATTGCTCCTAAGACACCCGCGGCAGCAGCAGGACAGCGGGAGGCAGCTCCTTTCGTGCGGATGCGTGGGTCACCCAGTGTCTGTGGCCCACAGGAAAGTACGCCGCCCTGGATGCCGGGGCCATCGACCCTCTCCTGGAGTTGCTTTGCACCATTCCCACGACCAAGGTGTGTCTGAACGCCACAAAAGCCCTCACCATGCTGGCCGAAGCCCCCGAGGGCCGGAAGATACTGCTGCCCAGGGTGCCCACCTTCCGTTACCTCCTGACGCATAAAAACGAGGCCATACAGCGGGCAGCCGAAGTAGCCATCAAAGTGATCGAGTGGAAGCCATGACTTCCGTTTCGGCTAGACCCGATAGGTTACGTCTATTCCTGAATAAACGAGTTGAATCTCCTCATGCTTGCTTGTCAGTGCCGCACCATGTTCCCGGAGCGATGTCACTGCCTTCTTCTGCCAAAGAAGAAACACAGACCCAGAGGGACCTGGTTCTGGGCAGCACATGCTCGTCCCACGATGGGAAGTGGGAGGCGATAACCCCATAACAAAGTGCTGGTAGAAAGCAAGACTGAACCTTCCAGGGAGAGGGGTGGGAGTTGGATTGGGGGTTGGAGGGAACATAGCTGGACGCAGGTACAGCACCGGACCCAAACTGAAGACAGCTTTGCTGAGTACTTTCAGCTATGGTTTTCCCTGTAGGGAGACCGAGGTGCAGAGATCAGCTGGGGAAAATGGTTCGGGCCGTCCTGTTAATTTATGCCCATCTTGTTCTGCCTGAACGGGCAGGTTATGGATGCATTGGTTTATTAGGGAACAAGTGTGTCCAGCCTCTGTTGGGGAAGCTACAGGATAGAGCGGGACCTCAAAGCAGAACCTCTGCTCTGGGATTAAGCCGGTCTTCCCGTCTTGTCCTCAGGAGCCTGATGAAGTTCCTACCTCACCAGTGGGAACTCATTTTACTCATCTTGGAGTAAATCTGATCAAAACCAGAACCCTAAGAACCCAAGTAAGCCTCTCTTGAAATGTCTTTCCAAGGAGCTTCGGGGACCCTCATGACTGTCAGGAAAACCACAGAGGAGTGTGTGTCCTGGAATTAAAAGATCAACTTAAGTCAGCCTTCTGGTACCAGAGGGGACTGGCTGCTGGACCCAAGTGGCATTTCAGGTACAATCCTACTTTGAAAACCAGACTCCATAAAAGGAAACAATTTTCCTTCAGGAAAGCCGGGGCCTCCCGGACCCCCATATCCTTGGGTTCAGATCCTTCCTTGGTCCACTGCAAGCTGACTCTGCCCCTGCCATGGGGTCCAGTCAAGGTCAGCAACGCCCTTCCCCCCAGGACCTCCTGATCTTTACTCTGGAACCCTCTCTGGTCACATGACCCCTTGTGCTGCCATTTTCCCCTCACCATCCGACCTGCGTGGCTGTGGGCTCCTCTCTCCCAATCCCTTTCCAACTGGGTATGACTTCTGTTTCCCCTGCCCCCAAAACACTGTCTCTAACTCCAGTCTGTTGTAAGGGACAGTCCCTTATGTCCAACAGAAAAATCTACGCCTGAATGTCTCTAGGCAACAGTGAACACCAGTCCTTCAGAGAATGCTTCAGAAAATAGAGGCGGGAAGAACATTTTCAGTCCCTTCTGTAACAACACCAGCGACTCTTGTCCCTACATCACAAAGGAACTAAAAGAAAACTGTGGACCAATATGTCTCCTGAAAAGAGACATGAAGCAAACAAGTAGCAAAAATTAAATATGGCAGCACAGTAAAAGTATTACGATATCAGGACCCAGGAAGGGGTATGTGAAAGCAGTCAACGTACAAAAATCAGAAAAATTATTCCATGAAATCCAATACCCATTTACTGTTAACAGCAAACGAACCACAAGCAAACAGACAAAACAAACTCGATAACAACAAACTGTTGGTCTAAGAGTCTAGAATTAAAGGAAATCTTTCTCTCTCTCCACAAGAAAAAAATACCTGTAAAAATGCAAGAGCTGGAGTCATATTAATGCCTACTTATTCCTTGAAACAAGTAATAAGACAAGGACCTCTGCTTTTGCCACCTTGGTTTAGCATTGCCCTGGGAGTTGTAGGCAAGAACTAAGGGTCATCCAGATGTTTTTTTTTAAATGAACAAATAATTTCTATTCATTGAGTAGACCATCAATATAAGAAAACCATTTTAAAACTATTAGAACTAACAAGTTCATCTTCGTGGTGGCACGCCTACACAATTAATTGTATTTCTGTACACTGGCAGCGGACCATAGAAAAAATGGAGCTAAGACATTTTTACTTACAGTAGCATCAAAAGATAAAATAAGAAAGACGCATATGCGCAGGCTAGTGTTTTTTTTGACACAAACTGGAGTCATCTGTGAAGAGGGAGCCTCAACCGAGAGAATATCTTCACTGGAGTAACCCATGGGAAGGCCTGTAGGGCATTATTATTATTATAATTATGATTGATTGATTGATGGATTGATTGATTTGGGTAGATCCGGCTTACTGGGGGCAATTCTACACAAGGCTGGTGGTCCAGGATGACATAAGAAAGCAGGCTAAGTAAGCCATGAGGATCGGACAGCACCCTCTACGGCCTCTGATTCAGTTCCTTCCCACAGACCCCTGCTCTGGGCTCATGACGATTCTTCCCTGGGATGGGGACTACAAGCTGCAAGGGGAAATCAATTCTTTCCTCCCCAAGTCGGTTTGGTCACAGTGTTTTTTATCACAGCAATCGAAACCCTAAGACTTAACCCAACACAAGAAACACAAGACCTAATGCGCTGAAAACCAAGTGTAGTTAAAAGCCTTTAAACACCCAATAGAAAGACAGCCTGTGTTTGTGTGTAGGTCAGCACCTTGGTGCTGCCTAGCAGTAACTCACTCATGTGGTTCATGTTGTGTGTTGCAGACAGAGACAGTGTCCCCCCCCCCCCCCCGCCTGTTCTTTCCCCCACTGCAGGCTATTCTAGAATGGTTGCCATTTTTAACCTCTACTTTCATGCGAGACAGTCACCCGGACCTTCTGTGATTTTTTTTTTTTCAATTGAATTGTCAACAAGGTCTAGAAACACCTAGGGAGAATCCTCCAAGCACACCTATGCAGGATCTAGATTAGCTCAGCCTCAGGCCATGCCTGTGAAGGGGGGCATCTTGATTGGTTTATTGAGTTGGATAAACTCGCCTTAATAGCCTGTTTGGTACTATTCTCCCCCCTCCCCCAGCTTGGGTTCTAGGCTGGATAAATCTGGCTGAGCGTGAACATTCTTCACTCTGCTTCTGGATCATGGGTGCAATGTGACCAGCAAGTGACCACAAGTTACTTTCGCCAAGGCTTCCAGGCTACAATGGATGGTAGCTTTGAATTACAAGCCAAAACAAACTCTCCAGAAAGTTGCTTTTATTAGGTATTTTATTTCAGCAACAGGGAAGGTAACTAAGACCCCCCCTCCCTCCAAAGTTCTCCTTACCCTTGTCCAAGTCTCCTAGAGGGAGATCCCACCTCCCTTTCTTCTTCCTGGGGGAGATAGGATCTTATCACTTCCCTGATCTAACTCCTGAGGACTTAGGATTTCCAAGCGCATAAGGCTTTCTGGTTGGCTTTCACCCACTGCCCTTGTTTGGACAGCCTCAAAAATGCCTTTCACTCCTGCCTCAAGCCTTACAGAGCTCCTTCTCTCATCAACAAACTGACTCCTCCTTCCAGGACTCTGGATGGGGGTGGGAGAGCTTGCTGGGCATTCCAGTGCTGGGCAGGATTCTTAGAGCGTTAGCCTGTGGACTTCTGCCCACCTCAGGATGACTTGGCTCCTTTCCCGGAGCCTCATTGCTTCTCCCTGTGACGCGCAGTTAGGCAGACCCCTCTGTAAAGTGGGTCTACGTCTTCCAAGTGCAAAGGTACTTACGACAGGCTTGAAACCAAGTCGTGACCATTCTTGTCTTCTCTCTCCATAGGCTATAAGCCTCCCCCAACCCCCAGCAATTCCTCTAACCTCTGTTCATAGCTATTTCTTTGGGGGACACCAACACAGCAGTGATTGTGCAGTAAGAGCCCCCAAACCGCCAGGTGAAGAATTAAGGAAAGGATGAAGGACCTGGCTCTTTGAGTGTGCTTTGAGAGTGTGATTTTCACAAGGCTGGGTGAGCTTCCTCCCAAGACACTTGCAGGTCCACGAAACTTTTTTTCTTAAAGGACTATGGCGTTTATTTTGATCTAAAAAAGAAGACGAGGTGGTTAGGTAGTCTCCGTAGAGACGGCCCATGAAGGTCTGTCTATCCCTGATGACTGACTTAACCAGACTGGGAAGAGCTCACAGGGAGGGAGTTGCTTTTTCTACCTGCCCTCCAGAAATCAGTGCAAGAGAAGATAGCTGTGAGTAGTGGGGATGACCAATTCAACTGTAGCCCCAGGCCAATCTCTGGCCCAGGCAGGAGCCGGAATTTCCACCCAGGTGGCAGCTGCTGCCTCTGTTCTGACGTCACTGGTCATCATCAGCAGCACCGGGCTCCCGGCACCTGGCAGGGGTGAGGCTGGGCTCACAGCAGACATCTTTGACAGCAGGACAACCTTCCAAGGATGAGACAACAGAACAGCAGAAGGTGGGGTATAGGAAAATAAACCCCCCCCAGATAGTCTGGTAAACACAAGCCAAAAAGGACCCAAACGCATCAGGGATTTTTTAAATAGCCAAAATTAAATTTAAAGCGAAAAGTCGTTGCTTCTGAAGTAGAAGCCATTTGGAGAAGATGACTCATCCCGGGCGAGGAACAGATGTTCTCATTTGCATAGTGTCCTTAATCGTGAACGGACTTTGCTCTGTCCCCTGTACACTCGCGGTCCGCAGCTGGCGGCGCTTGGCGCTTGCAAGTCACCGAGGGAGTGTTTTCATTAGTGTGGTCCTTGGCCACTACATCGTTGGGGGCCCTTGGTTAAAAAAATACAACAAACCACTTCATCCCCATCACAACTAGGGAATCCGGGAAAGGTGGCAGTCTTTCTTGTCTCCAGCTCCACTCCAACCAGGTTGGGCTAGGCATAGTATACACAGCCAACAACTGCGAGCAGCACCCTTCAGGCGATGACCACTCTCCAGAGGGTCACCCCCTCTATATCTTTCATGGCCTTGCTCACTTCCGCCTTTCTAACTTGACTGGGGCTAGGACCTCTGCACCTCCCACTATTCTCTGAGTTCCCTTTAGCCACCTCAGTCCTCTCAGTGGCTGCCTGTTGCTAAAATCCCTTGTCGGCGGGGGGGGGGGGGGGGGGGGGGGGGAGGGGGGATGAGGGGAGGGCTCATCAGCAACCTCTACCCCTCTACCCCTTCTGAGGTGCCAGCGACAAACCCAGGCACCGATCTATGTAGCCGGAACCTAGGAGTTCACTGGGTTTCATTCCAGAGCCCAGCTGAGGGATTACTTACAGGGAGGCGGATATTAGTCCTGGGGTTCCTATCGCACTGAGGAAACACGACGAGCAAAGGCAGCTCGGGGAGGAGAGGGTTTATTTCCGCTTTCAGACGGTGGTCCAGAAAGTCACGGCACAAACTCGATGCAGGTTCCTGCACGCAGGAAATGAAGCAGGGGCCACGCACGGAGGAGTGATGCTTACTATCTTCTCACAGTTTGCTCAGCCTGTCTATTTCATCTTCCAGGGCCACCCGCCCAGGAGTTGCACTGCCCCCAGTGATCAGGGACCAACCACGCCAATCATCATCCCAGTGTCCTTTCCTCCCATCAGGCTGTCCCTGTAAAGCCTTTACCCATCAGGCGTGAGAGCGTCTCCATAGCCGGATAGATGGATAGATGGAGCATCCTCCAATCTCTCCTTGGCTCTCCTCCAAGGACCACATGTGGTTAGGGCAGCGTTGCATGCAACAGGTAACAGAGAACAGCTGGACACTCAGGTGAGGGTCCTGGGAAATAGCCAGAGAACCCGTGGCAAGGGCCACACGGCTGGACTCCTTAAGACAGCCATTGCTTAGCTAGTAGGATAGTCACTCACAACAACTTGGGGGTCAGTCCTGTGTCCAGGCCACAGAACAGGACCTAGGTCATTCAGAGGCAGGTCTCTAGGTCTCTCTAAACATAATTGAAAGAGAGGGGATGTATGTGGTCAGGGGGCACACAAGCCTTGGCCCAGAAGGGAGGGACTGAGAGAGAATCCCAGCTCCATAGTGGTTAGTCAAATTCCACAGCCTCACCCCTAACACGAAACAGCTCATGCCTGAGGCTAGAGTGTGGGACAACGGGATTGGTGGATTAGTGGTTGTAGGCGGGGCAAAGCTCCAACTGGACACACCAGTTGTGTGTCCAGGGCACGGCTTGCCCCTGTTTTGCTATTGTTTGTTTTACCACTTTACCAAAATGTATCCCAGCATCCCGGCAGAGAACCGCATTTCCGTTTCCGCACCTCGCTCTGCAGCTCCGGGGTCCTCCATCTCTGCTTGGATATTGAAGCACCTGCTGTTGCCGTGTGACCGATAAGAGCCTGGGTTCTCCTCTTCCTCTGGGGTGCCTCTGGCCTCCTCCTCTGTAGTTGTTTCACACGGGCATCATTGTGCCTCCTAGCCACGATGAGCTATAGCCCATGTGTTCCTGCCACGCTGCTGCAACATCCTAGGCCTGTCTCTATCGGACTTGGGCACGTGTGGCTGCTCCGCGGGGTATGCCCTCTCATGTGACAGGAAACAGACGTTGTTTTCTGTAGTAACTTCTAGGCAGTGTCTTCTCCTGGAAGCCCTACTCCTCTGCTTGGCCAGCGGGGACAACTGCAGATACCAGGGCTCCGGAGGACTATCCTATGGCTACCCAGAAGGGGGGCCTAGTAGCTTCAGAAGGCTGCCATTCCTTTCTCTGGGACTCCTAACTGGAGCTGCACATCACCCCAGAGTCTGTCTGCGCTGATGGTGCTGGCTGACCCCTCAGAGCCGGGGCTGGCCAGCAGCATCAGCGCCGGGCTAAGTTCTATCCCACTACTCAGGGCCCGGCCACTGCCCAGAACGTGACCTCTCCTAGTCACTCCTGGGAATAGGGCTCTGCTAGGTGACAAGACAATTCCACTTCAGTCAGAGCTGATTGTGCTGTGACATCTGATGTCTCCTGAGCCCATGTCTCCTGCCTCCTGTCCCTGTAGCTGAGGGTGGAGAGGCCTCAGGGACAGTGGAACTCTCAGAGAAAGAGTGACCTCCATTTCAAGGTGGAGGAGACCTGTATCCAGGCAGGACCAGTCAGTGACAAAGTTATTTCACAGTGTGCCCGAGAGTCCTGATCCCTAGCCATGCTGAGGTTTGTGTTCTCAAACACCCACGACACTACTCTGTCACACAATGTCCAGGAGCATTAGAGCTAGCACGAAAAAGTCATCTAGTGATTCAACCACAGCCCAAAGGCACAGTTATTACACCTAACAGTTAATGCTGTGTGATTTGGCTGTTCTTAGGGGATGACAGCACATTTTAGGGACAATGTTCTTTACAGAGATCTCTCATTGGTTACCCGAATGCAAAGTGCTTCAGAGTCCCTGGCTCGAATACTCAGATAGTAATGACACCTATTCTATACCATCTTGGCAATGCTTGGCACATTGTGGGCACAGAGAGGTCCAGTTTTACCCACTCAGAGAAGAAGAGCTGACAGTGGAAGATAGTTGTGTCTCTTGTCCTCAGGAGAGGTGACTGTCACACCACAGAAATCCACAGCCGGGGAAATCTTAAAATAGGCCTTGAGAAAGTGCCCCAGGCCTCTTTAGAACCAGAATTTATAGTGGGAGGGACTTATCTCGGGGTCACTGATGTAACACGAAATACTGTGTGGTCCAAAGCAAATGGGTGAGGAAAGGGTTTATTTGGCTCACACTTCCCACATCTTAGTCTATCACGGAAGGAAGTCAGGGCAGGAACTCAAGTGGAGGCTTGAGGTGACACAGAGGCCATGGAGTGTGCTGCTTTTACTGGCTTGCTCCTCATGGCTTGCTCAGCCTGCTTCTTATAGAACCCAGGTAGATGAGCCCAGGGATGGCCCCGCCCACAATGAGCTGGGCTCTCCCACATCAATCACTAATACTCTACAGGTTTGCCTATAGCCCATTCTTACAGAGGTATTTTCTCTATCACGGCTCCTATTCTCCAATGACTCTAGCCCGTGTCAAGTTGACACAAACCTCGCCAGCAGAATTCTACCTTCTTCTATAGTCTCTTGCCTTCTCCCTCCTTCTCTCCTTCAAATGCATAGCCTCTCCCCAACTGTGCCCCAGGCTCAAGTGTAATCTCGTTAGAGCCTTTATCCTGTGTTTGCGTCAGGGCTGGTGAGAGGCTCAGGTCACTGGCCCCCATGACCTTAGATGCTTCTTATCTGACTGTACCTACTAAGACAGACTCTCTGGTCCTCTGGCCTCCCCCCAGGCCTCAGCTTCTCTCAGGGATACACTGTTGCTTTTTGTTTGGATTGAAAGTTGGTTCTCCAGACCTGCTTTGGTGGTGCTCTCTTAGGTGTAATTGTTTGCACCCCTCTCTCTGCCCATATGTCACAGTTTTCTGTTGCAGTAGGATATCTCCCACCTCCTGTAGAAAGTCTGATTCAGGTTCCTGCATTTTCCCCTCTCCCTCCGCACTCCCAAGCACACACCACCAGTTTGCTCTATTTGGGCCACAGTATATCTCCATAAGGCTTAAAAACATGACAGCTGGCCTGGGCGGTGGGCGCACACCTGTAATCCCAGGACTCTGGGAGGCAGAAGCAGGCGGATTTCTGAGTTTGAGGCCAGCCTGGTCTACAGAGTGAGTTCCAGGACAGCCAGGGCTATACAGAGATACCCTGTCTTAAAAAAACCAAATCCAAAATCCAAAAAAAAAAAAAAAAAAAAAAAAAAAAAAAAAAAAAAAAACCCAAAAACAACAACAACAAAAAACCCCATGACAGCTGAATTTTGGGTCTTGTCTTAGTTTGGGTTTTACTGCTGTGAACAAGACACCATGACCAAGGCAACTCTTATAAGGACAGCATTTCACTCTGGCTGCCTTATGGCTTCAGAGGTTCAGTCCATTATCATTAAGGCAGAACATGACAACATCCAGGCAGGCATGGTGAAGGAGGAGCTGAGAATTCTACATCTTCATCTGAAGGCTGCTAGAAAACTGGATTCCAGGTAGCTAGGAGGAGGGTCTCAAAGCCCATATCTACAGTGACACACTTCAACCAACAAGACCACATCCACTCCACCAAGGCCACACCCACTCCAACAAGGCCACACCCTCTTCAACAAGGCCACACCCTCTCCACCAAGACCACACCTCCTAACAGTGCCACTCCGTGTGCCAAACATATCTAAACCACCACAGGTCTCAACCTTCTTCCCCCATCAGAGCTTGCCTGCGTGGATCACCTTATCTTCTGAAGTATTTCTAAAATACCACATGCTCCTGCTTTTCTTGCTCTATTGCTGGGTGCCTCCTCATCACTTGGCTTTTCTGTGCTTTGGTCCAACCTCCCCAGCCCATACTTGTTTCCGAGTCCACCCAGTGTATCAGCCGCCCTCTACTACATTTCTCTCTGGATGTTTATGTCCTCATAGCTTCTTGTATGCTAAAACTGCTTCATGGAGAAATGGAAGCAAGCGCTGTCATCTGGAAGAGTGTTTCCGACGGTGAGGGTGGTAGGGAAACCGGCTGCCCAGGCCACATGTCACCTCAGAGAATTCTACACAGCGCCGATTCCCAGGGATTGTGACTATCCCATTTTACCCGACTGTGCTGGGAGGGTGGGAATCCCACTTAATATCTGGGCTCACAGCTGCCATCTTCTCTCTGCTGCTACGTAAACTCTAGAAGAAGCCCAGGAGCTGGGGCGTGGTTAGAACAGGGCACTGGGGGATCCTGTCCCGATCCTTCTAGCACCACAGCTTGCAGATGGAACCGTACTCATTGTATGACATTTTAAAATGAAAGTTTGGCTCTGTTAGTTGTTTTTCCTTTCCTTGTCTTCTCCACCATTTCTTTACTCTCTTATGCCTGTTCATCTTCACAATCCTTTTTTCCTTCCATGCGCGCGCGTGCACACACACACACACACACACACACACACTAAGCTCTGCCCCCGAGAGAGAGAACATGCAGTATTTGTCTGAGTGTGGGTTATCTAGCTTAATATAATAATACCTTTCAGATTCATCTATTTTCTTACCAATCTCATTTTTATTTAGCGTTAAACAAATTCCATCGTGTGTATATACTGCACCTTCATTATCCAGTTGTCTCCCTGTTGGTGGACATCTAGGCTGATCCCATCCCCTGGCTATTACAAATAAGGAATCAGTAAATGAGGATGTATAGGTGTCTCTAGTTGGGGCTACAGAGGGGACCTAGAGTCCTTCAGGTCTATGCTCAGGAGCAGGAATAGCTGGATTGCATGGTAGTTCTATCTTTAAAGTAAAACCTCTTATTTATTATTGTTGGTTTTATTTTCGCATGTGTGCACACACATACAACAGTGTGCACATGGAGATGAGAGGACAGATTTCAGGAGTTCGGTTCTCCCCTTCTACCTTGTCAAAGCAGGGTTTGTTGTTTTTGCCAGTCTATGTACTGCTCCAGGCTAGCTGGATGGCTTCTGAACAATTCTCCTGTCTTTGCCTCCCATCTTGTTTTAAAAGTGTGGGAACTGCTGAAACATAATAATAATTAAAAAAAACCCCTGCTTTTTGTGAGTACCAGGAATTGAGCTTAGGTCATCGCGCTTGTATGGGAAGTACATTTACAATGCCGAGCCGTCTCACTGGCTCCATTATTAATTTTTAAGAACCTGCTATGCTAATTTTCCCAATGGCCGCACTACACTACACTCGGCCAGCATGGAATGAATGTTCTGCTCTCCGCACAGCCTTTGTCGGTGCCTGTTGTCATCTAGTTTCTTGATAACAGCCTTCCGAATGGGTGAGGTGGAATTTCAAAGTAGTTCAATTGGCAGTTTTTGGATTGATAGGTTGAACATTAAAAATAAATTATTAGCAATTTTGTGTTTCTTCTTCTTCTTCCAAGAACTGTCTGTTCAGTTTATTTACTGATGGTACTTTTGATTTTCACAGTTTGCATGGATTTATACATTAACCCCCCCCCCTCATCTTAAGTATAGTTGACAAAGATGTTTGCTTGTTCTATAGGCTAGCTGATTGTCCTGCTGATAGTATACTTTTTAATTTCCTGCAGTCTCATTTGTTAGTGTTCTATGTCCTGTGTTATTAGAGCCCTTGCCTGTATCCATATCTTGAGGTATAGTCATGAAGTTTCAATGTTTCAGCTTTTCCATTAATGTCTTTGGTTCATAGATCTATATATCCACTTATAAATATAGATAAAGGTTATAGATATAGAAATATAGTTTTTATCAGCAATCTCTGTTGAATAAGACTCTTTTCCAGTGTGTGTGGAACATTGGTGGCCATGGCTACGTGGTCTTATTTTGGAGTTTGCCATTCTATTTGACTGGTCTACAGGTCTACTGTCCTTCATGTCAGTATTGGGTTGTCTTTGTCACCATGTCTCTGTAGTATAGTTTGAGATCAGGTATTGAGATACCACTAGGAGTGTTCTTTTCTTCCTTCCTTCCTTCCTTCCTTCCTTCCTTCCTTCCTTCCTTCCTTCCTTCCTTCCTTCCTTCCTTCCTTCCTTTCTTTCTTTCTTTCTTTCTTTCTTTCTTTCTTTCTTTCTTTCTTTCTTTCTTTCTTTCTTTCTTTCTTTCTTTCTTTCTTTCTTTCTTTCTTTCTTTCTTTCTTTCTTGTTTTTTTTTTCCAAGACAGGGTTTCTCTGTGTAGCCCTGGCTGTTCTGGAACTCACTCTGTAGACCAGGCTGTCCTCGAACTCAGAAAGCTGCCTGCCTCTGCCTCCTAGAGTACTGGGATTACAGGCGTGTACCACCACTGTCTGGCAGGAGTGTTCTTTGATTGTGACTAGGATTGCTTTGGGTAGTTGTGGTCTTTTGTATTCCCATATGAATTTTTAGCAACCCCTCCCCCCCCCCCCGGGTTCTGTGAAGAACATCAGTAGAATTTTGATGGGATTTGCATTGAATCTGTAGCATGCTTCTATAACACAGCCATTTAACAATATTAATTTTGGTCAACTGTCTTAGGGTTTCTTTTTTTAAAAATATATTATTTATTTTATATATATGAGTACACTGTAGCTGTCTTTAGACACACCAAAAGAGGGTGTCAGATCTTATTAAGGATGGTTGTGAGCCACCATGTGGTTGCTGGGATTTGAACTCAGGACCTGCGGAAGAGCAGTCAGTGCTCTTAACTGCTGAGCCATCTCACCAGTCCCCCTGTCTTAGAGTTTCTATTGCTGTGAACAGACACTGTGACCAATGAAGTTGATTCCCAGGTTTTTTGTTTGTTTGTTGCTTGCTTGCTTAGATTTGTGATTGGGAGATTTTCTTTTTCCTTCTAACTTGTTTTGCAACAAATTTGGTATGTGTGAAAACTATTGGTTCTCGCATGTTGGTTTTACATTCTGTTACTCCACAAAAAGTATTTATTAGATCTGGGAGTTTTCTTGTAGGGTCTCCGTGGTCTTCTAGACATGGAATTATGTCAATGGTGAAGAGGGATATTTAACTTTTCCTCCCTTATTTTTTTGGTCTCTTTTATGTCATTCTCTTGCTTATTGCTTTAGCTACAACAGGTATAATGGCGGAAGGAGAAAACGGGGTGGGTATTCTAACTGGGAAGGAGTGGGGCGAGAAATACAGAGAGAAGAAAAAATAAATAGCACTAAAGCCATAGGAAAACATTACTTTATAAGCTTACTTAAAATATATACACAGCACATGCATACACACATATTATCTGTGTTAAGAAAATAATAATATACATATAATAATATATAATAAGATGTAATTATGCTACATAGGGTGATAATGCTTCCTTTAAGAGCTGTAAAATATCCAAATAAAATCCAAGTACCTGGTACAGGGAAATTTCCCTTTGAGTCGTTGCCCAGGGAGTTCCACGAGACTCCCCAAATAATACAAGGTATTGGGATTGTCTTCCCTTGTCTCCTAGAAGCATAACGCAGAACCCTATTGCTGAAGACACCACATCCTTAAGCCGCAGGGCTTAGAACTGACACAGAAGCCTCCTCTGTGAGGACTAACTCTCACTGTATCGGAAGTTGCTACGCAACCTGCCAAGCAAGAGAAGCAATCAGTAATCCTGTCTAAGGACAAAGCCTGGGGACCACAACAATGACTGGCCGGGCAGTGCATCCCCAACAGTTCAATAGCAGTGCCGTTATCTTGGAGGTGACCAGCAGCTGTCCAGGTAGACTTAAGTTCTGTTCTACAGGAGGGAATTCAAATCTGGTCCTGGAGTCCTAGCTCGTCCAGCTACCGATGGTCATGAGGTCATAGACCCTAAAGGAGAACCTACTACTAACATTTCTAAACATACCATTCTAAATACTTATCCTTACACCCAGATAAGTGTAGCTATTACTCCTTATCAAGCAGCTTACCACAGAAATCCACAACTGGTCAGAAGGCAGAAAATTAGTGGCCCCAATTGGTACATCTGTAACACAACCCTACATCCAAGTCTCACGGACTATCACAGCAGAAGTGACGAAACATTGTAAGACCCAGAGGAACTGGACACCTGTTATGACTTAGTGTCTTCTAGATAGGACAGGGCAGCAGTACCTATTAAATTTCTAAAATATGGTTGCCTAGACAACATCTATATAATGATAACACCAGTTGCCTTGCTGACGTGGGTAGGGATCTCATAAGGCCCCCTGCCTAGATAAAGAGCTAGAGATACTCAATAGCTGATGGAGATATGGAGAGTCAGCCTTCTTCAGGGACAGGCTTCTGAGAGATAACTCCAAATCTAGTGGTTAGCCCTAAACACACATGCATAAGAGCAACACCAAGTGGGCTCTGGAGTGTGTGTGTGTGTGTGTAGTGAAAATAATTATAGCAGTTGCCATGAACTTGAGAGGGAGTGTGGGGAGGGACTCAGGTGAGGGGGGTTGACGAGGGAAGGATAGAAATGATGTGAACTCAGTAGTCACATACAATAGTCTCAAAAAACTAAAATGAAAAGGAGAAGGGGACTAAATAAATCCTAAAAAGGATGCAACAAAATAGAAATCAGCAGAGGAAAAGAGTCCAGATGTCCAACTTCTCCCAATTTCCTTCCATTGTTTTTATTATTTTGAGGAGAGGTCCACAGCTTCCCAATTTCACCAGGACTTTCCTCACAGAGGGACGTCGAACCTCGCGAAGGCCTTTTCTGTACCTATTGAGATAATTACATGATTATTCCCTTAAGTTTGCATATCTGGTATATTATACTTATTTATTTGTATATGTTGACGTATCTTTGCACGAGAGGAAACCTGCTTGGTCATGATACATGATATTCTTTTCAATGTATTTTAGAAGCTTTATACCATAGAAAACTTTTAATTAGCTCACCAAACAGCAAGGTGCCTTATGATGCCTTCATAAATAAATTTTGATCACACCCACCCTCCATCCCTTCTCTACCTTAACTCCTTGCTGGTAAGTTTCAAACCAGGGACAAGTGGCTATCTAAGGTACCTATCAAAGTTGAGCTGGATGCCAGGTTCTCCCAGCATCCTTTAGTCCCTAACTGTTATAGGGCATGCCTGGCATACCCCGCCCTACCCTGAACTCTCCAGCCCCGGGGCTAGGCTACCTTTCCCCTGCAGTTCTCCCTATACAACCCACACATTTTGGCCATACTGGTCCTTTTACCCTTTACCATCCTGGCCTCTTGTGATACTTAAGTACTGCTGACAGGTGAACATGCGTGCACATGCCAAAAAGGGACAGCACTGGTGTGACACTTGTGTGAACATGCTTCCACATGATGGCATGGGGCATGGCTTACATGTGAACATGCATACCCATGCTGCCACATGACAGTCCAGGGATACGGCTCACATGTGAATATGTGTTCATGCCCCAAATGATAGGGCTGGGGGTTGGATTTTGTATGAACATGCATGTACATGCAACCACATGTTGGTATTGGAACACCACATGTAAACATATGTCTACATGTTGCCAAGGCACAACATTGAAACACGGTACATATGTGAACACTCATGTTTATACCACCACAGGGCAGTCATGGGACAAAACAGGTATGTGAACAGGCATGCCCTTACCACCATGGGATGGTACTGAGACATGCCATGCATTTGAACAAGCATGCCCACATTACCACATGGTGGAGATGAGACATAGCATGTGTGTGAACAGGCTTGCCCATGCCTACATGTGTTGGTATTGTGAACACATGAGCACATGCGGCTATGGTTTGGCACTGGGGCACAGGTGTGTGAGCCTGTGTAGTTATGCCGCTATTGGTTGGAACTGGACACAGCTCACGTGTAAACGACACAACCTACCCCCAACTGATGCCCCTGGGTATCATGTGGACATGTGTGCCCATGCCACCATGTGATGGTGCTTGGACATGGTGTGTATGTGAACATGTGTGACTATAACACCACAGGAGGATGATGCTGGGACATGGTACACATGTAAGTATACATACATGTAAGTATGGGTACCTCTGTCACCCATACTTTGTCACATATGTTTGCACATGGCTTAGGTGTGAAATTATGTGCCCATATATAATGGTGCTGGGACATGGCTAGTGTGTGAACATATGTTCATCCATGGCCACGTTGCTGCACTGGGACACAGTTCATGGGTAAACACTTAAAACCACATTACCACATGATGGTGCTGGGAGATGGCTTAGATATGAAGTTGCATAACCTTGCTGGCACAGGACTGTGTTGGAACACACAGCATGCAAACATGCATGTCTGTGCTGCCACAGGATGGCACTGGGACACAGCATGTGTGGGAATATTCATGCCCATGCCCACACGCCATGTGGTGGCTCTGCAACATGGCACATGTGTGTGCCAATGCTGTGGCAGGATAGTGCTGGGACCCTGCTTGTGTGTGAACATATGTGAACACCCTGATGAACAATAGCACCAGGAAATGGCTTGCATGTGAATACGTGTGCCCATACTGGTGCGTGATGGCACTGGGGACATGACTCATATATGAAGACCCATATCCATGTCACCTTTGGACAGTGTTGGGACATGACATGCATGTAAACATCCATGTTTATGGCTACTATGGGATGGTGCCAGAATATATCACATGTGTGAGGCTATGGACATAGCACCCATGCTGTCATTGGCAGCACCAGAACACAGCACACATGTGAACACATATGCCAATGTTGCTACATGGTGACACTGGGACACGACTTTCATGGGATCAGGTGTGACTATACTACTACCTCGTGGTGCTGGACATGGCTACATGGGAGCAGGCATGCCCAGATGGCTCAGTGATAGCCCGGGAACATGGCCCGTGTGATAACAGGAATGCCTATACTACCGTGAGGTGGTGCTGGGACACACCATGTGTGTGGAGATGTGTGTGCACACCACCATGTGGCAGTGCTGGAACTTAGTGTGCATATGAACAGCCACGCCCCTCACCACCAAGTAATGGTATTGTGACGTGGTATGTAAAGCCATCATATGAGACACTGGGACACGGTACTGTGAATGTGATGCCCACATCACCAAGTAAGGGTGCTGAAACATGGCATACATGTGACTATGTGAGCTGTGTGATGCTTCTGTGACATGGGTCACACACATGCCCATGGTGCCATGTGATGGTACTAGTGTATGGCTGATGTGTGAACATGCACATATGTGCCACTATGGGAAGGTGCTGGGACCTAGCTGATGTTTAGATTCATATTCCCATGATGCCACGGGAAAGCATGGGGTCACAGCTTGCATGTGAATAGATCTATCCACTCATGACAGTCTGGGCATGGTGCTCATTAGTCAGTATGCTCATACACATGGGATGGTGCTGGGCACAACATGTATGTGAACAGGCATGTCTATATCATTATGAGATGGTACAGGGATGGCCTGCATGAGAACATGTGAGCCCATGCCTCAGTAGGTTGGCACTGCAACTTGACTCATATAGGAACACATGCAACCATGCCACTACAAGACAGCTCTGGGACATGACTTGTGTGTGAACACATATAACCCATCTGCCAGAGGACAGTGCTGTGATACGAGTCATGCATCACATGCTACTACATGTGGTATGTCCATGCTACTACAGGACAGTGTTGGGGCATGGCTGTCATGTGGACATATGCCCAAACTACCAGGAGAGGGGGCTGGGTCTTGGTATGCATGTGAAAAGGCATGGTCACACTAACACAGCAGTGCTGGGGTATAACATGTTTGTTAATAGGTGTGCTCATGCCCACAGGGCAGACTTAGGCACAAAATATGGGTGAACAGACATGTCTACGCCACCACAGGATGGTGCTAGGCCACAGCCTTATGTGGGAACATGTGAGGCAATGCCACCAGGGTGTACAGCCGAGACACGAGTTGTGTGTGAAGAGGTGTGCACCCCCTGCCACAGGACAGGACTGGGACACGGCTCACGTGTGAACCAGCATGAAAACGCAGCCAGGATTGGAGGCTCAGATGTAGCCTCAGGCTCAGGTATGAACATACGTGCTCCAGCCACTGGCAGTGTGGGATTCGGGGGTGGGAGCACACAGGGTAGGCACACACTTGTGTGTGAACAGGCACACCCACACCACAACACGACGGTGCTGGGACATGGCTTTTGTGTGAACACACGTACCCAATACTGCCATATGATGGAGAGCTTGGACAAGAATCATTTGTGGACACACGTGCTCACACCACTACGGGTCGGTAATGGGACCCGGCTGGTGTGTGAACACGGATAGCTATGCCACCATAGTATCATGATGGGACATGGCAAATTTGGTGTGCCGGCACACAGCACAGCAGAGGCAGGCATGACCACGTTATCACGTTGTGGCCCCCAGGTCATGGCCTGTGTAGAAGTAGAAATGCAAATATAGTCACCCAGTGGCGCTGGCACGCAGCACATGCAGGAGTAGGTCTGCCCACACTGCTACTCAGTGGTTCTTGGAAACAGTCATGCCCGCACCACTAAATGCCAGCACCGGAACAAGGCATGTGTGGGAACAAGAGTACCAATGCTACCAGAAGATGGTGTGGAAACATGGCTCCTGTTTGAAAAGGTTTACCCTGGCTGTCATGGGATGGTCCCAGCTCATGGTACATTATGAACATATGCCCATGGGCTAGCAATCAGACAGGGTATGGATGTGAACAGATGTGCCCACACCACTACATGATGTCCTCAGGACAGAGCATACACATGAACACGCATGCTCACGCTATCCCATGAGAGTTTGGGGCAGAGTGTATGTGAACAAGGAGGGCACATGCCATCACGTGATAGCACTGAACTATGGCCTGCGTGGGGACAGGCATGTCCACAACACTATCTGTCATCACTGGAATGGGGCACACATGTGATATGCATCCTGTGTCATCATGTGGCAGCATGGGGGACAGGAGATGTGGGAGAACATGTGTGTTCGAATTGCCGTGTGGTGGTACTGGAATACTGCACACGCAGGGCAGGTGTTCCCATGCTGCACATTGTGACGATTGGACAGGGCACCTGCGGGAGCAGGTGTGATCATAGCGCCATGTAGCAGTGTTGGAACATAAGCACTTAGGCACCAGGACATGGAATACGAGGGAACAGGGAAGGTGCATGCATGCCACTACTTGATAGTGCTGGAATACAAAATGTATGGGAACAGGTGTGATCATGCCACACACGATGGCCTGAGTCACGCCTGTGTATAAATAGGTGTGCCCACGCCACGCACATGATGCTGAGACATGACACGTGTACAAATAGGTATATCTAAGCTGTCACATGATGGAGCTATGACAAGCATGTGTGTCAACATGTGATGGCCCTGGGACCCATGGCCCAGATGTGAACAGGCGTTCCTATACCATGGCAGCTCGACCCTGTGACATTACATACCTCTGGACAAGTGTGTCTGGGTTGCTGCATGTTTGTATAGAGATATTGTTTATGTATGGGAAATGCATGGTGACACCATCAGGGGACATCACTGGGATGAGGCTTGCATGTGAACATGAGTGTTCACACCCATCACCCTGGGACAGTGCTGGGAAATGGCACGTATGTTCACATGTGCCCACACTGCCACAGAGCTGACATGGGACAGTCAGGGACATGGTAGGTGTGTGAACAGCCATGTTACAGTGACACACTGGAGCCCCGTACATGGCAGGCATGCTAATGGGCGCTCCCAGGCAGTGCAAGGCAGTTCCGAGACACAGTAGGTGCACAGACAGGCATGCCCGTGCTGCCTGAAAAACTGGCCTGCTGGCTCTGAGAAATTGCACGTGTAGGTCCTACTGGGACTCGATGTGCAAACAGGTGTGCCAAAGCCACTGCATAGAGCCCTGGGGAACAGTATGTGGGAACTGGCATACCCAGGACATGTATGTTGGTGCAGGATATAGCAAGTATGTAAATGGTTTTACCTCTGCATCTGCAATGCAGCACTGGGATGTGGCACACATGCCTCATGCAGAAAACGCGCCTCCTGTGCCACAAGGCACGGGTCCTGGAATATGACCCAGGTGTGAACAGATGTGGCTGTGCCCAACACACAGTGGCACTGGGACTTGGCTGATTTACAGATGGGCCTGCCTGTGCCACAGTGTGGAAGTGTGAGCATGTCCATACACTACAGGTATGTAAACAGGCATGTCCGCGCTGCCAGGCGGAGGCATCGGGACATAGCAGGTGTGAATAGGGGTGCCCACGCCACTGCACGATGTCCTTGGTCAGGGCATTGAGCGTGAGCAGGTGTGCCCACACAGCCACCTGGCCCCCCTAGGTCATGGCATGTGAGGGAGCAAGCACGTGCACACTAGTAACAGGTGTGCCCAAGCTGCCACATTGATCAAGGCCATGGCACATGTATCACCAGGTATATACACATGCTATGCAATGGCTCTGGGGCATGGAATGTATGAACACAGATGCCCACGACATCATACGACAATGCTGGGATATCACCTATGTGCACATGTGTGCCTATGCCATCCCTTAATGGTGCTGGGACATGGCACACGTGTGAACACACATGTACATGCAAGTCCTATATTGCCATGTGGAATGCATGGTAACACATGTGACCATGTTATCATGTGGTAGTGCTAGACTATGTCAGGCATAGGAGCAGGCATACCCACACCAACACATCAAGGCTGGAACATAGTACACGTGGGAGCAGGTGTCCCCATGCCACCACCATGTGTCAGCACACGAATATGGCATATGTAGGAGCTACCATGCCCACACCATCACATGGTCATGTTAGGACGTGGTATGTCAGGGTACAGGGACACTTGTCACATGGCACTGCTGCAACATGGTAAGTATTGGAACAGGTATGCAAACACCACCATACATCTGGGCTGGGACATGGCGTGCATGGGAACAGCTGTGCACATGCTACATGTGGTGGCACTGGGACAGAACAGGCGTGGGAACTGTGTACCCATCCAGCCTATGACAGCACTGGAACATGGTAGACATGGAAGCAAGCATGTCCATATCCATGTGGCAGTGCGTGCTAGGCCATGACATACAAGGGAACAGACGTGTGCACACTGCTAAGTGGTAGTGCTGGAACACAGCAGGGGTGTAAACAGGAATGCCCACACCTCCCATGTGGTGGCACTGGACCAAGGGCACATGCACGAATAGGCAGACCTAGGCTGTCACATAATGACACGGCAACACTGCATGTGTGGGAACTGGCAAGCCGAGGCTGCCGTGTCCTGGCTCTGGGACACGGCGGGTGTGTAAACGGGTGTACCCAGGCCATATCACATGGTTGTATCACTATGTGGAACAGCTTTGCCCACACCACCACATTTTAGCTCTGGAGCCCAGTTAGCTGTGAGAGCAGGCACGTCTGCAAAGCCAGGTGACCACACTGGGACACTACAGGAGCAAACAAGTGTGCCTGCACTGCCACGTGGTGGCCCTGGACCACAGCAGACATGAACAGGCATGCCCGTGATGCCACGGGGCAGCAGCATTACTCGGCAGAGGCGCAAACAAGCAGGACCGGAACATGGTAGGCGAGTGAACAGATGCGCCTGTTCCGCCACATGGCACAGACGGGATAGGACAGTCACACAAACAGGTGTGCCGGCGCCAGCACCTGGCAGTGCTGAGATGCAGCAAGCATGGAAGTGTTGGCAGCACTTAGACACAGTAGCTGTGAACGGGTGTGTCTGTGCTACCTGAAAGTAGTGATAGAGGCACGACAGGTGTGCACACGGGCAAGCCAGTGCCACTAGGTGGTGGCACTGGGACACGGTGGGACCTCAGACATCCTCTCACCACATATGGCATAGACATAACACATCCACGCACTACATGGAGGATGTGCAAGCAGACTCGTGCCACCATGTGTTGGCACTAGGGCCACTTCAGGTTACCAAGTATGTTCTGTGCCACTGCATGGTGGCTATGGAAATGGCAGTTGTGTGAACAGTGATATATACGCCACCACGTGTCGCCACCGGGATAGCAGATGCATGTAAACAGGCATGTACCTACCACGTGGTTGGATATGGCAGAAAACAGAACACACATATCCTGATGGCCATAAGGCAGTGCTGTGACACAGCAGGTGCCTGGGACACTACAAAGCGGTGACAGAACATGGCAAGCATACAACAAGCATGCATGAGCTGCCAGGTTCTGGGATGTACACTTTTACACATGTGAACAAGTGTATTCATGCTGCCGAATGGCAGTACTGGACACTGCAGGCATGTAAACAGATATGCCTGTTCCATGACATGCCATCTCTGAGATATGAAAGGCATGTGATGGCAGGCATGTGAAGATGCATGCCTGTGCCCCACTTGGCGGTGATGAGACATTTGCCGACATGCTCACACCACCAGACAGTGTTGCCGAATCGCAGCAGACACGCAAGCTGACCTGTTCACACCACCCCACGTCGGTACTTGGACAGGCATGAGCAGGACCGCTTGTGCCACTATTGTGGCAGTCCTGCTGTGTGACAGGTATGCCAACAGGCATCCTCATACCGTGACCAGGCACTGACAAGGCAGGCTGGTAAACAGGCATGACTGCATCACAACATGGTATTGCTGGGGCGCAGAAGGAACAGGAACAGAAATGCTTGATCCACTGTGTAGAACGCTGCCACACAGCAGGTGTGCAAATCTGTGTGCTTGTGATACCAAGTGGTGTCTCTTGGACAAAGTGGTCAGGCAAACAGCCATGTGCCAGCACTGGGACATGGCTGTTGCATGAACAGATATGACATGCTGCCACCTGGAGGATCTGGGACATAGCAGTTGTCCAAAACAGGGCATGTGATGCTGATGAGACTGGTAGGTGTGATGGAACATGACAGACGTGAAGAACACAGGTTCACGTTGTCACACAGCAGTGACGGTATAGGACTGGCACACACATGGGATTGCAGATGCCACCACATAGCAATGCTGGGGTACAATTTTCATGCAAACAGATCTCAGGCTGCCGTGTCATAGTCCCGAGACACAGCAGATGTGTGAACAGGCATGCCAAGGATACCAGGTAGCAGTGCCGGAACACAACGGGTGTGCAATCAGGTGTACCCAGGTCCACGAATCGTCTTCCCGGGCTTGTGCAGGAGTGCAGACAGCTATGTCTACACTTCTGTATCTTGAGGCTTTGACCTGGCAGCGGATGCAGACAGACGTGCCTACTCAGGCAGGTGCCAGAGCTAGGACGCGTGCAAACAGGTGCGCCATCTCTGCTACTTGGTGGTGCTGGGGGATTCCACAGGTGTGAAGAGGTGTTTGCTGTATCACCACAGGGTGGCCCTAGAACTCAGTAGATGTTTGAATAGGTCTGCAGCACAGCTACTGTATAAACAAGCACACTGAACAACCACATGTGGCTCCTGGGAGAAGTCATGTATATTAGGGTTCTATAGAGTCACAGAACTTATGGGTATATAGTAAGGGAATTTCTTGGTGACTTACTGTTGCTACTTTGTTTCCAACCTAAGTTCCCCCATAAAAGAAAGCTCAACTCAATCAGTTAACAAAACAAGCTATATGCCTATATTGAGCCACCTCCCACTACACTAATCTACACTAATCTACACTAATTCCATCTATATTATCCCATATAACTCACGGTTTCTTCAGGCTAGGAGCTTCTCTCTCTCTGCCTCCTCTCAATTTCTCTCCTGTAGCTCCTCCCCTTCCTGTTTATTCCTGTCGCTCCTCTCCTAGACTCTCAGCTCCTCCCCCTTCCTCCTGCCCAATCATTGGCTCAAGCCTTTATTTGAAAAGTTAAGGTGGGGAGAAGGTTCACAAGGCAACTCCTCATCTGCAGCCCCTCTGAGAAGTGGAATTAGCAACAAAGTACAAGCCCAGGGCGATCCACAACAACTTACAGTCTGTAGTCCAACTCCCCAACAATGGTCAGCAGCAGCTGTGAATGGAAGTCTAAGGATCTAGCAGTTGCTCAGTCCCACACAGCAAGCAGATGAAGAAGAGAGCAAGTCTTTCTTCTTCCAATGTCCTTATGTAGGTCTTCAGCAGAAGGTGTGGCCCAGACTAAAGGTGTGTGCCACCACACCTGGATCTGGGACTTGCTTTGTCCCAGATGACCTTGAACTCAGAGATCTCCCTGTCTTAATCTTCTGGGATTCATAGCCACCATGCCTCAAGACCTCCAAGCCAAGATCCAGGTCAGAGTTCATTCCAGATATAGTCAAGTTGACAACCAGGAATACCCACTAGATCATGGGTGTAAAACAGTTGTTCTACTGCTGCCACGAAATGATGCTGCAATATTGCATATTTGAATGGTTGATTTTGTGTTATATGTGGCAGTGACGGGACACGCAGTCATGTGGTCATGTGAACATGTTGTCTGTGTTACCATGTGGCAGCACAGAACATGGCAAATGTTTTGTTGTTGGGACACAGCAGACATGCAAACAGGAAATCCACATGCCCCCCCTGGACATCACTGGGACTTGACATGTGAGAAAAGAGTCACACTCACTCTGACGCATTACACGACTTGGACATGGCTGGTGTGCAAACAGGCATACCTGTGCAGGCATGTGGCAGTGCTGGAACTTGGAACATGTGAGAACAGGCATCTCACGCTACCGTGTCTTGGCACTGGGACACAGAAAGGATGTGGGCAGGCATGCCATGATACATGTGGTGGCACCTAAATGTGTCATATGTGTAACCCGGCATGCCCATGTCAGAAAGTGGTGGTGTTCAGACATGAACAGGTGTGCCTTTATATGGGACATGACAGACATACACACAGTCATCCCGTGATATGGTGATATGTTGAGGTGTCAAGGATATGGCAAGCAGACATGTATGTACCACATGTGAAGAGGACATTTCTGACTTCTTTGGAGGCTCAGTTGTGTCATGTGCTGTTTTTCTGGAGGCTGTCTTATGAGAGGATGTTTTGCTGAAGCAGACATGCGAGAGGTTGTTTTTGCTGAGAACAGACACATGGTGTTTTTCTGAAAGCTGTCTTGTGAAAGGGCATGTGATTGCTGGGGTAGACATTTGAGGGGATGTGAGATGTTTAGAAAGATTATAAATATTACCCCATGGAGAGTGAGAGGGCGCTCTTGCCTTGGTTCAACATGTCATGCTTTGCCGGTTTTTACTGATGATGCTCTCACATTGATTGGTTCACCTGGCAACGCCTTCCTGGTCTTTGCTGGTCTTCACTTTTCATGACGTCATAGAGAGAAAAGTGCCAGAGGACCTCTTGTGGTATTCCGGCTACTTCTTGGTGCTTCTGTGACCTTGTACGGATTCGGCAGAGCCTCGTGGTTTCTTCTGGATCGAGCCACGGCTACTGATTCGTGTTTGGTATTTTGGACTGGACTGTTGATACCCTGACAATGAATATTGTCCCAAAGACCTCCTTCTAAACAGGTCCACACCCCCCTGTCCTATTAGCCATCTTCCTCCCATACCTTTGGCAGTTGGGCTAGAAGGGAGGTTGAAGAGTTTAAGAACCTTTATTAAAGTAGGCTTTGAAAACTCTAAACCTACAGCCATATGGCAGCTTTCGGATGTAGCAGGCATACAAACACGCATGCCCATATCACCACGTGTCAGTGCTGCGCCACATCCCATGCAATCAGGCATGCTCACGCTGCCTCAGAGCCACAATGAGACAGGCACTCTAACAAGCATGCCATGACAGGCATCAAAGCAGGCATGTGCCGGCCACCACCTGCTGTCACTGGTACATACAAAGTGTATAACAGGCATGACTCTGCTGCCACGTGGCGGGGCGGGACCCGGCAGGCACGTGTGATTAGGCCTGTCAAGGCTGCTACATGGCAAATGTGCAAATGGTGAACCCAGGCTGCATATTGCCGTGCTGGGATACTGTGGGGGCTCAAACAAGCACACTCACAGCTCACATCATGGGCCTGGGACACAATCGTCAAGAAAAGGCATGCTGGTGCCACCACACGGAAGTTCTGGGACATGGTAGGTGTGCAAACATACATGACCATAGCATGGACTAGCATAAACATACATGACCATAGCATGAACTAGCATAAACATACATGATCATAACACGGACTAGAATAAATATACATGACCATAGCATGGACTAGCATAAACATACATGACCATAGCACGGACTAGCATGCTGCACTGGTGTGTGGCAGTGCTGAAACTATGGCGGACTTGCAAATAGTTCTGTCTGTGCCATCGTGTGTTGGCTCTGGAAAATGGCAGGCATATGGACAGGTAGGTCATACTACCAGTTGGCAATCCTGGGACATGGCAGGTGTGAACAGCCGGGCCTGTGTCTCCGTGTGACACTAAAGGCTTGCAAAACAGATAAGCAAATAGGCATCTCCATTCTCTTCTCTTCTCTTCTCTTCTCTTCTCTTCTCTTCTCTTCTCTTCTCTTCTCTTCTCTTCTCTTCTCTTCTCTTCTTCCCTTTCCTTTCTTTTCCTTCCCTTCCCTTCCCTTCCTTCCTTCCTTTCTTTGGTTGTTATTTTGAGACAGTTTGTTTTTTGTGTTTCTTAGTATTACCCAGCCCTGGCTATCCCAGACTTGCTTTGTAGACCAGGATGGCCTGAACTCACAGAGATCCTCTCTCTTCTGCCTCCCAAGTGCTGGGATTAAAGGTGTGTGTCACTATACCCAGCTCAGGCATCTTCATACTGTTCGGAGGTGGTACTGACCTGGCAGTTATGCAAACAGGCCTCCGTGTGGTGGCATCTTCCCGGGATGTAGCAGGTGTGCAAACAGACATGGCCTCACTGCCACACGACAGACCCAGGACACAGCAGGTGCTTGCATAGGCATGCCACACTTTCAATCTGTGGTGATGGGACACGGCGGGTATGTGAACGAGCAGGCAGTGATGGTGGCAATGTTACAGGCTGGCATGCACACAGGCACGGCCATGCCACTGAGCAGAGGCACCTGGGCACAGCAGAGATGTGAACAGGTGAGCCCAGGCTGCCACGCAGTGGTCCTGGGATGTGGCAGAATGGGTGTGCCACAGCCACCAGTTGGCAGTGGCAGACCCAGTGCATATGCAAACAGACACATCTGGGCTGCGTAATTCATTGCTGGGTCACAGTAGGGGTGCAAACATGTTTCCTCACTGCAACATGCTGTGTATATGAATAGGCAGAGCCATGACAGCAGGTGCCAGAGCTGGGACATGATGGGTGTGTGTGTAGAAACAGGTGTGCTACCACTACCAATTGGTACTGCTGGGAGAGTCCACGGGTGCCACCGTGTCAGCACTGGGACTTGATATCTGAATAGCCCTGTTTGTTCAGCCCTTATATGGTGAAGTGGAGACATGAATGCTGTGTGGACAGGCATGCTCTGTTGTCACACGGAGGTGCTGGAACACAGCAGACATGCAGTGAGCCTGCTTGTGCCCCACAAAGCGGTGCTATGGTAAAGCAGGGGTGAACTATGCACTCATATCATGACTTGGTGGTGATGAGATATGGCAGGTTCGAAAACAGGCACGCCCTGGCCACCAGGTTGCCGTGCTGGGACACCACAGGGGTATGAATCAGCACGAGCATGCCAACACCCGAGGGCATTGGGACACAGCAGATGAAAAAGGAGGTGTGCTTGTGGTATTGAGCATGGCTGGCGTGCAAGCAGGCATAGCTGTGTAGCATGCTATACATGGTAGCACCAGAACTCAGGCAGATGGGAGGACAGACCTGCCTACAGCATCATGTGTCAGTGCTGGGACACAGCAGGAACATGAACATGTGTGTCATGCCATCTTGAGGCATGTCCACCCTGAGAAGTGGTTGTGCTCAGACACAGCCTGGGTGTGCCTGTGTCACTGTGTGACAGCCTAGGGACATGACAGGCATGCAGACAAGGGTGGGCATCAATATGACTCAGAACGGAGATGAACACACGTGCCCATTCCCTCCCGTGGAAGCGCTGGAATACGACAGTCAGGCAAACACACATTTTCGCATATCACTTCTGGACCACAGTGGGCTCGTCCACAGGCACGCCTGTGCTGACACAATGGTGCCAGGACTTGGCAGACATACAGAAATGCCTACCTGCCTGCCTTGTGCTGGGACTGGACATAGCAGCGGTGTGGCTAGGCATGCTAGTTGGTACTAGGCCATGCAAGGACGAGGTAGGGGTGACTTGGCATACCTATGCAGCCACCTGGTGGCACTGCAACCCAGCAGATGTGTGATGGGGAGGGCTTTGGTGGTACTGGGACACAGAGGCTGCCCTTGCTCCTGCACAGTGACTGTGGAACATGGCGGCCACCAACAAGCATGCCCACACTTACCACGTAGCAGAGATAGGACACAGCAGGCATGCAAACAGGTATGTCTGTTCCGCCCCTCCCCTAACCCCCTCCCCCCACTGCCCGTAGTGGCCCTGAGACATATCAAGCTCATAAACATGCATGCCTGTGCTGCCATGTGGCAACATTGAACATTCTAGGTGTAGCAAACAGGTGTGCCCACTCCCCCAGCGTTTCATCACCGGGATGCAGCAGGCACGTGAACAGGTGTGCCCACCCTGCCACTTGGTGGTACCGGGACATGTCAGACATTCACAAAAAAAGTGTGGATTTGCTGACCCTATGGTGTTTCCTGGACACGGTGGGTGTAGATGAAGGCGCACATGCCCGAGTTGCCACTGTAGCTGTGCCGGGAACTTGGCAGATGCGTGAACTGGGTCTTGCATGCTCCGCCATGTTTTGGCAGTCGGAAGCAACAGGTGTGAACACGCATGCCCAGGACCCTGACATTTGGGGGCACTGGGGCGTGGCAGGTGAACAAACCACCAGGTGCATGCACAGGTGTGCCCCATTGCCGTGTGGTGATCCTGGGACGACACTACAGGCATGCCCGTGCTCCGTGTGGTGGCACTGGGACATGGCAGGCATAAACAGGCATGGTGGGACCACCAGAAATCTATGATGGGACACGGCATTGTGTGCAGACAGGTGCGCCTCTGATGCCAGGTGAATTGTGCATTGTGAAACAGTAGGCACACGAATAGGCACGCCACACTAACACGGTAGGCATGCAAACAGGCATGCTTGCAAGCCAGATGGCACTGCTGGGACACAGAGGTACAATGGTAGGTTTGCCTGTGCTGCCATGTAGCTGTGCCAGAATGCAGTGGGTGTGCAAACGTGTGCTCAGACCACCGCACAGCACTGCCTGAACGTGGCAGCCCCGCAGTCATGCCCACCCACCAGGTGGCCAAGTTGGAACAAAGCAGGTATGTAAACAGGTTTGCCCTTGCCAATGTGTGGTGGTACTGTGATCAGGCGTGCCCAGACCCTCTGTGCTGGGACATGGCAGTGTTGTGTGAACAGGCATACCAAGGCTGTATGGGCAGTGCTGGGGTATTGTGAACAGGAACTCCCATGCTTCTGCATCCAAGGCTGGGACGTGGCCCAAGTGCAAATAGGAGTCCTTGCACCATAAGGTGCCAGAACACCACAGGCAGTGCAAACAGACATACCTATTCCACGCTGCTGCTGTCAGCCTGGGATTTGACAGACACCCGATCAGGTCTGCTCATGCCACCACGATGTGGGGTTGGGACACAGCAGGCACAGACAAGTGTGGACAGGGTTACCCACACCACCACGTGGCAACACTGGGATGTGTGGCAGCACCGGACACGAGGAGATGTGCAAACGGGCATGCCTACGCAACCACGTGCCGCTGCTGGGATAGGAGGGGCATGTCAACAGATGTACATGTGCGAGCACATAGCGGGGCTTTGATAAGGTAGCTATATACACACATGAGCTGCCACAAAGCAATGACAGGACACAGCAGGTGCACGAACAGGCACACCCTTGCTGCCCAGGTGGGGCGCTGGCACACAGCAGGCGTGCAAACAGGTATGTCCGTCCTACCCACCTGGCACCAGACAGGGGAGGCACGTAAGCAAGTGTGACTGTGCTGCTGTGCGGCAGTGTTGGGACCAGGCAGGTGTGAGATCCCGTGTGTCAGGCAGCCTCATGGTCGTTCTGGGGTATCATGGGCGTGCAAACAGGTGTACATAGTGCTAGGAAGCTGTAGGAGTGCAAACAGTCATCCCCCTGCCTCCACAGCAAGCGAGATTAGGCATGCCCAGGCTACTACAGGACAGTAATGGGACACGGCAGGGGTGCATACAGCATGCCTGCACCACCATGTGGTGGCATTGGGATACAGCAGGTGTACAAACAGGTCTGCCATCCCGCCAAATGCTGCCAGTACCCGGTGCTAGAATTCAGACTTACAAACGGTCCCGCACACACCACCATGTGTTGGCAAGGCACGCAAACGGGTACCCTTTTACTGTAATACAGTAGCGCTGTCGTGACAGACATGGAAAGGGACACGGCTGTGTCCATTCTATTGCCCACACTAGGATTCAGCAGATGGGCTACATTTGAGGGCTGGCACACAGCAGGTGCAGGCAAACGGTGGTGGCAGACTGGAACGTGGCAGCTGCGAAAACAGGCATACCTGCGCCACCACATGGCAGCATCAGGTTCGGCAGGCTCAAAAGTACATGCCTGCATTGTCTGTCACTGGGCACTGGGACACAGCAGGTCTGTAAACAGGTGTGCCTAGGCTGCCTGGCCGTATGGTAACATGGGGGTCACGACATGCCCGAAAAACAAGCACGCTCAGGTCACCATATAGCCTCACCTGGGTCACGGCAGGTATGTGAACAGGTATGCCAAGGCCACCAGGTGGTGGCACTGGTAAACCGGTGTAGGAACAGGAGTACCCAGGTGTGGAACCATAATGGCCCAGGATTAGGGGCGGGTGGGGGGGGGGGTGGGAGGGTCGAGGAGAGCTCGAACCCCAGATACCTCGGATGCAGATGGCAGGCATCCGCTCCCTCCCCTCTCCCAAGCTGGTGCCAGAAAGCCAGCTCCCCAACCATCAGCCTTAGTAAGAATTTACTACCCTGACAGTTAGCAGCCTTCACTCCTTGTTTGACCTTTGAAGGTTTTTTCCTTCGGACGCCCAACCCTTGAGTATGCAGATGAAGCAAGCCTCTTCCAACACCCCTGTCCTGGTCAATTGTGCAAGGGCATACCAGCCTTGCCCTAGAAACTCTGTTCATCTCCCTAGGGGCATAAATAACCCCTTTCTCTCCACCATTAAATCGAATCAGTTCTCTGAAGCCGTTCCCAGGCGTGTGTATTCTGCGCCTGCGCACTCACTGCTGACTGAGGCTCCGCCTTGCACCGGTCTCAGCTAAGCCTCCCCGCCTCCAGCAACCGGGCGGGCTCTCCCGAGGGGGAGCAGTGGACACGGAGCGGCCTCCAGGCTGCTTGTTGTTGTGTTTGGATACGATAGACATGTAAACGACTCTTCCTACGCTTCCACGTTGTGGGTCTGGGACACAGCATGTGTGTGAATAGGCAGGCCCGCGCCAACAGGTGCCAGTGCTGTAATAAGGCAGGGGTGCGAACAGGCAAGCCTTCACTGCCACGTGGTGGCATTGGGAGATGGCATATATGTGAGCAGGTGTGGCAGTGTTACTTCACGGCAGCGCTGACGCACAGTAGGACTTGAACAGGCATGGTGGCACTGGTGGCATTGTGTGTATATTGCAGGTGAGCCAAGAGGCTCGTATGATCACCTCTCCTATCTGGCCCGTGTTGGTCCTGTGACGTAGCAGGTGCATGAACAGGCATGCTCCTGTTGCCAGATGCTGTCACAGGGATGTTGTGTGTAATTTTGAAAACTCTACCTCTTTGCTCCATCCCGAGGCCCGTGCTCCGACCTCTCCCCGTTCCCCTTGCTCCAACTCGATCGAAACCATACTCCAACGAGGGAAATGCAGAGCTCTTGTCCGCACTCCACCGGTTCCCTTTTGGCAAGCTTTGCCAAGCCACCAGCTAACACCCCGGCTTCTCTCTTTCTCCCGCCCACCTTAGCCCCTTGGGGGAAAACCCACAAGACAGCTCTATTATTTTAAAACTAGCCAGATGGCACAATTGTTGGGCTCTTATTAGCTAACCCATTTTAGTCAACTGCTAGTGGCAGAGGCCACCATTCCCAGCCACCCAAGATCTTACGTGGTTGTAGTGCGCCTCCCGTTCTAAAACCTGCAGAAAAGCTCTCTCTTTCCCTGCGTCCTTTCTCTTCCTCCCTGGACCCAGAAATCCTACCATTTTCCCTTCACCCAAGCAGTCGGCTCTCGCCTTCTTTATTGACCAAATCAAGAACCAATTAGGGAACCAGATTTTAACATCAGCTCCTCCCCCCTACACGGGGACTTAGCAGGTGTGCAAGCAAACATGACCATGTGGCCGTGCCAGGACACAGCAGACGTGAGCGGCTCACTCACAGTGCCACAGGGCATGACTGGGGTATGGCAGGTGTGTAGAAAGGCATGTGACAAGGGAGAACAGGTGTCAGGTGGCTGTGCTGGGCCACAGCAGAAATGCGAACACGTGTGTCTTTGCAGCCACACATCAGCTCTGAGACAGGATATGTGCACAAACCCGAAGGTCCGTGCTGCCAAGCGCTGGGTCCAGGCAGGCACGCACAGGCACTTCCACACCACCATGTGGTGGCACTGAGACACAGCAGGCATACAGAAATGTGCCCGTGGTGCTATATGGTGTTGCTGGAACTCGGCAGCAATGGCAAGTCTATGTACAGGGCTTTTTGAGTTTGTCAGTTCTGGGACACCGCTGGCAGGAATGGGCAAGCTCTTGCCAACGGGTGGCCGCCCCAGGAAATGGAAGGCCTATAGGCAGGCATGCCTGCGCCATTAGGTGACACTGCTGGGACACAAGCAGGTATGTATATAGACATGCTCGGGCCACATGGTATTACTGGGAAATGGCACGTGCGTGAAGAGGCGTGCCCAGTCACTGAGTTGCAGCACTAGGAGATGGTAAACAGGTGTATCTAAGCTGCCGTGTGGCATCACTTGGACCCGACAGACATATAAACACATGTTCATGCTTTAATATGGTAGCCCTGGGACTTGATAGACATATGAACAGGACCACTTGTGCCACCACGTGTTGATGCCAGGATGTACCGAGTGCAGGAACAGGCATGCTCGCACCCCTAAGTGGAGGTCCTGGTACACAGCCTCTGTGACATTGGGAAATGGCAGGCAGGCAGGCAGACATCCAAACAGGAGTGTCTATCCTACACAGTGGTGCTGGGGCTACACACACACACACACACACACACACACACACACACAAATACGAATAGGCAGGCCTGCATAGCCATTAGGCACAGTAGGCGAGGGTAAACCGGTGTTCCCTCACTGCAGCAGCGCTAGGACATGCAGATGTAGGAACAGGTTTATCTGTAGTGCCACTTGGTGGGATCAGGACACAGCAGGAATACTAACAGTCTTGCCTGTTCTGTCGCATTTGGTTCTGGGATACAACTGATGTACAGACAAGCATGTCTGTGGCACTGTGTGATGAGGCTGGGGCATAGTAGGCACGCCCACATGTGTGTCTTCTCTGCCATGGGGTGTTAATGGGGCACAGCAGGTTTGTGAACAGGCTTGCTCACACTTTCACACGAGGCCCGGGGACACAGCAGGCATGAACAGGCTTTTCCACACTGCCTGGTATGCAAATAGACACGCCCATGCTCTGCATGGTGGAACTGGGACAAGGCAGGTACTTGGACAGGCCTGGTGATGCGCTAAGTGGTGGCCCTGGGATACAGGAGGGATGACTAAAAATGCATTGATGTTTCCCAAGTGTGTAAACAGGTGTGCCCACGTTGCCAGGTGGAGGCCTGGTTTTACCGCAGGTGCCTGCACAAGCTACCACCCAGCGGTGCTGAGACCTGACAGGCATGCAAAGAGACATGCCCTACTTACATGGCAGCTCTGGGACACAAAAGGCATGAATAGGTATGACCATGTAGATGCTTGGCAGTGCTGGGAGGTAGCAGGCGCGTGCGGGTGTGCCTGCCCTGGCTGCTAATGGAGGCGCTGGGACATTTAACGAGCAAACAGCTGTGTCTGCATTGCCAGATGTTGCTGCTGTGATTTCAAGCAGGCATGTGAGCCGGTATACCTACACTGACGCATGGTGGTGCCGGACACAGTTGTACTAAGAGGTAAGTACGTGCCATGTGGCACCGCAGACATAGCAAGCGCATGAACAAGTGTGCCCACACCGCCTTGTGGCAGCTCTAAGCCGTGGCAGGCACTCAGATATGTATGCCCAGTGCCACCAGGTGGCAGACATGAGACACGATTAATGAGAACAGGTCTGCCTGTGGTCCCATGGGGTGATGGTGGGAAACGGCAGGTGTGTGAACAGGTGTGGTCACTCCGACACATGGTGGCACTGGACACCACAGACGTGCAAGCAGGATTACCCATGCGGCCAGTGGCTATGGGACTGGGTCATGGCACGTGTACAAACAGGTGCGTAGCAGGCACTGCGGGGACACCGCAGGTGTGCTCGCTTACCCTCAGTCCCATTTCCCTGCTGATGTAGTAGGTCTGGAGTCTCTCAATGCCCGTTTCGAAGAACTTTCCAGGCAGCACTCGCTCTGGATAAGAGAATATACTTAGCCACAGTTGAAAAGCTTGGTTTTGCAAAAACAGTTTTCCCAGGCAAAGGACAGCACTATATTGTTTAACAAACGAAT
Source organism: Apodemus sylvaticus (assembly GCF_947179515.1). Classification (NCBI taxonomy): domain Eukaryota; kingdom Metazoa; phylum Chordata; class Mammalia; order Rodentia; family Muridae; genus Apodemus; species Apodemus sylvaticus. The sequence goes on from NC_067490.1 coordinate 12,744,647, forward strand.
AATTCAGGCTTCCGTGTTATTGATCAGCACGCAGTTTTCACTCAGTTCAAGTGTAGTCTCCAGTTTCTCTAAATTTAGAAACCACTGCCACTGAATTGACTTTGACAAGCTCCCGCTGTCAGAAGAGTTTAAAGCCCATGCAAACCTGTTCACAAAGGAAGCAGCGTTTGAACTGAACAGAGCTTGTTTCTTTGGTCATATGATGGCATATGAAGTTAGCTTCCCCACTTCGTCTAACCAATATTGATAATTTCATGTCCTTTGATGCGAAAATGACATTATTTAAAATTTTTTAAGAATGTATTTTTTTTTCTTATATGTTACACTTAGACCTCAGTTTCCCCTCCATCCTCTCCTCTAAGCCCCACCCCTCCTTCCACTCTTTCTCTATTTCTTTTTAGAAAAGGGCAGGCCTCCTGTGGATATCAACCAAACATGGTGTATTAAGTTGCAGGAAGACTAGACACCTTGCCCCATAATAAGGCTGGATGGGGCCACCCAGTATGAGGAAATGAAAAAAATGACGTTATTTTTAACAGCTTGTACATACAGTTGGCCAGGTCATTTCATTTCACTTTTAGTTCTATTGAATATAATAAGGGATTATTATTGACCTGGGCACTACAGTAGACACACTAATAATTCCAACACTTAAGGACAGAGGCAAGACCATTATAAATTCAACCCAAGCCTGAACTACAGAGGGAAATTATCTCAAGAAAAAAATGCGTTAAGAAAAAGTGTAGATTAGTTTAGTTAGAAAAGTGTCTATGGTGATATAATGTGGTTTCTATAAGGTAACAAAGTGAATGTATTCTACATATTTCAGTAAAAATATCATTATTCAACATACCCTTGACAATAATAGAAATAACTGAATTGAACAGTATGAATCAGACAATAATGGGGATAGAGGAACAGAGAGGTGGGGCATGTAATGATCGGAGTGAGCCAGGCTGACTCCATGGTAGGTTCCAAACTGGCAACTCAGGAAACTAGGCCTAAGTTCCTGTTTCTCAGAACTGATCAAACCAGTTCCAGGAAAAATCAGCAGCCAATCAGGAACCGCCCCACCACCTGGTCTAAGGCAAAACTGAGGAAGTCAGCAACAGTTTTCAGCTGCCTCCCCTCCCCCCCAACAACAGTTCTAGAAAGACCCTAAAGCCCTAGCCAATCCCGGAGACACCCATACACCTAGAGATAGAGTCAACCAATCAGGATAAAGGGCGCCTACTCCTCCCTTGAATTTCCCTAATTGACTGTGTATTGAGCCCGAGAGTTTACCTCCAGGTCGCCATTTTGATGAATGGAAGACCCCTGCGTGCTGGATTTCTGCACAATAAACGCTCTTTGCTTTTGCATACTATTTGAGTCTGGGGTACCATTCTTCTGCAATTCACGGACCCTTATACTAACAGATGTGGGACAAGGATGCTGGGAGCCAGAGGCAGGTAAACACACTTGGAATGACTTGGAATGCCATGTACTGGCTTGCTCCCAGGATCACATTCGGCCACCTTTCTCGTATAGCCCAGGCCCACATTACCTGCCTTGGGGGAGGGTACTTGCCAAAGTGGGCGGAGCCACTATATCAGCTAGCAATCATGAAAATGCTCTACATGCTAGTCTGATGGAGGTAGACCCTCAGTTGAGGATTCCACATATATCAAGTTGACAACCAAGATTAGTCATCACAATGAATCTTTCCCATCCTCCGTCAAAAATCATACGCTTATTTAAAACATTATGATGTTTTGTTGTGATTAAAATAAATCACTTGAGCTGGAGAGATGGCTTGGTGGTTGAGAGCACTGACTGTTCTTCCGAAGGTTCTGCGTTCAGATCCCAGCAACCACATGGTGGCTCACAGTCATCTGTAATGAGATCTGAAGCCTTCTTCTGGTGTCAGCTACAGTGTACTAACATATAATAAATAAATAAATCTTTAAAAAAATCACTTGTACAGTTTTGAACACGAGCTTTGCAGATGGCAACATTAGGTCACAACATTACAAAGCTGGACCTATCTGCAAGGATGTATACAAAGCAAACGTCTGGATGGCATGCATGTTGTTGTCATGTTAGCACAGCTTCTTGCTATTCAGACTTGCCATCCCACAGACCTCAACTGCGGTACCCAAGGACACAGAAGGTACTGCATTTGTGAATATGTTTGTGTTAAGGAGGTTGATATTTTCAGTGCAAGATGAATTACTTGCCGAATGGCAAACCACTAAATAATACTGTACCCAGAAAAGTGTACAGGAGGTAATATGGCTGCATTGCATGTAACAGATTCAGTGAAGTATTGTGAATAAAGTATCTAAAAGATTGTTGCTTAGGAAAAGCTTAACGGATTAGGAAGCTTCAAACTTTGTGTTTCACAAAAACACTCTAAAATAAGCAGAAGACCTCAGGATCAGTTTGTTAGATTGCCAGAAGCACACAATGCGGCAACCCGTGAAGAGCGAACATCAGGGGACACTCCACCTCTTCTCTGTCTCAGTTACTCTTCACAGGGCCATCCCCAACTCAGTGAGTTTTCTTTGTTCTGGGTTCTCCGGAGAGTGGAACAGACATCCTTTAAATTTTGTACTTATCTGTTCATATTTGTTTTTAGGACGGTCTATAAGGATTGCCTTCCCCTGTTTGCCTCATAATTGAGGTCAGAGCAGAGAAACAGTGGTCACTGATGGAAACATAGAGACGGGAAACATCTCTCTGGAGCAAGAGGCTACATTGTAACACGAGGCTGACATCCTGAGCTGGGGAGAGAAAGCTAGCGGAGGGGTTTACTTCAGAAACAACAGCATTAGAGATCTGTTTATTGAGGGATTTAAACAACAGTGTACACACTGAGAGGGTTAAGTACACACATGCGTGTACACACACACACACACACGCACACACACACACACACGAACAGGACGGGAGAGGGAGAGACAGAGAGATCTGTGCCCAGAAATGACCTACAATATTCATAAGTTTTTTAAAAATAGCAATAGCAAGTTTTTCTTCTTTCTTTCTTTCTTTCTTTCTTTCTTTCTTTCTTTCTTTCTTTCTTTCTTTCTTTCTTTCTTTCTTTCTTTCTTTCTTTTTCTTTCTTTCTTTCCTTCCTTCCTTCTTTCTTTCTTTCTTTTTCTTTCTTTCTTTCTTTCTTTCTTTCTTTCTTTCTTTCTTTCTTTCTTTCTTTCTTTCTTTCTTTCTTTCTTTCTTTCTTCCTTCCTTCCTTCCTTCCTTCCTTCCTTCCTTCCTTCCTTCCTTCCTTCCTTCTTCTTTCTTTCTTTCTTTCTTTCTTTCTTTCTTTCTTTCTTTCTTTCTTTCTTTCTTTCTTTCTTTCTTTCTTTCTTTCTTTCTTTCTTTCTTTCTTTTCCTTCCTTTCTTCCTTCCTTCCTCCCTTTCTTCTTTCTTTCCTTCTTTTCTTCTTTATTTAAAGTACTAGTTTTGTAGTGTTACTTGATAGCATATCAGTTTTCACCACAATGGACAAATGGACAATCCAGGAACTGAAGTGTTATAGCTGCAATAAATTGTGAATTAAGGAGTAGGTGGTTTAGTCATACAATGCTAATCTAAAGAATACAAATTCTTTAGATTAAAATCATTTTTTAAAAAGTAAAACTGTGCAAACTTCTAGATTGCATGCAGACTACATCTAGGAAATAAAGTTAAATAGAGGATTTTTCTTTTTGACTTTCCCAAATCTTTGTGTTTTCAATACCCATGGTTATCTCAACATTTAAATAGACAGTCTTTCTGTATCTCACCATTAAAGGCACTCCATCCATCCTACATTTAGATAGCACTATAATTATTATGTACTTAATTTTAAATGATCCACCTTTTCAGTAAATTTAATTGAATGTAATTTTCCGTTGTGTATATTCATTTTACCTGAGAAGAACATTTTTATATAAATACATGATATACATTGAAAATACCCTTCCATATCTCTGAACCCCCTTGTTCTCCTCTCTATTTTCCTGTTAGCCACTTGAGTTAAACATTTTTGCTTTTAAATTTCAGTGTGTGTGTGTGTGTGTGATATTCTACACATAATATCAAGAGAGCACAAAACATAAGAAAATGTATTTTTCTTTCTGAGACTGGTTTAATTTAATTTTTGATTATCTTCAGTTATATCCATTTCCCTGAAGATTATATAACTTCTATTTTTTCTTTTTTTCCCTGTATGTTTCATTAAATCCAATCAGAAACTGTTTGGTTGCTCCCATAACCTATGTGCCACTATTGTAGTTGGCTATGTCTTGCCAGGCCAACAGACACTGTAGCTTGTACAGTTCATAACTGGGAGATTCCAGTGATTAGCGGTCTGCTTGCTACAGTAGCATGAATAGAACCTCACATCCCCTTGAAAGCTAGCCCGTCGGGAAGAAGTTTCTACATCAGCTCCATTTCTTCACGTTTTATGATTCGAGCATGCAGTGTCTTCAGCAATGGGGTCTTACTGTCAAGCTCCAGAAGGCTAACTGAAATACATCATCATGTTTGTAATTTGATGCTATCCCACTGGCCAACAACTTCAAAAGACAACTGTTTTTTTTTGAAAACTACTTTATTTAGGGCTTTTAAACACTTTAACCTCCCTCCTAACCCACTGACCAGAGGTAGGGGGAAAAGAAGGTTAATAGGAAAAGGAGGTTGTGGACCTGTTTAGAAATAGATCCTTGGCATGATTCTATTCTTTGTGATCAGGATACCAGCAGTCCAGTTTAATGGTGTTAATGTTTAACACTAAGCATGAATCAGTAGCAGCTACACAATTTAGCAGAAACAGAAAGGCTCTGCCGAACCTGCAGGAGTCAGTGGAAGCAGCCAGAATTAGCTGGAAAACCATGAGAAGTTCTTCGGTGTGTTTCTCTCTATGAAGTGAAGATCAACAAAGAACAGCGAAGACCAGTGAAGTGTTGCATCACTGTTTGTTGGGTCCCATTTATATTCTTTCTAATCACCAAGCACCCTCTCAAGTGTCTGTTTTCAACAAAACCTCGCATGCCTTCTCACAAGACAGCTTCCAGAAAAACACCAAGGGGCACAACTGAGTTGTTAAAGAAATCAGAAATTTCTATTTCAGACAACCCCTTCCTGGTACTGGGGTTTTAATTTGTTAGTAAGTGATGTCTAGTTGGGGAATAGCCTGCTTCCCAGCATTATAAGGTAACTTACACTCTTATATGTGTATGTGTTTATGTATATGTGTATATGTATGTTTGTTTGTGTGTGTATGTATGAATGTATGTTTGTGTATTTGTATTTGTGTGTGTATGTATGTGTGTGTGTTTTATGTGAGTTTGTCTGTGTATGTGTGTCTGTATGTGTGTATGTGTGTGTATCATGTATATGTTTTAGGAAGTTTCTACATTAGTACTTTTCCAGACAGCACTTTCAAAAGCTTGTTAGTATTAGTAATTTCTTCCAGTATTCCCTTATCCCTCACATCCTTCACTCCCTATTTTACCCTTCATGTTCCATTAAGCCCTTTCCTCTGTATAATACTATATTCTATTGTCTCTCCTTCCTTGAAAGACCCCTTCCTCCTCCGTGGCTCTTTGTGGTGCGTACCTCTGTGGATATTCTAAATGGAACACATATCTACAGCTGAAAACTTAGCATCTCTCTGTGAGTGGGAACACAGAATAAATGCCCTTCTGGATCTTCATGTCATCTTAATGAACTGAGATATAATCTCAATATAATTCAGGCTTGCATCTCTCTGATTCCTAATGGGAGTGATTATTTTCTCATGTTTTCTGGGGGGAGGAATTTGTATTTCATCTTTTGAAAACTGTCCATTTATTACATTAGCCATTTGCTTCTTAGGGTGTTTGATATCTTACTTAGTTTTTGGATATTTTAGATGTCAATCCTCTGTCAGATGTGTCAGATGTATAGTTAGCAGAGATTTTTCTCCCAGTCTACATGTCATGTCTTCAATTTGTTACTGTTTCTTCTGATATACAGAAGATTTTAAGTCCCATTTGTCCATCATTAGCACTAATTCTTGGGCAACTGGAGTCCTATTGAGAGCCCTTGCCTATACTTTTAACTTAATGTTTTCACTATCATTTTCTCTAACACTCTCAGCGTTTCAGAGCTGAAATTAATTATTCTACAAATGGCAATCCAGTTTCCCAGTACCATTTGTGGAGATGCTTTCTTTTCTCCAAAGTATAGTTGTGGCATCTTTGTGTCATCACATAGCTGCAGCTTGGAGGAGGTTTGGAATCAAACAAGCAAGCAAACAAGCAATTGATGGTGGGATGTAGTTGATTGTGCAAGTACAGACCCCTAAGCAGAGTGCTCTTGCTTCTGTAGCCACTGCAACCGTATAGAAGTTCACCTATATGTATAGAATTTAGACTGTTTGTTCATGTGGCTTTAAAAAACCATCTCTGTGTATTATTCTTATTTGTTAATTAGAATGAGATGATTCTTAAAAGATATAAAACTTTAAGGCACACATATTGAAATTTTTATAATTACACAATTGTAAGTTATTTACAGAAGATTAATTTTTCAAACCTCCACTATTTTCATTTTATTCAGGATTAAAAAAACAAACAAACACGGCAGAGATAAAACTTAAATAACTATAGTGGTATTTAACTGGACACGAAAGAGTCCCCAGGGTGTTTCCTTCATAGGTGTTTGGTCCCATGTGAGAAGGAGATGTTAGCTCCAACCAGGGCTTCCACTAGAATCTTGGGAATGTTTTAGAAAGTGGTTAAACAAATTAAAGTAAGTACAGGATACTATGGTATGTACTACACTGCTGGAAATAGATTCCTTTTAGTCTGGCAAACACCATTCTATTTGTTTCTTTTTCAATCCCCTTAAAATTCTATTAAATGTTAAAAACAAATCTTGAGGCTTGATACTATTAATGTTCCATATGCTCATGTAGTGAAATATGAAATAGCACATAAAGCACCATTGATGTGTATAATTTAAGTATGTTAGTTAGGAAGAAGAGGGAAAATGTTCCTAAACTCTTAAGTAAAAATGTTGGTCTTAAATGTAAAAAAAAAAAAGAGAGAGATAAATTAAAGGTAATAAGTTATTAATAAGGATAGTCTAAATTCTGTAGAGGGAACCAAACCTTAAAGTTAAAAAATGGGAGGCAGGGGTGGGGGCGGGAAGAAAATCTTGATAAGTCTGTGTAGTTAAACTTAAATTGTCCCCTGACTGTCGGCACCAAATACTTAAATGAAAACCGAGGTAGAGTACGTGCCACTCTTACTTGAGTGTTTGAAGATAAAATGTCACAAAGTCCTCAGACAATAAACCAGAGCTATCAACACCAGAGGGCCGTGAGTAGGGAAATGTGTAGAGAACTGTTGAGTGAGCAATCCTCACTAAATCATTGCGCGGACCTCTCCAATTAGTGTCCCCAGGCAGGGTTTGCTTGAAGTTTCCTCTCCGTTTATTAAAATGCCTGGAGCTGAATTTTATATTTTTGCTCAAGGCAATAAGACATATAGGAAGGGAGCAATGTGAAACTCAGGAAAATCGCCAAATCCAGGACACTTCTGAATGCTTAGGACATGATCCCCAGATCCCCATCGATCCTCCAAGGCTAAACTGGGAAAGGGGCGGAGCCTGTCTTGTTTCTAAATAGGCTTGTTGCCAGGAGCCTGGGCTGGCAAGTTCACCCAGGAATCCAGGCGAGTGTCTAGCAACAGATTGAGGATCAATGCAGATGAACGAAATGCGCATTTAGGGAGAGAGAGAGAGAGAGAGAGAGAGAGAGAGAGAGAGAGAGAGAGAGAGAGAGAGAGAGAGAGAGAGAGAGAGAGAGATTGTTTGAGATTTGACTACAACTGGCAGCTAAGGATATGGTTTTCATCAGCCAGCATTCTGGAAAAAACACATTAGGGATGTTGCACTGGGGTCCCAGGCAAAATGACCATGGCAGACTTCTTCCAGTGATCTTTAAATAGCCCCCCTGGGATAGAACACAGACTCCAAGTTGCATGCTACTGTTGGTATGACATTGCAGTGTGAGACAGAGGCTTTTCACACTTCTCACAAGTGCACGCTCACTTCTAAGTCCTATTGACAACCGTGAGGCAAGTGCCTGTCACATTTCATATCAGAACATGTATTGAGCTGGGCGGTCAGTGGAAGATAATACTGAAAGCTGCCATCACTGTCTCAATGACAGTTAGTTTTGAAATTTTATTTTAATAATATTTGGGAATGCTTATTTGAAACATTGTAGAAATATATAGACAAGGTCAATGTATCTCATTTCTACAGCATTTAAAAAAAGAGTAAAAATTATCATAAATAATGAAAGTATTCAAGCACTTATAAAAAGTCACTTAATGAACTAAACTAAAATGAACTAAACCCCCTCAGTTTTCTATCCCTGATATGTGAAGTTGATAACATTATTATCTTTATAGAAATATTTTTTTACTAACTTGGGAATATAACATAGAGGTAAATCTATAGAATGTGTAAATTCTAAGTATAAATGATGGTCACATTTAAAAAATAAGATAATGATACCAAATGAGACTGACTGATAAGTTATGAATGTAAGGCCAAAGATGTACATTCTAAGAAACATTAACTGGAAAAGAAGGATTGCCATTTCAGTAACTCAATTTTATATGAATACCATTAATTTCTGCATAAAAGAAAAAAATAGTTACTTCAGAGTTACCTATGATGCTAAAATATATTATTTGAAATTTTTGAAATATAAGCACAATACAACAAAAAGGAGACAATTCTTACATGCAGGTCATTGCCCTCTTTGTTACATTGTATCAAGCTAAAGAGAAAGATCAAGGCTTTCTTCACGCATCATCTGGATCAGAGGGAAACAAATGTAATCAACCTCATACAATCCACAGGGCATATTAGAGTTTCATCTTTGACACTTTGAGCCAGAGGTAGCAGTGTCATGATGGACCCTGTGCTAAATTGCATCTCAAACCGCACCAATACAATGCCAATAGAATTTGTTTACTTTCTTGAACCTGGTTTGTGGTTTAAAGACTGATCAAAGGAGCCATACAATATAATATATAACCAATATCTATATTAGTTATATATATATAAAACTATGTATAAACATAGTATTATGCCGAGTATTAAGAGTTATATAATATCATAGTAAAGTCCTAAAATAATGACACAAAACTCTGGCTATGAAGATCACCTGAAATTGTAGATAAGATGAAGGGGGATTCTACTTAGTTCTAAAAAAAAAAAAAAAAAAGGCCATTAATCCAGACAGGACACAGACTGCTGATGAAATCATCATTGATCACAAATGCAGAAAAACAAACAAACAAACCGAGGCATCAAACCTCCAAAGTATACGTTATAGGAAACATCATTTTAGATCTTCTAATCTAAATGTAGCTAAAGAAGGGAGAATATAATTTTGGGAGTCTGTCAAAAGAGAGCAGTCACACATCCAACCCAGAACGCTTTCAGTGGTTAGTTGGAGAAGTGTGATTATCGACATCACGCTGGCCAGAGCACACCCACACCAAGGAGATTTGTGGATGTCAGTGGCCAGAAAGCTCAGGGGTGTGGACCCATAGAGAAAAGTGCTCTAGGCCTGTGATTCTCACTTATGTAGTTGACTCATCTAGAAACACGCTAAGATATAAACCTTTAAGTAAGTATTTTCTTTCTGGGGAAAAAAAATTGCTGACCAAGAATCTTTCCCAGAGTGAAGAGGAGATCCATATCTATAAATCACCTAAAGACTATTTCATATAAGTCACCACTGTCTTTGCAAGGCTAACTCCTGCCTATTTCTCTGAACCTAGATTTACTTTGTGCTCAGTTGCCTCTCTTTCTTGTGGTGTCAGGACAATCCTGTCCATGGGTCTATTTTCTCCACTCTTAACTCACTTGTTAAAAAGATGGGAGTGCCATTTTAATGAAACCGTTTCTTCTAACCGCCTTTGCAGTAGATCTGCGAGCTGACGGATGAGTCTGGAGCCGGTGGCAGGACCTGGCTTGCTTGCACATCTCTTTTCCTATTTGATTTTGTGTTTAATTACAGCTCTATTGAGTCTTTCATTTTCTTCGAAGGGTACTGAATTAATTTCCATAAATCTTAATCAAATTAAAATTCCCCTAAATGTAATTAAAATGATCTGGAAATGGCTGCCCTCAAGACATCTTTGCAGAGCAAGAATGGTAGAACATGGTGAATTCTGCAGACTGTGACACTTCATGAGACGAATTACCATATTTTATAAAAACCATTTTTTTAATTTACAGGGCTATCATTTATCATCTCATAAACAATAGCTACTGACAACTTAATAAAGATGTTTAATAGACATTATCAACTGATTTGTGTGATCCTTTCTGTGTGCACTGGACTAGTTCCATAAGATTTCTAAGCCATGAATTTGTTAACATCCGAAAGCCTTTGTACCTTTTTTTATTTTTATTTTTTCTGTTTTTAGAAAGCATTTAATTGGGGGCTAGCTTACAATTTCAGAAGGCCAGTCTGTGACCATCATGGCAGCGAGACAGGCAAGGTTATGGAGCAGAAACTAAGAGTTTACATGAGAGTGTAAATGAATATACTGTAGCTGTCTTCAGACACATCAGATCACATTATAGATACTTGTGAACCACCATGTGGGTGCAGGGAATTGAACTCCGGACGTCTGGAAGAGCAGTCCGTGCTTTTAACTGCTGAACCATCATCTATCTAGCCCTTTAGTTACCTTTGTAACTCTTAATTCTGACCCTCTTATCAATGATTTCTAGGTGTACATTTTCCAGATTTTGACACACCTGGGTGTTTTCTACCCTTCTCCATTAAGAAATGTTTCTATATTACTCCAGTTGCATATTCAATTATTTTTATTCTAAAAAAATCATATCTACATATTCATAAGCAAATGGGAGTATAATAAAACAAATATTAAGAAAAACAAAATTAAACAGGTGTAGTGGGTTACATTGGAAATACCAACACATGGGAAGTGAGGTAGAGGCAGGCAGATCTCTATATGTTTGAGGTCGTCCCTACCTATGCAATAAGTTTCAGGCCAAAGCATCACAGCAAGACCCTGTCACAACAACAATAACAAGAGCGACAACAATGTCCAAATCATGTCATTTGTAGAACTTTATGGATCCATACATCGATATATTGATGAAATGAATCAGACTCAGAAAGACAATCATCATATTTTCTGTTATATGTGAAATCTTGGGAAGTAGAGGCATGAATGAAGAAGAGTACCTTAAGAGAAAATTATGGGCCTGGGGAAGCTACAGAGGAATGTGAAAGAATACAGGGTGAACATGCTTGAAGTACGTTGTATACAGGAATGAAAATGTCACAATAAACATAATTGTTTATATATATGTATATGATTACACATATATGTATATGTTTACATATACATATATTTGTATATCTGTATATACATACATACATACATACATAAATAATAACAAAATCCTATCCAACACTTGTACTTTTGATGGTATGTTGACCATGCTCCAATGGATGGGCCCACACCCAGGAGTGTATGCAGGCAGCACAAACTGGACTCAAGGGCTTTTAAAAAGAGAAGAGAACATGACGTTCATTGGGGATGAGGATGTAGGAGGTGGATCTGGGAGGGCTTAAGGGGAAGACTGAGTGTGAAGAAAATCAACACACATTGCGCAACATCCTCAATACATAAATATATATTTAAAAGGAATGCGTGACAAAAACTAGAGGGAATTATGTGAATGTAGTAAGCTGGATGCAGAAAGGCAAGTGCCACACTCTACACATGGAAAGTTAAACAGTCTAATGGATTATAAAATCATGATTAATAAAGGTTGCTCAGTCTCAGTACGGAGGGGAAAATGAGGGTGAGATGCATGCATGGAAAGATCACCCCAATATCCACTAGTAAGTGTGGTCAGTACATTTTAATATAAAGTAAAGGATGTGAAAATAGCATATAAAAGAAGATATGGAAGTGTGGTTGTTCTGTTTACTTGGATATCTACCAATGATAGCTAAAGTTTTTTTCTTTACGGTTCTATAAATGAAGAAAATACAGATCAGTAAAACTCTTGGACACCAGAACAAACAATTTAGAAATTATAAACACTAAAAGACCGCACACGAACAAGAGTGTCACAAAAATGAAGTTTATTGAATGTTTTGAACAGTGAAGTGTTCCATGATTGAAAAACAAGATATGCCATATATAGACTGACTCAGTGGTCTACTATATTCATTTATAAAGAAGTAAAGATACACCTACCATTTTTTTTTCTTATTTTAAAACTTGAACTAGTTTTTAAAACTTCTTGAAGTTTTTTTTTTTGGTTGTTGTTTTTTGGTTTTTGGTTTTTTTGAGACAGGGTTTCTCTGTGTAGCCCTGGTTGTCCTGGAACTCACTCTGTAGACCAGGCTGGCCTCGAACTCAGAAATCCACCTGTCTCTGCCTCCCAAGTGCTGGGATTAAAGGCGTGTGCCACCACTGCCCACCAACTTCTTGAAGTTTTAAACTTGTATACTCTTGTATACTGTTAGAGGAATAACAGACACAGTAGAACAATGACAAAGGAAGAATCACAACTTCAGACTCAAACATATGTGAGGCTTTTTGTACAACGTAGGGAGTGGTAGAAATCACTGAGAGAATATGGGTCTGAAGACTCTGGTAGATAGCACTGTCTTAGAGTTTTACTGCTATGAACAGATACCATGGCCAAGACAACTCTTATAAGGACAACATTTAATTAGGCCTGGCTTACAGGAGCAGAATTTCAGTCCATTATCATTGAGGTGGAACATGGCAGCATCCAGGCAGGCATGGTGCAGGAGGAGCTGAGAGTTCTACATCTTCATATGAAGGCTGCTATGAGGAGACTGACTAGGATGAGAGTCTTAAAGCCCACACCCACAGTGATACACCCACTCCAACAAGGCCACACCTACTCCAACAAGGCCACACCCATGCCAACAAGGCCACACCCACTCAAACAAGGCCACACCCATTCCAACACAGCCATACCTCCTAATAGGCCCAGCCTATTCAAACCATAACAATCACTAATTTTCATCAATATCAACTTATCTATTTGGTTTGTATCAAAATCTATTATTTTTCAACACCTTTGTTGTTAGACAATGCCAACAACTAGGTTATGTGAGTGAAATATGAACTGAGCTGGGTTGAAATAATAAGAGAATCTTCTACCTGCTTTTGATTGACTATATATAAATACAGACATATACATAAATCGAGGAACAGAAAAGTTTTTTGAAAGCAGGGATGCTCGCAGTGCAGAGAGAAACAAAGTCACAGGAAACCCCATGATGGCACTGTAGTTTAAGGGAATGTAACAAATTGCGATGGCTATGGAAAATACCAGCTTTAAAAATGATATCGTTCATTTTGTGTGTCAGAATGTCTTTCTTGCATGTATACACGTGTGTCACATGTGTGACTGAGGTGTGCAGAGGTCAGAACATGGTACTGGATCCCCTGGAACTCAGATTACAGATGGTTGTGGGTCACCATGTGGGTGCTGGGAATTTACCCAAGATCCTCCGCTAGTATAACAGATGCTCTTCACCACTGAGTCAACTTTCCAGCGTGGAGAATAACACTTTTATTTGCAAGATCAGTTGCCAAATTTAACAAGTTGACAAATGATTTGTCATGAAATTGTAAAAAGAGCTAAACATTATATAGGCAAACAATTATTATATGTCCAAAGGGTATACACTGATTCATGATTCTGTCCTTTGAAGCAGTTAAGGTTGAAACGTGAAGAGAACATAAAAAATGTGGAGAACTTCAGGGTTCTTCCTGCTATGACATCAAGGGTTCCTTCCTTCCTTCTTTCCTTCCTTCTTCCATACTTTTTCCTTCCTTCTTCATTTTTTCCTTTCTTTCATCTTCCTTCCCTTTTTCTTCCTTTCTCCTTCCTTTCTTTTTTGATCTTTCTGTCCTTTCTTCCCTCCCTCTTACCTCATCCCCACTCCTCCTCCTTCCTTCTTCCCTCTTTCCCTCTTTCCCTTTCATTCTTGTATTCTCCCCTCCTCCCTCTCTTTTCCCTCAAGGGTTTAGGAAGTTGTAGCTGGCAGGTAAGTTACTGAAATAGCACAATTTAGAATCAGAAAAATGAAAATAGCATTTCCAGCTGATCAGTACTGTGAACGTCAGTGACTGGCCAAGGGCACTACACTCTGTCCCAGTGATCTGACTGAAGGCAGAATAAGAGCAGTAAGAGAGGGCAAATCAGAACTCCTTTCCACTCACTCTCTGGGTGACCATGATTTCATCCTTGGAGGCCATTCTCGACTTACCCTTTGTGTAAAGTAAATACAGTGTGGGAGTCAGGAATTCCGAGTATAGCATTAACATCAGTTACGTATTAGGTAGTGGTAATTCAGTTGCTATCTGCTTATCCTTCCTAGGTGCAGTTTCAAGATATTAGAATTTTTGTTGGTAATTTCTAACCTGACTCTTTAAGGAAATCATATATAACATACATGAGTGTGTAATATATAGATGTATATGTTTTTGAAAGATACAAAAATCAGAAAATAAATACCAACCATTCCATTTCCAGTAATCTCAGATAATGTTACTGAAAGAATTCCAAAGATTTATCCAAATGTTACCAAATCCAAAGAATTATTTGAATGGAAAAAGCAGTGGAGAATGAAATTGCTGGCAATATTAATATGAATCAAGTTCATTTGGAAAAAATGTACTATTTAAAAAGTATTGCTGTTTATCACAGTAGAAGGATGCTTGAATTGTCAAGTTTCATCTTAATATCAACATTTGACAAAATTAAAAGAATACTCATTAAATTACCTCCATTCAATTTTAACCGTAGCCATATGATTCCCAGGGCAGTCTCTATGCAGACATAGAAGCTTAAATCTCCATGACTTGAATTATCACCGTAAGATACATATTGAATTTGCTTGCACTAGAGAAAAGGGTGTAGTAATCAATGCCTATCAATTTCTTTGATTTGCCAAATATGCTCTTACCATGAAGAAACCATCAGCCCCCATGCCCATAAGCATATGGGATGTTTTTTCTTCTTCCTACCCTCTCACAGTCTTGGCTTTAGATGACTTATTACTCATAGGGTCATAGATTTCCCAGCATTCAAAATGCCCACAACTTAGAGATAACTATATAGACATTAGAAATTTTCTGAAATAACTGGTGGGCTCTGGTTCCTACCCCTGTGAGGAAAAAACCATCTTTTCAGATTAAATTATTTCTCTGAGTTTAATTCTGATACCACAGAAGGCCAAACCAATGTAAGCATTGAATATATTGTCAGAAAATATTTCTTAAACCTTTAAAGTGTCTAAGGGTGTGATGCAATTCCAGCTTGTTTTTAATTGGCTGCAGGATATATTTCTTCCAAATTAAGTAAAAGATCACTGTCATTAATTAAAAAAATAATTAAAAAAAATCCTGAAGACCCAGATGCTGAACCGTAGGCCCAATATAAAGCTGCACTTGCTTTGCCCACTTGCTTCTCAAGAATGAATTGTGTCAAGTGCATCCAACTAAGTTGATGTCTCTCTTACTGTGTATGATCAGCCAATATGGTTTATGAACATTACACATTTACAAAATTCTGTTTTGTGTTTTATTTTTACTAACTGCACACAGAATTTCATCTGTAAAATCTTACAAGGAGCTATTAGTGTTTATCTCTCTAATTGACTGATTTACTCTTGTCAGTCAACATGACTCTGTGTCGTCTTTCATGATGGTGCCAAGTACTATAGATTATGCATGTCAGTGAACCAGAAAGCCCAGAACCATGGCCCCATGACTGCTGGATGTCTCAGGTTTATAACCCCTCCCCCCTTATCTAAATCCTGCACTCCTGCCCAGGGGTCATGCCCCTCACATTCAGGTTGTGTTTTATGCCCTCTGCTAAGCCTTCACAGAAATGCCTTCTTAATTCTACCTAGATGTGGGACTCAATAATGTCCTGCCAGGCATGTTCAACTTGTCACGCACAAAAAAACATAGCTGTGAATGTGTCTTATCATAAAACCACAAACTTACCGAAAATATTATGAAGGATTTTCTTGTAATTATTTTTGTGTGGTTTGGTTGTGTAGTTCTTGAGTGTGACGTTTGTAGATGACTATGTCTATCTTAACATCTAAAGGTCCTAGGCTTCTCACAGTCTGTTCAAGTCAACAACCAAAGTTAATCATCACATCATCATCATCATCATCATCATCATCATCATCATTTTATTTATCCAACATTGCACTACCTGAAACAGGTCAAAGGGTAGACAAAACCTAAGCAATACTTAATACTTTAAAAACTGTTATTACACTTTCTTGGTTTCTTTAAAACCAGGAGAACTCTTGGGTTAATTTGATCTATGAGTCCAGTTAAAGGATCAGTAGTGATTTTTCTCCTTAAACATAACAGATTTTATGCAAGCAGCTCTCGCATTCTTCGGTTTTTAATTGTGTGTATATTTGTGTGTGTGGTTTACATTCATGTAGTGTTCAGGTATATGTATGTGCACATGTGTGCATGTGTGCATACATGTGTGAAAGATTTGTTTTGCCATAAGAAAGGTCATATCTTATCCTGTTCTGTCTGATTTTTCAGTATTGTGATTTTTGTGTTCTTTAAAGGGATTGAAGGAATCTTCATATTTTCTAATTAATTTTTAAATCTTAGATATTCTAGGTAATTAGTGAAAGTCATTCTTGAATTTTATTTTGCTTGTTTTGAAGCCTCTGATCCTTATAAAGAGCATACCGCATATCCTCAAATAAAGGAAAAGCTGTCCATCATTCACAAAGTCAAAATTTGAGGCCAAGATTTTATGTATTTAGCTAGAGTAACTCGAGGCCCAATTTCACAAGTCACTAACACCCCAATGAAAAATTTACTTGAATATCTGTCATAATCCAGACAGAGGACAAAGTGCTGAGACATAATTTTCAGTGACTTCTTAGAAAGGATAGACGCTTGCCAAAGTAATTCACATCTTTTTATTTAGTGGGTAGATATTTTCATTTAATCATTTGTTAAGAATTTCCAACATTTCCTCACTGCCCATTGTTCAGCACAAGAACAAAGTACAAAGAGCAGTCAGGTTGACCAGAAGGCTTTCGAATGACTACATAGACCAAAAACAAACAAACAAACAAACAAACAAACAAACAAACAATGGCAGTGTGCAAGGATTTAAGCATCTAAAAGGAAATCTAAAGCGTGTGGGTGGATTTGGAAAAATTCTCTTAAGAATGTTAACAAAATGAAACAAATGTTCTGTGTACCTTGCCAAAGGTCATTAAGTATATTAAACAAATACAAAAATCAACTAGGCAGAGTGGGTTCTTGCTTCCCCTAGAAGTCCTTACTCCAAAGATGACAGCAAGTCCTATCTCTCTCGTCCTCTCCTCCAATTTATATACCTCCTCCTAACTCTTTACTTTTTTCTCTTTATTCTTTTTACTCTTTTTTTTCAAAGTAAGGAGGGTCTTTATGTTGAGATAAAAAAGAACTTAGTATTTCAATGTCTGAAGTATCAGGTGTGAGAGACAAGATGTAAAGACGCAGGGTTCAGCCCCAGATTCAGTTTGAGTGGCTGATAGTAAAAATATGAGAGCCTACCGCTGCTGTTCCTCTCATCCCTGGTAGCTGCAATGCCTCCATATTGTGTCCTTTGGCATCTAGAAACCTAGTGGACTCGAGATCACACAGCAGTCAGATGTCAGGATGGAAGTATTAAATGAAAGCATCTCTATTCTAAACAAAGATGAAACCTTACAACTGAAATGTTACATTGTGTGGTGATGGAAAGAGTGTAGGTATTTTTGTTCTTTTGAGTAAGTTGTTACTTCTTTGTCCAGAAATGCTTTACATTTTAAACACAGTTTAAAATATCTTCTTGATAGAGTCTCTCAGAGGACAGCTGTGATAGGCCTCCTGTCTGCAAGCACAACGTGGCATCAGTCAGGGTTTGGTGACTGTCCCTGGGATGGACCCCCAAGTTGGGCCAGTAACTGGATGGCCTTTCTTTCTGTCTCTGCTCCTGTTTTGTCCCTGCATTTCATATACACAGGAACAATTCTGGGTTGAAAACTTTGAAGGTGGTTTGGTGACCCCATCCCTCCACTGGGGCCCCTGTCTATCTACTGGAGGTGGTCTCTTCAGGTTCCATTTCCCCACTGTTGGGCATTTTGGCATCTTGTAGAGACTTGGTGTCCAGGGAAGAGGGATGCAGGGGAAAGGGTGGGGGGTTGGGTGGATGGGTCGGGGAGCACCCTCTCAGAGGAAAAGGGTAGGGGTTGGGGGAGAAGAACTCTGGGAGGGGGAACTGGAGATAGGGCAACATTTGGAATGTAAATAAATAAAATACTTTTTAAAAAATTCATTACGTGGTATAGATTTTAAGTCTTATTAACTTTTGTGTGTGACATTTTATATATATAGATCTTTCTATAAAAGTTATTATATAAGAGTATCCTGCTGTCTGTCACCGCAGAATTCTCACAAGGAATTTGTATATAGCAATGACTTAGGAGAATCTCTAAGACTTAAGTCTCATGATGACTTATCTGGGAGACAGTTGGATTTGAATATCATCTAAAGAAATACACAATCTTAAGTTTTCAAAATTTTATCCAGGAAGAAAATTATTTAAAATAATTATTGCACCTTACCTAGCTGTGTAATGCAGAGGAGATTGCCTTACAAGACAGATACATTCCCACCTTCCCTTTGCTCTCTCTCTCTCTCTCTCTCTCTCTCTCTCTCTCTTTCTCTCACATATGCACACACACAGAATTAACCTTGAAAAATCAAACATTTCAACAAAATATAAATTCCTTTGTTTACATTGATGAAAGTCAATGTGAAACAACAAATTATCAAGTAGAAAAATAAACCAAAAATTAAAAACAACTAAAGCAGAGGTCATAAGTGCAAACATAGTTTGATATTAGGAAATATGTTATATTAAAAGTTCTAAGAGGAAAAAAAATCACTCCTTTGGATGTGGAAAAGTATTTGATAGAATTTAATATCTGATCATATTAAACATAAAAAGAAGTAAAAAAATAAATGGTTTTGCAGCATGATTTATTTTCCTCAGTAAAAGATTAGCTACCTCTTCATATTCTGATGGAGAAAATTAAAATATTTAATATACTGAAGACAAGATGGGTCATTCTATTTATTACTATTTAATTTTATACTGATGTTGTTATCTAATTTAATTAACAAGGGGAACCGATTGTTGTTATGAGAAATGGAAAAAGTAAGAAGTTAAATGTACCGTTTAGTTTTTTTTTTTTTTTTTTTTGTCGATGTTACAGAAACTAGAGTCACTTGGTGTGGAGAATTGAATATGTTTGGCCCATGGGAAGTGGCAGTATTAGGAGGTGTGGCCTTGTTGGAATGGGCGTGACCTTGTCGGAGGAAGTGGATCACTGTGGCCGTGGGCTTTGAAGCTCTGCCCAGTGTGGAAGAGACCCTTCTTCCGGCTGCCTGCGGAAAAGAGTCTTCTCCTGGTTGCCTTCTGATTAATATGTAGAACTCTCAGCTCCTTCTCCAGTTCCATATCTGCCTGCATGCTGCCGTGCTTCCTGACATGAAGATAAGGGACTGAACCTCTGAACCCGTAGGCCAGCCCCAATTAAATGCTGTCTTTATAAGAGTTGATGTGGTCATGTGGCTCTTCTAAATGATGGAAACCCTAACTAAGACGTTTGGGTAGAGGGGACTTCAGTTGGAAAAAATATGCCTCTATCAGAGTGGTCTGTAGGCCAGTCTGTTGGTTGTTTTCTTGATTAATGATTGATGTGGGAGGTCCAGCCCACTGTGGGCGTCGGTTACCCTTAGGCAGCACCTGAGCCATATTTAAAAAACCCGAGTGAACTATACTGAGAAAGCTAGAAAGTCAGTATTCCTCCATGGTCCGTGTTCCAGTTCCTGCTTCCAGATTCCTGCTTGAACGTCTTCCCATGTTTCCCTCCATAATGGACTGCACGGAACCGTAAGTGAAAGACCACGGCATATGACAAGAGTCCCTTGAACACAGTTGCAAGCAGTAGGTTGTTATTTTCATGTTGGATGGGAAGTCTCACATCATTAAATTTAAATTTTCCTGTAATTCATAAAGTTAATGTGATCCTGGCACAATCTAGTCTTTTATCTGTCGGTACCTGGATGATGTAACCAGTACGGTAATTTGGGAGGAGAACATAACCCTGTGGATAAGCGATACATTCAAAGGAGCACCGGCCTTCCCCACTCACACAACAGACATGCATCGTTTTCAGGATTATAATGACGTTTTGGTGCTTGAATAGGTAGCTAATAAAAATGAGATATATTAAAAACTGGCAAAAGGCACTTGGTGGGGCTTAGATTTTGAAAGAGACACTGAGAATGTGTGAATTTCAAATATATGAAAATGTAGTAGACAGTTGTGTCATACAAGAAGATAAAATAATCTCTATCCTGATTAGTGTTTCTACTCTGCCTTGGAACAGGTTTCTCATCTCCTACTTGCTTGATCTTTCCTTCTTCTATGGTGTTCTTTTGTGTGCAGCAAGACCCCAATGGTGCCACACTTCTTGGCTTAGTGGTCAGCTGTTGTCAGTGTGGAGAGTCAATTGGAGAACATGGATACTTTTGTCTTTTCTTAAATTTTGCTTTTATTTTTTTTTTAACATCGGATTAAATTGGATTAGTAACAATTAACCTTATGTTTCAAAGAAAGGCCTGTTTCTACCAAACTGCCATCATTTCTATGATCTTAATATTTAACAATGCATTTTACTGAAACAGACAGGGCTGGTTTGGGTTTCTCTGGGGTCAGAGCAGAGACTGGCTAAAGAAATGGTGATAAAGATAGTCACATGGGGAGACCTAGGGGTGGTTGGAGGGGAAAATAGAGGTTGGTTATAGTTCATCGTATATATGTATGAAATCTCAAAGAAAAAATTAAAGCATAAATATGATTTATGTTTTTAGCATGTGATACATCTTTTGTCTTTGGACTTTGGAAGGGCAGGTAGCTGTTTTCAGCAGGACTTACCTGCTCTCTGGGTTACTTTTTAAAATTTGTTTACTCTTGAAGGTGGTATTTCAGAATCAGCTCTCTTCCCCTGCATTGAAGCAATTGTCTCAGTGACACTTTCATGCAGTTCTTAGTGTCACTGGAGGCATAAATATTTTCCCGGAGCCCCTACCTAGCTAGGGTAGTCTATCCTAGCATTATTAAAATGAAAGGTTGAGGAGGCATTAAATGTCTCCTTTTGTACTCAATAGAAAAAGCTCCATAGCCAAGACAAGTGCTTGCAATGCTAACGCCCGGAGAGCTGAGTCTCGAGAACAGACTTTGCGAGTTGTCATGCTTCACTAGAATTGGGTACCACACTGACTCTGGCATTTCTGTGCCCTTTTAATTTTAAAACAAACTTGAAAGATACATGAATGCACTTTTCGAGCAATTTTCGAAATACTTGCCAATGCTAGCAGTGCCAATATGTAGACACTTGACTTCAGTGAATTTTCTTAAGCAGTAAGCATCCTCGCTTTACAAAAATGCTCACTTGGAAGTTCGTGGTGCCATCCTTAAAAGAAGGAAGAACAAAAACGACAGTTTGCTCTGTCAACTCCAGTGGAGAAATTAGCTTTAAGAGTCAAGGCATAGCTCTAGTACAGTTACCTATTAGGATGTGAAATATTGTATTAGTAGATTGATACTTTCTTCCATATCCAGGTGGTGATTTTGATTTCTATACAGACTTGTTTTGTTTGAGTAGTTTTAATCATACTCTAAAATTTATGTAATTATTCCCTTGATTCATTAAATCATAAAGTTTAAGGAATTTAAAAAGTTCTGAATTTATAACATAGAGGGTGCTGATGAACTGCAGTTAAATACTTTAAAATGTGGAAAGAGCTGTATTTGCTTTAAAGTACCAAAAATATATTCTCTATTTACAGCTTAGTTAAGGTATGTTTGTGACCATCTGTCTTTTAAAATGACCAGATGGCTATTTATATTAAGAATGTATTTCATTCTGAACTTTAAAATATTGCTATCTAAATAATCTAGGAGCACAATTCATCTTTACATAGTTTTTTAAGTTTATAGTGCTTTCAATAGCCAATTCCTATCTTTAGTTGAAAGTATCTATTGTTATACTTATATGTAATAAAATGAACTTCAGTAGAGCCTGGGACAAAGATTGCCTCAACATATTTCTCAGTTGACCAAAACCTACACAGATGACTTCATGAACTCAAACCTTGACTCCACATCTCATGTAATTTATAAAAAGACCTTCAATTATTAAGTTCTTCCTTTGCCTTGAGATAGAAATCTTATCTTACTACTTGTCAGCTTTACACGTTAAGGATGTTTTACAAATGGCCTATTATTTCTTCGAAATGTGATTAACTGAGAAAAGCAGGGCTCTTATCTTCCAATCTCTTTGGGAGGCAGAATCTGACCAATGAAGACAGAAGTTAGAGGAACTACTTGGCACAGAGAGCATAGGGAAATCTACACATTCCTGCGTAATGTCCAGCATTCTTCCTATCACTCCAGTGCTCAATAATCCTTGTGGTATTTAGGGGAACTTAATCTAGGGTCTCCTATATTATTTTCATGGCTTGACTCTTGTGGCAATAGTCATGAATAAAGGTCATTCTTGTTACTTCATTTATTTGGTGCATTTTTTTTTTGTCACATGGGAAATTACTTTTTACTGTCATAGTTAAGTGCCTCAAAGCAAGCAGCTGAAAGGGTTAACTGCCATCTTAGCTGTATCAATTCCAGATGTGAAAAATAAGTTATCTGTCTCTCTGTCTATCTGTCTATCTATCTATCTATCTATCTGTCAATATAATTATCTAAGCAGCCTATATAATTATCTAACTGCCTCCTTCTTTTGGCTCCTCATCTATTATACATGAAGGCTATTTCCTACTCCACATAGAAACTTAATTAGTGGTGAATGGATGACATCTCTGGCCAGGTATATGTTTGTTCTCACTTTCCATGACAGCAGTGTGAGCTGATTGATCTTCCCAGAGAACAACTGGCAATTTAAAATCGATGGCAGAGAAACAAGATGTCAGACTCGACTGTGTACTGTGTACCCTAGCCAATCCAGTGAAAAGTATTTCAGTTAAGTTTTAGTTAATCATCAAATATTTAGTTTTCTGTATATCACATGCCTACCATTGGCTTCTGTGTGTGTGAGAGAACTTCAAACCTGGTCTTGACTTTTCTGAGAGTTCCAAATGCTGGTGGAAACAGTCACACAGCTTTCTTAGGTGATCTGCTGCTATGTCAGACCCACATGGGAATTTTTCTTTGAGGATTATGGTAACAGAAGTCTTTGCAAAGACCAGCCATATTAGACACATGAACTTGTTAGACAATTGGCACCAGGATGCTCAGTGTATTTATATATATATTATATGTCTAATATATATTATATATATAATTATTTGAAAAAGAAAGCAGTCAGACCTGATCTTTCTCCAGATATATTTTTAGTGGTTCAGTTGATCCAATGTGCAACAGGACAGAGAACAAGAGGCTGGCTCAAGTGCAAGGCCAAGTTTGAACAAGCAGAAAGAAGGTGTGCTGTATATCACCAAGATGGACAAATCAGTGGGAGACGTGGCCAGTTCAGTGTACAGTATTTATCGTGAGATTGCTGTCAGGCAGCACATATTAGACAGCAGTAAGGTGCCGGATACAGAGCTCTGACGTGCACACAAAGAACACAGGATGGAGACAAAACTATGATGACTGTTCCAGAGTTATACGGATTCACAAGAAAGAAACTGTGGGATTAGAAACAATGACTGGGACTTAGCTTTTTCAGATTCTTTTATCCCACCTTGGATAAATGCTCTCCCTATTTAATTCCCAGTCTAATGTGATTTAATTCACGGTCAATGAATAATGATTTGCATAATTAAAGCAATGCTAAGTATGTGATAAATTATGTTAAATATTCATATTTCCCATTACCAATGCTGATAGGCAATTGGTAGGCATTGAACTGCATTCTATATAAGTTTACAGCCTCCCTTCAAGTAGATTTTCCTTTTCTTCACATTAAAAATCTTATCATAAATAGTATTTATTATATATCAATATTATAATATATGATATATAATATAATATACAATATTATATACCCTGCTATTTCAGCCACGCACCCTTTCTTCATCTTCCTCCTAAGCCTTCTCTTTTATACCCCCCTTGGTCTCCTTTGCCCTCACTCTCTTTGACTTCATCTCTCACTCTGTCACTGTCTTCAGACACACCAGAGAGGGCATCAGATTCCTTTACAGATGGTTGTGAGCCACCATGTGGTTGCTGGGATTTGAACTCAGGACCTCTGGAAGAGCAGTCAGTGCTCTTAACTGCTGAACCATCTCTCCAGCCCCTGGCTGCTTTTCTCTCTCTGCTCTCTCACTAGTCAAGTCAGCTCTCCATGATGACTCTCTGGGCTCCTGTCTTTGGTTTCACTCTGGGACCTATTCTTTCAACAGACTACTTTCGACCAGCGTTGTCTCTTTAAAACATCATGCTGGCCCTCTGGTGGGAACTCTCTGATGACCTCCATTCCAATGAGTGGGAGGCATTCTTAAGTAATCTACAAAGCTCTATCAGATTTAGAGTTTTTCTTCTCATTCATTAGCTGTGATTTTCTTTTTCTTTCTCTCCCTCTCTCCATGTCCTCCATGAATGACATGTACTGTCTTTGCATATTGCTTTCTTCTTTTTGTTGTTGTTATAGACAGAGTTTCTCAATGAACCTGTACCTCAGCAATTGACTAGACTGGCTGGTAGGTGACCCTAAGAGCAGAGTCTGAAGGAAAGGCCATTTAGAGACTGCCCCACCTGGGGATCCATCCCATATACAGTCACCAAATCCAGACCCTATTGCAGATACCAACAAGTGCTAGCTGACTATAGCTTGACATAGCTGTCCCCTGAGAGGCTCTGCCAGTGTCTCACAAATACAAAAGTTGATGCTCTCAGCCAACCAATGCATTTAGCATAGGGTCCCCAATGGAGGAGCTAGAGAAAGGACCCAAGGAGCTGAAGGGGTTTGTAGTACCATATTTGGAACAACAATACGAACCATCTAGTACCCCCCAGAGCTTCCAGGGACTAAACCACCAACCAGAGTGCACATGGAGGGACCCATGGCTCCAGCCACATATGTGGCAGAGGTTGGACTTGTTGGACATCAATGAGAGGAGAGGCCATTGGTCCTGTGAGTGCTCAATGCCCCAGTGTAGGGGAATGCTAGGTCAGGAAAGTGGGAGTGGGTGGGTTGGTGAGCAGGGGGAGGGGGATGCGATAGGGGGTTTTCAGAGGGGAAACAAAGAAAGGGGAAAACATTTGAAATGTAAATAAAGCAAATATCTAATAAATTAAAAAGAAAAGATTGTAGTGCGTCTGTCCACAAATTCTGTGGTTACAGGAACCTGTCAGGGATCCAAACTTGGGTCTCTTGTTTGTATAGCAAACATTTTGCCCTCTGAGCCATCTCTCAAACCTCTGGTCTGAGAATTTCTCTACTGGCATCTTATGCAAATACCAGGGTCTGTGTGTTCACTAGCACTCTAAGCAAGCTCCATCCATCGTAGGGTGGGTGTCTGGTCTTCCTGTTGTGCCTGGAGACCTTTCGCTCACGTACTGTCCTCCGTCCTGATGGCAGTTTACTCTGGACCTGGCACTGAGAATCTTTTAGTTTGGTATCCCAACTCTTTCTGCTATTGTTCTGTGTTGCTATTTCCTCTGTGGAGATGATCACAGATTCACAGGTTGTGTGCTTTGTTTGTTTGGTTGACAGTTTCCTTTTCCACATCTGGGAAAATGTGGGTTCTGCAAGGGCACATAATGATCATTGCTTCTTTGAAATATGCACTTTAACAGCTATAAATCTGGTCCCAAATGTGACGTTAGCTAACCCCATAAATTGTAATACCTACATTTTGATAATCACTCAATGTATTCTCTCTCTCCCCCCTCTCTCTCAAACACACACACACACACACACACACACACACACACACACACGGAGAGAATATTTAAGTAAGTTTACTGCTTTAAAAATTTTTGCCCTTAATATTTTGAGACTATATCGTAAAAAAAGCAATGTTATCTTTTCATTATTACTAGTCTTTGCTATGGTTGTGGCCTAAGGTCTGTATACCCGGGGATTAAGGACACCAGCTTCTTTTCAAACAGGGTATGTATGGTATAGGTCTTTCATAGCTTCTCAGTGTCTTTGGGGGGATTCCAGTAAAGCACATAATACATTCTTTTAAAACCACAAACCAATACTTGATGGAGCTACTAATGTGTGACTTTAAGTCATTCATTCGTTTCGAGTGTATTCAGTCTGTTTTGTATGCTTGTTTTTCTTTGTCTCGCCATCCATAAGATGTTCTTCATGCCATTTCTCTTCCTTTGCTTGTTGTTCTGACATTTGTGGGATATCTGTAGTTCCTTGTGCTTCCATTAGGAGGTACAACATGGTTTTCCTACATTAAATTAAAACTTG
The DNA here is from genome assembly GCF_947179515.1 of Apodemus sylvaticus. NCBI lineage: Eukaryota > Metazoa > Chordata > Mammalia > Rodentia > Muridae > Apodemus > Apodemus sylvaticus. Next base: position 12,771,261 of record NC_067490.1, read on the forward strand.
TGCGATTCCCCTTAAAACATTTTCATTTAAAGGATAATGAAGTGAAAATAAAGAGTCTCAATAATCAAGACATCAAATGTGATCAAATGTGAGCGTGCTTTCTGGTACTAAAGCTAACTATTATTTTACATATTAAGATTCAGATACTTAGTCACGAGATAGTGGCGCACACCTTTAATCCCAGCACGCGGGAGGCAGAGGCAGATGGATCTCTGAGACTAAGCCCAGCCTGGTAACACAGAGTAGAGTTCCAGGATTGTGTGCCCAGGGCTACACAAGAAACCCTCTCCTGAGAAACAAAAACCGGTAAAACAACAAAAGGAGTTGTTAGATATATATTATCTAGTATTAATATATTGTATTAGTATATTGTATTATATTAATATATTGTATAGTATTAATATATTGCATTAATGAACTTATATAACTATAGTAGAATTATACATTATATAATATTTTATACACATAATAAAAATAATATATTGCACTTACATATACACACATATACATATATAAATTCACATATTTTTTCTCTTCATTAAGTGTCTGACCAAACTCTATAACTTTTTTTAAAAAAAGAATTATTTATTTATTTTATGTGAGTACACTGTAGACACACCAGGAGAGGGCATCAGATCCCATTACAGATGGTTGTGAGCCACCATATGGTTGCTGGGAATTGAACTCAGGACCTCTGGAAGAGCAGCCAGTGCTCTTAACCACTGAGCCATCTCTCCAGGCCTAGAGTTAACTTCTAAGATGAACTTTCTCATAGTAGGCTGCTAAATCATTCCCAGGCAGTACATTTTAAATTATTCGTTTTATAGTCTAGTCTATTAGAAGTTTAAATCTTCTAACAGCAAATGTCATTTTAGTGTATCTTTTGAAAAAAAATCCTTACCCATCTAGATATATCTGCGCTTTAAACAGATGGCACACCGCATGCCAGATGAGAAATGGGACTGGTCAAGGGCAATTGCCACCTGGCAATGGGGAATTAGATATGTCATCGCCATTAATTTGAATGAAGATGACCTCTGTGTCCTTTTGGAAATACTTTACAGTGGATCAGCATGAAGTTGTGTAGCACATGTGTTTAATTGCTGATCCCTATACTGCAAAAGATGGCTGCATTAAGGACAAGCAAAACAAAACAAAACAAAACAAAACAAAACAAACCCCATTACTTTCAGAATTAGGAAGGTCTAGAAAATAAAATGGTCATGTGAAACTTGGCACAGCTGTGAAATTCATTTCTAAGACATTCAGAGGTGACAACCAAGGGAGGCTTATCTTCATATCATAGGGTTGTTTGGATGTAGATGACATCTCCGAGTTCCTCATAGCAATGTTCCAAAGGAATACTAAAAAAAAAAAAAATTAAAAATCCATTGTTAATATATTGGAACACGTGTGAGTCAATTTCCATAATAATTAACTTTAACTTTAGTAACTTGCATGGAGCCAAAGAACGTCTTCCCAATCGCATCCTCATAGACTTTAATGTAACCCCTTTTTTTCTCATCATTATGTTAATAATAAAGTATTTCCAGTGTACCTAGAGGCATGCTTCTGAAAAGCAAATGAACGTTGTATAGTGTCCTCTGAGTGAGCAGAGCCATTACCTTGCTGCCCAACACAAATAGGCTCATGGACCAGAGAAGCCCTCCCTAAGCTGCTTTGTTAAGACGTTCTGACATTGCACACAGAGCCTAGAAGTCAGCGTTATGTATTGGGATTTCACCCACAGACAAAGTTTCATTATATAGTCACCCAGGCATGAAGCCAGGAGAGCTGATGCTGGGAATACGTTTCAAATCTGCCTCCCCAGTCCTTTTCTTCGGGGTAATTTATGGGATGTGAAGCTGCTTGTCAGAAGGGGGGCATTTTAGAGTCGTCCTGATGAGACACTAGTAGATGGCCACCATGCCTCTTCAGAGGTTATATGCTTCTCCTCAGTGGAGCTGCCATAGTTTCCGTGGGAGTTTTGGGCGTGCAATATAAAGCCATCAACTGGCTGACTGGGCTGCTCTATGTGTGTCTGCTGATCATGTTTGAATTTGGCTTTGTGTTTGTTGTGAAACAGGGTCCTAGTATGATAACTGTATACCTAGCCTTCTAAACTGCCTTGAGTGGATTCTGGGAATTACTACAGATTAAGAAGTCAATATATCTGAGTATATAGTCATGCACAATAACATAACAAATTCATATGAAGCAAAACTCACAGGAATGAGGAGGCAAAAAAATTAGAATCTTAAATTATGAGTAGACCATTAGGCAGAAAGCAAAACAATAATAACAACGAAAGATCTGGAAACTGTCACAAAGTACACCTTCATCATAAAGTCCCCAAACTGACTGTACAATAGGTTACATTCTCAACAAGAAGCCATGTAGTGTTTTAGAATTTCTCTCCCATGTGATCCTTTTACAGCCACTCAGCTTGGCAACAGTAGCATAATTATAAAATGTCAATGACTTGGCATGACTGTGTACTGATAAAATTTCATTAATAAAAATTATAATAAAATATTGGCCCATGGCCATAGATTTCTAATATCTGGCTTAAAAATATTTTAGGCAATATAATATCCATCTATTAAGATTTATTATATAGAACTATGCCAACATTTGGTTTTTAAAAAAATTTTTGATAGTATACTGTAATCATATCACTTTCCCCTTTTCTTTCTCCAAGCTGTCTTAGATATTATTCCTTTGTCTCTTTCCAACCCATTGCTTTTTTTCATTAATTGTTACTTGTGTACACATATACACATTGTCTCAGTTAGGGTTTTATTGCTGCGAAGAGATACCATGACCATAGCAACTCTTATAAAGTAAAACATTAACTGTTACTGGCTCACAGTTTAGGAGGTTTAGCCCATTATCATCATGCCGGGATGCACGGCAGTATACAGGCAGATGTGGTGGTGGAGAAGAGCTAAGAGTTCTACATCTTGATCTGAAGGCAGAAGAAGGAGACTGTGTGCTACACTGGGCATAGCTTGAGCCTTGGAGATCTCAAGGCTTGCCCCCACAGTGACATACTTCCTTTAATAAGGCCAAACCTACTCCAACAAGGCCACACTTCCTACTAGTGCCCTTCCCTATGGCCCAAGCATTCAAACACATGAGTGTATGGGGGCCTTACCTATTCAAACCACCACATACATATACACATTTATCCCTAAAGACAACATCTTAGTCTATACAATAGTATTCATATGTGTGTTTTAATGGATAATCATTTGGTGGTAGATAACCAGTTGGAGGGCTCTTCCCTAGGGAAGACTAATTTATCTTCCAGCATTCCTTAGTTGCCTGTAGATTTTTCTGCAAAGTTGAATCTTTATGGTATCCCTTATGGAACCCTGCCTGGTCTGCTCTGCACATTTATTTTTATTGTCCTTGGACAGCTTATATTTAGGCAGCCTTGTTGTTGAGACTTCATGGGTGTAACTTGCCTGCTTTCTACATTATGTCTGTAAACTAGGTGTCAGCAAACTGATTCGTAGATCAGGTTGGTTTGCACTTCTCCATGCCTTTTCAGGGTAACAGGGAATATAGGTTCATTTTATTTTTATCCAAAAGAGAGAAAACAATCTGTCTGTCTATCTATCTATCTATCTATCTATCTATCTATCTATCTATCTATCGAGAAGGGGTGAGTTGACTACATCAGTTGGTCAAACCCTTGAAGTGTAGGAAGTTTGTACGATTTAGGAATGTTTCCTTTGCATCAGTAAACTAATTCAAGAAAATTCTAAGAAAATTAAAATAAATAAGTATATCAATTCACCTTTTCTAATTATCGAAACAACCGAGAACATGGTGAATTTGGGAAACCGTGCATGGTGCTATTAGGGCATCAGGAATGTTGGCAGTGGGACTAAGGCTAAACACAAGCTGGAGAACAATTAAGTCAGGACCCAAATTCATGTTCCCTGAAGCTCAGACCATACAACTGAAAGGCTGGCTGTGCTTTAAATAACACGGTGTGCTCTTAGGCTTGGTGAAAGAGAAAAGACCATCAGTCCTATGTCTTTTCAGGTTATTTCTTGACCACAGAATCCTCCAATCCAGTGCTGCTGTATAATAGACAACTCGACTTCAGATGGCTCTAAGTTCTGCCTTATTTAGACAGATCCACATTGCAGATTGAAATTGTATTTTTATATTACCCCAGAGACACCAAAGTAAGAGACCCTAATGTAAAGGTGTAAAGATGACCAGTAAGCCAGGGAACTTGTCCCCCTTACTTGGGGTTCTAGAGCCCCAAAAGTAGGTGTTAATTAAAGTTGAATACAGTAGAGTAAATAACTTTCCAATTTTAGCAAAAAATTACAAGAGAAGTCATGTGTAAGATGATACAGGCAGCTTTTCAGACTTTGGGCTTGGACAAGCCAACCTTTTCTAATTCCTCAAGGTTTAGTGCCTAATATGAAACTTGCAAACGGTGGTTAAACCAGGTCTATTAAACTTCTTGAGGTCTAACAAATTTCTTACTTATAAAATGCTAAATAGAAAGTATTTTCTTTATCACTTTCAAAGTTTCCGCTGGGTTAATGAAATACTTTTCTTAGTATTGCCTCTTGCAGGTAGGGTGAAGAATAGCTCACGGGTCGCCTAGGATGCACACTCTTGGCCCCAGGGATATTGCCAAAAAGGTCGAAATGAAGGAAAATCAAAACCAAAAGAGGCCAGGGCGATGGCTCAGTCAGTAAAACACTTACAGGGCGAGCAGGAGAACCTGAGTTGTTATCCCCGGCATTCATGTGGAATCCAAACACTGTGGAAGACATCTGCAGCCCCAGAACTGGGGTGAGGGGGAGGGAGGAGACAGCGGCATCCTTAGAGCTCATTGCCTAGTCAGCTTTGTCAAAGTTATGGGTGCTTTGTTCAGTGGGAGAGCCTGTTTCCAACTCTAGAATGAAAACAATAAAGTCACCTGATATAGTAGACATCTGGTCTCAGCACACGCAGGCACCTATGCACACCCGCACAAATAGATATAGTGTACACACACACACACACACACACACACACACCTGGAATCCCAAGTGTGCACAGACACACACACATTTACACACATCTAGAATCCCATGCACATTCGTGCATGCACCCACACACCTAGAATCCCAAGCATGAATGCACACACAGACACACAGACACACACACACACACAGACACAGACACACACACACACACACACACACATACACACAGAATCCCATACTCCCCCCCAACTGGAATCCCATACCACTCCCCCCAACTTGGAATCCCATGACCCCTGCCTGCATACCCCCTCCTGAAATCCCATGCCAAGGATGTATAGAACAGACTGTGATTGAATTTTAAGGCTGGCAACCACACCTTATCCAGACCTTGGCCAAGCATCATCATGCAAGACACATCTCACATCTAGACTGATGAACTTATATTAGTCACAACATGGCAGTGTTTCGCTGAACGGGTCATTCTTACTGATTTATTTTTTTGGCACAGGATCCAGCCTGTGCTGGTATCTGTGAGTCTAAAGCAGAATTAACAACCTTTACATAGCTCATATCTAAACACACAGAATTATTCACGTTGAACTAGCTTGTTCTGTGCTGTTCTGCCTTTCTATCTCAGAAAGTAAGGCTGAGTTTATAGGCCTCCCACCCTGTCAGTTTCATGACTTAAAGTAAATCCCTTCAGTTTGTCATTTCTTCCTCAGGATAATTCTGAACCTGCCCTCATATGTCCTGCTTATAAAACCCCCAGACTGCATTCACATGTCATCTCCCTCATTTATTTTTTACTGCAAGATTATTTCTTCCAGAGTGAGCTGTGTTTCATAGGAACACCCACAATGCAAGCAACATGTATTATTTATGAGTTTGGGTTGACGGAGATTGTAGCTATCGCAGATACTCATGGCAATCTAAAAATGATGAGGGAAGAATTGGATTTTATTCTCAAATGGGATTGAGGCGTGGCTTTTGAAATTCGCTTTTGGATTCCTCCCTCCTGGTGAGTTTGCAGTCGGTCATCCAGGTCATGAGTGGTGAAGTCACGTCGCAGTGCGTCCTTGGTCTAATGGTGTATGCCGGTAGGTGCCATAATGTGCCTCTAAGTGTCACCTGTCAGAAGGGTACCCTGGATCAGAGTCATTACTGCATTTCTAAGTGCCATGGGTCACAGCAGAGTCACATCTCTGGACCATGAACCCAGAGAGATTCTGAAACGCCATCATGTTTTAAGTTATAGCTTTGATAACACATTGAACTCGTTTTGTGGGGCTTCAGACAGCAGTGGGGACGATTTTCACGGGGATGCAGATATTATGTATGGTATTGAAAAACAAGCAGAAAATTTAATATACGTTTTATTTCAAAATTTTATTTATGATACTACTCGTAGGGAACCTTGGGCTCAAAACACCCCAAGACCAACTTCTCATCCCACATGACAATGAGCCTGGAATATGAGGTAGAAGAGGAAGGGAATAAGGGAGAGATGAAAGGGGTATTTGTCCTGGGGGACAAAAGATTGCCTCTGAATAGAGAGGAGGCAGTGTGGCCCATAGCAAAATGCCAGTCTATAAAGGAGAAAGGGAAAACCCGTGTTAGGATGGTGTCATTAATTTAATTGGGCGTGTTAATTAGGTGATATTGTGGATAGCCCTAAGCTTGTATTTGGATGCTAATTCCACTTCTGGCAGGGGCTACAGATTAGGAGTTGCCTTGTGAACCTTCTCCCCACCTTAACTTTTCAAATAAAGGCTTGAGCCAATGATTGGGCAGGAGGAAGGGGGAGGAGCTGAGAGTTTATGGGAGGAGAAAAGGATCAAGGGGGGGGGAAGGGGGAAGGGGAGAAGCTACGGGGGATGGAGGGGAAGGGGAAGGAGTTATGGGGAATCCACTGAGAGGCTGGAGAAAAGCTCGTGGCCTGGAGAAACTGCAAGTTACATGGGATAATATAGATGGGAATAGAGTAGTGTAGTGGGAGATCTGCCCAATCTAGGCTTGTAGATTGTTTTGTTAACTAATTGAGTTGGAAACAAAGTAGCAACAAGGTGAGCCAAAGGGGACTTTTGATTGCCGGACTTCAATACTTTGACAGTTGGACCTTGAAGATCAGCCTCAGGAGGAGGAAGTGGCTAAATAGGGGAACAGACCTTGGTGGTTAGTTTTAGGAATGTAACCTAATGGTTTTTGAGCAAGGCAGAGGGAATGGGAGAGAAGGGCAAGGCCTGTCGAAGCTGTGTTTGCCATGCTCGGGCTGGGTAGAGTCCCTTCACTCTTCATACAATAGATACCACATAATGTTTATTCATCCTGGCTTATTGATAATATGGTTTAGGTTTGAATAAGCCTTGATTCTTTGATTGGAGGCATTTTGCATAAACTATAGATGATAGTTTTGTGAACTTATTTCCCTTTCTCAATTTCTTATCCATAAGCTTAAAAATGCAAAGCCTTTACAGGAAAACCTGTCCACGGGAAACTGTTGACTTATGTTGTGTGTACAACAGTCTTTCCCTGTTGGGTTATTTATTTACATTTGTTCACATCACTCTGTCTAAAGGACTAGTTTCATTGTACATAATCCTAGCTATGGAAACCTGCCTTCCAGAGTGCCATGGTGGCCCAGTGAAGTCTGTAAAGTTGATATTTTACAGACAGAGGTGGGGGGTGGGGGAAAGAAATGTCTCCTGGGAATGATGGAACTCTGTAAATTTAGAAGCTGATAATCTCACCTGGCAATTTACTGTACTCTCTTACTTCCTGGCTATTTAAGATGGGCTCATAGTTCTCAAGTAGCAGTTTGCCCTGACTTCCTCCTTTTCTCACTTCACCTGGATTCCTATGGCCTGGCTGATAATCTGATAATCCAGTCTTTGAAGTCGCCAAACTCCCTTTTAAGAATTGCAATGCTTTGCCTCATAGTTGTTTACATAATTACAACCTTCCAACCACATGCAGGTTTTTATGGCTGTGCGTATGTGTATGAGGATGGCTCTGGCACTCTGGTACTGAAAGCATTGATTAAGTCAGGAAGTTTTATTTTACAGGGTAGAAGGCTAAATGTTAGATAAAGATTTCTCACAAGAACTTGTTAAAGACCCAGGTGGTATAAGAAACTTCAAACTCTTTGAAGGTTTACTATAAACTATAAGTGACTCTGCATTCTAATCAGGAAGTTTGATGGCATCTGTAAATTGATCTTCTGTATCTGTTACTTGAGAAACTTTGTACTTGATTGATTTTGCATTTCCTTGTACCAAATGGCTATGATAATTGTGCCTGCCTCACTGGCTACATCTTTTGAAATGGTAATACCAACTCTTTGTGTATAAAAATCCTTGCTTTAGAGCTCCAAAATACATTCAGATTCAAACCGCCTCTGTGTGTGTGTGGTTTGTTCTGTCATCTCAGCTGGACCTGTGCCTTCCTGGACCAGAGCACCCTGGTTATCCCGCAGCAGACCCGTCTGTAACACCAGAGGAAAGGAGAAATAGCCACAGTTCAATCTTTCATTGTAACAATTTTGTCACCTTCTCCTAAACAATATAATTATGGCTGCTTTATAAGAAGAGTGTTCAGATAGGATATATGCCTAGAAATGATTGAAAGAAAAAAAGAGATCATTTAAGAGAAGATTCTTGTTTTTTTGAAAGCTAAGGGGCATTCACTGTTCCTGCTAATCCTGACATTGAAACCTATGCTAATACCAATTACTATCTTACCTAGAGGTATACTTTCATTGTATCATATTATTGAGTATGAAGCAGTAATTAATTTAAGAATGACTATTCATGCTGGGCAGTGGTGGTGCACACCTTTAATCCCAGCACTTAGGAGGTAGAGGCAGGTGGATTTCTGAGTTCAAGGCCAGCCTGGTCTACAGAGTGAGTTCCAGGGCAGATAGGGCTATATAGAGAAACCCTGTCTTGATAAACCAAAAAAAAAAAAAAAAATTATTGATTCTCTAAATTCTCTAAGAATTTTACAATCTGCTTTCTCAGGCTTGTGCAAGTGTGCTTACTACTTATCTGCCTAGAAAAATTATGGGTTATCTTTCTAGTTTTATTTACATGTTTTCCTATTTGTTTAGAGGAGACAGATTGAAACAGGGTCTTACTTTGTACCTCAGGCTAGCCTTAAACACACTCTGTCAGCTGTGAGTTGGTCATGGCTGACCTCAAATTCATAGTAATGCTCCTGCTTCAGTCTCTCAAGGGCTTGTATAATGGGCATGAGCCTCTCTCTGTAGGCTTCTAAAGTTGTTTCAGTAAATTCCTTGTGTTGATTCTGTTTACTTAGGAAGTGGGAACTAGCACTGAAGAGCAAACAAGGACAAGTTCTGAGTGCTTTTTCTTGTCAACATGTATCTGAGGCAAGATGGTTGAGATCAGAGCTAAGCTGAAGACATAACAGAAGTAGACTTTGTGTGTCCTAACCCATTCCTACCATTTCCCATGTCTGACTCACAGGTGAACCATGGAGAATGGCTGTAGCATCTAACTTGAAGAACAGTAGTAATTCCTCATATATGAATTCAAGACTCATAAGGTCTGAAGGTTCTGTTGTTTCGGTTCTATTGCCTTCTCTTTCTCAATAAAGATCAAAACCCTTTTAATTAGGTAATCAATGTTGTTTTTTTTTTTCTGTACGTTTAGTCTACACTAAGGGAACAGTTTTGAACCCCAAATGTGCTTGAAAAATTGTTCTGATTGATATTCTGTCCCTAAACTGGTGGTCTCACTGTGTAACCAGAGGTAGATTTATGTAGAAAAGGAAGAGTATAGTGAGGTCCATGCAATAAAGGCATGTCTCCGAGTCTGCGATGCCTCTGGGAGGGGTTATAACTCTTGAAACATGGGATTGAGTAGAAGGTAATTAGTGACAAGCCCTTAGAAGTGGTACTGAGGCCATGTCCCTTTTCTATGACTCTCTCTTTCTCCATGGTTATGAAATGGGTGCTTCTTCACAATACACCCCAATATGCCATGAAAAGAAGAAATGCATGGGTCAAAGCCAAGAAATGGTGGCCTGAAATCACCCTTTCCCCCATTTAAGTTGCTTACCTCAGACATCTTGTTGGTACGCCATACACACACTCTGTCAGCTGACCCCCGATTTTCTGTAGAAGAAATCATGAGCAGAGGAGAGGGGCATTGAGCAGTGGCTTTATCAGGGAAGTTGTAATAAACTTGCTATTGGTTGCGATGGAAGGAGATGGACCTCCACAGGGCATTGACCATTTATGGTCATTGTTTTTCAGTGTGTTGAAATGAGATGATGCTCCAATTAGTAACATATAGAATAATGTTTACATTACACGAACATTGAGCAAAAACAAACTATCATTTATGTTTTGGGAGGGATAGAATTTAAGAAGAGGGCATCCAGCAGATAAATTTAAAATAGTAATCATCACCATTTATTGATTGAACAGTTAGATTTGCCATGCTCTGAATACTTTGTATATCTTTAACTTTATTTACTACTTAATTGTACACACAAATAGTTATGTGTTGTATGTATTACCCATATATAATACTTAGTTAAGTGCGAAAGTAGTATAAATAATTCTACCATGATATAAAATCCATATCAGAACCTCCAACTTAAAAAAAATGGGAACAGTGGTAACCTAATTAACTTGTTGAGGGTAATACTTAGGAGCTGAAAGACTGAATTGAGAATGTATGTCTCTCTTGAAACAGAGTCTACAGATCCTACTTAGACCTGACATACACACAGTGGAATTTGAGGTTTTATATTGTTTGACAAAATCACGTTATTTACAATAGACATTCAAAATGTACATATCAAGACACAATGTTGCTTTCATTATATTATGGGTGGCAATTTTAAAAATTCTTTCCCCATGTTTATTTTATCTAGGCATCTTCTTTAAGATATATTCATTCATAGGTCTGTGAGTCCTTCTTACTCTTCACTTAGTTTAAAATTATATTTCATACAAAAAGGGGTGTTCATCAGGTAGTTTCAGAATCTGTTTTACAATCGCATGATCAATGTAGCTGAATCAATCAGACTTAACCATTGTGGAACTTCAGGTACTATTGAAGGCATGGAGAATTGCATTCATTTCCAGCGCTCATCATATGTAATATAAACTTTATGCTATTTAACCCAACATCTGATATAGTTGCCTCATGAAAAATTTATTTAGATTTTCAATTTTCAGGTTGTGGTATATGACCAATGGGCCCCATTACTTGGGAGTGTGTGCTAGAGAGAAAAATGGAAGTCCTGTAATTGTGTGTGTGTGTGTGTACATGTGTGTGTATATGTGTGTATGTGTGTATATGTGTGTATGTGTGTATGTGTGTATGTGTATATGTGTGTGCATGTGTGTATGTGTGTATTCGTGCATTTGTATATGTGTGTATGTGTATGTGTGTGTATGCGTGTATGCGTGCATGTGTATATGTGTGTATATGTGTGTATATGTGTGTATGTGTATGTATGTGTATGTGTGTATGTGTGTATGTGTATATGTGTGTATGTGTTTATGTGTGTATATGTATATGTGTTTTTGTGTATGTGTGTGTATATATATATGCATGTGTATGTATTTATATGTGTTTGTGTGTGTGTGTTGTGTCATGATCTTGAGAGGGACACTGGCACCTTGGCCCTTTATTGTTTGGTTATTGCCATGAGCTGAGGTCCTTCCTCTACCATGCTCCCTTCCATGACATGCTACCTAGCCAAGGGCTTTAAGGCAGTGGGCCCAGGAAACCATGGTCTGAAACCTCCAAACTGGATGCCAAGGGCGAAGCTCTCCTCCTCTAAGGATGATTCTTCAGCTGTTTGGTTGTAATGCCAAAGATCAGGAGAATGGGCTTCTTTGTTTTGCAGGATCAGAGGAAGTGTGTGGAACTGGAACTCTCTCGTGTCTACAAGAAGCTAGACACTTTGTACACACTGAACCAATAGTCCCTAATTGTGGGTGTCTCTGCTGCCACTGCGGCCAGCTGAGTGTCCACTCAGGAAAGGCGAGAAGGAACTTTGGTTCAACCTCACTCAGTAGCCTGTGTTGGCTCAAACTTCAAGAGTCTGACAACAGGTAGTTTATTTTAGACAAGTTTAAGCACAGCATGATTTGGCCAACGTTTTTTTCTGGTGATAATAAACTCAGTCCTGTGTTCAAAATAAAGCTTAAGACATGACTACATGTAGGCATAATTTTTTTGCAACCTGCTTTTAATAAGGGTTCAATCTCTCTAGCCAACCACCCAGCAGGAGTAGTGGAAGAGAAAAGTTATTAGGGTGTGGGGGAAGTGGACCTGTTCAGCAGTAGTTCTTTGGGAGTGAATTGATCTTCCTGGGTAGCAGTTCAGTCCTGTAGCCAACACCAAATATGACCAGTCCTGTAGGCAGGCTGACAACAGGCATGAAGCAGCAACTGTAGTTCAATCCTGAAGAAACCACCAGGCTCACCAACTGGCCTGTGGCCAGGCCACCGAAGCAGCAAGCTGCCGTAGGAACCTCACGAGCAGTTCTTAGGCAAGTTTCTCCCAATGATGGCATTATCACAAGTTGAGCTAAACCACACTATGTGAAGCAAACCAATACATGCATGTTGTTATCAAAGAATAATGAGGCGGAGCAAACCAAACCAAGGCTCAGTGCTCTTCCCCCACTGTCTGTGAGGTCATATTTATTCTCCTTCATCAAGTGTCTTTTCACGTGTTTGCTATATCCAAACATCCTTTCACCCGTGTCTGCTTCAGGAAAACATTCTTTCACGTGTTTGCCTTGACAAGATAGCCTTTCACCTGTGTGCCCCAGCAAAACATCATTTGACATAATTGACTTTCCAAAGAAATAGAAGTTTCCACTTCAGCTACATATTCTTGTAAAGTACAAGTGGTATCTTCTGTAAAGATAAGTTCTATAGATTAGCTGTGGAAATAGGCTCAAGGGAAAGAAAATAGGCTCAAGATAAGGATCTAGGGGAGAGTCTGTGTGGCCTGGTGTTAGCAGAGAGGTCACCAGGCTATTAACCACATTCCTTCCCAGCCTTCTGGGTGGAGAACAGGTTATACATCTTTCCTTTCGAAGAGATGACCCTGTGCGTTTGTCAAGCCTGGTTTCCCTAAGTGCTTTCCTGTGATCACAGGGACTTACAAACCTCCTACACTAATCGTGTACATCCCTCCTTCCTCATGTCTAGATGTCACGAAATTTGTGTGCATTACTTCTATCATTTATTTTCTCTTAGAAATAATTCCAATGTCAGAAATGGAAAGAGATCATTTAAAAATTCAAGCCTGGGTAAAAACGTTAAAAGCTATATTTTTGAGGACCTGTTCTTGGGTACAAGTATACTGAGATGGTGTCTACCTCAGGGGCAGCTGGAACGGGGTTGAATTTTTTTCCCGTAATTGAAACACTCCTGGAGGCTTCTATCCACAAGAGGGAAAATCATAGTGTTCTTCAGCTGGCCGGTTCTTAGCTAGGAATCTCCCTACAAAGTTATTGAATCTGGGCTATTTCTTCATGTCAGAACTAGGAAAAACGTTCTATAATGATACAACTGACTTGTCTATTGTTAATGCTGCTATCAACACATTAATCTCATTTTTGACAGACATAGGCCAAACAGAATGCTGGATGCCGTGGCAGGTCAACTTTGAATTTTGGGAGAATTTTTATTCTCTTTTATGTAACAACCGTAATCATGTACCAGGCTCCCGCATATCCTCATTTCCCCTCTCTGCTTTTATGGAATACGTTATAGTTTGAGGTCTTCCAATTGCATTTCACTCAAGTTTGAACAGATTTTTGAGAACAGTAAGAAGAGGGTCTGATTTTGTTCATGTGTGTATTCAGTTTTCATAATACTGTTTACTGAAGAGCATTCTTTTTCCAATGTGAATTTTTAAAACTTTCCTTTTTGGGGGGGGATAGGGTCTCTATATTATGCACCTCTGGCTATTCTGGAACTTGATAGATAGACCAGGTTGACCTCAAACTCACAGAGATCTGCTTGCCTCTGTCTCAGGAGTGTTGGGATTAAAGATATGTGTTGCCACACCTTGCTTCTTTTATTTTTTAATTTTTATTTTTTTTATTTTTGGATTTGGTTTTGTCGAGACAGGGTTTCTCTGTGTAGCCCTGGCTGTCCTGGAACTCACTCTGTAGACCAGGCTGGCCTCGAACTCAGAAATCCACCTGCCTCTGCCTCCCAGAGTGCTGGGATTACAGGCGTGCGCCACCACCTCCCGGCATACACCTTGCTTCTTTTGTGAAGATCTGTTCCTGCACTTATTTTGACTTTATGTTCCATTGGCCTCTGTGTGTGTTGGCAAGAAGGAGCACACTTTTTTTTTTTATTATTACTAGAGCAGTGCAATGCACTCTAGGTTAGCATTGTGTTGCCCAGCTTCGTATCTATTTGGTCTGAGCTTCAGTTAAGGTCGTTTGACACCCTTTGTGGTCCCTGTGAATTTCCGGACTGATACTTCAGTGGAAGTCGCATTATGTTTCCACAGGTGCTATGGAGAGTTTGTAGATTGCTTGGAGGGATATAGGTATTTAAAATACCGTTTTTGTCAACTCATGAATAAGAAATATTTTCATTTATTCACATCTTTATTTCAGTTCTATTTTAGTTTTATAAACAAATCAGATCATTTAAAAATATTTAAATTATTTGGATTCTTTTTTTTTCTGAGCAAATCCCTTGTGCTCTCGTGATAACCATGAGCTCCCATAGAGTGAAACACACAGGATAGGAACACTCTTCCCTCACGAGGCTCCATGACGAGGGTTTATACAAGATAATTTCACTTTTCACAAAGTCTATGTGAACCATATGGTTACGACTCCTAGGGTTACGCTGTAGTGTTGTTACACTCCGAGTTTAGTATGGTCATGATTTTATCAGCTGTAAAACATATAATAAATTTTCAAAATTCAATTGATAAATTAAAAAATGTGATCTTAAAACTTAAACTACTTCAAAGAGGATTTTAGTTTCAATACGCAAGGATTTCTGCTTCTGTTGTAACCTTTCTGGGGATAGGCTTGTATGTTGTCTTGATTTTTCTCTGAAAATTTCTTGGCGGTTTTCATTGTCAGAAGACACTCTCCAATAGTAAATTTTCAGAAGTGACTAGAAGCTCCTTATGTAATGCTTATGGATTTATTAACAACACCTTGATTATTAACTTCAAAACATTCTGGATGGAACCAACAATAAAATATATGTTTATATTGCAATGTAAGTCCATCCACAGGCGCCTCCACTACACCTGTGCACATAAAATAGCACAGAAGCCAAATGATACTGGGCAGACTTTAAGGATTGCTGACAATCCTGTACTTCTTCATTCCTTTCTTAATCTCCTGCTTTGTTCTTCTAAGTCATTCTAGAAAACTCTGCTCTGCACCTATACCTTACATGGTTGATGCTCTGCATTTGAAATGTAGCCTGAGCTGCCGCTGAAGAATCATAAAATCAATTTAGTAAGACTCAATAACATCAAACTATGAACGGCTGCATTAATTTCCTTAATTTCTTCTGTTCCTCCACTAATATGAAGAAAAAAATATTTTGAAATTCAGCTATTTTGAAATATCATCACATCAATGCATTATAAATCCATTAGAAGCACATCATTGAATTTACTATTTCCCATTTCCCTAATAAGATGATTTCAATATTTATTCAGTATAAGAGTAAATGTTTTCTAAGAAGCACAACCTTCAGGCAGAAGGAAAGTAGTTTACAACATAGTCAATGTGATCTGATTAGTCATAATCTAAGTTATTAGCCCATGCCAACCTAAAAAATCAACCAACATGCCTGGCACTCAAGGGCATGCACTATTACACTAATGGTTTATTCTTAATAGCTAAACAAGTTCAATTACAGCTAAAACTCTGTAGAGCTAATTAATAATGTAACAATTATCACAAATATAATTTAAAATCTCTCATTTTAATTTAATAAAATCTTATCATAAGTTTTCATATTATCAATATGTAGCCAATGTATGTATGTACAGAAGTTCTACATGGCACATTATAAGAATACTAATATATTCCAGAGGTAGTGTGTATATGGATATGACTTACAATTTCCAAAACCTTAAATATCAAATAATCAGAAAAGGCTTAACGCTTTCTGGAAGTAAAGATAAAATATTATTTTATCTGTTACATCTGAAGTAAAGCTGGCCATAAGAGATAGCAGTATATCAATATGGTAATTAACCAACTTACGATATTAGATTAAAAGATAAAAAATAATGTTTGAGTAATCTTTTAGACAACAACAGGATGTAGAATGAAAAATAACCAGAGTAAAGTGAAGTAATTTTATATAACTAAAATGAATTTGGAAAGTTGTTTTAATGTGGATAACAACATACAGTTTCCAGGGGAAACAAATTTGATTTAACCAGCAGCAGAAGCCTGATTTCCTATATAGAAATAATTTACAAATACCCACTCTGTTGCCCTCATGACCTTTTCACACATGAAAATCCAAGTAATACACTTGGCTATCTGACCTATATCAAGTGCAAACAAACAATGTAGTTAGAAATACTCATCTTAAACGTTGGTTACATTGTATAAAATCATAGACGACTTTCTTTTGTTCTAAAGGCACAATTGCCTTTAATATCAGATTTTGGTTTAGTTTTGTTTTCTAGTTCCTTACATGTTTGCTGTGTGTCCGTGGATGAGGTATGAGAGGATGTGTCTGTGCTATGTGTGTGTACATGTTTGTGTGTTTGAATGTGGTATCTGGGGGGGTGAGGTGGTTTGTATGTGTGTGTGTGTGTGTGTGTGGTGTGTGTCTGCTGTCAGTGGGTGAAGTGTGTGTGTCAGTATTTGTGTGTGGTATCTGTCAGTGGGTAAAGTGTATGTGTGTGTCTCTCTGTGTGTGTCTTATGTGTGGTGGAATCTGTCAGTGGATGAGATGTGTGTGTGCCTGTATGTGTGTATTTATGTATGGTATCTGTCAGTGGGTGAGATATGTGTATGCCTGTGTGTGTGTGTATTTATATATGGTATCTGTCAGTGGGTGAGGTCTGTGTGTGTATGGTATCTGTCTGTGGGTGATGTATGTGTGTGTGCGTGTGCGCGCGCTTATGTGTGTATATTCATGTATGGTATCTGCCAGTGGGTAATGTGTGTGTGTGTGCGCTTGTGTGTATATTTATTTATGGTATCTGTCAGTGGGTGAGGTCTGTGTGTGTCTCTCTTTGTGTATGGTATCTGTCAGTAGGCGAGCGTGTATTTGTGAGTGTATGTGTGTATTTGTATATAGTATCTGTCAGTGAGTGAAGTGTGTGTGTGTGATATCTGTCATTGGATGAGGGGTGTGTGTGTGTATGTGTGTGTGTGTGTGGTATCTGTCATTGGATGAGGTGTGTGTGTGTGTCTATGTGTGTGTAGTATCTGTCATTGGGTGAGGTGTGTGTGTGTGTGTGTGTATGTGTGTGTTTGTGTGTGTGTGGTGTGGTCCACACTAAGTACAAGGAGCTGTAACTCGTAAGAATCCTCAGGGATAGGGAGTTCCTTACAGGAAAAAGATGTGGGATAGTACAGAAGAAAGATAAGTGTCTCAGGCAAGATAAAAGATATAACTTTAAACAAACTTTTTTAAACAGGTGTCTGTGGGTTTTCTTCAGTGAACAAAGCATCATGCGGAAGACGAGAACTCCAGTGTCAAGTAATAAAGGCTTCTGAGAAACCAGAAATGGTGAGGGATCTCAAAGCAGGGAGTTGTGAAACCTTCAGGAAGATACAAGTGCAGGCCTCTGTTGGAGAGCAGAGAGGGGAGAGAGGGAGGGGGAGGTGAGGTGAGGGGAGAGGGAGGGAGGGAGAGAGAAAACCGAACATTATATCAATGACAGTTCTATACAGTGAGACTGAATTTCCTATTTGCCTATTTCTCTTCACATATTTCTTATCTATTTCTCTTTATTTTCTCTTTATTTTCACTTATGTCTGTCAGAGACCACATGATATGGCGTCAGCTCTTGATGCACTCTCTTTGCTATACCTTGGCTTCCTGCCTGCCGTGTGGGTTTGAGTAATTCCCTGTGATCTGTACCCATGTGGAATGATATTCTGCTTCCTGGCCTCAACGACCATGCTAGTTCCACATCCGAAAGTCTTTCACTTCTCAAAGTGTATTTTTAAAATCTAAAAATTACACTATACTATATACTGTATGCTGTGTACTACATACTATATGCTGTATGATATATAATACATAACAGAATATATAACATAACATAATATGGTATAATATATTATAATTTTATTTTTTATTGGATATTTCCTTTATTTACCTTTCCTGGTTTCCCCTCCAGAAACCCCCTATCCCACCCCCCCCTCTGCTTCTATGAAGGTGTTCTCTGCCTAGCAACCCACTCCCACCTCCCTGTCCTGCCATTCTCCTACTCTGGGGCATCGAGCCTTCACAGGACGAAGGGCCTCTCCTCCCATTGATGCCCAACAAGGCTATCCTCTGCTACATATGTGGCTGTAGCCATGGGTCTCTTCATGTGTACTCTTTGGTTGGTGGTTTAGTCCCTGGGAGCTCTGGGGGGGGTTCTGGTTGGTTGATATTGTTGTTCTTCCTATGGGTTGCAAACCCCTTCAGCTTCTTGGGTCCTTTCTCTAACTCCTCCATTGGGGACCCTGTGCTCAATCCAATGGTTGGCTGAAAGCATCTGCTTTGGCAGAGCCTCTCAGGACAGAGCTATATCAGGCTCCTGTCAGCAAGCACTTGTTGGCATCCACAATAGTATCTGGATTTGGTGACTGTATATGGGATGGATCCCCAGGTAGGGCAGTCTCTGGATGGCCTTTCCTTCAGTCTCTGCTCCACACTTTGTCTTTGCTCCTGTGAGTATTTTGTTCCCCCTTCTAAGAAGGACCAAAGCACCCACACTTTGGTCTTTCTTCTTCTTGAGTTTCATGTGATCTGTGATTTGTATCTTGGGTATTCTGAGCTTTTGGGCTAATATCCACTTATCAGTGAGTGCATACCATGTGTGTTTTTTTGTCATTAGGTTATCTCTCTCAGGATGATATTTTTCTGGTTCCATTCATTTGCCTAGGAATTTCATGAATTCATTGTTTTTAATAGCCGAGTAGTACTCCATTGTAAATTTAGCACATTTTCTGTGTCCATTCCTCTATTGAAGGACATCTAGGTTCTTCCCAGATTCTTGCTATTATGAATAAGGCTGCTATGGACATAGTGGAGCATGTGTCCTTGTTAAATGTTGGAGAATCTTTTGGGTATATACCCAGGAGTGGTATAGCTGGGTCCTCAGGTAATACTATGTCCAATTTTCTGAGGAACTGCCAGACTGATTTCCAGAGTGATTGTACCAGCTTGCAATCCCACCAGCAATGGAGGAGTGTTCCTCTTTCTCCACATCCTCACCAGCATCTGCTGTCACCTGAGTTTTTGATCTTAGCCATTCTGATTGATGTGAGGTAGAATGTCAAGGTTGTTTTGATTTGCATTTCCCTGCTGACTAAGGATGTTGAACATTTCTTTAGGTGTTTCTCAACCATTCATTATTCCTCAGTTGAGAATTCTCTGTTTAGTTCTATTCCCAATTTTTAATAGCGTTATTTGATTCTCTGAAGTCTTAACTTCTTGAGTTCTTTGTATATATTGGATATTAGCCCTTTGTTGGATGTAGGATTGGTAAAGATCTTTTCCCAATCTGTCGGTTGCCGTTTTGTCCTATTTTATATTTTATATGATTATAATTTAGTTATATAATAGATATATAATCTATAAATTATATAAAATATACATTTTATATAATATAAATTTATGAAATTTGTAATTATAATTATGAAAGATATATTATTATATCATATCTTTCATTCACATGCATGATTATAATTATAAAACATATAACATTGTATATTATCATATTAGACTATATTATATTATATCTTTCATGCCCATGCATATACCCTCAGGTAGCTTAGTATATGAATCATAATATACTATCCTAGCTCTGCACTCTTTCCCTGCTTGTGATGCCTTTGGTTTGGCTACTTGGTTATTTTTTAGTAGCACTGAACTTTACTGCGACAACATAATGGTTTCAGATGAAATGTCCCAAATCTTTTGTAAGGTATCATTAATAAAAGTGGCAAGAGCTATTTATTCCTGATAATCAGCAAGACTTTCTAATAGCTTGTTTTTGGCAGGCTTTTGTTGCCAAGCCAGAAGGGAAGCTGAGTTTGGTTATCACAATTACTTCTTTGTGCCGTTGGCTGCAGATGGTGCAGAAATAAAGAATGTGGGATCTGGAAGATGAGGAGAGATGCTCTGGAATGTTGTCTTTGGGATGTGTGATGGGGTCTCACTTTCAGGAACTCACACGGGTTGTGGCCACCTGAACAAGACTGAGATCGAGACCATTGAAGCACAGATGTGGCAGGGACACTTTAGGCTCACCCCTTACTGTAGAGTTATTAGCAGTTGATAGATACCGGGTGTCATGGTTTGAATATGCTTAGTCCAGGGAGTGGCACTATTTGGAGGTGTGGCCTTGTTGGAGTAGGTGTGACTGTGTTGCAGTAGGCATGTCACTGTGGGCGTGGGCTTTAAGACCCTCATCCTAGCTGCCTGGAAGCCAGTATCCTGTTATCTATCTATCTATCTATCTATATCTATATATCTATATCTATATCTATATATCTATATCTATCTTTTTAGCTCTACATCTATCTCTGTCTATATCTATCTATCTATCTATCTATCTATCTATCTATCTATCTATCTATGTATATCTACCTCTCTCTGTCTCTGTCTCTCTCCATCTCCATCTCCATCTCCATCTCCCTCCCTCCCTCCATCCGTCCATCCATCCAGGAGCACAAAGTTGTTTGAGTAGGGAAGGTAAGTGAATCTGGGATGTTGGAGAAGGGAGGGGAATGATCAAAACACATTATACAAAGCTTCCAAAGAACTGATACTTTTTTTTAAAAAAAAGAATTAGGAAAAAACGAAAGAAACACGGCTATATACAAACTCCAAAAAAGGACGGCCACAAGCGAGAGGCCTACTGCATCTTGGCCTGGGATTTCTGTGCTCTAGAGTGTGGATAGGTGAATGGACACTTAAGCCACTTGGCCTGTGGCACTTGAGCATGGTGGACCTTGAGAAATTTACCGCAGGATGCAGAAGCAGAAATAATTGGCTTTTAATATAAGACATTGATAAGGCCTGACTGTGAGAATCCATTGAACAGCTGAGAAGAGGGGAACACATTCTTTGGAATTCCACACGCTTATTTCAGTGTGACTTTTCTATTATCCAAGATTGATTTTAAGGATCTAGGCCTGATAGAAACACTCAGAGGAGTGTGGTAGGATTCATTAGCAGAAATACAAACAGTATCTTTTAACCTTATGTCATTTCGCAGAACGTTGCCAGAATCCAAGTTCCATCTAAAACAATTGTGCAGATTAACTGGATAATTAACAATATCAATGTAGATAATGAGGATTATAATAGAAAAAATATTCTAAGACCAGAGATGAATGGAGAAGTGCCAGTATTTTAATTCTCTTATAAATATTCATAAAGCACTTGAAAATCACTATGGAATATTACTGTCCTGTTTGGTATGATCTAAATATTTTCTTTCTATTTTAAATCAGAGAGAACAATGGATTCTGCCTCCAGATAAGATTGGGTTTTTGTTTTTCAATCCCATTGGAAACATTTAATAAATTATAATATAACACAAAACAGTATTTGTTAAAGACATTAAAGCTGTCTAGAACACAGGCAGTAAGTGGAGGCTACAAAATGTTCAGGAAAAGGAGAGAGCTTGTGTTGGCCAGCTAAAATGAAACTATATATCATGTTCCTACTGGGTACACAGGAATGCTGGGAATGGGAACCCAACAAAACACAGGGAAACTGGTGTGATGTTGATAGTCACTCTCATCTGGCTTGATGATGCTGGCCAAGTGGGGGACTCTCAGTGAAGGCGACGTCAACTCGTGCATCGGTTGCATCTGAAGGAAGTGAGGCCTGCAAGCTAAGCTGAAGACATCTGTGAGACCAAATTCAAATATCTCAGGACAGGCCCTAGGCTAACGTTCTATCCTAGGACAGTGGATATGGAATTAGGATGTTTGCTTTACCAGATCAAAATCAGCTTCTAGGCTGGGCATTCCTTAGTATTGTGTTAAGAAAAACAAGGTCCTCTGAAGGAAAGATAGTCTTTTTTAAAAAATATTTATTTATTTTATGTATATATGAGTATATTGATAGTTGCGGGCTATCATGTGGTGCCTGGGAATTTGAATTCAGGACCTCTGCTCTCTCCGGTCTAAAGATTTATTTACTATTATATCTAAGTACACTGTAGCTGTCTTCAGACAGCACCAGAAGAGAGCATCAGATCTTACTACATGTGATTGTGGACCACCATGTGGTTGCTGGGATTTGAACTCACGACCTCTAGAAGAGCAGTCAGTGCTCTTAACCTCTGAGTCATCTCTCCAGCCTAGGAAGATAGTCTTACGTAGAGACTACAGT
Organism: Apodemus sylvaticus; assembly: GCF_947179515.1. Lineage (NCBI taxonomy): Eukaryota > Metazoa > Chordata > Mammalia > Rodentia > Muridae > Apodemus > Apodemus sylvaticus. Next base: position 12,793,848 of record NC_067490.1, read on the forward strand.
TGAGTTGTTTGCAATCTCTGCCTCAAGGTACAAAGCAGGCACAATGGCCAGGGAAGAGAGAGGCCATGGGTAAGGAGCCGTGCTTTAACGTTATAGCTGCTAAAGCTTGCCAGGGTTGGATTGCAAGACTGTGACGAATGTGCTTTTCAAATATTCGACAAAGTAGATGCGACAATGATAAAAAAAATCTGACTTTGAAATTTGTAAGGAACAATTGAACTCGAGAGGTGAAGAATGCCAGGACAGGATGGATCAATGTGAAAAGAACCATGACATCACCTGAAAGAAATGTCCAGAGAGCCAGGGAGTAAGGAAAGGATAACATGCCAGAGGAAAGGACACGCTTAATTCAAAGATGTACCAACTGCGCCAAGCATAGTGGCACGCCCGTCACACACACCTGAGGGTGAGGCAGAGGGACGCTACACACGAGGCCAGCCTTGGGTTCACAGCTAGAGTCTATCCTGAAAATAGAAACAAGACAAAGCAAACAAAAAGGTCCTTTGATAACCAATTTCAATAGGAGTGATGTAAAACAAAAGACAAGAAGACTCAGGCTGCTAACAATGTATTCCAAGGACATAGTGACACCTGGTAGATATCTCTATCTCTTGTGGGTATTTCAAGGTTTTGTTTTTTCTTGTTTGTTTTTTGTTTGTTTTTGTTTTTTTCCATTTTCTGAGCAGAAACAGGAAGTATTTATTTATTTATTTATTTATGGGAACAGGGTTTCTCTATGTAACAGTCCTGTCTGTCTTGGAACTTGCTTTGTAGACAAGGTTTGCCTCAAACTCACAGAGATCCACCTGCCTCTGCCTCCTGAGTGCTGGGATTAAAGGCATGTGCCGTGGTAAAAGAAAGTAAAGTAAAATAAAGTTTGTGTTGCAAACATCTTTGTAGGATTCATACGGTCTTGGGGGCAGACCGAAGCTATGGTTGTGTGAGATAGACATAGTTTTTGCCTATAAAAATTGTGTGGACAGCAGGTTGCCAACTCAAAGGTTCAAGGACAGAATGATTTTAGGCTTGGAGGTCTTCAGTTGTTTCACACACTTGTTGGGTCTGGCATCCAGGAGACACTCTCCATCACACCAACAAGATTTGGTACAGGACAGCTAGAGTTTCATGGTCTCCTTGGTGGCCTTGAGCTCTGTCCCAGGTTTGTGACTTCTGCCAGCATTCTTGAAATTGTGACCAACTTGTTAGTGTATAAAAGGAATCTCAAAACATTCACAACTCTGCACAAACATAGTCTTGTAAATTAAAGCTAAAACCAAAGCAAAGCAAATCAATAAAACGAACCAAACCAACCAAACCAACCAAACCAATCAACCAACCAACCAGCCAACCAACCAACCACACCCACCCACCCACCCACCCACCCAACCACGAACCAATCAAACCAACCAACCAACCAACCAACCAACCAAACACCTACCCACCCACCCACCTACCCACCCACCCACCCACCCACCCACCAACCATGAACCACCAACCACCCAACCATCTAACCAACCAACCAACCAACCAACCAACCAACCAACCAACCAAAGCAACCAAACCAACCAACTACCAACCAACCAAACAAACAAACAAACAGCCATCTAACCAATCACCAACCAACCAACCAACCAACCAACCAACCAACAAATCAGTGTTGGACAGAAAAATGGGTAGAGGTATTTTGGCTTTTTAAATTTTTTTTTTTTTAAAGAAAAACAGAGTCCTGTGCCAAAGAGTCTGTTGAAAATCATCTTAAATGAATGTGTTGCTTATACATAAAGCCAGGCTAGTCACTAACTCTGTCATCAATAGTGCAAATGGTCATTTTTATAGTTTACACATTTGCTATCATCTTTTTCCTCTCTCCTAAAAGAGAAGCTTCAGTGTAGCTGGATGCTAAGGCAGGACTCATGACTTGTGGAGACTCGGGGATCGTGTGACTGACCATCCTGAGAGCCAGTCAAGGAAGGGACATCTTAAGGTCATTGTTGGTGTGCTTTGTCATCTCTGGAGGTGTGTTCTCTACTAAAATGCAGTTTGAGTTTTAAGCCAGAGACGGGTTTCCTTCAGTTGAAAGAACATCCCGTAATTTGTACAGAGGCTGAAACCCCGGAGCCCTGTCAGCTCCTTCAGGGGTCAGCAGAGGGAAAGGGAGCCTTCTTCTTCAGCTGGAATGTAATCTGTCAGTAGCTCGTTCTCCTGGAATCAATGCAATCCTCAAGCCTCCCTAATCCTACCTCTGCTTTATTTCTCCCAGGAATCTAATTATTCCAAACTGTGAGAAACTGAGTCCGGTGAGAAGAAAGAAGAGTTCATACTGGAGAAACCACTGGTTTTATTCAACTCAGGATTTTTTTTTTTTTTTTTTTTTTTTGTAATACTGTTAGTGGACAGTTTGGGAGAGCCTGCGATGATATTTCTTTGAAGTCTACATTAAAAAAAAATCATGTAACAATTAAATTGGCTTAATTAGTGTTTCTGCAGAGCAATAGAAAAGAATTTAAGGGTTGCTTGATTCCTGCTGCCTTGTCAAGTACCACTCAAGAAAGATTTTATTAATATCCATTTAAACAACAAGAACGCCATAATATTCCTTTATTTTTTTTCCTCCATTGGGCTGCATGGAGTTGAGTATGGGGTATAGAGGTGACACAGTGACTTGTGCATGAACTGACATGTCATAGAAGCTGGTTTCTTGATGTCCTTAAAGATGGTGATTTTATGCAAGTTTTGCCCAATACCAAAGGCTTACAATTGTACTGTAAGGCTACATGATACTCAGGTATATTTTAGTTGGCTTTCAAAGCGTTTTGAATTAACTAAAGGAAAAGTATAAAACGTCTGAGTGTTGTGTATGTATGTGTATGTGTATATATATTAATGTCTATGCAATTTCATTTTAATTTTTATATTGTTACCATACATACATATGTATTGATTTTAGAAGCCAGAAAAAGAAAAACCTCCAGTCTTTGTTCTACCACATTTTACATTACCTCTTCAGTTAACTTTTATAGGACTCTTGCTTTCTCAGCAGAGAATTTAATGGCAGCATTTGATTCAATATTATAAAAACATTACTTTGAAAATGTTACGATAAATTTAGAAGGGTTCAACTAATTTTGCAATAAGGAAAAAAATTAATTTATAGGTAGCCAGAAGATCTGATTTCTATCAAAGTTGTTCTTAGAAGGAGTTTTCCTTCTTAAAATCTAACAACCTTTTCATGGGCACTCATCACCTTTCCTCAATCGTAAAATGTAAGTCTATCTTTAATGGTGAATAAGCTCTTAGACTCAGTTATACGTACTACGAAACCAATGGGTTTATAATGACATTGGGTCCATTTTCCGAGTTATATTATTGAAGTTAATTATTTCTTGCAATATGTCCCCAAAGTACAGTCTGTCTGGCTTCATGTATTTCTACCCAAAACATGCTCAGATGCTTACTACACGCTTGGCCTCTTGGCATCATGTGATGTCCATATATGTCAAGCATCCTGCACCCATGTTTTCATATTCTTTCTAGTGGCTATGCTAAAAATCAGCTGTAAGTTGCTGTTTCACTTAAAATATAATATTCCACACTAGGACAACATTGCTCTGTTCACAACCCCTGTCACAACTGGAAAGATATCAGAGGCAGTCAAAAAACGTGAATGGGTAGGTGTTCTCTGTGTTTTGCTTCAAGTGAAGACTTCAAAATGAACTCATAGAAGCGATCTCATTCATCTTAAATTAAGATTGCTTAAGGAACTTGGACCTTGCATGGCCCCAGATAGAATCTTTCTAAGCAAATCCCTTGTCCTTCACTGTTGGCCTTGCTGAATCTCAAGCACTATATCAAGAAAAGATATCTAATGGGGGAGGAGGAATATTCACGATTTATGTGAAATGCCTTATTGTCAAATAATGGAAAGTGAACAGAGATTTGGGACTGCACAAAGAGACTGTGTTTACCCACAGGTACCACAGGGAGGGAGGCACTTCTCCCCCAGTGTCTTTGATAAAGAAATATATATTGAGAGGACAAAGCTAAAAATCCATGGGTAACCCACAGCACCCTCCTCCTCCACACATACACAGAATATAGAAGTGTGAAAAAGAGTGTCTTAGAAACATCGTTCTGGTTTTTGTTCTGTGGCACAAATGTACACTTCCTTCTATGTTTTGTTTTATCCCTAAAGCATACTATGTGATTGTGCTGGGTAGGTTTATGTCAACTCTACACAATCTAAAGTTAGAGAAGGGAACTTAATTAAGAAAATGCCTCTGTAAGAGGAGACTGTAAGAGCAAGCCTGTTGGGCATCTCTCTCTCTCTCTCTCTCTCTCTCTCTCTCTCTCTCTCTCTCTCTCTCTCTCTCTCTCTCTCAACCAAAGACAAAACTGATTTTTTTTTTAAGATTTATTATATATACAACTTTCTGCCTACATGTAGACCTGCAGGCCAGAAGAAGGCACCAGATTCCATTAAAAATGGTTGTGAGCCACCCTGTGGTGGCTGGGAATTGAATTCAGGACCTCTGGAAGGGCAGACAGTGCTCTTAACCTCTGAGCCATCTCTTCATCCCTGGGCATTTTCTTAATTAGTGTTTGGCGGAGGAGGGTCCCAACATTGTGTGTGGTGCCATCCGTGGTCTGGTGGACTTGGATTCTATAAGAAAGCAGGCCGAGCAAGCCATGTGGAGCAAGCCAGTAAGCAGCACCCTCCATGGGCTCTGCACCAGCTCCTGCCTCCAGCTTCCTGTCCTGCTTGAGCTCCTGTCCTGACTTTCTTGATGGCGAACTGTGATGTGGAAGTGTAAGCCAAATAAACCCTCTTCTCCCTGAGTTGCTTTGCTCATGGTGTGTCATTGCAGGAATAGTAACCCTAACTAAAGCAGTGATATGTCTAGTTTCACGTCGAATTCCTGTACAAATATCTCAGTCTGAACACACGGACTGCACAGATAAAATCAGCATCAATACAGGATCTTGCAACTGGAAACTGGAAACCTGGGTCTTTGCCAGGGAAGTTCCTTACTGACCTCAATAAAATGCAGTATTAGACCTGTCCTAGATGATCAGGGGCTAGCACTGTGGCAGCAGCAGACTCGCTTGGACCCATTGCTTGGACCCAGCAGCCTTGTGTTAGGACCCGTTGTTTAACATCGGGATGCTTGGGTTAGCTTCCCAGCCTCATGACAAAAAAAAAAAAAAAAAAAAAAAAAAAAAAAAATCCAAGAGAGGTCAACACCCAGGTCAACCCAGGTGTGAGTGGGGTCAGCGGAAGCAGCACCTGCGGAAGCAGTGCCTGTGGTCTTCTACCTCACAGTCACATCCCCAGAGTCTGGTCCACAAGTGGCTTGGGTTTCATTTTGGGTCTTCTGTGGGGACACGTGCTCTCATTGGGATTGTCTTTGAAATTAGGGCGGTACATTCAAAATCAAGTGAGAACGTTTGATGGGGCGGAGATGTGATAAAGTGTGAGTCATCCCTATATCTTTTTATCTCTATCTCATCTCTATCTATATACGTCCTCAATGCCTTTGAGTATATTCACATATTTAATTTACAATATAAAGTTGGGTACTTTTGCAAATAAAGTATCTCTTATAGCCACATAATAATGATATTCCAACCATATGTTTAGAGTCATATCTCACAGCTCTGGTGGTTCATCATGAGACCCTCTTATTGTTTAATGTTTCTATAATTTATTCTAGATCAGTTTTTGGATATCATAAGTTAAAAATAATCACTTTTTTTGTAGATCAAAAAATACTAGTCTTTTTCAGTCCATGTACTTTTCTGTGTCCTGCATTGGTTTCCACCTAAGTTGCTTTGTACTGTATCAAAATAGCAATGGTAACATGAATGGCATAGGTGGGGTTAGGAGATGGATATACATTTAAATGTCTATTTAAATCTGAATATAAAGCGAACTTACCGCCTAGAGCGGCTTCACCCCCTATAGTTAAGTTTAAAGGGATGATTTCTTCTTGAAAATTTCCATGAAATTCTTTAAGGTTACCAATCACTGCTTGGAGCTCTTTGGTTCAAATAGCAGATATTTTGTCCAATTTCTTTCTTTCTTTTTTTCTTTTTGTGTAGATAGGAGTCTGAAAGTCTACACTGATAAGCATTACAAGAAGCAAATCTACACTAACAAGTAGACTATTTCAATCACGCTAAGCTGGATCATCCAGCACATTTATTTAATAACAAAGAACCCATGCGTATCCCTTCCTGGGACACTAGAAGGTAAGCCTCCCCAGTGATCTCTGATACTCATAAAATAGCTTTAAATTCGGATTTAAAAATGTTTCACAACCACTAATCCCTGTAACACCTCAATAGATAAGGATTAGAAATGGTATTTTCTGATATCTATTGATGCCCCAAATTGCCAGAAGTAGAGTCAGCATAGGTAATGGATTTTCTCTGCCCATCACTGCATAATCCTCCCTCTAACCGACACTGCACAACTCTCAGTAAGTGTCGGCTGTCCATCAATCTGCAGTTCTGTTTCCAAACAATGACCATTCCACACTTTTCTCCTAACCTGACAATAGACTTGAAAAGCAATGGGATATTTGAGAGATATCAAGGGATGCATGTTTATAATGTTACTTTTTATTTACTTGAAGGATTTACATATGTGTATGCATTTGTGTGTATTTGTGTGTGCATGTGATATTTAATAAGACATTTAGCAGGAAAAAATCTTCAGAATTCACAGCTGTATATATTGGTTATTTCAATTTTTCATGTAATTATCATAGCAAGGCAGTTGTTACCGGTCCCTATGATCTCTGTTGAAAGAACTTTTGTAAGATGCAGAGTAAAACACAGAATACTAACAGAGTTTCTAGTGTAGCATCAGAATGGACCAAGGCCACAGGTGGGAAAATGCTGTTTTCTAATATCACTGAAACAACCAGCCTTTCTGAGGGATGTTTTCCTATTCAAGGATTGTCAGGCCCATTCTGATTTCCCCTTCAGAGCTTCTGGGAGATAGACAGTAATCTTACAATCTTCCCAACAGTCCAGAAGGCCATGTCTTAACCCGTGTGTCACCTCCATGGGGATTAAAAAAAAGTAAACCTACTATGGTCACAGTGAAAATCTACTATGGTAGGGAGTGAAAATGGTAAAAGCAACTTGTTTTATATCTAGAGAGAAACATGTGAACTACACCTAGAAACACTGCCCACATTTTATATAAGAGCCTTTGGCCCAAAGTAAAGAAATAGACTTCCTTTGTAAAACGTATAGATATCACCAGATACTAGCATAATTTAAATTTGTATGTTCTTGTCAGATGCAGAATTATAGTGCTACTAAATCATTTTCAGCACATCCTGTGTAATTCCTGGGTCTGTCGAAGTAGTGGTTTTACTCTCACGGTTAGGGCATGGGACCCAGGGCAGTTAAGACTGTCCAAGCGTAACCAAATTACATAAAACAGATGGTTGCAAAATGAGTAGGATTCGTGCTGAGTGAGCCAGACTAAAGCAGGCTATGCTGAACACTACAGAAGGAGCTACTTGGCAGCCATCTAAAGAAGGACATCCTCTGGGAGCAGCTGTCAAGGCCACCAAGGGAGCTGGAACCTCCATTCTATCATACAGGAGTGAAATTATTGTTTTTAAAAAACTTTCATTGGTTCGCTTCGCATCCTGCTCACCACACCTCCTGCTGGTCACCCCCTCCTACAATCCTTCTCTCCTCCCCCCACCTCCCTTTCTCCTTTGAGAGGGTGGAAGCCCCCTCTGGGTATCTCCCCACCCTGGCACATCAAGTCTCTGTGGAGCCTCTCCCACTGAGGTCAGACAAGGCAGCACAACTGGAAGAACACATCCCACAGACAGGCAATAACTTTTGGGATAGCCTCTGCTCCAGTTGTTTAGGACTCACATGAAGACCAAGATGTATACCTGCTGTATGTATGTGCGCATGTGGGTCTCGGGGGCTGGGGACTAGGTCTCTGAGAGTCCCAAGGCTTCTGGTTAGTTGACTCTGTTGGTCTTCCTGTGGAATTTCTATTTCCTTAGGGGGCCACAATCTTTCCCCCCAACTTTTCTATAAGAGTCCCCGTGCTCCATCTACTGTTTGGCTGTGGTGTCCCTATCTATCAGAGTCATTTGCTGGGACAACAACTTACTTGTTGCAAACCTTAAAAGACAGCCAAGCTAGGTTCCTGTCTTCAAGTGTAACAGAGGAACTGATGCTGTCCATGTGATGGGTCTCAAGTTGGACTGGTTATTGGTTGGCCTCAGTATCTGCTCTGATTCCCCCCACCCCCACATTTCTTGTAGACAGGATAAATTTTGGGTTCAAAGTTTTGTAGGTGGGTTGGTGTCCCTATTGTTCCATTGGGGTTCCTGTCTGGGTACAGAAGGTGGCCTGTTCAGGTTCCAATCCCCAATGTTATGACTAATAGCTCAAGTCAACCCCATTGGTTCTTGGGTGCCTCCCTTATTCCAGGTCTCTGACTCATCCCAGAGATGCCCCCCACCTCCACACCCCCATCAATTACAGATTTCCATTCATTTTCATCCATCTGGTCCTTTCTCCCATCCTTTCCCACTCCTGATCCTGAAGCCCCCAATTCCCCTCCCCAAACCCCTTCTCTCCATCTCCCTCTTATTACTATTTTATTCCCCCTTCCAAGTGGGATTCAAACATCCTCATTTGGGTCTTCCTTCTTGTTTAGCTTCTTTGGGTCTGTGGAGTGTAGTGTGGGTATCCCGTACTTTATGGATAATATCCGCTTATGAGTGAGTATATATGCCATCATGCATGTCCTTTTGGGTCTGGGTTACCTCCCTCAGGATGAATTTGAATTTTCAAATTCCATTCATTTGCCTGCAAAATTCATGATGTCTTTGTTTTTTTAAAATAGCTGAATAGTATTCTCTTGTATAAATGAACTACATTTTCTTTATCCATTCTTCAGTTGAGGGACATCTGGGTTATTTTCAGTTTCTGGTCATTATCAGTAAAGCTGATGCGAACATAGTTGAGCAGTGTCTTTGTGGGATGGTGGAGCATCTTTTGGGTATATGTCCAGAAGTGGGCTAGCTGGGTAGTTCTTGAGGTAGAATTAGTGAAGTTATTTTGATGACAAACATCACACGTGGATTTCTCTTCGAAGTCACCAGAAGTAAAATAGACCAGCTCAAACCTTGACATTTGCTGGTTAAAACCAGAACAGGAAACCCAGCCATGTTTAACTGCCCATTACCTGGTAATATGCTTGCATATTTTAGGGATGACACAGTCCACTGGGATAAGGCGTTGGATACCATCATGCTTTCAGGAGACAAGGAAACAAACATCCAGGGCCGTCCCGGTCATTTTCTCTCTAACCTCAAGGACTGACTACACAGGCGGCACAGGAGCAAGCCCTAACCCGTTTCAAGCCGTGACCTCTTTCAGGGTGAGTCGTCCCAGCTCAGGAATGGCAATCTCATAACATTCTATAGCTATTGTTTATAACCACAAACAAAAACAGTGAGGGAGTCAAGCCAGTGGAAGGCAGCCTGGAGCACGGCAGTGCTCATGCTGAGATTTCCAACCGAGACCAGACATCCGGACTCTGTGAAATTTCTTATTTTCAAAGAGACTCTATAAGACAGAAAGAAAGTCGTAGACATTCATTTCCTACCTGATAGAGCATTTTTCTCCGGCTCCAAAGATGCCATTTGATTTTCTCTGTTTTACTTTTCAAGAACTTTATTCAGAAGCAAAGCAGATAATTGAGAGACATGATGTAGGCCACGTGGCCGTTATGCTAAGAACATAGACAACTTGTGAACTGCTTGGGAAGTCATGGGAGTCAGGTCACTTCTAGAGGGTTTTGGAAACCACTATACTTGTTCATATCTGGGGGATTTTAAAGGCTAGCTATAGCATAGAGCTTCCGTTATCCAGGACTCCAGACACCTAGAGCGTCCATGAGTGTGTCACTTGGACGCCACTGTTGAGAATTGATGTATTTGCTGTGCCGAGAACACAGGACCGATCCATTTAGCATAAATAGTAGATTCTATTGTGTCATAATGTAAAAACACAAACTCCCAAGTGTCTGCAGGGTCAGTGCCAGTGACTGTCAGATCGGAGAGGGATAAAGAGAGGGAAGCCAAGCGACTACCCGAAACATTGCTCTGCAGCGTGCTTTACTTTCCTGTTCCATTTTGAAGTAGCATATTTAAAAATGACAAGTGACTTGGTTAATGTGAAACTGTGTCGCTCTCTAACTGGGAACTTACAACCCTAAGAACAGCATCGACTATGTGTGGAACGACACAATCTCATGTATAGCAATATGCTTGTTAAAATGTAAAACAGCCCCTTTATGGTACTCGTGCACTGTGAATTATGATCTTCGAATCACTTTGCTCCATGCGTGGCAACGACCGTATCAGAGTTAAGGGCCGTCTGAAATTAAAAGTAGAGATTTAATTATTTAAGGAGTAACAGGAGAGTTCTGTGCTACAACGGAGGTAGCACGAGGTACTAAATCTTCAGAAGTCCCTATGATCTTTTCCCCTTGATGACCAAGGTATTAAAGTAGAATAGCAGTCTTTGTGTAGACAACGCCCACTGAGATGCACAGTATTCTGCTTTCTTTATAATTCTAAGAACACTTGCAAAATAGCTTTTCTGCATGCTTTCATGAGTCCAATCTCCTAACTGATACACCCAGAGAAAGGTGCTGGCTTCTGGCTATTATAAATAAGGCTGCTATGAACATAGTGGAGCATGTGTCCTTATTACATGTTGGAACATCTTCTGGGTATATGCTCAGGAGTGGTATAGCTGGGTCCTCAGGTAGTACTATGTCTGATTTTCTGAGGAACCATCAAACTGATTTCCAGAGTGGTTGTACCAGCTTGCAATCCTACCAGAAGTGATTTTTTTCCCCCATACAGTATAACTTGTGTTTCCCACATCTCGGTTTTCATTAATGATTTTAAGCAAACCAGGAGTGTAATTTGATTTGGTTAGACAGGTTTGGTTGCTTTCTAGAAACTGATGGTGAGGCCCTGTTGCCAAGGACAACACCTACATAAGTTGTTGAACATGGAGAAGCCCAGCTGGGGCCTGCTTAGAGCCTTTATGTACTACATCCTTTAGTACAGGAAAATACTTTGTATTCTGTCAGAAGAGAAACATAAGCACTAAGTCAGACACAAAACCTTTATCTACCATGGTGTACTACTTGCTCATATGCCGAGAAAACAGTAACACAAAGGCTTGTGGTAACAGACAACCAAGAACTGATCAGAGTTAAAGCTCACTCCATAAGGGGGAATCCATACACAATGTTGCTTGGGTGACCACGAACTCAAGTCAGGGACCTAGGAGAAAATCAAATACTACTGTTCTACTAAAAGAATGTAGCAGTAAAGTGACTCTTAATGACATTGTGCTATACTCATAGATCAGTGCCCTGCTTAGTCATTATCAGAGAAGCTTCCTCCTGCAGCAGACCTGTATAATAGAGACCCACAGTTATACAATCTGCAGAGCTGAGTGACTTCAGAAGAGTCAGCCGGAAACAGGATGTCTCCATCAAACCTCTTCTCTCGGGGCTCAGGAACCCTGTGGAAGAGGAGATAGAAGAGTGTCAGAGCCAGAGGGCTTGGAGATAAGGCCTTCTGTATACAAAAAGACCCACAATGACTGTGGCAGCATACAAAGATACTTCCCAGGTCTGCAACAGATGGGGTCCTAGAGCAGAGAGGAGGAGTGGACACATGCCCATCTCAAACCCAGAAACTATCTCCAAAGGTTAGCTATTTACAAATGAAATGTTATTTTTTTTCCCAAGGGAGTCTCAAGGGTAGGTGCCACATGCAACAGTAGATGCCGAGGCAGAACAAACTCAGCATTGTCCGAAGCTCTTTGTCTCATGATGATGTCAGGGCCTTTTCTTTCTTAAATTCTACCTTATTTTAATTTTTAATATATATATTCTCTTTTTATCTCACAAGTCCTTTATATATATATATATATATATATATATATATATATATATATGTTGTATTTCTCTCTCTCTCTCTCATGTATCTATCTCTATAATGTTATGATCCACCTGTCTACCTACCTGTCTGTCTGTCTGTCTATCTATCCATCCATCATCCATCTAGCATCCATCCATCCATCTATCATCCATCCATCCATCATCCATCTATCTATCTTTCTATCTATCTATCTATCTATCTATCTATCTATCTATCTATCTATCTATCTATCTAATCTATCTATAATCTGTCTGTCTGTCTATCTATCTGATATTATGATCTACCTGTGTATTTATGTGTCTGTCTATCTGCCTATCTATCTATCTATCTATCTATCTATCTATCTATCTATCTATCTATCCATCCATCCATCTCTGCTTGTAGTTTATTATTTTTATCGGATTCCTTAGTGTGTGAATGAGTGGGGGTCTCTGTATAATTCTTGTGCCTTTTCTTGGGCTCCTTTTCTTCTGTTTGTTTTGTTCTTTTCTGATGTGTTAGTTTTTGTTTTATATTACCCTTTAAAAGACTGCTTGTTTTCCAATGAGAGACAGGAAGAGGTTGGATCTGGATTGGAGATGAGGTGAGAAGGAACTGGGAGGAGTACAGGGAGGGGAAACCAATGTCAGGATCTGTTATATGAGAAGAAGAACCCCTATTTTCTTGCTTTTTTATTTTTTAAAGATTTATTTATTATATGTAAATACACTGTAGCTGTCTTCAGACACTCCAGAAGAGGGCGCCAGATCCTGTTACGGATGGCTTTGAGCTAACATGTGGTTGCTGGGATTTGAATTCAGGACCTTTGTGAGAGCAGTCAGTGCTCTTAACTGCTGAGCCATCTCTCCAGCCCCCAAGATTTATTTATTTATTATATGTAAGTACACTGTCTCTGTCTTCAGACAGGCCAGAAGAGGGCATTGGATCCCCATTACAGATGGTTGTGAGCCACCATGTGGTTGCTGGGAATTGAACTCAGGACCTCTGGAAGAGCAGTCAGTGCTCTTAACTGCTAAGCCATCTCTCCAGCCTAAATGAATGTATTTAAATGCATGAAATTAATAAGTATTTATTCACACATTTCAATATAGGTTTCTTTCTATGTTTCTTTGACTGTCTCTTTTCTCAGAAAGAAAACTAGCAAAGTTTAGCCTCACTTACTTAGCTAAGACCCTGGTTACATGGAATTTAGCAGATGTTTCACAGGGGAAAGGATGCTCTGAAAGAATTGAATTCTCTTTCTCTTCCCTAGATCTAAAATCTTCTTGGTGTTAAAGAAATCAGTGACCAATATCCACAGAAATTCTCTTCTGGGCAACATCAATGGCTAGGAACTTTTAAAACATTAGGAACTAGAGAGAACAAACATTGATTTTTGTTCTTTTGGTAAAGAGCTTCGGGAAAACCAGCCTCCCTATGTAATATTTAAGGAAACCAAGCAATTGTATGATGCATTCTCAATGGGTGTGTGTATGATACAGAAGTTTCCAGTAACCCACCACATTAATTTGTCCTGCGTACTGCCTATTGTGTGGGATCTGCCATTGAATAGTAGCTGAACTTCCATCAAACAGCAGAGGGCGCTCCAACATCAGTCTGTTTTCTGTTCTACTCTGTTCAGCTCAGTCATAAAAATTAACCCTTAAATGTGAAAAAAAAATTCCCAAGTAAAATAGCACATGCACAGAAATGGGTATGATTGATTAAAGTGTCAGGAAAGTGTAGCGCTGAGTCTGAAACTTGTCTTTGGGGAAACGGTTAAAAGTCTCCGTGAGACGTAAGAACACAAGTCACGTGAACACGGTGCTGGTGTGCTGTTCTAACAGAAATGGAATGAAATAGAATCATCTGCACAGTTTGCAATCTTACAAGGTGGCCACAGGAAATTCGCTCCTCCGTTTATTTTTTGCCAAAATTCTTTTCAAAGTTGCTTAGCTTAGTTTGAGACAAGATTTTTCCAAATATTACTTCAATAATGATATTATTGTCCCAATATTATTGACATATTATCAGTGTAATTGTGACAACAGAAATATTGAATAGAATTAGTTTTAAGAGCTAAAAACTAAAAAATCTCAGTAAGTGACACATGAATACATCCTCAGGGATCGTGATAAACACCAAGAGACTAAGATATCCCTTTTCATGTCTTAAGAATAAAAACATGGGACTGGAGAGATGGCTCTGTACTTGAGAGTATTTGCTGCTCTTGCAGAGGATCTGGGTTCAGTTGCCAGCACCCACCTGCCACTTTCTATGTGTGGAATTGCATAACCATCCATAATTCCAGTTCCAGGGGATATCCTGGTCTCCTGTGGGTGTCAAACACACATACATTCAGGAAAAACTTGCTTTTTTTCTCTTTTTTCCTTTTCTTTTCTTTTCTTTTCTTTCTTTCTTTCTTTCTTTCTTTTTTTTTTTTTTGAGACAGGGTTTCTCTGTATAGCCCTGGCTGTCCTGGAACTCACTCTGTAATCCAGGCTGGCCTTGAACTCAGAAATCTGCCTACCTCTGCCTCTTAAGTGCTGGGATTAATGGTGTGCATCAGCACTGCCTGGCCAGGCAAAACTTTCATACCAATAATATAAATACAATTTATAAAAATATAAAATCCAGAGTGAAAATGCAGAGAAAAAAAGCACCTTTGTGAAGTGAAATCATAAAATTAATTTCTAAAATTCTTCCTAATCTTTCATTCTGATGATCTGTCTCCTGTCAGGTGTTCTTATTTGATATGTGCCTTATTTCATACTTGCTTTTATCTTGCTTTGTGTATTTAATTTTTATAGTAATATTTTCCAGTCTTTCCTTTCTCTTTTGCAATATCTTTCTCTCCTCCCCTCTCTGTATATGCATATATGCATGCACACACGTATATGATGTATGGTTTTCATTATATTTACATATATCAGGACAGTATATTTAAAAAGTAACATCAAATTAATATCTATAGCATTAATATGAAATCTCTAAATTTTATTTCACCCACAAATTTTGCAACAGATGTCACAATTCCCACCGTCCATGTTCTAGATTTTATTTATTTATCATTTATCATTTGTTTATTATTTCCTGTTATGTGGCTTACGTTGAAAAGTCACAATCTTTCCTTGTTTAAACTTTTCTGCATTTAGAACTTAAAAATTATGAAAGTCTGTTTCCTCTTCTAGCATAAAATTAAATAGCAGTTCAACAAATACTTTACGAAGCTCCTCAAAACAATGTGGGATTGTGTTAGGAAATGCCAGAAACGCCCTTTCTCAGCAATGAACACTCATTCTTCACAAACATCAACACTTCTTTTCAGTTTTGAAACACAAGAAGTTGTTAGTTTCAGACTCTTCTCTGAAAGAGAATTGGCATCTGCGGTTTAAGTGAGATCATCTTGGTCCTTGATGTCTTCCTGGCTGTCATTTCTGAATCTCCCCACATACTGCTCCGCTCTTCTGTGCCCAAGAAGAGAAGAGAACACCTGAGCACCGGCCTCCACACAGAGTTCTTCATGTCAGACACATATGTGCCATATGTCGCAGATGGGGCCTTTGCTTTCCGCCATGTTGTACCATTAAAATCTAACCTGATGCCTCTTAGAATAAATTCTTGTTGCTGTGTGGCTTGATATACGCATTGACAAAAATAGGTTATGAAATGAGCAGTATTTAGCCATGGAAACTTCTGTGACTAAATAGTCACAAAAGGACTTAATAGAAATGAATGAAAAGAGGCTACAGATTTAAAAGAAAACAAGGAAGTGAATAAGAAGGCTTTCAGGCAGAAAAGGGAAAGGGGAAAAGACTTAGTTGTAACCTCAGAAATAAAAGAAAAAAAAATGGACAAAGTCAGAGAATTCTCAACAGCGGAATCTCAAATGACTGAGAAGCACCTAAAATGTTCAACATCCTTAATCATCAGGGAAATGCAAATCAAAACGACCCTGAGATTCCACCTTATGCCAGTCAGAATGGCTAAGAGCAAAAACTCAAGTGACAGTACATGCTGGCGAGGATGTGGAGAAGAACATTCCTCCATTGCTGATGGGATTGCAAACTGGCACAGCCACTTTGGAAATCAATCTGGGGGTGCCTAAGAAAATTGGAAATAGCTCTATCTGAAGACCCAGCTATACCACTTCTGGGCATATACCCCCAAATGCTCCACCACATCACAAGAACATGTGATCCACCATGTTTATAGCCGTCTTATTACACTCACAGACCTCCAGTAAATAGACATGGCACCCCACTGGGGCAGGGAGCCACTCACCGCTCTTCAAAAATTTTAACCCCAAATTGTTTCTGTCTAAAGGAAATGCAGGGACAAAATGGAGCAGAGACTGATACATAGGCCATCTAGTGACCGGCCCAAATTGTCATCCATCCCGTGCATGTGCGCACGCACCAAATCCTGACACTATTACTGATGCCATGTTGTGCTTGCAGACAGGAGCCTAGCATAATTGTCCTTTGAGAGGCTCTACCACTGACTGAGACAGATGCAGGTACTTACAGCCAACCCTTGGACTGAGGTCAGGGACCGTCATGGGGAAAGTTAGAGGAAGGACTGAAGGAGCTGAAGGAGTTGGCAGCCTCCTAGGAAGAAGAACAGTGTCAACTAAGCCAGATCTCTCAGAGCTCCCAGAGACTGAGCCAAAAACCAAGGAGCATTCATGGGCTGGTTCGTGGCCCCAGGTGACCTGTGTGGCCTCAGTGGGAGAGGCTGAGCTCAGCCCTGTGGAAACTTGATTCCCCAGGGAAGAGGGATGCTGGTGGGGGTGGGGTGGGGGTGGATGGGTGGGTGGGGGTGGGGGAGCACCCTCTCAGAGGCTGGGGTAGAGATGGAGTGAAGAACTCGGGGAGGGGGACAGGGAAGGGTGACAACTTTTAGAATGCAAAATAATTTAATAATAAAAAAGTTAAATTAAAAAAAGGCAAACTGTTTGAGCTCTCCATGGCAAGCATGCCGTAGTATTTCGTGTCTAGGACGTAGAAGCTCGTGGTGTTTTATTCTGTGAGTGTTCTTTTGACTGACATTAGGCTCTACATTTGCCAATGAGATTCCTTTTCACAATTACATTTAGAATGTTTTTTTTCCCCTTTGAGTAATGAATTTGTACGTGAGAGAATAATGAAGAACAATGGAGAAGAGACCATTTCATTAGATTAGAATAGAGCATTTTCATAAATGAGAAGGTGGAGAGGTTCTAGTCCAAGCCAGAGAGACTTCCCAGCAGAAACTGGACCAAGCATCCTCTGCCACGGTCAGTGCCCAAGACAAGTTTCTTCTGGCTCCAGAGTGAAGAATCACACACCAGCAGCTGATCTTCTAGTTAAAATAACAATTTGGAAATGAGGCTGAATGTGGCTTTCCTGGCTCCTGAGAGAACTCTTTTCCCAAGTTGTTTGAATCACTGGACAAGGATCATACTGAGAGCTGAAGATAATGGCACATATAGATTATAGATTAATTTCAATATCTGGTCCTTGATAGAGTTAGGAAGCCATTGGCTATTTCCCATATGTGATGAGGGACATTGGAGTATTTAAGGATGGCTTGTACTTTGAGGCGCTGTCATAAATGAAATACAATGTTACACTGCTTTTAAATAATGTATTAAAAGCCATCTCATTGCAAATGTATATCCTATGCTTTAACCTTTCCATTATTCCGTAACATATTAATATAGATTGAATAGTAATATATTTGTTATATAGGATATGCTATCCCCATCATATAGTCAAGGAATGAAACAGTAAAGATTTTCTAACATTTATAGTGCTTTTAGTGGATAACCTTGTTAGCTTTGATTACAGTAACCAGAGTCAAGAGGTAGGGAGGGAGGGTTCAGTAGAACCTCAGATTTGGGAGGTTTAGTCTGAGGTGCTTTTGATTGCACGGTAAAGCAGCACTTCATAGCAGAAGATGTGTTAGAGCAAGCCCTCACCTCATAATCCACACATAAAGGAAGAGGAAGGACTTCACCCCCCTCCATGTTCTCCAAGGACCGGCATTTAATCACTAGAACAAGTCCCTTAGTCCATTCTTACAAGTTTGATAGTGAATCTACTGGGGACCCTACTTTGTCAGGCCTTGAAACTTTTGAGGGCTGTTCAGATCCAAACCCCACTCCAGACCAAAAGCCCACCCAAATATTTGGTGTTTGGGAACATGCCATTTGCTTTTATCTTGTCCTTTCTTGTTAATAATAAAGTTATTCATTCATTAAGAGTTGAGACTGCCACTGGCTACATTCTCAGCATAAGCTCACACAGTAAAGATAGCAAATTGTCATGCGTGACTTAAAGAGCTAGTGGTATATGTGACATTATTGAGTATGAGAGAATTATGGTTAAAAGTGTTGATTGCTATGAAAAATGTAATTTGGCAGAACAATGGGCTTGCCAAGAAGGAACCTAAAAGGTATAGGTTCTGGGTAGACATTAAAGAAGATTACAAGCATTTCAATACTTTGTAACCCATGATTTTGCATTTTAGTATATCATTACACACCAACACAACGGAAACCCTGAGGTCTAAGAACATACAGGGAATCTTTTAAGAACATCTGAAATAAAGAACAGGACAAGTGTGTCCACAGTTGTGTACAGTAGTGAGTTGCCATTGCCCTACTGTCCCATGTGACTGAAGAGCTGGAGCAGAGAGAAGTAATGTAAAGAAATGTAGCAATTTCTGAAAATGAAACACAATGCATTTGAAACAATGGACTTCACATGCCTGTCAAGTCATACTTTGAAATCATGACTGCCTTGGGGAAGTTGGTTGCGTTCAGCACCCACGTGAAGTTCAAATCAACCAATCTTCTAGCTCAACTTGAACATTCATGTATAACTTCTTGATTTGTCAGCCAGGATTAGAACATGAACCGGTACAACACACCTCTAGACCTTATAGAGATGTTATGCTATTCACACTGGATACGGAGGTTCCCTACTGATAGAGTATCTGTCCAAAGCTATAATTTAAAATAATGAAAGTGTATTAACTAACTCGACAGAAATAAGAATGGCATAGGTGGATGGTTCTGTCTTAAAATATTTCCAAAATTGAGAGCAAAGTGGAATACTTAGAGTCTTCAGAAGATTTCTCCATATCCCATACCACTTCACTCTGTACAAAAGTTGTATTTAATTTAGGAAGGTTATAGAAGCGATGGCCATAGGGCCTTTCCTGGAGGTCTGCCACTAGGTTAGTTACAAGTTAAAATATGTCTTATTGAGAGTCATAGCCAAAATCAGTACCATTGTCTTGATTAGAAGACTTCAGCTTGCAAACCAACTTTATCATGTGCAAAAAGTCTTTGGATCTAATTTTCACATAAAAAATGAAGACAAGAGCATTTGCTTTTCTTTCCTGAGTTGATGGTGATATTATCAACCAGGACTGAGAATTAATGTTTTGACACAGAATAATTAGTTCGTTTCCTTGGCCCTTTAGATGATTAGCACTATTAATGCTAATCGGAAAGTGTCGAAGGGGGACTTTCTCGTTTCATTGATGTAGTGATGATTTAAAATCAAACAGAAAATTTCTAATTTCGAGAATCAAATATTCTGATCTCCAAGATTCAGAGTGCCACAGAGATGTGGACCCTTCATCAGAACTTCCCATCACAAGGTAGAGGACAAGCTTCAGTCTCTACACTATTTTTGGGGTGTTTTTGCCTCCTGTTTACTTATTCTAATAGAAATGTGTACATTAGATAATATGGTATATGATCTTAGGGAACTTGATTTTTCTTTATTAAGTTTTTTTTATTATATTCAACACAATATATGTTTTATACCAATCATAAAAATGGTGGATATGTTATTAAATGAACATAAAAAGATAAAGTCTTTTTGTTTTTTGTTTGTTTTGTTTTAGTAGAGCTTAAAATCTTGGCTCTTACTGTGGTACAAACCCAAAATAAGAACAGTTTTTAGACATTGGAGTTTATTGTGATAAGGCTGTACTTCAATGTCCCTCACTCACATCACCAAACGATTTTACCTTCATAGTAGCTAAGCTAAGAGTTGACAGTTCTGCTGCGCCAACGAATGAACTGTAGGCACGATTTGACTTGAGTTATTGTCATCATTCTCAGCCTGCAGAGAACAGGTTACATTCATTTAAGAAACGGTGTGTGTATTAAGATGGTCTATCCATGAAGTCAAAGGAGCTTTATTTTCAAAGTCCTCATTTTTTCATTCCATAGCCTACTCAATACAAGCTCCAAGCAGAACATCCCCCCAGGATGGTAACTGTTAGGATAAAAACTATTTGACAGCTTGGTTTCACAGCTTCAGGAACATGGACAGGCTCTGTTTTTAGCACAGTTTTGGATGTGCAGCTCCATCAAACTAGAAATAACTGTAGTGGTGGTTTGAATAGGAATGGCTTCCATAGAGTCAGGTATTTGAATCCTTAGTTGCCAGGGAGTGGAACTGTTTGAAAGGATTAGAAGGATTAGGAAGTGTGGCCTGTTGGAGTAGGTGTGGCCTTTTTAGAGGAAGTGTATCATTAGGGATGGGCTTTGAGGTTGCGAAAGCCCATGCCAGGCCCAGTCTCTCTCTCTCTCTCTCTCTCTCTCTCTCTCTCTCTCTCTCTCTCTCTCTCCCTCTCCCTCTGCTTTTAGATCAGGATATAGCATTCAGCTACTCCACCAGTACCACTTTTAACTGCTGCCATGCTCCTTGCCATAATAATGGACCAAACCTTGAAACTGTAAGCCAGACCTAATGGAATGCTTTCTTTTATAAGAGTTGCTTTGGTCCTGGTGTCTTTTCACATCAATAGAACAGTGACGAAGACAGCCGCAATACAAATATGAGTCAGTTAGTTTAGCAGAGCATTTGACAGATGAGAATTGAATCACAGTTGAAATCCTATATTGGACGTGTTTGGCAGAGATCTGCAGTTTGGGCCTGGAGTATAGAAAACACTGTTTTGCAGGGTGAAAGAAGAGATGTAGTTGCCTCAGATTCCACATCAAAGACAGATGTGATAGCAAGGGATTGATTTTTGATGCAGACCTGTGTGCTTTAATAAGAATAGGGAAAAGAAATCAGAGGGTGGTGTGTCATTAATCATGGAGAATAAGAGAGACTCCTTGGTGCGGAGCTCCTTTCTCTGCAAAGATTCTGTTCATGCGTATACTCAGAAATGGTCTGTGAAGGCTTACCTGTCCTAATCTAGGTTCCAGTTTGGAAGCTATCTTCTGAGATTTCTTTCCTAGACAAAGGGCAGATGAGATAGCTAGGGGCTTCTTTTCAAAACTTAAAGGATAGTGTAAAATTTGAACTGTTCTTTCTATTTTTTTAAAACCCCAAATTCTTGAATTCTGTACTATGACATTTTTTGCTCTTTGCTCTATTTTCCCCCCTGAAATTTGACTGTGGTGGCCTTTGAAGGCAGTGTGCCAAGTCTCCTACTTGGGTAACAGAATCGAAGTGATTACAGACCTGATCTCTTCTGCCCTCAGGTGAGCCTCCTGTAGAGTTGCTCTCTTTCAAAGTTTAATAGTATCCAGAAGCTTGTGATATTTATATTACATCTAGCAATTTGCTCCTAAATTGACTTGGAGATTTTACACTAGAATGCACTGGAACAGAATCTAATATAACATGACTGATGTAAAAAAATTATGTGTAGCAGAAACTACACTTGTAGACTTATTTAATGTTCTAAAAACCAGCTTCAACTCTTGTCATCAATTGCATTAGCTTCACAGTGAATCATATTTTAATTGTTTTTCCTAAACCTTGACATTTCTCTTTGATTTCAATGCTTATAGTCACATCATAAGATTCATTACATTTTTTGATGCGTTTTAGAACTTATTTTTCCATTTGCTGTCCAATCACACGATCAGTTCTTGTCGGTTAGAATGTTTAAAAAAGGAGTAATAAATGTGGGCTCTAAAAAAAAACTCTGCAAAAAATCAAGAGTTTGTGGATTTATGGTAAGATCTTATACCAATTACAAATTTTATTTTGTGTTTTCAACCAAGATGTTTTATTTAGACTGCCTTGAAGACTTGACTTCACATGGTCTTCCCATTTGTTCGTGTCCAGTTTAGACAGTTGTAGTCCATGGGTCTCACTCCATTGTTTGAGGGGTTTCATTTTCTTCCTGATGAGTTATGTCCCTCATTTCGCTTGCCTGGTATCTTTTGGGTAGCTTTTCTGGTGGATGGGAGCAACATAGGATTGGAGATTTAAGAGGCCTCCCAAATGGAAAGTGAACTTTATTGCAGTGCAGTGTTTCTAACTGAGGTATGGGTCTTGCTCCAAAGCACAGTGGTGCTGTGTTTTTCATCTCCATGGTAGAACTCAATTCTGATTCCATAGGTAGAAGATCTGGCCTAAAAACATGAACAAGGTGGTCAGGGTGACCTCAGATATCTTCTGGCAGAGCTGAGAGTATGCCATGGGCCTGAAACCTGGCTGTATTCCTTAAACTTAGTTACCAGTGATTGAAAGAAATAGCTGGTAAAAATACATAAATTAATATATAATAGTAGACAGTGTTCAAAGAATGCTGGAAATGGAAAAAAAAAGAGCAAAACAACAACCAGTGAGTATAGCGAGCTAGCCCAAAACAAAAAATGTTGTGGTAAGCCTACATACAAGCATTTGAAAAATTATTTTGAGTGAAGACTAACAAAGCACTGTACTTTTAAAAATGTCACCAAACAGAATAAAGAAGATTGGACTTCATCCGGTCTACAACAATTGCTACATATGTAAAGCAATAAGATTAGGGTATCCAGGCTAGTAAAACCTTCCCATAAAAACTGGAATGTTTTTTGTTCGATTAACATTATTCCATTAACATTGAACAGATTAGAGGCTAGGACAAAGAATTGTCAGGTAGAAAGAGGAATATTGGATGGTGATAAAAAGTCATCTCACCAAGACATAGCAAACCTAAAATGCAAAGAAACAGCCACAAAATACATTTAGAAAACAACAGACTTGTATGCACTGATATATTAATTACACTTTAATTAATGTTCTCAAATTCCTTTTTAGAAAGGGAAATAATCAACACAAGAATACAGACAATATGGAAGAATTAAAGTTCTATTACCTGACTAGATCTAAAATGTATTTGTACAACACACAGTCCTTCTTGAACCAGCATAGCTTAGACCATTCAACAGGCATTGGGTTCATCTTGAATCAAGCCACGAAAAATTTAAAACAATTTAAATCACAGCTAGAATGTTCTCAGTCGCTCATGGAAACAATCGGGAATAGACAGTCTGCCGATGTGATTAAGCAACACAATTTTGAATTCTATGTTCAAATATGAAGGCTCATGAGATGTCAATATGTGGAACTGCTAAAGAACATCCAAGGTGATTTTAAAATTCATGTATTAAGTATAAAACAAATTAAAAAATATAGAACAGAAGAGTCACCGGCAGTTTCGTGGTTGGAATTTATCAAGATGTTGAAACGCTCGGATGATGACTGCGTAAAAATAGTCTTCAGCAAGGGTATCAGTGGCAGAGATGGTGGTCAAATGATGACTCCCCTCCCCCCATTGGTTATGCGTGGTTTTTATGTGGCATTGAGGGTACTTAGGATTTGAGTACTGAGCTGAGTGCTCTGAACACAGGAAGAATGGCTACAAAAAGCAGAAGTTAAAATGGCGCCGTCTGTCCCTGTTGCCTAGGCAACACCCAGATTCTCTCTGGAACTGGGCTCATGTGTTTATCATATATTTATGAGCTTCAGAATTGCTAGCATACCTATGGTATTTTTTAAAATTCCTAGGTCTTTTGTTTTTGTTAGAAACAGTTACGAATTCTTTAGACAACACGGAATTAAGAGCTATCTCTTCAACAGCCCCTTAGGGATTCGGATCCTTTTTTATGTTAGAGAAACACTCTACGAAGGACTTTGCATGGCACGTTCCTCCCTAGATGGTTGACTTACTTATGGTTTCTTACTTTGCTGGTTTGCAGAATTACAACATTTCCAACTTACTAAAACATCTTGAAGTTAGAAATACATTATGGTGGCAGGAACCTGGAATGCTTTGCCTGGAAGACTCACGGAAGACACTGGTACATTTTTGCCGTTTTATCTTGAGATACCCGGATTCACGCTGGTCATTAAGATTTATTCGGAATCATTATGTTGGAATATGTACTGCCACATGAGTAATGAAGGTCATATCTTAGCGTAAAGAGGAATCCTGAGAAATGTAAAATAGTCTTTTAGAGAGTTTATGGGATGTCACCCACTCAGCTGCAACTTTTTTTCAGAGCTGGGGTACAGTCTGGGTTCAGAGGTGGCTTTGCTGGGGACTAACTGGGCATCATGATATAGATAGGTTCCATCCCCAGTCAGAATGCATACGTATATGCAGACAATGACTGTTTCTGTTTGAGCTTTCACAGTTAAGTTGTTGAGAAAATAGGTGGCTTGGGAGAGCTTGCTAACAGGATCCTGGTGTCTAAGGGCTTTTTTTTTGGTAAGTATTCCAATGATCAGTCTACGCTTGTTCCATGACAGACTGAGAAGACTCACTAATGCACATCAAGGAAAATGCCATCTACCTGGCTGTTTGTGAGAAGCCTAAAAATTGTTGACAGAGTTTAAATATTAAAATAATATCTAAAATTTAATACGAACGCCATTTCAAAAAGCCTAATCACACCACTACCTGGTTTTTATGATTTAGGAAAGCTCCCAGACAGACAAACCCTCAGGGACAGAAACCAAATCAAAGCCTCTCAATATTAGCAGTAACATATTGAGTGATGAGATGTTTCACGAGCAAACAGTCTTTGGAACTCACATTCACAGAATGCAAGAGCCTCGTAGTTCCCAACTTATATTTCTCAACTAATTATCAAATGAACTCTTTAATTAAGTCACCAGGTATTATTTGGCTTTATTCTATCAGATAATTTGTTTTGAGATAAATAGTAATCATCCTATATAAAGAATCAGTGACTTATTTTTTTTAAAAAAGATTTTACTTTATTTTTAATTGCATATCTCTCTATCTTTGTGTATGCGTATGTGCAAGAAAATATAGGTGTCACTAGAGGACAAAAGAGGGTGTCAGATCTCCTGGAGCTAGGGTTATGGGTGTGGGGGCTAGGCACTGAACTCGGGTCTTCTGTAAGAGTGGTTGATGCTGTAAAGCACTGATATAACTCTTAAATTCATTGATTCAAATTTTCAAGATGAATTTGCTGGATGCTGCTGGTAAAACTAGATAGCTGTAGGTTGAAGAATATAGATAGATCCAAAATTAGATAGTAGATTAAACACAATAAATCTATCCAAATGGATCAAGGACCTCAACATAAGACCAGATACCATGTATCTAATAGAAGAATATATACCAACTCATTGACATAGGAAAGTACTTTCTGAACAGGACACTGATAACACAGACCTTCAGACCATCAATAAGTGGGATCTCATGAAGCAGAAAAGCTTCTGTAAAGAAAAAGACACCATCATGTGAGCAAAGAGACAGCCTATATAAAAGGAAAATATTTAGTTATATAATGGACAGAGCGTACCTAAAAGATACAAAGAACTCACACATGAACATCAAGAAAGGAAATAACCCAATTAAAAAATAAGGTACAGAGCTAAAGAGAGAATTTTCAAATGAGGAAATGCAAGTGGCTGAGAAACTCTTAAGGAAATATTCAATGTCCTTTGTCATCCTGGAAATGCAAATCAAAACTACTTTGAGATTTCATCTTAACACAAGAACGACTAATTTATGACCAATAAATCAAATGACACAGCATCTGCTCCACAAGATGGCGGCAGACAGTTTGGCTGAGTCCGAAGTCTTTGAGATCACAGACTTCACCACAGCCTTGGAGTGGGAAAGGTTTATTTCAAAAGTTGAGGAAGTCTTGAATGACTGGAAACTGATTGGACACTCTCTGGGAAAACCACTGGAAAAGGCTTCCACTTTCTGTCTGTGCCTGGAGCTGATCTTGTGCCATAGTTCTCCATACCCAAATACTGTTGGGAGAGAGCTAGTCTATCAGGAGTGTTGACTCACATGTAACCACACATAAGACCACTACTTCTGCTCAAATTCCTGGCCCAGAAGGGACCTACCCTGAGCCATCAGGACATAGGAACCAAGGAGCAGCTGGGACAGGATCCTTCCAGTTTCCGTCTGCACTCCAGAGCTGACCCTGTGTCACAGCTGTCCATACCCAAATTCCTCCTGGAGAGAACTGGTCTCCAAAGAGTTCTGACAAACAGGCTTGCAGGAGGGACAACCACAGTCAGAGACAGCAAGACCAGCTAATACCAGAGATAACCAGATGGTGAGAGGCAAGGGCAAGAACAGAAACCAAGGCTACTGGACATCACCAGAAGCCAGTTCCCACCAACAATGAGCCCTGGATACCCCAAAACACCAGAAAAGCAAGACTCATTTAAAAATCACATCTCATGATGATGATAGAGGACTTTAAGAATGACATAGCTCCTCTTGTAAAATCAAAACACAAATTACATACTTCTAACACATAGTGGTAAAGAACACACATTACAGAAGGGGGAAATTGGAGTTCAGTGAGGAAATATTGGACCACAGCAAGCCAAAAATGGAAAAGGGCAAACTCCAAATCCTATAACTTCATATCTGCTCTCAATAGGCCCCAAGGACATCCCCTAAGTATCCTTATTTTAAATCCCCCTTTTGATTTTTTATGTATTTTTGCATTTTAAGTTGCAGCCTATAGATATTAGGTTGCAACTTTTGTTGCTGTAGGGAAGTGTAGGATGGAAGGAGTGACTCATTGTCTTCTCTCTCTCTCTCTTTTTTTTTTTGGATTTGTTTTTTTCAAGACAGGGTTTCTCTGTATAGCCCTGGCTGTCCTGGAATTCACTCTGTAGACCAGGCTGGCCTCGGACTCAGAAATCCTCCTACCTCTGCTTCCCAGAGTGCTGGGATTACAGGCGTGCGCCACCACTGCTTGGCCTTGTCTTCTCTTTTGATCATTAGTCTGCTAATGAACCTTTCCCCTGGGTAGAGCTTTCCTACCCAACTGTACCTTTCAGCTCTCATGGTTCAAGGTGTTTTTTTGAAATCCAATCTGTATGGGCTTGCCTGCCTGACCTTCTTCCTTCCTTCCTTCCTTCCTTCCTTCCTTCCTTCCTTCCTTCCTTCCTTCCTTCCTTCCTTCCTTCCCTTCCTTCCTCCTCCTCCTCTTCTTCCTCCTCCTCTCTCTCTTTCTCTCTCTCTCCCCTTCCTTCCTTACATTCAAAAGTATATTTTAATGGAATAGAAAACAAACAAACCCACAAAAACAATAATTCTCATCTCTTTAGCTCTACACAGTTCCAGTCCCTATTATTATTATTCTAAGTTTGGATTGATATTCTTGATTTGTTTTGAAGTTTACCTAAGAAAGGAAGTCAAGAAGAGGCCAGTACTGGAGGACGATGTTCAGGCTCTTAGAACACGGCTGCCTTACTTACTGCCACAGCATTCTTCCCTCTGTCTGGACTCATAAGGAATCTTTATCAAGACTTCTGTCATTACCAGCTAATGATTTCAACTGCTTGCCATTCTATGGCTTGTTTTCAGGATGATAATATGAATTAAATTAATATTAAAAAATTAATGTTAAAATATTGTAAAGCTGGGAGTTATTCCTTCCATAAAGAAACAATAAATATATTTAAGGTAAAAAAAGGACATAACTCCCTTAAAGAAATACAGAAGAACACAGGTAAACAGCTTGAAGCCCTTAAAGGGGAAGCACAAAAATCCCTTAAAGAAGTATAGGAAAACACAACCAAACAGATGAAAGAATTGAACAAAACCATCCAGGATGTAAAAATGGAAATAGAAACAATAAAGAAATCACAAAGGGACACAACCTTGGAGATTGAAAACCTAGGAAAGAGACCGGGAGTCATAGATGCAAGCCTCACTAACAGCATACAAGAGACAGAAGAGAGACTCTCAGGTGCAGAAGATACCATAGAAAACATTGACACAATAGTCAAAGAAAATGCAAAAAGCTTCTTGTAGTAGATGGGAATTAACACAAAGACCAGAGACCCACAACGGGACAAGATGCAGAGAGTGAGACGTTTCGGAGCATTCTCTCCTAAACGGCATGTCTGTATCGCACACCTCTCCCTCGAGGTTCAAAGATATGTATGGAAGAGGACGACGTACGAGCCAGAGATTATGTATAACTCGGAGGAAACAGCATTTTTTTCAGACCGGGCTGATGCATCTATGAGTTCATGAAGACTGAGAGAGTATACACAAGACCTGCATGAATTCCAGCCAGGCAGGGGACCAACACAGATTTCCCTGGGCACTGGGCACAGAGTTCCACCTCTAGTTACGAAGCCATTTGCATGTGATAGCTTCTGGAAGAGGGAAGATCAGTTTTCTCCAACGATGTGACACTGGGCATATCAGCCACACTTTGGGGTAGGCTTCCCGACCATGAATAGTTGGCCAACAGAGAGCAAACTTCATGTTTTGTTTTGCGGGGGATGGCTTTTTTTTTTTTTCTGAGAGAGAGGAAGAATATGAACTGGTGTAGGTAGGTAGCAATTTATGGGAGGAGTTGGGGGAGGGGAAAGAAGAATATGATTGAAATACATTGTATGGGAAACTTTGAAAATTAATTAATTTTCAAGTAAGAAAAGTATTTGTTGAACAGACATGATGCTAGATCGTAAGAAAGTAACATTGGCCAGGTAGGCAAAGTCCTTTCCTTTGCTTAGTGTGTGGCTGGAGAAAGATGAAGCCTAAATGGGTGTGGTTAAGGACTCAAGGGGAACAGTGCACCAATGCCTCGCTTGGTCAGCTCACTGTCTGGACAAGTTAGGAAGATCGTGTGGAAAAAGAGATATTGGCTAGGAAATCTGAAAGGCATGAGGCTGAAAGGCAGAGCCAGGGATATAAAATGTGTCACAAGTATAGGCATCAATGTGTTTCAGTAATGTCTTCAACTTGGCAAATTATCCATACAGATGTGTATGAGAGAAGAGAAGAGAGGAGCAAGTTGAGTCTAAAATATTTACTAATTTTTTATATTTTTCTTTTTTAAAAAAGATTTATTTATTTATGATATGTGAGTACACTGTAGCTGTCTTCAGACACATCAGAAGAGGGCATCGGATCTCATTACAGATGGTTGTGAGGCACCGTGTAGTTGCTGGGATTTGAACTCAGGACCTTCGGAAGAGCAGTCAGTGCTCTTAACCACTGAGATATATTTCCAGCCCAAATATTTACTAATTTATCACCGACAAGCCATTTCCTAACCTCGACTATCTGAGGGTCAACAGACAACAATGCAGTAAAAGAAATTAAGTCTCTCAGGCATCACTTCCCTCAGACTGAGCCATCAAGGTTCTTTTTACCTGCAGAGAACTTTGAAAGGTAAAGGATTCTGAAGAGGAAAGGGAAAAGATTTGTTTTTATATAACACCATTTTGGACAGTTTTTGAGTTTTTAATAGATGGACTATTTTTAGTTTCTTCCTTTACTAATTTAAACAAATACCAGATTAAAACTAATTATTTTATGAAAATAGCACCCATATATTTTGTACTATAAAGGAACCAAGGAACACTTTAATGTCTAGAACTCTAAAGAAGATATAATATTCTATTTAAAGTTTTCAAATATTTTATTAGTACGTTATTATTCCTTCTCTTTTTTCTGATTAGGGAATATTAATATTTTCTATTCATTTTTAGAAATTTTAAATCAAATAGAATTCTGACTTAACCTAACCTTGAAATTTTTTTTTTCTGTAGAAAACCATGGGCAACTTTGCCTATGCTTTTAAATTTATGAGCTCACTAAAAGAATTCATTAATACCAGAAGGCCTGAGGATTCTTTTATTATAGGAAAGTCTGTCTAACTTCTTAAAATTGTCTCCTTAACTCTTTGTGAGCCAATATTCAGGGCAAAAGGATATCAGGGGAATTCATATTCATAACAGTTTTTCCTCATACCCTAACTCTTTGATTATCAAGCTGCACAGTCCCCATGTCACAGTATCTTGGACTCCAGTGCTTCAGTGTCTTCGTAAAGGACAGAAAATGTGGTTCATTTACACAATGGAATACTACTCAGCTATTAAGAACGAGGACATCCTGAGTTTTGCAGGTAAATGAATGGAACTAGAAAATATCATCCTGAGTGAGGTACCTCAGACCCAAAAGGACATGCATGGTGTGTACTCACTAATAAGTGGATATTAGCTAAAATAAAAAAAAAAGTACAGAATAACTGAGATACAGTCCACAGAACTCAAAAAAGGTCAACAAGCTGAAGTGCCCAAGTGAGGACACCTCAGTCCCACTTGGGAGGGAGAAGAAAGGAACCAAAGTGGGAAGGAAGGGAGGGAGAGACCTGGGTGGGAAAGTAGATGGGGTGGGGAGAAGGGGAGAGGGGAACCTGATGTGACATTGGGGGAGGAAAATGGACAGAAGCCCTGAGGGCCAGCAGAAAGAATAGAAACAGGCAACCTCAGGAGGTAGGAGGTTGGGGGGACCCTCCAGAATGCATCAGAGACCTGGGAGGTGAGAGACTCACAGGATTAAAAGGGAGGGACCTTAGATGATATGCTTGACAGCAGGAAGAGGGAACTTATAGAGCCCACCTCCAGCAGGAAGACAGGGCTTCAAAATGAGGGGGAGGGGCATCCCACAGCCATAACTCTGACCCATAATTGTTCTGGTCTGAAAGAATTACAGGGATGGAAATGGAGAGGAGCCTGAGGAAAAGAAGGTCCAGTGACAGGCCTAAAGTGGGATCCAGCTCAAGGGGAGGTCCCAAGGCCTTACACTATTACTGAGTCTATAGAGCGCTCACAAAAAGGGACCTAGCATGACAGCACTCCGGAAAACCCAACAAGCAGCTGAGTCAGATGCAGATAAATTGTACCCAACCAATGGACAGAAGCAGCTGACCCCTGTCGTTGAATTAGGGAAGTCTGAGTAAAGCTGAGGGTGGTGACCTTGTAGGAGGACCAGCGGTCTCAATCTGGACCTCCGGGAGCTCTCAAACACTGGGCCACCAAATAGGCAGCATACACCAGCTGATATGAGGCCCCTAGCACACATACAATAGAGGACTGCTGGTTCTGTGTTCATTCAGAGAAGAGGCACCTAACCCTCAAGAGACTGGAGGCCCCAGGGAGTTTAGAGGACAGGTGGGGTGGGGGTGGGGTGGAGACATCCATGTGGAGACAGGGGGAGGGGAGGAGGTATGGTATGTGGAACAGTTGGAGGGTGGACAGGGGTTGGCAGGGTGGGGAATAAAATATGGAGCGTATAAAAATAAATTAAAAAATTCTCGTCAAAAAAATTTAAAAAGACATGAAGGTAGAATAGGAACTTTTAGAATAGTAGAAATTATTTAAGAAAGTAGAATAGGAACACAGATTAAATTGTCAAGAATCCCTTCTCTTCTAGTTGGTGGCAGGGATGGGATTTGTGATGCTCTGTTTTCTCTCACTGTAACAAGCTTTGTCCCAGGATTTCAATTTTTCGGATCTTATGTCCTCATATGTTTCCCAGGAGATAACACCGGATGGTGCATTAAAAGGAGGAATTCAGAGAAGTGGGAGGGAGATAATGAGGGTGAGAGTAATGGGATGAATATGATTAAAATACATTTTATATATATGTATATATATATGTGTGTGCACGTGTGCTCAAACACATATGTGTGTATGTATAAAATTGTCAAAAAATAAACATTTTTAGAAAAACAAAACAAAGCAAAACAAAAAAAGGACCATTGAGATATATCTGCTAGAGTGAATTGTGGTCTAAGTGATTTTTACTCTGGAATGATTGAGTGTAACCAGCAGTAACTATGGGGAGCACAGTAACCTGACAGTAAGGAGTCAAATCCCAATGTCTGATGTGCTCTTGGGACTTTAATTGGGCTAGCTTCCTAATATTGCCCACATTAATGTCCCCCACTACAGAGCTTGTGGCTGCCAGATGCAGTCTTAATGTCAAACAAACTCACAACTATTGCATATTTATCCATTTTACATCTTTATCTAAATTCTATCTCTGAGGTCCAGTCTGTTTTCAGATAATTTTCTTGTTATCCGAAATATACTACAATAGGATCGAGTCCTTTGGGTCTTTGCAATCTTATTGCTTATTACATAATATATACATAATAATTTTAAATTTATGGTAAAAGAGTGTCTTTCTCAACCCAAGTAACAGCTGATAGTGTCAGATATGCCTAGAATGGTTAAATTACATAACTTTCTAGGTAAGAAATTCTGTGATTAATAAAAACATTTCTCTCCTCATGGCATTAATTGATTCATGATTTATATCAGAGTTTTGTTTTGTTTCCATCTTAACGATTATGTTTAAATGTCAATAAACCAAGCTAAGATAAAGGTGCTGGGAACAGGGCCTGCGCTGGCTGCCCGTGTGTGCTCAACCATTATGAATGGTGTCCTGCCTTTCTCTTCTTGTGTCATTGGCTGCTGAGGTATACTGCAGAGGAAACAGTCATAATGAAGAGTTAGTGAAATAATGGGACACAGGAAAGGTCAAAGCAACACCATCCGGCGTTATCTCCCGGGAAACATATGAGGACATAAGATCCTAAAAACCGAAATTCTGGGACAAAGCTTGTTACAGTGAGAGAAAACATAAATCCCATCCCCGCCACCAACTAGAAGGGAAGGGATTCTTGACAATTTAATCTGTGTGAACTGCAAGGTTAAGAACACAATCTTGTGAGCGGCAGTCTCATAGTTAGACCGAACATCGCTATCCTTCATACGGGGGACTTTGTAACAGAAATCGTAAGAGAGGCATTCTCGAGCAACTTAATGCTTCCCATACTTATTTCTCTTAATGATTTTCTTAGGTGTTTTGAAAATGTTTCTGAGATATAGCACCTCTGAATTTGCAGAACGTAAAATTGTGTGAGAAAGGCTGTTGTCCATATCAAAATTAAGTGTGATTTTTTTTGAAAGTCATTTTTACATAATTAAAATGAACTATTTGCACCGACAAGCGTGTTGGGAGATGATGCATCGGTTTGACCTGAGCTACTTCTGGGCAGTATTTTTTCAGCCTCAGAGTCACCGACTGCCATAGACATCCCCACCCGCCTCTCTTCACTGTTTCCTTCATTCTTTCCAAAGTCCTCTCATCACCTGCAAAGTAGGCTGTTCTCC
This sequence comes from Apodemus sylvaticus, assembly GCF_947179515.1. Lineage (NCBI taxonomy): Eukaryota > Metazoa > Chordata > Mammalia > Rodentia > Muridae > Apodemus > Apodemus sylvaticus. Next base: position 12,827,077 of record NC_067490.1, read on the forward strand.
CTTTACTATCAGGCATCCTATTATCTTGGTGACTGTTGTGTTCAGATGAAACAATATAAAAATCTACTTTCTTGATCTCCAAAAAGGTTATCTTACGACTCACTTAAAGCCATGTGTTCTGGAACCACGTGGCAGGACTTGCGTCATCTAAACTGTCAGATTTGGAATACTCCATGCAACTGTCTGTCTGTCCTGTTAGCTTATGTGTACTGCTTCTCTGCCCATCCTTTTGGATTCCAATTAGTGTTCTGATTTATACTCATTGTCCTGTCAGCTCCTTTCTATTGTTTCATCATTAGGACGATGGTCCAGGATCCGTCAATCACACTTGTAAGGACCCTCTATCTAGACCCATTAACTTTCCTTTATAATGATTTGGAACGTTTCATTCCTGTTCAGTTTCATTCTCCATTCTCTCAGCTCCAGAGTGATACTTTGACAGCCTCGTTTCATGTCATGATATACTCATGTGCCTGAACAACACCAAACAATTTCAACCCCCACCTTAATTATCAATCTTTCAGCTTCCAAAGAAGCTCAAAAAAAAATCTTTCTCTTGTGATATCTGTTCAGTTAATCACTTATTCTCAACGACCACATGAATTCTCATTGTAAGGGGAAAAAATGAAGCATACAGGGGTCTGAGTTTTTGCCACAAACCCTAGAGTTCACTGGACTCCACACCCATTTATGCTGCTATATACGCTGCTGCCAGGGAAGGCGGCAACTCCTCTGTCCTTCATCTTCTTCATCCACATCTGTGGATAACTCTTTCCCCCTTTATATCTTTAGTTAATGTGAAAATTAATGAGTATATATAAGAGGACCATCATCCTGATTCCTTAAGTTGGGGTGGATGGTTTTATTCATTTGATATATTATGGTTGCTCTCATGTAGGGTAGTATTGGTTTGCTTTGTCATTCTTTGCTGATCCCCATTTGTCATGACTTCATTAAAAACCAAAGCAAGCAAGCAAGCAAGCAAGCAACCAATCGAAACACCACACACACACACACACACACACACACACACACACACACACACACCAGAAAACTTCTAATGATATTCTGGTAGCTTCTTGCCACTTCAGTGGACTTGGGCCTATTGGCGGAGCCTCATGGTTTCTTCTGGATCAAGCTGCCATTGCTGATTTGTGAATGGTGTTTGTGAGTGGATTGAGCTAGCACTGCTGATGTGTGTGAACTGAACTGCCGATACCCCGACAACGCAGATTGGGTTTGCTCCAAAGAACTATTTCTAAACAGGTCTACATCCTCCTTTGTCTCATTAACCTTTCCTTTCCACAGCCTCTGGTGGGTTGTGGGCTAGAAGGAAGGTTATACCATTTAAGTACCCTTATTCAACTAGATTTTAAAGAGCATAAGCCTACATATGAGCGTGATTATGATGTTTAAATAGATACGATCTTACCTTACTCTTTTCATCTTCTCTTTGTTTTCCATTGTCCCTTCACCACTCTTGTCTCTCCCTAGAAATATGTGTGTGTGTATAAAATCTACATTCTGCACCATGAGAGAAAGTGTGATTTTTGTTCTTCCTTTCCCTCTTGTGTCTTCCCTCCCTTTTCCTTTAGACCTCTTCTACCTAGCTCTCTGCTAGAGCTCCTTCAACCACAAAGGAAATTGTCATGGATGTTCCTTTGAAAGCTAAAAATAGAAATACCATATGACTGAGCTATACCACTGCCGCACATATACCCAAAGGACTCTATTCCTACTGCAGATATCCTTGTTCATCCATGTTTGTTACTGCAATAGTTACACTACCTAGGAAATGGGGTCAACCTATAAATATATATCAACGGAGGTGTGAATAATAAAATGTGATACCTATACACAATGGAATATTATCTAGGTGTAAAAGGAAGATTATATTATGGAATTCATAGACAAAATGGAGGAATTAGAAACAATAATTTGGAATGAGGTAACCCAGACCCAGAAAGACAAATGCAATGTGTTCTCTCTCATAGGTAGAGCCTAGCTTTGAATATTTAGATTTGAATATTTACCTTGGAGCACCTGAGGAAGCCAGGAAACTAGGAAGGGACTATTGTGGGGAGGAAGATAGGCTTAAGAAGGGAGAAATGCTGGAATGTTGGTGTTATAAAGATAGATGATGGGTGAGAAATTGAAGAGGGGAGGGTGGCAAGCTGGTAGGACAGAAGAAGGGAGAGAAATAATTAAGTGTAGGGGTATGAATGAACATGCCCTCCCCCATAGCCCACTGATTTGAATACTTGTTCGCCAGGGAGTGGCACTATTTGAAAGGGTTAAAAGGTATGGCCTTGTTGCAGGAAGTATGCCACAGGGTGGGGTGGAGAGTAGGCTTTGAGTTTACAATAAGGCAAAAGCCAGGCCCAGTGGTTTTCTCTCTTCCTGATGCCTGTGAATCCAGATGTAGAAGTCTCAGGTTCTTATCCAGCACCACATCTGCCTGCATGCCACCATTTTCCTTGCCACGACAATGGTCTAAACCTCTGAAGTTGTAAGCAAGGTGCAGCTAAATGCATCCTTTTATAAGAGATGCATGGTCATTGTGTTTCTTTGCAGTGATAGACTTTTGACTAAGAATTCATGAGAATGACATAGGGAAATATGTGATACTTTGAGTTTTTAAAATATAATCAACAACATCATCGTCGTCATCGTCATCATCATCATCATCATCATTTGAATGCAGTCACCATACACATGGGTTGGAAGATGATGTTCCACCCAGGAGCTGTAGGTTAATTAAAGAAAAATCCCAGTGACAGATAGTTCTCTAAAAGCATTGGTCAGAAAGGTCCCAGTAAAAACTATTATTGCTCTTGGCTATCCACCAGTACTACATGGTAAGACAGTGATGTTGATTGACCCTGCCAACATTTTAAAGTTGCAAGAAAAAGTGCAGGGCTCATAAAATTCTATCACTCCCTAAGGGACTATTGACTGTTAATAATGCCCTGGGGCAAAGATATCACTTTCTTCAGTAGTGTGGCCAATGATACTATGTCCACAATGGTAAATAACCTTCCATCCATGCTCATTCGGGCAATTCTGTCAAAACGTAATGAGTCTCACTCATACGTAAAAGACATGAGAGTAGGCAGGAGACTTGGGAGGAATGGCTTTGGCAGAAGAATAAGGGGGGTGGGAGGGATGAGGCAAGGGAATAGGGGTAAAGGACTAAACCTCATTACATATGTGCATGAATCTGCCAAAGAATAGAAAACAAATCAAAATATAATAAAACCATCAAAGCAATCATAATTTTTGTTTCTCTGGTGAACAGGAAGAGAAAGTTGAACAGCTTTTAAAGTACTTTTGGCCATTTGTATTTCTTCTTTCAAGAACCATCTATTCAATATATCAACCTGTTTATAGTTTGTTTTATTTGTAGTTTTGGGTGTTTTATTTCTAAAGTTCATTATTATTTCTACATATTAAATTTCCATGGCATATACTTGCAAAAGATTTTTCACTCATTCTGTAGGTTATCTCTTTCCTGTGCTGATGATTTTCTTCACTGTTCAGGAGTTTGTAAAGTTCAGGTAACCCAATGTATCACTTATTAGGATTACTTCCTGTGCAAGCAGAATCCTGTTTAGAAACTCTTATATCTTGAAGTGTTTTCTGTGTCTTCCTCAACCAACTGAAGAGTTTTGGGTCTTATGTATTGGAGGATATTTGATCACTTTGTGAAACTTGAGATTATGAACTGGAAAACCCTTTTCTTATTGTGGTGTGGCTCATCCCTACCACACACCTTTAACCCAAGGGCTTAACCCAAGCCCAAGGCCTTTATTGTAAACATGTTGTGGTGTGGCTCAGTCCAAGCACAAACCTTTAACTCAAGAGTTTTCTGTAAACAGAATTAAACAAAGTCAATCTTAGGTCAGGAGGCAGAACAACCAACCAGTTGACAGGGAGTGAACATAAGAAAACGCAGGAAAGAGAAAGGAGGGTCTTTGAGTTGAAGGGTATTTAAGACATTGTGGTGAAGAAGGGGCTTTTTCCTTCTGGGACATCAATTGAGAAGGAAGGACAGCTGGGTGCTTTCTCCCCCTCTGAGCCAGCAGGCTTTCACCACAGCATCTGACTCCTGAGTCTTCATCTGATGAACTAAACATTTGGGATTTTATTTTAAAAACACATTTATATTAAAATTTATGTCCTCTTTGTTTTTCTTTTGGTCTGTACCAAATGGGACATAGGTTTCCAGTTTTATTCTTTTACCTGAACCCCTCTCAGGTTTTTACTTCTAGAATTTCTCTTATAACCTATCCCATTTTTTCTCTCCCAGGCTCACCATCTTTCTCTTAATACCTGTCTTTAAGACATCTCCATGTCCACTTCCACATTCCAAGGTTCTACTTACAAGCCCACCTATTACTTTCTGTTTTCTCTCTCAAACACTCTAATGGATATGTTCTTGCTAGGGTCACTGAGAGAATCCTAGAGGTAGAGTAGACAGAAGAGGGTCTGCTAAAGATGCCTATATTCTAACCCCAAAGTCACAGACACCAACAAAATGCTACCCTACATGGCAAGGTGGGATTTTGAGAGACAGATATTCAGTTATTGGGATAATTACAGATTACTCAGTGGTCTAATTAAGTCACAGAGTGAGTTAAAGAGGGGGAATAAAGCCCTGGGTCATAGTGACATAGGAATAAGGGAATGCAGTCAGCTTCCAGGAGCAGGAAAAAGGAATTTCTCCTTGAGAGCCTCCAAAAGGAAACATGAAAATTTAAGATTATGTGTAGTATATATCATGTATATATAATATATTATAACATGTATATAACATATATCATGTATATATCTTGTATATAACATCTACCTATCTGTCTGTCTGTCTATCTATCTATCTATCTATCTATCTATCTATCTATCTATCTATCTATATTTATATATGTATCCCTATTTTTTGATTTTATACAAGGAACCATCTCTCACTGGATCTCCCTAGGAGGAAACCCGAAAATATGTTTTCTATCCCCTTTTCTCCCTAAACAACTTTGTGCATGAAGGATGGGGTTCCCAAGGACTATCTCCATCGTCACCACGTGGTAGGTTGCAACTGGGTCCTGCAGAAGTTGCTGCCTCAGCTGCTTGACTGATTTCTCCATAACACCACATTTAAGGTTGGAAGGGTATTTCTGCAAATCCAAATTAGAGTCCATGTCACCTCACCAGCAGCTTTGGCGACACTGTCTCTCACTCCCAAATCCTTGTTTCAAATACTATGTTCTTTGATTGTTTTCTAGATTGAGTATTGTCTTGTATATGGTATTGTGCATCCAGAGGACATTTTCATACAAGAATATGATGTGTTTTGAGCACATTGCTTCCCAAGCTCTCCAGTCCTTTCCTGTTCTTTCTCTCTCTCACATTAATTCCCTTTGTTTGCCTAAATAGTTTTGTTTTACTTTCATGTTATATATATATGCATGATTAGAAAAAATTATATTTATTCACCTGTGTTTATGGACATGTTATATATACATATATAATTACATTTTTTTACTGAATGTGTGTGTAAATATGTATGTATGTATGTATGTATGTATATATGTATGTATGTGTCTCTGTATGTTTGTGAGAATGTATATACATACCACTGGGCACACATGAAGGTCAGAGGACAACTTACAACCATGTGGGTCCTCAGAATCGAACTCAGGTCTTTGGACTTAACAGGAAGTGTCTTATCCACTGAGCCATCTTGCCAGCACCATGTGTGGTTTTATGTATCTACATAATGTCAGGGCTGCACAAATGAGAGAATGCCTGTATTGTTTGCTTTTCTGAGACTAACTTAATGGGATTATCGGTAGTTGCATCCACTTTACTGTGACAAAGAAAAATTCCATTGTGTATAAATCCCATATTTTATTTGTCCATTCATTTTTTGATGGGCCACTTGGGTTTCTTTCTTCAAATAGCTATTGTAAAAAATGTTCAACAAACATTGATATGAAGGCATCTGTGTGATACCCTGACTTACAGTCTTTTGGTAACTATCCAGGATTGGTCTAACTGGTTATAGTGTAGATTTATGCTTAGTTGGTTTAAAAATTTTATTTTATATGTATGTGTGGTTTATACATCTGCTACATGAACTTGGTACCCATGGGAATCAAGAAGACACTGGATTCCCTGGAGTTACAGATCCTGTGAGCCGCATGTGGGCGCTGAGATCCAAACCTGGGCCCTTTGTAAGAACAGTCAGTCCTCCTAACTGCTGAGCCATCTCTCTAGCCCCTCTCGTATACTTTTATGAGAAGCCTCCATGTTGATTTCATGGGGATTGCATAAGTTTACATTTCCAGCAGCAATATATTAAGGCTTTCTTTGGTCTACACTCTCAGAAGCATTTTTTGGGGGGTATGGATCCCCTACCAAGTATTTTGATTTTTTAAAAAGAATTTTATTTTGAATTAAAATATAATTACATCATTTTCCTCTGTCTTCTCCTCTTTCTGAATGAGGGGCTAGGTTGTATGTCCCTTTCTAAATATCTATATATAATATCCCATTTAAAATATATTAAACAGGTTTTCTCAGGTCAGAGTCAATGTTAACAATCTGTGAAGGACATTCAAAGGAACATCGGAAGTTCCAATTCGTCCTGAAACCTTCCTTTATATTTCGATCTCTGCCAGCACCTGCCAACCTTGTTTCTTACCTGACTCCAAGAGCAGCCAAACATGCCAGGTCTACCTTGGCTGTGTGTTCCAGTGTCTGCTCTATAATTCCTTCTCTGCTCAGATGACTCTTCACCTCATTGGAAAATATTTTCCAACTCTTATTCTCTCATCACACCCTGAATGAAACGACTCTCTGGAAACCCAGAAAATGATAACAATTTCCACTTCTACCTATTTATGTAACTTAACAAATCATGGATCGTACACCAACTCTCACTAGCTGCTTTGAAAGGCTCTGCCTATTTTATCTCTATAGTTCTTTTGATTACATCAGATACCCATCTCAAATTCACTGACCCCCATGGAACAAAGACATTTAAACACCCTAGAAAGGAAAGAAAATAAACTGTAAAAGTTGAAATACTAAAGAAGTTAATTCTGTTGTTCCTCAATTTAAAAAATCAAGTCATAACTTTATGTGCTGTACAATAACACGGGGTCTTCTATCATTTAATTTGCTTAATGTAAAATGGACTTTAATAAAAGATTAAAACATTAAGTGCTTTGTGGAGCTACATATAATTAAATTTGGTTAACTAATTAGCCTGAACTTGCTTTAGCACTTTAAGTTGTTGACCTTTTCATGATTTTTTTCAGAATCTTTTTTTTCTTTCTTTTTAAAAATTATTTTATTTATTTACCTTCTGGTCATTGCCCCCACTCAGTACCCCTTACCCACAGTTCCTCAACCCATTCCTCCTCCCCTTTACCTTTGAGAGGGTCTTCTCCCTGCCCCTGCCAGGCCTCCCTCTTCCCTGGGTCCTCAAATCTCTCTCCATGATTACCTTCTCTCACTGAGGCCAGACCAGGCAGACCTCTGCTACATGTGTGCCAGGGGCCTTGGGCCAGCCCATGTGTGCTTCTGTTTGGTGACTCAGTCTCTGGGAGATCCCTGGGGTTTGGGTTACTTGAGACTGTTAGTCTTCCTATGGAGAAACTTCAGCTTCTTCAGCTTCTTTAGTTCTTCCCCTAATTCAACCTTAGGACTCACCAAGACTTCAGTACAATGGTTGGATGTAAATATCTGCCTCTGTCTCACTCAACTGCTGGCAGGGCCTCTCAGAAGGGAGCCATGCTAGGCTCCTGTCTGTAAGCACATCATAGCATCAGTAATAGTGTCAGTCCTTGATGCCCCGCACCCCATGAGATAGATCCCAAGTTGGGCCAGTCCCTGGACCCCCTTTCCCTCAGTCTCTTCTCCATTTTTGTCCCTGCAGTTCCTTTAGACAGGAACAATTCTGGGTCAGATATTTTATTTTTATTTTTATTGTTTTGGGGGTCAGATATTGTAACTGTGGGTTAGTAAACCTGTCCCTCCACCTGAGGCCCTGTCTGTCTACTGGAGGTGCACTCTTTGAGTTCCCTCTCCCCAATGTTCCCTGTCCCCAATTTGTATAAGGTCACCCCCAATGAGTCCTGAGAGTCTCTCACCTCCCTTACTTTCTAGAGGGTTCCCCTCCCCCCTCCCCCAAGGCTGCTTATCTCCATTCATTCTCTTGGCCCTCTGGGCTTCTCTGCTGTCCCCTCCCATATATGATCCTGTTCCCCTTTCTCCCTCCCCCTCCTTTCTCCCACCCAGGTCCCTCCCTCCTTCTGCCTCCTGTGATTAGTTCCATCCGCTTTCTAAGTAGGATTGAAGACTCCTTACTTGGGCCTTTCTGCTTATTATACTTCTGACATTCTGTGAGATGTAGTCTAGGTATTCTGAACTTTTTTTCCTTTTTCCTTTTTAATTTATTGATTTATATTTTCACATTCCATATTATGTTCCCTGCCCTGTCCACCCTCCAACTGTTCCATATCCCATACCTTCTCCCTACATCCTGTCTTCATGTGGATGCGCCCCCTACCCCATGTGACCTCTAAACTCCCCGGGGCCTCCAGTCTCTTGAGGGTTAGATGCATCATCTTTGAATGAACATAGACCCTGGCAGTACTCTACTGTATTTGTGTTGGGGGCCTTATATCAGCTGGGGTATGCTGCCTGTTTGATGGTCCAGTGTTTGAGAGATCTTGGGGGTTCAGATTAATTGAGACTGCTGGTACTCCTATAGGGTCGCCCTCCTCCTCAGCTTCATTTAGCCTTCCCTAGTTTAAGCACAGGGGTCAGCTGCTTCTGTCCATTGATGGGTGCAAATATCTGCATCTGATTCTTTTTTTTTTATTGTTATTTTTTTATTCGATATAATTTATTTACATTTCAAATGATTTCCCCTTTTCTAGCCCCCCCCCACTCCCCGAAAGTCCTGTAAGCCCCCTTCTCTTCCCCTGTCCTCCCTCCCACCCCTTCCCAGTTCCCCGTTCTGGTTTTGCCAAATACTGTTTTACTGAGTCTTTCCAGAACCAGGGACCACTCCTCCTTTCTTCTTGTATCTCATTTGATGTGTGGATTATGTTTTGGGTATTCCAGTTTTCTAGGTTAATAACCACTTATTAGTGAGTGCATACCATGATTCACCTTTTGAGTCTGGGTTACCTCACTTAGTATGATGTTCTCTAGCTCCATCCATTTGCCTAAGAATTTCATGAATTCATTGTTTCTAATGGCTGAATAGTACTCCATTGTGTAGATATACCACATTTTTTGCATCCACTCTTCTGTTGAGGGATACCTGGGTTCTTTCCAGCATCTGGCAATTACAAATAGGGCTGCTATGAACATAGTAGAACATGTATCCTTATTACATGGTGGGGAATCCTCTGGGTATATGCCCAGGAGTGGTATAGCAGGATCTTCTGGAAGTGAGGTGCCCAGTTTTCGGAGGAACCGCCAGACTGCTTTCCAGAGTGGTTGTACCAATTTGCAACCCCACCAGCAGTGGAGGAGTGTTCCTCTTTCTCCACACCCTCTCCAACACCTGCTGTCTCCTGAATTTTTAATCTTAGCCATTCTGACTGGTGTAAGATGAAATCTTAGGGTTGTTTTGATTTGCATTTCCCTAATGACTAATGAAGTTGAGCATTTTTTAACTGCATCTGATTCTTGCAGCTGCTTGTTGGGTCTTCCAGAGTATGGTCATTCTAGCTCCCTCTTTGTGAGTGCTTCATAGCTTCAGTAACAGTGTAAGGTCTTGGGACCTCCCCTTGAGCTGGATTCCACTTTGGGCCTGTTGCTGGACCTTCTTTTCCTCAGGCTCCTCTCCATTTCCATCCCTGTAATTTTTTCAGACAGGAACAATTATGAGTCAGAGTTGTGACTGTGGGATGGCCCCCTTCTGCCTCATTTGAGGCCCTGTCTTCCTTCTGGAGGTGGGCTCTATAAGTTCCCTCTTCCTACTGTTGGGAGTTTCATCTAAGGTCCCTCCCTTTGAGTACTGAGAGTCTCTTACCTCGAAGAAGGAGGAGGAGGAGGAGGAAGAGGAGGAAGACGAAGAAGAGGAGGAAGAGGAGGAAGAGGAAGAAGAGGAGGAAGAGGAAGAAGAATAAGAACAAGAATGATGGCTCAACACTTAAGAGCACTTTAAAGATCTTCTAGAATACCCAACATCAGTTCTAAGTATCCAGATCACGTGGCTGACAACCATCTATAGCTCCCACTTCAGGGGATTAACACACTCTCCTGGCCTCTTCCAAAATCCATGTGTACATGACATGCACATACTAAGCACACACACTTGCATGCACATATTTATTTATTGCATACACACTTGCACACATATATGCACACACATGCACAAACACACACCTTTTAAAATTCTCTTTATTGTATGTATTTCAAAAATTAAAGAAAAAGAGACTAAGTTTGAAAGAGAGAAGGGGAGGTGCATACACAGGAGGGATTGGAGGAAGGAAAGGCAGAGGGGAAATAGAATTATATTACAATGTCAAAAATGTAAAGGATTTTCTGTCCTGTGAAGATGCTGCTGTCAGTAGAAAGGAATCAAAGTGAAGCTATCTATCATGAAAATTTTACAAATATATAAAAATAACTGATGTGCAGGGGAACAATTCTTCTCATACTAGGAATCAAATAAAACTTTTATTTTTTAACTCCAAGCTAAAAATTCATAAAATTTAAAAACATTCTGAAGTCAAAATACTTCCTTGTTGGTCTTAATTTTAATTCATAATTTTGCATATAAGAAAAACTTCTAAATTTGCCATATTTTGAGGGTACATTTTATCATGAATTTAGTATGTTAAAGTATGTACTTTGATAATTTGCACGTTTAAATTGCTTTTGAAGGAAAAATTTCTGTAGTATGTTCCCTGGACAATATACCATATAAGTATATTTTTGATTAGTATGAGTGTGTGTATATATATATAGTATATATTTATACTATATTACACACATATATTTCTGATGAATATATATATGCATGTGAGTATAACATATAATGATCAGTTTGAATCATATATAGTATATATAGCATATATATAATGTGTAGACTATATATAGTACATATAATACACACACATATATACACATATATTTGATTAAGTGATTTTGTCATCTTGAATTGTCTGCCTCCTGTGGTCTTATTTGCAACCTACTCATCGATGACTAAAGAAGTGGAAGCTGAGAGAGCACCAAAGACAGGAGGAGACCTTCAAGCTCTTTAAGTTTGCAATCCAGGTCCTCTTGGACCATGAGGACCACTGGCAGAGGTTTGGAGGGGAGGATGCCATGGCAACAAGGTGTGCAGTGATTCTCATGCCTGAACATGGGAAGGAGATGAAGATACAAAATGAAAGGGACTTTCTGAGGGGCAGGTGCGAAGGGGACAATTCACGCAAATGGAAACCAATCAGTGATGAGCCTCTTTATATCAAGTTGCCTGAAATTTTTTATGTAGACCGGGGGTCTGGGATAAGAGACCTGCCTGTTTCTGACTCAGAAGAGCTGAGACAAAATCTGTGCATCACCATACCTGGCCTCTTCTTTGCTTTTAAAAGCATATAACCCTGAGTTTATTTGAGACAGTGAAACAGCGATGCTAAGTTCCCAATACACATTTGTATTTTGGGGTATACAGTAGTATCTTGACTGTAGGTTTTCAAAGTCATTTTTTTTCTAAATTGTACTTTTCTTGCTTCCCTCTATAACTTGACAGGACAGGATGTAGCCATGATTTATCTGAGAAATTAAAGTTGATTTTTGTTAAGTGCTTTGCAAGCTCATGCATAAACAATTATCAAAGATGAGAAATGGCAGTGTTAATGGCTGACAGAGATTCATGAGATCTGGCGGTCCTTGCTTCATGAAGGAGCACAGGGTCCGCTGTCATGGAGGGAATTTGAAATGGCAGGGCTGGACTTACTCTGGCATTCCCAGTGGCATGGCAACTACTTCAGGTCTAACAATAGCTTTACATACGTCAATAATGAAGACTTTCAATCAATAATTAAGACTTGACCCTTCTAAGGGCTGAACCCAAGACCCAATGTTGAGTCCCCCCCTCCTTTAAGCCCCAAGAGAAGGAAAAGAGAGAAAGACAACAACAATAAGTTGTATCACATACTTCAAAAGAATATCATTCTTAATAAGCCACAGCTTTGTACACTCACCTGATAACACAATTGCACTGTGTTATCAAAGAAAGAGTTAAACTAGGATCTACAAATTTCATAAGGTATTTCAAAACATCTGGATTAAGTGCTCGAAATAAAGGTTGATATTTAAATTGTAAAACTCGTTTCCCAAGATAATTCAACTGTGTGGAAAAACAAACATCTTACAGTCCCACTTAAGCTGTTAGCAAGTAAATACTCTCCGTGTTCTGATTTTGAAGCAGGAAATAAAAATATCTTTTATCATTTTTTTCTGTCATTGTAACAATGGATTTAAACCAGTGATTATACTGGGTATTGAAGTAATACTTTGATAATAGAGTTGCCTAACAACTCCATTTCCATTGGAATGCTTCATCTGTACAGTCTGTCATCAGAACCCATGTCTATGCCAGTGTAAGTGGGAGGTCAGCAGGAAATGGTGAAGGACATTGCTTGCCTGTGGAGGGAGGATGCAGGCTTTCTGGGAAGAGCAGGATAACTTCTGTATGGAGTCAGAAGCGTCCCAGACGGAACATGCAGAACCGGGAGAGAATCTTGCTCTTGCTCTGAGGCAATTATGAGCCTATTTTTTGCATCACCACCTCTCATATCCCCCTCAGCTGATAAATCAGCCAACCGAGGTGGTTGCCATGTCTGTGCTCCACGTGTGCATGAGCTATCAACCAAGATGTGAGAGTTACCGTCAGAGATACGGGCACTACCTTATTATTATTATTATTAAAAATGCCAACATCGTCTGTGCTTTACATTTGTGAGAATATGAATGGTGTGTTTGATTTTTTTTTAATATAAATACACTGGTAAATTCCAGTACCAGTAGATGAAGGTTTTAATTCTGAGTTTATCAGTCAGCCTATTATATGCATCACATGTGTACTGAGCTAGAGGATAAGTAGAGATTTGGGAGAGCTAGTACATTGTTGATGGACAGACAGATGATTTATGATAGCGAGATGTTAATTAGATGATTGACAGACAGACAGACATAGTTGACAGGTGATATAGCCATTTTAGCTTTCATCCTATCTCGCTGAAGCCATTTTAATACAGGCTGTCTTGAGCTGCAGTGCTAGTATGTGCCAGAGTATTGTTGGCCACACCTCTCCTTTAAACTCTCTTGAATGTTTTACTTACTGAGTTAGGCAGGCGCAGAAGGGAGGTGATGACCGTTGGTCTCATACAAAGCCAAGCTGCTTCTGCAGCCCTCCATGATGTATCTATTCACTTTACTGGCTGATAACTGATAAAAAACAGTGCCTTTATTTACTGGTGCTGGAAGTCAGTCCACGTGACAAGAACTTCAAAGGGTTCTTCTGGAAAGGGACTCTGTGCTTGACATCAAAGCATCTCCTACACCGAAGAATCCAGAATCTGAGGTAGAATGAGTCATGTGACCACCTAAATTAGGATGTAGGACCATGATGACCTTTAGATAGCAGGCATCATTTAGTAACAGATTCTGTCAAGCTCCATGGAACCACTGTAGCTACAATTTAGCTCTGACCACCTGCTGCAGATCTGTTTCAAAGAAACACATATTAAAAGGACAGTGTTGCATTTGATTTTTAAATATCCACTGCATCACTGATAGTTATGTACAAAGTTCTCTTAATAGCATTCCCCTTGAAAGGACAAAATGCCATCATCAGGCAGGCCCATCGCATACCATCATCAAAGTGCATAGGTATGCTAAATATTTTAATACAGAAGAAATCTACACTTTTTTTTATGTATCAACAGAATTTTCCTTGAAAACCCGTCAAAGGCTAATCTCCTTTATTTGCATAACTTAGAGTTCAATTTTACATTGTTTCTACACTCCTGGGTAGAAATATAGTATATGAACAAGATATAAGTCATAGGCATTATCAATCTATTAAACTGTGGGTGAGGTAACTAATCCTGTGAGTATTCATACCCAATTGAAAGTGCCTAAATGTAAACTATGTAATATTCCACATGTAAGATAATTAACTTCCTTCCATAATGAGCAGCCTCTCATTCATTGAACATTTCCCTATGAATATTTCAGCAGCCCTTTAATTTGTTAATTCTCTTTCCCTTCCTCTATTTGATATAAATGGTATATTCTCCAGTCTATTGGACTCTTTAGAAAAAGACACTCCATTTATCTTGATGATCGTAATCTTTTTATAATCAGTTGCCCTCTAGCAGATTTTTGTCTTGACCCTGGCTTTCGATGGCGAAATTCATTTCTCAAAGTCACTCCCTGCTCTGCCTTTATTATTTACATCCTAAGCCTTCTGTTTCAAATATTAAACTGCAGCTCAATGTTTTAAGCAGATAGAGCAACCATTGCTAATGGTTAGAAATGAAATTCTTAGGCAAATGGATGGAGCTAGAGAACATCATACTAAGTGAGGTAACCCAGACTCAAAAGGTGAATCATGGTATGCACTCACTGATAAGTGGGTATTAACCTAGAAAACTGGAATACCCAAAACATAATCCACACATCAAATGAGGTACAAGAAGAAAGGAGGAGTGGCCCCTTGTTCTGGAAAGACTCAGTGAAGCAGTATTTGGCAAAACCAGAACGTGGAAGTGGGAAGGGGTGGGTGGGAGGACAGGGGGAGAGAAGGGGGCTTATGGGACTTTTGGGGAGTGGGGGGCTAGAAAAGGGGAAATCATTTGAAATGTACATAAAAAATATATCGAATAAAAAAAAGAAATCGGCAATCTTCCCACACACTTCAAAACTTTGACGCTTGAACGGAAGCTTCTTTTTTTTCTAATTTAAATATCTAAATATTTATTTATTTATTCACTTTGCATCCTGATCTCCCCCTCACACAGTCCTCCCTCAGTTCCATCTCCCCTCCTCCTATGAGAGGGTGAAGGCCCCCTATTCCCCAGTTTCCTCCCATCCCAGAAACATCAAGTCTCTGCAGGGCTAGCTGCTAGGCACATCTTCATCCACTGAGAGTGGACAAGGCAGCCAAGTTAGAGGAACAGGATGGATCCACAGGCAGGTAACAGATTTAGAGACAGCTCCTACTCCAGTTGTTAGAGGACCTACATGAAGACTGAGCTTGCATATCTGTTACATATGTGCAGGGGTCCTAGGTCCAGCCCATGTATGTTCTTTGGTTGGTGTTTCAATCTCTGAAAGCCATCAAGGGTTCAGGTTGGTTGACTTCCTGTGGAGTTCCTATCCCTTCCAGAGCCCTCAATTCTTCCCCCAACTCTTCCGTTAAGAGTCCCCAAGTTCAGTCCATCATTTGTTGTGGGTCTCTGCATCTGTTTCAGTCAGCTGCTGGGTGGAGCCTCTCAGAGGGCAGTTATGTTAGGCTCCTGTCTGCAAGTATAGCAGAGTATCATTAATAGTATCAGGGATTGCTGTTTGCCCATGGGATGGGTCTCAAGTTGGGGCAGTTATTGGTTGGTCATTCCCTCAGTCTCTGCTCTGTCTTTGTCCCTACATTTCTTATAGATGAAATAGATTTTGGGTTGAAAGTTTTGAGGATGAGTTGGTGTCATTATCCCTTCACTGGGGCTCCTGGGGCTACAGGAGGTGTCCTCTAAGCCATCAGGGAAATACAAATCAAAACGACCCTGAGATTCCATCTTATAGTGGTCACAATGGCTAAGATAAAAAACTCAGGTGATAGCATATGTTGGTGAGGCTGTGGGCAAAAGGAACACTCCTATATTATTGTTGGGAGTAAAAACTTGTACAACCACCTTGGAAATCAATTTGGTGGTTTCTCAGGAAACTGGAACTAGTTCTACTTCAAGACCCACTCCTGGGAATATAACCAAAAGATGGTCCAACATCCCACAGGGACGCTTGCTCAACGATGTTCACAGCAGTTTTATTCATAATAGCCAGAAGCTGGAAACAACCCAGATGTTCCTCAACTGAAGAACGGATACAGAAAATGTGATATATTATATATATATATATATATATATATATATATATATATATATATATATATATAATATATCACATGTATACACACACACACACACACACACACACACACACACACACACACACCAATGGAATACTATTCAGCTATTACAAACAAAGACATCATGAATTTTGCAGGCAAATAAATGGAGGTAGAAAATATCCTGAGTGAAGTAATCCAGACCCAAATGGACATGTGCTCACTTATAAGTGGATATGAGCCATAAAATGTAGGATACCCACATTCTGCTCCATGGATGCCAAGATGCTAGACAAGAAGGCAGGCTCAAGTGAGGATGCTTGAATCTCACTTAGAAGGGGGAGTAAAGTAGTCATAGGAGACAGATGGAGGGAGGGAACTGGGTAGGAGAGGGGATGGGGATGGACATGGGCGAGGAATTCAGGATTAGGTATAGGGAGAGACAGGAGAGAGAGAGAGAGAGAGAGAGAGAGAGAGAGAGAGAGAGACACACACACACACACACACGGATGGGAGTCTGGGGTGTGGATCTTGAGGATACCCCAGAGACCTGGGATAGGGAGGCTCCCAGAAGTCAGTGGGGGTGACAGTAGCTGAGACTCACAGCAGTAGGGATTTGGAACCTGAGGAGCTGAAGCTTCTTTACTTGAATTCCTGTTTGTTTCCAGGTATAATAGCATGCTCCTTTAATCCCAGCACTTAGGAGGCAGGAGCAGGCAGATTACTGTAAATTCAAGGCCAGCCTTGTCTACAAAGTGAGTTCCAGGACAGTCAGGACTTGGTTAGATAGAGAAACCCTGTCTTAAAAAACCAACCAACCAACCAACCAACCAACCAACCAACTAAATAAATATTCCTGTCTGCTATTGTTTGAAGAATACTTAGTAAACAGTTACTGAGAAAAATATTAATTTCTGTTTTTTTTCTTGATAAGATCAGTGGATAACTGATAGCCTCTAAATGCCACACACACACACACACTACATGCATTTCAGTCAAAATTCTTGTAACGCACCCACTGATAAAGATTTTATTGATTTCTCTTTCTTATCCTCTTTCATCTTAAAAGTCATTAGCATATAATGGTGGTCACAGCAACAGGACTTCAAACTTGTCAGAGTGAAGAAAAGTGGGCCGAAAGCAAATGTCCTTTGTCAGGAACTGCCTCTATAAGGTGAGATCTAGATTTATAGTGGGAGTCTTCCCATCTCAAATAATCTAATGAGAAAATCCCTCAGAGGCATGCCCAGCAACACGGGTTTCAGTTGATTCCCAGATACAGTCACATTGTCAACCAAGATCAACCATCGATAATTCACCCTTGTCAACTTGACACACGATCACATCTCCTTATATCATGCCAAATATACAAATGAGAACAATAACCAGGTCATAATTTTATATAAAATGTATAACAATCCCAGGTACAACCACAAATGCAATATATATTTAACCGGGTTATGATTCTACCTACCACGATATAACTATCCCAGTCCAACCCCAAAAACATCATCCGATCTAGTTTGGCTTTTAACCTACATAGGAATCATGGAGAAGTTGGATTAGCCTTGGGCAAGTTTTGTTTGTTTTTTTTGTTTTTTGTTTTGTTTTTTGTTTTTTGTTTTTTTGTTTTTGGACAAAGACAGAAAGCAGCCAAATTCTTTGCCAAAACACTACACAAAGGTCTCTAGCCCAGTTGGTAAGAGATTTCCTCTCTGAAATCTCTTGAGCTGGACCTCCATAGCCCACATAGCTGTCAGCGCTACTGTCTTCCAAGCTGCTACTAGAATGTCCCTTTAAGTTCAGATTACAGTGTTCAACTGCTTTTCTAGTCTAAACCCCCAAAGTCTTGCACGTACCTCAAGTAGATGAGCGCATACGCTTTAAGGTTTTAATTAGTCTATTAGGTTATAAGGTCTCTGATCTCACAAGGAAACAAAGGAAGGTTAGCCTTAGGAAATGCTCTGGCCAGCGGTTCATCAGGGTGTGTATGAAATATCTCTGTGTGCATATTATAAACAATAGCAGCAGATACTTATGGAAATGTCACATCGCTGTAGGCTTTTGTTGAGCAGAGAAAGCTGCAATGACTAAAGTCCTTGCCGAGCTGCAGGTGCGATAAATGTTCATTTAGAGCTCATAAGATCAAGTAACGCCTTGGCAAAGCATCTCACTGGACTCTGGCAGCAGGATGGCAAACCGTCATCCACATCGCTCTGTATTAGAGAACGGAGAGACAAAGCCTATCCTTTTATTTCATTTTTATATTTGAAGTTGATTCTGCTTAGAAAGCTGTATTGACATAAAGATAAAGATAAAATAAAATAAAGATAAAGATAAAATCAGAGTCCAGCTGCCCCTAAACTCGATCTAAACTCTGGCTGTTCATTCGGTGGAATCCTTGAATGCCAGTGTGGAACTGTGTTCTTTTACTTCAGAGATTTATTATTTTTAACTTTATGAATATGTGTGTGTGTGTGTGCACATGCATGTGCGTTCCTGCAGTGTGGGAGGGTCAGATACCTGGGATTGGTGTTACAGGCAGTGAGTGGTGGTTCCCACGATCGGGTGATGGAAATTGAACGTAGGTCCTCTACAACGGCACCATGTGCTCTTAACCACTGAGCATCTTCCCAGCCTAGAAGATGTGTCTAACTACGCTGGTCTTCCCTATGTGAACATTAGGATGTAAACCAGACTCAAACTTAAAGCACACATTTTCTTTAGGTTCTAGTGAAAAGCAGTATTTGAAACATAATATTGCATTTTTTTCTCATAAAAGGAATAAAACATTTAATTCAAATCCATACCGGCGTGTGGCCAGATAGCATATAATCCTATAGAGTTAAGAGACGAGAGGAAAACCATTTCCTGATCTAAGAAGGAAGAGTCTTCATTCATTAAGTTCTACTGGTAGTGCTTTCCCGAGGAAGCAGTCATCACAGGATGCTCTGGATGTGTTCTCCGTGTCCCCTCGATTTACATGGAAAAAAGCTCCCTGCTGTTATGCAACATCATCATTAAAATGTGTGTTCTTGGGCTGGAGAGACTGCTCAGCAGTTAAGAGCACTGACTGCTCTTCCAGAGGTCCTGAGTTCAAATCCCAGCAACCACATGGTGGACCATGACCATCCATAATGAGATTTGATGCCCTCTTCTGGTGTGTCTGAAGACAGGGACAGTGTACTCACATATAATAAATAAATAAATCTTTAAAAAATGTGTATTCTTATATTTTTCTTTCCATTCCTCCCCTGTCCCCATAGATTTCAGTGAACTTCAGAATATTGTATTCTTTAATGGTAATGATAATTAGAAATCACAACCTCACTATTATAGTTAATAACTGGTTTATAGCATGATTACTTAAGTATAAGTTAAGGGAATATGATCCTTTAAAATCTGGTAAGATCTTTTTATGTGGTCACCTACTCTCAAAGCTAACACAGAGGTGCATAGAGTTTTACCAATCACAGCTAACTTGTAGGCAAATATCTGATGATATGTTTGGACAAAAATTTGTACACCAGGCTAGGAGCTGTTTCCCAAGCACAAGCTTGATGGTGCTAAAGGTGATAATAGCTTCAGAATTCTGAGTGTAAAATGCTAGAAGACAGACAGGGGCTGAAGGCTGCCTGTGGACCTGAAGGTGGCCACCAACCCACTAAAGGCTGCTCACCAACCCACCCACTCCCACTTCCCTGTCCTGGCATTCCCCTACACTGGGGCATCAAGTCTTTACAGGACCAAGGGCCTCTCCTCCCACTGAGGTCCAACAAGGCCATCCTGCTATGTATGCAGCTGGAGCCATGGGTCCCTCCATGTGTATTCTTTGGTTGGTAGTTTAGTCCCTGGGAACTCTGGGGGTACTGGTTGGTTCATATTGTTGTTCCTCTTATGGGGCTGCAAGCTCCTTCAGCTCCTTCAGTCCCTTCTCTAGGTTCTCCATTGGAGACCCTGTGCTCAGTCCAATGGTTGGCTGAGCACATCCACCTTTGTATTTGTCAGACTTTGGCAGAGCCTCTCAGGAGACAGCTATATCAGGCTCCTGTCAGCAAGTACTTGTTGGCATCTACAGGAGTGTCTGGGTTTGGTGACTGTATTTGGGATGGATCCCCAGGTGGGGCAGTCTCTGGGTGGCCTTACCTTCAGTCTCTGTTCTACACTTTGTCTCTGTGTCTCCTTCCATGGGTATTTTGTTCCCCCTTCCGAGAAGGAACGAAGTATCCACACTTTGGTCTTCCTTCTTCTTGAGTTTCATATGTCAAATACTTCTTAACTCATGGGAAAACTGTGTTGGGGCTATGTGTCTAGGTTTTCCGGAAATGCTCGGACTTCTAAGAATTTCAGAGTTCCTCTAATAGAATTCAAGGCTATGATGATATATTCGTTCTCTCACATTTTGGAAATTAATGAAAATGACATACAAGAACCTTTCTATGCTAAGCGATTCATTAATATTAAAAAGTCATTTGTGATGTTGTGTTCTTCTAAAGCTTATCGGTTGTGTTCCTAATCTCTAGGACTATAGACTATACTTTTTAGGAATTGCTGTCTTTAAGGAAGTGACTAAATTCAAATGAAGTCATTGGTGGATTCCCCAAATCCAATGACTGTACTCCTTATAAGGAAGAGGCAAAGGAAAGATCATGTTAAAAAAAAAAAAACCCTCAAAAAACAAAACCAACAACAACAACAAAAAAGAAAAACCATCAATGAGCACAATGAGATCTAGCCACTTTAAGATATTAAATAAAAATATTATTTGGTATTCCTTTATATACTGAATCATCATTTAAAAATTCTGTATTTTAAAGTTCATGTGTACCATGAATCTTATGTAACGGAAAATGACATATTCGTTACTTACATAATTGACTAAAAATCTGTTTTGCATAGTTAGTTCATCTAGTCAGGTACAATCTGCCTAACATGTGGGG
Source organism: Apodemus sylvaticus (assembly GCF_947179515.1). Classification (NCBI taxonomy): domain Eukaryota; kingdom Metazoa; phylum Chordata; class Mammalia; order Rodentia; family Muridae; genus Apodemus; species Apodemus sylvaticus. The sequence goes on from NC_067490.1 coordinate 12,848,170, forward strand.
TGTACTTACACCCCATATTCAGGGATAATCAGACACTGATGTTCAGAAAAATTTGATGTAGTTGCTTGTCTGTAAGAAGTAGAGTCATGATTTGTCAAAGTGGAAAATTATGTTTTTCTATAGAATCTGAATGCACTTAATAACTTGCTCCAAACTGTAGCTAGTGGTTGATGAACAGGATTAGATTTTCAGGCTTAGACTATGAACTCCATGCATTGAGCTAAATATTAATGATTGAAATATTAGTGATTGTGTTACTGCCAAACCTTTCTACGGTGGGACAGGCATCATAACACAGATGGATGTACTGGTTAGCTTTTCTAACACAGCTAGCATTAGTTGGGAAGAGATTACCTCAACTGAAGAAGGTGCCTATGTAAGATTGGCCTGTAGGGCATGTTTGTGGGTCTCTCTCTGTCTCTCTGTCTCTCTGTCTCTCTGTCTCTCTCTCTCTCTCTCTCTCTCTCTCGGTTTTTCGTGGCAGGGTTTCTCTGTGTAGCCCTGGCTGTCCTGGAACTCACTCTGTAGACCAAGCTGGCCTTGAACTCAGAAATCCACCTCCCTCTGCCTCTCAAGGGTTTGGATTAAAGGTGCGCACCACCACTGTTTGGCATTTTCTTTATTCATGTCTGAGCTGTGATGTCCCAGGCCATTGTGGATGGTGTCACCCCTGAGCACGTGGTCCTGGGATATATAAGAAAGTAAGCTGATCAAGTCTTGAAAAGCAAGCCAGCAAGCAGTGTTCTTCCATTGTCTTTGTGCTTCAGTTTCTGTCCCCAGATCCATACCTCAAGTTCGTCTTGACATCCCACTCTGAGGGACTACGACATGTCACTGAAAATAAAGTCTTTCCTCCATAAGTTCCAGCAATGGAGAAACTGAAGTAGCAAGCATGCCTATTGAAGGGTTTCATGTGTAACCTATAGTATGTGTCACGTGACTTCTAATGTATGTGAATGCGCATGCATGTAGTTGAGTGCTCTGTTTAACAGTTACACCATTTCTTTTTTTTTTCATTTTTTTATCGGATGTTTTCTTTATTTATATTTCAAATGTTACCCCCTTTCCCAGTCCTCCCCTGGAATCTCCTTATCCCATCCTACCTCCCCCTGCTTCTATGAGGGTGTTCTTCCACCCACCCCCTCCCACCTCCCTGCCCTCAATTCCCCTACTCTGGGGCATCTATCGAGCCTTCATAGGACTAAGGACCTCTCCTCCATTGATGCCTGACAAGGCAGTGCTCCGCTACATATGCAGCTGGAGCCATTTCTTCTATCACATCGCTTTTCTGTAGAAAGTATTCCTGAATAAAGTAAGTCTCAGGCTGGACATGGAGAAACTAACCAGACTGAGCGGTGGAGGTGAACCAATGCTTTCCGCTTCTGAGAGCCGTCACTATTTCACCTGCCACTTACTGGAGAAATAAAGGCTAACGTTCAACTTCTCCATCCTTCCATCACGGCACAGGGAATGAACTGATTAAAGCCTGGGCACTGTGAAATTGCTACCTTTCTATTTTCATATGGATTTATGTTTGAGGAATTGAGGGAACCAAGAAAGCTTGTCGTAGACTATGACCTGGTTAATAGGATTTCTTGCCACAGAGAATATGTCAGATGTAGAAATAGTCATAAAGTTATTGTGTGGTACTGGAAGTTTCAGGAAAGTTCTGTCGTTATTAAGTACAGATGAAAATACTGCAAGTTTCCTATACTAATAAAGCAGGAAGAACAATGTTACTAAAAATAAACAGAGTTCAAAAAGCAAGGGAAAATGATAAAGAAACGGGATCTATGTCAAGTTGTTCATGGAGTAGGGTACCACATGAAATTTTGATGAAATAGAAAAATTTCAGGTAACTACTGTATGACATCAGTGACAGCATGATACCTTATAACACATTCCAGAAGCAGATAATATTAACAAAAGCCACCTGAAAAAAAAACCAACAAAAAGAAAAACAATACAAAACCCCACAAACATTAAATTGCTCCTATAAGGACTCACGGTACTAGGTACATATAATTAATAGATTGTGGATACACAAATAGATAGTATAAGATAGTAATTGATAGGTAGGAGATATAGACAAAGATATATGATTGGTATGGAGATGAGTATGTAAAAATAGGCAACAGGTACATAGATGGTTGATAGATAATAGATGTATATATGCTAACAAATTGATTACACAAATTATAGATGACAGAGAGATGATAGATAAATAATAGATGGCATAGATTATAGATAACAGATGATAGACAATAGAGAATGAATAACTTAAGATATTATATAAATGTCTTAGGGTTTCTATTGCTGTGAAGGGATACCCTGAGCACTGCAACTCTTAAAAAGGACAACATTTAATTAAGACTGGTTTACATTTCTGAGGCTTAGATCATGGTGGGAATCAGTATGCAGCCAGACATGGTGCTGGAGGAACCAAGAGCTAATCCATAGGAAGCAGGAGACTGTCACACTGTGTGTAGCTTGAGCATATATGAGACCTCAAAGTCTGCCCACACAGTGACACTCTTCCTCCAGCAAGGCCACACCTCCTAATAGTGCCACTCTCCATAGGGCTTTATTCTAACTTCTGACGTACTACAAAAGAAATTCAAATCATGGCAAGACTCTCAGCATAGCTCAACATCTGTCATTGTCTCAAGAGTGACTCTTTTGACAAAATTGTAGGTAAAATTTAGAAATACCTTTTTTTCTTTCCTTGTTCTAGCATTAAATATCCATAGCTCCCCTTACCAATACGTTTTGTCCCTAATCTCTTCCTTCTACTGTGTTCATAAAGAGGACATTTAGTGGAGCTGAAGGCAGCAGCTAATCCAGGTGTGAAAGAACAGAGAGGATCATAGCAATCATGGTTCCCCGGCCCACTTGGAAGAACACAGATACTGAGTGACAAACTTATATATGTCTCACACCAAACAATCAATCAAACAAACAAAAAACCCAAAACAAAACAAAACAAAACAAAATAAAACAGAGTCACTTTTCATCAGGAGATAGTCTGATATGCAATATGTCTGTGATGGTTTGAATAAGAACTGTCCCATTCTTAGGCTGATTTCTTGCCTGCTTGCCTTGTGGTACTGAGCAACTGCTAGATCCTTGGACTTCATCCACAGCTACTGCTGACCATTGTTGGGGAGTTGGACTACAGACTGTAAGTCATCAACAAATTCCCTTACTATATAGAGACTATCATAGGTACTGTGACTCTAGACAACCCTGACTAATACAGAAGTGGTATTTGAATATTTGGTCTCTGGTTTGAATATTTGGTCTCCAGTTAGTGGAACTGTTTGGGAAGAATCCGGATCACAGCACTACATACATATAATTGATAGATCATGGATAGACAAATAGATAGTATTGGATAGATATTGATAGATAAGAGATAGACACAATGATAGATGATTGTTATATAGATGAATATATAAAGGTAGGGGCATGGCCTTGTTGGAGAAGGTATATCACTGAGTGTGAGCTTTGAGGTTTCAAAAGCCCACACTAGGCCTGGACTTGCTTTCTGCCTACAACTTGCAGATCAGATGTGAACTCTCGACTACTGCTCCAGCACCACATTTGTCTATCTGTTGTCATGTTCCTTGCCATGATGATCATGGACTCACCTTCTGAAACTGTCAACAAACACCTAAATATTTTATAACTCGCCCTGGTCATGATGTTCCATCACAGCCACTATGATAACACCATTTAAGTACTGGTATTTTATAGTAATCCTCATGTTTGAGATAAGACATTTAAAGGAAATTATCACATTAAACTATGTGCAAATAAAAATATTGTTTTAAGAAAGACAATCTAATTAAAGTTATAAACAGAATGCGGTATTAAGGTGCTACATATATAGGGCATATAATAGAAAAAATGCTTTGTCTTATTGTTCTGATTTCAAGTTGTGACTAAAATATGTTTAGTAATTAAACAGATATATGATATAACAGAACTCCTTCCACATGAGGAAGATCACTAGCATCTAACAGAGCACAATATATCTAACAGCCAGAGATAAAACTATGAAAACCCAAATAACATACACAACACTCACTGAACAGAACAGCATAAATAATATTAGCTATCTCCTTACAGAAGTGTTCTGGAATAGATATACTTATGTGTTATTATAAGCAACATCAATGGCTTCTAATTCTCTTGATTTATATATTTGGTTGTTCTAAATTAACTTGGAAAATTGATATTTTATTTCCACTACTCAGGCAGTTAACAATTGTAAAAATTAATCTAGGGGTAGAAGTTCTAGATAAGAGAAAATATTATGTATAAATGCTTGTTGTTTTGCGGTGTACACTGAGGAAAATGTGATTTCCTGATGAGACCAGTATATTAACATTATGGAATATTCCACAGAAATTCAAGTATTTGCAGGAAATGTAGAAGACAGCCACTTGACCTTTTTCCCATTTTAAACCTGGCTGCCACTTCTGCCTCTTGAACTATTTGAAGAATCTACCTCACAATTAAATTGTCCTATATAAATAAGGCAAGGAAATAGAAGAAAATTGAAAGTGTAACAAAAATATGTCATACAGCATTTATTGATTTTTATTAGATTTTTTCATTTTTATTTACATTTCAAATGTTATCCCCTTTTCTCATTTCCCCTCCAAAACCCCCCTATCCCATCTCCCCTCCTCCTTCTAACCAACCCACCCACTCCCACTTCCCTGACCTGGCATTCCCCTATACTGGGGCATCAAGCCTTCACAGGGCCTCTCCTCCCACTGAGGTTCAACAAGGTCATCCACTACAGCGTAAGCAGCTGGAGCCATGGGTTCCTCCATGTGTACTCTTTGGTTGGTGGTTTAGTCCCTGGGAGCTCTGGGGGGGGGTGGGTACTAGTTGGTTCATGTTATTGTTCCTCCTATGGGGCTGCAAATCCCTTCAACTCCTTGGGTCCTTTCCCTCTCTTGGGGATCCTGTGCTCAGTCCAATAGTTGGCTGAGAGCATCAACCTCTCTATTTGTCAGGCACTGGCAGAGCATCTCAGGAGACAGCTATATCAGGCTCCTGTCAGCAAGCACTTGTTAGCATCCACAGTAGTGTCTGGGTTAGGTGACTGTATATGGGATGGATCCCCAGGTGGGGCAGTCTCTGGATGGCCTTACCTTCAGTCTCTGCTCCACACTTTGTCTCTGTGTCTCCACCCATGCATATTTTGTTCCCCCTTCTAAGAAGGACTGAAGCATCCACACTTTGGTCTTCCTCTAACATGTAATAAGGACACATGCTCTACTATGTTCATAGCAGCCTTATTTATAATAGTCAGAAGCTGGAAAGAACCCAGATGTCCCTCAACAGAGGAATGGATACAGAAAATTTGGTACATTTACACAATGGAGTACTACTCAGCTATTAAAAACAATGACTTCAGGAAATTCTTAGGCAAATGGATGGAACTAGAAAATATCATCCTGAGTGAGGTAACCCCTTCACAAAAGAACACACATGGTAAACACCGACTGACAAGTGAATATTAGCCCAGAAGTTCGGAATACCCAAGATACAATTCACAGACCACATTCAGCATTCATATTAAAACCCAATAACAAGAATGGATACATTTAAGATGGCAACATGAAGTCTTCAATTAGCTCATTTGTGTTCTCATACCTATAAATAAATAAATAAATAAATAAATAAATAGCTATTGTCTAAATAGCTAATCTAAGTAGTTGGAAAATGTTTTGTTGTTCAAGGAATATCTATGTAGGTAATTTGAATTTTGAAATCAAAAGTAAAAGCTGCAGTGAAAATCAAGGTAAAAATTTCAGCAGCTTAGCAGAGTGCAGTAGATTTGATGACTCGGTCCCAGGGTTCATAACCAAAGAATTGCTGACTAAAGCAACCTCAGAGGGAGAATCACACTGCCCCAGGACAAGCATCTCAGGAATTGTCCCCTGTATGACCTCTCTCTTTTCTCTATTGAGAATATAAATAATCTTGATGGCTCTGTTAACTCTGAGTGCCCAAGGGTTCATGTTAGAAAACTCAGAAACCTAAGGAAGTTGTCTTTTATGTAGCCCTATTATAGTCTGCATTTCTCCAAGTGTTGATTAACACTCCAATAATATGCATCTCCATTTTTCATTAATCATCTTCTTCCTCTTCAAAGTCTTACTGTTCTACCTCCTACAAATTTGAGAAATCGTGTGAGAGCTTATATATTAAAAATAGAATGTTAAACTTATAAGTTATTAAACAAAAAACAAATATTGAATATATCAGTGGGCTAATAACCTATATACATCGGGTTGTATTTAAACCAGGCTAGACATGCCTGTCTGTATGCTTATCAATTCATTATTGCAAAGGTTTACAATGTTCTCTCTTCTAGCCTGCACACTGCTGAGTTTACAGCACACCTTTGTCTAATCACATAGCACTGTCAACTCACCTTTTCCTGTCTCCGTCACATATGACTCTCTCCAGCCTTTGAATGGCCCACTCTGCTCTCGATGTCTATGAGATCAGAAGTCTCAGATGCTACCCACAAGTGAGACCATGTAGTGTCGGTCTTCCTATGCCTGCCTGACATCACTTGATGCCCGTTTCACTTCCATTCTGTTACAGCTGGTATGTTTGCCTTCTATCTTTTATTTATTCTTTTTTATTTTATTTTTTTTACTGATATATTTTTTATTTACATTTCAAATGATTTCCCCTTTTCTGGGTCCCCACTCCCTGCAAGTCCCATAAGCCCTCTTCCCTGCCCCTGTTCCTCCATCTACCCCTTCCCACTTTCCTGTTCTGGTATTCCCCTATACTCTTGCACTGAGTCTTTCCATAACCAGGGGCCACTCCTCCATTCTTTTTGGACATCATTTAATTTGTGGATTATATCTTGGGTATTCCAAGTTTCTAGGCTAATATCCACTTATCAGTGAGTGCATACCAGGATTGATCTTTTGAGACTGGGTTACCTCACTTAGTATGATGTTTTCCAGCTCCATCCATTTGTCTAAGAATTTCATGAATTCATTGTTTCTAATGGCTGGATAGTATTCCATTGTGTAAATATACCACATTTTTTGTATCCATTCCTCCGTTGAAGGACACCTAGGTTCTTTCCAGCTTCTGGCTATTACAAATAGGGCTGCTATGAACATAGTGGAGCATGTGTCCTTATTGCATGCTGAAGAATCCTCTGGATATATGCCCAGGAGTGGTATAACAGGGTCCTCAGGAAGTGTCATGCCCAGTTTTCTGAGGAACCGCCAGACTGATTTCCAAAGTGGTTGTACCATCTTGCAATCCCACCAGCAGTGGAGGAGTGTTCCTCTTTCTCCACATCCTCGCCAACACCTGCTGTCTCCTGAGTTTTTGACCTTAGCCATTCTGACTGGTGTGAGGTGAAATCTCAGGGTTGTTTTGATTTGCATTTCCCTAATGATTAATGATGTTGAACATTTCTTAAGGTGTTTCTCAGCTCTCCAAAGTTCTTCATGTGAAAATTCTTTGTTTAGCTCCGTACCCCACTTTTAATGGGGCTATTTGGTTCTCTTTCTTGAGTTCTTTGTATATATTAGATATTATCCCTCTGTTGGATTTAGGGTTGGTGAAGATCCTTTCCCAATCTGTTGGTTGACGTTTTGTCCTTTTGACAGTGTCCTTTGCCTTACAGAAACTTTGTAGTTTTATGAGGTCCCATTTGTCAATTCTTGATCTTAGAGCATAAGCATATCTATTCAGGAACTTTTCCCCTGTGCCCATGTCCTCCAGGTCTTCCCCAGTTTCTTTTCGATTAGTTTCAGTGTTTCAGGTTTTATGTGGAGGTCCTTGATCCATTTGGAGTTGAGCTTAGTACAAGGAGATAAGTAAGAATGGATCAATTTGCATTCTTCTGCATGCTGACCTCCAATTGAACCAGCACCATTTGTTGAAAAGACTATCTTTTTTCCACTGGATGCTTTCAGCTCCTTTGTCGAAGATCAAGTGACCATAGGTGTGTTGGTTCATTTCTGGGTCTTCAATCCTATTCCATTGATCCGCTTGCCTGATATTGTACCAATACCATGCAGTTTTTATCACTATTGCTCTGTAGTAAAGTTTAAAGTCTGGGATACTGAATCACCCTGAAGTTCTTTTACTGTTGAGAATAGTTTTAGCTATCCTGGGTTTTTTGTTATTCCAGATGAATTTGAGAATTGCTCTTTCTAGCTCTATGAAGAACTGGGTTGGGATTTTTATGGGGATAGCATTGAATCTGTAGATTGCCTTTGGCAAGATGGCCATTTTAACTATATTAATCTTGCCAATCCATGAGCATGGAAGATTTTTCCATTTTCTGAGATCTTCTTTGATTTCCTTCTTCAGAAATCTGAAGTTCTTGTCATATAGGTCTTTCACTTGTTTGGTTAGTCACCCCAAGATGCTTTATGCTGTTTTTAGCTATTTTGAAGGGAGTCATTTCCCTAATTTCTTTCTCAGTCTGCTTATCCTTTGAATATATAAAGGCTACTGATTTTCTTGCATTGATTTTGTAGCCAGCCACTTTGCTGAAGTTGTTTATCAGCTGTAGGAGTTCTCTAGTAGAGTTTTTAGGGTCACTTAAGTATACGATCATATCATCTGCAAATAGTGATAGTTTGACTTCTTCCTTTCCAATTTGTATCCCTTTGACTTCCTTATGTTGTCTAATTGCTCTAGCTAGGACTTCAAGAACTATATTGAAAAGATATGGAAAGAGGGGGAAGCCTTGTCTAGTCCCTGATTTTAGTGGGATTGCTTCAAGTTTCTCTCCATTTAGTTTGATGTTGGCTACCGATTGGCTGTATATTGCTTTTACTATGTTTAGATATGGGCCTTGAATTCCTGTCCTTTCCAAGACTTTTAGCATGAAAGCATGCTGAATTTTGTCAAATTATTTTTCAGCATCTAATGAAATGATCATGTGGTTTTTTTCTTTGAGTTTGTTTATGTAGTGGATAGCATTTATGGATTTCCTTATATTTTACCATCCCTGCATCCCTGGGATGAAGCCTACTTGATCATAGTGGATGATTGTTTTTATGTGTTCTTGGATTCAGTGGGCAAGAATTTTATTTAGTATTTTTGCATCAAAATTCATAAGGGAAATTGGCCTGAAATTCTCTTTCTTAGTTGGATCTTTGTGTGGTTTTGGTATCAGCGTAATAGTGGCTTCGAAGAAGGAGTTGGGTAGTGTTCTTTCTGTTTCTATTTGGTGGAAAAGTTTGAAGAGTATTGGTGTTAAGTCTTCTTTGAAGGTCTGATAGAATTCTGCACTGAAACCATCTGGTCCTGTGCTTTTTTTGGTCCGAAGCCTATCTATGAGCCCTTCTATTTCTTTAGGGGTTATGGGTCTGTTTAGATGGTCTATTTGATCCTGGTTTAATTTTGGTAATTGGTATCTGTCTAAGAAAATGTCCATTTTCTCCAGTTGTGTTGAGTACAGGTTTTTGTAGTAGGATCTGATGATTTTTTTGAATTTCCTCGGTTTCTGTTGTAATATCTCTGTTTTCATTTCTAATTTTGTTAATTTGGATACTTTCTCTGTGCCCTTTGGTTAGTCTGGCTAAGGGTTTATCTATCTTGTTGATTTTTTCAAAGAACTAGCTTTTGGTTTTGTTGATTCTTTGTATGGTTCTCTTGGTTTCTACTTGATTGATTTCAGCCCTGAGTTTGATGATTTCCTGTCTTCTCCTCCTCCTAGGTGAATTAGCTTCTTCTTGTTCCAGGGCTTTCAGTTTTTCCGTTAATCTTCTAGTGTATGCTCTCTCAAATTTCTTTTTGGAGGCACTCAAAGCTATGAGTTTTCCTCTTAGCACTGCCTTCATTGTGTCCCATAGATTTGTGTATGTTGTGCCTTCATTTTCATTAAATTCTAAGAAATCTTTGATTTCTTTCTTTATTTCTTCCTTGACCAAGGTATCATTGAGTATTGTTCAGTTTCCATGTGTATGTGGGCTTTCTGTTGTTTTTACTGTTATTAAAGACCACTTTTACTCCATAGTGATCTGATAGGAGGCATGGGATTATTTCAATCTTCTTATATTTGTTGAGGTCTGTCTTGTGACCAACTATATGATCTATTTTGGAGAAGGTACCATGAGGTGCTGAGAAAAAGCTATATTCTTTTGCTTTGGGATGAAAAGTTATATATATATAAACTCCAATTGGTTCAAAGCTTCAATTAGTTTCACTGTCTCCCTGTTTAGTTTCTGTTTTCCTGATCGGTCCATTGGTGAGAGTGGAGTGTTGAAGTCACCCACAATTATTGTGTTAGGTGCAATGTGTACTTTGAGCTTTAGCAAAGTTTCTTTTATGAATGAGGGTGCCCTTGTATTTGGGGCATAGATGTTCAGGATTGAGAGTTCTTCTTGTTGGTTTTTCCTTTGACCAGCAAGTAGTGACCTTCCATGTCTCTTTTGATGACATTAGGTTGAAAGTCAATTTTATCTGAAATTAGAATGGCAACTCCGGCTTGTTTCCTGGGACCATTTGCTTGTAGAATTGTCTTCTAGCCTTTTACTCTAAGGTAGTTTTTGTCTTTGACACTGAGGTGTGTTTCCTGTATGCAGCAAAATGTAGGGTCCTGTTTATGTAACCAGTCTGTTAGTCTATGTCTTTTTATTAGGGAATTGAGTCCATTGATATTAAGAGATATCAAGGAGTAGTGGTTATTGCTTCCTATCATTTTTGATTTTAATTTTATACGTGTGTGGTTATCTTCTTTGGGTTTGATGAAAGAAGCTTAATATCCTGCTTTTTCCAGGGTATAGTTTCCCTCGTTGCAATGGTGTTTTCCCCCTGTTATCCTTTGTAGGCCTGGGTTTGTGGAAAGATATTGTGTAAATTTGGTTTTGTCGTGGAATATCTTGGTTTCTCCATCTATAGTAATTGAGAGTTTCGCTGGGTATAGTAGTCTTGGCTGGCATTTGTGTTCTCTTAGAGTCTGCGTGAGCTCCGCCCAGGATCTTCTAGCTTTTATGGTCTCTGGTGAGAAATCTGGTGTAATTCTGATAGGTCTTCCTTTATATGTTACTTGCCCTTTTTCTCTTACTGCCCTAAGTATTCTTTCTTTGTTTAGTACATTTGGGGTTTTGATTATTATGTGACGGGAGTTATTTCTATTCTGGTCCAGTCTGTTTGGAGTTCTGTAGGCTTCTTGTATATTCATGGGCATCTCTCTCTTTAGGTTAGGGAAGTTTTCTTCCATAATTTTGTTGAAGATATTTGCTGGCCCTTTAAGTTGTAAATCTTCACTCTCATCAATGCCTATAATCCTTAGATTTGGCTTTCTCATTGTGTCCTGGATTTCCTGGATGTTTTGGGTTACAAGCTTTTTGCATTTTGCATTTTCTTTAACTGTTGAGTCCATGGTTTCTATGGTATCTTCGGCATCTGAGATTCTTTCTTCTATCTCTTGAATTCTGTTGTTGATATTTGCATCTATGGTCCCTGATTTCTTCCCAAGGTTTTCTATCTCCAAAGTTGTCTCCCTTTGTGCTTTCTTTTTTTTATTCGATATATTTTTTATTTAATTTCAAATGATTTCCCCTTTTCTAGCCCCCACTCCCCGAAAGTCCCATAAACCCCCTTCTCTCCCCCTGTCCTCCCACCCACCCCTTCCCACTTCCCCGTTCTGGTTTTGCTGAATACTGCTTCACTGAGTCTTTCCAGAACAAGGGGCCACTCCTCCTTTCTTCTTGTACCTCATTTGATGTGTGGATTATGTTTTGGGTATTCCAGTTTTCTAGGTTAATATCCACTTATTAGTGAGTGCATACCATGATTCACCTTTTGAGTCTGGGTTACCGCACTTAGTATGATGTTCTCTAGCTCCATCCATTTGCCTAAGAATTTCATGAATTCATTGTTTCTAATGGCTGAATACTACTCCATTGTGTAGATATACCACATTTTTTGCATCCACTCTTCTGTTGAGGGATACCTGGGTTCTTTCCAGCATCTGGCAATTATAAATAGGGCTGCTATGAACATAGTAGAGCATGTATCCTTATTACATGGTGGGGAATCCTCTGGGTATATGCCCAGGAGTGGTATAGCAGGATCTTCTGGAAGTGAGGTGCCCAGTTTTCTGAGGAACCACCAGACTGATTTCCAGAGTGGTTGTACCAATTTGCAACCCCACCAGCAGTGGAGGAGTGTTCCTCTTTCTCCACATCCTCACCAACACCTGCTGTCTCCTGAATTTTTAATCTTAGCCATTCTGACTGGTGTAAGGTGAAATCTCAGGGTTGTTTTGATTTGCATTTCCCTAATGACTAATGAAGTTGAGCATTTTTTAAGCTGCTTCTCGGCCATCCGAAGTTCTTCAGGTGAGAATTCTTTGTTTAACTCTGTACCCCATTTTTAATAGGGTTGTTTGGTTTTCTGGAGTCTACCCTTTGTGCTTTCTTAGTTGTTTCTACTTCTGTTTTTAGATCCTGGAAGTTTTTGCTCAGTTCCGTCATTTGCTTGTTTGTGTTTTCCTCTAATTCTTTAAGAGATTTTTGTGTTTCCTCTTTCATGACTTCTGCCTGTTGATCAAAGTTCTCCTGTATTTCTTTAAGTGATTTTTGCATTTCCTCCTTATTGGCTTTTGTATTCTCCTGAATTTCTTTCAATGATTTTTGTGTTTCCCTTGTAAGGGCCTCTAATTTTTGATCTATTTTCTCCTGAATTTCTTTCTTTTTTTTCGATATAATTTATTTACATTCCAAATGATTTCCCTTTTCTAGCCCCCCCACTCCCCGAAAGTCCCGTAAGCCCCCTTCTCTTCCCCTGTCCTCCCACCCACCCCTTCCCACTTCCCCGTTCTGGTTTTGCCCTATACTGTTTCACTGAGTCTTTCCAGAACCAGGGGCCACTCCTCCTTTCTTCTTGTACCTCATTTGATGTGTGGATTATGTTTTGGGTATTCCAGTTTTCTAGGTTAATATCCACTTATTAGTGAGTGCATACCATGATTCACCTTTTGATTCTGGGTTACCTCACTTAGTATGATATTCTCTAGCTCCATCCATTTGCCTAAGAATTTCATGAATTCATTGTTTCTAATGGCTGAATAGTACTCCATTGTGTAGATATACCACATTTTTTGCATCCACTCTTCTGTTGAGGGATACCTGGGTTCTTTCCAGCATCTGGCAATTATAAACAGGGCTGCTATGAACATAGTAGAACATGTATCCTTATTACATGGTGGGGAATCCTCTGGGTATATGCCCAGGAGTGGTATAGCAGGATCTTCTGGAAGTGAGGTGCCCAGTTTTTGGAGGAACCGCCAGACTGATTTCCAGAGTGGTTGTACCAATTTGCAACCCCACCAGCAGTGGAGGAGTGTTCCTCTTTCTCCACACCCTCTCCAACACCTGCTGTCTCCTGAATTTTTAATCTTAGCCATTTTGACTGGTGTAAGATGAAATCTTAGGGTTGTTTTGATTTGCATTTCCCTAATGACTAATGAAGTTGAGCATTTTTTAAGCTGCTTCTCGGCCATCCGAAGTTCTTCAGGTGAGAATTCTTTGTTTAACTCTGTACCCCATTTTTTAATAGGGTTGTTCGGTTTTCTGGAGTCTAACTTCTTGAGTTCTTTATATATATTGGATATTAGCCCTCTATCTGATGTAGGATTGGTGAAGATCTTTTCCCAATTTGTTGGTTGCCAATCTGTCCTCTTGATGGTGTCCTTTGCCTTACAGAAACTCTGTAACCTTATGAGGTCCCATTTGTCAATTCTTGCTCTTAGAGCATACGCTATTGGTGTTCTGTTCAGAAACTTTCTCCCTGTACCGATGCCCTCAAGGGTCTTCCCCAGTTTCTTTTCTATTAGCTTCAGAGTGTCTGGCTTTATGTGGAGGTCCTTGATCCATTTGGATTTGAGCTTAGTAAAAGGAGACAAGGATGAATCAATTCGCATTCTTCTGCATGCTGACCTCCAGTTGAACCAGCACCATTTGTTAAAAAGGCTATCTTTTTTCCATTGGATGTTTTCAGCCTCTTTGTTGAGGATCAAGTGGCCATAGGTGTGTGGGTTCATTTCTGGATCTTCAATCCTGTTCCATTGATCCTCCTGCCTGTCACTGTACCAATACCATGCAGTTTTTAACACTATTGCTCTGTAGTATTGCTTGAGGTCAGGGATACTGATTCCCCCAGATTTTCTTTTGTTGCTGAGAATAGTTTTAGCTATCCTGGGTTTTTTGTTGTTCCAGATGAATTTGATAATTGCTCTTTCTAACTCTGTGAAGAATTGAGTTGGGATTTTGATGGGTATTGCATTGAATCTGTATATTGCTTTTGGCAAAATGGCCATTTTAACTATATTGATTCTACCGATCCATGAGCATGGGAGGTTTTCCCATTTTTTGAGGTCTTCTTCCATTTCCTTCTTCAGAGTCTTGAAGTTCTTGTCATACAGATCTTTCACATGTTTGGTAAGAGTCACCCCAAGATACTTTATACTGTTTGTAGCTATTGTGAAGGGGGTCATTTCCCTAATTTCTTTCTCAGCCTGCTTATCCTTTGAGTATAGGAAGGCCACTGATTTGCTTGAGTTGATTTTATAACCTGCCACTTTGCTGAAGTTGTTTATCAGCTGTAGGAGCTCTCTAGTGTTTTTTGGGTCACTTAGGTAGACTATCATGTCGTCTGCAAATAATGATAGTTTGACTTCCTCCTTTCCAATTTGTATCCCTTTGACCTCCTTATGTTGTCGAATTGCCCGAGCTAGTACCTCAAGTACAATATTGAAAAGGTAAGGAGAAAGGGGGCAGCCTTGTCTGGTCCCTGATTTCAGTGGGATTGCTTCAAGTTTCTCTCCATTTAGTTTGATGCTGGCTACCGGTTTGCTGTATATTGCTTTTACTATGTTTAGGTATGGGCCTTGAATTCCTGTTCTCTCCAAGACTTTAAGCATGAAAGGATGCTGAATTTTGTCAAATGCTTTTTCAGCATCCAATGAAATGACCATGTGGTTTTGTTCTTTGAGTTTGTTTATGTAGTGGATTGTATTGATGGATTTCTGTATATTGAACCAACCCTGCATTCCCGGGATAAAGCCTACTTGATCATGGTGGATAATCGTTTTGATGTGTTCTTGGATTTGGTTGGCAAGAATTTTATTGAGTATTTTTGCATCGATGTTCATAAGGGAAATTGGTCTGGAGTTCTCTTTCTTTGTTGGATCTTTGTGTGGCTTTGGTATCAGTGTAATTGTGGCTTCGTAGAAGGAATTGGGTAGTGTTCCTTCTGTTTCTATTTTGTGGAATAGTTTGAAGAGTATTGGTGTTAACTCTTCTTTGAAGGTCTGGTAGAATTCTGCACTGAAACCATCTGTTCCTGTGCTTTTTTTGGTTGGAAGACTTTCTATGACTCCTTCTATTTCTTTAGGCTTTATGGGACTGTTTAGATGGTCTAGTTGGTCCTGATTTAATTTTGGTATTTGGTATCTGTCAAGGAAATTGTCCATTTCCTCCAGATTCTCCAGTTGTGTTGAGTACAGGCTCTTGTAGTAGGATCTGATGATTTTTTGGATTTCCTCAGTTTCCGTTGTTATCTCCCTTTTCATTTCTAAGTTTGTTAATTTGGATACTTTCTCTGTGCCCTTTGGTCAGTCTGGCTAAGGGTTTATCTATCTTGTTGATTTTCTCAAAGAACCAGCTCCTGGTTTTGTTGATTTTTTTGTATGGTTCTCTTTGTTTCTACTTGATTGATTTCGGCCCTGAGTTTGATGATTTCCTGCCTTCTACTCCTCCTGGGTGAAACAGCTTCTTTTTGTTCTAGGGCTTTCAGGTGTGTCATTAAGCTGGTAATGTATGCTCTCTCCATTTTCTTTTTGGAGGCACTCAGGGCTATGAGTTTTCCTCTTAGCACTGCTTTCATTGTGTCCCATAGATTTGGGTATGTTGTGTTTTCATTTTCATTGTGTTCTAAAAAGTCTTTAATTTCTTTCTTTATTTCTTCCTTGACCAAGGTATCATTGAGTAGAGTATTGTTCAATTTCCACGTGTATGTGGGTTTTCTATTGTTTCTGTTGCTATTGAAGACCACTTTTACTCCATAGTGATCAGATAGGAGGCATGGGATTAGTTCGATCTTCTTATATTTGTTGAGGTCTGTCTTGTGACCAATTATATGGTCGATTTTGGAGAAGGTACCATGAGGTGCTGAAAAAAAGGTATATTCTTTTGTTTTAGGATAGAATGTTCTATATATATCTGTTAAATCTAATTGGTCCAAAGCTTCAATTAGTTTCATTGTGTCCTTGTTTAGTTTCTGTTTTCCTGATCGGTCCATTGAGGAAAGTGCAGTGTTGAAGTCACCCACAATTATTGTGTTAGGTGCAATATGTGCTTTGAGTTTTAATAAAGTTTCTTTTATGAAAGAGGGTGACCTTGCATTTGGAGCATAGATGTTCAGGATTGAGAGTTCTTCTTGTTGTATTTTTCCTTTGACCAGCAAGAAGTGTCCCTCAGAGTCTCTTTTGATGACTTTGGGTTGAAAGTCAATTTTATCTGATATTAAAATGGCTACTCCAGCTTGTTTCCTGAGACCATTTGCTTGTAAAATTGTCTTCCAGCCTTTTACTCTAAGGTAGTGTTTGTCTTTGATCCTGAGGTGTGTTTCCTGTAAGCAGCAAAATGTAGGGTCCTGTTTACGTATCCATTCAGTTAGTCTGTGTCTTTTTATTGGGGCATTAAGTCCATTGATGTTAAGAGATATTAAGGAATAGTGATTGTTACTTCCTATCATTTTTGACGTTATTTTTTTAAATTTGATTGTTTAACTTCTTTTGGGTTTGACGAAAGGTTACTATCTTGCTTTTTCCAGGGTGAAGTTTCCCTCCTTGTATTGATGTTGTCCTCCTATTATCCTTTTTAGGGCTGGGTTTGTGGATAGATATTGGGTAAACTTGGTTTTGTCGTGAAATATCTTAGTTTCTCCATCTATGGTGATTGAGAGTTTTGCTGGATATAGCAGTTTTGGTTGGCATTTGTGTTCTCTTAGAGTCTGCATGAGATCTGCCCAGGACCTTCTAGCCTTCATAGTCTCAGGTGAAAAGTCTGCTGTGATTCTGATAGGTCTTCCTTTATATGTTACTTGGCCTTTTTCTCTTACTGCCTTTAGTATTCTTTCTTTGTTTAGAACATTTGGTGTTTTGATTATTATGTGACGGGAAGTATTTCTGTTCTGGTCCAGTCTGTTTGGAGTTCTGTAGGCTTCTTGTATATTCATGGGCATCTCTCTCTTTAGGTTAGGGAAGTTTTCTTCCATAATTTTATTGAAGATATTTGCTGGCCCTTTAAGTTGTAAATCTTCACTCTCATCTATGCCTATAATCCTTAGGTTTGGTCTTCTCATTGTGTCCTGGATTTCCTGGATATTTTGGGTGACAAGCTTTTTGCATTTTGCATTTTCTTTAACTGTTGAGTCCATGGTTTCTATGGAATCTTCAGCATCTGAGATTCTTTCTTCTATCTCTTGTATTCTGTTGTTGATATTTGCATCTCTGTCCCCTGATTTCTTCCCAAGGCTTTCTATCTCCAAAGTTGTCTCCCTTTGAGTTTTCTTAGTTGTTTCTACTTCTGATTTTAGATCCTGGATGGTTTTGCTTAGCTCCTTCACTTGCTTGTTTGTGCTTTCCTGTAATTCTTTAAGAGATTTTTGTGTTTCCTCTTTCATGACCTCAGCCTGTTGACCAAAGTTCTCCTGTATTTCTTTAAGAGATTTTTGTGTTTTGTCTTTCATGACCTCAGCCTGTTGACCAAAGTTCTCCTGTATTTCTTTAAGTGTTTTTTGCATTTCCTCCTTGTTGGCTTTTGTATTCTCCTGGATTTCTTTCAATGATTTTTGTGTTTCCCTTGCAAGGGCTTCTAACTTTTGATCCATTTTCTCCTGAATTTCTTTAAGTATGTCCTTCATGTGTTCCTGTACCAGCATCATGACCAGTGATTTTAAATCCAAATCTTGTTTTACTGGTGTGATGGGGTATCCAGGACATGTTGGTAGAGGAGAATTGGGTTCAGATGTTGCCATATTGCCTTGATTTCTGTTAGTGATGTTCCTGCGTTTGCCTTTTGCCATCTAGTTCTCAATGGTGTTAGTTTGTCTTGTCAGTGCTGGACTCACCAGTGCAAGCTGCCCCTTCCCAGTTGGCCTCTGGTGCACAGCTTACCTCCTGCACTGCTTGTAGACAGGGTGCTGCTGCCCAGGCTGTTCAGATCCCAAAGCAGGCACCCGAAGGCTCCCGCTGGGGCCCGCTGGATTCCCTGGAGCACACTGACTTCTCCCAGCTGGCCGTCCGGAAGCCAAGCTAGCCTCTTGCAGCTCTCCTGAATTTCTTTAAGTATGTCCTTCATGTGTTTCTGTACCAGCATCATGACCAGTGATTTTAAATCCAAATCTTGTTTTTCTGGTGTGTTGGGGTATCCAGGACTTGCTAATGTTGGAGAATTGGGTTCAGATGCTGCCATAATGCCTTGGTTTCTGTTAGTAACGTTCCTAAGCTTGCCTTTAGCCATCTAGTTTTCCCTGGTGTTAGATGATCTTATTGTCACTGTCTGGTGCTTCAACCTACTGTGGATCTTTAAGGTTATCTCTGCAACACTGGATGACTGGGTTTCCTCTGGCATAGATTACTAATATGCTGCCTTCCTCTTTTGTGCCTTTGGAGCCCTTCTCAGTCTTGCCTCAAGCAATGTTATACTTAGGTTGTCAAGGTCAACCTGGTGTTCTCTGTCTCCTCTATTATGGAGCGAAGATGGTGTGGTGGGGGTCACTCCCTCTGTTGATTCTCACATAGGACACAGGTCCCGAGATGGACTGGCTTACAGACGAACAACCTATGTGCTCAGTTCCTGAGTGCAGGCAGACCCCTGGCGGTTTGCACCACCAGAGATCTAAAGCTCAGGATGATACAGTACCTAGTGATCCTTTTCTGTCCTGGCAGGCAGCAAATATGGCTGTGGGGCTTCTCTCCTTCCGCAGCTCCCTGGGCAGGACACGGGGCCCCGAGCCCGGAGGGCTGGCAGACAAACCGCCTATGTGCTCAGTTCCTGAGTGCAGGCAGAACCCTGGCGGTTTGCACCACCAGAGATCTAAAGCTCAGGGTGATACAGTACCTAGTGATCCTTTTCTGGCAGGCATTGAGTATGGCCGTGGGGCTTCTCTCCTTCCTCAGCTCTCTGGGCAGGGCGGGCTGGCAGACAAACCTGCCTATGTGCTCAGTTCCTGAGTGCAGGCAGACCCCTGGCGGTTTGTACCACCAGAGATCTAAAGCTCAGGGTGATACAGTACCTAGTGATCCTTTTATTTATTCTTGAGATGGTAATTTAATTACAACACTCTCCCATCCCTTTCCTCCCTCCAAATCCTCCCGTGTATCTTTTGCTTCATCAGAGGGTGTCAGTTCTGTTGTTAATACAGGGGTAAACCTTGCCCTTGTGGAGACTCCACGTTGGTAAGACATTTCTTTAATTTTTCATATGCCGCGAGCTACCTCTTGAGACGCATGACCATGCTTACATTTGCCTTATTAAGATTTCATCATGAATTTGTGAGTAAAAGCCGGTTAATGGCTGTAGACAATGATTATACGTACCTGAGTGTATTCCTGCTTTCCGCTTTTCATAGGGAAGATTGAAATTTCTTGCATAGACTCAGATATCTTCTGCAAGAAATTTACTGTTATTGATTGATTTTATTTATATATTATTTATATCATTTTAAAAATTTATTGTTATTGATATTACTGCCCCTTGACTTCGAATTTGGGGCATCTGTTTTGAAATGCCTGATATATGCAATGTGGATGTTTATGTGACAACGTGCAACTCCCAGGATATCTGTCAACTAACATCTTACCTTGCGAGCCAGAAAACTTTTGCACTTCCATCTTACTTAGAGGGCTTGCTTCAAATTCAAGTTGTGGAATAAAAATATCATCTTCAGCCGGGTGGTGGTGGTGCAAGCCTTTAATCCCAGCACTTGGAAGACAGAGGCAGGCGGATTTCTGAGGCCAGCCTGGTCTACAGAGTGAGTTCCAGGACAGCCAAGGGCTACACAGAGAAACCCTGTCTTGAAAAAAAAAAAACCCCAAAACCCCATCATCTTCATTAAAATTCAGTACAATTTATTTATTCCTCAGTCACACCACAAGTTTGTTGTAAGACATGTTTTGCACGTTCCGGTGCATTCTTTTTTTGCCTCTTCCTCCACATGTATCTCTTTCGGGCTTTTCTTTTAATTTTATTTTCGAATTGCTTCTGTTGACTCATTCAAGCATCAATAAATTTCATAAAGTTGCACATTTATGCTCTTCCATAAATCCTACTTGGTTGTATGAGAGGATAACACCTTGCTTTTCCTAGGCCCGTTTGCTATTTTTTTCTTTTTCACAGGTTTGTGAAACCTGACCTTCATCTCCCTCAATCCCTTGCTGTCCCGTCTCCTCAACTCTTCCGCTAATTCCTGCAGCCTGACCTGTCTCCAGCGCTGTGACTGGTTTGATAGCAATAACCTTCTTAGTGCTTAAGAGTGGTTGCGAACACAGGGCTATTTCTAGAGCTCAGGGGAGCCAGTGATGCTCGGGGCTCTCTGTGAGAGCCTCATAGCGCCTGCCTTTGTGTTGTCCTCCTCCCTAGATTTGTATCTTCTTAGGTATTCTTATTTGATAATTGATAGAATGTACTGTTGGAATTGGAAAGCACTAGCTTGTAAAGCCCTGTGTGTGTGTGTGTGTGTGTGTGTGTGTGTGTGAGAGAGAGAGAGAGAGAGAGAGAGCCAGTCATAGGAACAAAACTCACAGCTATCCTGGAGTTTCACCGTGGCTAGGTGTTCCCCGCAACCCTGTTGATGTGGTCCTCTGCTCTCTCACGAGCCAGCTTATCTAGACCTGGACCTGAACTTCCTGGACCTACCTGGCTCTTCATTTCTCCTCTGAGCTGAACTCTGAAGCCTCTCTCTCCTGTGGGCTGATCTCTACAACAGCTTCTTCTCTGTCTGGGTATTGTCAGTGCATCAATGCAGACTCAGTTGACATTTCTACCAGCCCTCTGACAACTCTTGAATTCTTCTCTAGCCTCTTTAAATTATATCCGTCCTGTTAACTGCAGATGCACATGTACAGATATAGCTCTGTGTTGTGTGTGACATGAAAGCTGATATTAGTAGTTAAGATTGAAATGAGGGAAGCTGCATCTGCGCTGGCCAGATTACCAAGAAAGGCGGCGTTATCTGACAAATTGCTGCCGTGAACACCTAGTAAATCTGTTTTTATTTAGTAAATTCTGACAGTGTGGAAAGATAATACAAGTCCGTTTATGTTTCTGGTATATCATGCTTATGACAAATATACTCTTCTCTGTGTCCCTAAAATCAACTCGATTCCCTATATGCTGGGATATTTTAGTTTTAGACTTTACAGCTATTTAAATTGTATACTTTTGTTTGCACTTATGACTTTAAAACTTGAACAGAACATTTTTCATTTTATTTTTATTATTTAGGACCTTTATTAATGGGTGCTGAAAGTTTGTTGACTTTTTTGAAAAAAATTCAGATGTAAACTATTACAAATTAAAAGTGAAGTTCTTAAAAAAATCACAAGTTGACCAGATATGAGACAATTTAAAAACCATTAAAGGTGTATTGAGAAAAAACCAGGCCTTTTTTTTTTTTCCTTGAAAAACACGTTTGTCGTTACCAAATAGAGACATATTTGGTAAAAATAATAAAAACCCCATGCTGCAAAGATAATGCAGATAGTTCAAATGTTATCTGGTCAACAGGCAAAAAGCAAGGCACTTAAGGTCTTCAGCTACAATCTTTGTTTATTTCTTATTGCTGGAATTTCATATTTATTTTTTCTTGTTGGATGACCAGACTGGATGATGGTAGAGATGGTTTGCCGGCCGGTGTTTACTCAGCCTCAGCCTTCTCAGCCGTGGGAGCTGACGAATTTTGTCTCTTTGCCATCTTGTGGTTTGGGGTTCTCTGGGCATCTGCATCAGTAGTTGAAGTTGCGGCGATACCGACGTTGAGGTGGCTGCTGACCCTGGGTCTCATCTCTTTGATTTTCTTTGTCCTCTTCACTGCCATCCTCTCTAAGCTGTCTTTGGTGAGGAGGGCCCCTGCGGAATCGTGGTCTGTAACCCCATACATATTCTGTCTCACTGGTCTACCTTGCTCTCCTGTACCCTGGTTGTCAGCATCCTCCATTACTTCTTGCTCAGGGAGGTTGGAATACTGTGGTCAGTGCACATAGGGTTTATGTATGCATTAAGGTGGGAACCATCGCCTGGCCTTCAGGACTGCTTTCCAATCCCTAGTTTCCCCCTCCCCCCCACTATTCTGATAATTTGCTGGTAATTGCGTGGAGGATCCCATGACATGTATAGCGTCCATAATGGTTATAGTCTGGTGCGTATTTACTGCCTTGAACTGGAACTCCACCAGGGCCTGTAACATTTGCTGCCTCTGCACCCTTTTCTCCTTCAACAATGTCAAACTCCACAGTTCAACCATCTCCTAGACTGTGAAGGGACTTGCTGGGGCCATTTTTCTTTATGGCAGTCTGGTGTACAAATATATCTTCTTTAGTGTCATTCCTGCTGATGAAACCATATCCATCTTTACAATGAACCATTTTACTGTTCCCAAAACCTTCTTTGAGATGACCTTCTTGTCCCCACTGGTGGTTGTGGCACTGAGAGCCAGCAGGGGGCTGATGGGTCTTGGCCTCGCTGCTCATGGTTAGGTGATGGTGATTTGCGGCAAGGCTGCGACTCCTCCTGGGTGTGATGGTGTGGTGCTGTCAGGGCTCCCTGGGGTCTGTTCTCTGCTCTCACTACTGAGAAGTTTTCTAGAAACTTCTGCATATACCTTTATAATAAAACTGTTTCTTTTTTTTAAAAAAGATTTTATTTATTTTATGTATATGAGTACACTGTTGCTGCCTTCAGATATACACCAGAAGAGACATCAGATCCCATTGTAGATGGTTGTGAGCCACCATGTGGTTGCTGGGAATTGAACTCAAGATCTCTAGAAAAGCAGTCAGTGCTCTTAACTGCTGAGCCATCTCTCCAGCTGCCAAAAACGTCTTCTTTAGTTATAATTTTGCTCAAGAGATACTTATTTTTAAATTTTCCTTTATGCTTTTAGAAAAAATGTTTGCAGCATAAATAAACTACACTGACCAGGGAGTCTCCAACTAATTAACTGTCCTTCTTAAGGAAACCCAGCTTAGCTTTGCATCTGAAAGAACAGTAGAAATGATATTTTGATAAGACGAAACTTAAATGGATAGATTATAGGCCCATGCACAGCTATATTAATTCCCTTTCAGATTTCTTTCAGGAATAGTGCGCAGCTGGGTGATATTTAATTAGACTGAGAAGCAATGCTACTCAGTGGGTTACACATGCATTAGCGAAAGCCAGCATTACTGGAGGTGTTATATAAACTTGTTTTACTGTTAGATGTAGCTCCTATAAAAATCAATTTAATACCCACTACATGTGAAAAATGCCTGTCCTACTGATACTTCCTTACAGATGAGGGACAAACATAGTTTCTGGGCTTGTTAGAACATGTCAGAAGAAGAGGCACAATGTGAAGTTGTGATTTCAATTTTAATTTTTAAAGTTGGCCATCTATAGCCACTATTCATTTTTTGTGAGGGATGGAATCAAATATTAGTTCTGCCTTTCAGAGTACTCCAAAGTTATGAACTTTATAGTTCTACTTGCATCCGTATGCTATCTGCAACAGTTAAGTGTAGGATTAAGTAACTAGTACTGGGAGCCCAGAGAACAAGGTTGCAGAGGTTCAGAAGGACTTAAGGAAGTTGCAAGACTTCAGGCAGCTCCTAGTGGGAGGCTAGAGGAGCTGAGAGAGGCCATGCTGGCTCAGGAAAGCTATGGACCACAGGAGGGAGCAGAGCACAAAGGGAAGTATTGTGGTGACAAGAATTTCAACCCAGGTGTCCCTAAGTAGAATGAGAGACTTGTCTTAGAGTAAGTGTGTTTAGTAGAAAGATGTGCTCACATAGGCATAGGGAAACACCCAGATGGGTGTAGCAGGCTAGATCCAAGAAATATGAGATGAGTACTGGGGCAGGTACCCTGAGAGGGTGCCCCAGAGGGGTGTAGAAGGCTGGTATCTTGGGAAGGCTCCCCTGGAAGATGTAGAAGGCTCCAGGAGCTAGAGAGACACTTAAGAGATAAGGGATGGTTAGAGGAGTGGAGAGGAAAAGTAGCTGGAAAGATAGATTCTAGAATTTGGAGCCAAATTTGGTAAGTGGCAGAAGCCAGTAGGACCAAATGATCCACATAGACCTCAGAGAAGTCAAATTAGTTGCATGGTTTGGAGAAGCCAAGTTCCTTGGAAGAGATCTCATTTATGCCAGTTCTGGGTTCCAGCACCAGATAAATAAACATCAAGGACATAAGCGCTCCCAGGTATGGTTGAGGAGAAGGGATTTGTTGTAGGCATGAGAGAACAGCTAGAGAAGAGACATCTGGAAGGGTCCAGACTGAACTGGTCCATTTCATGGGGAGGGGTGAGAGAACAAAAGAGGAAGGGAGAGGAACCAGCAGACAAGGGACCACCTGTCCAAAATGGCAGAGGTCATATAGGGATCGGAGGACACTGGGCAAAGGGAAGCCCATCCCAGTCTCTTGGTTGGAGAGGCTGAGGGTACGGGGTGGGGTATGCCAGCCAGGATGACTGTGTAACATAGGGACTGTGGGACTGGTGGCCAGAGTCTGTTTTGGTATGCTAAATAGGCACCCTAGTTAGTCATTTGCCCTGAGTTTGAGACCTAACTGTTGTAGGATAGTGAACCCTGAGATTGTATTTATTTACTGAAAAAACAAAAAAACAAAAGCACCTGCTTCTAGTTGTGGTGTGGCTCAGTCCTTGCACACACCTTTAATCTCTCTGGCTAATATAGAGAAACACCCTTTGTACACACCTTTAATCCCAAACAATGAAGTTAGTGTGTATGGTTCGTAGAAGGAAGCACCATTTTTGAAAGTGATGTCTAAATAAGTGGCAGACAAAGTGACAAATCAGAGAAAGATTTGATAGAATAGGATATGCCTGACTCTCACAAGGAGAAGAAAGTAGGAAAGTGAAATTACTTAAGAGAGAAGTTTGCCCGCACGCGCATGTGCGCGAGTGCACGCACGCACACACACACACACACACACACACACAGAGGGAGAGAGAGAGAGAGAGAGAGAGAGAGAGAGAGAGAGAGAGAGAGAGAGAGAGAGAGACAAACACACGTTGAAGAGGAAACAATCTAGACACAGGTAAAGACAGAATAAGCTAGAGAAGGAGAGGGAGAAGAAGGAGCCAGAAGATTAGAATACATTGCCAACATTAGTATGAGGCCAAGCAGAGCAATTCAATCAGAGGCTAAGAAAGAAGTCAGTTTGAATCTGTCAGCTTGGTAAGGAGTTTTGAGCCAGAAGAGTTGGGTTGAACCAGCCAGCCAGCCAGCCAGCCAGCCAGCTAGAGATCGGAAAGAACAAGAAAGGGTGAGCTCATTCAGCACTAAGTCTCAGAGGCTGAAAACATTCTAGGCCTAGATTAGATTGTATGAAGGCTAGATGCTTCCAGGACTAGGCCTAGGTTAGGAGACAGAGGCAATAAGCCTCCGAGACCACAATTACAGGAGAATAAAAGTTACTTTTATACCTAACAGTTTTGAAAAAAAACTAATCAAGGTGTAATATTACAAACTTTTCATCCTAATCTTGATTTATATATTCTTCCATCAAATATTGTGAAGGTAATACAGAGAAGCATACACTATAGACAATCTTTTTGTTTATCTCCTAATTTAATCTGAGGCTATATTTGATTTCCTAAGAGAATATATTGACACAGCTCGTTTGATTTCACCTGCCCATCAAATGATCTGAAAAATCAAAACCTTTCAAACACAATACTCACAAGTCAGGTTGAAAATATTAAAGCATGACACTTCAGCTTTATAATCCAGGATGTTTTCCTACCATATCTTCAGAAGAATTCAATCAGTTGGTTATCTGAAATTTCCTTCTGTGAGAAACACATTCCCACCACCACCTATTACAAGGCACTGTGAACAATCATCCTGTCTTAGGGTTTTACTGTTGTGAAGAGACACCATCATCACAGCAATTCTTATTTAAAAAAAAAACATTTAATTGGGGCTGACTTAAAGTTTTAGAGGTTTAATCCATTATCATTATGGCAGGAAGCATGGCAGTGTGTAGGTAGACATGGTTCTGCAGGAGCTGAAAGTTAATGTATCTTGATGTACAGGCAGCAGAAGGGGACTGTGTCTGTCACACTGAGCATAGCTTGAGCATATATGAGACTTCAAAACCCTCTTACACACCACTGTATTTCCTCCAACAAGGCTACACCCACTTCAACATGGCCCCACCTCCCAATCAAGGCCACATCCACTTCAACATGGCCACACCTCCCAATGAAGGCCATACCCACTTCATCATGACCACACCTCCTAATCAAGGCCACACCTACTTCAACATGGCCACACTTCCTAATAGTGCTACTCTTTATGGGCCAAGCATTCAAATACATAAGTCTTCATGGACCCTTCCTATTCAAACCACCACATGACCTAATTTTCAAACAAGAAAAATAAAGTCACTTCTCCCCGATGACAGAAACTTTTAAGTTTTTCTGAGCTTGGCAAATGCATATGTCTTCTTATACTCAAAGATGGTTTTATGGTAAATTCTGAACAAGCTTTTCCAAACAATTCCACTCTGTGGCTGTCAAGGGTTTGTACATTCAGTGGGTTATAATTCAGTGAGAAAGGCAGCAATCTTCATTTCAGGCCGTGTGTAGTGGCATACATTTCCCTCCCTCTCTATGGAGCACTGTGAGGATTACAGACAGACATGTGATTTTCCTTTGGGAAATATCTATTTTCCCAAATCTCAGACCACTTTTCCATACTGTAGACTTTAAAGTTCAATTCTGTACCGTGAAATGTCTGCCCACTTTCTGTTTAAATCCAGAAAGAGTGTGACCTGTACATAGGCTGTATGTATGCGCCTGCCCTTTATAGGCAGTAGACACTGGCCTAAGCACTTGCCTACTTTTTCTTCTTTGTAATGAAAAACAAAAAGGCTTAAAAGCTTTTCAGAGTATTGTTTGGGAAGAAAGGAGACCTAAAAAATGTTAATGGTCCTTTAAAAAAAGAGTCGAGAGTAAACAATGTATGTAATTATCTTGCCAGTGAGTGCTGCTAATTAAAGTGTAATCATGCTATTAGCACACACACCTGCTGTTATGTAAGCGGTCCACTTCTTGCTGAAAAACTTAATTTGGAGTAGGATTGAATCCTCAGTGCATTTCCTTAAGGGATGTCCCCTTCACAGTGCTGCATTAGATTTACTGATTTGAGGACATGGTTCTGAACATCGTTTTCACATACTTCCAAAGGGTGAGTTTCAACCCTTTGCTAAGTTTTCTTCTGAGCAGAGGAAAATTATAATTTAGTCTTTGTCAAAGTCACCAGAATGCAGTTTTCCCTTGTCTTGGGTCATAGAAGATCTCAAAGCACATCCTCTAGTGTCTGATTCAATGTGGAAGATAGCCACAGTGCCATCCCTTTCTCTATATCAGCAATACCTGACCTTTTATTTTAAAATATTTAGAACACAACATTTTATGATTATTGTTCTGTGAAATGAGGTTATTTTTTCCCCACACTACCTCAATACTGTGTCGCCATAAACCATATTAAAAGAACCTGTGTTCACCTGTCTTGCCATCTATCACACTGTCAGCATCAAGGGCAGCAAAACAGAGCACAGAGATCACCCTGAGCCTGATCAGACCCCAGGGTCCTGAGATGAGAACTGAGAACACACTTCAGCTTCAGAATGTTTTCCAAACGATGCACTGTAAATATTTATGCTTCAAGAAACGCCACACATTCAATCTAGTTAGAATACAAAGTGTGGAACTCAGTAATGTGGTTCCAAAGGGTGAGACCCAATAATTACCATCTCTTCAGTTAGTGGAGACATTAATGAGTTATAGAAATCTAAATATTGGCCTAGAGCTGGGAAGAGAGAGTTTAATCATCGTTTAAAGGCATTCAATGAGAAAGAAAAGACATCCAAGAAGGGAAAAAAGATCTAGCAGCATGGCAGAGATCTGGGAGTGAAGGGGAGATAGGACATCAAGATAGATGCTTCTTGTGGTACCCGGTGTCATGGTACCCAGTGTCATGGTACCCAGTGTCATGGTAACCAGTGCCATGGTACCCAGTGTCGTGGTACCCAGTGTCATGGTAACCAGTGCCATGGTACTCAGTGTCATGGTACCCAGTGTCATGGTACCCAGTGCCATGGTACCCAGTGTCATGGTAACCAGTGTCATGGTACCCAGTGCCATGTTAAGGATACCTTTAGTAGGAGGTTTGCTGTTTAATTTATATAGTCTCTTACAGGTACATTACATATTTCAGTATGTACCTTCAAAAGAGTCAGTATACCAAGTGTGGGTAACAAATAATAAGGCAGATTCAGGAAAGGAACAGAGCTGAAACAAGACCCCCAAAATTGTGTAAACCAGGAGAATGTTGAGTAGTCCAGGCAACCATGTCCTCCATGCACCCCGGAGTACTCAAGGAAGTCCTGCTGATGCAGTTAGTTTTCCACAAAGACAGAGAGGAGGGCTCCTGAAGTTAATTAATGGATTCTCTTGAGATGAGTCCTCCTTTTCTGACATCACATCACAAGATTATTTAAAGGACAAACTAAGGAAATCTACTGAAGAGCCAAGAAAATAAGTCCAGGAAGGAAAAAAAAGCACAGGAGTTTGGATCATTTTTCTCACTTTACTTTTGTTTACTAATTGTGGTGGTTTCACCATGCTTGGCCCAGGGAGTGGCATGACTAGGAGGTGTGGCCTTGTTGAAGTAGATATGATCTTGTTGGGGGAAGTGTGTCATTGCAGGCGTGGGCTTCAAGACCTTCATCCTAGCTGCCTGGAAGTCAGTCTTCTGCTAGCATCCTTCAGATGAAGATGTAGAACTCTCAGCTCTTCCTGCACCATGCCTGCCTGGATGCTGCCATGCTCCAGCCTTGATGATAATGGACTGAACCTCTGAACCTGTAAGCCAGCCCCGATCAAATGTTGTTCTTTATAAGAGTTACCTTGGTCATGGTGTCTGTTCACAGCAGTAAAACCCTAAGATCTGAGACCATTATATGTAAAGAGTTGCAGTGTTTTCATGTATGTAAGATTTTTTCTGATCTTATAGAAACAAATAACAGACAACAAAGACCTTTAAGATTTTTCTACCACTGTTCTCTAGCATTAACTCTCAAATTAATGTGTGTGGGGTTTGTAGTATATTTGATTTTTAAAACTGTTGCTTGAGCTTCTGACTAGAATATCATTTTCAGAAGCTCTTCAGTGAATTTTGCATTGGGATTAGGATAAAATTTCCAACAACCTTTGAAATGAGTCTGACCAGATTCTTACAACTTAAAAATAATTATATACTCATACAAAGTAACATGCTCAACATTAGTAGTTGTAAAATTAAAATGTTGATCTCCTTATACACCGATGAAGGTACTTTTCTATACCTTACGATGTGAAGAATATAGCTATCTATGTGAGAACAAATAAGCACACCCATCTCTTTCTTTTCTTCCCTTTCTCCCTCTTGCTCTGGCCCCTGCTCACTCCAGCCCCACCACCTATCTCTTTTATGTGATGATTTGCTTTCATTGCTAATAGGTGCTTGAATTACATTCATCATGTAGATATTTCTCAGGCAGAAAGTGTCCATGTGCAGACAAAATTTAATTTAGGAGTCAGACCTAGGGATGCTCCTTCATTTTTCTCCCAAAAGACATCATTATAAAACCCTATCAGTCAAATCCTCAAAATATTTATTATATCCAAGTACTTCCCGTGTCCTTAATTACTACCACCACAAGGTACATGGTGATACCCTATCTTGCCTACTTAAAAAAAATTATTATTATAATTTGCTGTCCTGGCTTAATTGTAGTTTCTTCTACCACTTTGAGATACTACACACGGCAGTTTTGAAACTTCTCATCTTTTTCTTGCTTTCATGTTTTATCATACCTCTTTAATTCATAATCCATGATTTAATTTATGTTCTATCCGCCTTCATAGCCAGACCTACCCCATCTTTCCAATATTATCTGCCTTCATTCTTTGCTTAAGTTAATTTCCTCAATCTCTTGTGTCTGTCTTTTAGTTTAACTATTCTAAGAGTTTTCTTAACATATCATTTTATTTGGTGAGAACAATTTCTTTACTAAGCTTCAAGGGTAGAGTATTTTATATGCTCACTCAAATGTTTTCTTCTCAGAGGGCTGGCCATGATGATTCTTGACCTGGGACAGCAGGTCATTCTTCAGTGACAGGTTCCTGGGAGTAAAGACTGGGAGATCAGGAGGTGAAGAAGAGAGGAAAGAAGGGGTGAAGAGGTTTTGCATAATCTGTGTCTTATGTCGAGCAAGTTTATTAAGAAGCACAGCATCTTGCACACCATTTGCAGGGGGAACATGTGACAGAGTCAGCAGAAAGCTAATTAAACAATGCTGGCAAAGAGAACAGAGGACACCTCAGGCACAGCTGCCTTAGGGCTGGTGATCATCCCAGGGGGAAGAGTTGAGTTCCCAGAAACTGCAAACTTGATTCTTTCAAGGCCATGACCCCACCCGAGACCAGACCTCGCCAATTCTATACCTGGGCAAGGACACGAAACTAATGTTCCCTTTTCCTTTACCTCAGGGCCTCTGAGAAAGCCTTGGATTAGCCTGGCCTCCGACAATTGCATTTACAAGGATCTTTTATTTATTCCCTGCCAAATCATTGTATATATTGTGATCTAGATAAACAATCTACCTCCATATGTAATGCATGTATGTATATATATGTTTATATGTTTGTATATATGTATGTTTTATGTATGTGTGTATCATCTACTTATACCTATCATCTATATCTATCACCTATTTAAAATCTATTAATCTGTATCATCTATGTCTACATATTGTCTATATATCATCTAGCTTCATCATCTATTATAGATCTGCCATCTATGCATATATATATCATATATATGATCTATTGTTTGTTAACGTCATTGTTGTCTATCACCATAACTGAAGTACAAATTGTAAGAGAAGGAATATTAATTACATTCTAAATACATTGGCCTTGATAAATGATTCAATGAATGAATGAATCAATGAATGAATGAGTAGAAGTTAGAAACTGCCTCGTGTGACAGAAGTTTTTTACAGCTTGATTTTTGTGGCTAAGACACTCACAGAACATTCCAGAATTTCTGGGGTTCACCAGTTGTACTGGCTGGTTTTGTGTGTCAACTTGACATAGGCTGGAGTTATTATAGAGAAAGGAGCCTCCCTTGAGAAAATGTCTCCATGAGATCCAGCTGTGGGGCATTTTCTCTGTTGGTCATCAAGGGTGGGAGGGCCCCTTGTGGGTGGTGCCATCCCTGGGCTGGTAGTCTTGGGTTCTATAAGAAAGCAAGCTGAGCAAGCCAGGGGAAGCAAGCCAGTAAGTAACATCCCCCCCCCCCCCCCCGTGGCCTCTGCATCAGCTCCTGCTTCCTAACCTGCTTGAATTCCAGTCCTGACCTCCTTTAGTGATGAACAGCAATGTGGAAGTGTAAGCTGAATAAACCCTTTTCTCCCCAACTTGCTTCTTGGTCATGATGTTTATGCAGAATAGAAACCCTGACTAAGACACCAATGTAGTGAATGAAAGTACCATGATTCATGTACATCTTTGTTTGACTTCAGGTACTAGATTCTTTTTTTTTTAATTTTCTATATTCTTTGTTTACATTCCAAATGATTTCCCCTTTCCTGGTTTCCCCTCCCCATAAGTCCCATAAGCCCTCTTCCCTCTGCCCTGCCTGTTCCCCAATCAGCCCCCTCCCACTTCTCTGACCTGGCAATCCCCTGCAATGCTGCATCAAGTCTTTCTAGGACCAGGGCTCTCTCCTTCCTTCTTCTTGGTAATGATTTGAATTGTGTCTTGGGTATTCAGAGCTTCTGGGCTAATATCCACTTATCAGTGACTACATTCCATGTGTGTTCTTTTGTGAATGGGTTACATCACTTAGGATGATATTTTCCAGTTCACAGCAAGCTTATTTATAATAGCCAGAAGCTGGAAAGAACCCAGATGTCCCTCAATGGAGGAATGGATACAGAAAATGTGGTATATTTACACAATGGAATACTACTCAGTAATAAAAAAGAATGAATTCAGGTTCTAAATTCTGATCTTTCCATGCTGAACTTTACCTGTGCCCATAGAAAAGGACAGAAGTCGGTATTCTTCAGAAGCCCTTGTCTTTGCCTGTGGCTGAGTTTGAGAGGTAAAGAAAATCTGACAATATGGTTCAATGCATGTTTTTGAATAAAAAGAAAAAAGAAGAAATAAAGAAGGAAGTGCTTTGACTTCCTGTGACTGCTCCTAGGTATGGTGGAAGAGAAGCTTTTATTGTAGATAAAAGGGAGAGCATATCAGAGACCTCTGGGAGAGTCCGGCATGAACATGGCCAGACTGAGCTGAGCTGTGTGAGGGGAGAGAGTGAGGGAGAGAAAGAGAGGAGCGACTGACAGAGAGGGTTTGCATGGGTCAAGAGGCTGGCCAAGAGACTAGGAGGGTAAAGCTAGAGCAAAGGCCCGGCAATCAAAAATGTCTGGATTATATAAGGAAGGCCACCTGGGAGAAAGGCAGTCAGCCCCTGTGCTGGAGAAATTTCAGGTAGGGGGTAGGGTATGCCAGCCAGAAGGACCCTGAGGCAGGTGGGGACTGAGGGATGCTGGGACCACCTGAAGGCAGGTCCACTTTGATATGTTAAATAGTCACCTCAGCCATTTGTTCTGGGTTGGAGACTTAATAGCCTTGTGCCCAAACCTCTTACTATAAATTTCATTGTCCAGAGAAGGATCAGACTCCCTTCCTCCTCCCCTTCCCCTCCCCCTCCCCCTTTCCTCCCCCTTGTCCCCCTTCCCTCCCCTTCCCCCTCCCCCTCCCTCTCCCCTTTCTTCTCCCCCCTTCCTCCCCTTTCTTCTCTCCTCCCCCTTCCCTTCCATCTGCCCTTCCCCCTCACCCTCCCCTTCTCTTCCCTTCCCTCTCCCCTTCCCCCTCCCCTTCCCCCTCACTCTTCCCTTCCCTCTCCCCTTCCCCCTCCCCTTCCCCCTCCCTCTTCCCTTCCCCTCCCCCTCCCTTCCATCTCCCCTTTCCCCTCCCCTCCCCCCTCCCTTCCTCTCCCCTTTTCCCACCCCTTCCCCTACCCCTTCCCCTCCCTTTCCTTTCCCCTTCCCCCTCCCCTTCCCCTCCCTTTTCTCTCCCCTTCCCCCTCCCCTTCCCCTCCCCTTCCATCTCCCTATACCCCTCCCCTTCCTCCTCCCATTCTTCTTCCCCCCTCCCTTACCCTTCTCAGCTGAGGGCAGTGTTTTGGAATGGTCAATTTACTTCCCAGGTCTTATTAATCCAGGTAACTTGTGTCTGCAGGTAGCACTGATAAACCTCCTCCTTACAATAAGGACTTAGTTTTTTTTTTTTTTTTTTTTTTTTTTTTTTTTTTTTAAATTAGAGGACACAGTATCTTTTTGCACATCTTCTGGGGAACAACTCTTAGAGCACAGACAACATGTCATTCCAGGCTATAATGTAGCTTTTAAGAATTGATAACAATGTAGCTCTGTTCACTCCTACCGAAGATCCATGATGTTAAGATGAACTGCCTGTAGAGCATTTCTTAGAATGGTATAATTTCAGAATTTATATCAATTCTAAAAACAGTTTTTCTTAGCTGAAAGCCATTTGTATTTTCTTTTTTAAAAAAATTCATTTTATGTATATGAGCACACCATAGCTGTCTTCAGACACACCAGAAGAGGGCAGCGAATTCTATTACAGATGATTGTGAGCCACCATGTGGTTGCTGGGAATTGAACTTAAGGCCTCTGGAAGAGGAGTCAGTGCTCTTACCTGCTAAGCTCTCTCTCCAGCCTCTGTAATTATTTTTTTAAATATTTATTGCATAAGTGCCACAGTTTAGAAAAATCATATATATATTGTTATCCCTGAGTGTTGGTGAGAAATTGGTTTCCAGGAACCCTCTCAGGTACCAAGGACCTTTGTCAGAACACAGGATTCCCCAGCATGTAATAAGGATTCCCTACATGCTCTACTATGTTCATAGCAGCCCTATTTATAATTGCCAGAACCTGGAAAGAACCCAGTTATCCCTCAACAGAAGAGTGGATGCAAAAAATGTGGTATATCTACACAATGGAGTACTATTCAGCCATTAGAAACAATGAATTCATGAAATTCTTAGGCAAATGGATGGAGCTAGAGAACATCATACTAAGTGAGGTAACACAGTCTCAAAGGATCAATCATGGTATGCACTCACTAATAAGTGGATATTAGCCTAGAAAACTGGAATACCCAAAACATAATCCACACATCAAATGAGATACAAGAAGAAAGGAGGAGTGGCCCCTGGTTCTGGAAAGACTCAGTGAAACAGTATTCGGCAAAACCAGAATGGGGAAGTGGGAAGGGGTGGGTGGGAGGACAGGGGGAGAGAAGGGGGCTTATGGGACTTTCGGGGAGTGGGGGGCTAGAAAAGGGGAAATCATTTGAAATGTAAATAAAAAATATATCGAATAAAAAAAAAAAGAATGAGCCATGGTAAGTAATGCCTTGGGGACCTGTGAGAGAGGCTTCAGAGGAAAGCACTCTGCCTTTCCTCAGGTGTATTTTGTCCCCTGGATTGTTCTTGGACATGATTTTGTGACTCTTGGGACAATCATTTACATTCAGTTTTTGTTTTGTTTATTTCACAAGGAAATAAAGTGGGAAAGAAAGTAAAAGATTTTAAAACCCAAAGAGTTCCATTATGTGTGTGGCTCAAAGAGCCTCATGTGTAAAGAAAGCAAAGTCACCTCATTGGAACGGCTAAATGGCCTCACAAAAATTCCTCCTCTCCTTTATACGTAGTTCAGTATGTATTAAAATGTCTTTCCATGTATCAGCGGTGCTTAAAAAACGGTGTCTTTTGTGATGTATTTAAGAAGGTGATGTTCGGATGTGGTGTGTTTTATCTCTAAAATAATGCAAATTAAATCCCGCGTGGTGGATCGAACAAGCAAGTAGTTTAATTGAAAACATGTATCTCCAGGGCCTTGGTGAGGTTCACCACACACCAGAGGCATTGCAACCCTTGGAAACTGGGTTGAAGGGCCTCCCTCCATAGCGCACATCTCCTTGTTGGAAGCAGCAGTTGAACATAATGTAGGCGTCAAGCTCACGCCTGGCATTCTGCCTGTGGCTAGCTTGGAGGGAACGGTCAGGAAGGAGTAGGGAAAGTGCCGGTGTGAACCTGCTAACTAACTTCCTTCTCCGACAGTGAAGAGGTGGCACAGACACACACCGTGTTCCCTCGCCCAGGCTTCTTTTTCATCTCTCCTGTATAAATGTATTCACAGCTTTTATATGTGCTGAAATTAATGGCTTTTGGAAACACTCATTAAGGGGAGTGTGCTTTCCTGTAATTGCTTTTCTTTTTATCGCTTCGGTTTACCCAACCGTAATTCTTTCCTTTTATGAAAATAAACTAAGCAATTAGGTCGAGGACAAGATGGTGTACGTTACTGCTGGTGTGCTCCCTGCCCAAATTTGCACTGATGGTTTCATTACTTGTTTTCTTCATTGTCAGATGGGGGGGGGTGTCCCTCATTATCCTCTGCACCTCTAAGGAATATTTCTCTCTCTAAAGTCCAATGCAGAAGTTTTCAGGTCATTTCGAAGAGGCATGCGATAGCAGGGAGACATCTTGGGTATATTTTAAGTGTTTCAGATTACTACAGTAGGCATGCGGGGTAAATTTTTATATTACCACATTATCCTGTGGCATCTGAACAGTGCAGTAAATGTCACCAGAGGATGGAGGTGGTGTATACCCACTTCCTAAGTCCCTTTGAAGATGCTGTGACCCAATGACCTTCGACCTCCACTTCTCAATATACTAGAAGATATTAGCAAAAAGGGGAAATGGTTGACTAAGGATAGCAGTGAAGATAGTTTCAGCCCATAATCGTTAATCTTAGACTGCCCGCTTCTAACTGATGTTTCCCTGGTTTTACTTTCCTATTTTACAAAATGGAGATGATGGTGTTTGTTTAATCATATGTCTTTAAGGACTATAAACAGATGATATCTATTTAATCATCTGTCTTTAATGATTATAAACAGATAAAACATCTAGAAATCTTGTATGTAATGTCAGATGGGAAATAAAAGACTCATACATGGAATTTAACTTAGTTTTTTCTTCTTTAAATAATGCAAGCAAATAATATGTGTTTAAGTGAGACTTTTGAACCTTTGTATCCCTATGTGTGAACTTTTCTGAGACAGGGTCTCCTTCTGAAAGCCAGACTGACCTTAAAGTCACAGTGACCTAGGTGAATGATTGGCTCAATTTAATCCTCAGCAGTACCATGATTCATTTTACTATACATGCAGTAGATTAAATGAACTCACAGGGCCTAGAAATTTCTATTATCAAGTTAACAGTATTTATGAAAATTCAGGTCACAGGGGACTGATGTTATCTAGAAGAAAGATAGAAAGCTTCGGGGCCGTGGAGATATGTAGGTATTCAAATTAAGGAAAGATAGCAAAAATCCTTACGGATAGTAATAAATGGGAATTCACAGTCAGTGTGGATTTAGGAGAGATTACTTTATTCTATTGTTAATTAAGACCAGAGAAACTGCCTAACAGGGTCAGCAAATCCTTGTCCCCGACTTTTTAACAATATCCTGCAAGGAGGCTAATATGTTTGATGTTCAAACACCAAGAGTTATTCTGGGAGATGCCAGCCATCAGGATTTTACTGTGCACTATCCTGAATTTTATGCTTCAGATACAATACATTTTAATGGTATTTTGTAGCATGTAGAACACATGCTAAATAAACAGAGCATGGTGTTCTCAACCCAAGAACTATTAAAATGTCTTCTGCTGGATATGACTTCCCTCTTTATGTGTGAATTCCTTCTTTCTTTCCTTTTCTTTTTCATTTTCGTTTTCTTTTTCTTTTTCTTTTTTTTTCTTTTTAAATCAGGTTAAGCAATCGGTCCTATTGAATCATTACCATTCTGGTCAATTTTTTTCCTGTGTTTGGACATACTTGAAAGTTATTTGAGCATGATATTTTTCTTTTTTCTCTTAGACCCATGATGAAAAAAATCTAATATGCTTTTTAAAAATGTATTGACAAAAATCACACCCCTATTATATAATAGTACTACACGAATCTTTTCTTATTACAACTGCTTCTTCCAAGGATTAGGGTTGCTTTGTATTTCTGGTTGAAAAGGCTTCATTCATAGTAACATTCTATTTTAGTGACATTATGGAATTTCTGTTTCCTTAAAAAAAGCCAGAAATATTATAAGAATTTGTTTTGGTCCCAGGTTTGGGGATATGGGGCTGCTCTAGACTGTTCACAGCAGTGGGGGGCGTTGGAACTTCAAATTGGTATACATAATACTGTGGTGACTCTTGAGTTACAGTCTCCTCCCTTTTACAACATTGCTCAAACTATATCTCATGGAAAGATTTAAAGTGTGTATCCCTGTTATTGTAAATGGGGGAGGGAATACAGGCTGAGGAAATGGCCAACCAATAACCAGCCTGACTTGAGACCCATCCCATGGGCAAACACCAAGCCCTAACACTACTAATGATACTCTGTTATGCTTGCAGACAGGAGCATGCTGTCCTATGAGAGGCCCCACCCATCAGCTGACTCAGACAGAGATTCCCACTGCCAAACAGTAGATGGAGCTTGGGTTCTCGTATGGAAGAATAGGAGGAAGCATTGTGGGAGTCAAAGGGGATAGGAACTCCACAGGATGATAGAGTCAACTAACCTGGACCTCTGGGGCTCTCAGAGTCTGAACCACCACCCAAGGAATATAATGATAAAATAAAAAGTAGCACATTATAATAGGACAAAACAAATAGAAAGAGTCCAAGAAAAAGGCACAAGAAACAAATAGAGATGCAGAGATTCACTCATTCACACACTCTAGGATCTCAAACACTGAACCGGAAGCCCTAATATATACCCAAAGGACCTATAGGATAAGAACAGAGAAAAATGCGAATAAAATAAAATAAAATAAAATGAAATAAAATAAAATAAATAAAATAAATAAAATAAATAAAAGGAAAGAAAATTTAAAAGCCTGATGCAACATTATCGAACAAGGGACTTTCAATGGTACCATTGAGTTTGTTTTTTGTTGGCCATTTCACCGTGGGGCATATAGCCTACCTTGAAGAGTAGTTTGTTTCTCTAGTGAGTCTCCCTTGGGGAAAACTAAATTTTCCTTTGCAGGTGGTTATCAATTGGAGATAGCCTCACAGTTAGGGATGGAGCCTTGTGTACACTTCCCCTCTCAGCACTGGGACCCCATCTGGTGTAGTCCAGTGCAGGCCCCATGCATGCTGCCTCCATCTCTGTGAGTCCATATATACACTGACCTCATTGAGAAGACCTTATCTTCTTGCTCTCCTCTGTCTCCTCTGGCTCTTGCAGTCTTTCTTGTTCCTCTTCTACAAGGTTCCCTGACACCTGAAGGGAAGGATTTGATGGAACCTGTTTAGGGCCGAGTGTTCTGAGGTCTCTCGCTCTCTGCATAATGTCTGGCTGCAGTTCTTTGCATTTATTCCCATCTGATGAAGAATAAAGTGTCTCTGATGATGACTGACCAAGGGACTGAACTATGAGTGTAACAGGATGCCATCAGGAGTCATTTTATTGCTATGTTCTTTTGGCAGAACAGCAGTATTTGGTTTTACCCTGGCTCCCTGAATTATACAGTCTCAGGTTCTTGGCCATCCAAGTGTTGGGTATGGCATCTGACTCCCAGAGTAGGCTTTAAATCAAATCAGATATTGGTTGCTTACTCCTACAAGCTTTGTGCCGCCATGACACTAGCATATCTTACAGGCAGGATGCCATTGCTTGTAGCTGGGTTGGTGTAGGGGCGGTTCTGATACTAAGGTCCTGTTCCTCAATTGGTTCTTGATCGATCAGTAAAGATGCCATGAGTCAATTGCTGGGAAGAAGGAATAGGCAAGACTTCCAGTTCCTGCAGGCAAGCTAGCAGATGCAGAGAGGAGAGAGAGGGTTTTCGATATACACTGGAAGGACAGAAAGTGACCAGCCATGCGAGATCTTGCTGCTTCTCCAGGTGAGAGGATGGGATGTTGAGCTAAGACTAAAGGCAACTGAGCAGCTAAAGTTGAGGACAGATTTAGGTTGGTGTTTACATTTTTCCTTGGATAGCATGCAGAGTACCTTCCTATACTAAAGATGCTAACATATAGGAGAGGAAGCTTTAAGTAGGCACCAGCTTAATGATTTCATGTTCGGTGAGTTGTGTAGGTGTTGTCTGTAGCAATGTGGCCTTGCTGTCAATTTGTGAAAAGTGACCTAGATAGTCTTGGCAAAAACTTGGGTTGTTTGGGGGTTCCTGTGGGACTTCTTTGGATAATAACTCAATTAGATATAACTCTTTCCTAGTACTGGTAGCTTCATTTACTGATAAAAGATGTCCAGTTGGGGTTCTTTCTCCCATTATTTGGCTATTTCATTTAGATTGCCCTCAGAAATGTATATATTTTAGAAAGCTTCTACTTATTAAATTTGCAAACTACCCCTCAAATGGCCCTTCATTTTATTTGTCTCTCCCTGCATCCCATAAGACAACCCCCTCTTCTTTCCCCCTTCTGACTTGATCCTCCCATTCTACTCCCTCAATCCATCCATAACTATTTTATTTATCTTTCCCAGGGAGATCCCTCCCTCCCACTTAGTCCCCTACTCTTGTGGTAGCAGGGCTCAAGTGGGAACATATTGTTATGTCTGTTATATTGATTGTGTTTTTTCTCTCGTGTCTAGCCATCTTGGTTCTGGAAGATTGTAATTTTAGGTGCTGATATCTGGTCAAGTCTTTGTTGACTGGGTGCTTTGTTTCTTGGTTTCTGTTGTCCTCTCTCTGGTTCATAGGAGGGTGTGCTGGCTGCGTGTTACCTGATAGGGGTTTCTTCTGGGATTCTGCTAGGCATGGCCACTAGGGGTTGTGGGTAAAATATGTATAGGTATTAGAAACTAACACTTAGGGATGGCCACTGAGGGGTTCACAGGAGGATTAAAAATAGGGTGTTTCACTGGGGTCTTTTTGGTCTCCTGCAAATGGGTTTAGAGTATAAGGAGAGGTCACAGATTATTGTCTGCCCCAGAGCAGGAGAGGAGACTGGGTGACTGGATTTGGAAAGAGGTGAAGATCTGCAGTTAGCTTCCCGGCTTCCCTGGCCAGAATCCCAGATCCCAGGCTTCAGGATCCCAGAGAATGCCTGCTGAAGCTGGGAGCTGGGATAAAGTGATGAATTGGGAGGAGTTGGAGGCACAGATCTATATTAATCTCTGTTGATGGGGTAAAGAGGGAAAGACAGTTAAGGCTGAGATAGGGAATTTGATTTGGAGGACAGGAGGGAGAGGTAAAAATATGCAGTTTAGTCTCAAATGGATTTTTTTTTTTGTAAATAATGTTGTAAGCTAGATTTATTAGGGCTCTTGTTTGGATGTAGGAATAAGAGTGAAGTGATACAAAGTCAAGATTATAGATCATTTGTTCTTGAACAATCAGTTTATGTCTTATCTTTAACATCTCTGCTTGAGATATGTTTAGGAAAACATATTTTTTTTTCCTGGCAAAAATATTGGCCTTGTTTGTGGAACCTGAAGACCTCAGACCTTGTCCTCAGTATGGGCAAGCCAGACCTGGAATGAAGGGCCTGTTTTCCTTCCTGTGTCACCATAGCTGGATTTAAGATGAAAACCCTCCTGTAATCTTTTTCTTTTCTTTCTTTACATTGGGACAGGTGTAGGTCACACTGAGTGCCTAGTAGGCCAATTTCAGGTCCTTGTAGATGTTTTATTGATAGATTGTTACTTTCAAACTACTGCTGTTGTTTTTATGCTCCAAATAAGAGAGGCCTGCAGTAGGCCTATCAATCACACCCTGACAGAGGCACCATCAGAGGAAAATTCCTGAAGAGGACACAGGAATCTGTGGGGATGTGTTTCATACCTTATGTTCAGTAACTTTCACTTTTTGTGACTGGTAACCAGGGTGACACATTGAACTGATGCTGATGAATTCCCTATCAAGCAGTGGGGAGAGGGTGAAGGAAGGATCCTTCCTTTATGTTACACACTGTGCAGGTGGTGTTTCTAATCATTCACTCTCAGTTCATCTGGGCTGTCATAGAAGGCACACACTGTAGCTTGTACAGTGATGATGAATACAGACAGTTGCATGAGTCTTGATCAGAGAAATGTATAATTTGTGATCCTTGGTGGCAAAAGTGTATGCTGTGGTTTGGTCCCAAATGTCACTGGGAAGAGATTCAGCATGATATAGCGATCCTTTGGGTTGATTCTCACTACCAGCCAGAAATGATAGGTTAGAGCACAGAGTTAGTATCATTACTGCTGAAACATTATCTCTGGTCTACAGAACACATTGCTACTGTGGCAGTCGGTGAGTGAGCTCCCGCCCCCCCCACTGGGCTCAGAGCTCACCATCACT
Source organism: Apodemus sylvaticus (assembly GCF_947179515.1). NCBI lineage: Eukaryota > Metazoa > Chordata > Mammalia > Rodentia > Muridae > Apodemus > Apodemus sylvaticus. Next base: position 12,889,959 of record NC_067490.1, read on the forward strand.
TCATTCACACCATGTTCATTACTCTAAACTTCTCTGCTAATCATTGTTTGACCATGCATTTCTATCACTAGACCACAAGGTTTCCCAGAGCCATGCTACTTCTTCTTTGCTTCCACATCCCTTTGTCTGATAACTTATAATCGATGGGTAGTCAGCAAATGCAACTTGCAACAAAGTATATCTAAATATGCAAACATGGATCTTTCACATTTTGGAGAAATTTCAAAGCCATAAATTCTTAAACCATGATATGCAGTCATTTCTGTAGATTTTTCACATGTGTCTTGTGTTGGTAAATCAACACATTTTATGTGCTTGGCTAGACCTATCAGTTTACACATGGTACATCACTGAGGTATAGCTGGTCCTCTTTTGTTGGAACAGCTTAAGTAGTAATACTTTTCCTATTCTCTAGAATTGAACTAACAGAGAAATAAGAATCTATTTCCTCTTTGTTTCCATAACTCTATCTCTGGTACTTTTACTTTTGAGGCAATATTCGCCATTTTGGCAATAAATCTAGCATCATGTCTATTAATGGATCATCAGAACAATTAAACATGCATAGAACCCCTTGGGGATGCCCCCCCCCAAAGTGGTTGATACAACAGTCATTTTCTGAAATAAGGTTAGTGTTTATCATTAAGCTGTGCTGGCCATCAGTCGCAATATAAAGACCTAATGAGACCAAGCTTTATTATTGGCAATATCTAACTAGCTTCTTATTGCTCCTATCTTTTGTAAATCATAAACTAATGGATTAGCATGAAGTGGAATCTTCTGGTTTCTTTGGAAAGTCAGTTATGTCAAATGATGTTTTGCTGGGGCACACAGGTGAAAGGATGTTTTGCTATAGCAAACACGTGAGAGGACACATGATGTTCAGAAGGAATATAAATCTGACCCCCCCCCCCCCCCCCCAGTGAGAGCTTGAGCATTGGTTTTCTTTGCTCCACCTTACTTCTCTTCACTAAATGACATGTACCTATTGGTTCACCTTACATTGTGTTGCTGAGCTCTGCTTGTGGTGACACCATAGAGTAAAACTTACCAAAGAACTTCCTGCAGCCTTTTGCTGCTTCTGTGACCCCAGGCTGGTTGGCATGCCTTGTGGTTTCTTCTGGATTGAACTGCCCTTGCTGGTTCCTGTGTGGTGATTTCCAAGTAGATTAGACCGCAGCTGCTGATTCAGATTTTGTGTTTGCTGCTGGACCAAACTGCTGATATCCTGACAATGAAAATTGGACTCGCTCCCAAAGAACTATTTCTAAACATGTCTCCCCCTTCCCACCCTGTGTCCTAATAACTCTTATTTCCCACTACCTCTGGTGGGTGGTGGGCTAGAATTGAACACTTATTAAAGTAGGGTTGGAAAAAATTTATGTCTACATAAGGAAATGGTAGATATGACATAGAGGAAAGCAAAACAATATCCATAGGATCCTGAGGTAAGATTCTTTTTTTTTATTCGATATATTTTTTATTTACATTTCAAATGATTTCCCCTTTCCTGGCTTCCCACTCCCCAAAAGTCTCATAAGCCCTCTTCCCTCTTCCGTTCCCCCACCCACCCCTTCCCACTTCCCTGTTCTGGTATTGCCCTATACTGCTGCATTGAGCCTTTCCAGAACCAGGGCCTCTCCTCCGTTTCTCTTGAACATCATTTGGTATGTGGATTATGTCTTGGGTATTCCACGTTTCTAGGCTAATATTCACTTATCAGTGAGTGCATACCATGACTGATCTTTTGAGACTGGGCTACCTCACTTAATATGATGTTCTCTAGCTCCATCCATTTGTCTAAGACTTTCATGAATTCATTGTTTCTAATGGTTGTATAGTACTCCATTGTGTCTATATACCACATTTTTTGTATCCATTCCTCCATTGAAGGACACCTGGGTTCTTTCCAGCTTCTGGCTATTATAAATAGGGCTGCTATGAACATAGTGGAGCATGTGTCCTTATTGCATGCCGGGGAATCCTCTGGGTATATGCCCAGGAGCAGTATAGCAGGGTCCTCCAGAAGTGACATGTCCAGTTTTCTGAGGAACCTCCAGACTGATTTCCAGAGTGGTTGTTCCAGCTTGAAACCCCACCAGCAGTGGAGGAGTGTTCCTCTTTCTCCACATCCTCGCCAACACCTGCTGTCTCCTGAGATTTTAATCTTAGCCATTCTGACTGGTGTGAGGTGAAATCTCAGGGTTGTTTTGATTTGCATTTCCCTAATGATTAATGAAGTTGAGCATTTTTTTAAGATGCTTCTCAGCCATCCACAGTTTTTCAGTTGAAAATTCTTTGTTTACTGAGCTAAGATTCTTGAAGTGAGATCACAACATCTACGATACAGTTCTTGTAGCTGAGGCTCAGAGATCATTGCAGAAGAGGGGCCAGAAAGACTGTAAGAACTGGAGGAACAGGAAGCTTGCTGTAAGAGTATATCTTCTAGAAATACTAAGAAAGTCTCACCAACATGGCTGCCCAAACAAGACCAGAACCATAGACAACAATGGACATGCTACCAGGAGGGGGGAAAGCTTGGGTGACTTCAACCCTACCCACAGAACTATGAACAACTGAAGAATTCTGAAAGTGGGGGAAATGGCTTTCTGCAGAGCAGAGCACCCCAATGTGTTAGCTAATGCCATAGGGGCCATCCCTGACATCATGTAGATATAAATTACATTATATAGACTGAGCACATTATATTTATATATTTAGATATATATTATATATGATATGTTAATATATCATATATATCATACATATCCTATATCCTATATCCTATATAATATATAATATATACAATGATAATTAAAGAAAAAAACTGAATTTGAGAGAAAGCAAGGGCAGAACATAGTTGGGGTTGGAGGGAAGAAAGACAAGAGGGGAACTGATTAATTATTAAAAAAGCAGTTATAAAAATCACAAATAAATCTATCCTTTGTGGCTTTGACTTTATAAAATCAGCTGTCATAGTTTATAATTGTCATTTTTATTAGCATGCAAAATAATGGATTTCATTCAGAATTTCATGCATTGCTTACTTTTGGCTTCGTCTGCCCACACGTCTTGCTGATGCCCCACCAAAGCCTCTCCTCTGTTTTTCCTGTAACTGGTGTTATTCTGCCCCCAATGTGCCTACCCTGAGATCACTTCCTCCTCTCTCATGGCCCCATTTCTAGGTTCATGATGATTTCTTAAAGCTCAACAGTTTGTTTCCACAATCATCTAAAGCTATTTAGCACAGAAAGGAAAATATTTTGTTTTCCAAAGCAAGTAAACCTAAAGCTATGATTATTTATATCATCTCCCTCACACATATCTATATGGCAAGCTATTCCAGTCATTCTGAGGATTTTGTAGAAGAGACTTACTAGGTAATTGAAGACATAAATCAATGAAATGCTTTTTTCTCAGTGATTCGATATTTTACTTAAAATGTATTTTACTTTATTTTATTACTTTAAAAATTATATTAAAGTTTATTTTTACTTATTCATTTTGCATCTCACTCACTGCCTACCTCCCAGTCACCTACTTCCACAGCCTTTCTCCCATCCCCCTCCTTTTCCCCTCTGAGCAGGAGGAGACCCCTATGGGCATAACCTCCATCTTGGCACTTCATGTCTCTGTGAGGCTAAGTGCTTCCTCTCCCATCAAGGTCAGACAAGTCAGCTCAGCTAGAAGAACATATCCTACATACTGGCAACAGCTTTTGGGATAACCCCTGTTCCAGTTGTTCAGGACCCACAAGATGTCCAAACTATACATCTGCTACATATGAGCAGGGAGGTGGCCTAGGTCTAGTGTGTGCATGTTCTTTGGTAGGTGATTCAGACTCTGAGAGCTCCCAGGGTACAGGTTAGTTGACTCTGTTGGCCTTCCAGTGGAGTTTCTATCTCCTCCAGGGCCTGCAATTCTTTTTCCTATTTTTCCATAAGCGCCCCCAAACTCCATCCACTGTTTGGCTGTGGGTGTCTGTATCTGTCTGAGTCAGCTGCTATGTAGAGCCTCTTAGAGGATAATGTGCTTCTGTCTGCAAGCAAAGCAGAGTATCATTAACAGTGTTGGGGATTGGTGCCCACTGGGCGGTTGTCCACTCCCTTAGTCTCTGCTCCATACCCTGTCCCTGCATTTCTTGTAGACAGGATACATTGTGGGTTGAAAGTTTTGTGGATAGGGGTTGGTATATCTATCGTTCCACTGGGGTTCCTGTCTGGCTGCAGTTTTGTGTGTATGGTTGTTTTGCCTGTGACTGTGTCAGTGTGCAACATTCATGCAGTGTCTGTGGAGACCTGATGAGGGCATCAGAATCCTGGTACTGGAGTTTCAGATGATTGTAGCCATTATGTAGGTGCTGGGAATTGAACTTAGGAAGAGCAGTCAGTGCTCTTCACTGCTGAGCCGTCTCTCTAGCCCCCTGAAAAAGTGTGTGTGCGTGTGTGTGTGTGTGTGTGTGTGTGTATACACACACACACACAAATATATGTATATATATTATTTTTTATTGAAAATAGTTATTTTAAAGACAGGGTTTCTTTGTGTAACAGAGCCTTGGCTGTCCTGAACTTGTTTTATAGGCCAGGTTGGCCTCAAACTCACAGAGATGTGCCTGCCTCTGCCTCCTGATTGCTAGGATTAAATCATGCATCATATATATTTATGTGAATATATATACATATATTTATAAATATATTTATATGTAAATATATATTTATGCATATATAAAAATATGTATATACAATATTGCCTGTGTCATGTACATTTATAATATATTTGATATATGATAATATATATGATATTCATGTATATATATAATATATAATATATTATGATTATAGTTCTTCCCCAACTTCTCCCAGATCTTCCTCACTTCCTCACCCACCCAAATTCACATCCTTTTCCCCTCTCATTAGAATATAAACATGAATCTTTAAAATATAATAATAAAATAAGATTAAAAACAAACCAGAATAGAACAAAACAAATAATCAGAAGGAATATATCCAAAGAGCCCAAGAAACATATAGATATAGAAGCATACACATTTAATTTTAAAGAACATATGAACAAGGATTGTCATATGTACAATTAACTGTTGTTCAAAAGTCATGAAAACCCAAATTAAATAATGGAACTGGATGGAGTAAGGGAATCCTTCTCTTGAGAAACAAACCAATTTAAGGAAATCACCAAGGGCAGGCACTGTCCATTAGGGGAAGAGGAAAGGCTCTAAGACTGAACATCCTGTTGGCAAGGACAACAATGACTGATGATGGTCAGAGACTGTGTCTGGAAGGAGCTCAAGGTCCACCAGACCCATGACTCACAAAAGAGAAATGAAGTGACTGTCCAACTCTGCAGATTTGCTTTCATAGTAGAGGAGCCTCAGTGCCACATCCTAGTACAGGTAGGAAAAAATGCAAAAGGAAAGTCATTATTGCTTAAAAAAAAAAAGAAATCACACAACAACAACAGCTAACCACTATTAAATGTGTACTGACCACAGAATACATGTTTTGCTTCTCCTGGCACACCCAAGAGGCAGGTGCTAAAATCACTCTAGTATTAAATCACTCCATTTTTATCTCTATTTTATAGAAATGTGATGTAGAATCCAGTTTTGCACTTTCTGTAAAAGCACAAAGATCATGCAGGGTCCTTAGAGAATCTACCCTACATAGCTTGACTGAACATCCTGCAACAATTACCATGGTATGCTTCTGCACCAAGCAAGTATTTTCTGGAAGTTGGTGTAAAGTTGAAAGGACTAGCCCCACATTTCATTAAAATGAAGTCAACTTAAAACTACTAAGGCAGCCATTTTTTTTTCTGCAGAAATAGCCAACAGGGGAGAAAAGGCAATTGAGGAAACTTTTAAAAAATATATTTTATTTTAGGTGTATCAGTGCTTTGTTTGCATATATTTATGCATATCGTATGGTTTCCTGGGTCCTGCAAAAGACAGAGAAAAATCCCCTGAAACTGAAGTTGTTGGTTGGTTGGTTGGTTGGTTGTGAGCTGCTGGGAACTCAACACAAGGATCCTCTGAAATGGTAGCCAAGTGCCCTTAGCCATTCACCCATCTCTCCAGTCCGTCAAAATGGAAAATGTTCTTCACTCTTAGTGCACAACTTCCACTATTAAATACTTGATGCTTTTGTTATGTTAAAGAATTGCTTGTTTGAACTAAAATTTGAAAGACTAGAAATCATGGTTCCAGTCAACACAAGAAGAAACACAGCTCTGCACAACAGTTACACAGAATGTTCAGTGAAGTGGCATCTAGTCCCTCTGAAGTGCAGACACAGAAAACCCTAAGCAAAAAAAACCAAACCCAGTAGTATTAATAAAACATCACAGGAAAGTGTGAACTCTGAGAAGAAGGCAGGCAGGGGTGAAAAGAAGAAGGGAGGAGTTCAATGAATACAAATGTTCTCAGCAAGTTTTTTGTATCCTAACAGACTATGTTATCTAGTAACAATGTCTACTAGACACTTTCTTTAAAGACAGGTTGCACGTATCCTTTCTCTCCATGTTCAACATTTCCTTCCAAAGTGATGAATATATTATTTCATTTAAGATGTTCAGATGTATTATTCTCTGCCTCTATCCCATAGGGCAGATGTAAGCTCTCAGTTACTTCTCCAGCACCATGCCTGCCCCCTTTTATCCTTCCCCTTTCCTCTCCCACCCAGGTCTCTCCTCCCTCTGGCTCCTGTAATTATTTTGTTCCCCCTTCTAAGTGGAATTGAAGCATCCACACTTGGGTCTTTTTTCTTGTGAAGCTTCATATGGATTGTGAGTTGTATCATGGGTATTCTGAGCTTTTTGGTTAATATCCACTTATCAATAAGTACATACCATGTATGTCCTTTTGGGTCTGACTTACCTCACTCAGGATGATATTTTTTTTTTGTTCCATTCATTTGCCTGCAAAATTCATGATGTCCTCGTTTTTAATAGCTGAATAGTATTCCATTGTGTAAATGAAACACATTTTCTGTATCCATTCTTCAGTTGAGGGATATCTGGGTTGTTTCCAGCTTCTAAAGGAAGTGCAGGGACAAAAAATGGAGCAGAGAGTGAAGGAAAATCCATCCAGAGACCACCCCACCCTGGAATCCATCCCATGCACAGACACCAAACCCCAATACTATTGCTGATGCCATGATGTGCTTGCAGACCGGAGCCTGGCATGGCTGTCCTCTGAGAGGCTCTACCAGCAACTGACTGAGACACATGCACATACTTATAGTCAGCCATTGGACTGAGTCTGGAGACTCCTATGGAAGAGTTAGGGGAAGGACTGAAGGAACTGAAGGGGATTGCAACCCCATAGAAAGAACAACAGTATCAACAACTGGACCCCTAAGAGCTCCCAGGGATTAAGCCACTAACTAAAGAGCATACATGGTCTGGTCTGTAGCCCACACTACATATGTATCAGAGGACTGTTTTGTCTGGCCTCAGTGGGAGGGGAGGCACTTGTTCTGGTGGTGGCTTGGTGCCCCAGAGAAGGGGGATGCTAGAGTGTTGAAGTGGGAATGGGTGGGAGTGTGGGGGAGCACCTCTTAGAGGCAAAGGGGAGACCCTGGGTGTCTCCCTACACTGGTATATCAAGTCTATGCAGGATTAGGAGAGGTCCCACTGAGGCAGGACAAGGCTACATATGTGCCCAGCCTGTGTATGCTCTCTGGTTGGTGGCTCAGTCTCTAAGAGCTTTCAGGAGGTCCAGGTTAGTTGACACTGACAACTCTGCTAAGGTCACCTGCATTGCCTCCTGGAAGTCTCCTCATCCCAGGTCTCAGTGACTGTTGAGAGATTCCCCCTATAACTCCACTCCTCTGGAACTCATTCTCCACCCTATGACCCTCTCTCCTGTCTCTTCTCACACCTGACACTGACTCCCATTCCCCTCCCCTCTCCCACCCAGGCTCTGCCCTCCCTCTGGATATTTTGTTTCCCCTTCTAAATGAGATTCAAGCATCCTTACTTGGCCCCCTCCTTTTTGTTTAGCTTCATTGGGTCTGTGGAGGTGTAGCATTGGTATTCTGTACTTTATGGCTAATATCCACTTATCAATGAGTACATACCATGCATGTCCTTTTGGGTCTGGCTTGCTTCACTCAGGATGATATTTTCTAGTTCCATCCATTTGCCTACAAAACTTGTTTGCCTGCATGTTCTCGTTTTTAATAGCTGAGTAGTATTCCATTGTGCAAATGAACCACATTTTCTTTATCTGTCAGTTTAAGGACATCTAGGCTGTTTCCTGTTTCTGGCTATTATGAAAAAGCTGCTGTGAACATAGTCGAACAAGTATCTTTGCAGGATGGTGAAGCATCTTTTGGGTATATGGCTAGGCGTGGTATAGCTAGGTCTTGAGGCAGAACTATTGCCAGTTTTCTAAGAATCTGCCAAGTTGATTTCCAGAGTGGTTGTACAAGTTTGCACTCCCACTGGCAATGTAAGAGTGTTCCCTTTGTTCCACATCCTGGCTAGCATCCCCTGAGGTTTTGATCTTAGCCATTCTGATGGGTTTAAGGTGGGATCTCAGAGTCATTTTGATTTGCAGTTCCCTGATGAGTAAGGATGTTGAACATTTCTTTAAGTATTTTTGGACATTAGAGATTCCTCTGTTGAAAATTCTCTTTTTAGCTCTGTACCCCATTTTTTAATTGGATTATTTGGTTGGGTTATTGGGTTGGTATCTAACTTATTGAGTTCTTTATATTTTTTGGATGTTAACCCTCTGTCAGATCTAGGGTTGGTGAAAATCTTTTCCTAATCTAGGCTGTCAATTTGTCCTGTTGACATTGTCCTTTGCCTTACAGAAGCTTTTCAGTTTCACAAAGTCTCATTTATTCAGTGTTGATCTTAGTGTCTGAGCCATTAGTGTTCTTTCTGTTCAGGAAGTTGTTTCTTCTGCCAATTTCTTCAAGGCAGTTCCCCACTTTCTGTTCTGTTAGATTTAGTATATCTAGTTTTACACTGAAGTCTTTGATTCACTTGGACTTGAGTTTTGTGCAGGGTGATAAATATGGATCTAATTGCATTCTTCAACATGCAGACATCCAGTTAGACCAGGACCATTTGTTGAAGAGACTTTCCTTCTTCAATTTCTTTCTTTAGAGACTTGAAGTTCTTGTCATACAGAGAAGACACTATATGGTTAGAGTTGCTTGCTTTCATTTGCTTGGTTAATGTTACTCCAGGATATTTTATATTATTTGTGGCTATTGTGAAGGGTTTTGTCTCCCTTAATTCTTTCTCAGCCCATTTATAGTTTTTATAAAGAAGGGTACTGATTTCTTTGAGATAATTTTGAATCTATCCACATTGCTGAAGGTGTGTATCTGCTGTAGGAGTTCTCTGGTAGAATTTTTGGGGTCACTTATGTATATTATCATTGGTGAATAACAATTCTTTGATTTCTTCCTTTCCAATTTTATCCCTTTTATCTCCCTTGGTTGTCTTATTGTTTAATGAGGACTTAAGGGATTTACTCATTTCATCTTTAAAGGCCTCTACCATCCTTATAAGATTGGATTTAAGATGCTCTCCTGTGCTTCAGTTCTGTTAGAATATCTAGGGCTTGTTGTAGCAGGATGGCTGGGCTCTGGTGGTCACATATTGTCCTGCCTCTTGTTGATTGTGTTCTCATTCTGTCCTTTAGCCATCTGGTCATCCCTGGTGTTGCCTGGATGATCCTGATGCCAGTGGTGCTCCCAGAGACAGGGGGAATCGTGGGCCAGACAGTGGAGGTCAGGAGACAGTGTGCAGGAAACTCATCTCTCCTGACTGTGCCTCAGGCAGACCGACTGGCAAGGGACTGGTGCGGCAGTGTTCCAAGCTGGCTGTTCCTAAGCTCCCTGTAGATCTCCACAGGAAAAGCAGAATGCTCTTGGGGTCCTCTAAACCTCCTTGGGACGGCAGGGCAAGCACAGAACCTTACAGTGGAGGTCAAGGGACAAAGCACAACTCATCTCTGCCTCCCGTGCCTCAGGTAGACATGGCTGACAAGGGATTGGTGGGGCAGGATCTGGGACATTTTACATGATTGGCTGAGGCACGAAAAGGATGCCATAACCCCAAAGACAAAGATTTGGAAATTTAAAAACTCCTGGGGACATTTTTCTTCAGACATTTTGTTTCCCAGAAAGACTAATGTCATGTAATTTGTTTCCTGAGAAAGTGTCAACATCACCCTAAAGCACAGTTATCTTCTCCCTTGCTTGCGTGGGGTGCACGCTTACCTGGGATGGAAAGTGGGTGACGAAAAGCTTCTGAAGAGATCAACTAAGCAAAGCAGAGGCTTGTGTGGGGAAAACAAAATGCAGTTCGGAGTTTCTCCAAACAGAATCCATCGCGCAGGCAATGCGAAACACTACTGCCGTTGTGTCTAAATCTAGAGTAGAGTCCTGGGAGTGAGTGTTGAGAACATGGAGATAATGGGGGCCTCCTGAATGCATAGTAAGTGAGGAATTTCTGTTATTTGTGAATGCTGTCACGACTCTGGTAGCATAAAACAGTTCCAAGTTCACTGACCAAGGGCCACTTTTTCCCTGTGACTGTTCAGCGTCATGAGTTAAATGTGGTCTTGCATAAGAGATTTATACAACTATTCAATGAGTTTAATGAGCACTGGGGCCCTGAGGGTTTGAGATAACAGGAAATAGCATTGATTGGAACTTAAATTAACCATCTTTGCCCAGAGCACTGAATTTCTTAAGTGTTTACACCGGCTGGCTGTCCCAGAAGCATCTCATACCCACGCCTGCTGTTTGGGGCTGGTGGTGCACATATGTTCCCATAGTGTCTCTATTTCACATCCATTCTCTAAAAGACCCTCATAAAAAACATTGGTAGCTAAGATAAGAAATTACAATGAAGAACTGAAAATGGATGTTGCATTATGATGCCTTTGGAAGCTGTCACCTTGGTGCCAGGCATTGACTTAAAATAGAAGAATGGAGGGCTGGAGAGATGGCTCCATGGGTGAGAGCACTGACTGCTCTCCCAAAGGTCCTGAGTTCAAATCCCAGCAACCACATGGTGGCTCACAACCATCTGTAATGGGATTGGATGCCCTCTTCTGGGGTGTCTGAAGACTGTACTTACAGATAATAAATAGTATATATTTAAAAGAAGAATGGAGGGGAACTTTAAATACATGTTGGAGCCCCATGAATTATCAGTCACACTCACATAAGTATAAACATGCTCTGTTCTAACTGGTTCCATCAAGACTATTATGTATGGAGGACCACCCTTGTGCAAGCGTAGACATTCTGAGGCCAAGTCAGTATACCTAGTTGCATAACAGGCATAAATTACATCATTGGTCGAAGGGTGCTCATTCAATCTATATAAATTGATACAGTAGTCCAACCAAATTTTATTTCAATGTGTCATTTGCTATACTGCATATTGAGCCGGAAATATGTGAATGCATTCGAAAGCAAAATGGAAACATTTTTAGAACTCACAATCCATTTTCTTTCCATTATGTATTGATTTCTTGAGACTGCCAGGACAAACTACCTGAACTGGATAGCCTGAAATTGCAGCAAAGTACTATCTCACATTGCTAGAGGAGGGGACTGGGAAATCAGTGTGCCAGCAAGGCTTGTGCCTCCTGGGGATTAAAGAGTAATCACCCCACACCCTCGCCTAGCTTCTTGTGACTGCCAGTGTACCCGCCACCCACAGTCTACAGCTACATCAGTCCCGACTCCTCTCCCCTTTAAGACTCCTCTGGTGAGCTTCACCCTTATAGTGTGTCATCACTTCTTACAAGGACATCTGCCATTTGCTTTAGGACTGCCCTAAGTAATGACCTCACATTGGATTTCCAGTATTATCTTGTCCTGAATTTTTAATTAATTAATTGATTGATTGATCTTTTTAGTATTATTATCTTTAATCTTTTTTTTTAACAATCTAGTAGTTATCTACCTCCTGTTCTGCCCTCTGACAGTTTCCCATCCCATTCCTCCTCTCCTGTCTCCAACTGGATGTCCCCACACCTCCATACTCCCTCCATACCCCATACCCACCAGGCCTCCCTATTCTCTGGGGCCTAACTCCCTCAAGAGTTAGGTGTGTCTTCTCTCAGTGAGGCCAGACCAGGCAGTCCTCTGCTGTACAGGTGTAGGGGGCCTCAGACCAGCTAGTGTTTGCTCCCTGTTTGGTGACTCAGTGTCTGAGAGATCTCAGGGGTTCAGGTTAGGTTAGTTGAGACTGTTGGTCTTGAATTTCTTAGTTAATCATGCTCATAAAGAACTTGTTTCTAAGCAATCATGAGTCTGAGAGAGACTGCCAAGGCTACACACATGTTTCTGGTTGCCCACAGTTGAATGCACTACAATTAAAAGGATATTGTCACTCTAGGGTCATGACAACTCAGGTGACTAGCTTTTAATATTCTTTTCCAGTATAGTATGGGATAGCAATAATGAATTCTTATCTGGAATATTAGGAGATACGAAACACCATTATTTTTAAGTAGGTTAAATTACTAATAACTCCTAGAAGTTCATTCTAAATAGTTTTGGGTTGACTTAGGTATACTCTGTGTGAAACAACCACGCTCTATCTAGTCTTCAATCTGCTGTGTACTTCTTTGGGTCTGTGTAAAATACCTATTTCAAGAGACCTTGAATAAATCATGATATTTCAGAACAGATGTGTATGAAGAGAAGATGATTAACTCAGAGCCATGAACTTCAAGGACAGTTTCAACATTAAGAAAAAAACAAAAGGTCCAGAAGAAATGCTTTAAAAGTAAGCAAGACACGTGAATGGGATTGAGCATTTCCAATGGTTTCATTGATCAGAAAAATCTCACGAGAATGAAAAACTGAAACAAAAGGCTTTGTGTCAGATGCGTCTTGCACTGGCGTTGCTTGCAGACCATTGCAATTCTAGTCTTTCTGCTCTCGCTCTGCTGTTGCTCTAGGTAACTGAACTCCATTAGTTCTATCAGTTAGTAATTGCGGTTCCGGTCCATCTAGCTGGAGTGTGTGAACTATGATAGACTGCATTTTACCCTACTCCACCAATAGGTGTTAGGCTTGTAGAAAGCACAGATATACCGCTCATGGGATGGGAAAATGTAGCTTAAGATTTGAGCCCATCCAGGGTGAGAAATGGTGCAGGCTGAGGCTGAAGCTGCAGGAGTTCCCAAACTCCTGGGCATCCAGTTGCTGCTGGAAACTCCAGTTGTGGAATCAGGAACAAAGAGGGCCTGCAGGCAGGCCTGTGATAAGGCCACGGCTGGGGTGGAGTGGTGGTGGTGGTGGTGGTAGTGGGGGAACTGGCTTATTTTAGGGTGTGAATGTCTGGGAGCTTGAAGGGGCATTTTGTGGGAGACTTAAGTCAAGGCTCTGTATGATGAAGGCTTCCGTCATAGCCCTCAGGGTGGTTCTTGATGAGAGAGACAGTCTTTGGTTGCAAACTGTTTGATTGTTCATTGTGGAAAATGGGTGCACACCACTTCCTCAGAGTGGATCAGAGATTAAATACCCTTTTCAGGAAGGAATGTCAGGGAAGGGAATCTTATTGGCTAAATCCTCAGAGTCCATCTAGATACTTCATTAGCATGGAGAACTCTGATGATACATGACCAGTGGTCACATTCTTTATGTAGGGAGTTGTGGTCACGTGTTCCAGGCCAGGAATCTGGTCAGGAGTAGGCGAAACACCTACCTTCCTCAGGGGTTTCTGAATCCAACTCAAATTTACCAAGTTTCCTGGCATGCTCTATGGCCCCCATAGTGACAACCTCCTTCCTTCCCAGAGCTGCTTGAGATAGTTGGTGGTGTTTATTTTAGCAATTACTGGGGTGATTCCAGAAAGTACTTATGAACAAGCTGGAATTGCTAGATAGCACTGAACAATGGGAACAAGGAGTTAATTAATGACCTCCCTTTCTTTACCTCACACCCATTTCAGAGATTCATTTTATCAATGTCCAAGAAATGTCTTACCTACCAGTTCAGGCTGACTGTTGCATCTACCCCGGATGTCTAACAGCATACTGTGTCTCGATTCCCTGGCCTTACTCTTCAAGAATTAAACTCCCAAATAAAAAAAAAAAATGAATGTTTGTCTCAGGATTTGCTTTTAGGAAAACCCAGACCAAGCTACATTGAACTAAGTATTATTTATGAAATGGGTTACCATTTTAAAAAATCATATGGTTATATTAAAGACATGCAAGCTTTTATAGTAACTTGTTTAGAAGTCTAGGCAGATCGGCTTAATGATGTTCTATTCTAGTTCTATTTTGTCTCTAAATATTCAAAAAAATGTCTATCTTGTAATAAGCAAGCAAAACTTGTCCCAGAAAATGCCAGTTAAAACAAGGAAGGCAACGCAACCTTTAACTGAACACTTACTCCCTTTGTCCTATGAGATCTTGTTCTATTATGTTTTAGGTTTTAGAATTATATATTTGAGAGGGAGAGGTGGCCTGGCAGGCACTCAGGAGGCAACTGCCACTATACCTCACAGTCTTGGATTTGATCCCCCCAACTCTCTCACAGGAAAATGTAATATTAGAAAAGATATTGTGTATTTAATTTTGAGTGTCAGAGAAATGAAGTAAGATGCATTGTGTAATAACAATCATATATTCTATAGTGTGGACCAATCTCTGTATCTCATGTAATATATAAGTACTTTGAGCATGGAGTTATGCTTTCTTGGACAGAGAAGCAGTGGTGAGCATTGCTTTGAGAAGCGGTGTTCACATTAGTTAGCCAAGCTGATGCCCTAGAGGAGCTTGGGAAATGCCACTCTAAAGGACACGGGGATAAATAAGTATAGTTCACAGAAGCTGTGGACTCTAATTTGACAGGTAAACTCCTGATGGAATTACCAGTTTTAGAAAATAAGCTAAGATAAATTAAATGGTTTTCCTGTCAACTTTTAAAATATATTCAGAGATAAAGTCATTAACCTGGGCATTTATAGTACTGGGTTAAGATTCCATGGTGTGTGGCTTAAGAAAGATCACAGTTGGATGTCTTGTGAGTTATTAGAACCAACTAGGAAGTGATCAGACGTGGCATTTTTAATTCTGGGTGAGATAAAAATCCCTTTAGTCATTACTTCTTGTTTAATTACTTTCTTGGTAATTTTAACAACTTATTTCAGACAGGATTATGCTCAGCGACACTCACCAATACAGAGCATGTTCTCAAGTTTTAAAAACAATGTTAATTTTTCCACATTACATTGATGATAAATTTTTCTCTTCATTTTTCCATTTTTAATTTTGTATTAACATTACTACTTTTACTACACAGTTGTTTTACTGTAGAAACTATAGATGTGGTCCATAATTAATAAGTATTATTGTTTCTCCCATGAGTTTGGTATATAATACACATTTTGTTTACATGTAGAGAAAATATTTTAGTAGAACCAGTTTTCCTGAACAAATTGAAAATTTGTACTGAACTCTTCCTTTGGAATTTTTGCAGTTTCACAATTCTTGCTGGGTCTAAAAATGTCTGCGGGATAGCTGGAGCCAAGTTCTATTGTTGGTCTTCTATCCATAATGTATTTAAAGAACCTGTTTAGTTAATGCTGTGCCATACAATGCACCTTGACTGCTGTTCCTTGATGCGTCAGGTGTTTGTCTTAGAAACTGTCCTCCCTGTCTGATTCCTTCTTCTTCATCTGTCTTAGCTAGAGTTTCTATTGCTGTGGTGAAAACACCAGGACCCAAAATCAAGTTGGGGAGAAAAGGGTTTATTTGGCTTACACTTCTAGATTCCATCATTGGAGGAAGTCAGGACAGGAACTCAAACAGGGCTGGATCCTGGAAGCAGGAGCTGATGCAGAGGCCATGGAGGAGTACTGCTTACTAGCTTGCTCCTTGTGACCTGCTCAGCCTTCTCTCTTATATAACCTAGTTCCACCAGTCCAGAAATGACTTCCCTACTATTGGCTGGGCCATCCCCTATCAATTGCTAATTAAGAAAATGTGTACCCAGGTATCCCTCAACAGAAGAGTGGATGCAAAAAATGTGGTATATCTACACAATGGAGTACTATTCAGCCATTAGAAACAATGAATTCATGAAATTCTTAGGCAAATGGATGGAGCTAGAGAATATCATACTAAGTGAGGTAACCCAGACTCAAAAGGTGAATCATGGTATGCACTCACTAATAAGTGGATATTAACCTAGAAAACTGGAATACCCAAAACATAATCCACACATCAAATGAGGTACAAGAAGAAAGGAGGAGTGGCCCCTGGTTCTGGAAAGACTCAGTGAAACAGTATTCAGCAAAACCAGAACGGGGAAGTGGGAAGGGGTGGGTGGGAGGACAGGGGAAGAGAAGGGGGCTTGCGGGACTTTCGGGGAGTGGGGGGGCTAGAAAAGGGGAAATCATTTGAAATGTAAATAAATTATATCGAATAATAATAATAAAAAAAAAAAAAAAGAAAATGTGCTACAGCTGAATTCAATGAAGGCATTTTTTTTCAACTGAGGCTCCTTTCTCTTTGATTCGTCTAGCTTGTGTCAAGCTGACACAAAACCAGCCAGTACTACACCCTTCACACTTTCCTTACTTATTCCAAGACTCAAAGCAAGAAATTCATCTGGATCTTGCTACAGGGTCTCTCCATCGAGATCAGAAGGAATGAAAAGAAACACAAACCAGGCTCAGCAGTTCAGTTTTCTTAAGACGGATTTCTATCGGCATAAATTAGGGACCCTTTCATTCTTGTCTGTCTCCATTTCCTTTGTTCCTAAGGTAGTTTTTATTTCACAGAATTCTGGAGGGTACGGTGGATGAGTCTTAGGTCCTCAACATCAAACTCCTCATGATTAAAGAAGTTGACTGGTTGACTTGGGAAAAGTGAAGTATTGCCATTAGTGAAAAAGAGGAGACTAGAATTTTTTTTTTCTCTGTACTTACTTCTGAGCTAGGCACAGGGGAGTCAAGCCAATTCACCCGAAAGCTGAAGTCTTTTAAGCAAGAGCTAAGAACCCATGCAGGTTCATGTTGACAAGAAAGGAAGGAGGATGAGGAGGACAGGAGGAGGAGGAAGGAGAAATAACTTTGCCTCTTCTTGACCTTAAAAACTCATCGAATGAGAAGAATAATCATGCCAGGGTCTTTCTCTTAAGATGCAAATGATCTTTCCTTTCTTTCGGAGAAAATCTGATAGGTTTTGAAATATTAAATATATAAGATCACCAGAAAGGAAGAGGGAACAACACCGACTGGTGCTATTGGCTATCACTTCAATGCTCAGTAGGAAAACAAGGACTCCCAGGATCCTCCTGTAGCTGCAGTACATGCACCTAAGTTCCCTCTTCCCCAAGCACTTGTGTACAGACACTGTATGTCCACTCATGCTCAAAAGTATCTGCATTTATCTGGCATCTCTCACTAAATGCCATTGGTTAATTTGCGTGCAGCTTAAATGCTGTTTCCTGTAGAAACATAATGTAGTACAGAATCGTTTTGTGAAACATCCACGCTCCAAATTTTCAATACATTTTCAGATAAATAAGTGTCAACCTCTATTATCTTCTCTAGTGAAAGGAGGGTGTGAAATTGCAACCTAATTTTCTGGGCCTTTTTGAGACGTTGTACATCCCTCTCAAACAGTTCAGCATTTATATTGAGAAAATAAATATTTCCTTTATCTCATAAATAATAATCAGCTTAGATCAAGTATTATAAACAGTCCTGTTTCCCTGGACTTATAGGAAATTAAGTGGTGTTTAGAAGAAGATTGTGTGGGCTCCACCTGAATTAATTCAAGGTTGGCCCAAACACATTACTTTGCAGTTTGGCAACTTGCCTCCTTGAACGAGCGTCTGAGGGCAAGAGCCTACATTTTTTTTCAAGGTCACATTGGCTTTGCCAAGTGTTTCTGGACTGGAGAACATTTTCCCTAGAGTTTTGGAGATTATTTCTGTAAAACAGCAGTTCTCAACTTTGGCTTTACATTAAGATCACATGGAGAGATTTTAAATTGAATGCCCAGTCTGTGTCCTGGAGCAATTAATATAAGATATCTGTCTACAGAAGCAGAACAATAGCACTTTTAAAGTCCCCGATCCAAATTTGAAAACTCATCTTTTGAGAGGACCGGGCTTCTTCAGCGATTCAGTTTAGAGGTTCTCAACCTGTAGATCCCAACCCTTTTGCACATAGTCGAATGGCCTTTTTGTAAGGGGTCGCAAGTCAGAAATCCTGCATATTAGATATTTGCATTATGATTCATAAGGGTAGCAAAATTACAGTTATGAAGTAGCAACAAAAATAATTTTATGGCTGGGGCGTCACCCCAACTCAAGGAACTGCCTTAAAGGGACACAGCATTAGGAAGGATGAAGACCGAAGGATTAGTTATAGGTTCTCATCAGTGCCTCCAATTCTGCTTTGAAAAGATGCTCTTACTTGTTATTCTAAAAGTATCGAGCATTTTGTGTCTGAAAGGTGACCTTCAAAAACAAACCTGTGGTACCTGTGTTGTACCTGTGATACAACCACTTTGGAAATCAGTCTGGCAGTTCCTCAGAAAACTGGACATGGCACTTCCAGAGGACCCTGCTATACCTCTCCTGGGCATATACCCAAAGGATTCCCCGGCATGCAATAAAGACACATGCTCCATTATGTTCATAGCATCCTTATTTATAATAGCCAGAAGCTGGAAAGAACCCAGATGCCCTTCAAAGGAGGAATGGATACAGAAAATGTGGTATATTTACACAATGGAATACTACTCAGCAATTAGAAACAATGAATTCACAAAATTTTTAGGCAAATGTTTTAATCTGGAAAATATCATCCTAAGTGAGGTAACCCAATCACAAAAGAATACACATGGAATGCAATCTCTGATAAGTGGATATTAATTAGCCCAGAAGCCCTGAATACCCAAGGCACAAATCGCATAACAGATGACTCCCATGAAGAAGAATGGAGAGGGTCCTGATCCTGGAAAGGATTGATCTAGCATTGGAGGGGAATATAAAGACAGAGAAAAAGGAGGGAGGTGATTGGAGAATGGACGGAGAGAAGAAGGTTTATGGGACATATGGGGAGGAGGGATCTGGGAAAGGGGAAATCATTTGGAATGTAAACAAAGAATATAGAAAATAAAAATATTAAAAAAAAAAAACCAAAAAAGCCAAACCTGTGCAGATAAAGAGGCCAACCCCTTTTGGTCACTAATTAGCATATCCATGAATTAGCATAATATATACTCAGGCAAGCATGTTGATTTGTTTGCACTTTCCACATGCTCCCTCTGAGGATGAGGCTTCCTCTGGGTCCCATGCAGCATAAATTTGTTCCTTTTACCGGTGGGGGAACTTCAGAAGTTCCACATTCCACGGCTTCACGATGGACTTCTGCCTGAGACGTACCTGGGTCAAGGCAGTCTTCCATGTCCTGCTTAGCAAGCCTAAACTATACTTTCCGAAACCCCTCCCCTAACCCCTCCCGCACTGATTATAATCTTTTAAGCTTTCTAAGTCTATTTTAGAAAACGTTTATTTTGTCAGTTTGGTCTGCTGTTCGAAAAGATGTGAGTCCTTCAGCTTCTCTCCTGTTTCACAAATTAGGAAATACCTTTCTTAAGGACAAAAGAACGTTTTTAATGGAATGTTAGTTATTCTCCTTGTACTAAATTATTGTTAGTATATCTCCTTGTACTAGTTATTCGTCCTTGTACTAAATATTTAATGAAAACAATATAAGGAAGGGAGGGTCTTGACTCACAGGTAGCAGAAAGAGAAAGGAATTGGGGCTTTGATATTGGATTTTGAAACCTCGAAGTCCCCGCCCCCTTTCATAGTTCCTCTGACAAGGCCACGCCTCCTCATCCTTCTAATCCTATCAAAGAGTTCCGCTCCCTGGGTGACAAAGCATTCAAAAATATGAGCCCATGAAGGCATTCTTATTCAAAACACTGCATCACTACCTGGCCCCCATAGGCCTATTAGACACATAATGCAAAAATGCATTTAGTCCAACTCCAAAAGCCACCATAGTCCTTGACAATCTTGGAAATTGCTTCAAAGTCCAAAGTTTCTTTTAAGACTCAAGATTCTTTTAACTGCTATCTCCTGTACAATCAAACACTTAAAGATCAGATCACATACTTCCACCATACAATGGCACAGAATATATCATTCCAAAAGGGAGAAAACAGAGCACAGTGAGGAAATACTAGGCCAAAGCAAGTCTGAAACCAGCTGGGCAAACTCCAAAGTCCACATCTGACTCCTTTCAGCTTTGTTGACTGCAGCACTCTTCTCTCTCTTGGGCTGGCTCCACACTTGGTCTGCAGCAATCCTTGGCATCTCCAGCATCTCGGAGTCTTCAAAGCAATTCAGGGTTCATCTTCTCAGTTTCATTCAGCCATGGATGTCTCTGGGATTCCTCTGATGCATGCCTGGCCTCCGTGGCTTGCCTTACCTAAGGAGGGAGGAGATTCCTCAACTTCTTTCCAGTATTCTTGACTCTAAAACCAGAAACACCATGTGGCTGAAGCTGCCAAGTTCTATTGCTTGTTGAAGCCAGAGCTTGACCATCTCATTTAAATACATCCGCATTAGCTTTCTGTTGGTGACGCTTTGTTCGATGCTTAAATGTTTCTTTGATTCATTTTCATAAGCTGGAAGCTTAGCTGGGTGGATTCTTGCCTTGAGGTCATCATCCCCTACATCTCATTTAGCATTAGACCTTTTATCTTTCTTGACTTAGCTCCATTACACTTCAGGTTGCAACTTTTCTCCGCAAACTGTGCTTTTTGCATTTTTCTGTGCTTAGCATGGTCCTTTTTTATTATACATCTCTTACATAAGAGCGGCCACTAATGACCATACTGCCTAGTCGATACTAGGCTGCCTTGACATCCCGCCAGTGTCATTAACCCAAAACACTTTAATTTAGCCCCAGGGAAGTTTTTTGGACAAGGGCAAAAGCTGCTATATTCTTGGCCAAAACGTCATGAGAATGGTTTCCAGGCAACTTGCTCATGTTGTCCCCCTTCTGGAACTTCTTGAACTGTAGTCCCCATAGTTCAAATTGCCCTCAGTACTCCATGCTTCTACTAGGAACTTAAGCATCTAACCACCTTTCTAGTCCCCACTGCTGGTGCCAACCTCTGTCTTAGTCGCTCTTTTATTGCTGTGATGAGACACTGTGACCAAGGCAACTCGCATTTAATTGGAGGCTTGCTTAGAGTTTCAGAGGTTTAGTCCATTCTCATCATAGTGGGGGCAGCACACGGCAGACACAGTGTTACACCCTTATTCACACTCTTCAGAAAAAGAGAGAGCCTGGGTCTATCATGAGATTTTGGAAACTCCCCACTTACAAACTTCCTCCAACAAGGCCAACCCTTCTAATCTTATGTAAGAGTTTCACTCCCTGGTAACTAAGCAGTCAATTATATGAGCCTTTGGGGGCCATTTTTATTCAAACCATACACACACACACACACACACACACACACACACACACACACGCGCGCGCGTGCGTGCGTGTGTGTGTGTGTGTGTGTGTGTGTGTGTGTGTATAAATTTTATTATATCTATATATTCCAAAGTACATTTGCACAGCCTGCTCAGTCCATAATGCTACTTGTATGCATGTTTTCAGGGCTTACTGTTTGGTCATCCCTAACCACATTCTAAATATTTGTCCTTACACCCACAGATAAGTGTAGTCCTCAACCCTCAGATAAGTAGTCCTCATCCCTCATTCAGAAAATGTCTCTTTACAACAGTTAGAGACTATTACAGGGAGTTATAACCAATTAAAACAGAGTTGTGGAGCCCAGTCCCAACAGGCCCATCTATAATACAACTCCAGTTTTCTTTGGAAGAGTAGACCCCAACTACTACGATCATCAATTAATAAATGCATATTGCTATTCTCTGGCACCCAGGCGCATACTCAGGAATAGCTCCATGTGCCTCATGCCCTACACTGCCCATTGACGGACCTCTCTTACCCCTCCCTCAACACCTACAGGACCTTTATTCTCCTCATGCCAACATTTACAGCCTTCATACATCTTCCTTAGCTCAGCTTTAGTTCAATCTCTCTTATTGGAAACCTTGAATACAATCATCCTTGCTTGTTTAGCTTTGCTGCTAAATTTTACTTTAACAGCTTCTATTTCATGTCTCCCCTATAACTTACTTGTACATTAGAGAGATCCAAGGGCAGAATGTTTCTACTCTTCAAATCCCCAAATGTCCCTAAGTAAAATTGTATATATATGTGTGTGTGTGTGCGTGTTACTGATGGCTTTTTAGCATTATTCTGAGAATAATGAATTGCATTACATAATGTTCGATTTAATTTGGCTTAGTTATAGCTTCCTTGGAAACCAAGGCATATTGGGTGTTATGGCAAAATGAAAACAGAAAGTGTGAGCAGATAACCAGTGCATGGTGTTAGCTGTTATTAATGTTGTTGGCACTAATATTGCTTGTATGACTCTTACTATAGGTAGACAGAGCTCACCCCTCCAGCTTGGAAACAGTATATCTATGTCGGGGCTTCCTTGCCCGTGTTAACTGTAATCCAAAGAGGTATCACAGACTCAACCACAGGTGGCATCATAGCCACCACAGCCTCTGATACATCGAAGCAAACAGCTGACAGAGGTAGAAGACCCAGCTGTCTGTTTAATGTCAGTAATATTTGGAACTATCCACAAGGGACTGCTGGGTCCAGGTCCAGATCACTGTGATATTGTCTTTGTTGGTTGTTGCTCATGCATGCTTGGAGGAGTTATTTAAAAACTCTTCTTCTAAGAGTCTCTGGGAGATAATAGGGTTGAAGCAATCTATAGGTGTTAACCACACGTCTGTTAGCAACATGGTCTGTTTCTTTGGTAAGCAATCGTGTTTTCTACAAAGGCTACATGTGCAGCTGTGCTAGGTAAGCCATTGTGGATTGTTCTGTGCAAATCACTGAGGAATCTCGTTAATAGCAACCATGGGTAAACAAAGGTCTTTGGCTCTTCCTCAGACTGATTTATTTTATACAGTCTCATTGTCTGGTGTCACAAGACTGAGAGACAGTCTTGTTCTCTACCTCAGGAAATGGAGAGGCTGTGCATTTATGCTTTCTTAACCCCTTTCCACCTCTTGACCTCATTATTTCTTAGGACATTTATCAGAGTCGCTCAAGTGTTTCATATTTACTGAAGTATTTTATAGTAGCTCTTTCACTCTGTCAGATGAGGAAATAAAATCACCACCAAGTTCACAACAAACCAACTAAAATGTCATTTATTCTAGTTTCTGCTAGAAAGTGGTTGAAGCCAGGTAACATCAGGTTCAGCTGCCTAGGATCATGGTGGAGTACTCTCAAAATTGGAATTTCTTTTGTAAATAGACTGCTGCTTCTAGCTCTCTACATGGAATATTATGCTGAGAGCAGTTACTTTTGCCTCCTGGAAACCCTAAACACTGGCACCTGAAGCCTGGAACAAAAGAAAAATCAACTGATCATCCCTGAGATCATACACATAAAAGCAATGTTACATGGACTAAATAAGTGGTGTTTATATTTATATGTATATTGGCTTATGCACATATATACACACATGTATATTTAGGAATATAAATGTGGTGTTTATATAGTTAGAAATATATAATATATTAATATATAATATAAAATTATATCTTTTTTATATTTTTATTTTCTATATTCTCTGTTTACAATCCAAACGCTTTCCTCTTTCCCAGTTCCTGCCTCCCCATATGTCCCATAAATTATATCTTTATATATACATCCATATATATAAAATATTGAAAAAGGAGGCTATGCATTTGAGAGTAATTACATACATGAGCATGGTTGGAAAGAGGAAAGTGAAGAATGAAAATGATATAATTATAATTTCAAAAAAATAAAAACATAAAACAGACAGACAAAAAGCCGAACTGCGACTTGTGTTGTTTTCCTAGCTTCTCTTCTGCCAGATCAATAACTCTGCTCTTGGGAAAAGTAGAATGACTTTGTGCCCGGGTTTGGGCAAAAGTGCAAACAAATTCATTTTCTGGCTTTCAGATCAGGCTGGGTGACATCACCACGCAGCCAGCAGAGGAGATGAACTATGTGAGGTGCACAAGGAGGTAATCGGCAGGGTGACGTTTAAGCAGATGAAGGGCTTTGGTCATCCAAGTCCACCTTCAACTGGCAGGAACCTTGGTATTTTATAAGAACGTGAAACAATAAGGGGTGGGTTGGTATCACTGACTGCTGTGGTCCTGGTTAGGCAATATTCCAATTGATCATTCCCTCACTTCCATTCTGCATGGACATCTATACAAGTTGTTTCATTGGAGAGTCATGTGGCTTCTATAGTCTAGGGAGCTGCCTAGGGACAACTGGTGCTTGGCTGTTTAAATGGTCATCCATATAGAGGTAGATGCTTGCACCCAACCATTGCACTGAGCATGGGGTCCCCAATGGAGGAGCTAGAGAAAGGACTGAAGGAGCTGAAGGAGTTTGCAACCCATAGGAAGAACAACAATATCAACCAACCAGATCCCCCAGATCTCCCAGGGACTAAACCACCAACCAAAGAGTACACATGGAGGGACCCATGGCTCCAGCCACATATGTAGCAGAGGATGGTCTTGTAGGACATCAGTGGGAGGAGAGACCCTTGGTCCTGTGAAGGCTTGATGCCCAGGTGTAGGGGAATGCAAGGGTGGGGAGGTGGGAGTTGGTAGGTGTGTGGGTGAACACCCTCATAGAAGCAGGGGGAGAGAGGATAGGATAGGGAATTTGGCTGGGGGGAGGAGGAAGGGGAGGGAGAGGGGGAACCAGGAAAGGGGATAACATTTGAAATGTAAATAAAGAAAATATCCAATAAAAAAATCATAGAAGAAAAAATTTACTTTGAGAAACCTTTAGAGAACTTGTACAGTTATGCTCAACAGTCTTTCAGTCACAAGCCTTGGCCCAGCCATCTAGCCCACTTAGCCTCTGACGTGCTTTTCCTTTCATACTTTGTTAATAAACTATTTTTATGTCTGTTAAAAAAAGGGCACGGGTAAGCTTCCATTGCTTAGTCAGGGGTAGGGGCCGTTCAGTCCTTTGTCCTCAGGTGTTTACTAGAGTCCTGATTTTTTTTTTTTTTTCTGGAATTCAAACTAACAATAGGAGAAGGTGACTTGCAGAAAAAGTTAACAGAGGAATGAAATGGGGTAAAGGGGGCCATGACTGCTGCCCTCTTTTAAGTTGCCCTTCTGTTTTGTATGCCTGGGTTATTTTTTTCTCATCATGTGGCTCAGTGCCTGGATCCAGAGCTGAGTGGCTCTGTTTGGAGCTTTTTGTAGCACTTTAAATTTAATAATAATTTTTAGAGTTTTTTATTATGTGTCTAGAAGTAGGTAAAATGTAGTTCTTCAGGTTCTCACAGTGTTTTCAGACTAGTGAGAAGGTAGGAAAAAATGAGTTGGGAGCAGTTTTACAGCAACTTTAACACAGATATGTGTTGCTCTTAGAGACCAAAGGAGCAGTGTGGGGTAACTTACTAAAACTCATATTTACATTTCTGACCAAATTAAGTACACACACACACACACACACACACACAGAGAGAGAGAGAGAGAGAGAGAGAGAGAGAGAGAGAGAGAGAGATTCACAGAGAGAGAGAGAGAGAGAAATATTCATTGACTGTAGCATTTTTCCTGTATACATCTGTCTTCCCTACATCATGCATGCATGTGCATGTGTGTGTACATGTGTTAATCTATGTGCATACGTATGCACATGTGTGTGCATGCATGTTCCATGTATGTGTGTGTGTGTGTAAGGAATCCCTTTTTACATTTTGAGAGTACTCCTCTCTAAACACAGGCATCTGAACCTGAAGTTATCTGGCTTCAACCACTTTCTAGTAGAAACTAGAATAAATGACATTTTTGCTGGTTTGTTGTGAACTTGGTGGTGATTTTATTTCCTCATTTGACAGAGTAAAGAGCAACTATAAAATACTTTGGTAAATGTGAAACACTTGAGTGACTCTGATGAATGTCCTAGGAAATAATGAGGCCAGGAGGTGGAAAGCAGTGAAAAATACAAATACACAGCCTGCCTCTCTCTCTCTCTCTCTCTCTCTCTCTCTCTCTCTCTCTCTGTCACACACACACCACACACTCAAATACCACACACCCATATATACCACAACACACATACACCACACACCCATACATACCACAACACACATACACCACACACCCATACATACCACAACACACATACACCACACACCCATACATACCACAACACACATACACCACACACCCATACATACCACAACACACATACACCACACACACATACATACCACAACACACATACACCACACACCCATACATACCACAACACACATACACCACACACACATACACACACACACACACACACACATATAACACACCACACACTTACCACACACTCATGCAATACACACACACACACACACACACTAAACACACACCACAGAGTCACACATACACCACATACACACACCACACACTCCCATGCCACATACCCAAACACAACACATACATAGAACACACACTCATGCAACAATACAAATACACATAACACATACTCATACACACTACACATACAAACATACACACACTACACGCACACCACTCATGCATCACACACACATTCATACCACACACATGTACACACACACACACACACACACACACACACACACACATTTCCTGAGGTGGAGAACATGCCTGCTTCTCAGTCTTCTGACAACAATGAGATTTTGTGAGATAAATCTAGTGAGAGGAAGAGCTGGAGATCTCTGCTTGCCTGTTTCAGGAATCAGTCCCCTGCTTCACTGTGTGGTTCCTGGGTCCATTTCCAATTTTACATTTTCCTTGCTCAAAACAGAGGGATACATTTTTGTGTTTAAATCCTAAGAGGGAAAAAACCTGCAGAGTTCAGTCACGTGCTCAGCGTCTGACTCTGAGCCAAGTCCTTAATCTCTCAGTCTCATTTTCCAGATCCTTAAGTTGTGGATGGTAATTGCATACTCTTGGATGCAGTTTCATGAAGTCTAAGTAAACAGTCACTCAGATACAACACTTAGCATAGTTTTGGCAGGGAGAAATAAAAACAGAATGGCTAGCCCTTACTGCTCATCTTTACCGAGGTGCTGCGTCCATTTTTATAAGACTCTTAGTAGGCTCTCTGCCAATATTAGTGTGGTGGGTAAAATGCCTCTATGGAGAAATATTCCCTTTAGAGTCTTACTATGAATGAATTGTTCTATTGAGGAAGTTTTCCAGGTCCATAGATACTTTCAAGCCATGCTTATGATGGGCAAATTTATATTTCCTAAGCTAGCCCTGCTTTGATTTAATATTGAACAATCCTAAACTTCCATTAGGTACCCATTTTATTCATATTTAGCATACATGGACATTTTTCTCATGAGTGTGTCTTTGTGAGCGTCGCCTCAGGTGCTCTCCTGTTCTCCATGCTGCTTTTACTCAAAGGAGACCACTCACTCCCAGATTCAGAGGGTACTGAGAATTTCTGTACAGTGTCAGAGAGGAGAACCATTTCTGACCCCATGTGACGTCATTCTGCTGGATGAGCTCAGTTTGTTTGCCATGCCTGCTGTTCAGGGGGATAGTTAAGGCTTTCCTCTTTTGTGCACAGAAGTATAGGGCACCTATGCCGACCTAGGGCAGAGATGCCCAGGACTGCAACAAATGTGTTGAATATCTTTGGAATATCAATTGTGATGGTTTGAATGCACTTAGCCCGTGGGAAGTGGTACTATTAGGAGGTGTGGCCTTGTTGGAGTAGATGTGGCCTTGGTGGAGGAATTGTGTCATTGTGTAGGTGTGGAATGAGATCCTTATCCTGACTGCCTGAAGAAGGAACAGTCAGACTCCTTCTGGCTTCCCCTATATCAAGATATTGAACTCTCAATTCCTTCTTTACCATGTCTGTCTGGATGCTGCCCTGCTTTCTGTCATGATGCTAATGGACTGAACCTCTGAACCCGAAAGCCAGTCCAAATTAAATGTTGTTCCCTATAAGAGTTGCCTTAGTCATGGTGTCTCTTTACAGCAATGGAAACCCATCCTCAAATCTCTATTCCTGTTCCTTTTTCCTTACATGTAATTCACTCCATCTGATTTTATGCATCTAAACATCACAGTTCCTTCTAGAATAATATGGTGTTAGTTGAATACATAGTCAAAGAAGGCTTAATCTTGTTCTTAGCTACACCACCTAGAATAGTACCTGGCAATGATAAATACATACTAAGTTATTAATTAGCAAATGGATTACTAGGAAACAAGTATTTTTAAAACTGGTTACTGTTGACGTATACCTAAAATATTTTCTTTGGTGTGTACTTACAAATAAGTAAAAGAGAAGAGTCAGCCTAAGGTCACCCAGCCCAGTAATCACATAGGAAGGCACAGGCAAGCAATCTCATCATCTGCTGCTGACATTGTTATAAATTAAATGTGTGAGGTAGTGGAGAGAGAAAAAAAAAGATTGATAAAAGAGGCCATAAAATTATCTGGTTCTTTTTCCCCTAGTAGATGACACGAAATAAGTCAAGTATGTTTTTCTAGTTTGAGGAATACTGCTCTTGTCACAAGAAAAGATGAACAGGTTCCCCATGACCACAGTGGGGAACATGAAGAACTTTTATTTTGAAGCAGAGGGTTTAGCTGATAGAATCCACACACAGGCGTGTCTGTGGCTCCTGAATTTGAGGAATGACTAGGAGGGTTGAACCATCGGTGAACACTAAGTTCTGAGCACTTGGAGAAATATGACTACCCTGAAGAAAGTCATTGTGAAGATTGGTAAAAATGATGGTGGAAAAAGAGAACTTAAAAAACTAACAGACTGTCTCTTCTTTGAGAAATATGGTTATGTACTCTCATCTAGGACGGCAATAGTGACTTAAATGGACAATATTCTCTTTAATTTTAGTGGCTTGGAAATTCTGCCTTTTGGGAAAACAAATTCTTCATTAGGGGATACATGAAAACAGCTATTAAAGTAATCTATGTGTGCAGGATGTACCTATTGATCATTAAAAACTGAATTAGAATTTTTAAAATGTGTGTGTGTGCTAGATTAATATATTCTAATATTATGAACCTAAGAATTCAGTAATGTTCTAACCATTTCACACAAAAG
Source organism: Apodemus sylvaticus (assembly GCF_947179515.1). NCBI lineage: Eukaryota > Metazoa > Chordata > Mammalia > Rodentia > Muridae > Apodemus > Apodemus sylvaticus. Next base: position 12,919,200 of record NC_067490.1, read on the forward strand.
ATGTTGAATGTTATTAAAAATAAAAGCTGACAATGTTTATACCTTCCAGTATTTTTCATTATGGTATAGTTGAAAAGCAATAACTCTCACCTTTTAACTTTGTAGTTCTGAAACTCTTGGCCAATGCATAACTCCTGTATCCATTATAATCAATAATGTTCAAGTTATATTAGCCATAAACTCTCCCAGGATCCCTAATCATTTATGCTTCATTAGAACTGGACAGGTCCAGGACATCCCTGTGACTCTGAAAGCCTTCAGTCAGAACAATAGAAGATTTCAGATGTCTGTGGAGGAGGGCAAAGAAAGATTCATCCAGTAAAGACCAGTAAAGATGTGTGCCTATACAGATGTGTATCTTGGACCCCTGTAAATGTAAGTGTTGCTTTTATTTCCTCATATGAAGTGATAAAATGAGAGTTGAACCAAGCTTTGTGAATACATGGCTTGGGCTGAGCCCAGAGTGTTTCTCTTTAACTATCCCTAGGCTGAGGACTAGAAGCGTCTAGCTTTTGTACAATCTAATCTTCTGTAAGTCTGGACCTTGAAGGTTTTAGCCTTCATCTTCTAACCTAGGCCTAAAATGTTTCAGGCTTTGAGAATTACTGCTGAATAAACTAAGCCTTTCTAGTTCTTTCTGAACTCTGATTGGCTGGTTCAATTCTGGCTCATGCTCTTCTTCAAGCTGACAGATTCAAACTGGCTTCTCTTGACTTCTGACAGAATTGCTTAGAACTGCCTCTGAACTCCAAAGACTGAACTGCTCTGAACTCAACTGCTCTGCTTTGCACTGAACTGACCCAAACTGAACCCAATTGAACCGATCTGCACTAAACTACTCTCTCTCTTTCACTGCTCTCTAAGTAGCCTCTTGTTCCTGTCTGTTCTCATGAGAGCTGGACATGTCCTATCTGTGACTCGTTTTTGTCAAATCTTTCTCTGATTCATCACTTCATCTGCCCCTCAATTAGATGTCTTTGTTTGGGATTAAAGGCATGTCTCCGTTCTAGCTGGATCATATCAGTTTGAGTTCTGGGAGAAGACTCAGGAGTTTCTATGGGATTGTAGTGGTTTGAATATGTTTGGTCCAGGGAGTGGCAATATTTGGAGGTGTAGCCTTGGACTAGGTGTATCACTGTGGGAGTGGGCTTTAAGACCTTTTTCCTAGCTGCTTGGAAGCTTTTTTCTTTTCCTTTTTGTCTTTGGGTGAAGATGTAGAACTCCCAGCTCCTGCTGCATCATGCCTGCCTGAATGCTGCTGTGCTACCACCTTGATGATAATGGACTGAACCTCTGAACCTGTAAGCCAGCTCCAATGAAATGTTTTATAAAAGTTGCCTTGGTCATGGTCTCTGTTGACAGCAGTAAAACCCAAGCTAAGGCAAGGTTATTTAACCATCTAGTTTTCTTTTTGTGTACAAAGATATTTTCTGTTTTATTAGCCTTTGTTCATTGTATGGAATAATGCTTTAGATGACATTTTCATACAAAAATATCTTTTGCTTTGTTCTCCTTATAAGTTATTTGAGACAAATGGATCTCAGAGCAATAATATGACGTAAGCCAATCACAGTTGTTGCAGGATATCTGATCACAGAGCAAACTCCAATATTGTGTTATTTACTGGAAAAACGTGTTTCAAGTTGTGGTGTGACTCAGCCTTAGCACACACCTTTAACCCAACATATTTCTACTTGAAATCAAGAGGTAGAACAAGCAACCAGTTGACAGGAAGTGAACATAGGTTATTAAGAAAAAACACAGAGAGTAAGAGGGAGTCAGGAAGATGGATAGAGAGATTCACAGGAAGTAGAAGGGAGGGACATTGAGTTTGAAGGAGGTTTTTTGAGACAGAATGAGGAAAGCGATGGCATCTGGGATATAGGCTGAGGAGCAAGCTTAGTTGGGTTCTTTCTCTGTCTCTCTGAGCTAGCAGCTTTCGACCCAGAATCTGGCTCCCAAGTCTTCATTAGTAAGATCCAGATGAGACTGAGATTGAGATTTGATTTGAGAGTGAGCTTTTGTTAAGTTTAACACACAGTGATGTTGGAAAAGGTGTCTGAGTCAAAAAGTCATCTGTTTGTATTGTTGCTTCTCCAGCTGAGAAAAATATCAGAAATGCACATAAACAAGAATATTGATACCAAGCCAAACCCCGACAAATACTTGAGTTTTACACAGGTAAGAACTGGGAGACTATTTCAGCCTGTGTCAAAATAAAACAAAACCACACACACACACACACACACACACACACACACACACCTTTAAAAACCATCTTGCATACAACCCTTCAGATATATGTGATACACCATGATGATTAAGACTGAAGACTTTGTCAAGCATCTTTGCTGTACTGACTGCTTTTGTGTGCCAGCTAGACACAAACTGGAGGTATCACAGAGAAAGGAGCCTCCTTTGAGGAAATGCCTTCCTGAGATCCAGCTGTAAGGCATTTTCTCAATTAGTGATCAAGTGGGGGAGGGGGTTTATTGTGGGTGGCACCATCCCTGGGCTGGTAGTCTTGGGTTCTGTAAGAGAGCAGGCTGAGCAAGCCAGGGGAAGCAAGCCAGTAAGAAACATCCCTCCATGGCCTCTGCATCAGCTTCTTCCTGACCTTCTTGAGTTCCAGTCCTGACTTCCTTTGATGAACAGCAGTGCAGAAGTATAAGTTGAATAAACTCTTTCCTCCCTAGCTTGCTTCTTCATTATGTTTTGCGCAGGAATACAAACTCCCAACTAAGACAAATTGGGCCCAGCATAGTGGGATACTCCTGTGACAACCTGACCATGTTTTGGGGAAGACCATGGAAGGACTTTGGAACCTTGGGCTAGAAGAGCCATTGGGTGTTAAGAGCTCTGTGGGATGTTCTGTAGGAGCTTGGAAGATAATGTTGAGAACAGTGCAAATTATGGAGGCCTGACTTGTGAAATTTAAGAGGGAAGATTAAAGACCATTATCAGGGCTGTTGCTATTTTGATTGTGAAGATTCTGTGGTTTTGGTTAGCTGGAGCTGAAGAATCAGCTGTGATTAACAAGATACCATAACTAAAGTGAATCCTTTGTATTACTGGGACTATTGATGCTGGTTAGCTGGAGCTAAGAAATTAGTGGTGATTAAGAAGAGATCAGCATAATCAAGGTGAAATCTTCTGGGAAGTGTTTTCTGACAGCACAAAGAGGCCGTGTTCCAGAGATAGCTAAGGTTGTATAGCTCGTGCTGCAGCTAGGCTTGATAATGTATAATGTCACCCAGGTGGTACTGGTTTGAAGGCATGAAGGGGTCATGAAGAGCAGCTGAGGCTTGGCACTGTGCAAGGCTATGGAAGGCCACTGGTGAAGGTATAGCCTCAGTTGCAATTGATGGCCCAGGACTGAAGGGGTCATGCAAAGGAGTTGAGGCTTGGCACCATGAAGAGAGCCTATGGGAGCTTGTTGGCAAAGCCTAGTTGCAGCAGACGACAGTAGTGTTTTGGAGATGCCAGTGCCATGAGATGACCACTCAGAAGAGCAGCAGTGGATACAGGCAGCCAGAGGCTAGAAGACACGCTGTGTGCTACAAAGAACAGAGCTGGAGAAGTAACCCAAGCCCTTGGAGGAGCACAGAAGATGGTGAATGGATCACAGACATTGGATGGTTAGAGTTTGATTTGGTTTTGATTGTGACTATGCTCTGATATTTTTCCCTCTTGAAGGAAGGTAGTATTTTCGTGGAGCTCACAGTTAAGAGACTTTGAATTTTAAAAGAGATTATAAATATTTTAAAGCGATTGAAATTTTAATATGTAAATACTGTGGGACTTTTAAAGTTATTTAGAACTTGGGGATGAATAAGAAAGTAAGGGTTAGGGTTTAATAGTGATGTGTTCATGTGTTAAGTTGACCAGGGGTCAATTGTACTGGCTGGTTTTGTGTATCGACTTGACACAAGCTGGAGTTATCACAGAGAAAGGAGCCCCCTTTGAGGAAATGCCTCCATGAGATCCAGCTGTAAGGCATTTTCTCAATTAGTGATCAAGGGTCAGAGTGCCCATTGTGGGTGGTGCCAACCCTGGGCTGGTAGTCCTAGGTTCTATAAGAAAGCAAGCTGAGCAAGCCATGGGAAGCAAGCCAGTAAGTAATATCCAATTATTACAGACAAGTTATTTTTATCTTCTTAGTTTTTCAGTTTGGAAAATAATGCTTTATTTTTTTTGTTTCCTTACTAGTACAATATAGTATGTCATTTAATAAAATAACAGCACCATTCATGAAGAAAAACTAAAAGATGACAAAGCAAATTCTTAGTGTTCAGCCAAACTAACATACGCAAGCCACAAATAGAGCTATTATATAATCATAATATATATTATATTATTATATAATCAAATACCAGCAATTATTATTTAGTCCAATTAGGTCAAATGTTTATAAATAGTTCCTTTAAAATGTGGGAAAATATCCACTAGTAAAACCATGCCTTCTAGAGAACGAGGTAGCCATGTGTAAGGCTGACCAGTGCATCTGTGTTTCCAGACATCAGTGAATTATGGCAAAGGTCTCATGAATCTGTCTGTATATCTACAATGCATCAAGAAGTGCATATTCTAACTATGTGGTACTTTAATCATCCAAGGATCTAAAATCAGGAAAGATCTTTCAAGTATACTTCTAGAACACTAACCCAATTTAAATGACTAATTCTGGACAATAATTTTCTTAGTATAAATAAAACAAAATTTTAATTAGGAAGATGACAGTAAAATAGTAGAGTTGCTTATTATGATTTTATGGTAGTTTAAAAAGTCAGTGTTAAAATTTTACTGTCTTTCAATTATGTCAGCATACTACAATAGCATTTGAAGACATCGTGGAATAACTGCTATCATCAAGTTTAAGCCTGTTGTTTTTGACTGTGAAAAGTCCAATATATATAGGCTTATATGTTAATACCTGGGCTACAGTTAATGCTACTATTTTGAAAAGTAGAAACTCAAAGGTCAGACCAGCTGGAGGAAGTGCATACTGGGGTATACCGCTGAAGATTTTATCTGACGCATAGTAATTTTATCTTTCAATCTACTTCCTGTGTGCCACGATTTTGATGACTTGTCCTCCACTACACTATCTGGATTCCATAATATTCTCTACTCCAGTGAATGGAACAAAGTGAGCATTGACTACACTCTTCAAAATTATGAGCCAAAATAACTGTTTTGTGAGAGTCTGGTGGTTTGAATGAGAATGGCCCCCATAGGTTCATCTGTAGACTGCTTGGTGCCTAGTTGGTGGAACTTTTGGGCAAGGACTAGGTCTGGCCTTGTTGAATGAAGTGTGGCACTGGGGGTAGACTTTGGGGTTTCAAAAGCTCATATCATTTGCACTTAGTTCTCTCCTCCTTCCTCCTTCCCTCTCTCCCTTCCTCTCTTTCTCCCTCCTTCCCTCCCTCTCTTTCTCCCTCCTTCCCTCCCTCTCTTTCTCCCTCCTTCCCTCCCTCTATTTTTCCCTCCTTCCCTCCCTCTCTTTCTTCCTCCCTCCCTCCCTCTCTTTCTCCTTCCTTCCCTCCCTCTCTTTCTCCCTCCCTCCCTTTCTCCATCTCCCTCCCTCCCTCAATCTCCCTCCCTCCCTGTCCCTCCTTCTCTCCCTCCCTTCCTCTTGCTTTCTCTCCCCCTGCCCCCACTCTTTCCCTTCCCCTCCCCCTCTCTTCTCCCTCCCCCTCCCTCCCTCTCCCTCTCCCTCTCTCTCTCCCTCTCTCTCACCCTCTTTGCCTCCTCCTACTTGTGGACTCATTTTAAAGCCTCAGCTACTGCTCCCATGGTCCCTGAGATGACAGTCATGGAATGTAACTCTCTGCAACTATAAGCTCCAATAAATTCTGGTACAAGTTGCTTTGCCCACGGTATCTCGTGCAGATATAGAAGAGTGTGTAAGAATGTGTTGGAGTTTAGGGAAGCTCAGGTTGCTGTAAGAAATCTATGTAAGGAGTCTATGGGAGGTCAGAAGAATAGAACAAGATAGAAATGCAAAAGTGTACACAGCAGAGAGTATAGTCATGAGATTTCTGCTAGATGTCAAGACTGCAAATTAGATTAGAGGCCAAGCTGTAGCATTGTGCTAAGAACTCACTTATATTCTAAAGTTAGCTTTGAAGGAAGCTAACTTTAGAAGTAATTGAAAAGGAAATTTTAAGATAGCACAGACTTCATGCTGCAGCATGGTTATTAATGGCAGTGATGATGTGGAACTAAAATATTAACATTTGGATAAAAAAGGCTGCATTAAGGAAGTTTTGATTGTCACAGTGACACCCCACTGGAGAAAATTGATTTTATATTTACTACCAGGATCCATTCGAACCTAGCTTAGTACATAGTTTGGGGTGGGATTTTGAGTCCAATTCCCCTTCTTAGGCTGGGCTTTGTCTGATTTGAACCCGTGCAGACCTTGTGGATGCTAGCATAGTCTCTGTGAGTTCATGTATGCATCAGCTCTGCTGTGTCTGGAAGATGCTATTTCATTGGTGTCATTGACAACCTCTGGCTCTCGCAACCTTTCTCACTCTTCTTCACCTGTAGGACCCTGAGCTGAGGAGAATATATAAGGGGAACAATTTCAGATAACACAAGTTAAATATTTTATTCAATTCCTACAGAACAACTTTTTGGGTAACCTTGGACTGGTCTTGTCATCCCTTGTTTACTTCACTTGGTGCAGAGAGAGACTGTAGAATATTCTGGAAATGCAATGTCTGAAAACAGCCTTGGCCTTGTCTTTGACACTCAAAGGAAAAGTATCAGGGATGAGTTGGAGGATCAGGACGTTGTTTTCCACTCTTCCATGGTCATATGGTTCATGAGGCCTACAACCTGAGGTGGGCTACATATCAGACAGTACAACTTTGGAATGTACTACTTAGACCACTACTGCCTTGTGAAGCTTTGGAGACTTGCTCAAAATAGATAGAACCCCAGTATCTTCTGTACTTTTTACTAATATGCAAGTAATATCATTATTACACATAAAGCATTCTCTCTTTCTCTCTCTCTCTCTCTCTCTCTCTCTCTCTCTCTCTCTGTGTGTGTGTTCACAGGTTCTTGTAATTAGTGAAACTGCAGCACAGAGACAGTGGGATGTCTGGTCTTTGGAGAGCAAGCAGCTGTATACGAAGCTGAGGGCTTACATCTTTACTAGGAAGTAGGAGGCAAAGACAACACTGGGAATGGCAGGAGTCTTTTGAAACTTCAATCCTACACCCAGTGATACACCTTCTCTAACAAGGTCATACCCTCCTAATCATTCTCAAACAGTTCTAACAACTGGAGACCAAGTATTTAAACATATGAGTCAATGGGGGTCATTTTCTTTTGAACCACCACAGAGAGGAAGAAGGAGAAAGGGGGAGAAGGGAGGGGAGGGATTTACAAATTCTGAAAAAAAATACTTTTCACATTTTCTAATATGGTCAAAATGCCATTTTAAAGATTAAAGTACCATTTTATTAGTGACATGTTAAAAATTCCTGGCAATGTCATGAAATACTTAAAACCAAAGATGGAAACAATTATAGCAGTATGCAGACAAAAGGCAAACTAATTGAAAGACAGCTGCCTCTAGGAAGAAACCTGGAAGGCTGCCGACTATACATTCTCATATTTACATCACATTTTATGGCGGAATCAACTTTGGAAAAAGAACTGTGAATGCTTGATATTATTTTGATTCTAGAAGTATGGGAGTAAGAAGCTATATTACATTGAATGGCAGATTTAGGAATGAGACCGGTCCTTAGAGGCCCATACATTTGACTACTTGGTCTTTAGTTGGTGGAACTGTTTGTAAAGGACTAAGAGATGTGGTCTTGTTGAGAAAGTATGTTTCCAGGGTGGACCTTGAGGTTTCCAAAGCCATTCTCTGTTTTCACTTTGCTTCCTGCTTATAGATTGTGATGTGAGATCTCAGTTCTTCTTGCCAATGTAGAGGAATTTTAATTCAACAGCGTGGCTACTCTGGCAAGCTATCGCATCCAAAGACCTTCTAGGTCTGTGTGATCCAGCTGGAATGCAGGCATGCGCTGCATTACTTATGATCTGGTTAGAATACAGACACGCCCTTAGTGCACATCTTTAATCCATAACAATGAAAGTAAGGTTGGTTTGTAGAAGGAAGCAGCCATGTTTGAAAGTGATGCCTATTTGTGGGGCAGACAAAGTGATGAATCAAAGAAAGACATTTACAGAATGATTTAGAGATAGGATATTCCCAACTCTATTGAGAACAGTCAGGAAAGAGAGGCTATTTAGAAGAGCAGCGCAGAGTGAGTCAGGTGGGGAGGGCAGTTCACTGAGTGCAGTTTAGTTGAGTTGAGTTCAGTGCAGTTCGGGGTAGTTCAGTTGACTGTGGTTGAGTTCAGTTGAGCTTATGATGTTCTTTTCAGTTCTATTCAGTTCGTTAAATGTAGTCAGTGTAGTCAGTGCAGTTTGGTTTGTGGAATACAGAGGGCAGTTTTCCCAAGCAGAGCGATTCAGGGAGAAGCTGATAGAAGCCAGCTTGAATCAGTCAGCTTGGAGAGGTAAGCTTATTCAGCAGCAAGACCCCAAGACAACAATTCTGCTGAATAAAAGTTACTTTTACATACCAACAACATGGATTCTAACCGTATGGAACCTTAAGCCCAATGAAACATTCCTCTTATAAGTTGCCTTGGTCATGGTGTTCTGTCACAGCAATAGAAAATCTAACTCACATAGGAATCAATCATAATCTATATTCTCATGATAGATTTAGCTACACACAATTTGCTCCTATTAAAATCATCTCATTTTTTTATACATTTTTTAAATATTTTTATTTTCTATATTCTTTGTTTACATTCCAAATGATTTCCCCTTTCCCGGATCCCCCCTCCCCATATGTCCCATAAACCTTCTTCTCTCCATCCCTTCTCCAATCACCTCCATCCTTTTTCTCTGTCCTTATATTCCCCTCCAATGCTAGATCAATCCTTTCCAGGATCAGGACCCTCTCCATACTTCTTCATGGGAGTCATTTGTTATGCAATTTGTGCCTTGGGTATCCAGGGCTTCTGGGCTAATTAATATCCACTTATCAGAGATTGCATTCCATGTGTATTCTTTTGTGTCATTTCATTTTTAATACCCTAAATAGTTCATCATGATATAAACTGAATCAGACTTGGGCATTGTGAAGAATATCATCTAAAACTACACCTAGGAAAATCTGCACATCTTCTACAAGATGCATAAGACTTATGGAAACTTAGATTTGGATGATGGTTGACATAAAGCCACATAGCAAGTGCTTGTGTGATATTCAGACATTAGCAAAAGGACATGTTCAGTAGACAAGATTTGCATTTGCTCCCAGCAGCCACTGCTAGGTAGTAGTGTGCATTGATACTGAGGATTACGGTAGTCTTACTAGAAGCCAATTGTAGAGGGAATTCAGGGATGGGGTTGAAAACCTGTCAGGGGTCTTGGTCCATCCTCAAGTGCCTGTTGGTGGCTACTGGAGCAGTTCCTTAGCCACTGAAGTCCACTGGAGAACACTGAACTTCCAGAGAATAAAGAAATCCCATATATCACCTTACAGAGTTATCAGCTGTTGAAGGTAAATGAAGCATTTCCAAAACAACAATTATGGACAAATCGTTCTGTTATGAAACGGATTTTATTGCCACTTTTGTTTTTCTACCCTCCTGCCCCCTGCTTCAGTAGGAGAGGCATAAAAACAAGAAATAATGGCTTGCTTAAGAAACCAGAGATGAATACTCATAAGACAGGATTTTTTAAATGCCTTTTTGAAACAATTGCCTATTACAATAAAAATATTATGATTATAAATCAGTTTCTGGGCACCTATCTTCCCATGAACTGCATAAACATTACTATTTAGTAAAAAGTAATACAACAATTTTTTTTTTTAGAAAAATGGAAATCTGCAGAGGTCTGAAACATGGTTATGTTTATTTCTGTGGAATTTGCTGAGAGAGCCAAAGACAATGGAGTAGCTCTCAGCTCAGCTGTTCTTTTTTATCAGAGCAAAGAGACCCCAGGTGTGGGCAGGACCTCCATCTTCTCCTGACAATTTTCATTTGAAGATGTGCTCCACTGATGGCAGATACTATACACAAAAGAGCTCTTTCATGTAACATCTGTTACAACTAATAGGTTGTTTTTAATCTTGAATGCAATAATACTAATGTTAATGCCAATGTTAATGCCAATAATAATATTGATTCTAATAATAAATCAGCAGCAAAGCCAGACTCTTATCTAAAGGAGACAATATGTGTGCTGTGGAGAACTTGACTGACACTCATGTCACCTGCTTTGTTTTCTTTGACTCTGAAACCTGCCTCTTCACTTTGATTTGATTTCCCTTCAGCTGTGAAGTCTTGCACTGAGTTTTCAATGCTCTGACTTCAGGTCTCTTCCCACACTGCTGGTTCTATTTTTTTTTAAGATTATACAACAATAAAATGTCCAGATTTAAACTAATCATGCAACTCTCCCCAGAGATACATATTATGGGGTTTGCTCAGCTGTCTGGCCTTGGGTTTCTACTTATATTATCTCAAAAATACATTTATTTGTAGGTGAATGGCAAGGGAAAGTGAGAAATCCAGTTCTGAAGACTAGTGTTGTCCCAACAATTGCTAGCTTACAGATGTTCAGGCTGTGGAAGTAGTCATGCTCTGTCACACATGTTTATGCAAGGATTGCAAAAGGTGGGGGTCATGATAGAATGGTACACGTTTTGGAAGATGTTTACTCCAATACTCAGGTTGAAACTTAATGGCCATCAGTGTGACTGATTCTATACCAGTGTGAATGCTTCCATCCCTTAAGGAGCTTACACTCCAATGAGCACACTCACGAATAAACCCTAAGTCACACATTTAGCTATTATCCTGGGAAACCCACTTTAAAGCAAAAGTACACTGAATGCCTGCATCCTACATGTTCCTTGACCTGTGTCCACAAAATGCATTAGGAAGAAGAAAACACATACATCAGACTATTGTAAGTCAGGGGATTTCTGCATTAGGACACGTGCTCTGTGGGAGGTGATTATGTCAGGAGGCTCTATCCTAGGGCAGCACTGACACATTCATTTACAAAGGTCTCAAGGGCTAAGTACAAAATCTTGCCATTTTGCCTTCTAGCATGAGAAGCCATGTGGCCTGGCCTAAGGGATGTGGAGACATAGTGTCATTTGGGTGCATTAGGAGCTGGGAGTGGAGAGCAGGAAGCAGGAAGCCGGGAGCCGGAAGCCGGAAGCAGGAAGTAGGAAGCAGGAAGTGGGGCGCAGGGAAACAGGCCTTACTGCACAACAATCTTCTGAATGTGTGTGTATCTTTTCATTTATTCATAATACATACTGACTGAAGTTCCCCTCCTTCTCCTCCCTTACTCTCCCAGATTCACTCCTCTATCTTTCCCCCCATAAAAGTGTAGGCCTCCCAGGAACATAAAAATAACTTATTTGCCTCTAAAACATAAAAAAATTCCATTTATAAATTACTTAGTCACAGTTTTGTTAGGTCTTGAGGTCAAAAACCTCATAGAGAGGCGCCCTGAGACCTCATTACTATAACCATCACTGTCTCCAGAGGTGGAAGTAACAGACTATATACCATTCATGATTTTTGTTTCAGGGGAGATCAGGTGGTAGATTTCAGGACTTTCACCCTTATTAGTGACAAATCTGTCACATTATATAATACTGTATATACAGCATATACATCCTCAAACACCATGGAGAGTGAGGCCAGAGTCTCCGATTTTTATACTTTTATTATCTACATGGAAACCGTTATCTTAGCCTTTCTGGCCTTCATCATGGGAAAGGCTGAGTATCTACTCTGAGGTATCATCAGTGATAAGTCTATATCTGTTTTAGCCGGGCTACAGAATGGCTACATCCCATATATGACTACTTTGTCTCCCTGGATCGAGACCCTTCATTGTATCTCTTTCCCATAGTTCTGTTTTCTCAGCATGCTTTGCTTGGCTGTATCCCAACAGTCTCATCAGCCCTGGGAATCAGAAAGCTGTCATGGTCACCACAGGCTTCATCTCAGAAGTCCCATGTGAGGGAGTCTTGTTCTTCCTTCTTAGCCTCTCAACTATCCTGTACCAACATAGAAAGTTCTTGAACTTGGATGTCCTGTGGTATCCTTCTTTGATCGCCAGAGAAGGGTCATGCCCAGGCTGCTATGTTTATGGCCAGCAGAATCGACAAGTACTACAATCCTCTGAGCACTCACACACTCTGTTTTACTTGAAGAATGCTGCTATCTTTACCTAATACAAATTTCTAAAAGTATTCAACAACAACAACAACAACAAAACACTTGGAAAATGGTCAAGTTACATAAGTCTAGAGTAATTGTAGTTCAGTGATGTATAAATCCTCTTGCTAGATTAATTTTAAAATCATAAATTTAAAAAACAATCAAATTTTAAAATCAATTAGCATGATAATGTTAATTAGAATATCTAATTTTAGGTATAGAGATGAAATCCTTATATGATGCAACACTGAAGACATTGTTCATACGATACTGGATAAATCAGCACCTGTTCTTGAGCAAAATACCTGAGCGGACCCACTGAGAGAAAGAAGGGCTTCTTTTGTCCTAGCTCCTGAGATTTCATTCTTTGCTGCTCAGTGCCGTAGCTTGGTGGCCTGTGGTGAGGCAGAGCATTGAGAATAGGAAGATGAGCTAAGGGAAAGTTGTTCAGGTCGTGGCAGCCAGGCAGGAGAGAGAAAAGGCAGAGCAAGGGAGGGACATAAAACCAGGGACAAAATGAATTCTTTAAAAGATGCCTGCAGGGCCCTTTCTCCAACTATACTGCAAATGGTTTTCATGCCAGCTCTAAATCCTGTAATGCTATCCTAAACTAAACAGAATACACACTGCTAAATGCACACTTTCCTAGGTGAAGTTAACGTAAGGAGGATGCAAGCTGGTGGGTATTTAGAAAATAAACCGTCTGTCAGTAACTAAAGGGGATGTGTTATAAAGCTCACTCTTGAGTTGTTTCACATCCCAGAAAGATGAACCTCTGAGCCTAAGACATCATCCTTTCTTTCATGATTAAGAAAAGAATGTATACACAAAAGGCCAAATAAAGTTAAAAGAATAAGCCACCATAAGAGTCTAATAAAATAATGTCCTTTCATACAGCAAGGCCATAATTGGTGGGGTAAGGGGAAATGAAAACAATTGGATAATAAAGTAGTTATCTCAGGTAACTGAGAAAAATATACTAGACCTCTCATTCCCTTCCTGGGGTCACTATAAGTTAAATATTCTCTGATTCTATTGACTTAAAACATTTAAAAGAAGACAAGTTAACCTCATTACCTGAGATCCTGGCAGTGATTGTCCTCAGACAACTGGGAGGACTTGATGATGGTTCTGTGTGATAAAGTCCTCTATAAAATTTGATGATGGTTTATTGTATTATCTCAATTTAAAATAAAGCAGGGCAGGAGAGATGGCTCAGACAGTAGAGTGCTTTTCATGAAAGGACGACAGGCTTAAGTTTGGATCCTCAAGAGAAAACCTTCCTTGTTGCAAGAATACTCTAGTGCCAGTGTTAGGGAGGTGGAGACAGGAGGATGCTTGGAACCTCGCCCTGTCTAAAAAAATTACTATGTAGAGGAATAGAGGAAAACAGGCAGCATCAGTCAGGGCTTCCATACATGTGCACATGCACTGTGAGCCAGATGTGCATGCAGATGTAAACACATACACATACACACACAAATACACACATATACAAACACACATACACACACATATATACACATACACACACAAACACATATATATGTACACATACACACAAACACATATATATACACAAATACACACATACACATACATACACATATATAAACACACAGACATACACATACATATGCACACATACATATACACACATATATACACACATACGTAAACACACACATACACACACATACACACATACATATACACACAAACACACACCCGTACACACACAAACACATACGCAGACACACACATATACACACAAACACACCCATACACACAAACACACACACACATATTATACACACAAACACACACATCCACATGTACACTACACAAATACAAGGAAGAAGTTGAGGGTCGGGATTTTTGTATATTGTTTACCAATGTTCAGCTTCTGCTGGCATGAACAAGTATCGTAGTGAAACCACCGTTCACCAGCTCATCAAAAAGTAATCATCAGGTTACCCATGCAGTGAACAAAAAGCAGAGAAAGAGCCTAGAGTAAGAACCAAGCCCCCTCAAGTACCAATTCACATCCTTGTTCCTATGCCATGTATTTGGTTTACTTAGATTTTCTTCATAAAGAAAGGTGATCTTCAAAACTATAGATATGTATGTCAAAGAAAGAATGTTTAAGTGATCTGAAGCTAGGATCACTCATAAATTCTGTAAGAATTGAGCAGGAGGGCAATGGGTAGTACAAGGATGAAAATTCTCTTTTCCTTGAATCTGCTTCCCTTTGTAAAAATCACTTCATCTGTAGATTACGTTCCCACCCACATAAAGTTCGCCTATGTACAACACTCACTCCCTCATCCTGGGTCACAGGGAGAACCACCGAGTCCAGATTTAATAATATAAGCAAACAATGAATTCCTGAAATTCTTAGGCAAATGGATGGAACTAGAAAAATATCATCATCCTTAGTGAGGTAACCCAATCACAAAAGAACACACATGGCATGTACTCCCTGACAAGTGGGTATTAGCCCAAAAGCTTGGAATACCCAAGATATAATTCACAGACCATAATGAAGCTTAAGAAGGAAGGCCAAAGTGTGGATAATTCAGTCCTTCTTAGATAAGGGTACAAAATACCCAAGGGAGGAGATACAGAGACAAAGTGTGGAGCACAGACTGAAGGAAAGACCACCCAGAGACTGCCCACCTGGGGATCCATCCCACATACAGTCACCAAACCCAGACACTATTGTGGATGCCAACAAGTGCTTGCTGACAGGAGCCTGATATAGCTGTTTCCAGAGAGGCCCTGCCAGGGCCTGACAAATACAGAGGTAGATGCTTTCAGCCAACTATTGGACTGAGCACAGGGTCCCCAAAGGAGGAGCTAGAGAAAGGACCCAAGGAGCTGAAGGGGTTTGCAGTTCCATAGGAGGAACAACATTATGAACCAACCAGCACCCAACAACATTATGAACCAACCAGCACCCCCAGAGCTCCCAGGGACTTAACTACCAACCAAAGAGTCCACATGGAGGGACCCATGACTCCAGCCACATGGATAGCAGAGGATGGTCTGGTGGGACATCAATGAAAGGAGAGGCCCTTGGGTAGGGGAATGCAAGGTCAGGGAAGCAGGAGTGGGTGGATTAGTGAGCAGGGGGAGGGGGGTCTTCAGTGGGGAAACAAGGAAAGGGGATAGCATTTGAAATGTAAATAAAGAAAATATCTACTAAAAAATGTAAAAGAGAAAAAGATATGAGCAGCTTTACAACAAGATAGAAGCTGGGATTACGGCAGCTCACCTCCCCTAATTAGATATTAGACCTAGTTCTTGCAATCTGTGTCAAAACAGGAGAAAGATAATCAATCATTAGCTTCAGAAGGCTTGCATTATTTTACCTCCCATAATTCGTAAAGAGATTTGACTGTATCTTGGAGATTATCATCTTAAAATTATAACATTTTATAATTTAATTACAAATAACTGGGCCAGCTTACTTCAGTTCTCATTACCCCGACATTCTTGAAACTTGTAGATGCTTTGAAGGCCATCTTAATTTGCCAGAGAAATCAGTCTGAAGTCACTATAGAGGTATAAAAATAGTAACCTTTGATTCTCTGTGTTGTTCAATAAAATCGCTGGCGCTGAAAACCTCTAGCACCAGGGTCCATCCGAGCCTTTTCTCAATACAAGCCTCTTGACACTGTAGCTCACATGCACAGAATTTTCTGATCTTTGTATTGAACATTTTACTGAGGGGGAAAAACAAAAAAGGACACTTAAAGCACACAGGTAGTGACTAAATGGTTTAAAACCATTTATTTTCTTTCTTCTTCTTCTTCTTTTTTTTTTTTTTTTTTTTTTTTTTGGTTTTTTGAGACAGGGTTTCTTTAGCCCTAGCTGTCCTGGAACTCACTCTGTAGACCAGGCTGGCTTTGAAAAAAAAACTTTTATTTTATTTTATTTTTTCATTTTTTGGTTTTTGAGACAGGGTTTCTTTAACCTTAGCTGTCCTGGAACTCACTCTGTAGACCAGGCTAGCTTTGAAAAAAAAAAAACCGTTTATTTTACTGCAGGTTTGTCAGCTGGCATTTAGTTCTTTCGCAGGCCACATCAGTCCTTACAGAACCGTGATTATCTTCATGCTACTTGGATCTCAGAGCACACAAAGCTTCCAAAGTATCACCATGTACAGCACAGTGGTGCTATGAATAGCCAGGCTGACAGCTTCTAGCTTCCGTTTCCACCATCTAAGACCCATTGCATTCCAGTTTCCGTTTCTGCGACCCAAGACCCGTTGCTTTCTCGCGGGATCCAAGACCCATTTATTACATTCTCGCTATTTTCCCGGGTTATTTTGATACCAGCAGACAAGCAAGTTGGCTTATTGGCTGAGCTTGAACCTTTAGGACATTGCAAGCAATAGTACGATTTTGCTGCACAACCTTGCTTTGACAGCCACATGTATGCATATCTGGCTGAAATGGATGAAGTTTTGTAAGATGAAAATACATTCAGTGTTTTTTGCCTCTGAAGACACAGGAACAGACATTGGTAAGAGCTAATAGGAAGGTCTTTCAAATGTTCCTGTGTCCTGAACCAAGCGGCAGTGGTATTGGTCTGGGTTGTAAATATTTGGGATACAGCATAGGAACGGGAAGCGGACAACCAATTGCACTACCGTTTGTAGCAGAAGCTTATGCCTCTGTCAAAACCAACAACAAAGTGTTACATGTCTCTCATCGAAGACAATCAAACAAGGTCATCCTATTGACGCTACCTTCTAGGTCTGACTTGAAGTGCATCCACACAAATACAAAATCATGGTTTGAAAGTCACGGGGATAAAAATAAAAACCCTGCAAAAGCTGAGGTTACTGAAACTTTCCCCTGAAAATGAAAGATTGGCTCCAAGGAGACTGTGCAATCCTTTGATTTGTTTGTTTTCTAATTTTGCTCTCTAATTGGTTCCAAGGGAAAACTGATACTGTCAAGGCAAGATTATTATGAAACTGACAAAACCATAGGTGAGGACAGTGTATACATGGATTTCAAGTTTAAAATTTTAATTATTTGTTTTTATTTTATGCGTATGAGCATTTGCCTGTAAGCATGCATGAGCACCATGCGTGTGCTTGTAATGAAGAGGACATTGGGTGGCCTGGAACTGGAGTTAAAGGTGGTCGCAGGCTGCAGGAACAGAGCCTGGGTCTTCGGGAAGTGAGTCATCTCTCCAGCCCAGATGTTGAGTTTTATTTGTAAATATGAAGAGATAGAGTGAGACTATCAAACATATTTACATATATGCATGTTTACACAGCAATGGGGCGTTCTGTGCAAGCAGGTGTGTGCAGTCTGCTCCACATCTCTAGAATTCTGTCAGTACTTTCTTCTCTCATTTTGTGCATCTTAGACCTGTAGGATTAAAATTAGAATCTACAGAGTCCTACAGTGTTAGGGGCTGGAAACTAAACAGCCATATTTTCACGATACATCTAGTATCAATCTCCCCAGAATAGGGAACTGCTCTTGCTTAAGAACTGTATTTCTAACAACTCTAACCTGAGCAATTGTTTTTTTTTGTAGGAATCTTTTTTTTTTCTTTTTGATGGATGGATCCATAGATGAGTAGGTGGTGATAGTTTCCTAAGCTGTTTGGCATCCAAGGGTCTTGTTCTCTCTGAGCTCCCCGGGGCTGTCACTGATTAACGGTTGTATTTGCTCAAATACGCCGTCGAGCATACAGTGACAGTGGCATCCCCAACGTGCTCAGAGAGGCGCACAAGAAGAGACACAGCTGTTTCAAAATGAATAAACATATTCCCGCCCTGTACCGTAAGCTGTGAACTGAAAAAAAGGAATAGAAAATTAGCCAGCGTGATAATCAGATTTCTGTCAAGGTGACAAAATATATCAGAAAATCAATTTATAAGGGGGTAAAGATTTATTCTGGTTTTAGAGGTTTAAGGCAGTTGATACTAATCCCTGGGCTAGAGGTGCCTCTGTACATTCACAGTGAGTTACATGGCATCTGGTAGCTGTGATAGATAGTTTCATGTCAACTTGACACAAGCTAAAGGCGTATAGGGCATTTTCTTAATTAGTGATTAATGGGGGCGGGCCCAGCCCATTGTGGGTGGAGCCATCCCAGTGCTTATGGTCCTGAGTTCTTTGTTTTTGTTTTGAATAACTTAATTTTTTAATTCACTTTGCATTCCAATCACAGCCCTCTCCATCCTCTTCTTCCCCTCCTACTCATTGCCCTCTCCCCTTCTCTGAGAGAAGTGTACTCCCTGTTGGGTACCACCCCACCCTGGAACCTCTAGTCCCTCTAGCAGGGCAGGAACAGGCACTTCCTCTCCCAGTGAGGCCCAACCAGGCAGTTCAGATAGGGGAAGGGAATCCAAGGGCAGGGAATAGAGATGGAGACAACCTGTGTTCCGCTTGTTAGGGGACCCACCTAGGTCCAGCTTTCACATGCTTCCGGGTTGGTGAGCCAGTTCCCGTGAGCCTCCATGGTCTCAGGTTAGTTTTCTCTGTAGGAATTTTTGTGTTGTTCTTGACTCGTTGTGCTTGCCCAATTCTGTCCCCGACTCTTCCAGATGACTCCTCAAGCTCTGCCTGCATTTGGCTATGGGTCACCGCTTCTGCCTCCATCTGCTACTGAATGAAGCCTCTCAGGAGACAGTTATGTTAGGTTTCTGTTATTAATAGTATCAGGGATTGGCTCTCACGGGATGGATCTCAAGTTGGGGCAGTCATTGGTTGGCTGTTCCCTCAGTCTCTTGCTCCATCTTTATCCCTGGACATCTTGTAGGAAAGACAAATATTGGATTGAAGGTTTTATGAGTGGACTGATGTCCCCCTCCCTCCTCTAGAAGTCCTGCCTGGCTACAGGAGGTGGCCACTTTAGGCTCTATTTCCCTGCTGATGGGAATCTCGGCTAGGGTCACCCCCATAGATTCCCTGAATCAAGGTAGTCATCAGAGATGCCTGCCTTCAATTTCTATTCTCACTACCAGCCCTTTCCCAGCCCCAACCCATCTCTTCACATACTGTGTGATATCCTTGTTCCCCTGTCAACACCTCTCCTATCTAGTTCCCTTTCTCCATCCACCGCCGATGATGACTATTTAGTTACCCCTTCAGAGTAAGATTTGTTTGTTCATCCTCCTTATTATTATCTATTTTCTTTGGATCTCTGGAACCAAAGTATGGTTACCCTGCACTTTATGGCTAATGTCCACGTATAAGTAAATACACACCATATGTGTCTTTCTGGGTCTGAGTTACCTCACTCAGGATGATATTCTCAAGTTCCATCTGTTTGCCTGCAAGTTTCATGATGTCTTTGTTTTTAAGAGCTGAATAGTATTCCGTTGTGTAAATGAACTACATTTTCTTTGTCTATTCATTAGTTAGGGGACCTCTAGGTTTTTTCTAGTTTCTGGTTATTACAAATAAAGCACATTTTAAAGTGCTTTTCAGCCATTTACACCTCTCTGCTGAGAACTTCCAGTTTAGCTCTCTACCCCATATTTCAATTGGGTTATTTGGTTTCTTGGTGTCTAACGTCTTGAATTCTTTACTTATTTGGGCATTAGCCTTCTGTCAGATGTAGGGTTGGTGAAGATCCTTTCCCAGTCTGTTGGCTGCTATTTTGTTCCATTGACTGTGTCCTTTGCCTTACAGAAGCTTTTCAGTTCCATGAGGTCTCATTTATAAATTGTTGATCTTAGAGCCTGAACCATTGTGGTCCCGGCTTCTATGAGAAAGCAGGCTGAGCAAGCCATGAGGAAAAAGCCAGCAACTGGCACCCTTCCATGACCTCTGCATCAACTCCTGCCGCCATGTTCCTGCCCTGCTTTATTTCCTGTTCTGACTTCTTTGGATGAAGAACTGTTACACAGAAGCTTATTCTTTTACTTTTAAAGATTTATTTATTTATTATATGTAAGTACACTGTAGCTGTCTTCAGACACTCCAGAAGAGGGCATCAGATCTCGTTACAGATGGTTGTGAGACACCATGTGGTTGCTGGGATTTGAACTCAGGACCTTCGGAAGAGTAGTCAGTGCTCGTGGCTGCTAAGCCATCTCTCCAGCCCATGGAAGCATATTCTAAAGAAACACTTTCATCCCCAAGCTTATTCATCACAGCAATAGCAATACTAACAAAAGGAGAAAAAAGAAGACAATAGATGGACCACAGACAGGGACGAGTTTCTGACATGTCCTTTCATGGGATGACCCAACGACCTAACTTCTTCCAATTCATCCCAAGTTATTAAAGATGGAATTATTCACAACTGCATTCTAGGACAGGAACCAAGACTTCATGGTATTTGGTGAGAATTTCAGACTCAAAGAGTAGCAGTCAGCTATACTCATGTTAAAAATAAATAGTGGTGTGAATTAAAATAAGAGAGCATATCAGGATAACAAGAAACCTTCCTTTCTGTATCTTGAGGTGTGAGGAGTGAAAGCAAGACAGTTTCGTGTATCCCATGAAGCTGCTTGTTTGCTATGAGCAGAGGACATGATGTTTAGGTGAGGGGCCGCCTTGTATATTATTCTCTTGCAGATGGCCAAGACATACAAAGAAAATTACCAATAAATTCTTATTATTTTCTGCTTGATAAGACTATATTTACTCCTGGGGTTATTGCTCATGGATCTCTAGATATTCACTATATACAGGCCAACAGAAAATTCCATTACAAAACTACATTTCTAAAAGTTGGGAGTTCAAGGCCTTTGTTCTGCTTTTTTTTTAAAAAACATGTTTACTATAGTAATTACACAGTGCTTGAAAATTTTCACTGAAAATGCAAGACCGAATCCAAGGATCCTATGAAGTCCTTTAATTTGTTTGATTTATTTTGTTTTCTGATTTTTTTTCTCTACTAAATAGTACTGAAGGAAAATTCTCATAAGTCAGATTTTAAGGTTATTATGAAAAAGGCATACTCCATTTACAATTCAACTTTTTTATTGCAGACACATGGATGTGTTTGATCTTTATAAACCTATTGCAACAGTTGTAAGCTCAGTGAGAAAGTAGGGGGTGAGTGGAGGTCCTTCCCTGGTTTCAAAGTTGTAGAGTATGGGGAGTTGATTACCGTATTGATACCAGTAGATACCAATCATATTTAGGTGGAGATATATCAAATGAAATTTAAAAGTCTGTTACAAAGCCAGGCAGTGGTGGTGCATGCCTTTAATCTCAGCACTTGGGAGGCAGAGAGAGGTGGATTTTCAAGTTCAAGGCCAGCCTCGTCTACAGAGTGAGTTCCAGGATAGCCAGGGTTATACAGAGAATCCCTGTCTAAAAAAACAAAACAAAACAAAACAAAAAAAACAAAAACAAAAACAAAACCCCAAAACAGGAGTATCTCAGGAGTGTCTCAGCCCCCAAGGCTGATTGTCTCAGTAATTATTATCTGGTCCTGGATGCCAGAAGTATTCCTGGAGAGTTGCTGGTTTTCAGTCTATCTTGAATTTCTGAATATTTGGTTTTTATATCAGCAAAGGATTACCACAGTCACAGGAGAGATGAACTCAGCAGCAAGAGTGAGGGTGACCAGGAAAAGAGCAAAGTGTCCTTATTCTGAGTTCCTTTGTCTGGGCTGCCACCAGAAGGCATGGCCCAAAATTTAGTGGGTCTTCCTGCTTCAAATAATTAGATTAGGAAAAATTCCTCACAGGAGTTCCTAGCAGCTTGCATTTTTTGTTGGTTGCAGATGCAGTCAAGAGATACTTCCGATAGACTTAGTAAAATGGTTTTGACAGGGGAATGAGAAATGAGGTTTATGGCAGAAGTCAGAAAATAGCTAAGAAACTGCGAGGTATTAATAAAAAAAAAAAAAACCACAAAAGAAGTCACACTTTTTAATATTTATAAGCAGTGTAAAGCATGCCATTCTTTTTACATACATGTATATAGGGAATATATCTGTATGCACACATGTAACACAACAAATTACGATGAACATAGCCATGTTTCAAGGTTATAGTCTTTTTATTGAAGATAGACTTTTTGATACAACAGATTCTCATTATAGTTTCCCCTGGCCTCCCAGCTTCCCCATCACTTCTCTACCCACTCAAATCCACCCCCCCTCTCATTAGAATACAAATAGACATAAAAAATGCAATGCAATGAAATGAAAGCAATCAAACCAGAGTAGGACAAAACAAACAGGGGAAAAGAGCCAAAGACAAAGCACAAGGCTCTGTCCTGGATCCCCTTCCCTAGCTGGGCTGCCTCGTCTGGCCTCAGAGAGAGAAGATGGATGCTTAGTCCTGCTGTGACTTACTGTGCCAGGGCTGGTTGGTACCTATGGAGGTCTTTCCCTTCTCTGAGTAGGAGTGGGGGTAGTGGAGACATGCTTTGTGAGGGTGGAGAAGAAAAGGCAAGAGAGGGGCCTTTGATCAGGACATAAAGTGAATAAATAAATTAACCAAAAACAAAAAAGAAACATAAAGATTCTGAGACACAGTTATATATACTCACAGAGGAAACCCATAAAGCAGAATCAGAAACTAAAATATGTAAGCAGAAGATCTAAAAGATGAAAAAGGCAGAAGAAACACCTAGACCAAACATGTACATGAGATACTCCCCATCCCCAAATACCATTGAGTTTGTGTTGTGTTGGCCATCTATTGCTGGGTGTGGAGCCTGCCCATAAATGTGGTTTGTATACCCAGTGAGACTCCATTGGAGAAACTAAATTTTCCATTGTGAGAGGTTATCAGTTGGAGATAGCTTCTGGCTTAGGGATACTGCATTAGATGTTAGCCATTCTTAGCAATGGGCATTCATTTGGTGGTGAGACATGTCTGGTTGGGGCTTTGGCTTCCTGTTTTTGGTGATTCCAATTTAGATTTCTTCCATATATATGTATACTTTAACAAATGTCTACTATATTGGACTTCTAGAATCCCCTCAAATAGCCCTTCATTTTAGATGTCCTTCCCCATTCCTTCTTTTAATGTCCTTGGCTTCTCTTTTCCTGCATAGCCTTTAGTTTGGAAGTTCTCATGATAATCCTACTACATTCAACTGAGGCTCCATTCAATGAATCTTATGCATGTAGATTCAATAGTTTACTCTATGATGGTACACACCTAGAAAGGTACAATTTGTGAGGTTAAAGAATGAGTATTTTGAATTTAAGGGCAGCATGGGAACCATAGTGACACTCAGTCTCAAACAAACAAACAAAAAATTTCTAATGTGAAAAATGTGCATTTCCATACATGAGGCACCAGTTCTTTCGTCAGGGTCTCACTGGATGGCTACAGCGAATGATAGCCTGTGACATTTTTCTACCATGAGCATTAAACATGAACTCTAACCTTTGCCTGTTCTTGATAATGAGGCAACAAAGCATCTTAAACCACAATCATTTACCAGCGTGGAGCCTGCTCTCTACCCCTTGAGAATGGGATTTGTCTCCTGAACACATGCATAATTTTTACTTCAGGGATGCAAACATAAAGACGTTTGTTCTACAGAATAGAATTTCAACTAATGAAGTGGGTAATGCAAACTGGAGCTCACTTGCAATTCTCTACAGATTGGAATTACATGCGAATCGTGATGTTAATGAGATTTAAACATATTTATTTCCAACAGGACTTTAATTCTCCAAGTGATTAAGTATATTGTACCAACAGATTCTGTGTTCATTAGAATGTCTTCTGCTCATTGTTTGTGATTATCGTAATTTGTTACAATGAAGGAAAAAAAAGGGTAGCGTGCTGATTTATAAAGCCTAACCGAATCAAGTGTCTGCTGTGTTCTTAATAATTCCTCCTTTATTTCCCTAAGATGGCTTATGCATGTAATTGTGACCGTTGGTTGGTTCCTCTATTTAAGGGAGAATTTGCGTATATTTGCTTTGGGGTCAGGAAGATCCTGTAAGTGGTCAAGGCTGGGCAGCAGAGACAGGTAAGGGTCCAAATGTTGATGCATCCTCCTCTTCTCAGGTCTCATTAGTCACTGCTAGAACATCTTTCAGCATCGCCATCATTTAATTCACAAGGGATTTTACTCATTAGATAGAGAGAAAGGTTAATTTCTGAGTCAGAGAATATCACCTGTGTTTTAGATTAGCCGCTTTACTTCTGTACACATACAAATTGAAAGAGCAAACATGAATAAATATTAGACCCCATTTGTGGCTGAATAATAGTGAAATAAATGACAAAATTATGAATATATGCACACCTTCCCTTTGAATAAATTTAATATTTAGAAAGATGATAAAAATGGTAATTCAGAAAAATGAACTTGTAATCTGTTTTAATTCAATACCATTAAAACATTTATCGTACTCTCCAGACATATCCCTACTTCTGCTGAAGCCTTCCCACCTGAACCCCACTTCCCAGCCTCCCTTTACTCCCATGGATCTTGGACTCTTGGTGTAGACTCCAAATCTTACTAGCTTTTGGCAACTGCCATTTTAGCCTTTCCTTTTAGCCTGTCCTCATTACATTGTGACTCTCAGAACCCTCTATGAGGGACCCAAAACCTCCACATATGGCTTGGACCCAACATGGGCAATAGCAACTAAAGAACAGAGCACCCACACACCAAAGAAGAGACCATATATCTGCACCAAGAAACACTTCAAACATCATGCCTCCAGTTGTCAAGATCCCTATAAAATACACAAAGACAGGTAACTAAGACATTATGTCTATCCCAGAAGCCAGGATTCCTAGTGCAATAGGCCTGAGAAAAACAAGTCAGCTGATAAGCACAAGATAAGGACACAAAATAGCTATTATGAATATTTTCAAGGACGTTAAAGAAGATGTGCACAAATGCCTTAATGTAATTGTCCAGCAGTCAAGGGCAAACTGGGTTTACCTGAAAGGGAGGCTGGAATTAAGGTGTGGGTGTGGGTGTGGGTGTGGGTTGGGAGGGTGAGGGGTGGGAAAGAGAAGAATGAGCCAAGATGAAAGTTCAGATCAAGGCTCAAAATTTATTTTTCAGCTCTGTGTTTATATAGGTAAAGACCCTTCCTTAGTCTCAGCTGGGCTCTTGTTTCAGGAGTTTCAGCAGGCAGTCTTGTTTTTGCAGGAATGATTGTGTTAAACAGGAGACTTCCACCTGGTTGGAAGACTCCACTCCAGGTGAGCTAGGCAACTGTGGCAAAACAAGGTCTGATTAGCCCGCTCAAGACTGGGGATGAGTACACCTTAATAAGGATCAGGAAAACACAGATATTCATTCAGTTGAATGAAAAAATTCAAGACATGAAAGTAGAAAGACAACAAAGGAATAGAATAAGTAAAGAAAGTCAGAACTGGAAATGAAACGTTATGCCAAACAGAAACTTTCGGGGTAAGTCTTACCAATAAATTAAAAGACATGGAAGAGAGTCCGGCTGCTAACCCAGCATTCAGTTTCCTGAGGAAGGCAGGAATAGGGGGTATGGATTCAGTGAAGGGTCCAAAAGCTACTGACTTTTGGCAATGATATGCTTTCCTTGTTATTCTAGGGTCAAAAGCTACTGGCTTATGGAAATTTAACTCCTGCTTATAGCAACAGGGGAATTAAAAAAAAAAAGCTTAGTTACTTAGGCTCTTTTCTCTTAGGCTCAGGGGACCCTAGCTGGCTAGGCTGGGCTCAGAGTTTATTAATTCTTCATGAGCCTGAGAGAAAAGAAAAGAAAGAAAGGAAGAAAGTCAGGTACACACACACACACACACACACACACACACACTTTGGTTGGGCCCTACCACCTTTTTCAACAATTCCACAAGTGTACATGCATACTTATATACATACACATATACCTACATATGTACATATGTACATACACATATAGACAGACATATGTACCTAGATACATTTGGTAGATGCAGCAGAGCCCCAATAGCCACACGTTACTTCTCTCAACATTTTTATACCTTCTTAGACAAAAGTTCTTTATAAAATTACCTCATAGATAAAATGTTAGACAAAAGGGGAGTTACAGAAGAATGTCGATAGTAAGTTCAAAGCAGTGCTTCATTCTGTAAGCTCATTATAAGTTCAAAACAACTGTTTAACATGGATTTGCTTTATCACAGTACATATCCACAGCTTCATCCTTGGACCTGACCTAGAGTGAATGATTTTCCTTGATCACAGATTCATCTCAAGCCTACTTTTCATAGTGTAATTTATGAGAGCTTATTGTATTCCTTTGTTTGTTTGTTTTTCTTTTTTTACCTTTTTAATAGTGTTCTTTTTTTATTAGATATATTCTTTATTTACATTCCAAATGTTTTTCCCTTTCCTGGTTCCTCCCTTCCCAAAAGTCCCATAAGCCCTCTTCTCTCCCCCTGTTCCCCAATCAACCCCTTCCTGCTTCCCTGTCCTGGTATTCCCCTACACTGCTGCATCGAGCTTTCCAGGAGCAGGGGTCTCTCCTTCCTTCTTCTTGGACATCATTTGATACATGAACTGTGTCTTGGGTATTCCAAGCTTCTGGACTAATATCCACTTATCAGTGAGTGCATACTATGTGTGTTCTTTTGTGATTGGGTTACCTCACTTAGGATGATACTTTCCAGTTCCACCCATTTGCCTAAGAATTTTGCCGTGGACAGTCCCAGCTGGGAGGATTCAGATCTGAGGGGGGACTTTGGATTTCAGGAGAGAAACAGGTTTGGCAGTGACAAGCAGAAACAACCACAGAGGTGGATTGAATCTGAATGTATTTAGGAGCTCTAAAGCAAGGATTTTTTTTTTCAGGGGCATCTTTTTTTTTTTTTTAATTTGATATATTTTTATTTACATTTCAAATGATTTCTCCTTTTCTGGCCCTCTACTCGCGAAAGTCACATAAGCCCCCTTCCCTCCCCCTGTTCTCCCATCCATCCCTTCCCACTTCCCTGTTCTGGTTTTGCCCTATACTGCTACACTGAGTCTTTCCAGAACCAGGGGCTACTCCTCCGTTCTTCTTATACCTCATTTGATGTGTGGATTATGTTTTGGGTATTCCAATTTTCTAGGCTAGTATCCACTTATTAGTGAGTGCATACCATGATTGATCTTCTGAGACTGGGTTATCTCACTTAGTATGATGTTCTCCAGCTCTATCCATTTGTCTAAGAATTTCATGAATTTATTGTTTCTAATGGCTGAATAGTACTCCATTGTGTATGTATACTACATTTTTTGCATCCATTCTTCCCATTGAGGGATACTTGGGTTCTTTCCAGTTCTGGCTATTATAAATAGGGCTGCTATGAACATATTAGTGGATAGATAGCGGAGCATGTATCCTTATTACATCCTGGGGAATCCTCTGGTATATGCCCAGGAGTGGTATAGCAGGATCCTCCGGAAGTGATGTGCCCAGTTTTCTGAGGAACCACCAAACTGATTTCCAGAGTGGTTGTATCAATTTGCAACCCCACCAGGAGTGGAGGAGTGTTCCTCTTTCTCCACACTCTCTCCAACACCTGCTGTCTCCTGAATTTTTAATCTTAGCCATTCTGACTGGTGTAAGGTGAAATCTCAGGGTTGTTTTGATTTGCATTTCCCTAATGACTAATGAAGTCGAGCATTTTTTAAGATGCTTCTCAGCTATCCAAAGTTCTTCAGGTGAAAATTCTTTGTTTAGCTCTGTACCCCATTTTTAATAGGGCTATTTGGTTTTCTGGGGTCTAACTTCTTGAGTTCTTTGTATATATTGGATATTAGCCCTCTATCTGTTGTAGGGTTGGTGAAGATCTTTTCCCAATTTGTTGGTTGCTGATTTGTCCTTTTGATGGTGTCCTTTGCCTTACAGAAACTTTGTAATTTTATAAGGTTCCATTTGTCAATTCTTGATCTTAGAGCATATGCTACTGGTGTTCTGTTCAGGAACTTTCCACCTGTACCGATGTCCTCAAGGGTCTTCCCCAGTTTCTTTTCTATTAGCTTTAGAGTGTCTGGCTTTATGTGGAGGTCCTTGATCCATTTGGAGTTGAGCTTAGTACAAAGAGATAAGAATGGATCAATTCGCATTCTTCTGCATGCTGACCTCCAGTTGAACCAGCACCATTTGTTGAAAGGCTATCTTTTTTCCATTGGATGTTTTCAGCTCCTTTGTTGAGGATCAAGCGGCAGGTTATAAAATCAACTCAAGCAAATCAGTAGCCTTCCTATACTCAAAGGATAAGCAGGCTGAGAAAGAAATTAGGGAAATGACATTCTTCACAATAGCCACAAACAGTATAAAGTACCTTGGGGTGACTCTTACCAAACATGTGAAAGATCTGTATGACAAGAACTTCAAGACTCTGAAAAAGGAAATGGAAGAAGACCTCAAAAAATGGAAAAATCTCCCATGCTCATGGATCAGCAGGATTAATATAGTTAAAATGGCCATTTTGCCAAAAGCAATATACAGATTCAATGCAATACCCATCAAAATCCCAACTCAGTTCTTCATAGATCTAGAAAGAGCAATTCTCGAATTCATCTGGAATAACAAAAAAACCCAGGATAGCTAAAACTATTCTCAACAACAAAAGAAATTCTAGGGAAATCAGTATCCCTGACCTCAAGCAATACTACAGAGCAATAGTGTTAAAAACTGCATGGTATTGGTACAGTGACAGGCAGGTGGATCAATGGAACAAGGATTTTTATACATGAAGACTTGTTATTACCATTTCAAAAGATGTAGCCAGTGAGGCAGGCACTATTATCATAACCATTTGGCACAAGGAAATGCAAAATCAATCAGGTACAATGTTTCCCATGTAATAGATTTAGAGGATCAATTTACAGATACCATCAGTCTTTCTGATTAGACTACAGAGTGATTTGTAGTTAACAGCAAACCTTTAAAAAGAGTTTGAAGTTTCTTATACCACCTGGGTCTTAATGAGTTTTTGTGAGTAATTCTTAGCATTTAGCTTTTACCTTGTAAAAACTTCTTGACTTAATCAATGCTTTTTGTGCCACAGTGTCAGAGCCATCCTCATTTACATATGTATAGCCATATGTATTAGTTTGGGTTCTCTAGAGTCACAGAATGTATGGATAGTCTTTATATAGTTAGGGAATTTGTCAATGACTTACAGTCTATAGTCCAACTCCCCAACAATGGGCAGCAGCAGCTGTGGATAGAAGTCCAAGGATCTGGCAGTTGCTCAGTCCCACGAGGCAAGCAGGCAAGGAAGAGTGAGTAAATCTTCCTTCTTCCAATGTCCTTATATAGATCTACAGCAGAGGGTGTAGCCCAGATTAAAGGCGTGTGCCTCCATGCCTTTAATTCCAGATGATCTTGAACTCGGAGATCTCCTTGTCTTAACCTTCTAGAATTCATAGCCACTATGCTTCAAGATCTCCATGCCAAGATCCAGGTCAGAAACTTATATCTCTGAGCCTCCAGATTAGGATCATAGGTGAGCCTTCCAATTCTAGATTGTAGTTCATTCCAGATATAGTCAAGTTGACAACCAGGAATAACCACTAGACCATATAAACCTGCATGTTGTTAGAAGGTTGTAATTATGTAAATGACAATGAGGCAAAACATTGCAGTTCTTAAAAAAGAGTTTGAGGTCAGTGAGTCCACTTCAAAGAATGGATTATCAGCCCGGCTCTTAGGATCACCTTGTGATAGAGGAAAAGAGGAAATTGAGAGTAAACTGCTTTTGAGAACTATGGCTCAGAATTATTCTCCAACTGAGAAGTTCCCAGGCCGGTTCCAGGAGACTTTCTCCCCTTTGGAGTCAAACGCCTCAGTCTGTGGAACTTTTTTGTCACACAGAATTTACTGGGGTTGGTGTGGCAGAATTTCATGAATCCTGTTTTATTTTTATTCCCCCCCCCCCCCCCCCCGAGACAGGATTTCTCTGTATGGCCCTGGCTGTCCTGGAACTCACTCTGTAAACCAGGCTGACCTCAAACTCAGAAATCTGCCTGTCTCTGCCTCCCAAGTGCTGCGATTACAGTCATGTGCCACCACTGCCCGGCTGCTTTTTGTATTCCTGATGCAGCATTTACTTACTATTCTATGAGGAGGAGCCACATCCTATTCTTGATTCTCACTTTATTACATCTTTCTGGCAAAACAATGGAAACCATCTCCTTTAATGTTCTTCCTGAAATTATTTGAATCAAATCAGGAATGCTATAAAGTCTTTAATTCATCTAAACAGCATTAATCCATGAAAGGTCATCTTCATGTTGATATGCAGGAGATTTTCCCAATAGAGTAGACTGATCCCAGAAATCATTAGGCTATGTAATAGTATCAGAAAAAGCATATCAGCTTCAGGAAGTATGTTGGGATGAAGTCTCTGGGGCTAAGGCTCTTCAGAGTATATCTGTCGTACCCATGCAAAACAGTGGACCATCTCCAGGAAAGTCACCTGCTTGTCTAGCCTTTTCTAGATGGTTTCTGTCAAAAGAGAGCTTCTAATATTGAAGACAAAGTTAAAGTGGGTAGCTAAGTCAAAGAAAATGTTAAACCTTAAAAAACAAACAAACAAACAAACAACCCAGGCATGAAACAACCAGGAAATCAGGAAATCTGGAACACTATTTAAAGAACAAATCCACAAATAACTGGTAGAGAAAAAGGAAAAGAAACCTAAGTCGATACCAAATATATATATATATATATTTAAATTCATAGTAGAAGTTAACTTTCTAAAACTAAAGGAAGAGGTGTTTATTAAGGGGCAAGAGGCGTTCAGAACACCAAATAGACAATAATGGAAAAGAAACTCTGTATAACACATAATAATCAAAATACTAAATGTACAAAACAAAGAAAGGATGTTAAAAGCTGCAAGGAAAAATGACCAAGTCCTCTATAAAGCCTTATTAGAATAATAACCAAATTTTCAAAGGAGACTTTGAAAGGGCATGAACAATCATTCTACAAACTCTGAGAGAACATAGATGCCAGCCCAGACTACTATTCACAACAATTTCAATCGTAGTCAACAAAGAAAGAAAAACATTGATGAATTTAAAAAAAATTAAGTAATTTCTCTTTACCAATTCAGTTCTGTGGAAGGCACTACAAGAAATACTTGGATCTGAAGAGGAGGTTAACTGTATACCAGAGGTTGCAAGGAATACAAAAATCCCCAAACAGTTAATCAAGAGTAGAGGAAAAATCCACACCACAACAGAATAATGGAAATTAACATGGGCTCACAAAGATGGTTCAATGATTAAGAGCAGTTGCTGATATTGCAGAGGGCCCCAGATTAAATCTCAGGTCCTATGCTATGGATCTAGGGGACCCAGTGCCCACTTCTGACCTCCTGGGGCATCAGGTACCCCTGTGGTGCACATACATGAGTTCAGACAAAACACCCACACACTATAGACTCATATATTTCAATACTTGGTCTCTTGTTGGTGGAACTCTTTGGCAAAGGTTAGGGAATGTGACCTAGTTGGAGGAGATGTGATACTGGGGGAGGTATTTCAAGTTTCAAAAGGCTCATAAGATTCCCAGTGATTTCTCTTTGCCTCATGATTTTGGATCAAGATGTGAGTTCTTGTTTATTACTTTGCTGGGCCATTGTTGACTCTAACCTTCTGAAACCATAAGTCAAATTAAAAGTTAATAAGTTGCCTTGGTCATGGTGCTTTATCACAGCAACAGAAAAATCACTAAGACGGAAGTTTGTACCAGGTAGTGGGCTACTGTTGTGACATGTCTAACCATGCTTAGGAATGTGGAGGACTTTGGGACTGTGGACTAGGAGAGCATTTGGACAGTGTCATCAGGGCTTAATGGGCTATCCTAGTGGGAAGTTGGATGATACTAGTGCTGAGGGAAATATAGACAATAGAGGTCTAGCTCAAGAGGCTTCAAAGGGCAGCAGTATTAAGGAATTAGACTAGCGTCCATTCTTGTCATATTTTGGAAGAAAACATGGCCACTTATTACTCTTGTCCTGAGAGTTTGCCTGAGGCTTAATTGAGAAGTCACAGATTAATTTCATGGATAGAGAACATTTCCAGACTGCCTAATAAGAACTCTGTGTGATGGTTATCAGTAATCATTCACATGTAGGTCTACAATAAGAAAGAGCAAGCAGGCCAAAAACAAAAACAAAACAAAATAAAAAAGAAAAACCAAGATGTGCAGTATGTGTAAAGAAAAAGAGTGCTAGGGAATTCAATGTTGTAGAGCCAAGGCATGTGTTAAAAGAGATAAGAAAATAAAAAAAGGAAGTCTTACATGAACCCAAATGAAGGGAAATATGCCTCCATTCTCTTGTCACAGAAGCATCTAAAGTCTGTGGCATTATTTCAGGCCCAGCTGATAGACTATAGAAAGGACTATAGGAAGGACCATAGCAACCTAAACAAAAATAGATGTAAGAACTAAGTTGGTTAGTATATTGAGGGAGGGAGGAAAGAGCTCCGTCATCTTCCATTCTTGGAAAGTTTACCATAAATGTATGGAACAGGGTACGAAACAGCATGTACTTCAGTGGCCCGAGGGGTCTGCAGAAGGAGAATTCCAGAAGAATGTGCTATCTCATTTTTATGTGCCTATGAGATAGTGCTAAACAGAGCTAAATAAGAGTTATTGTTAAGAGTTATTGTTCACATTGAGCTTTAAAGGTGCTGGAATTTCTGTTTTCAGTTTTCATCCATGTTCCAAAATGGCAAGTGACCCATTGGAGGACAGCTCTTATGCAGGAGGATCAGAAATGTGTGGCCAAATGGTGGGCTGTAAGAGTTATAATCCCATCTGCAGAATTCTTTGTTCTCTTTCCATTGAGAGCAGATTTCTGGGTCCCCTTGCCTTGAAGCTGGGTGAGTTTGTGGTTGCAGTTTCCAGTGTAGTCGATAAGATACAATGTGAGTAGATAAGATACAATGATACAATGATACAATGTACTTTCAGCTTCTAAGGAGAGAAATAATGGAAAACAAACAGATGCATCTTCTACTGTGTTCAATAAATTGCCAAATGAGAGCAAATAACCTGCCTAAGAGGTGACGGTGCTGGGAGTGAGCTCAGAAAAAAGGAATACGTCAGGACTTTGGTTGACAGCGTGTGTGTGTGTGTGTGTGTGCGTGTGTGTGTGTGTGTGTGTGTGTGTGTGTGTCTGTGTGTGTGCGCGCGAGTGTGTATGCATGTGTGTTTATGTGTGAATGTGTATGTTTATGTATGTGTGTGTGCATGTGTGCGTGTATTGTATGTGTGTATGTGTGTACGTGTGTCTGTGTGTGCATTTGTGTGGGTGAGTGTATGTATTGTGTGTGAGTGTGTATGTATGTGTATATGTGTATCTGTGTGTGCATTTGTATGGGTGTGTGCGCATGTGTGTAGATCGTGTGTGTGTGTGTGTGTGTGTGTGTGTGTGTGTGTGTGTCCAGGGTCTCATTATGTTACCCAGTTTGGCTTTGAAGATCTTCTTGACGCAGCCTCCTGGGATCTGGACTTGCAGTCAGTCTGTCCATTTAAACCCAGCTTTTGCATGAGCCTAGCCAAGTCAACAGATGTGTCTGGGAAGTGATTCCAACTCTTCTCTGTTAAATTGAAGTGAATTTCACAAAACTTCTTGTTTGGTTCTGATTTAGAATTTGCCCCATAACACACACACAGGAGGCTTGTTCACCAGCTGTCTGTGCTGTTGAAAAGTAACCAGAGAATAACAATAGTAACTTGAGGAGTTCATAGCTGATGAACTGTTGGAGGGTGGGACTTGGATGGAGGAAGTGGTTACTAGAGACCACTGATGTTCTTGACAGTTATAATTTCTCTCTCTCTCCCTCCTTCCCTCCCTCCCTCCCTCCCTCCCTCCCTCCCTCCCTCCCTCCCTCCCTCCCTCCTTCCCTTTCTTTCCTCTGCCTCTCTCCCCCTCACTCCCTCCCTCCTTCCTAGCTACCTCTTCTGCTCTGTGTTCCCCCATTTTGCTTTGCCTCAGAGTCAACGAGTCAGCCATGAACTGAAGTCTGTATCTGCAGGAGGGAACCCCTGAGATGAAGCTTTCATGATTCCTCCCTAGTGCTGGGCTGGGATTTTCTGTGAAGCAGCTGCCTCAAGTCACCTATGCTCCTGTATACAACCCCAGCAAGTCTCTGGTTCACCGAGCTGGCCTTGGGGTAGGGCAGGCTTCATGTGGGTGTTCTCTTTAGGACTGTTCACACTTCTCTGGGAGAGGCACAAGTTGTGTATGTAAACACTTTTGAGAAATGAAGAGACTCTTCTTTCTTCAGAGATTTCAAATGCCTTTAATATTAACTAACTATAATGTTTACTGCTACCCTAGCTTTAGATCATGCTTTTTTCCCCCCTAAGGGGAACATATCTTTGAATTCTTCCTATGTGGAACATTCTAGAACTCTTTAAAATGTTACTGTTTCTCTCTCTTTCCCTCCCTCCTTCCCTCCCTCCCTCCCTCCTTCCCCCCTCCTTGCCCCCTCCTTCCTTCCCTCCTTCCTTCCTTTCCTCTCTCCCTTCCCCTCCCTCCTTCCCCTCTCCCTCATTTCCCCTTCTTTCCCTCCCCCTCCTTCTCCTCTCTCTGAGAGGAAACAATTTGTTTCCAACTGAAACTTTATTGGTTACAAGTGAGTCACAAAGAAAGTATTGAAAAAAATCTAGTAATATGTCTGTACTCCACATTATTTGCTACGTGTTCACTAGTTTTTCTTGTGGCATTTAACGGGAGTTTAATGCTGCAGAGTTTTAGATTTTAATCCCATTCATCATTTGAAAACCTCTGACTTACAGGAAAGTTTTTATTGTAAATTACAAATTACTGTCATGAGTTCCTTATTTATGGTTTACAAAAACACATTTTTTTCAGTGAAATGTGTTTTTAAATCCACACATAGAGTAAATGTTAACTACTCAGAGGAGAGGTTTTTGTGCCTACAGGATTATATAGCTGATTTGTAAATGCCAGTAGCAACTGAAGTGTGGCAGATGTGTCACGAGAATCCCTGTCAGGACACTGAGTCATTCCTTCCAGCCATCTGAACCAGAACAGCAAGATGGATGTGCCATAATTTATGCCTGGAATCTTCTCCGGGCAGAAGACAAAGACATCCCCGAATAATTACAAAGTAAGGTGACTTGTGTTCACATTCACACAGAGGAAAGAAGCACTGTTCTCTTTGAGACACCATTCTAGCTATGACAACACTGAGGACTGGGAATCAGAGGCGGGAGGGAGGGTACTTTTCTCTAAGCTTTAAACAAACAGATGCACACTGATATGCATTTGAGAGCAACCCAATAGAATAATAAAGTAAGAAGAAATAGGGAAAGAGCAGGGGCGAGGGGTGGGGCACATGACTCAGGTCAGTCTAGGAAGGAAGAAAATGTTCATGTTCCAGAAACTTTTCCCTACTTCTCTGCAACAGTGTGCCGGAACATTTCAGGGCAGGTTGCAGGGCAGTGAGGCGTGTACTTAGATGTAACTGTTCACTGGTTTGCTTTTATTTTTAAATAATGCCCAGAGGAGTTACGGCAGCATTGGCCAAGCTGAGGGGGCATTATACACCTTTTCTTCCCTCTAAGATTGGGTGGCTGCACACATCCTAGAAGAGGGCGAGCAATCTGTAACATTATATTTCCATTTCCTATTTCATAATGCAGAGTCTTGCAAATTATAAACCCCAGTGAGAAATCTTCTGCTAGTCTTCCGAGGGTCGACCTTAGCTTCACCTTCCGGCTAGAAGTCAGAAAAACCAAGTCTGCTTTGTTTCAGGCAAGGGGCATGCGGGCTCCTAGCTTATCGGAAAGCTCGGACAGTTCCGTGTTTCCTCTTTAGCTTTACTTCCACCATTTGCCACACGGATGAGAGACATAACATTGTGGGTTCTGGTCACTAAAAAAGCAGCAAGAAAAGCTGCATCTATGATGATTTATATGAGACTGTAGAAATCATTTCTGACACTGTGAAGAGATGTGCCCAATAAGTTTCCTAATGTTTGCCTGAGCCCAGATGCAAAAGGAATGGGGGGAATGCAGGGAATCAGTCTACTTATCGTTCGTAAATTTAGCCTGGGTAAGGGTGGCTCCATAGACCAAGCTATTCCTTTCCCAGTCTCGGTGTAGTTAGGGCCGCCTCCACTGGCCACACATGCCCTGGGTACCCATCAGTCAAGGAGATATTCTGCATTAGCACACATATGAGGTGCCCATGAACTCTATACCATTATTTGAAAAAGTAGGGGTTCCTTAAGATTTTAATTCCTATAACAGTGATAAGAAAAATATAATAGGGCTGGAGAGATGGCTCAACAGTTAAGAGCACTGACTGCTGTGCCGGTGGTCCTGAGTTCAATTCCCAGCAACCACATGGTGGCTCACAACCATCTGTCATGGGATCTGATACACTCGTCTAGTGTGTGTCTGAAGATAGCTGAAGTGTACTCAAATAAATAATAAATAAATAAATCCTTTAAAAAATCAGAAAATACTAAAAACATTATAAGAAACTAGATCTTAGTTTCTTGGAGTGGTTTGAATAGGAATGGCCCCCCATGGACTTGTGTGTTTGAATACTTAGCCCAAAGGGAGTAGTCCTATTAGGAGGTATGGTTTTGTTGGAGTAGGTGTGGTCCTATTGCAGGAAATATGTCACTGTGGAGGTGGGCTTTGAGGTCTCCTATGCTCAGGCTATGCCCAGTGTGGCACACAGTCTCCTGCTGCTTCCTGTTTGTTAAGATCTAGAGTTCTTGGCTCCTCCAACACTATGTCTACCTGCATGTTACCATGCTTCCTACCATGATAATGATGAACGCAACCTCTGAAACTGTAATTTTCTCCAATTAAATGTTTTCCTTTATAAGAGTTGCAGTGGTCATAGAGTCTTTTTTATAGCAATGAAACCCTAACTAAGACACTTCTCTAAAAGTTCAGTTTGTTGTCATTGTTGTTTTGTAAATGATGACTGGCAATCTAAAATGTTATGCTTAACTTATAAATGGATAAACATCAGAAACTTGAAGTATATATTTTTCTTTCCTATGCAGTACACATACACATATTTATATACATGTACATGTACATATACATATACACATACACATACAAACACATATACACATATATGTATATACACACATATACATACATATATACAGCCATGTCTATACTCCCAGATACCTGGAAGGCTGAAACAGAAGGATTGTGAGTTTGAGGTCAGCCTGGGCTACATAAGTGAGACCCTGTCTCATAAAATTAAATAAAAACTGAGGGTTGGGAGTATAGTTCATATTTGCCCGGCATCCATGAAAGCCTGGATTTGATGGTTCCCTGCTTCAAGATCTATAGTTTATTCCCCATGCCATATGTAATCAGCGTAGGTCTGGCACTCAAGTGCCCAAGGCACATAGGTCTGGCTATGTGATAATCAGTCCTTTCCTCGGGCCAATCCCAAGACCGGGAGCTGTGTAGGGGTGGGTCTGATTCTAAGATTCTGTTCTCCGATTGGTTCTTGATACATTCATAAAGATGCTAGCGGCCAATGAGCTGGGCAGAATAGGTGGGACTTCCGGTTCTCCACAGGTAAGTTAGTAGATGCAGGAGAGAGAGGAAAGGAGTTTCTCCCTGCTTTGGAGGGAGAAAAGCCAACCAACCACGTGAGATCTTGGGCGGAGCAACCATTGGCCTCTTCTCCAGGTGGAAAGTTGGGCTGTTGAGCTGGGACTAAAGGTAACTAAGCAACCGAAGCTTGGGCAGATTGAGAGGTGATGACTAAGAGTATTGCGAAGGGCTTGCTAGCCGCAGGAGATTAGCAGTGCCCGGCAATTGAGCCAATAAGGCAGATAGAAATTGAGCAACCCGTGTGTCTGTGTTTTTCATCCATGGATCCAATATTCCCTGGAAAGCGCTGGCAGCACAACCTGTTCCCGGAGCTTAGAGCAGGGTAGCAAAATCTATGTGCCACAGAGCTGCTCCGCTGGTAATACAGGGCTTGAAGGCAACTCTTCTAGAGTTGCCATTGTACTGTGAGTTTTCAGTCACGGCCGCATTTTTCTC
Source organism: Apodemus sylvaticus (assembly GCF_947179515.1). Taxonomy (NCBI): domain Eukaryota; kingdom Metazoa; phylum Chordata; class Mammalia; order Rodentia; family Muridae; genus Apodemus; species Apodemus sylvaticus. Next base: position 12,957,455 of record NC_067490.1, read on the forward strand.
TTTATCCCGTGATTAAATTCATTCCAGTCAGAACATATACTTCCTAGTTTTTATCGCGTTAGTTATTTGATGTGAAACATGAACTGCAGAATACAACCCATGAGCTTTTTAGCTCGCCTTGGTGAAAAGAAATGACACAGATACTATTTTCCTAGGGTTCTTCTTTTCATCTTCTTTAGAAATTGAGAATCGATCATTTTCTCATATAATACAGCCCACGCACAAGTTCCCCTCCATCCGCCCTTCTTAGCTAACCTCCTCTCCCCCTATCCCCCAAATCCACTCTACCTTAATTTCCCCTTCAGAAAAGAGCAGGCCTCCAAGAGATGACAACCAAACAGGTCAGAACAAGATACGATAAGACAAGGTGAAAGCCATCCTATTGAGGCTGAACAAGGCCAGGAGGAGGTAAAGAACCTCAAAAGCAGGCAAAAGAGTCAGAGAGACACCTGTTCCCACTTTCAGGAGTCCCACAAAACCACCAAACTAACTGCCAGACGGCCTGTTACTGGTCCCATGCAGACTCTGTGCTCGCTGTTTGCGGCTCTGTGAGCCCACGCGATTCCTGATAAGATCACCAGGCAACCCACTTGCCCAGTGGCAGCTGTTGTCTTCAGTGACGCCTTAGTTTATCATACAGCCCAACAATCACTCTTGAAACAGTAGAAACAGTGGGGCCAGAAGGGAAAGGGATGTTCGTAGAACATTCTATGACTACACATTACAGGAGCAAAATGCCTTCAAGAGGAGAGGGAAGAACGGAGAAGCCATCAGAAGATGGGGACCATAACATAGACACTGAGCTACAATGGATGTTAGCAGGAAAATGGTTAAAGAAAGAAAGCTTTTGTTTCTGCTCCATTTACAGAAAGTACTGGTGTACCTTCCAGTCAGTTTGGCTCGTCAACTGAGGCAACTTTTCTGAGTGTGGCTTTCCAAGGTCAGCTTCCTCACTCTCAAGACATGCCTGAATCCTCTCCAGGTAGCCAGAGCAGCAGTGTTTACAGGAACGGGAGAGCTCAGTTCTTGCCACCACATTGAGGTGTGCAGCTCAGTCAGAGCCATGCCCCAGGGGAGAGACTGCTCATCTGAAAGTCAATGGCTTATTATTAATAAAATATATGTTCAGTCCAATTGTTCTCAGCCAAGGAGGCCACACTGCATCAAGAGCCCAAGATATATTTGTCACCACACCTATAAATCTTCCCGCCGGCACCGTGCATGTGCTAGGTGCCACTGGTAAATAAGCACTGCGCGATTTAAGTGGAGGACTCTCCGAGTGTTCTTGGTGAAGGTTAAACGTACTGTGATAAAAATATAGTGTGAGCGAGGGCAGAAATAGGATGATGATGGTTCCTGAGGAGGGGGTAGGCGATAAGAGCACAAGATTGGATAGAATACATTTTAACGTTTTACAGAAAAGACCCTTGGTTATAGTGATTCCACATTAAAAAAAATTCGACTTAAAAAGATACAAGATGTGTATTTTGAAAGTACATTTTAAAATGAGCATCCTTTGCAATTGTTATGTTTACTAGAAACATTTGCATTAGAATTTTGATTAGGTTAGGAGTCTAAGGGGGTATCTGTGCAGGAACAATGGGCATGTATAAAAACAAGTGACAGTCAATGCATTTCTGTAGATGGCTGTGTTGGACGACCACTTCATGTTAGCAGAAACCTGTTGTGGACAGTCCTGGGCTTATATTTTGATGCTAATTCCACTCCTCAGAGGGGCTGCAGATGAGGAGTTGCCTCATAAACCTTCTCCCCACCTTAACTTTTCAAATAAAGGCTTGAGCCAATGATTGGGCAGGAGGAAAGGGGAGGAGCTGAGAGTTTGGGGGAGGAGAAAAGGATCAGACATGGGAAGGGGGAGGAGCTACGGAGGATGGAGGGGAAGGGAGAGGAGCTATGAGGGGTAGATGGAGAGGCTGCAAAGAGAAAAGCTCATGACCTGGAGAAACGGCAAGTTATATGAGATAATATAGATGGGAATAGAGTAGTGTAGTGGGAGACCTGCCCAATCTAGGCTTATAGCTTGTATTGTTACTGACTGAGTTGAGATTACTTTTACCCGGTAATTAGGTTGGAAACAAAGTAGCAACAAAAGCCTCTCTCAAAGTCAGCAGAAAGGCATCCCATCACCAAACTCTCTCTACCTCATTTCAGAGATCTGGATCCAGAAATCCTCCCGTGTGTGTCTAAACTAAAGTTGTTTTAGGAAATGTAAACAAATTCTTCCCTTTGAGAAGTTGTGATACCATCGCCCGGGTCCCTGTCACCACCCGTGTGGCTGTTTGCCTCTAGCTGCAGCCAGTGGGTTGCCAGATGTCTTTCAGCCTCCAGTCATTTTACAAAATGGAAATAAACTTTTCTCTAAAGGGGAGAATCCACACTACACTCCTTCTGCCTGTGGAGTTTTTAATTTTAACCATACTTACTTCTCAAATGAAAGAATATTGTCAAACACATTCATCTCGGTTGAATGACATAATTTTGGGGTTGCAGGTAAGAAAAAAATTTGAGATCAGACCCCCCCTCCCCAAAACACATGCAAGGTGGGAGGTTTCCTGTGAGGTATGCACCCTGCAAGTCTTCCCTGCTGGCATCTCGATTCAATAAAGCCTTTCTGACAGGAAACATTGAGCCCGAACCTAATGATTAGGAGATGGCATCTTATTTTTTGAGAATAGACCGATCTTTCTGTCACTGCTTATAAGGAATGGACCAGAGGCTGAGGAATATCTGTGATACCCAGTAAGTCATCACCATGGTCCAGGGCCCTAATTGTTTAGAAGAATCTCAAAATACTGAGCAGGTTGAAGAATGACCTACAGGCTAACGTTGGTGATCCAAAGATTTTGCAGACACAGATACTCCCACTCAGATATACTCTTTAAAGTATACTCAACACATCCTGAAAGACTGTGTTTCATCAGAGCTAATTCCTTTAAGCATGCTCATGTCGAACTTGAGTGCTGGGAGATTAATACCCTCCAAAGTAATAGGACGAGAACTCAGGTCCCCTGACGGCAATTGATGTCCCTCCAGAGCCCACTTGACTTTTTATCATTCTTTCTCTCATAGAAAGTGATACACAGCTGAGGAATAAATAAAGTGAGACACAGATGAGGAATAAATAAGAACCTAACTTCTAATATTAGAATAAGAGGTATGGTAATTTGACTTTTACTTTGAGATGGAGCAAAACTTCTGAAGCACAGACAAAGGTAAGGAGAAATACTTATGTTTAAAGTCGTGTATTTTAAGTTACAATAGGAAAGCCACAATGCATGTTGAAATATACTTTTATAACCTACAACAAAACTTTAACATTTTTCAGAGACAAAATATACCTTTAAAGCAAATGAGAAACAAAATCAGCTAAGCCCACGAAGAAGCTCATATATAAGGGGAAGCAGGGTACATTGCTAGCAAGGATTTGACAGAATATCCAACCCAATGAAAAACATTGAAGCACAAACTGGAACCAAGACACCATAATTTCCACAGAGTTTTTCAATGTAAACCATTGGGGGAGTGTGAGGAGAGAGAATTCTAGAAGAGTGAGAGGAATGATGGAGCTACCATGTGCCTTAGTTAGGGTTTCATTGCTGTGAAGGGACACCATGACCAAAGCAACTCATAAGGACATTTAATTGGGGATGGCTTGCGGTTCAGAGGTTCGGTCCATTATCATGGAGGGAAGTGTGACAGTGTCCAGGCAGACATGGAAGAGCCAGTGTTTTACTTCTTGATCAGAAGGTGGCCATGAGAAGACTGTCTTCTGCAGGCAGTCAGGACGAGGCTCTGGCTCACTGTCCAGACTTGAGCATATATATGAGACCTCAAAGCCCACTTCCATGGTGACACACTTCATCTAACAAGGCAAACCTCCTCTAGTATGGCCATATGTCTTAATAGCGCCACTTTGAAAGAACCAAGTATATTCAAACCACACTCTGTAAATCAATGAAGAAGATACAAGTATAGGTGCACAGTTCTCATTTATTGTTGGAGGAAAAAAAAGATTTCAATAAACAATGGTATTTACTATAACATAAAAACCCATGTCATTTGAAACCAGTAAGTACATTACCATTAACTATAATATCTGCTTTGTGTTATACTTGTGTGGGACAATCACATGTAGCCCAGGCTGGCCTCAGATTTGTTATGTATCCATGGATGACCTTAACTCCTGATACCCCCTCCCTCACTTTACTAGTGTGTGAACATTTACTTCACTCTACACAGGATGACTTGACTTTTTGTGCCACACATGAATTTACTTCAATTATTTATTTTGAAGTTCCTTTCTAAAGATTTGATGGTTTGATGGTTGAGCGCTTTCCCAATTAGTCATGTCAAGTGTTTCACTAAAAGCCGTGTTAGCCCCTCTTCCAGAAGGGCAGAGGGTTGTGGTTTTTTATTCTAAAATGATGTTTCCTAGATTATCCATTAATGCCCGTGTTCTCTAAAAGCTAAATCACAATGTACAAACTGATGAACAATAGGCTCTGTTTTCTTATTTTGCTCAATAAGACTACAAAAAATTGGCTTAGACATTTCCATTGGCTCACCACCTTTAACATACATTGCACATGCGAAACAGAACCATGTAAGTATAATAACACATGTAACTACATACATGTTATACATGGGTATAATTATAGGTATATGCACACATGTATAACACACAATGAGAGGAAATTTCTGATGGAGAGCATTATGAAATTTACACACAAAACCCCACAAACCCTTCATTTAAGTTTTCTCCATTTCTAAAATAGCATCTTTAAAGAGCTTTGTAATTGCCTCTCTAGGATGATATTGTGTGTATGTTTTCAGGGATGACCATTTGGCGTTGGATAACATGCTGCTGTGCTCCTCCCTAGGGAGGACTTTATCTCCTGCTCTCAGCATCCCTACCTTGCTTGCAGTTCTCCTGTGTGGGGCTGAGGCCTCGTGGTCTTTCCCCAACCGTGTTGTCATGTCCACTGTTTCCTGGTCAGCTCGAATGTGGGCAGTTGTCTTAGAATTTCTGACTGTAGCTTTTGATTCACTAGGAGACAGAATCTCACAGCGAACTCCCTTGAAACATACAGAGGAGTAACATACAACCTGAACAGGTTACATTTAGGAATATATAGGCATAAACATATGGATATGTGTGATGCAACAATTAATGGGAAGAAGAGGCCATGAATATGAAAGAGCAACTAAGGGGTATATGGGAGGGTTTGGAGGGAGGAATGGGAAGGGGGAATGATGTAATTATATTATAACATCAAGAAATGATTTAAAGAATGAAAAATATTTAATTTCCTCAAGATTTTTTAAAATTTTTTTTATTTTTGGCAGCATTCACTAGGAGATTCTTGCAAAGCAAGCATTTCCTTGTGGAAAGTTTGTTACAGACTAATTCAATTTTATTGTGTTCAAGATTTTCCTCCTGTAGTTTCGGCAGATGTCTGCTTTTAAGAATGCATATATCTAAATTGTATATTTTATTGCCATATGTTGTTTATGATATTCTCTTCAAATATTTTTTATTTTCGTAGAGTTTTCAGCATGGTTCTTTGTTGAGGTTTGGTCTGTTGCTGTGTATTGTCACTCTAGGTGTGGGCCTCCAAGACCTGGTTGCCCCAGAGATAAGAGAGTTCCCACATTGTAGTAAGCCACCCTTTGTTTATCTCTATTACAAGATGGCGCTGGCCACAAGCAGCTCCCTGGTAGTAAATCACTGTAGTACATGCGCAGTGTGCTGTATTCCTTATCACACTTACATGCTAATGAAGTACTCACTTAGTTGACCTATGAGGAAATGGCTGGCTATCTCCCTGGGCAGACGGGGCTGAGTAGGCTTTATAAGGCCAGGCTGGGAGAGAGCCCGGGGCCGCCAAAAGAAGAAATAAGCTTAATTCAAGGTTTCCCGAATAAACCATAGAAGGAAGAAACTCCCTGGTGTTGCGTCTTCTTTGCTGGCGAGTGTGGACATGACATTTTGGTGGCCCGTAACTGAGGAGTGTTCAGAACCTTTTTTATGGTTGGGGGTAATAGTGCACGAACTCCCAGAAGAAAAAGAAGACAAGGAGTTAACTCTTAAACAAGAGAAAAAGCAGGTTTCAGAAAAGCAGTTTTTCCATGTACAGGACATGGTATCAAATAATAATAATATAATAATAATAATAGTAGTAGTAGTAGTAGCAGTAGTAGTAGTAGTAATAATAATAATGGTTAAAAGCTAATTTCAAAACTCTCCAAGAAACAGAAGAAAATGGGAGACGTCCTATTTTCTCTCTGAATCCTAATGGAGATATTCTTAGTTCTGGTTAAGGTATGTAGATCTTTTTGGGACATCAAGTTCCATTTCTGTCTGTTGCCTATCTTTGGTGCACCAAACTTGTCTATATGTGTGTCAATTCATGTTGTCTATTGTTTGAGTGGCTGAATGATTGTTGTGTTTATGTTATATGTTGAAAAGAAAAAATAAAACGGTAAAAAAAAAAGGGTGTTATCTACTGGAAGTCCTGCCAATCTGAAATTTACACAAAAGAAGATGATTAAAGGTGCTTCACATTCTTAACTATGAGTTAAACATAACTGGAGAAAAAGCTACTTTTTAAGAGGCCAGCAGTCTCAAACTTAATAGTTAATTCTCTTGGAAAAATTTCTACCATGGTGATGGTTGGGTTCAAGGTGTTTTATTCCCCTGAAATTACAGCTGGAAAATATATATGTATTTGGTTTAAATTAATGAGATTTGTGTAATCGCTTCATCTTTATTTCTAATTGGTCTTAAAGGTACAAATGTTTTACATGCTTTGACTATAGAGTATTGACTCATAAGTTATTGGACATGATTTAAAAAATATAATGAGGGTAACAAAAGGTAAGTTTAAAACTGATAATTTAGGGTTAAAGCTATCTTAAGCAACATGTGGCATGACAGAAGTCAAGAAATACAGGTCTCTAAGGTATTTCTAAATTGACATAACGTTTTATGTGATTCTTATCCTAGAACTCAGACTTATAAAAAATAAGACTTGAAGTAATGCCTCTTCAATAAGTTATACTGTCATATACTCAAACACACAAGCTGATAGACAAACTTTGCGATATGAAAATAATGTGTTTGCCATTATTTTTAAGGAGAAAAGATTGTTTAAAACTGGGTTTTGCTTTCAAAAAATTGTAGTTATGCTTTGATATTACAGGTTCCTTTTGTTATTTGACTGTCATACAGTGGGGTCTGGTTACAGGCTACTCCTTGCAAGATTGATGGGTATAGGTCTGGCCTTATCTTACAGGCTTCACCTAGAGAGTTCTGGCCAAAAGAACATTTTTAACAGATTCATACAGATGTGGTTCAAAATAAACTTTTAAACTTAGATCCATAAAACGTTAATAAGGCTATATAAAAATTATAAAGGCATTAAAATTCGGCCTTGGATTCACCCCGAATATTAACACAGGAGGCTAGAGTAGCCCTCTAGAGAGTAGAACAAGGGTTGCAAGACGCAGCATTGTTTCGCTGCAAAGAAAGAGAGAAAATTGCTTTATGCATTTTGTCTACCTTTTTGCAGCCTACAGGCCTGCTATGGCAGGAAGGTCCCCTGTTGTAGGTGCGTCCTAGAGCCTCACCAGCAAAATCTATTGAGCATTACCCTACTGCAGTTGCTAAATTGGCCCTTCTAGAGATACAACAATGCCTACAGTTTTTTGAGAAGAATCCTACATCACTGAATGTTCCCTATACTGCCTCTCAGGTGCAGGTTTTGTGTGGGACGATTGATGACTGGGTCATATTGCGCTGCTGTTTTGATGGGTTAATAGATAATCATTATCCCAGACATCCTTTGCTTTCATTTTTTAAAGAACATCCTGTGGTGTTTCCAAAAGTAACTACACAAGCACCCTTATCGGGTGCCCCCAATTTATTTACAGATGGATCAAAAACAGGCTGTGGAGCTTATATGATCGAGCATAATGAGCCCATATTGTGCCAATATCAGCCTGGCTCCCCACAGGTGGTTGAGTTACAAATTGTGTTAAAAGTTTTCAAAAAATTCTCCTTTCCATTTAATTTACTTTCTGATTCATCTTATGTGGTAAATGCTGTTAAGATATTAGAAGTAGCTGGCTCCATAAAACCTACTAGTACAGTAAGTCATCTTATGAAGGAATTACAGAAAATTATCTGGTCCAGGGATTCAAATTTTTTATACAACATATTAGAGCCCATTCTGGTCTGCCAGGCCCACTGAGTAAGGGCAATGACCTTGTTGATCGATGCACCAGAATGGAATATGCCTTCCTGGCCTCATCCCTGGAAGCTGCACGAAAATTTCATCAGCAATTTCATGTTTCAGCTAGGACATTACAACAAGAATTCCATCTTTCCCATGCAGATGCATGACAGATTGTGCTGGAGTGCCAACAATGTATAGTTTTTCACCATCCCCCGGGTCTAGGAGTTAATCCAAAGGGCCTATTGCCCCTAAAATTATGACAGATAGATGTGACTCATATATCTGAGTTTGGAACCTTAAAGTATGTTCATGTCTCTGTGGATACATGCTCTGGCATTATCCATGCTACTGCCATGAGTAGAGAGAAGGCTGACAATGTGATTAGACATTGCCTTGAAACATGCGCTGCCTGGGGGCAGCCTTGTCAGTTAAAAACAGATAATGGTCCAGCTTATACTGCTCAGTCGTTCCAGTCTTTCTACAAACAAATAAATGTACAGTTAAATCATGGCCTTCCCCATAACCCCCAAGGTCAGGGCATTGTAGAGCATGCCCACTACACCTTAAAGGAATGCTTAATAAAACAAAAAGGGGAATTGGCTATGGTCGCACCCCTAAGGACGGCATAGCATTTGCCCTCTTCTGGTGCATCTGAAGACAGCTACAATAAACTTATCTATAATTTAATCTTTAAAAAGGTGCCTGGACAGGACCCTTTGGGACAAGACACATAAAGTTTGTATTACAAAGAGGGTATATAGAAACATTCAGATATACAAGCACGTTTAATATTCATATCATCAAAAAGGTAATGGCTTAAAAAACAATTTTACATTTTTATATACATCAAATTATAAAGATTTGTTCTTAATGTACCACATCAAGATGTTGATTCTAAAGGACTTAATTAACTTTTACAGATAATTGATACTCATATTTCTAATTTAAAAAATCAAAATATGTGCATATAACTATGATTCATTTTGGGGCATCATTTTCATAAATGGCTCTTCTGAAGGAAGAGCTAGATATCTTATTTATAATCAACAGGTGGCTATAAAAACACATGGGCTCAGCTCAGTTAGCAGAGCTGACAATGATCAACTTATAAATTATACTTTTAATCCTTTTACAATTTGCCAAAGGGCTCATGCCCTGAGTAATCTGTCATCTAGCGTTGCTCATGCAATTGCTGTGCAAGTGAGCCTTTATGGTCAACTGAAAGGAGGCTTAATGGTTATAAACCAAAGAATTGATTTAGTACAAGAACAAATTGAGACCTTGTGGCAGCTAGCCCAATTGGGATGTCAGTGGAAGTATTCTAGTTTATGTATTACCAACATTCAGTATGAAAATTATACAAGAGCTGCGAATTTGTCTAAACAAATGTCTAAGTATCTTTTAGGAAACTGGACTGGTGAATTTGACGCCCTGATGGACCAACTCCATATGGCTATCGTGACCGTGAATTCCACTCCAGTGGATGTGTCTTTGGCTGAAGGACTGTCATCATGGATCAGCTCAGTGGTGTATCATCTGAAGGAGTGGGTGGGACTTAGAGTCCTTGCTGTTCTCATGATTTTAATAGCATTTGCTTGCCTGTGGTGTATCTGTAGGATAGGTTTGTCCAGCAGAGACAGGCCACAATGATAGTGTAGGCACTCACAGCTATTAAAGCTGGACAGTTCCCCCAGGCCTGGCTGACAGCCTTAAATACTCTCGCCTGATAGCGTGTTTTAAAATAAAAAAGGGGGAACAAACGGGAGCGCAGAATGCATGGCCATGGTATGATTGGATCTTGTCAAACTGCAAAAATGCTTTTACCTCACTTGCTCCTCTTGCTCGCATTAAGGGAGAAGAATTTTTTCTTTATAATATATCTGCTGTTAGGAACGTTAACAGAAGGGCAGTCAGACTTCTTAATATAACCATAAACTCACTTTTGCAAAACACAAGTTATTCCTCTGCCCCGGTTTGCCTCAAACCACCCTTTTTCTTCCTTATTAGTACCGATGTGTCTGGTGATCACCTAGATTGTAACAGTACCCATACACTATGCTATCTATCGGAATGTTGGGATGGCGGCAATGATACTGCCTTGGTATTTCACCTACCCATGTTTGTGCCCATTCCAGTTATAGAAGACCCAGACACTTTTCCTGTAGGACAATTGTTCCATGTCAAGACAGATTTTGGTATTACTGCTGCCATTATTACAGCCATTACTATATCTGCAGCAGCCGCTGCTACTGCTGCAGTTGCCATGGCGTCTCAAGTGCAGACTGCAGAGGTAGTGAATAGTATAGTTGAGTGGTCTGCACGAGCCTTACAGACCCAAAATCAATATAATTCCCATTTAGAAGCTGAAATACAACTTTTGAATCAGTAAATATTCTACAAGAAGAAATTGATGCACTTGTAACAATGGTGCAGGTATCTTGCGTTATACATATGCCAGGATTGTGTATTACCCCCTCCAGGTGAATATGACAGTTCTAAAAGAAAGTCAGTATAATATCAGTGAATTCCTTAAAGGAAATTGGTCTCTTGAGGGAAAATTATTAACCAAACAGCTTGTATTTCAGATAGCTTCGCTTAATGCCACAAGACTGAAGCCAACCACCGTGGAGGACCTGACCTCGTGGATCTCCAGTGCCTTTTCTTGGATCAAAGAGTGGGCTGGGTTGTTAGCTATAGCCGCCCTTATGTGCTTAGCAGCTTTCGTCTGCCTTTGGTGCTTCTGCCGTATTAGACGAGATCATGCAGTTCATAGAGCCGTAGTTTATCAGGCTCTTGCAGCTATGGACGCTCAGGAAGACGTCTCTCTGTTTGGCTGGCCTCTCTAAAATCTTAGAAGCCTTCGCTCCAGGGTACACTGAACATATAGTACTGTACATACTATACTGTCTGGAATCCAATGATACCCAAAGACGGGCAACTTCTCGGCGCTTGGATCAACCTATGACATGGGGCCTGGTGGGCGATAGGGTGACCCTCTGATGGGTAAGACCAAGTCGTGGCAGAGATGACCTAAGTCAGGGGCCATTGGTCAGCAGGATGCCAGTGACCTGATTAGCCCTGACCTGGGACGCTTCTATTAAAACAAAAAAGGGTGATATGTAAGCCACCCTTTGTTCATCTCTATTACAAGATGGCGCTGGCCACATGCAGCTCCCTGGTAGTAAATCACTGTAGTACATGCGCAGTGTGCTGTATTCCTTATCACACTTACATGCTAATGAAGTACTCACTTAGTTGACCTATGAGGAAACGGCTGGCTATCTCCCTTGGCAGACGGGGCTGAGTAGGCTTTATAAGGTCATGCTGGGAGAGAGCCCGGAGCCGCCAAAAGAAGAAATAAGCTTAATTCAAGGTTTCCCGAATAAACCATATTAGGAAGAAACTCCCTGGTGTTGCGTCCTCTTTGCTGGCGAGGGTGGACGTGACACCACATAGACCCAAAGTGATGCTATGTGACCTTGCCCCAAGTTATTTCTGATTGGTAAATAAATATGCTGACACCCAATAGCTGGACAGAATTGAGATAGGTGGGGCTTGGTGTTGTTAGTCTTGGGGTTGGCGGAGACTGTGAGGAAGAGAAGAAGGTGGAGAGAGGGGAGAGATGCCATAGGTTAGGAGCCAAGAGCCCTGGGGCAATTGGAGTTAAAAGCAGCCCAGATGAAACGTAAATAATAACTTGGGGTTATCAATAGAAAATATACTTAGTAGCATTGAGAGTAGATCTGTACCCAGATCTCGTGCTGATTAAAGCTTATTGTAAATATAAAGGTTGTACGTTTCTTTTATCTGGAACTAAATGGTTAGAGGGACTAAAGGCAGAGTAGAAACCCTGGGTTGAGTTTACATATTTTCTAAAACAGTTTTTCATAAGAAAGGAGAGTCCAAAGGAGTGCAAAGAGTAAGCTTTATTTGGCACAGAACAAATAGAAATGTAGTAAAGCATTAAAAATAAAATAATTTCTAATCAAAAGCAATGTAATTAGCAAAGGTACTGATTATAGAAGTGGAAACTAAGAAGTGAGACTTTTGCAAAGCTAAGTATCTAATCAGTCACTTCCTGTCTAGAAATGACTTCTACTCTCCTGAGACATCTTTTGATAGAAATAGTTCACTCTCAGTTGTGTATTAGAGAAAACACCAAGGACCATAATAGTAGATATAACACATGATGCAATATCAGATACATATAAAATATTTTCAGAATTGTATTTATGGTTACAGTTATGACCAAACAGCATAAACTATAACATTAAATAGAACTATCCCATAACTCAGCCAACGCATGCCTGGATACACAGCCAGAAAGAATGAAGCAATTGTCTCTAGGACAAATAGGTTATTGTAGCAATCAAGATAACATCCCTGGGCCCCTGTGTTTCAGCCCTATTTACAAGTGCCAAGACAGGGACAACTCAGATTCCTTTTAGTAGCTGAACAATAAGGCAAAGGAAATATGCCATACACTGAACGGAACAGTAGAAAAAGGAACGAGAATCAGTTAAGGACAGAACTCAGGTTCATTGTGTTAAGTTAACCAGACACAGGAACAAGGGCCATGTGTCCTCACTCACCGAGGGAAAGGAGCAGGTTCGCCTCAGAGAAAGAGACAAAATAGTGGTGGCCACAGTACCTCAAGAGCTGGGGTAGGGGTTAAGAAGAGAGCCCCATGACATCACATGCAATGAGGAAGTAACTATTGCATTTCTATAACACGATGGGACAACGATCAGTCAACCCTTGATTTATTTCAAAATAACTTATTTTTGTGCTTTGAGAATTGAAGTTTTATTTTCCTCTCATACATTATCCCTTGACTTCAGTTTCCCCTCCCTCCATTCTTCCCAGCCCTTCCCCCACCTCCCCTCTAAAAATAACTTCTTAAAACTGGCCTTCCACACAAGAACTAATTCATGTTCAAAGGGATGGAAATGCCTATCACCCTGATTTGATTAGGAAACACCCCAGCTATCGAAGCATACTCCCTAAAATATACAAATACAACTTTTTAAAACACCCATGTGCTTTGGTTATTGTCTGAGCACACAGAGTCAGTGAGCTACTTTTTGAATTCCGTCAAATGCAAAGATGAAAGCGAAGGATCTTTTGATCACTGCATTATCAATTTAACACCACTGAGGTATTCATGATCCTGGCCTCAGGTAACTTTGACTGCGATGGATTATTCCTGCTTCAGTGTAGCATCTGGGACTTCAGAAATCTTGATCCTCAATGGAAACCAACCGACAATATATAATGTAAAACCTTTTCTAATTATCAGACGTGATTATTTTCTTATGAAAGATGACAATGAGCCAATTCAAGCCTGATTAGATTATATTCAATACAGGTTTGTTCAGAAGCTGCTCTAGGAAGAGTTTACTGGCCCCAAGGACCTAGACCATGGAGAGGGAGGGAGGGAGGGGCAAGGGGGAAGGGAGAAAGTACTCACAAAGAAAGACAGAGAAGAGAGAGAAGAGATTGTGTCATAAGATGAGATAAAATTAAAAACATAAAGCATAAATACTTTTATAATATTTGAAGACAGTAATCTAATAATAGGTGAATGTCTTTAAGTCTCTGTCTCAGAAACAAATGAAATGAAAAGAATCTGTGGAAACACATACACACAGCACACACACCACACCACACATACCACACACATCACACACACATACACACACACACACACACACACACACACACACACACACATATATATATACATCACACATCGCATATACCACATCACACACACATACACATATATATCACACACACATCACACATAACACCCCCCACCCCCATAACACATACATCACACACACATATACCACACCACATACACAGAACCCCCACACAATATCACACACACATCATACACATATATACCACCCCCCCACAAACCACACACATACATATCACACACACACATCACACATACATATACCACACCACCACACCACACATATACACAAACCACACACACACATCACACACACATATACTACACCACACACACACACACACATCACACATACATATACCACACCACCACACCACACACACACACACAAACCACACACATACATATCACATATACACATCACACATACATATACCATACCACCACACCACACACACACAAACCACACACACATATTATACACACATCACACACACATACACCACACCACACACAGACACAAACCACATACATACATATCACATAAACACATCACACATACATATACCATACTACACACACACAAACCACACACCCATCTCACACACCCATCTCACACACACATACCACACACACACACACACACACACAGACACCTCCACACTTAAGCCATAAATATGAGCAGAAAACTTTTTATTTTTGGTAGCTGATTTAAATATTTTCCACTGTCCAGATGTCCAGAAGAGGGTGCTAACCTTTCCACTTAGAGTGCCACAGAGTTTTCTGGTACAAACTAGAGGCTCAGGCACATCCCTTCTCATCTCCAATCTCAGACGTAGTTTACACATCTATACCTGTGCACCGACTGTACAACAGCTTTGTGCTTCTCCCTTGGTGATGTGAAGACATGGCTCAGATAGCACTGTGGACATCACTGTTCTCTGGGTCCTTTCTCCTGCAGATGCTTTCCCTGTGTCCATGGAATATGATCCTTTAGTGAGCCTCAGTTTGCCTGAGATCCTCTGACCTTTGCGTCTTAAACCTTTCTTTTGTCACTCCATGCCCCGTAGACGTCTCTTATGCCTAGAAGCAACCAGAGCTTTGCCATGCTGACCCACCCAAGACATAAGTGGCATCTTTATACCTGTGCTACATTTCCCAGAGCCCCCTGAACCCAGGTATAACCACATCAGAATCAATGCTGAGGGGCAGAAGTGATCCGTGCCTAACTTCATTTTGTAAGCTGCTTTCTCGTTTCTCATAAGTGGAAGCTACAGAATCTCTGGAAGCTAGAACAACTTAGACTTCCAAATCATCACATCAAAGAGTGTGTTAGGTTGACCCGACCCCAACCCTGTGAGAAATGGGCTTCAGCTAAGTAAAGCTCTTTTACTGATAGCAGCTGTCAGCAATCCCTTAATTAATTCCTCCTGCAGAAGACTGGGGGAATGGACTCCCAGAAGGGTGGACCTAGGGTGGAAGGGTGCTTGGGGGGAGCTGGTGGTGATAAAATACACACAGAACAACTTGTGGATCTCCTACAATGCTCAGAAGATTGAATTAGGTACCAAAAATTAGGCACAGAAGATGGTAGCTGGCAACCCTTTCCAAGGTTGTCGGCCACCTTCTGTTGTTTGAAAGTGCTTCCTTAGTAGTCTCACCTGACCTTGGACCAAAGTCAGGAAGACTCTTCAAAGATGGAGCAATTGGGAGTTGATTAAAGAGTTATAACAAAACAATAACAATAACACCACTACCACCACTACAACCACCACCATCACCACCACCACCACCACCACCACCACCAACAACAACGTGGCATCCGTAGCTGCTTATTCTTTTCACATCTCTGGGCACTCTGGGCACATCAGAGCCTTCTCCTTTCAGTGTTACATCTCACATGGAAGTCAGTTACTGTATTTAGTCTCGGTGTGCTTTGACAAATTGTTTTGCTTCATGAGCCAGCCTATGCTAGCATAAAGCATCCTGAAACAGACCCTGATTTCCCAAACAAGGGCCAAATGAGAAACTTGCCTATTCTGAAATCCCCCACTATTAGGAAACATGGGGCAGAAGTAGGAACCAATGGAGAGAAGAAATAACAGTAGATATACATCAGATCCATTTCCTTACACATCGACAGATGGAGGAAGCAGGCTAAACCCTTTCTATGTTTGCTGGGTGGGACTTGCTCTTGGCACACTTATTTCCTCCTTGACAAGATAAGTATTTATTATTCTCACAGCTGTAAAATTCACGAGTTGCTGGCACAGCTAAGACCAGGATCTCCTGTGGTTAGCTCAAATCTATGTTCCCCTGCTGGGCTGAACTTTTTGTTATTTAGTTAGGTGGGAAGGCTATGAAAACATGAGCTACACATGAATAAAAGATTTTATTACTTTTGTAATTAACTCACCAAAGAATGATACCCCAGACTCAAATAGTATACGACAGCAAACTGTTTATTCTGCAGAGGTGTGTATCCAGCATGCAGGGGTGTACCATTCGGGATGGAAGACAGATGTGAGGTTTGCAGGGTCGGTCATTTTAAAACCTATTAGGGTAGGAGTGGGTGACTTTTACCATTCTTTCCCTTTGTTGGTTGGCTCTATCTCCAGGGGTCTGGGTGCCCTTGCGATTGGTTAAAGCTCTGTGGAATTTGGGGGATTTTTTTGGAACTCTTTTTGGCTCAGGCTTGGCTCAGGCCAGGAGGCAGGCTAGCTCCTGACAGCTAGCTCCTGATTGGCCGCCATGAGGGGATGGTTTTTCATGGAACTGATGTGTTTTGGACTTTTCCAGTTCCGGGAACTGGAAACGTAGGCCTAGTCTCCCAAAACTGCTAGTCTGCAGCCCGTCATGGAGTCAGCCTGCCTCTGGCTATCTCAGTCCTCTCTCAGTTTGATTTTTTTTCAGGTTTTTAACTTAGTTTTGCTAAAATACAAAAGTGGACAGACCCTGAGAGATACATCACTTTGGGAAATCAGATAGATTCAGTATGCAAAGTGTAAGTGTTGTGGTTTCAAGCAGGGAGAAGAAAATTCAGAAATAACATAGATGAAGCCAACAGATTTAACATTAAAAAACACAACTAGAATGGTATCTGGAACCGTGCTTTCTATGTTAAGATGCTTACCTTGATGTTTCTCATTACCTTTAATTTAATTTAATGAATCCTATCTTTTACAGAAAAACTAATTATAAGACAGGATCTCTTGTTTGGATTTTTTTTAAAGGATTACTGAAAGTCTACATGATAAGAAAGAAAAATACAGTCTCAGGGATTTTTCCTGAGACTCACTTATTTCCTGAGACTAGGGCACTTATTATTTATACTATATCAAACTAAACATTACATCCTTTTTTTTCCAGAGATATATTCCCCCAGTCAAATAATGTTGATGTTTAAAGAAAGCCTATAGGTATATATTTCAGAATATAAATGCATACATTTTAAAAGTAAGGCATAGCTCCTGATTGGCCGCCACGAGGGAATGGTTTTTCATGGAACTGATTTGTTTTGGACTTTTCCAGTTCCGGGAACTGGAAACTTAGGCCTAGTCTCCAAAACTGCTAGTTTGCAGCCTGTCATGGAGTCTCAGGGCATGTATAGAGGTGGGTTAGTGACTGTGCTCTTCCAGATACTGCTTTAATCTTTTTCTCCTTCTTGCCTCAGTCTGTTCTGTTGTACCATATGTTTATATCTTTAACACATAATTCTACTGTCTTACCTTTATTGCCTTTATCCAAAAGTATTTCAGGCCTGATTAGCATCCCTCATAAAATCCTCGTGGTCTCTCTTCTCCCCCTCTTTGTATGTCCAGCTTGCTTCTGGCCAGTTATCTTTCCCGGCACTATCTGTCCTTTCGTCAAGCCCTTCTTTTGTAATTTACAGAGAAAGATTCTATTGTCAGATTTTGAGGTTGAGAATAGGCACTGTTGATAATTTTATGAGCGAGACACAATCCTTGAGTTCGTGTCAGTTGGTGGAGACCAGTTCTTAAGTTAGAGTTTTGGGGACATATTTCTCAGGTGTTCACAGCTCGGAACTGACCATGATAAGAAATTTATATGACGGAAATCTACAAACACAATACATACATTTTAGTTTGTTTTGTTTTTCTGGTGAGCTGGACTGCTTTGCTAGCACATTGATGAAAATAAAACTGTCTACTCCTGTCTATTTTTCATCCCCTGTATACCTTACTTTTAAAATGTATGCATTTATGTTCTGAAATATATACCTATAGGCTTTCTTTAAACATCAACATTATTTGACAGGGGGAATATATCTCTGGAAAAAAAGATGTAATATTTAGTTTGATATAGTATAAATAATAAATGCCATAGGAAAGTTGAGAAGGCAATATTTAATGTTTATACTTTTTGATAATATTAATACACATATAACTAATATAATTTAATAGAAATAGTTTTGGGGTTGCATCTTTCATTTATGTTTATGGTACCAAAAATCCTCCACTTTTCTTCACTGTACTATGACTGGTAATTTTGTAATGCTAGAGAATTCTGAGTCACTTGGGAGAGAGCAAGGCATATCAACTTGACGAGAAATAAGGAGGGAAGTGGATTAGGCCATGCAAGTCACTCACTAGCTTTTCGTATTTCCCAAATGCCATTACTCAGTGCTTATTGAGAACAGGGGAGAGAAAAACCTAGATGTGGGTTATACTTCTATTTAAAACTCAATTTCACCTCAAACTCTAGGCCAGTTCTCAATCATTATACAAGTATGCTTCGAGTACTGGAAATGAGATGTGGTTTGGAGACACCTCTAAATATTCCTCTGGCCTCGTGGGCATTGTACCATTATAGGATTCTCTTGTTCATGTAGTGTCTGCTTTCCAATATGACTACTCTAGTTTCATCCTCCAAAACTCCCAATCCAAAGAAAAGGGAAAAAAAAACAACCCTTTCTGACCAGCAAACTACTCTTATTTCTCTTTTATAAGCATATATTAACAGGATGACTATGGAATCACAGTTACATCTTCTCGTTTGTTCAGTAAGAGGAACAGATCAATAGAATTCAAAGTCATGTCAGTCCTAACATTTGCACAGATCTGTGAAGACTGTTGAAAACAACTTCATCTTTTAATTTTGAAGGGTGATATTTGCTTTTTCCCATGGGATGAATTGTAAACTGGGGAATCGGAGGCTATGGTGTGGCCGTTATGATGGAGGAATCCACTTTTCTATAACACCCTTGCCCCTCATCAGCTTCTGCATATGCAAGGAGGTTCACCCAGTGCTGAGCAAGTAGTGATCAACGAGGCTCCGCTCTAGAGAAGAACAGAGGGCCAGAGGGGCAAGGTTACTCCAGTGGCTAAGATGGGGGCAGGGTTAGAATATTTATCCTTATTTAACCTGATTAAAGACAGAGGAAAAGTTTTCTATCACCAGCATTGGACAGTTAGACCAGCTCCAAATGTACAGGGAAATTGTAAAATTTCAGATGGATAAAAATGGAAAGACATGATGATAAACAGATATCAGATAGATAGGTAGCTGGCACATAATAGCTATATATATATATGCATATATAGATGCATTCACACACAGAGGTGGTAGATAATAGGCTGTAGCTAGATATATGATAGAGGTAGATGATAGATAAGTAGATAAACATACATTCATAGGTGGATGATAGATGATCAATGATATATTGAAGGTAGATGATTATAGAAATAGATAATAGGTAGATGGATAATAGAAATGTAGGCAGACCAGCAGATAGTTGGCAAATAGTTGATAAATAAAACCATGAGTTTTTCTTAATGGTTATTTTTATTTACATTTCAAATATCCCTCTTTCCAGTTTGCTCTCTACAAACCTCCTCTCCTCTGCCTCTACAAGAGTTCCCCAACCCATCCACCCACTCCTGCCTTAGCAGCCAAGCATTCCCCTACCCTGGGTCATCAAGCCTCCACAGGACAAAGGGGCTCCCCTCCCACTGACGTCTGACAAGGCCATCATCTGCTACAAATGTGGCTCTTTGGTTGGTGGTTTAGTCCCTGGGAGCTTTGGAGGCGGGCTCTGATTGGTTGATATTGTTGTTCTTCCTATGGGGTTGCAAACCATGAGTTTTTGAAACAAATCCAATAGTGTAAAATGTATAGAACAAAACTTCATGTTGGCTGTGCTTCTTGATATGCTTCTGTGATGTAGCATTTCAACAAACATTGAATGTACATGAAAACCTGACTGTTTAAGTGGCTATAAAAGTGTTCGTGAAAAAGTAGGTGGTATGTTAGGAAACATCATCTTACTCTATGTAGAACATGGGTTCATGGACATGTGGTTGAAATGAAAAAGAATGGGAATTAACATATTCATCTCTCTTTCCCTATAGTTTTTAAAGATAAGAGTTGGCAGAGCAGACTTTTTCTTTTTAATAGAAAAATTAACTTGCACATACAAATGGGAAAGGAATTGCTGATTTTATCTGCATCTGGCAGAATAATGAGACATCCTTTTCAAATAGAAATTTATTTGTAAAACATTGTGTAATTGTATAACAATGTATTTTAACCCAGACTTTATACTTGATTTTCTTCATACCATAACATAACATTTAAGGAAGAACAGGCATTTGTTTGGTTAAAGAAATTGGGAAAGCGTGGATGTCCTACTAATTTCTCAAACTGTAGACAATGTTCGCACTCTTCATATATACGCTTAACTTACCATAAACTTACAGACGTCAATGGAAAAAAAAACCAAAGTAAACAGAACCAGCTAATGCTAAATCAATAAATACAACAAGGAACTCATGTTATCACCCTGGAATAGGGAGAAACTTTCTATAGGAAATAGAGTCCTGGATACTCTTTAAACTTACCCTTCAGATGCACCACTGTGATATCTACAGGCACAGGAGGCATCTGCCCTGAGAATAGAGTCTTAGCACTTTCTGCCCATCTTACCAGTGAACTGAAGGAGTGTGGAAGTTCTACTTACTGTGTGAAGTGTAAGGCAATGAATGAACAAAGCAGAACAAGAGATTAAAGAAGACCCGTGAAAGGAAGAGAGACGATGGCTCCTCTCACGAATCAATATCCAATGAGCTCTTGTTCTCTGATACATAAATGTTATCAGCAACATTTTGATTGTAGCTGTAGTGGCTAGAAGACCCACAGAGGGTGAGCAACATGTTTTAACATCCTTGTTGAAAGTGGGGACCGGAAAGAGGAAAGCCTTTTCCTGTGCTTTAAGAAGGGCCTTTGGGATGCTATTCAGTTGGAATTCTGTGACATCCCTTAGGGGTTTCAGTCAACGAGAAGACTCAGTCTAGAGGCTTGGACGACACTGTGGGCAAACGGTCACAGAGTGACCAATACCTCACCACACTGACTGTTCTGCTTCCTCCTTGAATTTAGTGTCTACAGGGATTCTGAAGTCACAGGTCACAACAGGACTGTGATGGTATTTGTTGTGTATGTTGGTTCATTAGGAGCTGCAGGGTTTATTTGATATTTTTATTTTTCTTCCTTACTGCAGGCTGGTATTCATTTAGAACAAAAGCAAAAGAAACTTCTTATGTCCTTCTAGGAAAACCTGGCACACGTTTCCTCATATGCACTTACATGTAATTACTATCTATGTTAATTCTTCTTTAAGATTAACCATGCCTACACATTTCCCCTGTGTTCTGCAGTTGTCATCATGAGTCTTATATCATAGGGTATTCAAAGTCCTGTTTGAGGCTAGTGATTCAGCTAATCCAGATTTACTCAGCTAGAGTCTTAGTTCTTTCTCTTTCCTCCAAATATACAAACCAAATATTTGATCTTGTTGTTCCACATCAAGGCTGTTTATCTTTATCTCACCCCAGAAATAGATTAGCTTCGTGATCATTTATATCAAAATGATCATCTCCTAAGTGCAGAAATATGAATGGCCTCTGGGACTTTAATCGCTGCGTATTGTCTTACTGTGTATTAGCTTGAAAACACCGTGTTTTCTGTCGTGTTATGACATTAACCTTCGGCAAAACACTAATCTTCTGAACTCTGCTCATCTCTTAACAGTGGCCACAGAAAAATTCTGAGATCCACACAGCTTTTATGAAGTTCTCCTAGCTTAACCCCATCTCAAGTTTATTTTTTTTTCAATAGCAATCATCAAAGCAAAACACTACAAATTTCATTACCAGAACATAATAATCTTGGCTGAAAGGAAAAAAAACACCCCAGCTATGATAGGAGCAGCAACATATAAGTTAAATTTTACATTCAGAAGCTAAAGAAAAGAAAAGAAAAGAAAAAGTACAGATCTGCATGTACAAAGAATACCGAGGGAGCTAGCAATCATTACCACAAAATGTCATAAAAATATTAAATTATATTTAGTGATCAATGACTGAGCTAGTAGGGAAGTGTGAATGCTTAATTTGAGATCTATATAAAATATTTTATGTAACAAAAAATTGCTTTGGTGCCTAAGGGTGTTCACTGCTTCATAAACTTAAGTATGGATACGAGCCATCTTAGATACTGTGAAGATGTGCATCCTTGTTAATAAGCCCGCGGGTATGGACATGACTCTATACTTCTAACATTACTGTTAATGCTGATGGGTTTTCTAAGGGTATAAAAAGGAATTAATTCCCAATCAAATGAGATTTCAGGATATTATTCCAAGTATGTTCACATATCTGAAATGAAAACACACTAGTCACAGAAATTGGTGAGTTGGTAAATATAATTCCGTAAGCTTGCAAATGAGAAAATAACATTGCAAAAATCATTTTAAAATTTGAACCACGTAAAGGCTATAAATAATAATGGGCTAGTCAGTTCTTCAACCACATGATAAACATGCCTGAAGGAATTTAGTTGAAATATGAACTCGCTCAATACAATGTAAAATTTGAAGTGAAATATATCTATATCACACTAAGACATAGTCAATAAAATTCTGAAGTCCCTTAGCCTACATTGGTCGTCCTTTCAAATACTGCAGATTAGGCAACACACAAGGCGTTCTTTAAAGGTTATTTTCTTTAGTTTCTATTAATGGTAAACACTGTTTTTGTTCAGAGGTGGAAAATGAAGACGGTGTTCTTTGATTAAAACAAATTTGCAGACAATCGTTTTCTGGCTCTGGACTGTAGCACATAAATATGTGCACTAAAATCCCCTATAAGAAAGGAGGGCTAGGAGAAGGTAGGTGCTCCAGTGCAAGGAAGCTGTGGAGGAGCAGCTTGTATAGATAGGCGGTTAACACATTAAGTCTGTAACCCTGACACATCCTTGTATACTGATTTTAGAAGGTATTCTTGTCTAGTCACATTGTATAGATAGGTGGTTAACACATTAAGTCTGTAACCCTGACACATCCTTGTATACTGATTTTAGAAGGTATTCCTGTCTAGTCACATTGTATAGATAGGCGGTTAACACATTAAGTCTGTAACCCTGACATCCTTGTATACTGATTTTAGAAGGTATTCCTGTCTAGTCATATTAGGCGAGACTTCACTTCTCTGCCTCGCCACTGAGCATGGGTTTGAGAAACATTCTTAGCTACTTGATCCTCTCTCCTCACTAAGCTTTTGTTGAGAGTGAGGTTTATCTGTTGCTCCAAATAGGTACTGAATTGCAAATGTTGTTAAATTATTTGCTACACGTGGAATGGATAGGATGTGTGCAGACACATATAGGGTGTGCACCTGGTAAAATTGTAAATTATGGGTTTGTTTTGTTTTTTTTCTTTTTCTATTTTTTACAAAAGTGTTGATCTCAAATGTTCTTCCTATGGCCAAAAGTATCCCTTCAAAAATCTTTAAAACTACATTGTGGATACTATGTAGAGTAACTTCAGGATTAAAAATAACTTACAAGTGATTCCCACCTGTACCCGCTGCTTTGTAAGCCTATTTTCTTTATAAAGTCAGTGCAGCACAGAAAGTAAGCTGTATAAACCTCACACCTATAAAAATCCATTACCCCATAGAAAATAAAATTACATGTGTGGAAAAATGTGCTGTCAATCTAGGAATGGAGTAAATCTATGTTAAACAAAAAATATATATATAAATGAGTTCTACTAAGTTATTCCTTGTTTTTTTTTTTTTTTTTTTTTTTTTTTTTTTTTTTTTTTTTACAATGAAAACTAACTCAAGATCCAACCAAACAACTAGACTTTGAAGTGATGTTATTTAGTGAATTCAGTCTGTCCATAAAGGCTTTTCTGGGGCTAACAATTAATTGATACAAATGATATCTTTCTTTCATTTTTATTGTAAAGCAGGTCGTTCAAAGTGTTAGGTTTTGCGCATGTGATAAATCCCATATGTTGATTTTTGTGACAGTAAAAAGCAGAGTTCATTAAAAACAAGTAAAAACTAAGTTGTTTTTTTTATTGGTCAGAGTTTTGTCATTGGTATGTGGAGGCTGTTCCACGGACCCATCCAGAGCTCCTCCTCCTCTGATGGCGTGTTGTCACCGTGGAATTCCATCGACTCTCGGGAGAGCCTACTGTCTACCATGGATTCCTGCTCAGCTGTGTTTTTCAGCCTGATCCCTGATGGCTTCGAGTGCTCAGTTACCACAGGGCACGGGGCAAATGTGACCAGAGTCGGGGTTCTTTTTGCTTTCTCTGTGGAAAATGGCCCCTTGAACAGTGTGTTCAGGGGCACATTCTCCTCATGTGTCCCTGCTAACTTGTCTAATCTCTTCAGACGCCTCCCAAGCAACACAGGGGACGGCACCTTCAAGTTCTCAGCGACGCACGCACGGCGCGTTCTCACCACGGAACCATTCTGCGCAATGTAGATGTTGCCGTTGCCGTTGCTGTGGCCACTGCTCTTGTGAGTTCTGCTTCGCTGCGACTCAGGAGCGCTGTCTTCTCCGGTGGAGCTGCTCTCATACTCCCGATCGACCACCAACTTGATCATTCTTTTTCTTGCCCACTGAGAAAACAAAGAATAACCACACGCTAGTCATTCTCAAAGGAAAATCAAAGGCTTTTGTGCGATCCACAGCAAGACACGGAGAGGTGGCGATAATACATTCTCAAGAGGGAAAAGGAGGTATCTTTCCATCTCACTATCCTTTCTCCAACTCCTTATTGGATCCGGAGTGTAAACATCTTTGAATAAGGTGTTTCTGAGTTTGGAAGTAGACCTAATAGGAAACACTTCCTTTTTACATCAAACTATCATAAGGAATGAAAAGAAAAGCACATTATCTGCATCTTGCTAAGTCCCAACACATTGTTTTATTGGCTGCTCAACCATTCAGCAAGTTCAGCAGAAAGCCAGGAACGGAATTTATACATCGGATCCATTTTAATGTTTTTCTTGCCAATAGTTCTAAAGATTTTTCCGAATCCATATAACACTAGTCTGTAGCCCACTTCATGTCAGTCAAAATGTTTGTCCATTTTGACATGTGCAAGCAGTGGGAGCATCATGGTCTTCTGGGTCATCTCGCTAAATCTCCATTTACTTAAAGGAGTGTATTTGCCCAGTGTGAGTGCTTATTTACGCGAACCAGAACATCTCCTTGTATAAGCAACTGGAACATAATGGACATTTTTGCTGATTCAGCTGTCTTTTTGCCACCTAGTATCATAAGTGACAAGGAGTAAAAACTTAAGCAACACTACTTTTTCCCCCCAAACAATGTAACAATGGGGGAATATGAATGTCCTTTTTGTACTAAATAGGCAATGTTTTTTGGTCTCCGTATAAATATTTTAAATAATGGTGTTTATTCACCTAGAAGAAAAGCTGTGACTGTTAAATAGATTTTAAACACACCTAAAGGGTAATAATCACTTTTAACTTTCCAGATAAGGTTTCATTTAACTCTTCGAATTTGAAGGCGCGAGTTGATACAGGGTATCTCTGACATGGCGCCTTTGCAGGAAGCAGGAATAATCAGAAACAGCTACTCACATAATTTGTTGCTCTTTGTCTAGTATCTACTCTGCAAAGATTACCTATTTATCACATGTATGTGTATGATCCGTTGCTATAGACAAGTGTCACTGATAATGCCACTTTATAGTCAGTATTGCTGCTTCCTTGTTTGCTAGAATAAAAGAGAGTCAGACAGGTTTGATCTACCGTGTTTCAGCATGCACATCTACGTAGGTAGCATATGTAATCATTTTCTTATCTTCTAGCCGTGAGTCAGAGAGTCAAATCATGCTAGGTTCCCACCCCGTCGAGAGCCGTTTCAGAGAGCACACAGAAGGCACTGCACACAGGAGGAGCACGCGTCACCGCAAACCCCCACCTACTCTGAACTCTTCTACAGGGCTGTGTTGTAACCTTCAGAGTTTGCGCCTGGAGATTTCTTGGGGTCTTCCTCCTTCCTTCTGGCATGTTCTGGCACCTGGAAGCCCCAGGGGCCTCCGGAGAGACTCTCGCTGGTACTGCTGCTGCTCAGTTCTGATTCTGACTCTGACTCACTTTCCACGCCCCTCTCCACGGAGGCGGACTCTGCACTGCCCTCCTCCAGGACATCCTGAGCCTCCAG
This sequence comes from Apodemus sylvaticus, assembly GCF_947179515.1. NCBI lineage: Eukaryota > Metazoa > Chordata > Mammalia > Rodentia > Muridae > Apodemus > Apodemus sylvaticus. The sequence continues at coordinate 12,983,927 of NC_067490.1, forward strand.
GTCTGTGGACTCATCCAGGGGAGCTTGTTCGCTTTCTTCTCCTTCCTCTGGCCTTTCTTCCTCCTCCCCCACCGGGGGTTCTTCCTCCTGCTCCATGGGCGGCTCCTCCCTCTTACCTTTCACCGCCTGGATTTCCTCGACCACAGGCCTTCTTCTGGCCAGCACGATGTTTTTTCTTGCCTTCTCTCCCTCTGACTCCGTGGACTCAGACTCCTCCGACTCCGGGGTGGAACTTTCCTCCGCTTCCTCAGATGGGGTCTCCGACTCGGATTCTTCAGTGGTCTCGGACTCGCTGAACTCGGACTCCGTTTCTGTGTATTCCGTGTAGTCGCTGGACTCCTCCTCTGACTCCACGGTGCTTTCGGTAGCCTCCTCCTGGTCTAGAGTCAGTTGGAGATAGTCTTTGTCTTCTTCCTCGAGGTCAATGCCTCTTTTCTCAGCGAGACCTCTGACTTTCTTAAAAATCATTGGGAATATCCTGGCTCTCTTCCACGTTGGGTAGGTGGGCTCCGCCGCTGGTGGCTTCTCAAGGGTGACTACCACCTCCTCCTCCTCACTAGGTTCTCTAATTTCAACTTTGGGTTTTTTAACTTTCTCTGGCTCTACCTGAAAGTTTTGAGAGTGCAATTCAAATGTTAGCTCGGAGATAGTTATGACGTGACCTTGTCCCTCATAAGTGAAGCAAAACCTCATCTTTTGGGTAAAAGCCTCATGCAAGCTAGGCATATAATTTCCAAAAATAACTGACAATGTTCTTTTCTGATGATAGACAGAAGCTAGCCGACAGGCAATGTGTTGTTTTTATTTTGGCTTTATGGTATTAATACACAAATCTAATGCTTTCTCTTTTCTGTTATTTAGTTTTCTTTTATTTAATCTTAGTTCAAGAAAGAAATAACCATTATCATTACCCCTAGAGTTCTGGCTTGTTAGCTTTCTGCTGTATCTGAGAATTTTTAAAAGTCATGGAAATACAGTAGTTAATTTGAAAGTTTATGAAAAAGAATCTGTCTTGTCGAACCAATTAGAGCTGCAGAAACTGTCATTTCATGGAGGAAAGGACTGTTTGCCAAATAAATATTGCAGGTAAGGTGTAAGAATTTGAAAGGCATAACATTCATGTTAATTCAGAAATAGATAATCTCAAATGTTGGTGTTAATACCTTATTCTCTGTAAATGTAATATGAAGACTGCATTTTTTCATGATTTTTAGTTATGCAGGTATGGCAAGAACAAAAATAACCATGTATTGTAAAATTTATAATATATATTGTTCTTTTTTTAAAGATTTATTTATCGTTATATGTGAGTACATTGTAGCTGTCTTCAGACGCGTCAGATCTCGTTATAGATGGTTGTGAGCCATCATGTGGTTGCTGGGATTTGAACTCGGGAACTTTGGAAGAGCAGTCAGTGTTCTTAACTGCTGAGCCATCTCACCAACCCATATATACTGTTCTTAATACTGTTTTTTGTTTGTTTGTTTGTTTTAATAGAAAGGCATTTATGATTTTAGAAAGCCTATTGTATTGGAACTTCTTTCAGGCATTTAACCTTTCATGTTGGTTAAATTTCATACTGAAAAAAAAATTAAAGAATTGCCTCCATAGGTAAGAGAATGAAATGGTCAGCGTTGTTACCTTTCTTTGAAAAAACAAATAATAAATTCCTAGGAAATTCCACAGTTGGAATAATTGACAGTGTATTAGTCAAACCAGATCTAAGGAGCTGTTATTGCGTGACAGGTCATCACAAAGTCAGACACTTACCTCTTCCTCTTCATACTCCTCTTCAGCTTCACCAATGACTTCGCCGTACTCCTCCTGTTCAGCAGGTGGCAGCAGTCGGCGGCGACTGCCATATTGGGGCATCTCATACCTGCAACATAAAACCTGTAACGTGAGACATTTCTCCTAGGTCATTTTTCACAGAATCTACTATAATGATCTCTGCTTTCTTCTTTTTCTTCATCATCAACAGATACTTAGGGTCTATTAAGTTCCTTCTAAAAATTAAAGGGAAATAAAACTACATGTTAAGAGCCACTACCTGACAGCCAGAGAATTATTATTATTATGTCCCTGGAACAGCAAGCAAGAGAATTGTTATTTCACATTTAAATTTGGGGAGAGAAGAAGAAACATGTAATACTTCATAAATAATGGAGGACACAATAGATTCTATACACAAGTCTGTAACTCACACAGGATGTGTGAAAGTTGGTGTGGAAGGAACACGGACTGCGTGCCATTTTCATCCCATGTGTTTTCAAAGGTGGATAACTTAGGTATACAGAATTAATGCCCCATTTTCATATTTGTTACTAGATTCGTAAGTATAGTTTATGTTTTTGGCTTTTTTTTCACTGCTCTGGCACAAAACCTTAGGTAGGCTGGTTAGGAAACCCCCCCCAAAACACAGCATCCAGAATAAATGGTGAATTCAGGAATTGAGCAAGCATGTTTGACTTCTGTATTCCATTCTAAGTATTATTATCCTTCTTAGCACATTTCTAGAAATACAAGCAGAGTAAATGAAGGAGTAGGACTGTGGGAACTTGACTAACATAAAAATCATGCACACTTTTTTCAAAAATAAAAACTCTAATAGCAATAGTAACTTGTGATGATTTTTTTAAAAAAAAGAATACGATACAATTCTGAATGAAAAACTGAAGATGTACCCATGCTCATAACTGTAATAATCTTGTCCATATTCCTGGCCAGGATCAATCCCAGATTCCATGGATAACTCCTATTGTTCAAAGAGAAAAATTGGCATTTTTGAATACATTCTTCACATATTTCTGTTTGTAAGCGAGATTTCCATACCTACGGTTTGTATCTCTCCAAACACTCCCGACAAAGTAAGTTTAGTAACAAGTGTTGGTGAACACATTCCTGGTGTGACAGTTTCAGCTGTCCTCATGGGACCCATTTGTCATTAGGTCATGTGCAAATGGGAGAGCACAGTTTTCCTGGCTATAAAACTAGATGTTTTCAGGTGAGTAGTTCTGCTTGCTTTTCGGGAACTTCGGAGATTGACGTAATCACGTCATTAAATGTCATCATAGCTTACTGGCTGGCCAGTGCATGAGGCAATTATTATAGTGGCTTTATTTATTCTCTCTCTACTGACGGTTCTCTGTTACCAAGGGCTCCCTCATCAAACACATACATTCTCCCATAGCAATTCACACACTAAGGAGAAAGAACCTCAGTTTAATGCTCATTCTGGGGTTAAAGATGTTTTATACCTAAGATTTCTTCTGACTCTTGATCGTACTGACTTTTCTTTAACTCTGCTCTTAGAGAAAGCTGCGCTTTGAGGTGTATATACAGAAAAAGCTTCAGTGGCGATTAAACCGTTTTCCACACATTTTTTAAAATTCCTCTATATTAATAATGAGAGATGGCAAAGATTAAGAAGTTTGAATCTACAATGAGGTAAGAGAAGGGGAGGAAAGGAGGAAGCATAACCACCCATAGGGAAGTAGGTTGGTAAATACAGATAATCCACTCATGACAGGAATTGGTTTTAGTGTGTATGTGTGTGTGTGTGTGTGTGTGTGTGTGTGTGTGAGAGAGAGAGAGAGAGAGAGAGAGAGAGAGAGAGAGAGAGAGAGAGAGAGAGAGATGAGCTACTGCCATTCTGTGACAGCAAAGAGGAACTATTTCTAAGGCACACAAATTTATTACACAAGTCATCTGTGTGATAAGTATGGACAATGACTCTTAGCTATGCCACAGCTTGCCAAATCATTTAAAAGGAGTAATCATGGTTAACTGTAACCAAAGGATTCTACCAAAAATCTGGGGTTTGGGCTTCTCATGAGAAACAAAGTCATGGCATTATTGTACGTCCCAAGGATCTCTGTGGTGGCTCCTGCCTCCCATGAGGTCTGGTTGCTATTCCTCTATTGCACTGCTCCGTATCTTATTCAAGGTCAACCTGCAATCTTCCCTTGCCTTGTTCTTTTTTTATGAAATCTCTTCGTGGACACTTCCAGCCAGGTTCTCATAGTTACTAAGTCTGCGAATGCCTTTTTACACTAATATAATGCCAATCAACTTTGCAAATACTTTTTAAACCACTTCTTTTGTGATGTTAAAACTCACTTGGCTTGTCTATTAGGATAAAGGTTTTAAAAATAATTAGCAATGTCGCATGTTATCGTAGACAGTGAGCAATTGGTAGCCACAGAATTCTAAGGCAGGGGGAGTATACACTTGTAAAGAGGTTTGGAAAATGTACGCCACAATAGATTGTTTGTATCAGTCCAAATTCAGAACCAACAGGAAAGCAGCACTGCAGCACAGGGTGGGCAAATAGACTGAGGTCAAGGGTGGATGGAATACACTGTGATAGCCCACTTACGGGAGCTCAGAAGAGTTGTAATCCGCAGGTGCATACTTGGGAAGAGGGAGATCGGTGCTGAGCATTAACTCGTGCGAGTGATGCATGAGAGTGTACTCTTGAAATTTTCGTCTAAGTGGCTTATATTTATTTTGTAGCTGTAGGTTTTAGTTCAACAAAATCTTCCATTATAGGAGGGGAAGTATGAAATAAACTTAAGAAAGAGCAGTAAAAAATAAGGACAAAGTTAAAGCCCAGATTTAAGTGACACTGAAAAGCATTCATGTTTCACACTGGTGAGTGCAGACTTTTAAGGGACTAATAGCATCCGCATATTGGTTTACATAAGGCAACATCTCAGAAACGCTGCATTTGCTCTGATAACCAATGCATGCCTAGTCTAATAGACACAAGGCACCGAGAAGAAACCTCCAAGCTGTTTCAAATGGAATCTTAGTAACGATTAGCTCATATACCTGCACTTTCTGATTCCTAAGACTAAGGCTCAAGTCCTACCAGCTGCTGTGTGTTCCCAGCACAAATGGCTTCTAAGATGGTCAAGGTTAGGAGGGAACAAAACAGGAACCCTGGGGCGCAGTGGGGACACTCTGCCATTCTGAGCTGGGTCAGCAGAAACAGGAACCAGCACAAAGGCAAAGGAAGAGCAGAGGGCCAAGTACTGAAAAATAAAAGGAACAGAGCAAAGTCCTGTGTCAGCGAAGACCCCAGCACAGAGCTAGGCAGGCGACTGGATTCTCGGCCTTGTCACTGTATGACACAGGCCCTATCTGCATCCCTAGATGTTGACCCAGAAAATGATTGTGTGAGTAAGCCAAACACATAACGTTATCTTAAGGTTAATTTCTGCTGCTGACCACACAGAGAAGACGAAGCTAACTTAGACGCTTATTACTGTAGTAAACGTTCAAACTACTGTAAGTCAGAATGGTTTCAGTCCCGTTCTTCCTGGCTTCTCTATGCTTGCTGACTGGAAGTGCATGAACTGGATATGATGATCAGCATTTGTAGGTGATAGTGCTTGCTGGTTGGGAGACTATCTTGCTCAAGGTTGTGTGTGCGTGTATGGATTGTAACCCTGAGTTTTCTCTGGAAGTTTTCTTGATACAAGTTTCTAATTAATTAAAAGCTTAATTGCAAGTTTATATATTTCTGCTCCCTGTCTTCAATGGTGTGTGTGTGTGTGTGTGTGTATGTGTGTGTATAGATTCTAAAAAAGAAATGCTTTCCTTTAGTAAACTTAGGGAACTGTTCCTAGAGAAAAGAACCAATTGTGTATAATTGCTTAGCAAAAGTCTAAATTAATCGCAAAGGATACAAGTATTTCAACTGAGTATTACTTTATATTCATTTTTGTCTTAGAGGTATATAATAAATAAAATGATGTGTATTTATCGTGTAGCTCTGAAAATACGTTTTACTTTGTGGGAGAAACAAGGGAGCATGACAGATGTTGGGCCCTTCCTTCGGTCTTAGCCTGATCGAGCTAATGAGACTACATTTAGATGAACCCCAGCTCCTGCTCAGCCACAGAGTGGCTTCAGGCAGTAATGGAAAAGTTAGGGCAACAATGATTCACTGGCTTAAGTTCTCGAGCAGTGATTCCCAACCTTCCCAATGCTGTGACCCTTTACTACAGTTCATCATGTGTCAGTGACCCCAACCATAAACTTATTTTGTCTCTATTTCATAACTGTGATTTTGCCGCTGTTTTGAATCATAATGTAAATATTTGCATCTTCTGATGGTCTTAGGTGACCCCTGTGATTCCTTTGACCCCTCAAAGACTCCCAACCCCCCAGGCTGAAAATCACTGTCCTAGACAGAAGCTAAAAATTTGTAGCTGCAGTCACCAGCAAGCAATCGAGTGGTGATTTGCTTTTGTTTATTAATTTAAACTCAAGAGTGCATTTTCTCTCATTAGTAAAAAGGGGGACCACATCAGAGGCTTCCCGCTCTGTCCACAGAAGCATTAAAGTATTGCTTTTAAAGGTTTAGTGAGGTTGAAAAGAAAGTGAAACTCGATACCTCCGGTTTAAGAAGAGAAGGTCTCAACAGTTGATGCTGCCAAAGGAAATTAAAACAGGAAAAGATTTAGATAGTAGTTCAGAAGGGAAATAAAGAACACGATTGAGAAAAGAGGAATACAGGCAACAGCTTGAACTTGCCACTTAAGGTATGATTCATCATTCACGTGACGCCTGCCAAACTCCTAATTAATAGTTCAGATAATTACTTGGGCACCTAAGGAATACCTGAAGCCATTGGCTTTAATTCCGGTTATTTTAAAGTAACTAATTGATAATAACCTTAATAACCAATTTCTATGAGGATATGTTTGTTTAAGCCTCAGAATATAAAGGATTGCTTGGTCTTCTACAAACAAATAGCACAGGGCCATATTAACAGGTTTAACCTTAATGTAGCTACTCATTGGCTCACTCCTCATGACATTAAGTATAATTGCACGCCCCAGGAAGAATGGAAAGACGGAATGACAAGATGCAGCATCTTTGGATTCTTATTGAAGACAATCTCTTTGTTCTCCCATGTTTTAAAAAACAAAATATGGATGGCTTCCATTTTTTTCAGAGTATGTTTTCAAAGTCTTTTGTGAGTCAGGAAATAGTTCCTCCCCCAATTCTGTAAAGCCTCCCATCTGCCTCCTCTCCATGTTCAGTGGGCTAGGGTATTGTCTCTCTTGGTATGTTTCGTGATAATTCCCGCTTCAACCAAATGGGAACTAACACTTGATCAAATTTTAGCTTAGTGAATTTTGGGAGTAAATTGTTAAACGAGACGCCTTCCTGTGTGTCCTGGGAAGGTAGAGGGGTGCAGCTGTGGAAGTGATCCTGTCTGTGATCCAAATGCTCAAAATGAGCACAGAGATATGTTATATGTTACTCTTTGAAAAGAAAAGGAACTTTAGAGACTCTCTGATTCTAACGGATCCATTATCTGTTATTATCTTCCCTGAGAACTAGCTCTTCATATAGGTCATTAATATCCATCTGAATGGTCTAGAATAGATGCGTTCCAAAGTGCAAGCTACAGAGAATGTATTTGTGTCACTCTTTTGATTGAGAAACTGTCTGCTAGGTCGAACTAGGTTCTCAGTAACTTCCCTGACGCTCACAAATCTCACTCAACACTATATCTTCAGTATGCTCTCTGTAGACCAAATCACAGACATGGAATAAAAACCTCAAAGATGTCTACTAGTATGATATTAGAGATTTATAAGATATTTGGACTAGAGAGAAACCTGAACTGTTAAAAAATGTTAATCAGCTTTACAGCTTCTAAATTATATCTATAGAACCAGAAAAGTGAATTCAGTATGCTAGCACATTCTACAATTCAGTACAATTCAGAACGAAGACATCGTCCTTGGAAATGTTAGCCTCTGGTCATTGTTTACACCCCAGATGATAGGCTTAAAACTCCAAAGCAAAGAAGCAACATATAGAAAGGAAATACATTAGAAAACACCATTAAAAGTTTTGACTGAAATTGAAGAAGATAAGTCTAGCTTCAATCAATTCTATATCCTATTACAAAGGCTTTCCTCGAAGGCTCGATGCTGTACCACGTCATAAAGCCCTTACCTCTGGTGCAAAGCCTCCCCTGAAAGGCAGAAATGGAAAGTTGTGTTAAATGCATGGATTTTTAGACCAGAGAGAATTACAGATAAGGACCGTTTAAGAGAGTCAGAGGATATACAATCAATTTTACTAAAATTAACCTCACTGGACATACTTCCTACAGTGCTGTTACGATGAGAGGACCATGTGCTTTACTTGCATTACTAAAAAAGTTATCTTCACAGATCTTGCTCTCATATGATGAACAAACTACATCCATATATGCCACGTAGCCTGATGAATTGATTCTAACCCCCAGAAATGTACATGTAGAAAGGGCTGACTCCTGAAGGTTGTCCTCTGACCTCTCTTTCTCTCTCTCTCCATGTTATGACACATTTGCTCCCAAGTCCCATGCATGCACATACACTGAATAATCAGATGCAAAAACAACTTAAAAAATAAAGTGCAATAATTCACTTTGATTCTGTTATGACCAATTAGCATAAAGGCATTCTTTGGTGTCTCATCTATGTCTTGATATGAATAATTATGTTCACCAGGGAAGAGATACTTCTTAAACAGAAATCCATATAGGTAGGTGCCTACCCAGATCATATTATTCTGAGTGAATGCAACCATATTGCCAGTAGGTGTTAGCTTGATACTAACAATAATGAAAGATTATTTCTTCAGAACTTCTTTGCTCTTTAAAGAACCCACATCACTTATTTTAAGAAACCTTCTTCACTTCCAAGTATTCAAAACTGTATTCCAAAGGGAAGTGACATTATCAATCTTGTTGCATTCAGCTGTGATGTTAGAATGTTACTGAGTTAAAGGCACGACTTTTTAAAGTACAACAAAGGTGTCTTTGCAGAACATGCAGTGGTGGGTCTCGACGCCCAAGGAGTTGCCTATCAGATTCATAATAATACAAACATTATGATTCATAACAGCACAAGCTTATAGTTAGGAAGTAGCAACAAAATTATTTTTATGGCTGTGGGGGGGTGGGGTCGTCCCAATATGACAAACGATATCAAAGGGTTACAACCTTAGGAGAGTTGAGAACCTGTTCTACAGGAAGTGTCTACGTAATCGAACAGCTTGGAGAAGCTGCCAGTGAACGAGTAAATGCAGTGTGAAGCACTCCTCAAGAGTTCATCTCCTGAAAGTTTCTGTAGTGAAGTGTACAGAGTGCTCACGTACTTCAGCGGACACATGTGGGGAATCCTCCTGATGCTTGTAAGACTTTATATTCAAATCTGTTTCATTGTCTTTTAGGGATAATTAGCTTATTATCCTATTGATGAGCTACACATATCTGGTAAAAAAATCTAGATAAATTTTGTTTTCTGGGATATTTCAATTTCCCCCTTTTATTAAATATGAAAAATATTTTAACATTCTGATTTAGTGGCCCATGTCTACAATCCCAGCACTTGGGAGGCTGAAACAGGTGAATTGGTCAGTGTGGACCACATAGTGAGTTTGAAGCCATTGTGGATTTATGAGTTCAAGGTAACAAGAGTAAGATTCTTTTTCAATGGATGTTTTACACACACACACACACACACACACACACACACATTCTTGTGTTTTCATTGGGTATCTATACTGCTATTTGAGCTCAAAGCCAGAAACTTACCTAGAAGAGGTATATTTATTTAACGCCATCAATATTTGTAATTATCTGTCCTTTCAAATCATGAATGTTGATAATAAAATCAATGCATCTTTCCACGAAATTCTATTACCCTGTACGCAGCAATTATTCATCTTTACATTCTACGTCTGTATATATTTAATTTAAATAATGACAAATGTTAAGTAATGATAAGTGTTGTCTTAGAATTTTAAATAATCCATCTAACCATTCTTTATACACTGAGCAGTCCTTAACAAATGCAGAGGAAAGAACGTCATTTCGCACAGACATGTGAGTTTGTAGCATTGGGGAGGCAAGGACTGTAAGCTTATATGTCTAAATAACCTTTCTAGGACTTGTGTAGAAGACAGTATAACTGACTATCAGCAACACGCTGTCAAAATCCACTATATAGCACAAGTTCTCCGGCCAACAAAAAACTCCAACAGAAGCTTTTCAACGAAAGAGAGGGAACAAAACAACACAAAACACATTCCAGAATCCCAGGAAATAAATTACTTTTGATTTGGAGGAAAGACAATCTGACGCAGATGGGCTGCTGGGGGTTAAGTAGATTTGCGGATTGCTTTTGATCTGTTCCTGCTAATCAGGAATGAACATTAAATTATGGAAGGGCTGTCCCAAATTTTAAGAGCCCACAACCTTCTTAGAGATGATGGTACTGCAGAGTTCTCAGCCTTTGTGGACACACAGAAGTAAAGCCACGGTCCACAGTGGCTGGGATAGTTTAGGGAAAACCTCTGGGATTTCCTTGACATAACAGAATCTGAGGTTGCCGTCTCAGCTGTTCTCATGAAATATGCAGGTTTATATCTTCTCAAATAGTACAATTCTAGACTGCAACAAATAGTAGATTTTGTTTCAAAATTAGGGAATTCTAGTAGTTCAATTTTATTCAGTGTGTTTTATGGGGAAAAGAAAATATTGTTATTTGATGTTTACATATAATATATCATGTGCTTGTGTATTCCAGTATTACTCATAATTATGTTATGCTTCGTGAAGACCATGGTGCTTTGTTTAGCTATACTTCTCTGGGACTCAATCCATTGAGTTTGGGGATATTTTCGCAACTATGGGACTTCCTTCCCATGGGATAAATCTTTCTCTTCTGCCTAAAACAAGGAACAAACCTCTGAGCATAACAGGTGATAAGACACCAAGAAGAGTATCTCTTCATTTTAAAAGCAGTTTTTATTTTATTTATTAAATAAATTGGATATCAAAGAATGTCTTCTTGGAGAGAAGAACCATAAAATTATAAACAAGGAGGTGACTTTATAATGGGAAATGGCTAAATTAAATAGCATTTTAGGCACCTTTGATTGAAAAAAAAAAGATGTCTTACAAAAGTCAGCGGCGTGAGATTTATTTTCATCATAAAGGAAGAGACAGAAAGATAAACAGAACAGCAACTGAAAAGGTGGGAGAGCTTTCTCCCCTGAGAGCCTACTAAAAGGATCAAAACCAATCCAGAATGGAGGTTATCATAAGAAAACTGATAACTACATATTATAGCACCTGAGATTGCCTTGTAAATCCCTGCTGTCTGCCACTCCCTACATTTCTAAGGATCATTTTACCCGTGAAACGTTTCTTTTCACCAAATACATAGACTTCAAGGAAGTAGCAAGCCAAAGAGAGGGTGTTATGGCTTACTAGTACCCTGTTTTTCTGTTCCTTCCCAGCAAGAATATTGATATAAAACCATGATCAAAAACTAAGAAGAATAACATCACCCCTCGACAAGGTCAACAAGCCTTTGGTTTTAGTGGGATCAGTACTTTTTCATGCCCATATCTCCCCGTTAAAAACAGATAAAGTTACTTACTTTTTAAATAAATGTAGGACAAATAATGCTACCTTGAAGTTAAGAAAATTAAGGTCAATCTACTCTATGAGTTAGTGACGGTGATGTTAATTGAAATTAAAAGTGTGGAAGAAAAAGGCATTGCATTGAGTTTGGGATAAAAACAGTGGACTTCTTCTGTGACGTTCAAAATTCTCGCGCTCCACTTTGAGGGTTACGATCAAGAAAAGAATCTCCCAGTCACAACGGGAGAAGCATCGTTACAAAGACGTTGATTGACTGTGAGGCTGCACATCAATTCCCTCAACAACTCTAACCAACGTTTCCTGACTCTGGTCACATGTGATTTTCGTGTCTGTTTTCTCTGCCGGGCAAAACGTGTGTAGTTTTGAGGGATCTGTGGGTGGGCAGTTTTTTTCTATGTGACTGTACATATTAGACACCGATTTCTCGAGCTCTGCCAGGTTTTTCACATGTCTGAGGATCCCTTTTGGATGTCTGTGGGGTTCCGCCCCCCATGGCGGGTTGGATGCTGGTGGCTGTGTCGTAGATGTGGTTTCTCTGGCGTGTGTGACACTGGCAGTGCATTTAGCAGCAGGTGTAGAGATGGTGTCTGTGGATGGGATGGATGTGGAAGGAGGCAGAGGGAAGGGGCGGGGGACTGGTGGTCGAGGAGGAGGAGGTAGAGAAGAAGTAGGGGGTGTAGAAATAGGAAGAGAAAATGTAAGAAGTTGGGGGTGAGAAGGTTTAGGAGAAAGGGGAAGAGGAAATGTAGTAAAGGCAATGGGAGGTCGAGGAAGAGGAGGCTGGGGGAGGGGAGCAGAGATGCTAGGTGGATGGGGAGCGATTTCAAAAGAGTTCCTTTTTGTTTCTGTGTCTGATACACAAGAGGGAGTCTCTCTCTTAGAGTTTACGACACGGGGTCTCAGAGGAGAAAGTTCCAAGGTGCAGTCAGCAGGAGAAGTGACAACGTTAGGTTCCGACCCAAGTTCCACCGCTCTTGAAATGGTTGGCAGAGTTGAGAAACAGAAGTGGGACCAGGAGGAGGAGAAAGAAGAGCCGGAAGACAGAGATTTCATCTGCTCTGTTTGCTGTACGATTAGGGTGTCTCTGTGTCCCCCTTCTTTCTCTGAGCCGTGGGCATCCTCGGTTGTCAGCAGTACGTTGCTGCTACCTCTCTGGCTTGGGTGGCATCTGGTGCTTTCGCATTCAGCTCTTTGCCTGGTGATCTGCCACTCCACCAGGTCTATGGTCTCTGGTCTGTTTGGACCTTTCCACATCAGCCTCCTAGGAAAACTCACAGACTGATTCCACACCCTTTGCATCTTTTCTCTTGGGCCCCTCAGAGACTGACTCTTAACTTGTGTTCTGGGTGCAATTAGCTCTTCAAAATCTGTTCGTGGCTGAAGGTCTGAGTTTGTTGACCTTTGACCTATACTTTCCATATAAAGGGGATTATGGGTACTTAAGTCAGCCTCATCGGGAAGAAATGAGAACGTCTTTGCTGGGTTAGGCTGGCTCTCCTTAAGTGGTCCCTCTATATTAGCTGGCTCATGAGACTCAGTGGTACTGGTGGAAAAGGCCATCCCGTCTCGATGACTGCTCCTGTCTTCCGGGACTGAGTTATTTCCCCTGCTTTGTTCAAAATGGTAGAGAAGGAAAAGACTTGAAAGAGAAGAAGGAGACAAGTTGTGATACAGCTTTCATAAGAAAGGTGTTTTCACGGTTATCATATTTTACATAACAAAGGCCTAACAACATTAAAACACTGTACAACATCTTGAAAGTACAACATCACTTTCAAGATCCCATTCTAGGGAAGACAAGACAGGGACATCCAGAGTTGGGAGAAGGATGAGCAATTTTCATTAAAATGTCAATCTCTAGACTGTCCTGCCCTTCCTCAATTACTTTGAATCTGCAAAGTATCTGGGTCCAAATGCAACAGTATAAGCCTGGATTTTGGAGAGTGCAGACAGGCAGCCCAGCTTTGGGTTGTACCCCATCTTTCTGGAGGGTGCTCAGAGCCCACTGTTACATGTACAGATCTTGGCAGTATTGATCAGAAATTTCCCATTATATCCCATCTCAGTCACTCTGGGAACTAAAAAATAGTCTCTGATATAAAACAAAATTTGTTAAGACAATGCAGAAGGGGAAAAGCCCCTTCCTCAGATTAGAAGAACAAAAGTTTCCAAAAGACAGAACGGAAAGCCCTCAGAGAGTTCAGAAATCACGCTTGAGAAATCAACTTCATGCTACAGTCTTGAACTAAGACATTCAAACTCTGTGCTTAGTTATTTTAAAATACAGGAAACAGACAGGGGGTGGGGAAATTTACCTTCTCAGCAAATACAATGCGGGCAAATCATTAGTCAAAAATTTACTGAATGGAAATATATATGTTAAAAACAATACTCTTGACTTCCCTGCATGGTTTGTCAATGCACAGATTCTAAGCAGTGTACCACAGGTAGCCAAGCAATCTAATGGTAAAAGGTTGCAGAGCTCATGCCCAGGACCTGAACTACAAACATTGGGACCCTTCCTTCTGAAAGGTTAGGTGGCAAGCACTTTTACATAGCCACTAATTAGAACTTTTCCCCCTTCAAGCTAAAGCATAACAGCAAATTTTGTTGCTAAACATTTAACTCCAATTGAAAAATAAAATACAAATATTTTGAACAATGATGAAACAGTTATCCAAAAATGGGGTAACAGGCCAGGCAACGGAATGATACGTAGCTTCAAAATGTGACCACAAAAACAAGCTCGCTCACAAAGGGCTGGGTTATCAGACAACAAACTTTTGTCCTAATCTGGAAAACTATTTTGAAAATATATCAAAGATCATTTCACTTGATATTTATATGGCCGCTGGTTTTGGAAGAAGCAATCTACGTAGTCATATGCATAACTTATGATGGAAAGAACTCTATGCCTGAAGTGAAGATACAGATACTTTTGAAACGGTCCCTAGTGGACACTGAGTATTGTCACTTCGGAAGGAAAAGTGGGGGTGGGGATGGGGGGGAGTAGTCTAAGTAGGGAAGATGCTATTTCCTCTTAAACATAAACACCCTCATCATGAAAGATGAGGGCCACCGTGCAGACAATAATACTGCTCAGCCTATGGCTCCACATCTATGCTCTAAAAGCTTTTTATTAGAATGATAGTATTTACTTACTTATGCCTACGTGTCCGCAGGTGAGAAAGAGCAACCGTGTGACAGGGAAGAAAAGTTGTAACTATCGTTAATTCCAGACGATCACGCAGCAACACTAACAGACACTCGTTTTAAACAGTACACACATCCAAGAGAGAAGAGGCATTTTCTTACATTTCCCTTTCCCTTCATTCATGAGAATAATATCTAATAGTGTTTCAGATAAAATCTTGTGGCGTTTACTCCTGTGGAATTTTATCCAACCATTTGTTTGCTAGAGATTTATAAAATTTCATCTCTGTGGAGCATGGGCTGTCTTGATTGTGAAAGAGAAAATTTTAAATAAGACAGAATTGTGCACGTGTCTTAACTTTGAAAATTGGTTCATGTGCACTATGTTAGGGAGATGATCCTGGGTTTAGGACAGAAAGTAAATATATTAGATACTAGGTGATTACTAGAGGGTTAAATCTACATGGAAGTTATTAATTGCCTTGTAAAGATTTGTTTTTATTTTCAAAAATGTTTTTCTATTTAAAAACAGTGTTGGTAATAATTCCTTTGGAGCTAGTTTATTTTGTAGCTTATAAAAATGTTCAATAGAAAAATGAAGCATTTCTAAAAACGCGGTAAGGTTCAGATTTAAAATGTTTCAATACGTGATTGAAAAATCTTCAACTACAGTTTTTCAAGAGCTAATAGCCCTTAAAGACCATTAGTTGCAATTTACCCTCATCCACTGCTACTGACTGCAGATGCCATTGCATATATATATACATACACATATATATGTATGTATATATATATATATGTGTGTGTGTATATATATATATTTCAGTCATTGTTCTCATATGTGGATACTGCTGACTTCACACAAATGCTTTTGTTTTTTAATCTGAATGTCATTGCTAGGAAGTGCTGCTCAATACACAATTGGAGGATCAAATCATATTGGCTCAATTCCTACTTCACCAGTAATTCAGTGCAAGCATCATTTGAAGACTGAGAAGTGAAAACATGTATTTAAGGAAGGAATCCTGTATGTAAACAGAATGCTGTGCTTTAAACTCTGCTTTAACTACAACTTATGTAGGGTATATATAGGGTGTATATATATATATATATATACACACATGTATGTATATATACACATATGTATATATATACACACGTGTGTGTATATATGTATATATATACATACTGTATGTTGTTATAGAATACATATATTTATACAATGCTTAAAGACCACCCATTTAATTTTACAGTGTCATATACAATAATATAAATACTGAATACACTATTCATGCATCTGCCTAAACTGTTTTTTTTTTCAATAGAAGCAATTTTCATGATTTTTGAGATGTGCCTTACTCCCATGGAGAAATCCTAGACACATAACAGATACATGTTTTTAGTCAGTGACAACAAAGTTTCCTGAGATTAGCTCACTTCAAAATTGCTTATCATGCCCTAATGTAGCTGCTCTTGAAGTTTTAAAACAAACACAAATTAAATCAAATCAGACTCTGGGGTGGTATCTTTTGACAGAAGCAGTTGTAAAGTATCAGAAATATATTAACAAGCTCTGCCAATAAATTAATAAGCTTGCATGGCTTAAAATTGCTTAGAAATTTCACATTGACTACAGCTGTCTCCAAGCAGTACAGTGAGCAGACTGTTCAGAGCTCACTGTTAGTAGTTCAGATTTTAATTTTCCTTCATGTAATAATCTATAATATATTAACATCTGATTTTAAACTACAGAATTTTATTTTGATTGGTAAATTGGAAGGCTTTGTTTTTCTGTTTTTTCTTTTATCTCAAATCAGGAATTACAGTCTTACCATTCAGACCTATTACAATCTCCTACTCGATTACTTTCTGAAAATCTCTAATTTTGTTCAGGAAAGTGTCCCAATATCATTAAGATTGGGAGATCAAATATAATATCTGAAGCTGAGTTTAACATGGATATGGCTTATATATTTCTTTTTTCTGTAAATTTTCCTTTTGTCTTGATTTGTTTCCTTTTTCTTTCTCACTGCAGTTTTTCGACTTGAGTGCTCAGATATTTTAGACTTAATAATAGGATGGCAGGCTGTAACAGGCTTACAGCTGTGTATCTGTGTGAGCCTGGTGCTAGCTTCGCTCCCAGAATCCACTGCGCCCACGCAGTTAAAATCCTCCCTCGCTACTCACATGGCGCTCTCTCCGAGCTCTTCATAGAGATGTGCTCCTGGTGGTGGTGGCGGCGGAGGTGGCGGTGGCGCAGCCGGTACAGGAGCAGCAGGCTTGGCTGCAGGCATGGCAGACTGAATTCTTGCGGTCTTCGTGCACTCAGCCTGGCGTCTTGAGTAGAGTAAGGTTGTCTTGTAAGACTCAGTTTGGAAACCACACTCAATAGGCTATTGTCTGAATTACCAGGTTCTGTTATCAGGGGGCCCACTTAAATTACACACTAATGTTTGAAGTAATACATTGATACAAAAGAAGCATTCTCCTGTTCCATATGTAAATATTTGCCCCTTTGAAGAAAACAGAATTCACAGAAATATTTTCAAATTAATCCATTTTGCTTATGCCCATGATGCCAGTGCTAGAGGCCATCTGATCTGTGGTTTTAAATGTCACAGACAGTATTTTGTTTCTAAAATTAAGTCGTTAAATTTTAGAAATGATTAGGATAGACCTTACCTTTCATGCTAGTGGAATAACAAGTTGTCTAAAATCAGCTTAAACATGCAAACACGTACACACACCTCAAAAATCTCAAACCCAAATAATTGCTAAGAAAATAATACACAGTTCAGTACCGCATTACAACGAGATTGATATAATCCGTGATTTCTCATTTTCTATCAAATACATTCATGTGCAAAATATTCGTAATTATACTTACACTTTAAACCTGTTTTGGAAAGCAGTGTGCAAGAAGAAGAGAAAATGACATTAGGAATACTGTACTAATGGCTTTAGAACGTGATCTGCTATAAATTATGAGCAGTTTACTGAATAAGCTCGTAATGACATAGTTAATGATATAGGGGGGAAGGAAGGACTTCAATACGGTGAGTGAATGTATAGCTTCCTTCCCCCCCCCTCCCCGTTATTACTGGTGTAGACTTACGAGTTATTAAAACATGTACCACAAAGAAAAACTGAACTGAAGGGATAACGAAAAACTCTAGTCAAACCCGGAGTGGTGA
This sequence comes from Apodemus sylvaticus, assembly GCF_947179515.1. Taxonomy (NCBI): domain Eukaryota; kingdom Metazoa; phylum Chordata; class Mammalia; order Rodentia; family Muridae; genus Apodemus; species Apodemus sylvaticus. Next base: position 13,001,741 of record NC_067490.1, read on the forward strand.
GTTTCAATTCTAATAAGACTATGGAAACTTGAGGATGGCCTGAAGTTTGTAAGGGCTTGTCTCTTTACTTGGAGAAATATTGAATTTACTGGTATAAGGATATGACACGCTCCTTTGAGGATCAGTCGAGTGAAAAAGGAGAAAGAACACAGAATAAATGTGGAAATTAGGACTGTCAGATTAACTCCAATAATCAATTTGTTAAAGAAACATTAAACTTAACTGTAGGATCAAAAGTTATGTTTGCAACTCCATAGGACCCTTTGTGAAGAAAGTATCCATTTAACACCTTCGCACAGAGCACACCTTGAATGTTTCAAAGTTGGAATTAACTCACTGGACTCAATTTGAAAGAAAATTGCTTAGAGACTGAAAAGAGGGCTGTGATAACAGAGTTTGGATTGTCAGCCTGACACCCATGGCAAGACAAGACTCTCACTGGAGAACTGATGCTTTCAGAACTGGCCTGTGGGTGGTCTGGTTAGGGTTTCTGCCCACTTCTCCCAGGGTAGCATCTCTGAGAAGAAGGAACCTCAGCTGGGAAGACTCCTCCATCAGATTGCCTGGAGGTGAATCTAGGAGACATTTTCTCCGTTAAGGATTGATGTGGGTAGTGACATTCCCGAGAATGTATGTTTGATGCTTGACGGTGTTAGGAAGCACAGGGGAACACGAGCCTGGAAGGACACATGTAGGCAGAACCCCCCTGCTCTCTGTTTCAGTTCCTGCCTCCAGGTTCTTGTCTTGAACTTTGGTTCTGGCTTCCCTTGATTATAGATTATAACTTGTAAGTAAAATAATCTCCTTCTTCCCCAAGTTGGTTTTGGTCAGTGTTTTACCTCAGTAACAGAAAGCAATTTGGGACAGAGAGGTTTCACTATTGGAATACATTAGGAACATCTTAATACTTTCCCCTGAAGGTATTTTAAATAATGAATAGCGTTTCTACCATTATTTCTTACCGTTTGTTATATCAAGCATTTATGAGAGTTATTCTAACTGCTCATTATTCACTTTCTGTGGCGCCCTCAGAGCTACTCCTCCTTTTAATAAACTTCATTTTTAAATTTTTTTTTTTAAAAAATGGCTGCCAATAGGGACATATTACTAATTCCTCATGTCAGGCCCGATGTATGCCTTGCTTACTTCAAATTGCAGGTATTAAATAAAATACTTAAATTCCTTGACCACTTCCCAGATGTAAAGTAGTTTTGGCACAAGCAGGAAAACACAACGACAGAGTAGTTACACCATCAACATTCTGCAAACAGCGAAGCTACTTTACCAGGTAGCTTCCCGAATACCTTCCTGAAGACTATCCACCCAGCGACCTCATACTCACTGTCGGTAGCTCACTAGGACCACCAAGATGGCTGGGATGCAGCAGAGGATGATGATGAAGGCCAAGGCCAGCAAGGCCCCTTCTGTGTACCCCAGGCTTTCTCCTCGCTTCTTGATGCTCGTCACAGCTTCCGGAGTCCGAATCTCCAGGATGCGTCCTCCTTCCCCGTAATAAGGCTGGAAGTCTTTATTGATATCGAGCAGTTTGCCGTCCAGGAACCTTTGTTGCATGACAGATTGAAAAACTAATTACGTTAGAAGAGAGAAGTTGCGAGCATCCGCCTCGGTATTTGTGAGGGTCTGGCAGGGCCTCTCAGGAGACAGCCACATCATTGGACTGAGCGCGGGGTCCCCAATGGAGGAGTTAGAAAAAGGACCGAAGGAGCTGAAGGGTTTTGCAACCACATAGGAAGAACAACAACATCAACCAACCAGAGCTCCCAGGTACTAAGCCATCAACCAAGGAGTACACATGGCTCCAGCTGCATATGTAGCAGAGCATTGCCTTGTCAGACATCAACGGGAGGAGAGGTCCTTGCTTCTGTGAAGGCTGGATAGATGCCCCAGGGTAGGGGAATCGAGGGCGGGGAGGTGGGAGTGGGGTGGGTGGAGGAACACCCTCATAGAAGCAGGGGTAGGGAGGATAGGATAAGGGGGTTCATGGGAGGGGGGGCAGGAAAGGGGATGACATTTGAAATGTAAATAAAGAAAATATCCAATAAAAATATATATAAAAAAGAAGTTGATTTGAAATTAAAATACATAAGGGGAGAGGGAATGGGATGAGAAATTATGGGAGGGAGGACTGAGAGGAATGCAAATAAAATAATTAATAAAAAAAAGACATCTTTTAAGAGTCTGGATTTAAAAAGGCAAACTGTGTGATGATTAGTATTAATTATTATCATGAGACCCGGGAAGCAAGCACAGCTGCGAGGGATTGTTTAGGTTAGGGTTAGTCTCTGGGAATGGCTGTGAACTGTTGTGTATTTGATTCAACACTTGTATTATGTTAATTGGGTTCCCAAAATTGCGTGAGAATCCACATGGAAGATGCTGTGTGTGTGTGTGTGTGTGTGTCTCCCTACATTCAGTTGGTTTTGATTGGTAAATAAAATTGCCTGTAGCCAATGGCTTGCGTAGGGAGACAGAGGTAGGACTTAAAGATTCACCAGCAAGGGGTGGAGAGAGAGGAAGAAGGATTTAGAGCTGCCATGCTGGGAAAGGAGTAGCTGTGGGCGGGGCCTGAGAGCCACAGAAGAGACAGCTTAGCAAATGTGTAAGAGCCAGGGAAGAGCAGATCCAGCGCTCCCACTCCCCACTGGGTCTAGGACAAGAAGGATAGAATATAGATTTTAGTAAGTAATAACTCAGGAATATTGGAGGAGAGGTGTCAGCCACGTGGAGGTTTGGGCGTGGCCCAGCCTTTGGGCCTGGTAGCGAGGAACCAGTGCCGCCACCGCTGGGCAATTTGAACAGAATTAATTGACAAGGACAACAGCAAACTACTGTCTTGATTACCCTGAGAAGGGTACCATTCTTTGGACCCGCGATCTGATCCTGGGTCGTTCAAAGGGAGGATGTGAGCTGAGCACAGTTGTGCTGGTTGCTCTCTTTCAACCATGGATGACTTTGACAAGTTCTGTCCACACCCAGCCTCCAGGACGACTCTACCGCTGGGGACCCTAATCCGGTATTATAAATAACTTTTCTCCAAGTAAAGTTTATCCCCCTTAAGTTGCTTTTGTCAAGAGTTACTGACCGAAACTACGGATAATAATTATCCACTGCTTACTCTAAGAAGAGGAAGGGACGTGAACACCCTCATAGTAGTAAATAAGTAGAAAGTTTTGAATAGATAGGCATAGCATTGTGACAGGACACGGGGGAAGAGTGTGAGTGTGGTTTTTATGTATTAATTAAGCAAGGGGAAATACAAGCCGAGCATGGTGGTACATGTGGCAATCGCTGAGCTGGGGAGGATCAGAGAGAGGATCACCAGCCCCAGCCATTTTGACCAGGCAGTTGATCGCCCTTCCATGTGAGAATCCCAGTGGCCCCATCAGCCAATAAAATCTACCTGTTTTCCTAACTAAAAAGTCCATGTAACAATATAAGGTATTTAGAACGCTTGTGCCTGTCTCTCCTCTCTGAATCATATATACACACACATATATGATTATATTATATATAAAAGTATATATTAAGATCTATAACATGTATGATATATAGTATATTTCTTATAATAATATTTTATATATATATATATATATATATATATATATATATATATATATATATTTTAATGAGGTTCAAACCCAGAGACAGGCATTATGTCCAGGGATCTGTTTCCTATCTTTGTACTAAAGAACACACACACACACACACACACACAAACAGGGGTGGTAGGGGTGGGGGAGGGAGCCAGGGGAGATAGGTTTAGATTTCAGATAATAAAAATTGAGAGATAATCTTATTGTTCATGGCTGGGCATTAAGCAACAATACCTTGGTATATTTTTCTAAAGCTAAATGTCCATTCTTGTAGTCTTAATGCTAATCTCTGTACTTTTGGTCTTGGAGCGTGTGTGTGTTTACAAAATGTCATAAAGCACTTACGAAAAATTCATAGGCTTAAAAGTCTACCATTTCTCAGATAGTTCAAAAAATTCTAAATGCCCAATTTTATTGCTTCAAAAAATTTTCATTTTCTATATTCTTTTGTGGTTTGCTCTCAGCTATTTTATCCTAAATTGTTCACCAATACTGTCAGATTACATCCCAGCCACTTTTGTCTTTAGCATCCTTAAAATGCAAATATATTTTTTTCTAAAATCTTGGAATCTATTACCAAAATTAAAATAAAATTATATGGAATATAAAGGAAGCTGGTAGATTAAAAAAAAAATCTAGTGAAAGTTCTATTAAGAACAATTGTCAGAAACAAATGTATGAACCGGCCTTTAAAGTCTGGTTCATGCTCATATGAACTGTGTTTACATATGACTACATATCAATGCACATTTTAAATTAAAATGAAGTTTAAGTAAAATTCTTCCCAATGATCTTCAGGACACTAGGTGTCACTAGAGTCCAGCAAAAAAGTGGATGAGGAATTAAGGAATTAAGAGAATTAGAGTAACAGCCAATGGAATTGATGTAATAACATTCTATTTAAGATTTTCACCTTTCCTCCCCATTTTTGTTTTTTCTCCTTCTCCTGTGCTCTTCTTTCTTGTCCTCTCCCTCCCCATTTCCTCCCCCTCTGCCTTTTCCAGTCCTTCTCTTTTCCCTCCTCTTCCTCTTCCTCCTCCTCCTCCTCCTCTTCTCATCCCCACATTGTACCCTTTCCCTAGCCTTGATCTAGCTAATCAGACCTTGTTTTGCCACAGTTGCCTAGCCCACCTGGGGTGGAGTCTTCCAAACAGGTGGAAGTCTCCTGTTTACCACATTCACAGTATTCCTCAGAAAAAAAAGACTGCCTGCTGAGCTTGTTTTGAAACAAGAACTCAGCTGAAACGAAGAATGGGTCTTTACCTATTATAAACACAGAACTGAAAATTAAACTTTGAGCCTTGATCAGAACTTTCGTCTTGGCTTCATTCTTCTCTAATCCCCCACCTCAATTCCAACCTCCCTTTCAGGTTAAACCCAGTGTGGCGGCCATGGCTGCTGGACAGCCACACCACATCTCCTGAGCCCCATGTAAGAACCCCCACCCCCCACCCCCCTACCCCACCCCCCACCCCCACCCTCCTACCCCACCCCCCCACCCCCACCCCCCTACCCCACCCCCCCTGCGCTTTTTTTTTTTTTTTTTTTTTTTTTTTGCTTTGGATTCAGCTATCATATAGAATGTGGAGCTAACATGACAGTGGTTTTTTCCTTTACTGAGCTCTTCTGAGTCAGGAAATGAGATGGGGTTGTTTGTTTCTTCTTTTACCATAGAGTTGTATGGAAGAAGGGTCAGTTTCTTCCTAACCTTCAAACCTGCTTAAGTCCTTGAGGCAATCACCTCACTAAGAGTCTATTTCCCCCTTTTAGGCAGCCTCTTGCATCAGGAGTGTGTGGAGTTCCTTGAAGAGATCTCAAAGTGTTGCTTTGTCTCCTGACTTTAGCCGACTGCTGTTACCCTGAGGTTTCTGACCTCAGTCCATCTCCTGCAGGATTTTAGTTGCCCATAAATAAGAATCTCCTATAGGTGCTACGGTTCTTACATGGAGGCGAAGTGCAATAAAAACCACTTACTTAAAAAGCTCATTTCTGTCGATGGCTCTGTTGGTCTGAGGGTCAATGGCATAGACAGTCAGGTCACACTTGCTATAGTCTTCTAGGGAGAAGGCGTCTCCGTGGCGGCGGGCACCTATGGACTCTACCACGACCTTGGCACCAGGAATTTGCTCCTGAACATAGCGATCCAAAATCCTAAATAAAATAATGCATAAATATGACATTCAGATGGACTTAGTGGGAGATAAAAAAAAGCAATCTTTTACCTGAAATGACATTTAGTAAATGACAGCTGGTTTTCGCTAATGTTTACTGGAGGATGCCTATATGGGTTTTCAGTATTCAATTCTCAGTGATGCTAGAAGCTGACTATGTGAAAAAGGTTATCAACCATGCAATATTTTAAGTGTCTAGTCCTGAGTTTATGACATCATTTGAGTGTTCACCTGACTCGTGGAAAATGTTGCTATAGTGTACAAATGGAGCAGCCTCTGCCTTAGGAACCACAGTACACTGGGACTCTCTACCCATGTCATTGATATCATAAATGACACCTCTACAGGAGTGTATGACACTCCAATCATGGTGGAGGAATAGGACACCTATTTCCCCAGGGTTATAAAGATCCTCCCAACATAGTCACAGTAGAAGAATATAGGCAAATTTGGTGAGTTTACAAGATTAAACATTGCATGAAAATCTCAGAAGATAGTTACAAAAAAGAAAAAAGAAAAAGTTTAAATCTTATATGGAGAAATAAATAACTAGTAGAAAAGATAGAAATATTTTTAGCCATTAGATTATTTATTTAAAGTGTAACTTTTCTCTAGTTCTATAACTTGCTTTTAAATGGTAATACCTATTATTAACATTTATTTGTTTCTATATTCCTATAAATAGAAATTTCCTTAATAACTTTATTATTAAAACATTATATCATCAAACATTTGTACAACACATTAGGGTATATATTAAAGACATATTTAAATGGAAATGTATTAACAATAGCCATAGATGGCAATTACTTTTGAGGAGTGTCTCACTGTGTAGCACAGGCTGACTTAAAACTCAATCTATAGAACAAAGTCTTTCCATGCAAAAATCCTTCTTTACTCAAAATACCATCATTATTATTTTTTCTTTTTTTTTTTAATTTTATTCGATATATTTTTTATTTACATTTCAAATGATTTTCCCTTTTCTGGTCCCCTACTCCCCAAAAGTCACATAAGCCTCCTTCCCTCTCTCTGTTCTCCCATCTATCCCTTCCCACTTCCCTGTTCTGGTTTTGTCTTATGCTGCTACACTGAGTCTTTCCAGAACTAGGGGCCACTCCTCCGTTCTTCTTGTACCTCATTTGATGTGTGGATTATGTTTTGGGTATTCCAGTTTTCCAGGCTAATATCCATTTATTAGTGAGTGCATATCATGATTGATCTTTTGAGACTGGGTTACCTCACTTAGTATGATGTTCTCCAGCTCCATCCATTTGCCTAAGAATTTCATGAATTTATTGTTTCTAATTGCTGAATAGTACTCCATTGTGTGTATATACCACATTTTTTGCATCCATTCTTCTGTTGGATACCTGGGTTTTTTCCAGCTTCTGGCTATTATAAATAGGACTGCTATGAACATAGTGGAGTATATATCCTTATTACATGCTGGGGAATCTTCTGGGTATATGCCCAGGAGTGAAATACCATCATTATTACATCTTTTTAACATATTTTCTTTTCTACCTACTGGCTCTCTTTCATTTTATGTTCTTTTATGTTACCATGAGACATAGGGAGATTAACAAAGTTAGGATCTTAGTAAAAGAAATTTGAATCCAGTGTGTGCGAGCGTGTGCGTGCGAGTGCGTGTGCATGTGCGTGCGTGCATGTGTGTGTGTGTGTGTGTGTGTGTATGTGTATGTGTGTGTGTATATATATATATATATATATATATATATATATATATGTATGTGGCATAATACAGTCTTTGTGCATATCATACTATGAAGCTTTGCAAATTCCCTGGAAACACCAGGGAATATAAGGCAGTAAAATATCTTTCACTATTTGTAGAGTCCAGAGAATAATCTACTACAGTAGCTTTGCTTTTGATGTTAAGTGAGTACAAACCGTAGATAAAGAGAAGCAACAAGAACATAGACAAAGCTGAAGATGTGATCTTAGTCAAGGCACAAAGTTAGGAGTCAGGTTTATAGGCACATTCGAGATGAAATTTAGGGATTATATAATATATGCTATTAAAACTTCTAAGATCAAAGTTCAACCTACTTAAATTAACCATCCATTTAAAAGTCCATTAGAGTCTCTTGAGTTGATTTACTGGAATTCCCTTAAATTATTGCTCTGCTCATAGCAACATCTATGAGGACCAGATTAAAAGAAAATAATGTATTTCTAATCAAAGTTTATCTAGGGTTTTTGCACAAGCTTTATTTAAATACTATACAGTGGTTAAAAGTACCAGGACTGGTGTAACTGACCTCCTCCTGGATGTGTGCTGACCATAGATGGAGGTCTATCTAATATGGACACAGGGGTTAAACAGGAAAATATTTTGCCCTCGCCTCCCTAAGTTTAACTAGATCCCAGGGGACTGGGGCAGCATCTCTAAAATTGTCCTGTATTTCTTGGGAGCCACCTGTGCTCTTGGGCAGAGAGACCATGGAGACCTCACTGGGTAGACTAACCGGTGTCTACAGCATAAGAGAATTTCCTCAGTGCTTGCAAGTGAAGCTACAGCCAAGCACGGCCTTTAAGTTATTCTCACTCAGATGGAACAACTATTAAATGCAAACCTAAGTGAGCTAGAGGCTCCTTCCAAGCTGGCTCACCCTTGAGGACCAGATATTCAGCTGGCTTTAGCAGTAAAAAACGATGGTTAATTTTCTCTAATTTCCTGACCTCAAATATCCAGAATGAAAGTATAACCAAAGATGAAGGTAATTGGTAGGTATCTATAACAGTCTGAGGGATTACGGTCCCTAAAATTTAGATTTAAATCCACTAATGGTATTGATTAAAAGAGTTCCAGATATAAGATCCCAATGACATTGACTCAATTCAACAGCGCCTACTTGCTGCCAAGGGAGATAGGTCTACTGTTATTTTAACTTAAAAATCAAATGATGATTATATTTATTCTTTCCCTTCCTCTCTGGAAGCCACCAGGAGGGAATACACCGTGTGATTCTAACCAACCCAACAGCTACCAAAGTATCTAAAGCAAATCCTTGGTTCAACACTCCCCAGTTCAGCCTTAGACTCTAAAGGAAAATGGAGGGGGAACGCAGCAGAGGGATTCTTCGTATGCTCCTCAGGAGACTCTAATGGACTTTTAAGTGGACTGTTAGCACACAGCCTACATCTTTGGCTTCTCCTGGTTTCCTGCCTAGCAATGCTAATAAGTCTTGTCTTTACTTCTCCCTCACATTTCTAGTGTAGGCATTAGTCAAGAATTCCTTTCCCTCCCACAGTAGGTTGTTATACAAACATAAGCATGATGCACTTTTGAGGTCCCCTAGAGGGACCACTAGAGGGGCAGCCCGACTGCCATGTCTGAAAACCCCACCCAACAGTATGAAGTCAGCTTTGGTCAGTGTCCTGATTCCCTGAATGGCACCTGTGGTTATCTCTAAAGAGAGGAGGATATTAAAGGCAGGAGAGAACTCAACAGACAGTTTAAGCATGGGGACCTCAGTTTCTTGTCCTTGGCTATAGGCTGAAAATGTCCTTGGTTCTGTCCCAGCTGGAGGCCTCAAACTTTCAGAAGTCCAGAGAATGGATAGTGTCAGTGGAACCCTAATATTTCAGACAGGTCAACAACCTGATTAAGAGATCACCCCTCAGAAAGGTGGCTACACCTACAGCTATGCTAAAGAGATAGGAGGAGTAATTAGCATTTTAATGAGATAACTTGAAGCTCTTTCCCAGAATTCCCTTTCTCTAGAACCGTAGCTGTGAGTCTGCCTACTCAGAAAACAGCGGGTTTTCATTTTATTTTCAAAGCATGTGCTTTCCTTAATGATTTGGGCTTCTCTGAAGCTCTCCTCCCCCACGCAGCTCCTTATTGAGTGCGTGGCTGGCCTCCACACAGGCTCAACTCCAACCCATAGGGCCTTTGCCCTTTTCTGTTCCATATTTCTCTTCCAGGAACTTGCTAAGATTTACAGCTTGCCCATTCTGTATGGTTTTTTTTTTTTTTTCTTTTTCTTTTTAAACTCAATAAAAGTATCCTTGAGCTCCCTTTGGGGATCCATTTTTAATTTTTTTTTTTTATTAACAAGACTAAGAATGTAAGAGGGGATCCTGATATCTCTAGAAATGCATAGTTGTTTCTTGATGTTTAACCCACAGTGTGAATCTTCTTGGAGAAACTCACAGCCATACTCTGGGTGTGTTTTTCTATGTGTCCTCCTCTCTTAACAGTCACAGTTAAAGTCTACATTAGAACACCAACTTTATTTCATTAAACAAGGCAAATCTTCAATACACAATCCAAGCCAGGCATGGCCAAGGATGCTTGCAATCCTAAGATTTGGGAGGTAGAGGCAAGGGGATCAGAGGCTCAAGGTCATTACAGACAGTTTGGTCTAGATGATAACTGTCTCAGGACAGACAGTCAGAAAGAGAGGGGGAAGGGGAGAGGGAAGTGAAAAGGGAGAGGGGGGAAGGGGAGAGGGAAGAAAGAGAGGGGGGAAGGGGAGAGGGAGAGGGAAGAAAGAGAGGGAGGAAGAGAGGTACAGGGAGGGGAATGGGGGATGGGGGGAATGCAGACCATGCTTCCTTGAATTGATCTCAATAGTGCTGGGATTATTGGTGCATGCTAACATCCTGGTTAAACTTATCTGTAGATTAAATGCTCCTTCTGGGATACTTCTCTGAAAGTATCTGAGAGAGCAACATATTTGAAAATGTTGGGACATCTAGAAATAACATTGTTTCAAATTTCAAACTGACCTACTTTCTGCCCAGTTAAAAAATGCATTGTCTTAAGAGTCCAGCCTGTGCTATATTTTTGCCCTTATTACAAGAAAAACCGCAATCTTAACTTCGGAAGAAATTTGTGTAACAGTGCATGCTAGCAGATACTGCCAATTATAGTGAAATGTTTTGTTTGCTTGATTGATCTCTAACTTTTGTCGGCCAGACACTGGAAGCCTATCTCATTAACTGTGCTTCTCTTCTACAGCTGCCTCAGTCATTGCCTTCTTCACATCTCAGGTTCTTTCTAGTGAGATTCCCCAAAGATCCTCCCAACATGGAAGACTCACAGAGAGGAGAAAGTCAATTTCCAAACACTGTGCATGCCTGACTGCAGGGTCCATGGATGGAGAGGGAAAGGAGCCTCCATCCATAGTTCAGGATTTTCTTTCTCCCGTGAGAAGTATGTTCACAATAATAATAAAATCTCAATAGCCACATAAAACACACAAAATGTGAGAAGGGCCTCCATGTCAAATCACATTATAATTTTGACATTTTGGAGGAAGAGATGGTAGAGGTGCAGAATTCAGAGGTTTGGCTTTCAGAAGTCCACTCTTTTACATATCAATTGCATAATATTAAATTAATGATTATAAGTTTACAAAGTTTCAATTCTTTAATTATAAAGTACTTATACTTAAATACAGCAAATTTATTATATAAGTAAATAAAATATATTTAAAATAAGAGAAAACCATTGCATGCATGGAAACCTGTGTGTTATTAACTGAACAGACTAAAACTCCTCCCTCGACCCCAGTTTTTACTGGACAGATGTGTTCCACAAGATTTGATTGAAATCAAACGTCTGTATTAGGAAACCTCTAGGTTTGATCCAATTCAAGATATTTAATTAATTTATGGCATTATTTATTTATTTTTTTAAAAAAAGTCTTTACTTCTTACTGGTACTCTTAATTCAAGAGCCACGAACAATGTGGACGTGTGGTTAAAGCATGGTAGATGGTCGCTGTGGGTCCCAATGCCTTAGTTTAGCGGTGTATAACTTACAGGTTGCATTAGGGATGTTTTGGTATGTTCCCAGGACATTTTTTTTATATGCACATAATGACTGTGTATTATCCTAGAGAAAGGAAAGTTTAGGGCAACACTCAGTGTGATAGGCAACTCAAAGTCAGGTAGAATGAGGAATGCTTCACTATTTCCTTCAAGGTTGTGGAGACCCCAAATAAATGAAGCCTAAAAATAAACTGTACCCCTTAAAAATGTAATAATGTCTAATCGCTGAAGGACAGTTTTGATGTGAAATGTATATTATGAGACAGAAAAGAGTACTAAAGTTCTTCCTATCTTTACCTTATATATGTGTGTGTGTATATATATATATATATATATATATATATATATATATAAAGCTAAAATGTTTTTCAAATGATAACATATCTTACTTATCAAAGTATGTTTTCCCATCTTCTGTATCTACATATTAAACATTTGGTACATTTAATTTTATTATAGGGTCTCTGTGTGGTTAAATGTTTTCATTGTTCCCATAACATAGAAATCAATGTAAAGTACACACACCTTTTTGATATTCTGATTTAAGGGCTTTTGAAGGATGCCTAGAAATAAAATTGTTGGTTCATAGCACTGTTTAATTTTTAAATGTTTTGAAAGACTTCCTCCATGTTTTTTTATAGTAGCTATATCCTTTTTATCTCATTCATAGTATCTATAACTATTCCCCTTTCTGCACAACCTCACAAACACCCCATTTTACTTTGAACATATCTTAAAAATAAAATCTGTCTTCAAATGGTGAAAGTGATTTCTTATTGTGACCTTGGTCGGCATGTCTGTGTGAACATCTGCTTTGTGCAGCTGTTGTCCATTGTTCTTTGAAGAATGCTCATTTTGAGTCACTTGACCATTTTGTTGGGCTTTCTTATACAAAATTCAATGTGGATAGAAGATTTGAATATAAGACTTGAAACCAGAAAAACCGGAAGATCATATAGAAGGAAGTTCTTGGGTACTGGTCTTAGCAATATTTTCCCTGAATGTCACACACAAAGCACAGATAATGAAACAAGCAAGTGGACATAAGAACATGGGATAAAGCAATCTACATGGTTTATGAACAGATGGGAGATCAACAGAGTGAAAGGTGTATGAGGGGTGTATGTGAACTTGATATCTAGTGAGAGGTAGGTTTCAAAGTAATGTGTGAGAAGTTTTATCCACACAACCCTTTACCCTTTCTCTCCCATGCTCTTCCCTATATAAAGGAATTGCCTTTGTAAGAATACAAAGAAGGCATACTTGAATTTCACATAGGTCAAAAGAAAAATGGCTGCCGTTTTGCATTAAAGATGGATATAAGGATGAAGATGAGGGGAGTGGAGATGAAGAAGATGGAGACAATGGGAGAATGAAGAAAGAAGGAAGAAAAGCATGAAGAAAAGTAGGAAGGAAGAAAGGAAGGAACAAAGACCTCATTTGCGCACTTATAACAGAGCAATGTCACCTAGACACACAACAAGGCATAATCAAAACTATTAACTACTCCTCCTTACAATAGAAGAGTTCTTTTCCTGCCCTGGTCCCTTGTTAGATAGTCTTGCTGCAGGCCTGTGGTGCTATCTGGGGACTGTGCTCCACCCTGATTTCTATTCTCAACCTGATCCTGCAGCTTCAAGGCTCTTCCCATATATCTCTATGTGTTAGCTTGTTCAGTTTCTAGTACCTGGGAGCTGCTGGCATGTGGGTAGCATTTTAATGGGAGCGACAGCCAACCCCTTGTCCTTCTCTTAATTGCTTCATGGTCACATAGACCATGCAATTGTCCTATCCCTTAGTCTTTATAATTCTATGGACTCCATAGTTTACATTGATGTAAGACTGCAATAATTTTTACTGCCTTTGACAGAAATCTGTATTCCTGGTATCACTTTGGTCATTAAGTTTGCTGTGAATAAGAACTCTAAAATCATAGAAATTACAAGGGGTATCTTTTAGATGGTTGTTAGGCAAATAAACGGTGGTACATCTGTTAAGTAGCTATTCAGATATTAGGAAGCTTGAAGGTAAAACTAGGAACTGAAGGAGAGGAGGGGTGATCTTTTTGATTATTGTACAACAGAATCAGATCTGGGTCCCATCTCTGACTGCAATAGAGAAACATCCTCAAGTGTCTGAAAGATATTAAGATTACTACCAAGGCAAGGTGTTCTGATAAAGAACAAAGAACAAAAAGACAGTATTGCCCTGTCCTTTAAGACAATGCACATACCAGCAACCAAATGTGGGCATCAATATCTAGAAAGGAACCCCAGTGCCTCTGTCAGGGATGCTGTCTGTTCTAGAGAGAGGGTGTAAAGCCCACTAAACATGTAGGCTGACATACTGCCCTCTAGGTTTTTGCTTTCTCTAGCTTTCTTAGCTTTCTAGTGTGCTTCTATTGTTCTGTATAACTATGCTTGTCTTCTATACCAAGCTCTATGTATCTCATTTGGATTAATTTGATGGAGATCACAATGACTAGGGGGCAGGGAAGAGCCAGAGTGACAATCCCAGCAACACATGCACTTACTGAAGAACTATTCAGTGATAAAAAGAAATGATCTATCTAGTCCTGAAACGGTGGAGCAGCCTTAGATTTTTATGAAGGAAGTCAACTTGAAGAGGCTGCATACTGAATAACTCCATTGTCCTTCGGTTTCCATGGCGATGGTTTTAGAACTCCTTGGGAATTGCAAAGTCTGTGGATTTTCAAGTTCTTTGTGCAAAATGTCATAGCATTTGCATTTAATCTATTCACCTCCTGCCAGATGACTTGAACCATCTTTATAGGACTAACGATAACTAATACAATGCATTTGCCATACAGATAGCTGCTAACTCTAGTTTGTCTATACATGTTTAATATAAATGATGTTTTGTAGGTTGGTTAAATAGAAACATAAGGGCAAGTTTCCATTACATTCTGGACTCAAGAAAAACACATATACAAAAGGCAAAGAGAAGAGTAGATTCTAGGAATTGGGTAAAGGAAGTTTGACATTAAAATGTTGTACACAAATCATTACACCTGAATCAACAGTTAGAAACATTTTTTTTTCTAAGGGTGAATGAGATCTGGGCCCTCATGTGAGCTACAAAGCGACTTAAAATAAATGACAGATTGATTGGCATCTCCTCCTCCATTTTGCGTGTGTCTTTTACTATGGGTCAGGCTCTGCTTGATTCATCATGGAAATTTTAACCACTCAGGGAGTGTCTAATCTATCTCATCTCCCTTCAAGAGTGAAGGCAAAGAAAAGGTCATTGTTCTGAGTCAGCATCAGTTTCCAGGAGGAATAAGAACACAGAGATGTCAGACCCCTCTACATGTGAGGGGAAGTGGAAGGATAAAGCAGTATGCAATGGAAGTACTTCTCTAGAAACTTGATTACTTCTCTGTGGTGATGAGACCAGTTGGTAGATGAATAATCCATCTGATCACCTGTGGGGATCCAAGAAACTGAGGCAATGGTGGGTCAGTGATCTGTTGGATCACACCTTGACCAAGATTATATAATTATTGTGATGGTTTGTATGTGCTCAGAACAGGGAGTGGCACTATTAGAAGGTGTGGCCCTGTTGGAGTAGGTGTGGCCTTGTTGGAGTAGGTGTATCATGGTGGGTGATAAGACCCTCATCCTAGCTGTTTGGAAGCCAGCATTCTGCTAGCAGCCTTCAGATGAAGATGTAGAACTCTCAACTCCTCCTGCACCATGCCTGTCTGGATGCTGCTATGCTCCTGACTTGGTGATAATGGACTGGATTTGTGAACCTATAAACCAGCCCCAATTAAATGTTGTCCTTATAAGAGTTGCCTCAGTCATGGTGTCTGTTCACAGCAGTAAAACCCTAACTAAGACAACTATGAATACCTTTTGTCCTCTATTTGAACCTAAATCTCATGATAACACCTAGAAGACAGGCTCAGGGTGGGCATAGTGCTGCTGGCCCCCTCTATTTGCTCTTCCCAATGTGGCCACATAGAATTAATCCCCTGCCCTGGTCTCCTTACACCTTTCATCTCTTTAGGCTGGTCCAGCTTAGCATATTGAAGCTGCAGGAACACACATCATTTAAATCCATAGAATGTACTAGACCCAGAGTGAGTCATAATGTAAATTCTGGAATTAGGTGATAATTATATCTCATAATGGCTCAACTATATAGAACACACCATAAGGTTGGTTATATTGATAACACTGACTAAGGCATGAGGGATGAGGCCCATGGAAAAATCTCTAAGATTTCCTTTTAACATTCTCTAATAAGGGTTTAATAAATTCTAGTGGTGTTTGAAGCACAGAAGTAAGATGTATAAAATGTATGAAGTCAGAACAAGGTTGACCACAAAATCCTATGAATAAAGGTTTTTAGTCAACTAGCACTTTAAAATTGAAGAAATAAACATTAATCATCAGGTAATATGCCCTATCATGTGTTCTTTGAGAAAGACATTGCATATTGAATGATGGAGACTGTGGATTTAATAATATGAATTCCAATGTGAAAAAGAATGCACTGGCATAAGATTCAGGGTGTGTACAGATGAGTGGAGATGACATGACATAAGTGTGTTTCATCAAGACTGGCAGTAATTCCTATTATGTGTCCATTTATCAGATGCTTACATAAAAGTGAGCGTACTGAGGATATTTTATAATGAAAATACCCTTTGTGATATTGTAATGATGGATGCATTAATGTGCAAAATTAATAGTCTTAGTTACCCTTCTTAGTATGAATAAATACAACTATTACATATATAATACATATTTTACACACACATACTTATTATACTTATTATATATGCACATACTTATTATACATGTAAACTTAATATATTTAGGTGTCATCCACTTGTCTATGCATAAGACACACAAGAAAGTACAATAATGCCATAAAAACTACCCTGACTTTATAAAGTTAATATAAATGTTGTAAGACTGGTGTAAGATATAACATTGGATTCCACTGACTGTTCCTTCATGGAATATTTCTCTTAGTTTCACTAATTTGAATATATAGCTTCTGGTTTGCACTGTTTTAACGAGAAGATTTATTCAACATTTTGAAAATTCAACAATGGTGCTTGCTCATTGTCATGAACACTGAAAAACATGACATTGGGTGACTGTATTTCTTACATCACTACAGGATACTTTAGTATCACATAGGTTTATCCAGAGCAAAAATAAATGAGAGAATAACTGTTGTATTTATCTAAAAATGCATGAATTGAAGACTGACTGTAAGCAAAAAGAAGCATTGTCCTGGGCTTACGTTCTCACAAGTAATATGTCTATTTAAAATACAAATGCTATTGTAGGCAGGAGCCTGAGAGTAGGACTCCCACAAGAAATGCTGTGGTAGCACTCCTATAAGTACAGATCTATGATGCTAATCTAATATTTAGAGCCAGTGTGAGAGAGGAAGATCATCACTCTACCAGCATTATGTCTGAAAAGCGGCTTCATTCTGCTCTAATAGGCATTGATGTGCAATATGAATGGAGCAGGGAGAACTTGTGACATACTCTCCTTTTATAGATCTTCTGTAATCCAGTTTTGAAGGTTGAGAATGTCTTACTTTGTTCCCCAGGGTGGCCTTCAACTCACAGTCTTCTCCCTCAGCCTCCCAATGCTGACCTAACAGGCCTGTACCCCCATGCCTGGCTTCCTTAATCTTTCAAAGGCTTCTGCCTATTCATATTATATTTTACAGTAAGGAAAGCATTTTTTTTTAACTGACAGGAATTGATGCATAAAAAGGAAGGTATTTGTCTAAAAAGAACATATAAGTTCTGGCTCTGGGAGGTCCCAGATTAGAGTCAAAGTAAAGGAATTTCAAAGACAAGGACAGAGATTACATTTCATTCTGAAGAGATAGACAGACAACACAGACAGGCAAAGCCCAGCAAGAGAAGGGATGACATGCTGTAATAGGCATATAACCCCATGTCTCATGTAATGTGTCCCACAAAAGCTTTCAACAAACCTAGCCATTCCCTTCAAAGGTGATGACCTGAAATGGAAAAGCCTTCTCTATTTTCTTCAAAGTTATTCCTGAATCTAAAGCCAACGTTTCTCAATTTGTTCCATAAAACAAAAAGTAAAGAAACACTACTAAATCCACTCCATAAAAAATGCTATCCTGTTACCAAAAGACAACATGATGCAACAGTAGCAGCAGCAGCAGAAGCAGCAGCAGCAGCAGCAGCAGCGGCAACAACAACAACAAAACCACAGGCCAATAAATGTAAAAAATTCTCAAAAGAACAAGAATCCTCATGAGGATGCAAGGTTGGTTCAACACACAGAAATCATATAATATTATGTGGACATTAAAATCTTGATAGATGCAGAAACAGAATGTGAAAATGTTCAACAGGACTTCATGACCAAAGTCATGGCAGAAATAGATGGAGCATGCATGTAAACAAAACAAAACAAAACAAAACAAAACAAAACAAAACAAAAAAACTTTCTCAGCTACTGTAGTGGTCATTCCTGGTTGTCATCTTGACTATATCTGGAATGAACAGTCCAGAATTGGAAGGCTCACCTGTGATACTAATCTGGAGGCTGTGAAATACAAGTTTCTGACCTGGATCTCAGCATGGAGATCTTGAGGCATAGTAGCTATGAATCCCAGAAGATTAAGACAGGGAGATCTCTGAGTTCAAGGTCATCTGGGTGAAGTAAGTCCTAAATCTAGGCATAGTGGTACACACCTTTAATCTGTGCCACACCTTCTGCTGGAGACCAACATAAGGACATTGGAAGAAGGAAGATTCGCTCTCTCTTCTTAGTCTGCTTGCCTTGTGAGACTGAACAACTGCTAGATCCTTGGACTTCCATTCAACTGCTGCTGACCATTGTTGGGGAGTTGGACTACAGACTGTAAGTCATCAACAAATTACCTTACTATAATAGAGACTACCCATACATTCTGTGACTCTAGAGAACCCTGGCTAATACAGCTACTTAACTATTATTGTAAAACAAAAAACAAACCACCATGACTGGGGTGCCTTACAAAACACATTTAGTTTGCATAATGTTCATGGCTTTAGATAGAGTCCATGAACATGAAACAGGGTTGGGGGAGCCTGAAAGCAGGCAGGCAGGCAAGGCACTGAATTAGCAGCTAAAAGCTCATATCTTGAGACACAACCACAAAGGATAGAGGAAGAGACACTGGTGATGGTGTAATTAGTCTAAAACCTCAGAACTCACAAGCCTCTCAAACAAGGCCACACTTCCCAATCATTCCAAATAGTCTATCAACTGAGGATCAAAATTCAAAAATATCTATGACTGCCAATCTTATTCAAACTACTATAACATAACTAAAATTATGCCAAATGGGGAAAAGAAAGATGAATTTGGCAGAATTGATGGCATGGAAATAGCTATATTGTCAAGAGTAATTTACAGATTCAATATGATTCCCACCCAAATGCCAATGGTATTTTTCATAAAACCAAGAAAAATAATTCAAGAATTCATATGGATCCACAAAAGTGAACTCCAATGCATTGCAATAGATAAAGAACACAGCACATGGTCTCTAGTTATACTACCGAACTTTAGCAACCAGCAAAGTCAGGCTGATTGGGGCATAAGAAGACAGGCAGACTGATGAAAACAAATTGAGAAGCCATACATAAGCTGACACAACTATGTGAAGCTATACATAAACTAGCATAGCTAGGTGAACCCATACATAGCTATGCCCACCTAACATTTGACAAAGGTGTCGACAACATGCAGTAGGAAAGAGAGTATCTTTAATAAATAATGCTGGAAAAAAAGCCCACCATTGAAGCATGAAGTCGAATCCATATCTTTTCGAGTGCTTTGTTTTCCCCTGACAGTGGGACTATAAACCAATGTAGTTTTCATGGAAATCAGTGTAGAGATTTCTCAGAGATTAGAAATAGAACTAACCCATGACCCAAATTATGCCATTCCTAGATGACATCTGAAGGTACTTTTTAAAGAGGAAAAATGTATAGTTATAAAGAAAAATGAGATCATAAAATTTTCAAGAAAATGGATGGGTACAGAAAGTTAAATGAGGTGACTGGAGGTCAGGAATAACAACAACCGACCAACCAACTAACTAGCTAACCAACCAACCGACCGACCAACCAACCAACCAACCAACCAACCAACCAACCAACCAACCGACTGACCAACCAACCAACCAACCAACCAACCAACCAACCAACCAAAGTGACAACAAACACAGCATATCCGCTCTCATTTGCAGATCCTAACCCATATGTAATGTAGGTGTGTATGTGTGTGTGTGGGGGGGGGGTCTCAAAAACTAGAAAGCATCAGGAGAGGGTAAGAATAGATTATGAGGAAGGAGAGTAGAGGTGGGAAGAGGGAAGCAGGGCAAGGGGACACATGAATCATGAAAGAGACAAAGGAATTGGAAAATGGCAGTGGGAGGGAGGTAGGGAAAAGCACAGGCATCTATTGAGACATACTTTGATTGAATGTCCCAACTAGACCTGGTACCTTTTATTCTAATTTAAAATAAAAATGAAAAAAAAAAGAGTCAGGTTTGATGAAATGCATTTCCTTCCATCAATTTCTGGCACCTAGATTTTTAGAAGGCCAATAAGACAAACAAATGAACAAACAAATAAAAAAAAAAACCTCCCCCCCCCAAAAAAAACTCCACAAAGTAACATGAGCCCAATAAGATAATACTGAGTTCATTTAGTGTTGGCCATGGACTGCTGAATAAAGGCTCTGTAGTGATGGCTCACTGTCTTGTGTTTACTCTGTGGTTTATGGAGGGCTCTGTAGTGATGGCTCTCTGTCTTGTGTTTACTCTGTGGCTTATGGAGGGCTCTGTAGTGATGGCTCTCTGTCTTGTGTTTACTCTGTGGTTTATGGAGGGCTCTGTAGTGATGGCTCACTGTCTTGTGTTTGCTCTGTGATGTATGGAAGGCTCTGTGGTGATTGGTCTCTGTCTTTTATTTGCTCTGTGGTGTATGGAAGCTTCTGTAGTGATGGCTCACTGTCTTGTGTTTGCTCTGAGGTATCTAGAAGGTTCTGTGGTGATTGGTCTCTGTCTTATGTTTGCTCTTTGGTATCTGGAAGGCTCTGTAGTCATTGATCACTGTCTTGTCATTTCACTGTAGTGTGTGGAAGGATCTGTAGCCTGTCTATTATTTGCTTTCATTGTGAGCACAGGTACTGAGGACCCATACTTGGGGATTGTGTTTGTATAGCAAACTCTTTACCAACTAATCTATCTCCCACTCCTGGACATTTTCCCATTCTTGTTTCCCAGTCTTGTGTATGCTATGGCCCATGTGTGGAGGTCAGAGGAAAACTTTGACATCAGTCCTTATTTTTCACCTGTCTGAGACAAATTTTTTTGTTACCATTATTGCTTGTTTGTTCATTTGTTTTGACTACTACATAAGCCCAGCAATTTGGCCTGCATAGTTCTGAGGATTCTTTAATTTTCTTTATTTTATTTTTCTGAGCTAATTTTTTCAATGTATTTTATCCAGATATCATATCTAAGTCACTGTAAACTATTTCATTCTCTTTGGAACAATATGGCCTGTCCTATTTAGAAAAATTCGATGTAGTGGCCAATATACATGATACCCAAATGAAAGCATCTACCACTCTATTTATTGTTACGGATACAAATGGAGTTTTAAAATGCAAGTGGTTGAATTTCTGTCTGAGCAGTAGCTCAGACAGAGAAGACATGAATAAACCATAGATATTTAAGAGAAAAAAACTATAAGCATGATCCAGAGGATACAGAATTGATTGCTGCTGTTCAGAACATAGTCCTGAGTAAAAAATTCATTGACTTGACACAGTCTGACTTGGGGTTGCATTATAAAATAATATGCTGTTCTATTTGACCAAATTTCTGGATTTCAGAGCATAAAACATTACAGTGCTAAATTATTCATTTCATATCTATGCAGAATAAAAGTGAGGTACTTTAAAGGGGTCACTGTACTAGTTCATCTCTGAAAAGGAGCTGCACAGCTTGATTGATCAGTGGCTAGTGCTGTGCCCATTTTCATAGCAAGACTACCTCCTCCTACTTAGATGTGGTGCAAGTGTACTTGGTGCAAATGCTCGGGGGTGGGGGTGGGGGGCTGCACTGAATAATGCTATATCTGGAGGGAATAAAACAGACTGATGATATTTAGGGTTGGTTATTCCATATTTTTCTTTTCCTTAGTTTTCAAGGTATTTTAAAATGAAAATCCAGTCAAATAGACAACAAGAAAAAGGGACATTTTCTCATTGTTTTAGGGGTTTGTTGATCCTGGTGACTGGGGAAGAGGACTCAGTAGATAAAAATGCGGATCTTAGAAGTAAATAGATAATGATGCAAATTCCAATCCCCAGCACTCATGTAAATGTCAGGAGTGGTCACTGTGCCTGTAACCTCTGCACAGCGAGGTAGAGGCTGGTAAACTGGGGAACCCACTCGATATCCAGCCTAACCAAAGTAGAGAGCCTCAGGGTCAGCAAGGAACCCTGCCTCAAAAGGTAACACAGGGCAACAGAGCAGGACCACCAATGTGCTCTGCATGTAAGCACATGAGTATGTGCAGCCACAAACATGGATGCTTATGCACACGTGTGCTTGTGTGCATATACACAAACACACGCTTGCACACCACAGTGATTCCTACAAAATATATCACTTAAACGTAACAGCTAAGGTTTTGATGTTTTAATCTATTATTGTTATATCGTTCAAGAAGCATAGAAAGGTACAACAGAGGTGTGTTTGAATTTTTCTCTGTCTACACCTCATTGAAAAGCTAATCAATTCTCTATATTTCTGTAGAGAGGATGGGTGAATGGTGACTGTCACAGACATTTAAATCTTAGAATAAGTGATGCAAACAACAGGATACTCTACAGGAATCTTTACACAGAGATATCTAGTGGGAGCCTTAAACAGTAAATCCAAATTGATTTTCTTTTTCAGTTTGTCTGTTATGATTTTTATTTTTGTTTTTTTTCTCATTTTGTTGATTTAATAACTGCCAGTAATTAAAATTCTGTCATAGGATACTTTTGGTACAAATTAGATATACTTATCCATTTACTTGGTTTACATCTCAAAGAGGATATTATTCCCTGCAATGATGAATGATGCACAATGTTTTCTAAAGGTAATTACACATTAATTTTCAATCGAGGAAAAATACGACTTCTTATAAACAATGAGTTTCAAATGGCTCAATATTCTTGCAAATAAAAGGGGTTCCTCCTTCCCTGCTAAAATAAAAACCTAGTATTTCAAAAAAAGTAGTAAGTTCCTTTTGTGTTGAAACAACTTTTTTTTTTTTAAACCAAGGATGTTGTGGTCTTTGTTTTCATCACTATGGCAAAACACCTGAGTGGATTCACTTAAAGAGAAACATTTGGATTTTGCATGACAGATTCAGTCCATAGCTGCTGACTCTCTGCTTTTAGGGGTGGGGCAAGGTGGGCTCATCATAGTGGAAAGGCATGTATGGAGGAGGAGGGCTGCTCACATCATGGCTGGAGAGAGGAAGAGACAGATGTATAGAGGACAGTGGTGAGACGAATCCTTCGATTCATTAAAATCACAAATGATACAAAACTGTCCATTCCTGCTTTCATTCAATATAGCACCAAGAACACAAGAACTCCAAGATGAAGATAAAAATCAGAAAGTAGGAAGTCAAAGCATTGCCATCTACAAAGGAGTTGATTCTCTTCCTATGTCTTTGAGATGCCACCACCTAAAGCCTAATGAAGACTTTCAGCAAAGCGGCAGCATATAAGATCAATGTATAAAAGTCTGTGGCTTTCCTATCTAGCAGCAACAATGATGCTGGTGAAGAAATGATGGGAAGGAAGATACTCAGAATGACTACACACACACACACACACACACACACACACACACACACACACACAGAGAGAGAGAGAGAGAGAGAGAGAGAGAGAGAGAGAGAGAGAGAGAGAAATACTAAGCCTAACCAAGGAAGCAAATGACCTCCACAATGATACTTTGAAACACTCAAGAGAGTAATGACAGAAGACACTGGATATTGGGAAGATCTCTCACATGCTTAGATTGGAAGAGAACAAAAATACTGGGAAAACAGGCACCACATGAAACATTCTAGAGATTCAATATAACCCCTCCCCCCAATCATTTCCACAGACATAGGCAGAAAACTCTTAAAATTCATTTGGACATATAACATTTAGAAGGCTAAAGCACCCCTGAGCAAAAAGCATAATGTTGGACATATTTTCACCCCTTAGTCTGAGTTACACCACAGAGCAATTTTGATAAAACCCACATGGTACTAGCACACAAGCAGGCACGTAAACAGCGGGATAAAATAAAGACTCAGACAGAGACCCTTGCAGATACATTCGATTGTTATTTTTCTTTACAGAGACGTAGAGAGTCCCCACTGGAGACTAGACAAACCGTGCTGAGAACACGGGGTACCCACAGATAAAAGGATGAAACCACATCCCTTGATTCTCATCTTGTACAAAGATCAGTTCCAAATGAATCAAAGACTGCAACATAACACAGCCCCAAAAGTGCTAGGGGAAAAAAAGCAGGGAAAACAGGTCAAGATGCATGTCCAGTAGCTCAAACAATAAGACCATAGTGACAGATAAGACAACAGAAAACTAAAATCATCTGTATAGTGTAGGAAATTAATAAACAGGAAGCCTATTGATCAGCATTGAAGCTTTTCCAGTTATACATCTTATAGAGGATTAGTATCTAGAATATAAAAAGAACTAAAAGGCTTAATCACTAAGAAAATAAACAACCTAAACAAAAATAAGCTGAGGAACTGAACAGAATTTTTGAAAGGGGAAATACAAATGACCAATTAATGTTTTAGAAGTGTTTGTTCAGCATTGTCAGCTGCCAGGGACACTCATGCTACCAATCCTCTGAGATGCTTCTCTGCCATGATCACAGTGACTATCATCAAGAAAAGACGAGAACAAATGTTGACCTGGGTGTGCATGAAAAAGAATCTGGATTCACTGTTGGTGGATGTGTTGTGGGGAGGCCACTGAGAGCATCACTGTGGGGGCTTCTCAGAAAGCTGAGAACAGAACTTCTGCACAATCCAGATATCCTACTCCTACAGAGATATATGCCCAGCCATGAATACAACTGTTCTATATACATGTCAAGGGAATGGAATCAGCCTAGATATCCACCAACTACTGGATGGACAATGAAAAAGGTAGTGTACATACTCAACTGAATTTAACTTAGCGAAAATTACAGTGGGATTATTTATAGGAAAATGTATAAAACTGAAAATAGTATATACTAAATGATATAATTCAGGCCCTGACAAAGACCACATGTTCTCTATTATATGTGGGTTGTAACTTATGATTTTTAATAGGTGTGTAGAGTAAGGGAAGGTAGAAACCAGAAAATTAGAAAGAGCCCACATGTTACAAGAGAAAAATTACTTCCATAAAAAACAGAAACAAAAACCTAACACACCCAAATAGTTGAATCACAGATATGTCAAAATAGATGAATCTGGAGGATGTTAGGCCAAAGGAAGAGAGTCAGTCACAAAAGGTGACATATCTGTTTCTATTCTACAGTGTGAGTTAAAAGGTTAAATTTCACACTCTTAGGAGCAGAGTGAGGGTACCAGGAGCAGAGGATAAAGGTACAGGACAACTATTAGTTAATGGATATAGAATCTTTTCTATGAGTTGAAAAAGTTATGGCGTATGTTCGACAACAATGAACTTAAAAATACTGATAATGGTAAAAATTGTGTGTGTGTGTACATGCGCACACACAAACACATGGACGTGCGTGTTTTACTTTTAACAGAATGGAGATAAAAGGCAAGCAGGTGCATATGCATCTATCCTGTCAAAGAACATGTAATTCTCTAAGGGTCGACAAGATGTCTTCATTCCACTTTTGAAGATGAGAAAGAACTGCTTCAAGAATTACACATGCAACCAGAGGCCACGGAGCTCCAACAGTATTCAAACACGTACACATGAATTAATAAGTTGTTCTCTGTTACGAAGCTTTGCTCTCTTAAAACACTGTACAAAAGCTGGGTCCCCCCCCCCCCCCCCCCGTCAGAACCCACTGACTTCATCTGCCAGCCCAGGTTACACAGAACAATAATCACTCCCGGTGTTCTTGATTTTTATCACCTTACCTCATTTAGTTCTCTCAACATCAGCCATGTAAGCCTTATTAGGCCTTATCAACAAATGTTAAAACTGTGTCTGGGAAAGACCATTTCAAGTAAAATGCCTTTGCAATAATATGTGTATCACAGGATCTCAGGGCTTCCCATTTACACCATTAAATCTTAAACACTTAAGGAATTATACTTCTGTCTCGTTACTTTGAGTTTCAGTTTAATACATTTTGTTTCAATATAAAAGGAAGAGCACAGGGATTGTTTGGGTTAAATATCTAGTCAATAAAATGCATCAAATGCCTTCTATAAAACTGAAGTGAAGCTGGCATTGAACCACATTAATGCATTCATTAGATTGTAGTCTAAGGAGAAGTGGACAAATTACAGGCGCATTAGAGAATACTTGAAGAAATTAAAATAGATGAAATAGCTAGTGGGGAGAAAGGGCATCACTGTTGGTTTTTTTTTTTCAGTTGGTGTTATGAGAGGCCATGTGTCTATATGCCAATCAAAGTAGCTAAGAAACAGGGATTCCTCCTGTTTCTCGGGTGCCACGAGCCAATATTATGATGTGGTTTATCTGTCCCTGAAGTGCAGAAGTAAACAAATACTTCATTCCATCTGTGGTTAGTGATAGCCCCTGCCCCATGGGGCATTTGTGTGTCATCAAATGTTAAAAGGACAAAACCTGAAATAATCTCTACGAAGTACACAACAGAATATAGTATGTGCTAGATAGGTTCTACTGTATTTCATTCAGTGTTTAATTGTTGAGAAAGAAACTATCTAATTATCTGCAGATTTTCCCCATGCATTTAGACCTATGGTTATTATTATTATTATTATTATTTTAGTGAGCGCCATGTTTCCTGCAAGTGTTGACCCACCTGAATCCAACAGAAGGGCACAGATATCACCCGCTGAATGCAAAATATAGAATGTGGCTCCAGGCTAAAGGGGCAACTGTGCCTTGATAATCCTTGACAACACCAGAATATTAAGGAATAGGGAGTTAGTAAGTAATAGCAAGCCAGTATGGGGCACATACTATACCCTAGCACTAAGGAGGCTGAAGCAGGGGCATTAAGCGTTCAAGGTCAGCCTGAAGTCCAGAGAGAGACTCACAAGTCGTTTATCACAAGCAATAAAAATAGACCAATAATGACAAATTTTACTTACGTCAAACATGACAGATGAAGTCATTACCAAACTAATGTTAAGGAAGCAGAGAACATAAAACTGATAAGCTAATAACCACATTTTAAAGTTTCCTTGTACTTGTTTATTTAAAGTTGAAAGCTGAAAGGAGATTGGTTCTGAGTAGCCATCTGGGAAGAAGGACTAAGGGATCCCTGACTCTCTCTCATGTCTATCTTCAGAGCCCAGAAGTGAGATAAAAATGTAAGTTCAAGACATGCACATCTAAAACATCTCACTCTAGGGGTGGCCTTGTAATGACACTTTTAAAGATTCTATAGAGGTACAGCTTCTGACAAACGAACCTGAACATTTTGTGATACTGGGACCTTAACCACAGCACAAGCAGAATGGAACTCAGGTATGCCTGACCTACAAGCTACTCCTTCTAAACGTGAGCTGTTTAAGACAGGTATAAAGTCGTTGTTAGCCTTAAATGATTGCCATTCATTATTTATGACCCTCTCACTGTGGGATCAAATCCAACCACTGAAAGTAAATCTTTCTCTGACATCATGGGACAATGGAGAACAACCAACCCAATGGTTAGTCAACAAGGACTCCAGTTTTTGGATGACCTTAGATGGCCATTCCGAGGCACATATCCAAATCATGTGTCTGGTATTTGCTTATGCTGCACTCTGGAGCCTTGTCAATGCATCAGAGCATTCTGAACCCTGGGCTAGCCTCAGTCTAATGTCTACTGTGACATGAAAGTACTTTCAGAACCTTTACCTACTTCCAGTGAAACTTTACAGCTTGGGGAAGGAATAAGCAAAATTACTTGCCTACTTTGAATATTGTAATTTAAATAGCTCAGTCAAACTAAGAGTATAGCTATATGGAGATAAATCTATTAACAAACAAAATTCTTTACTCTGTAAGGTCTTCTATCTTCTTTTCCACTAACGTAGGGGGCACATTGGAGACAATGACCTGCATATCCAGCTGATTGACCACGGAGACCTGAAAAGTGAAAATAGAATGTATTTAATTCCTAATTGTTGAAACTTACATTTTAAATATTAATATTATCTCTAGAATTTTGTAGTTTCTTGTTTCTAATTGACCATTGGATGATTTTTTTTTTTGAAAAATTACATAATTCCCTATTGGGATCAGGAATAAACCACTACTTGAAATAGGCAGAGGACTTGCTGTGGACCTAAAAGTTAGATGTTAAGTGGATTTCATTATTTTGGCTTTGAGCTTGCTTTTTAAAAATCTATGATAACTATGGTGGTCTGAATAAGAATGGCTGCTATAAGCTTCGATTTGAAGGGTTAGTCACCAGGGAGTGGGACTGTTTGAAGGAATTAGGATTAGAAGGTGTAGCCTTGTTGGAGGAAGTTATGTCACTGGTGTGGGCTTGAAGGTTTCAAAAGCCCATGCCAGACCAGGGTCTCCCTTTCTCTGCCAATGGATCAGAACACAGCTCTCAGCTACTGCTCCAGTGTCTGCCTGCCTGCCACCATGCTCTCCCCATGATGATAATGGACTAACCCTCTGAAACTTTAAGCGAACCCCCAAATAAATGCTTTCTCTTTTTTATTTATTTATTTTTTTACCTTTTTTAATATTTTTATTTTCTATATTCTTTGTTTACATTCCAAATGATTTCCCCTTTTCCGGATCCCCCTTCCCCATATGTCCCATAAACCTTCTTCTCTCCATCCCTTCTCCAATCACATCCCTCCTTTTTCTCTGTCCTTATATTCCCTTCCATTGCTAGATTGATCCTTTCCAGGATCAGGACCCTCTCCATACTTCTTCATGGGAGTCATTTGTTATGCAATTTGTGCCTTGGGTATTCAGGGCTTCTGGGCTAATTAATATCCACTTATCAGAGATTGCATTCCATGTGTATTCTTTTGTGATTGGGTTACCTCACTTAGGATGATATTTTCAAGATCAAACCATTTGCCTAAAAATTTTGTGAATTCATTGTTTCTAATTGCTGAGTAGTATTCCATTGTGTAAATATACCACATTTTCTGAATCCATTCCTCCCTTGAGGGGCATCTGGGTTCTTTCCAGCTTCTGGCTATTATAAATAAGGCTGCTATGACCATAATGGAGCATGTGTCTTTATTGCATGCCGGGGAATCCTTTGGGTATATGCCCAGGAGAGGTATAGCAGGGTTCACTGGAAGTCTCATGTCCAGTTTTCTGAGGAATCTCCAGACTGATTTCCACAGTGGTTGTACCATCTTACAGCCCCACCAGCAGTGGAGGAGTGTTCCTCTTTCTCCACATCCTCGCCAACACCTGCTGTCTCCTGAGTTTTTGACCTTAGCCATTATGACTGGTGTAAGGTGAAATCTCAGGGTTGTTTTGATCTGCATTTCCCTAATGACTAATGATGTTGAGCACTTCTTAAGGTGCCTCTCGGCCATCCGAATTTCTTCAGGTGAAAATTCTTTGTTAAGATCTGTACCCCATTTTTTTAATAGGGTTATTTGGTTCCCTGGGGTCTAACTTCTTGAGTTCTTTGTATATATTGGATATTAGCCCTCTATCAGATGTGGGGGTGGTGAATATCCTTTCCCAATTTGATGGTTGCCATTTTGTCCTTTTAACAGTGTCCTTTGCCTTACAGAAACTTTGTAATTTTATGAGGTCCCATTTGTCAATTCTTGATCTTAAAGCATAAGCTATTGGTGATCTGTTCAGGAACTTTTCCCCATGCCCATGTCCTCAAGGGTCTTTTCTATTAGTTTCAGTGTGTCTGGTTTTACATGGAGGTCCTTGATCCACTTGGAGTGAAGTTTGGTACATGGAGATAAGAATGGATCAATTCGCATTCTTCTGCATGCTGACCTCCAATTGATCCAGCACCATTTGTTGAAAAGGCTATCTTTTTTCCACTGGATGTTTTTGGCTCCTTTGTCAAAGAGCAAGTGACCATAGGTGTGTGGATTTATTTCTGGATCTTCAATTCTATTCCATTGGTCCACTTGTCTGTCACTGTGCCAATACCATGCAGTTTTTAACACTATTGCTCTGCAGTATTGCTTGAAGCCAGGGATACTGATTCCCCCAGAATTTCTTTTGTTGTTGAGAATAGTTTTAGCTATCCTGGGTTTCTTGTTATTCCAGATGAATTTGAGAATTGCTTTTTCTAACTCTGTGAAGAACTGAGTTGGGATTTTGATGGGCATTGCATTGAATCTGTAGATCGCTTTTGGCAAGATGGCCATTTTAACTATATTAATTCTTCCAATCCACGAGCATGGCAGATTTTTCCATTTTCTGAGGTCTTCTTCGATTTCCTTCTTCAGAGACCTGAAGTTCTTGTCATATAGATCTTTCACTTGTTTGGTTAGAGTCACACCAAGATACTTTATATTGTTTGTGGCTATTTTGAAGGGTGTCATTTTCCTAACTTCTTTCTCAGCCTAATGCTTTCTCTTTTAATAGTTATCTTGGTCATGGTATCTCTTTACAGCAATAGAGGGGTGACTAAGACGATGACCTAAGAGTGGAACTTTGGTTGTGCTTGACTTCATTAGTAAGAGACACCCAGCAGAATGAAAATACCATTTAGAATTTTTAAATCTAAAAATAATTTACTCCTTGCAGTGGGTACTATGGAGGTAAAATGAGTTAAGAGTGTGTGATTCCTCAGGCTTCTCACATGCAGTCCCCATGTCTGTTGACTCTAATCCATGGACGTGCCTGCATATGAATCCACAGTGAAACTGAACCAAGCAATGTTAGCGAGAGTTGATGGCTGTGCTGTACTTTAGTATTCAATGGGATCCTTCTGAGATTATACAGAGTAAAAGTTGTAGTTCTATGCTGACTGCATTTTACTTCATTTTTCTTAAGAGCCCTACAGCTTTCAACTTTAACTATCACAAGTAGTTATTAATATGACTCCCATTAAAATAAGGAAACCATAAAAAAAACTGAAGGATTTGTTGTGTGGTTTTGATGGCTAGTTTTATATCAGCTTGACACGAGCTAGAGTCACCTCAGAGGATGGAGCTTAATTGAGGAACTGCCTCCATAAAATTGGTCTGTAGGCATGCCTGTAGGGCGTTAGTAATTGATGTGGGAGGGCCCAGTACATTGTGGATGCTGCTATCTCTGGGATGGTGGTTCTAGGTGCTATAAGAGAGCAGGTTAAACAAGCCATAAGGAGCAAGCCAGTAAGCAGCACCCCTTCGTGGCCTCTGCATCAGCTTCTGCATCCAGATTCCTATAGGCTTTGAGTTTCTGACTTGGCTTTCCTCAGTAGATCATGATTTACAATATACAAGCCAAATAAACCCTTTACTCCTCAATTTGCTTTTAGTCATGGTGTTTTGTCACAGCAGTAGTAACCCTAATTAGGACACAGATCAAAGGATGTGTCGTAGCTATAGGGTTTTTTTTGAGACTCTTTTTCTAATAAAATTATCTATTTTTTATGTACATTGATATGGTCCTTGCATATATGTTTGTATGAGGTTGTCAGATCCCCTGGAACAGGAGCTATAGACAGTTGTGAGTACCATGTAGAATTGAACCTGGGTCTTTTGGAAGAGCAGTTAGTGCTCTTAACTGCTGAGCCATTTCTCTAGCCCACCATAGTTATAGTTTAATAATCATTTCTTTTATGTGAGGGCTGTGTTGCTACATAGCTTATATGCTGTACTGTTGCCAAGCATTTGTACAAGAAATCTAAAATCAAAACTT
This sequence comes from Apodemus sylvaticus, assembly GCF_947179515.1. Taxonomy (NCBI): domain Eukaryota; kingdom Metazoa; phylum Chordata; class Mammalia; order Rodentia; family Muridae; genus Apodemus; species Apodemus sylvaticus. The sequence goes on from NC_067490.1 coordinate 13,033,441, forward strand.
AAACAATCCTTCACACACCCATGTACTATTACAGTAGCATTAGTGTGTGCACACCAGAACCACAAAATTGCATACTCCGGATTGATTTTAGTTTGTACTAAATATCTCAACATAATTTATGGTAGGAAATGCATTCACGCTGCCATATAATTTTCATATTGGCTCCGAGTTATCTAAATGCAGTTCTTAATAGATGGGTTTACGAAACCCCTAGGAACCACACAGGAAATTTAAATAACAAAAGTAGATGAAAGGGTAACTGACGGGAAGCAGCAATCTGCAATCTGAGGATAGATGCTCCTGGGAGAGGGCCAGCCTCTGTTGGCTTCCCCTGAGCATTGCCAAGTAGGAAAACCGGTCCAGACCTGCTGCATCATTTAGGTTTCCAAGGAAATAAGTCTGAGATATTACAGAAAATATTCACAACTCAATAGGAGACCGTTCAAATTTAGTGTGAGCCTAATATGGTGTGAGGCTAGTATAGTTTCTCAAAGTCTGCATTAGGAATCCATTTGATACAGCAACAGTCAAGTGGTGGGCACTGGCAGTTTGAACTCTGTGCTCCTTGCTCCTTATAGGCTGCTGTACCCACATGCACAGAAATGTTGTTTTTGAGTTTTTAGCAGTAAAATTACATGGGGAAAAATCTCTAGGAGTGTGCCTCTAAAACTTGTACCTCCCTTTCTTCCTCTCCTCTCTTCTTCCACATTCCCTTCTTCTCCCTTTCTTCTCCCTCCCTCTTTTCTTTCATTCTATCTTTGACCCCTTCCTTCTTTTACTTTCCCTCTCTTTTTTCCTTCCCTTTATTTTTAACATTGTACTAGGAAAGGTCAGGCAGGATTCCAGTCAACGCCAGCAGTCTGAAGGAAGGCAGCCGCAACAGGAAGTTGTAACAATCGGAAACCAGTCTCTGTAGGCTGCAGTCCCTTCCTCTCCCTTGCTGTTGGGATCTACCTCAGAGTCAAGAGGTATCCCATTGAGTTGGTGAGGAAATAATTCCTACTTCTATTTTGAGAAAGGATGCTGAGATGATATTGTGGGCTGTGAAGAGTCCCCTGGAGGGTCTCATTATTTCATGGTGCCATATATACTTATCCATATCTTTGTAAATGGGCCTTCAGCAGACACTTTAAAAGCGACCCCTTTGGTCAGGAATGGTGGTATCTCATGCTTGAAATCTCACATTAGAGGAGAGGCAAGCTTGGGATTCAGAATGAGACCCTGCCTCAACACCCTCTACCAATTATTGACTTTGTATAAGTATGAATTTCATACCAGATTTTTATTAATACAGATCCAAAAAAATCAGGCAAACTCCATACTGAAAAGACTAAAATTAAAACTTGGGCATATTTCAGAAGTCTTACATTAGATAGAACAAGAACCAAAAGGATCAATGTATGAATGAATAGAGGAAAGGAATCAATGAATGAATGAGTAGAGCAAAGGAATCAATAAGTGAATGAGTAAAGGAAAAGACTCAATGAATGAATGAGTAGAGGGCTCAGTGTATGAATGAGTAGAAGAAAGCAACTGCAAGAACACAGGACAATCAAATTGGTGCCTTCTTACCTAAGATAAAAGTAGGATTTAATCAAAGGAGTGCTAACCCAAGACTGGGAACTATTTTATAAGCATTCAAAGGAGTTTGGGGGATGGTATAGACTAATGATCACTGTTTATCTGCCTTTCTTGTCCTCTTCAGATGAGGTTTATTGTGTTACTTCTTGCCTATCCCACATAGCAGGAAACAACGCTTATCAGGGCAACAAAGGCTCCATCTAGACTTGACGGAGTCAGCAGAAGCATGTGATCCTGACAGTTGAGATTCTGAGATGAATTGCTGTCTCTGCTTTATATAAGAAAAAGAATGAAAGGCACACTTAGTAATCAGGTATATCTTCTGGTGGCTGTTCATCCAGATGTTTGTTTTCTTTCTGGGAGCACAGCAGGAAAAAGAAGAAGGAGGAGGAGGAGGAAGAGGAGGAGGAGGAGGAGGAGGAGGAGGAGGAGGAGGAGGAGGAGGAGGAGGAGGAGGAGGAGGAGGAGATCTACCAGGCCAGGGGAAGGAGAGGAGAGATGCCACACATGAGAAAGGATGGGGCAGAGAGCATAGCCACCATGTAGGAGCTGTGGGAGAGCAGCTCTGCTGGGTCCAGGGCAACAGAGATAAAATATAGGATTTAGTAAGTAATAACTCCGGAATATCAGGGGGAGGCAGAGTAGCCATGTGGAGGTTAGGAAGTGACTCAGCCATTGAGATGTTTAGGCATATCAAAATATAAAGGCTGTGTGTGTGTGTGTGTGTTTGTGTGTGTGTGTGTGTGTGTTTAATTCAGGAACGTAGAACATTGGGCAGGTATCAAGAAATACATCACTACTGGGATTTATATATAAAAGATACTACTACAAGGAGAGTAATAATAGCTTAGGTTTTAGTCTTTAAAGAAATTGTGGATCCTGAATTTTTCTTTTTAAAGCATCTGCCTGAAATACATATAAGCATTTAAAAGTATAATATTTGTCTTAACTCTCCATTGAAATCACTATGCAAATATTTCCAGAAATTTACAATGTAATGTGTAATAATTAACAATACCCTTACATAATTGCTTGCTTTTGCTCTATGAAGGCCACTTTCACATAATTTAGAGATATTCCTGTATACACGATTGGGATGCTTTGTGTGACAGAGTAAGAATAAAATGTGGTCAAAATAAAGAGAAGAGGATGTGGCCTGCAAAGGTCTAGTCGCAGCTTTGTTACAGACATATTTTACATCTAGGCCATTTAATTTCTTTGCCTCCCTTCACTCATTCCCATAAAAGTCAACATTGCCATCCTACAGAACATGCAAGCTACGAACTACTGACCCTACATCATTTTAAAAACTCATATTAGAAATTTAAATTTCACATTAGAAAGATAAACGTTAACAAAATTGTCTTCATCATGCCTTCAATCAAGTATCTAAAACAGTTCAACACACGCTGAACACAATCCCAATGTGGAGCATATCAAATGCCCCATGCAGACATTTGACTCTGTCAATGGAGTCTTTGGAATCCAGTTTCCTCTCATACTCCTCACAGACTTCACTGTAGCCCAGAGTGTTTTGTGGTGCTCAGCACCTACATGAGACAGTTTGTACACACGTGTCTTCTTCTTGTGTACTGTAACGGTACCTCACAACTGGACTTTGCTATAAACCCTCTTGTAGTAAAATGAACGGAAAGGCTTAATAGCCTTTGTAGGACCACCATTGAGGTTTGGTCTTTTGCTATGTGTCATAATGCTAATACTGGCCCCAAAGATTTGATTGTCCCAGTGATGAGAGTATTATTAGAAGACAGTTATATTAGGCTCCTGTCAGCAAGCCTTTCTTAGCATTCACAATAGTGTTGGAGTTTGGTGACTGTAACTGGGATGAATCCCCAGGTGGGACAGTCTCTGGATGGCCTCTCCTTCAGTCTCTGCTCTGTACTTTGTCTCCATATTTGCTCCCGTGAGTATTTTGTTCCCCTTTCTAAGAAGGAGCAAAGCACCCACACTTTGGTTTTCCTTCTTCTTGAGTTTCATGTGGTCTGTGAATTGTATCCACTATTGTGGATGCTAATAAATGCTCATTGAAAGGAGCCTGATATGGCTGACTCCTGAGTGGCCCTGCCAGAGACAAATACAGAGTTGGATGCTCACAGCCAACCATTACACTGAGTACAGGGCTCCCAATGGAGGAGTTAGAGAAAGGACTGAAGATGCTGAAGGAGTTTGCAACTCCATAGGAAGAACACCAACCAGAGAGCTTCCAGGGACTAAACCATCAACCAAGGAGCCAACCATGGCTCCAGCTGCATATGTAGCAGAGAATGGCTTTTTATGGAAGGAGAGGTCTTCTGTTCTATGAAAGCTTGATAGATGCCCCAGGGTAGGGGAATCAAGGCAGGAGTGGGTGGGTGGGTGGGTGGAGGAACACCCTCATAGAAGCAAGGGGAAGGGGAATGGGATAGGGGTTTTCTGAGAGGGTGGGAACCAGGTAAGGGGATAACACTTGAAATGTATATCAATCAATCAATCAGTCAATCAATGTCAAACAGTCAAACGATGTCAACAGCCTCTCTAGGTGGGCAGTGGAGAGGTAGGCAGACCTCTAGTTCCTGGGTTTGGGGTCTGAGGAAAAGAGAGAGAATAGAGAGAGAAGAAGAAACCATGGGGTAAATGCTCATAGGAATTGACCATGAGGACAGGCCAGTTGGAGTAAAAGCAGCCCAGATGGAATATGGCAAGTCACACCTCAGGGTTATTGATTGGGAAGTAGATACTAATAGCTTAAAGGGTAGATATCTGCTCAGCTCTAGTGTTGATTAAGGCTGATTAGAAATATAAAAGTTTTGTGTCTTTTTATCTGGGAGCTTAATGATCAAAGGCAGGATAGAAACCCCCAACTGAGATTAAGTAATTACTACAACAGATCACTGTGTATTTTTGTCTTTGATATCGTACCAAAATCTAAATATTCATTTCTACAACCCTGGATTTCATTTGGAATCTGAAGCAATGATCACAAATATGAAAATCTATTCATTTTTCTTACAGTTCTTAGAGAATCTTTTGTTAGTACTTCAAATTAATATTTGGTTACTTCTGTTTTAGACAACAGTCTCACATAGTCCAGACTGGGCTAGAACTCTGTATATACCTGCTGGTGGCCTTGAGGTTTGTATTTTCATGTCTGCCCATCTCCAAAGGTTGAATTACAGGAGTGTACTCCCATGTTTGACATTATGATGGATTTCAGCATGTTGTCTTTACCATTTCATTATTAGTTCAAAAATTTCAAATACTGACACCTTTCATTATACAAAATGAAAAAAGAAATGTTTTTTTAATTATGACCACCAATCTTGTCAGAATCGTCACTGGATAATGAGATGCTGTCAAGTTCATCATGGGAAATACAAGCCTTTTAGTGTTGTGATTCAAACTGAAAGGCTCCAACACTGTCATCAGAAACAAATACTGCCAGTTGTTTTCTTTGACACAAAAGACTTAGTTCATTCTTTTGTAAATGACTTCCAAATATTCTTCTTGAATAAACATATTTTGTCTCTAAGTTGTTCCTTCAAATAAAAAAATCTATTCTATGAAAAAAGTTGTTAGTTCAAATTGAATCTCTTTTTTTGAGATAGTCATCATTCCTTTTTATACTTTCCAATTTGTCATACAAAATATTGAAAGGTGTTCCAATTCATCATACAAAATATTAAAGATATTAGTTGTTTTTGATAGCTAGGCAGATAATTGGTGGAAAGACAAATGATGATAGACAGATGGGTAGATAAATAGATAGACAGACAGATGTATGGAGGTGATAGAGACAGTGTCTGCCATTCATGAATCAGCTATGAGATTTGAGCATTTTTATTATACAGATGATATTTTGAAGTTATAAACATCTTGTCAAGACAATAAATAGAACACATGGCTTGAGCCTTGTCAAGCATAAATGTAGCCAAGATGAGAAGAAAATAAGCCAAGAAAAGAAAACAAGAAGTCATGGTGAACGTGGTAAATCAACCAAACCCACGGTGTTGGCCTGAAGGCTACTGGACAGGCGAGACCATTTAAAATGAAGGTACGTAGACGTTTGTGCACATTTTCTCTAGGTATTGTCAGCATGAACAGTGACTCTGGTAGGAGAGTCAGAATTCTATGACTTTTTCAATGGAGCACAATATAAAGAAATGGAGCTGTGCTTGGGGAGCGACTGGACTATTCTGCTGGCTGTAGAATGAATGTGAGGGTTAATCTAAGTGAAACTAGGATGGTACGTGCACTTTGGAGTCCACCTCCCCTGACTATAAGCTTACTGTGCAGTTAGTTGCTTGGGGGCCCAGATAATATACCTCACAAGAACAAAAATCCTTTTCTTTCTCTGCTTCTTCCTTCCTGATTTTATGGACAAAGTTGCATGGTCTTTTGACTCCCTACACTGACACTTGCCTCTGTGACACTCTAAGGATTCTCAGGGTCAGGTCTGCATTGTTAGCCTTCAAATTTCTCACACTTTCATTTTCTTATACTGGAGGATTTTTGTCACCTTCTCTGGCTTCCCAACATGCAGACAGACAGTACGGGACTTTTCAGCCTCAATGAGCCTGTAAATCAATGAAATAAATCTATTGGCTTCGTTTCCACTAAGATCGTGACTAAGGGATACGTAAGGAAAGGAGGTTAACTTTTTGTATCGTGGGCCATTTGTTTGGATCGATAAAGCACCATATATCAGTTAATCAAGCAAGGAGAACATGAAGATTTCTCATAAGAGAAAGTATGAGAAAGAATATATTTAGTTAGGCAGATTAAATGTCTTGCTAGGAACAAGAGCGCCGAAACTGTATGGGTGCATTTGATATCGTGATAAAGGGCGGGAGGTTTGAAACAAAGGTTTAGAATCGATGGCACAGGTAGCTATGATTTCAGATGATGGAGCAGGATGGCGCACAGAGTCACGAAGGGAAGGACCTCAAGGAAGTCTGAGTGTGGAACACGGGAAGAACAACCTTATAAAAACTGGAAGAGATTGTCAAAAATCACCCGGGAGAACTGGAGAATAAGAGCCAACCTGTGGACGGAGATCGCGGGGCGGCGGTCAGACTCTGGGAAAGGGCAAAGGTTGAGAAATGACCGCATTGCAGCATGATCACCGTGCCAGCGGGCAGCATGGAGGACATACTCAACAAAAGCAGCGAAGGATCCATGTGGACTCTAAGAACCCTCCCATGATAAAGTAACAGCCATAAACGGTGTAAAGCCATGCCTGACACTCTACTCTTCCTAATCGTCTTCAATGACTGTGCTGCTTTAGCACACGGTTCCACCGTATTTCACGTGGCTTCCGTGTCTCACATAAACCGCTGACTTCTGCTTTTAAGCCTTCCATGGTGCCTTTTCCCTCTCAGGGCTGTATACCGAGTGACTGAGTTATTCAGCACTGTCCTCATTTACCATCCATCTTGGTTTTGACATCGATCACCTTCATACCCTCTGTACGTGGACTTTACGTGGCCTTTTCCTTAACTAAAAAGTTTGCATGTGTTACTATGAAAATCATTTTTGAAATGCCTTTCCTGATGCCATCTGCCTGTAACAGAAATATATATGTGTGTATATATATGTATATAAATAGTGTATACATAAAACATTATAATTTCTTTTAAATGAATATACTTCTTCATAAATATGTAAATATTTAGTAAATGTCCAAGTATAAAGAAATGCATATGAACACATACATTAATCATATGGTTTATAATTACTATCCACTTACTTTGAATTTCAAACCAAAAAGCATGAACTTTATGTTGGTAGCATGTTTCACTATTATTCACATTATATGTAATGGTTATCTATATTTCCTTGTGTTTATTTTATAGTATCTTATTTATACTCAGCACATTAACCTTATTGTTTATCCCTTAAGCTTCACAATGTACATTTCTTAAATATAAAAAAGGAGAAAAATGTACGCTGTCTTATGTAAGGTTTACAGACCCATGTTTGATCAAAAATATATGTCACCCATAATATTTTATATTAAAGGTTTCTTGGCTGATACTACAGTGAAGCTTTCTGTTTTGAAGGAGAGTCCTATTGACTCGCACAGTGATGGTGACTTGGGCTCTCTGGCATCTGAGAAAATACCATTTTATTCATGACGCCTACATGTAGGTAAAAGTTAACTAGATGAGAACTAACCAGAATGTGTGACAAACTGGTATGTACAGGGGATAGATAGGTTTTACTTGATTCTCTTTTGTTGTTGTTGCTGGTATCTTTTTCTCCTTTCTTTCTTTCTTTCTTTCTTTCTTTCTTTCTTTCTTTCTTTCTTTCTTTCTTTCTTTCTTTCTTTTCTTTCTTTTTTGATTTTTCAAGACTGGGTTTCTCTGTGTAGGCTGTCCTGGAACTCACTCTGTAGACCAGGCTGGCCTCAAACTCAGAAATCTGCCTGCCTCTGCCTCCCAAGTGCTGGGATTAAAGGCTGCGCCACCACTGCCCATCATTCTTTTATTATTTTTTTTTATTCAACATTTTCTTTACTTATATTTCAAATATTATCTCCTTTTCTGGTTTCCCATCCAATACTCCCCTATCCCATGCCCTATTCCCCCTGCTCACCAACCCACCCACTCCTGCCTCCCCACCCTGGCATTCCCCTACACTGGGGCATTGAGCCTTCACAGGACCAAGGCCCTTTCCTCCCTTTGATGTCTAACAAGGCCACCCTCTGCTACATATGCAGCTGGAGCCGTGGGTCCCCCATGTGTACTCTTTGATTGGTGGTTTAGTCCCTGGGAGCTCTGGGGGTCTGGGTGGTTTATATTGTTGTTCCTCCTATGGGGTTACAAACCCCTTCAACTTGATTTTTTCTTGATATAATAAATGTTCAACAATCATCCTACTTGTAACTGTTACTAGTTTTTTTCAGTGAGAAATACAACCTCCATGTCCTTTTTGATATTCGATGTTTTGGCTAAAGTTAGAATCCAATTGCCCTTGAGATGATCTACTCGTGAACCTGTATTCAACCAGAGAGAAACAAAGGAAAGGCATACTATTTAATGTAGATACACATGACTCCGTAAAACATCATTTCTACCATCATTGGAGATTCTGCCTAACAAAGAAAATTACGTATATTGGAATATAAGCTTCCACAACATGTATTCTGTTTTTTTAAAACTAGAAAAGCCATTTACCCTGATGAAAATGTAATGAGAATTACATTTTAGAGAATCTATTTCAAAGTATTATTGAAAGTGCAAATAGCTAAAAACACTCCGGTCTTGCGGCCCCTGCCCCTCACGCATGCGCTTACCAGTACGTCCGCTTTCCCGCTCAACCCCTTCCCGTAGTCGTCAGTCGCAATCACTTGAAACTTGAAGTAGGATCTTCTCATATTGTGGAAGAGCATGGCTGTCTTGATGAGCCCTGTGTATGTTTCCACCACAAACCCCTCTTTGCCTTCTTTAATCGGCGGTATGATGAGTCTGTAGGCCATGGCGCTGTAATTTCCTGTGTCCCTGTCAGTGGCCTAGGAAGGGAAAACCAGGTGATAAATCATCAGTCAGAAAGAAGACAAAGCTACTGGAAAGTTTATTTCTACTTCCAAGGCAACCTGTGTAATGATAGCATAGTATATGTCTCCTAAAATTCCATTTTTCTGATTATCATTATGCATTTGCAGAAGATACATCTGCCTATCAAATAGTTTTTATCCCAATGATACTGGCTCTGGGACAGTTATTACAACACACAAGGAGCCAATCAATCAAGTTTTATGCATCTGTCAGGATGAGTTCCAATTTAGTTCCAAATGATGGGCATGGTGGAATCTATTGGTTACTTGAAGATCATCATGTGGTTGTGGGTCGCCCCCTTCCCCATCAAATATTATTCAGAAATATTTTTTGTAATTATAGATTTTTGTCTCTAATTTCTTTCATTATTATATTTTGGTTATGTTTTCCTCTCCTCCAACTCCTACCAGGTCCTTGCTACTTCTCCACCCACAAAACTTCACCTTCTCTTTCCCTCCAAAATAAAACAAAACAGAAACAAAAAAAGGAAAACCAAAACCAAACAAACCAATAACCAAAGTTTTGACATAGCATGTAGTCTAAGAGGCAGGAGACATAAAGAACTGTATACTGACATTATCAAATTAAAATAAGTTAGACATAGTTTTTCACAAACAGGTTTATGGATATAAGAATATATGCCAACCAGTTAATATTATAGCAAGATTGAGTATAATAAATGCTAACTGTTTTTTTTGTAATCCCCCTGATTAAATGAGGTTCCTAGTGCCAGGGAGTTATGGTGTACAGGCTTAAGGTTTTTTATCATTTAGGTATCAAAAGGGAATAACTAATCAGATTTTCCATTTTTTCTTAAAAATGGCTATAAGCAGAATATAATTACATTGGTTCTATGGCTTCTACTTAAGCAGAAGTTTTCTGGATCTCAGTTTCAGAATTATTTCAAAGTGAAATACTTTAGAAAGAAATGGTGTGGTCTGGAGGTGTTCTCTGGACTGAAGAGCACTGGCTGCTCTTCCAGGGGACTCGGGTTAGGTTCCCAGCATCAACATGATAACTCAGAACCATCTGTAACTCCAGTTCCTGGATCTGATGTTTTCATGACCTTTGTAGTAGGCACCAGGCATGCAAATAGTGCCTAACCATACATGCAGACAAAACACCCATACACATAAAATAAAAAGTATTTTTAAAAAAATGTATAAGTATTATTATATAAAAATTGAAAATAAATAAATAAACATATATCCAAATCAAAGACCAAAGTCCATGCAACTCAGTTAACTCTTGTACAGGTAGAAGAGGGATTTGGAATGGAAGCTGTGAACCTTCACATCACGTTTTCCACTTTTAATTTTGAGTGTGTAACATGAAAGGCCAAATGCAAGAGGAAAACAGGAAGGAGTGAATGCAGATAAGAAACACACTCTGTGACAGAGCATCTAAAGCTAATTGTTTTCCTAATTCTGTCATGCACTTTGTGTTTGGGGTAGTGGATAAATGCTTAAATTATATTAAAAACAGAACATATATTAAAAATTGTGGATAAAAGAATCAGACAATGTCACCAGGCTATATGTAAAGTATTCAGGATATACATCATTCAGAATTTCTGTTTTTCAGCATCTTCTATTATATGGTCATTCAAACTTTTTTCAGCACTTAACCTAAAGCATGATGAAGTGCATGTTTTTAGTTTGCATTAAAACTCTGAGAACTATACCAAATTAATTTAATAGCAAGAAAAACAGTGCTAAGGAAGCTACTGGTCTAATTATAGAGAGTAGCTATGTCTAATAAAACATCCTCGGTGATGATAAAGATCATCTCAACATGTTGTGATCCTTGCAGCAGAAATCAGCCATATATGGCCAGTGAGAATTTTAAATGAGGCTTAGGTGGCAAAAGAACCAGGATTCTCACTTAATCAACTGAATTACAGAGTGTTAGTGCTGGTATACAAACAATGACAATAACAAATAATAGCTCACATATAGTAAGTATAGTGTAAAATCGACTAGGCTTCAGGCTTTATATATACCCTGAACATGTCAATCATTTCAGGATAGCCCCATCTGTACAACAAGGAAACTATCTTATAATAAATAGCACAGATACTTCAACTCAAGATTAAAAACAAACAAACAAAAAACTAAAACAAAAACTAATTACAACTCCTCTAAGTTGCAGTCATGGTTAATTCTGGTTGCCAATATGACTGGATTTAGAATTACCTAAGAGCCAAAACTATGGGCGTGGCTGTGGGGTCATTTCTAGAGATGTTTAACAGAGAAGGGGAGATACTCCCTAAACGTGGGCCGTACAATTCCCTAGACTAGTGTCTCAAACCTAAGAAGATAGAGAGAGGGAGGAAGCCATGCAGACACTAGAATCCATCTGTGTGACTGCAGATGCAATGGGTGTGACTGCGCCATGGTCCTGCTGCCACGCCTTTCTCGGCATGATGGGCTTCATCATCAAACTGAGAACCTAAGTGAGTTCTTTCTTACTTTGCTTTCATCATTTATTTCCCGCCAGCCATGGCATAACTCCAGTCGCTAAGATTCCTCGGCGTGAGGAGGGTATGGCCGCTACTTCAGCTCACTCACTCTTGTGATCTGATGTTCTGCATGGCACAATGGGGTTTGGGCATTGGTGTCACAGGGATAAGATTTCAATTAGCTTTCCATTCTCCGTGACAGGAGAAAGGACGGGCAATTAAAGTTAACCTTTCAGAGCACTGAACTGTGACGGCTTTATTCGTTTCACGGAGAAAAGCATAAGACAAAAAAAGTGTTCGCAACTAAAATTAAACTCAGAGTCTAAACCAACTAGCCTGAGACATGACGGTCCATACTCTGAGTGCATTTGCTCTTAGTGTCCAATCAACCAAAGAGGCTTGGACCAGGGGCTGGGACGATGGTTCAGTTAGCAAAGCTATGGTCTTGCAGGCATGAGGGCCTGAGTTTGAGTTCTAGATATCACATAAAAAACATCTGGGCATGGCTAGCCAGGGAACTCCAGGGATTCTCCTGTTTCTACCCCCCCTGCCAGCCTGTCTAGCCTACTTGGTGACTCCAGGTCAGTGAGAGACTCTGAAAATGAGTAACACCAGAGGCACAATACCTCAGGCTGCCTTCTGGCTTCCATGTGCACACACACACACACACACACACACACACACACACAGGCATACTCCTACATATACATAAGCACATGGTGCACCCAGCACATACAAACATACACAAATAGATTTGATTTTGATGCATCCAACCTTTTGATTAGCATTAAGACTTCACTTCAAGGAAATAATTTATTGTTAATGCAAACTTTGAAATATAATAGCCATGCCTACCGTATATCAAGTTAGGAGTGTACAGAGCAATAAGTTTTTGAAAAATATGCATAACTCCCCAGCCATTCATGTCTACATTCATGCCTCAGTCACGCCCATGCACCTCAGGGAAGCCACTTGACCTGGTTGTCTTGACCTGGCTGAATTATTGCTTAGCTTTGCTCATTTTCAAAGTTTATAGATAGATTCAGCACAAGTCCTACTTTATGACTCAAGTCTTTCACTAAGGTTTGTGTTGTGAGGCTCAATCCTGTTTAATATGAAGACAAACGCTAGCGACACATTGAAATTTACATAGGAAGGATGGTTACTATACAATCCTAGCAGTTGTTTGCTATATTAAGCTAACTCACCCAGTTCCTACTAACTTCCTATTAAAAAGAATTTGTTTTGCTCCCTAATTTATTGCGTGATGAAAACTACAACACAGTCATATTTCATAGTAAATGACTTGAGATGTTTCTGGTAGTAAGCTTTTTCTGCAGCAAAATCATCATTTTATATGAAACCCAGAAATGTCATTCTAGAATTTTGCATATTATGGCCATAAAAATAGTAGAATTGAAGTACAGCTTTTTAAGAGAGCAGGTAGATACTGGAGTCCCTGATGCTCTGTTTTTGTGTGTTGTGCAGTTTTGCCTGCTTCCATGTCCTCTTTCAAGGGACACTATACTCAGCAGTTTAACCATCTCACTTCTGGAGGTGCTCACAGAACAGCTGCTAGGAGCTTGTGGATTTTGGGGGTGCCCTCCTCTCTCTAACAAGCACATAGAGTTGAATGAGAGTCACCTATAGAGGTCAAGTAGGAAATTCCAGCAGCTGCTTAGCTCTGGAGCAACACCCAATGTGCCCAAGTTCAGTTTAGGACCCTATGTTCTCTGAGGGACGTGAGTCAGACAGCTTAAAGCACATGCCTCATAGTCACACACAGACAAGGACCAAATGTTCTCATGGAGGAACTGATAAAATATGACGTGTTTAAATACATACTGACTCACATCCAAAGTGTCAGCCACAAAACTCAGTGCACAATTTGAAATCTGGGTTAGGATGTACAAAGGTAGCGTGTAAAAATAATTTTTAAATCCATTTCCCTTACAGCCCCTTAGTTACCATTCATAGTGATTCTGAGACTAATTAGTTATTATTAAATACCTAGGCCATAAGCTTTGGCTCATTCCCTTTGATTAGCTCATAACTTATTTAATGTAATTAAACTATTCTATGTCTACCATGTGGTTAGTTACCTCTCCTCCTGCTCGCTGGTTCCTTAGAGTCTCCTCAGCATCTCCCTGTTGGTTTACTACTGTCTTCTTGGTCTGTCTAGCATCTCTCTTTTATCTCTTACTATTTCTCAGAATCCTCCTTCTTCCTGCCAATGTCCCACCTCCCATTCCTGACTCAGCTCATTGGCCATCGGCTGTTTTATTGGCAGGTGATGTTCATAAGAGATTCTGTCTACAGCACAAACACCTTATCATTGAGTGCACCATCACTGTCTACTTTCTGCTTTGAGTGGTTCTAAATAGATTTTGTTTGCTTACTCTTACATTTTATTTTAGGATGAGGGAGACTTCAGTAAGTCCCCCCTTCGAAACTCACTTTTAACTTCTATTTCTTATCTGTCAATGAGATGAATTATGTCCAACGAATGTTATTGTAAGTATCATATATCTATCTGCTACATTATGGTTGTGATGTGCTGAAAATTATGTTTATGTAATTATATTTAATGGCCAAGAACAGCATGGCCATTAGAGATTCTATTAGTGTTGTTAAATCTGTAGTACAATAGCAAGAAGAGTTTGCTTTTCTAAAATAGGTTTATATCAATAAATACAAACACTTAAGTACTCAAAACCTTAATTTAGACTAGTCATTTTAGACATATATGATTATAACTCCCTTAAAATGTAATAGATTAATAATTAATTTCTTATTGAGGTCAGGGTTTATATACTTGGTTTTCAAAATCATCTTTGATTTTATTTATATTTTCTTGTTTTCCTTGTCTCCGGATCCCATTTGTCTCAGTCTTCCAAACCTTCTTCCTTAACTGAAACCTACATACTACATACAGAACAAACTCTCCCCTCGTTACTGACTCCAAGGATGTCAGTATCTAGTTCTCTGTTTTCCTCTTCAACTTCTTTCTTCTTTTAAAGTACAGGTTTCATGTAGATGGCATTCTTGGCTATTTATCTTCAATTCACAGGCTAGTGACTTTCCTAGATCAGTGAACTGCCTGATCGCTGCTCTAGAGCTGAATCCCATGGAGTCCTCCGCCCTAGGGAAATGCCCTGTCTCAGGAAGATTAAGCCCCAATGCATACGCTTCATAGCACATTGCCCTCATCACAGCTGAACCTCAGATGCGAGTGAATTTTCATGTTTGACCTCTCCCTTGAGACATTAGGCTTGGAATTCCTGTCCTCCTCTGCTCCCCCGTCAAAGTAACAATGTGGTTATTTTGTCTTTGTCCCTTGGATCAACAGAATTATAAGTTTAGACCATATGACTGAAGATGGAGAATTTCAACAATCAGGAAGATGTGTATGATCATAAGCGTACCATCTGAATTCCAAAGTGTGCTTTTGCTTCATTTAGAAAATCTTTTCTTGAGATTTTTGTATATATTAGATATTAGCCCTCTATCTGATGTAGGGTTGGTGAAGATCCTTTCCCAATTTGTTGGTTGCCATTTTGTCCGCTTGACAGTGTCCTTTGCCTTACAGAAACTTTGTAATTTTATGAGGTCCCATTTGTCAATTCTTGATCTTAGAGCATACTCTATTGGTGTTCTGTTCAGGAACTTTCCCCCTGTGCCCATGTCCTCAAGGGTCTTCCCCAGTTTCTTTTCTATTAGTCTCAGTGTGTCTGGGTTATATGGAGGTCCTCGATCCACTTGGAGTTGAGCTTACTACAAGGAGATAAGAATGGATCAATTTGCATTCTTCTGCATGCTGACCTCCAGTTGAGCCAGCACCATTTGTTGAAAAGGCTGTCTTTTTTCCACTGGATGGTTTCAGCTCCTTTGTTCAAAGATCAAGTGACCATAGATGTTTGGATTCATTTCTGGGTCTTCAATTCCATTCCCTTGATCTACCTGCCTGTCACTGTACCAATACCATGCAGTTTTTAACACTATTGCTCTGTAGTACTGCTTGAGGTCTGGGATACTGATTCCCCCTGGAGGTTCTTTTACTGTTGAGAATAGTTTTAGCTATCCTGGTTTTTTTCTCTTATTTCAGTTCTTTCTAACCCTATGAAGAACTGAGTTGGGATTTTGATGGCCCCAGAGAGCCAAATAACCCTATTAAAAAATGGAGTACAGAGCTAAACAAAGAATTTTCACCTGAGGAACTTCAAATAGCTGAGAAGCACCTTAAAAATGTTCAGCATCATTAGTCATTAGGGAAATGCAAATCAAAACAACCCTGAGATTTCACCTTATACCAGTCAGAATGGCTAAGATTAAAAACTCAGAAGACGGCAGGTGTTGGAGAGGATGTGGAGAAAGAGGAACACTTCTCCACTGCTGGTGGGAATGCAAGTTGGTACAACCACTCTGGAAATCAGTCTGGTGGTTCCTCAGAAAACTGGGCATAACACTTGCGGAGGACCCTACACTACCACTCCTGGGCATATACCCAGAGGATTCCCCAGCATGCAATAAGGACACATGCTCCACTATGTTCATAGCAGCTTTATTTATAATAGCCAGAAGCTGGAAAGAACCCAGATATCCCTCAATGGAGGAATGGATACAGAAAATGTGGTATATTTACACAATGGAATACTACTCAGCAATTAAAAACAATGAATTCATGAAATTCTTAGGCAAATGGTTGGATCTGGAAAATATCATTCTAAGTGAGGTAACCCAATCACAAAAGAACACACATGGAATGCATTCACTGATAAGTGGATATTAGCTCAGGAGCTCTGAGTACCCAAGACACAATTCACATATCAAATGACTCCCAAGAAGAAGGAAGGAGAGGTCCCTGGTCCTGGAAAGACTTGATCCAGCATTGTAGGGGAGTACCAGGACAGAGAAGTAGGAGGGGGTTGATCAGAGAACGGGTGGAGGAAAGAGGGCTTATGGGACTTTTGGGGAGGGGGATCTGGGAAAGAAAAAAATCATTTGGAATGTAAACAAAGAATGTAGAAAATTAAAAATTAAAAAAAGAAGATATTTTCTGTAAACAGCTACTTGTCTCACATCGATAACTTAGCCCGTTTGTTTCCGTGCATCCTCTTTAGCCTCCTCTAGAGAAGTGCACATTCTACTTTACATGGAATTTCAGGATATCAAGTGTGACATTCCTCAGCCATTCATCTTGGGAGTAAAATATCTTCACCTGTGCGTCTGTCCGCTCTTACAATCTAAGAGTTGCACCCGGCCCTCCTCTCCCATCAAAGGCACACGTGCAGTGATCAGAGCCACTCCCAGGTCTCTGCACGTGAAATGTGCTATCATTACCCTGTCACTTTAACCTTTTCCTCTTAAAACTATAAAAGCACATTTGTCTTCTCCATTAAGACAAAGCTTTTACTCTGATGCTAACTGCACCACTTTACCTATTTTTATAGTTCAATTCTCTACCATCCCTTTCAAGCGTTCCTTACCTCCACCTCTTCATTGAAACATAGCCAGACCCATGCCTCTCCGGAAAGAGCTAACGTTATTAAGTAGGGCTTCAAATGGAGCTTAGGCTCAGATCTAGCAGTCTGTGCTCTTGTGGGGCTGGTGTAGATAGCACAGATGTACATGTCACTGTTAGCTAACATCTGCCAGTCATTCAGAGTTTCCAGTGCTGTGTGACCACCTCACTCACACTGTCTCACAGTCAGTCTATTGTTATTTTTCAAGTGAATGAGGGAGGTCACAGAGACCAGTAAACTATCGATAATCATATAGGCATGCAGTAACCCAGCAGCATGGGCCTTACTCTATTTGCACGCAATCTAATATGTCAGAATACCTGAGATTTAAAACCCATGGAGAAGAACAGAAAACATAGGATAAACCATTCTAAGATTTTTTCCTTAGATGCAAGGAGATAAGAAGAAAAATAATAAATGCAATGCCAGAATCTAAGTGCCCATGTTTCTTTCAAAGCTGGTATGTTGAAAATGCTCCAATTGTGTGGTGTATGAAAGCTGCCTTTTGGATAGTGACTGGTGCAAGAGGGTCGAGCTTATAAGAGGGTCCCTTTACCCACTTATGACATGTAAAGACTTATTACAAAGACAACAATGTAGGAGACAGGGTGCCTTAGTCAGAGTTTCTATTCCTATATAAAACATCACGGGGAGGAAAGGGTTTATTCAGCTTACACTTTCACATTGCTGTTCATCACCAAAGGAAGTCAGGACTGGAACTCAAGCAGGTCAGGAAGCAGGAGCTGATGCAGAGGCCATGGAGGGATGTTCCTTACTGGCTTGCTTACCCTGGCTTGCTCAGCCTGCTCTCTTATAGAACCAAAGAATACCAGCCCAGGGATGGCATCACCCACAAGGGGCCCTCCCACTCTTGATCATTAATTGAGAAAATGCCTTACAGCTGGATCTCGTGGAAGCATTTCCTGAAGGGAGGCTCCTTTCTCTGTGATAACTCCAGCCTGTGTCAAGTTGACACACAAAACTAGTCAGGCCACAGGGATTAGGTCCTAAGAATCTGCTGAAACCTCATTATTAGTGATTAGGGAAATGCAAATCAAAACAACCCTGAGATTTCACCTCACACCAGTCAGAATGGCTAAGATTAAAAACTCAGAAGACAGCAGGTGTTGGAGAGGATGTGGAGAAAGAGGAACACTCCTCCACTATTGGTGGGAATGCAAGTTGGTACAACCACTCTGGAAATCAGTCTGGCGGTTCCTCAGAAAACTGGGCATGACACTTCCGGAGGAACCTACAATACCACTCCTGGGCATATACCCAGAGGATTCCCCAGCATGCAATAAGGACACATGCTCCACTATGTTCATAGCAGCCTTATTCATAATAGCCAGAAGCTGGAAAGAACCCAGATGTCCCTCAATGGAGGAATGGATACAGAAAATGTGGTATATTTACACAATGGAATACTACTCAGCAATTAAAAACAATGAATTCATGAAATTCTTAGGTAAATGGTTGGATCCGGAAAATATCATCCTAAGTGAGGCAACCCAATCACAAAAGAACACACATGGAATGCATTCACTGATAAGTGGATATTAGCCTAGAAACTTTGAATACCCAAGACACAATTTGCATATCAAATGATTCCCAAGAAGAAGGAAGGAGAGGGCCCTGGTCCTGGAAAAGCTTGATCCAGCATTGTAGGGGAGTAACAGGACAGAGAAGAAGGAGGAGGTTGATAATGGGTGGAGGTACAAGGGCTTATGGGACTTATGGCGAGGGGGGAACCAGGAAAGGGAAAATCATTTGGAATGTAATCAAAGAATATAGAAAATAAAATTTAAAAAAAAAAGAATCTGCTGAAACCTAAGTTGCTAATGAAAAAACCCAGGAGAAAGAATGTATCTTGCATGTAGGTCTCTTAGTTATAAATGTCAGAATGGACAAGTATAATATCTAAATCTTATTATTTACTTAATACTTTTAAAAATTTTGTTTATTTACACTCCATGTTTTATTCTCACCACCACCTTCCACATTCCAACTGTTCCGCATCCTATTCCTCCTCCCCACCTCTTGTCTCCATGTGGATGTCCCCAACCATGACCTCACCTGACCTCTAACCTCCCTGGGGCCTCCAGTCTCTTGATGGTTAGGTGCATCATCTCCGAATGAACACAGACCCTGCAGTCTTCTACTGTATGTGTGTGTTGGGGGTCTCACATCAGCTGGTGTATGCTGCCTGGTTGGTGGTCCAGTGTTTGAGAGATCTTGGTGAGTGCAGATTAATTGAGACTGCCAGGCCTCCTAAAGGATCTCCCTTCTCCTCAGCTTCTTTCAGCCTTCCCTAATTCAACCACAGGGGTCAGCTGCTTCTGTCCATTGCTTGGGTACAAATATTTGCAAATGACTCTTTCAGCTGCTTGATGGAACTTGGAATGCAGTCATGCTAGGTCCCTTTTTGTGAACGCTCCATAGCCTCAGTTATAATGTCAGGCCTTGGGGCCTCCCCTTGAGCTGGATTCCACTTCGGGCCTGTCGCTGGACCTTCTTTTCCTAAGGTTCCTTTCCATTTCCATCCCTGTAATTCTTTCAGCCAGGAACAATTATGGGTCAGAGTTGTGACTGTGGGTTGCCCCCCTCCCTCATTTGTTGTTCATTTTTATAGTGTATTATGTATCCGGGCAGTCCTTGGCCTTGCCATCCTTGCATCCCAGCCTCAAGTGCTGTGATTGTGGATGTGTACTGACTTGTACAGATGACGTGTCTGGCTAAGAATTGGAAAACCTTAATGGTGCCGGTGGTTTCTGCTTAGATGCCCTCCTTTTCCGTCTCCTCCTTCAGTATAATGAGTGGTGGGAGCAGGCAGCAGGGTGTGCTCATGGAAGAGGATTTAATAGGGCTCCCTTCCCAGAAAGCACAAGCCTCACTGTGAATGGAAGACTATCCCTCCCTTCTCTCCAGCTATGTGTCTGCTATTGTAGCAAGACTGCTTTGAGAGTTGCCTTAGCTTGAACCCTAACAACTGCAGCGGGTCAAGCTCACCCTGAGATCGCACTGTCAAATGCACCTGACCCCATTGAGGGTTGCAGTCTCTCTTCATGCTCTATCACATTACCCAAGGCAAGAGAAAAAAAAAAAAAAGAAATTGAAAGGTCATGTGGTCCTGGACTCTGCTTGAGTTCATGGGAATATCTGAAATCTGGGCATTTAAGACCAAAGACGGTCATTGAAACAAGGCTTAGGCTGCTGATGGAGTGATTCTTTTTCAAAAATCTCACCTCAAAATATATACCTCATGTAATCCTAGAAATTAATGGTTCAAGAGAGATTAAAATTTGAAGGAAAATAAATCTCAAAGAATAAATGAATATTATCAGGATGTTGAAGTAAAAAGAAGGGTCAAATTCAAAACTAGGAAATCTTTGGATATTTGAATAAGTAGACTTACTAGAAACAGATTTGATTACCCTTATTTTGGGAAACATATTAATTCTATTTATGTCTGTCTATCTGTCTATCTATCTATCTATCTATCTATCTATCTATCTATCTATTATTTTTGAGATAGAGTTTCACTATCTAGCTCTGGCGGGCCTGGAATTCACTATGTAGACCAGACTGACTTAAAGGCATAGAGATCATCTTGCCTCTGCCTGCCATGTTCTGGGATTCGAGGCATGTGCCACTGTACCCAACTAATTAATGGTGTTTAAAAGCCATGTAAAGAATGGGCAATGGTTGAGGACAAAAAAATTATCTTTTACACATGGAAGATTTCAATAAAAATCTCAATATAGGTAAATATTTTTAAAAATATAACCCATTACAAGTAGAAAAGGAATCCCTTTCTTAAAATTGAAGAAGATTCATAACTTTTTTCCCAAAAGATCCAGATACATAAATGAAAAGCATAAACCCATTTCATCATTGATTAGGTCATAAAAAGAGACCAGCTAGTAATCTTGGCTAAATTAATGTTTAAAACCTAAAACTGACTCATTGGAATGAATCATGTTTCCTTAAAGAGCAAGTATGTTTATCTTTATCAGGTTATTTATATGAAAAGGGTTACACCAGGTTCATGACCTAGTTGCAACTGACTCATCGGAATGAATCATGTTTCCTTAAAGAGTTAATATGTTTCCTCATCAGCTTATTTATAAGAAAAGGGTTACACCAGGTTCATGACCTAGTTACCAAGAGAAAGGAATGAGGCTGGTGATTAGATTTATTGCCTTTTGTGCTTTCTTCTGGCAAAAAGAGGAAAAGCTATGTCTAGAGTTGCTTGGAAAGAAGCCAAATTCAGATATTATAGTATGACTTGCCTTGATTATATTTTAAAATGAAAACTCAGACATGGGCAACCACTTACACTTCTCTAAGACCTCATCTGGAATTTTTAATGTGTACAGGTGCCTGACATTAAGAGACAACCGCCAAATAATTGCCTCTGTCATGCAGGGAATAGGTAAGACATTAATTTTCTAATAGCCGTGGTAACTGTTCCCCTCTGTTGCCTAAATGAATATCACAAACGCAAAAAAAAAAAAAATAGTGGAATAACTAGTGATGTCCTTAGAACTTCCAGACCTATTAAAGTCCAATAATGGGGCTTTAACTTCAACTCCTCAATTAGACCCATCTCAACCTTTAACAGTGCAGAAATCTTGCTTTTCCAGAGATAGAGCAAAAGTGATTTAAAATATAGGGCCAAAGCCTCCCGTTTCTCATCCATCCACCGATGTGAGCATCAAAGTGTGATTATTAGTGGCAAAAAGAACGGAGCATTGGCTTCTGAGAAATACTTTAACTTTACTCTTGTATTTTTAGAAAACATGAAGAAACTTTCACTTTAAAGTCCCTCCAGTCAATGTGCCCAGCAGCTGATAAAACCTGAATAAAGAAAAACCAAGGAGACTGATCTATTTACAGACCTATTCAAAAAATTTTGCAGAAAGTAAAAAAAGAAGAGGAGGAAATATTTTAAAATAGAAAAAAATGTATTCAATTTCTCATAAGAATTTAGTAAAAAAGTGACTAAGGAGGGATATTAGGACGCAATATTAAGGCTAATGTGTTCAGCCACTATAGAGTTAAATAAATGACAATTTAATATAATTAAATGTTTTTCAGGCTTTTATTGCCATCATCTAGGATAGAATTGGGATCCAGTTAGGAGCAGCTCTACCCATGGACAGCACATGGATGTTTGAGGCATGTTCCTTAGCATGCCTGTTCCCACTGAAGGGCCAATGCAAGTCAGAATAAAAACTGGCTTACAACGATGATATGTCTGCACTCAGAGCTCTAATTACACAATCTGGATAGGCTATCTAAAATTTGTTAACATTTTCTTAAATGTGTGGTATCAAAATCATCAGCATCAGATAAATAAGATCCTGACCTAAAGAAAACTACTTTGTTTTAAACAAAGAAACAAACATATACACATAATATTCTGATTACAGAAGGCACAATACAGAAAGGTAAGTATAACTTCTTTGTATATGTTAAGGTCTAGGTAAAATATTGAGGCCTAGATGGAACATTAACATCTAGGTAAAACGTTAAGGCCTAGGTAACTGTTACCTGGCTAGCCTGCCATTACAAAGAAACTTTCTCATAGGTTTTTGCTGTTACTAGGAAACTTTCTCATGCTCAAGTTGATTACACATCCTGTTATGTCCTGCACTCTTGGAAACCAGTCATGAAAGAAGTCAGTAGAACTGTTCTGTATAGTTACCACAAGAAGGCTGGACCCAAACTGACCACCCAGGAGCACTCCCTACACCTGTGTATAAGCTTTTACGGTATTTGCTTTCATAAGCCACTACTGGGATGGATCCCAACATAAGAAATTGTAAGACATCTATTTTGAGTGGGGGTTGAGTAAAGTTTAAGTTCCCAAGACCCCCTGGGAACAGACATCCTACTTAACAGAAACATGTAGGTGGGCAACTGACACTCTGGTTGGCAAATTAAGACAGATGTTGGACAAGACAAGTCTCCTGCCACAGTTGAATACCTCAATCAATGGGAACAGGATAAAAGTGCAACAAAGACATAGTCTTAAGGAAATGCCCTATCTATAAATCCTGACTGGGGGAATAACTTAGCATAGATGTTTGTAGATCTCAGGCTTAAAAGCTCTGTAGGATTTTAACTCAAAGTCATGGTCTAGTTCCTCAGTCTGAAGCATGGCCTTAATTGGGGTGTGGTGTTCAATAAGCCATCCCTATCGGACTGAGATTGGTGTCTGATCTCAGTTTATGCAGCAACTCCCAGACCCCAACACTGTATAGTAATTAAAATGTTTAATTTCTCTTTTCTTGTAAATTATTTCATAAAATAAACATTTTTACCTTGTGAATTCTCCTCACCATTATAATTATATAATCAAAATAAGGACTAATTAAAAACCTTCCCAGAAGCTCTCAAATGAATTTTGTTCTTTTTAGCTGTATAAAAATAAATCTATTTCTGCACTCAGCAGACATTTAGACAAGAGAAAAACCCCAGTGTGAACATTCTTTTTGAGAGATAAAGTGATTTTAGCCTATGTTTATTTTTAATAACAATATATTGATTTAATTGGACTTGTCACTGTTCTTACAGTGCTTAACCATTATTTTTAATAATTTATTTTTATTTTATGAACATTGATTGGTGTTTTGTCTGCATGTATGTCTGTGTGAGGGTGTCAGATCTCCTAGAGCTGAAGTTTCAAAAGAGTCGTAAGCTGCCATGCGGATGTTGGGAACAGCCCGTGTTCTTAACCACTAAGCCATCCCTCCAGCCCCATATTATTTGTGATTTTACTTCCTTATTTAGAGCAAGTTAAACCTCACACTCACATATTCTAACTTTCTGGTTGTTCCTTAGTCACAGTGAATTCCATCACTTTGATGAAACACCAGCTTAGTGTCTCTCACCCCATTCCTTTCTTCTGAATACAGTGCGTGGTTTGCTTTCTGTGTTTTCTGCACACAGTAGGTCCATCTTCATGGCTATGAGTTACATTTTCATAGTGATGCGTTCAGGACTTATTTTGGCTCACAAGTTGAGAGGACACAATCCGCCACAAGAGGGCAGACATCAAGGCAGGTGGGAGCATTCAGGTGGGACACCTCACCTCTTCATATCTCAAAGGAATCGTTTGTCTAAGAATTTCATGAATTTGAAACAATGAATTCATGAAATTCTTAGACAAATGGATGAAGCTGGAGAACATCATACTAAGTGAGGCAACCCAGTCTCAAAAGATTATTCATGGTATGCACTCACTGATAAGTGGATATTAGCCTAGAAACTTTGAATACCCAGGACATAATCCACAAATTAAATGATGTCCAAAAAGAATGGAGGAGTGGGCCCTGGTTCTGGAAAGACTCGGTGCAAGAGCATAGGGGAATTCCAGAACAGGGAAGTGGGAAGGGGTGGATGGAAGAATAGGGGGACGGAAGAGGGCTTATGGGACTTGCGGGGAGTGGGGACCCAGAAAAGGGGAAATCATTTGCAATGTAAATAAAAATAAATAAATAAATTTAAAAAAAGGAACCGGAAGTGGAAACTGGTCAGACAGGGGGATCTGGTTACCCAGCTTCAAAGTCCATCTCCAATGGATCCCTGCCTCTTGGAAGAACCATATTTGAAAGGATGGTCGTCCTCTTGAAACAGTGCCATCTGATAGTCCGCTGGGGATATTTCCATTCATATCCCATACTATCTGTATTGGCTGAGAGCTGCTTCTCAGTATCCTCTTGCTCTGTTCAATCTCAAGTCCTGACTCTATATGAACAGTCCACCAGAAAAAAAATCTGCATTCGGACTGTCCATTCCTCCAGCTCTTTCATGCTCTGCCAACCTAATGATGCACAATTCGGGGTTCTTTTGTTTATGCAAAAGTTAGGAGAAAGAAAAAAAAAACAACAACAAATAGCTCTACTTACAAGGAAATGAATAGCTGTCTGATCCCAGTTTACTATCCCAACTTCTTGCCTCATCTTATTTTTGTTATTGATGGTTTTCTTATGATAAAGAAACAGAGCAGACAGCTACCATATACCACAGAGAGACCCACAGCTCAGTAACAGCAATGAGTCACCTCACCTGGGTTAGTTTAGTTGACTATTAAATCAACGCGAATACACGGAACCAGCCCAATATTTATTAATGATACCTTTCTAATCATCTATACTATGAACCAGCCTATATATTACCTACATTTTTCTAATAATCCCTACAGTTTCTGGTTTCAATACTTTGAGTATTTTTTTATACTTAGTCTTATCTTGTAGACTGAAGAAATACTGGTTACTCCTAGATTCTAATCTGGTATAAATGGAGAGGGAGGGAAGAAAGGAGGAAGGGAGGGAAGGAGGGAGGGAGGGAAAGACTGAGGTTGATGGGGATCTGAATGCTTCCTTCACTCCCTTCAAGAGAGCTGCCTTCAGTTGCGTGTGTGTGTGTGTGTGTGTGTGTCTTTATTTACTATATTATGACTATGATACAATTACATCTCTTTATTACATACTTGATTTTGTTTTGTCCATGCATTTGATGGTAATGTCTTATCTTGTAAGGGGTATTTTGTTTACATATGTGCAGAAGAATGCCCCAGTGGATTCTCTATCAATATTTGGGGTAAACAAATATAAGCTTATGTCTATTAGTTATTGTTATTAGTTATCTGAAGTTAGGAAACTCTTTAGGAGTTAGGTCCTCCTGTATAAAATGGAGAACCAGTACAAATTGATATAGACTGGATTGGATATTGTAGATTTTCACTGGATTTTTGTGATTCTTAGTGTGTAGCACACATGTGAAGGGATGAATTATTCTTCAGTTAGTAATGCCTGTAAATCTGGGAACATTAGGACAATTTTTCTGATTTGTTCTTTCCATGTTATAAATGTCATTGTTTTGAAAATAAGCATATTAAATAATTGCTGAAGGACAATTTTAATTTCTAAAGAAACTTGACTTACTGATATATTTTAATAATGCCATATTGTTTGCTGGTTTAAATGCAAAAATACTTACATGGAGAGGATTTGCTACAATGTTACTGCAAAGGAAACCTGTGAATCAGTAACTCCTGGGGTTGGGTTCACTGTGGAGTCCTTGCGTCATATCTAAAAGCCTGAGTGTGAGCCTCAGCAGCCAATTTTAAACAACAGATACTGGAACATTTACAAATGCAAATCACATAGCTTGACCTTCCACCATTTAGCAAAATATGTTTTCATTGTTGGTGAATTTGTATCATGTTCATGTATAGAGATTTGAGCATTTTTCTCTTAAACACACACATGTACATGTATGTATTTTAAAGCATAGCTAGCTTTAAAAGATAACCTCTAATATCAGCACAAAGGAGGCTGAGGCAGGAGGATCTCCATGAGTTCAAAGTCAGCCTGGTCTACATAATGAGTTCCAAGACAGCCATAACTACATAGAAAAAGGCCCTGTCTCAGACAAAAACAAACAAACAGACAAGAGGACTTATATAGGAGGGGGGAACTGGGAAAGGGGAAAGCTTTTAGAATGTAAACAAAGAATATAGAAAATAAAAAAATGAAAAAAACCAAATATGCCTGTAATTTTGAATAAGAACCAAAGATTAAAATATATTCATATGTTTCAGCTCCTAAATTTAACAAACAAAATCAAATATGCTAAGAACCAAAGATTAAAAAATATTCTTATGTTTCAGCTCCTAAATTTAATAGACAAACAAAACCAAATATGCCTATAATTTTGAATAAGAACCAAAGATTAAAAATATTCTTATGTTTCAGCATAAATATTCAGAAAATATTCTAAATGTAATAGAAAATGAAGAGAATAATAATGCATTTGAATATTCAGTCTGAAATACAAATTTCTGTGAATCCACTCTGTTGATAATTTATTGCCTACCAATTAAATTAAATAACACAGAGTCTTATTACATAAAGAAAAACTTATTTGTCTTGGCTTTTACAGAAAAAAAAGAACATGTCAAGACAAATAGAATTCAATTTATGAACCTTTTAGTTTGGAAAATCAATGTAAATGTTCAAAACCACAATGAATCTAAATTGCTGCTCTGACACTAATGATGACCAAAAAAAACCTTCAGTGTCGTGAAAGTGACACTAATTGTAAAGAAGTTCCAATTCACAGGTTGGAATTGGACTATCTGTACACACGACACTAAAATGTGTCTCTTTGGATTACACAATGTGCAACATCTTAATACAAAGACCACATTTATCCAATAAATAAATAGCAGTGGCTATTCAAAATGTCCTTTACTTAAATTGGTCATATTTCAGTGCTTCTGTGTCTCTGTCTCTGTCTCTCTCTGTCTCTGTCTCTCTGTCTCTCTGTCTCTCTCACTCCTTCCCTCCCTCCCCCTCTTCCTGTTTCTCTCCATTTCCCTCTTGGAATTTGTATGGATGAGTGTATAAATACATATAGATACAAGTATACATCAACATAAATATTAGTTTTCTGTAACAATGTATTTTATATATTTGGCTACAAGCTAATATTTTCTACGTGGAAATAGCTGCAACACTGAAGTAAAATTATTATAAAATATTCTTTGATTGATTACACCCTACTTGAAAATACACTACCTGAAATTTGAGTATTTCTTAGCCACACTGAATGTACATTGATAACATTTCCTAGTGCAACCAGAAAATGACTGGGGATAAGGAAAAACCCATACCCAGAAAACAGAAAATAAGTATATATGAGAAAGAGCTTTTCTGTTAGAATAAATCTGATTCACTAATTTTGACAAATTATTAGACATTCAGACATTTTTGATCATAGAAATAAAGCAAGCAACAAAGTATTTTATTGGTGCGTGTACACATGCACGAGTACATGGGTGCATACATTTGTGTGTGCATATGTATGTATTTGTATACATGTCTGTATGTGCATGTGTGCATGTGCCTGTTCACACCTGTGTGTGCATATATGTGTGCATGTGTATATAATGCCTATAAATGTGCCTTGATGTGTGTGGAGGTCAGAAGGAACTTTGCTCCAGTTGGTTCCTCCTTCCATCATGTGGCTTCTAGAGACTGAACAATTTGGGACAAGCATAAGTTAGGACTGATCATTCTATCATTTATTACTTTTTGTCATATATTCTCCAAACATAGCTGCTTTGCATCTACTTTATAGACTTTCTTTCAAGTAGAAGTTTTCCATGCACTTGGACCATATTTATTCCCCCATGCACTTGCTTTAATTCCACTCCTTCTTTACCCTGTGTGAGTGTGTGTGTGTTATGGTTTTATGTATCTATAAAATTATTCTAGGCTCATAAATGTGACTGAACATTCACCACTTGTCTTTGCTACTTTAAAATAATTACTCCTAGCAACATCCATTGTTCAGCAAATTATGTAATTTCAGTCTTCCTTCTTGTTGGCTAAAATTTGAGGTGTGTGCTTACATTCTTGAAAGCAAAATGGAAGATTCCCTCTCCCGAATGCTCGCCAGTACCTGTTGTCATCTGCTTTCCTCGTTAGGTCCATTCTGACAGGGGCAAAGTATTAAGCCTTAAGTATTCTATTTTGGAGATATTGGGACTTTAATTTGTATTTCAAAAGAAGAGCATTGATTCCTCTCCCATATGCTGATTGGACATTTGTATTTCATCCTTTGTGAATTTCTCATTCATTAGCCCATCCTAGAAACTTTTAAAAAATTCTTTTTGATATTTAGTGGTTTGAGTTATTAAATATTTCAGAAGTATTCTCCTAGAAGAGGTTCAGAGTTTCTTACATTAAGGTGCTTAATACACTTGAATTAAATTTTGTATTAATTTGTATTAATAATGAATATGAGGCAAATGCAGGGGCCTAGGTTCATTTTTCTACATGTGGACATCCAGTTTTCTCAGCACCATTTGAAGAGGTTACCTTTTCTCCAGTGCACATGTATGTCATCTTTTAAAAATGATCAGATGGCTGTTCCTGTGTGGGTTTCCTTCTAGGACCACTGTTTTATATTATAAATATATCCACATATATTTATAAATATATATGAATATATATAAGTAAATATATAGAATATAAAATGTATATATGTATATACATGCATCTATCTTCATTCATCTATCAATATCTATCTTCATCCATGTATGTATGTGTGTATGTATCCTCTAGTTCTATCTATCTCTATCCATTCATTCAATCTATTTATCTATCCATTTCTGTCCATCCATTCATCTATTCCTATCTATTATCTATCTATCTATCTACATCCATCTATGTATGTATGTATATATGTATGTATCATCTATCAATTTCTACCTATCCATCCATTTCTTCCTTCCTTCCTCCCTTTCTCCCACCCTCTCTTCTTCCCTCCCTCCCTCCCTTTCTCCCTCCCTCCCTTTCTCCCTTCCTTCCTTCCTTCCTTTTCTTCTTCCTTTCTTCCTTCACTCCTTCATTTTCTTCCTTCCTTTCTTCCTATCTACATCCATCTATGTATGTATGTATATATGTATGCATGCATGCATCTATCTATCTATCTATCTATCTATCTATCTATCTATCTATCTATCTGCTTCTGTACCACTATTATATTGTTTTTGTTATTTTGGCTTCATGGTGTGACCTGAGATTAGGTATTACCATACCCCCAGAACTGATACTTTAGTTAAGGCTTGCTTTGGTCTGAGGGATCTTTTGTGTTCCTATGTATTTTGGGGTATTTTTCCTATATTTTGAAGGGTGTCATTAAAATATTGACTGGAATTGCTTTGACTCTATAGATCATGTTTCCACAGTCATTTTTATAAATATCAGTTTTGCTGTTTCTTGAGCAAGATGGATGTTTCTACCTTGTGTCTTCAATTTATTTATTTATTTTTGTTTATTATAAGTCTCTTCCTTCGCTAGGTTTAGTGTTAAGAAGTCTACTTTGAAGATACTGTGAATAGGATAGGTTTTCTAACTTTCTCACAATATTCATTATTGGTATATAAAAAATATACTTCTTTCATATTTAGATTATGTATCTTGCTATTATTGAAGATATTTTTCACTTGGAAGCATTGACTTGTATTAGATTAAACTGTCCACAAATAGGATTTTTTCTTTCTAGCTGAGATTTCAAGGATGGTATGTTGAAAATAGTATCTTTCCTAATTTTAACGGAAATGTACTGAATTTCCCCCCTTTATTATTATGTTAGCTATGGATTTTCTGTTTTATGGTATTTACTATGTTGATGTATGCCCTTCCTCTTCTTGATTTCTTCCAGGCTTTTATCATGAATGTATGTTGGGCTCTATTGATTTTCTTTTCTGCATCTATTGAGATGATTGTGTGATTTTTGTCATTGGGTTTATTAATGAGATATAATATATTAATTCCTTGCATTGAACTTTCATCCTTGGGATAAAGTTCAGTTGGTCACAGGGAAGGCTTTTTCTGACTCATTCTTGAACGTAGTATACAACATATTACAACACTTACCCTGGAAATTAGCCTTTTCTTTTTCTTTTATTGTCAGCTCCTGTCTGATTCTGATATGAGTGCAACACTGGCTGTGTGAAATGATTTTGATGTGATCCTTCCATTTCTATTTTGTCCAGTAACTGGGGAGAATTTTTTTAGAATTCTGAAGAACTCAGCTGTGAAGCCACCACCATAGCCTGGGGAACAAACTCAGTGCTTATTATGAGCCTGTTTATATCACTTCTATACGCTTTGTTTAATCCAGGAGGCTTAAAAATTATGTGTCTGAAAAATTAACCATTTTTTTATATTTTGAAATTCATTAGACTACAGGTTTTCATAACAGGCCTTAATCATCCCCTGGATCTCACAGCTGTCTTCTGAAATGTCTTATTTCATTTGTAATTGTATATTTTGGGTCTTCTCCTGCCTTTGATTAGTTTGGATAAGAGCTTGCTAATCTTGCTTATCTTTTCAGAGAAGCAACTCTGTTTTGCGGATTCTGTTCACATCCATTTCATTAATTTGTGCTTTGAGCTTCACTGTCTCTGCCAGCCTACTTAAGTTTGCTTGTTCTAGACTTTCTAAAACCTTGAGAGGTTATTATTATTTATTTCAATTTTCTATGACTTTTCATTTCAAACTTCTATGACATTTTCATTTCATATTTTGTAATTTTTTGGCATTTATAGATAACATACAGATACATTATAGACATAGAGATAATGTAATATAGATTAATAGATGAACTTTTTTTAGAGCCAATTTTAAACACTGTACTTCACTGTCCAAAAGAAATTAGATGTTAGAGAGATGCAATGGGAGAAACTAAAAGAGACAAACAAGCCAGCAGATGCAGATGTGCCAACTCCAATTCCTGAAGACCCGGACCTTGGAATAGTTAGGAGACACAGAAGCAGATGTGTTGTGTAAACTAACAGGGGGAAAAAGTCCACCAATGGGATATTACAATTGTAAATTTCCATTGTCAAGTTTTGATTTGCCCCACAGAGAGGATTTGCTGACCTGTTTTCTATCTAGCTGCCTTAGACTGACGGGCTTGTTATGCTGTAAACATTAGAGGGATCAGCTGGCAATGACTCAACGCTGAGGACGGTAATGAACAAAGAGAAGGGACAGCAGATCACAGCAGAGGAAAACCTGGGAGAACACAAGACAGCCTGAGGATGCAGAGGATGTTGTACTTGTCTGAACCTGTTACGCATGGGTTTCTTTTAGTTTTTGTATAATAATAAACCTGTCCTACATGTGGCCAGTCCTGAGCCACAGAAAGTACAAGAAAGAACAAAACATGAGCCTGAAGAGAGCTTGTTCTTGACACCAAGGTAGAGATGCATTTGCTGAGAAAATGGACAGGATTATGAGATGGGCTGAAGGTTCCCTGTTTCACTGTGAGAAAATTCTTGCATTGGATTGACAAATTTTTATCAAAAGCTACTATCTAGGGACTGGTGGGGAGGGTGTGGTAAAACACTTGCCAATAGAGAGTGAGGGCTGAGTTGGGTCCCAGCTCCCATGTAAAATCCAGGCACGGGTACATACATTTTGTAAATCTAGTGCTGGGAAAACAGAGACAAGAGAGTTCCTTGATCCCACTTGGCAGACAGGTTAGCGAAACTGGTGAGTTCAGGTTTATGAAGGAACTGTCTCCAAAAATAAAGTGAAGAGAAACTGAGCAAGACAACCAATACTGATCTATGGCCACTACATGCTCAATGCATCTAACAGGCAGCCATGCGCGCGCGCGCACACACACACACACACACACAACACACACACACACAGCGGCACACACACATGCTCGCACACACATGCCTATACACATGCTAGCATGTATGCGCACCCCAATCTAATACTGCTCATTATTTTCTTGTCAATGCGCATTATTAGAATCTAATGTGAACTGGAATAAACAACTAGTCTTTTCTATGTCTCCTTTTCAAGACAAAGCAGGACTTAAATGTGGCAGGAAATGAGTTCAGAATAACCTTGTTTGCAGTGCAGCTCCAGTAGCTGAGCTCTGGGCCTGTAATTCACCATCCTAATGGCGTGTACTGCTAAGCAGATACTCATCAACGCGGCTGAGATGTGGACTTTCTGCATACTTCTGTGTTTCTCATTAGATGTCCCTAATTTCCTTGATGATTATTTCTGTAATATGCAATTAATATGCACGGGATGTGGCAGGAAACATTCTGCAGTGATTCACTAGTGAGAGAAAAGATTGTTTTGTCTCCCAAGTTTTTATAGATAATTCATCTCACGATTATGAAGACTACTTTTTATGCTGTTCAGGACTTTCTATTATACCTTTACTCTGAATAAACAGCCTTTTTTTCCCCACCATGCCATCTATAGGGGAAGATATAAGGCTTCTTTTAAAAACACTTAAACTGATGCTATTTTCTTGTTTAGAGTTGTTTGATATTTTTTTTTTTGTTGTTTGTGCAAGACCCATACACACTTTTTGCATCCACTGACAGGTCCTTTTGTACCAACTCTGACACTCCACTCCCTACCCAAGCTTCTTCCCAGGTCTGCCTCCAGGGTCCAGCCTGGGGAGTATCCCTGACCTCCTTCCGCATCCATGCTTTTCCACCAAACCATTAGCTTTAGCTTAGAGCTCATGGTCAGTACACCCGTCCTAGTCTGGCCTTTACTTGCCCTCAATGCAAAGGAGCATCTTGGGCCAGAATGCCAAACCACAGGACTTTCCATATTTCCCACATCATATCCAGCCTTTACACTCAGATCTATGTGCCCCTATTATCAAGACTTGGAACAGGAAGCACATCCTGAATTCCAGCCCCATCCAGTCTGCCCACCTGACTTCATAACATCCAAAACATTTGCAACCTACAGACCTTACACAACAACCCTATGTATTTTCTCTTTGCCCAAAATGCTTTATCCATAACAAACTCAGAACCCACAAAGGAAAGCCATATGCCCAGATCTCATCACAGGAATACCAACAGTAACAGGAAAGATCAAGCCGGTATCTCTTCTTTGAAATGGGCCAATCCTGTTAATGTGCTTGCAGATACAATTATCTAGATGAATTCCAGGATACAGGATTTAAAAGAACAATCATAAACCTCCTCAAAGAACTCAAGGAGTTTGAAGACAACATGAAGAAAGAAGAAACAGCTCAATCAAACGAAAGAAACAAGGAAACAAATGTCCAAGTGATGACCAAGAAAACACAAACAAGGCAATGATGAAAATGAAGATAATATTTCAATACTTGAGAATGGAATCCAATCAGGAGATATGAACATATAAGAATACAAGCTGAGGCCGTCATATGGGTCCCAAACAACTGGAGTGGAGGCTATCCCATAAGTTCTTGCCTGTACGTGGGATGCGTTCTAGTAGCTGGGCCACCTCGTCTGGCCTCAGTGGGAGAAAAAGTGCCTAGCCTTGCAAAGACTTGAAGTGCCAGGGTGGGGAGGATACCCAGGGGAGGCATGCCCTCAGAGGAAAAGGGGATGGGTGAGGGGGAGGGTCAAGTGCTGTGGGAGGAGTGACTGGGAGGGGAGCAGTGAGTGGGGTGTAAAGTGAAGAAGTGCAAAAAGAAGAATCAAGCAGAAAACAGAATATCATTTCTCAAAGGTAAAATAGACAATACAGATCGAAGAAGCAAAACACATGAAAAATTACCACACATACAGAAACACACACACACACACACATGGTATATATACAACAGTCTCTGTATCCATTCTTCTTGGTTTAACATTCAGTCAACACACACACACACACACACACACACACACACACACACACACATGCACGCGCACACACACACACACACACAAGGGTGGGCTTGGGAAGACACATGTGAAAGAGATAAACAAGAAACATGAGGAACTATGACAAACAACTCTAACAGCATTATAGGCATAGACGAGGAGGGGAATCGCAAGTCAACGGCAAAGACCAGATCTTCAACAAGATTATAAAAGAAAATCTCCCCAAACCAATAGAGAAACACCTATATAAGAGCAAGAAGCACACACACCAATAAAGACACACCTACACAAAAGCAAGAAGCACAGAGAACTCAAAACAGACCAGACAGGGAGAAGAAGTTCACATGGTATATCAAAGAAAGCAGTACACTGAAAACTGCAAGAGAAACAAAAGAAGGCAAGTTACATATAAGTGAAAACAGAATATTGTGGGTTTCTCAATGGAAGCTTTAGAAACCAAAAGAATGCATCCCAAGTCCTAAAACCATTAACAGTCAACCTAAGCTAATAAAACTAGCAGACCTATTTGACATATTTGAAGGAGAAAGAACAACTTTCCATGAAGTAAACATCCCAAATATTTTTGACAAAGTAAACCTAAGGAAAATATAGGAAGCATTATTTGAAACTGAAGAACAGAAGGAAATAGCAAAGAAAGCATGGAAGGAAATAAGAAGCCATAACTATTGAAAGACAAAATACTTACTGAGAACACCAACAACTACCCTAAATATCAACAACACAATGACCACAATTAGCACTTTTCAATAGTAACCTTAAATATCAGTGACCTCAACTCTCCAATCAAATGATAAAAACTGACTGAATGGATGGAAAAAATCTCTACCCATCTGATGCATATATAAATACATCATAGTTTTAAAGATAGGTACTCTCTGGGAGAAAAAGGATGGACAAAAGTACTCCAGCCAAATGGGACCAAGAAGCAAGCAGGCATCTGTATACTAATATTCTACAAAATAGACTTCAATCTAAAACTACTCAGAAGACATAAAGAGGGACCCTTTATCCTTACCAAGGGAACAGTTAACCAAGAAGATATTACTATCCTAAACATAGATGCAGCAAACTCTGGGGTGCCCAATTTTATAAACAAGCACACAAACAAAAATTACAAGATTTAAAAACATAGATTAACATTAATTCATCAAGAGTAGGTGATCTCCATATCTATATTCTCCAATAAACAGAACTTCTGGATAAAATATATATATATATATCAAAATTGACACACATATAATATGTATGTATGTTTTGACATACATACGTAATAGAATTAACAGATATCTATAGTTTTTTTTTTTACCCATACATTAAAGAACCACATTTTATTCAGCAGCCCAAGGAATCTTTTCTGAAACAGACTACTTCCTCCGACACAAAACAAATATTTACAAATTCCAAAGATTAAAATAACTCCCTATATCCCATTTGACCACAATATAATAAAACTTAAAATTGACAGAATAAATATCTAGCAAATAAACAAATCCATGTAGATTAAATAATTTTATTTGATAATGAATAGATCAAAGACAATATCAAGAAATAAAAATAAAAGAACTTTCTAGAATTAAATGAAAATGAAAACAATGCAACAAACCCTCTGGGACACAGTTATGACACTCCTACAAGAGAAATGTAGATGCGTGCACGCGCATGCGCACATAAAATCAGAAAGAGCACAAGGAAATGCCTTAATAATAATGCAACTCAAAGGTTGGAAAAAACTGAAACAAACTAAATACTAACCCAATTCATGGCAAGAAATAACAAAATGTCAGAGCAGAAATCAGTGAAATAGAAACAAAACTATCATCAAATCTGAGACCTGGCTCTTTGAGACATTAAGCAAAACTGACAGACCCTTTGCACAACTAGTAAAAAGAAAGAAAGCAATGACCCACACTAATTGAATCAGAAACAAACAGGGAAACATTATGATAGATACTCAAGAAATTCACAGTATTTCAAAATATTTCAAATACCTGTATTCCAGTAACCTGGAAAAACCTAAAAGAAATGAATGCGTTTCTAGGTCCAGCCAAACCACCAAAATGAGGGCAAGGTGTTAATGCCTTGAACAGAGCCATAACAGATGAAGAGATTGAAATAGTACTAAAAGGAATTTCAGCTAAAAAAAGTTCAGGATCAGGTGGATTCACAACAGAGTTCTACCAGACATTCAAAGAAGATGTATACCCAGTTCTAGAACTATTTAAAAAGAAGGAGAAAAGAAAGAAAGAAAGAAAGAAAGAAAGAAAGAAAGAAAGAAAGAAAGAAAGACAGATAGACAGACAGACAGAAGGAAGGAGGGGGAGAGAGAGGAGAGAGAGAGAGAGAGAGAGAGAGAGAGAGAGAGAGAGAGAGAGAGAGAGAGAGAAACTTCCAAACTTCTACAAATCTAGTGTTACCCAAGCCAGGTTAAAAACAACAACAACAACAACAACAGAAAACTATAGTCTGGTATCTCTGGTGAACATAAATTAAAATTTTTAATTTAATCAACAAAATATTTGCAAACAAGACATACATTATAAAGATTATATACCATATCTAAATTAGCTTTATCCTTGAAATGCAGAGATAATTCAATATACAGAAGTTGATCATCTAAATATATGCAGAAAAAAGCCTTTGATAAAATCAACCACACTTTCATGATAAATGTCCCAGATAATGGAGGGCTAGAGAGAACATACCTCAGCTCAATAAAGCTATATATGAGAAACCCACAACCAACATTATCATAAATGGAGAAAACCTGAAGCGGTCATACTGAAGCCATAGGGGTGTTCAGTATCCCCAATGCCTTTGAACCCTGTACTTGAAGAACTAGCTAGAGAAGAGAAGAAAATTAAAGGGATATATATAGAGAAAGAATTTATCAAACAATGCCTATTTGCAGGCAATATGATATTATATAGTAGAGATTCCAAAATCTCTATCAGAAAACTTCTAGAAACAATACATTCAGCAATGTGGCAGATCATACAGAATCAATGTGCATAAACCCAGAAACTGGAAACAACCCAGATGTCCCACAACAGAAGAATGGATGCAGAAAATGTTTATTTACACAATGGAATACTACTCAGCTATTAAGAACGAGGTCATCCTGAGATTTGTGGGCAAATGGATGGAACTAGAAAATATCGACATGAGTGAGGTAACCCAGACCCAAAAGGACATGCCTGGTATGTATTCACTAATAAGTGGGTATTAGAAAAAAAAAAGTACAGGATACCCAAGATACAGTTGATATACGTCCAACAAGCTGGAGGGCCCAAGTGAGGATGCCTCAGTCCTACTTGGGAGGGAGAAAAAAGCAGTCACAAGTGGGGAGGGAGAAAAGGATGGAGGTAGGGAGGGACCTGGGAGGGAAAGTGGAAAGGGCAGGGTAGAGGGGGACCTGATCTGGTATTTGTGAGGAGAAAGGACTAAAGCCCGGAAAACCAGCAGAAAGAATGGAAACAGGCAACCTTAGGAGGTAGGAGGTTGGGGGACCCTCCAGAATGCATCAGAGACCTGGGAGGTGAGAGACTCTGAGGACTCAAAGGGAGGGACCTTAGATGAAATGCCTGACAGTAGGGAGAGGGAACTTATAGAGCCCACCCACCTCCAGCAGGAAGACAGGGCATCATGTGAGGGGTTTGGCATCCCACAGTCAAAACTCTCACCCATAAGTGTTCCTGTCTAAAAGAACTATAGGGATAGAAATGGAAAGGAGCCTGAGGAAGAGAAGGTCCAGGGACAGGCCCAAAGTGGGATCCAGCTCAAGGGGAGGTCCCAAGGCCTGACACTATTACTGAGGCTATGGAACACTCAGAAAAGGGACCTAGCATGACCACACTCTGGAAGTCCCATCAAGCAGCTGAAGGAGTCAGATGCAGATATTTGCATCCAAGCAATGGATAGAAGCAGCTGACCCCTGTGGTTGAACTAGGGAAAAAGCTGGAAGAAGCTGAGGAGGAGGGTAATCCTGTAGGAGGACCAGCAGTCTCAATCTGGACCCCTGAGATCTCTCAAACACTGGATCACCAACCAGGCAGCATACTGCAGCTGATATGAGGCCCCCAAAACAGCAGACTGCTGGGTCTGGATTCAGTCAAAGATGATGCACCTAACCCTCAAAAGACCGGAGGTCCTAGAGAGTTTAGAGTTCTGGTTGGGTGGGTGGTAGGTGGTGGGGACATCCTTGTGGAGACAGCAGGGTGGGGAGGAGGTATGGGATATGGAACAGTTGGAGGGTGGATTGGGATGGGGAATAAAATTTGGAGTATAAATAAATAAATTAATTAATTAAAAAACACAAATAACTTTAAAAGTCTCACAGTCTTTACAAATTCAAACTCATTAAAACTTTAGTCCAATTAAAACATCTAATCCCTTCTAGAATCTAAAGTCTTTTAAAATTTCAAAGTCTCTCATCTATGGGCTCCAGTAAAATACTTTCTTACTTCAAGAGGGAATAAACCAGGGCACAGTCACAATCAAGTCAAAGTAAAATCAAACATGAACTGCCCAATATCTGGGATCCACTCACAATCTTCTGGACTTCTCCAAATGACTTGGGCCACTTCTCCAGCCCTGCCCTCTGTAGCACACACAGCTTGTCTTCTACACTCTAGCGGGCTCCATTCCATTGCTGCGGCTGTTCTTGGTGTCACTGCATGGTACTGGCATCTCTAACATGCTAGGGTCTTTAGCTGCAGCTAGGAGGTACTTGGAATAATAGCCTCTCATAGGCTGTCTTCCTGGTGCCAGTCCTCAGCTTGACCCCTTCAGTCCTGGACCTTCAACTGCTACTGAGGCTACACCTTCCCCAATGGCCTCTCCTGGCCTCTCACAGTGCCAGATCTCAGCTGCTCTTCACGACCCCTTCATGCCTTCAAAACTAGTATCACCTGTGATTCTCACACATTACTAAGCCCAGCTGCCAGCATGAGGAACTTCCGTGGCTGCCCCTGGAACACAGCCTTTATGTGCTGTCAGAGAATACTTCCTAAAAGATTTCACCTCAGTGATTCTGTCTCCTCCTCTTGCTCCTCCTCCTTCCTCTCCTCCACATCTTCTCCCACCTCCTCCTCATCCCCTTCTTCCTTCTCATTAATTAATTAATTGATTTACTCTACATCCAGTCCTTATCCTTCTCCCTCTTTTCTTTCTAGTTCCACCCTCACAAATTCCTCCTCCCACTACCCTTCCCCTTTTCAGAAAACTTTCCAGAGAAGCTGCTCCTTGGGGACCTCAGCTGTTCTCTTCTTAATCACTGCTTATTTCTTAGCTCCAGCCAACCAGCAGCCATTGTCCCAGTAATGTAAAGGTTTCACTTCAGTACTTCTGGCCTCTTGTTAATCACAGCTGATTCTTCAGCTCTAGGTAACCAGAACCACAGAATCTTTAATCAAAAGAGCAGACAGCTCTGCTAGAGTTTCTATACTTCCCTCTGAAACTTTACAAGCCTGGCCTCCATCTTCTGCACTGCTGTCCATATTCTTATCTTCCAAGCTTCTAAAGAACTTGCCACTGAGCTCTTAATGTTCAAGGGCGCATCTAGCCCAACGCTCTAAAGCCCTTTCACTATTGTCCCCCAATCATGGTCAGGTTTGCCACAACGATATCCCACGATTCTAGTACCAATACTATTGCTGCAATGAAACACCATGACCAAAAAGCAAGTTGGGAGGAAAGAGTTTACTTGGCTTACACTTCTATATCATAGTCCATCACTGGAGGAAATCAGGACAAGAACTCAAGCAGGGCTGGAACCTAGAAGCAGGAGCTGATGCAGAGACCATGGAGAGGTGCTGCTTATTAGCTTGCTTTCCCTGGCTTTCTTAGTCTGCTTTCTTATAGGATCTAGGACTACTAGCCAGGGATAGAACCACCTACCATGGGCTAGAACCTCCCTCATTGGTCACTAATATAGAAAATGCCTTACAGCTGGATCTCATGGGTGCAGTTCCTCACCTGGGACTCCTTTCTGAAGACTTGAGCTTGTGTCAAGTTGACATAAAACCAGTCAGTACAATTTTATCATAGTCTGAATGGTAAATATCAAAGAAACAATTGACAACAAATTCTGGAGAAGGTGGGGGCATGCAGGACGTGGGAAGAGTCCTCATTCCCTGTTGGGATTAGTGTAAGCAGTATGGGGAATTCAGTAAATACTACACACGAATCTTCCATATGACTTCACTTACACCGCTCCTTGGCATGTGCCCAATGAACTGGGCATCTTATTTAACACCCGCTCAACCATGTTCATTTGTGCTTTTCTTACAGTAGTGAGGGAATGGAAACAACCTAAATGCCCTACAAGCTATGAATGCATAA
Organism: Apodemus sylvaticus; assembly: GCF_947179515.1. Classification (NCBI taxonomy): domain Eukaryota; kingdom Metazoa; phylum Chordata; class Mammalia; order Rodentia; family Muridae; genus Apodemus; species Apodemus sylvaticus. Next base: position 13,074,139 of record NC_067490.1, read on the forward strand.
TGAAAATATGATAAAGATACACCACTAGTCAGATGCAAAGGAGAATGAAATCATGAATGTTGCAGGTAAATGGATAGGACTAGAAAGAATCTTATTGAGTGAGGTAACCCAAGCTCAGGAATTCAAAGATCCTGTTTCTTAATGGAAGATACTAGCTCCCAATTCTTAGATATAAGTATATGTCCTGGAATAACTGCAGAAACCAGGAAAGTGGAACCATTGCCAGAATAAATAGCTGGGTACCACAGGCGGGGCCTCACAGGGTATACACGATCTGATCTCGGAAATTGGAGGGAGAGAGAGGTGCCTGAGGGAGGGATGGGGAGGTCAATATGGAAGAAGGTTGAGGGAGGGAAAATGAGAAATGCAGGGTGTTTATGTAAACAACAGTCACAACAGAAAGAATTGCAAGCACTCTAGTGTAGGCTCTGCACAAGGAGGATAAAGTTAGGAAGTGGGATGTTGGGTGGGCTCAGTCAGGGAAGGAACTGGCCCCACATGCCTGGCCACATGAAACTGAGTCCCAGAACCCATGCAAAGGTGGAAGGGAAGGACCTACTCTGTGAAGTTGCCCTCTGATCGCCACACACCCAGCATTCTACTTGTAACACTCCCACAATGTCAAGGTAAATGCATTTTTAGAAGTATGAAGATGCATTTAATGTCAAAGAATGAGAATAAAGCACATGAAACCATCACATGCCCGTAAGATGGCTAAAATACCAAAGACAGAAGAAGAATTGGAACCACCAGAGTGCTCAGGTGCTGCTAAAATGTTGGATGTGAATTGGTGCAAAGTTTTGGAAAACATTGTGTCGTCCACTATTAGGTGTGAACATACCTACAACTCCTTATTGCACATTTCTACTTCTATCTGCCAACAGAAGTTAATAATATGTTCTTGAAAGATATCATAACATGAAGCTGGAAAGGTGACTCAGAGGTTAAGAGCACCTGCTGTTCTTTTAAATGACCTGGGTTTGATTCTCAGCACCCACGTGATGGTTCAGAACCACCCGTAACTCTAGTTCAATGGGGACCCGAATCCTCTTCTGGCCTTTCCTTTAATCTCCATAAACTTTCTCTTTAGACTTAAGGCCCTAATAATCTAAAAGTCAAAATTCAGTAAATCTTATAGTCAAGTTGAACACCTTCTTAAGATTCAGGCTTCATTCATGCTAAGTTATCAAAGAAAATATCTAATGTAATATTTTTTATTCAAATAACATGTGCTTGGAAGCAAAACAGTTTACATGTATAGAAACTTCAAAATGGCACCACACATAACCTGCTAACATATCTCACCTAAGTGTGTGACATCATTGGCATGTCCGGTAGGTCTACTCTGTTTGACTAGGTGTCATATCTTCAGTGCTTATCTTGGATACACTACCTGTCCTATTTGACTTTCCTTCAGGGCTGAGTAATATTCCCCCATATATGTAGACGACACAGTAGCTCATCTATTCATGCACAGACAGCCATCAAATTGTTCCCACCTTTTAGCTTTTTTTTTTTACTCAAATTGTTATGCGCATGTATGTGTATGCTTATTTTGGGTTCTTGCTTTAAATGACTTCAATTACAGATTAAGACCAACTTTTTATTTATGGTGCTAGGGTGAGCCCTCTATCACTGAGCTATCCCTAAGCCCCAAGAGTGAAGATTTTAACTGATGTTAATGGCTTGGATTAAAGACTAAAGAGAAAAAATAGGATCGGGCTCTCCTCCCATTCTCTGCAATTAAAATGACTGATTACTTGTTGCCAGTGGAAATCAATGTGGTGAAGCACTTTGTAACAACTGTGTCAGCATTAAACCAGAGCAAGTGCTGATCAGGCTGGTTTAGTCTCCATCATCCATGACCTAACATAATCTAAGTATTGTTTGAACATGACCTGAACATTTCACTTCCCAAGAAGACTTCATTCCCACCTGAAATGCTGCCTCTTGAAACGTTGCTCAGGAGCCTGTGTTATTGCACAAGTGTGCAAAATGAGTGAAACGCCCTTGTCAAAGGGCATCATTTCCAACGGGACAAGGGTGCTTGGTTTAGGCTGGGCCAGTTTGCAGAGCAGGCACAGCCTCTCCCAGGACACAGGATAGAAACTTGAATAAAGTTAGACAAGCTAAGCAGGTGAAAACCCAAACATCCTCTAAACTGTCCAATGGTAGCAAATAATTTAAAGCTTCCTTATTTCAAATGATCATTTTCTTTTTTTAAATAGATATTTTCTTTATTTACATTTCAAATGTTATCCCCTCTTATGGTTTCCCCTCCAAAACCCCCCTACTCTGTCCCCCTTCCACCTGTTCACCAACCCACCCACTCCTGCTTCCCTGTCCTGGCATTCCCCTATACTGGGGCATTGAGCCTTCTCAGGACCAAGAGCCTCTCTTCCCATTGAGGTCCGACAAGGCCACCCTCTGCTACATATGTGCCTGGAGCCATGGGTCCTCCATGTATACTCTTTGGTTGGTAGTTTAGTCCATAGGAGCTCTGAGGGGTACTGGTTAGCTCATATTGTTGTTCCTCCTGTGAGGCTGCAAGCTCCTTCAGCTCCTTCAGTCCTTTCTCTAGCTCCTCCATTGGGGACCTTGTGCTCAGTTCAATGGTTGGCTGAGCACATCCACCTTTGTATTTGTCAGGCTTTGGCAGAGCCTCTCAGGAGACAGCTATATCAGGCTCCTGTCAGCAAGCACTTGTTGGCATCCACAATAGCATCTGGGTTGGGTAACTGTATATGGGATGGATCCCCAGGTGGGACAGTCTCTGGATGGTCTTTCCTTCAGTCTCTGCTACACGCCTTGTCTCTGTATCTCCTCCATGGGTATTTTGTTCTCCCCCTTCTAAGAAGGAACAAAGTATCCACACTTTGGTCTTCCTTCTTGAGCTTCGTTTGCTCTGTGAATTGTATCTTGGGTCTTCTGAGCTTCTGGGCTAATATCCACTTATCCTACTCAGTGTCATATAAACCTGCAGTAAGATTGCTTTAGCTGGTATATCCATCCACCCAGAGTTAACTACTGCTTACCCCTTCCCCTTCTTTTTTGTTGTCTCATTAACTAGAATGTTAGAAAGGGAGTAGGAAGCTAGTTCTGTGTTTTTAGTACACAGTAGCAATATACTGTACTTACTTTTTTTTTATTCGATATAATTTATTTACATTTCAAATGATTTCCCTTTTCTAGCCCCCCCACTCCCCGAAAGTCCTGTAAGCCCCCTTCTCTTCCCCTGTCCTCCCACCCACCCCTTCCCACTTCCCCATTCTGGTTTTGCCGAATACTGTTTCACTGAGTCTTTCCAGAACCAGGGGCCACTCCTCCTTTCTTCTTGTACCTCATTTGATGTGTGGATTATGTTTTGGGTATTCCAGTTTTCTAGGTTAATATCCACTTATTAGTGAGTGCATACCATGATTCACCTTTTGAGTCTGGGTTACCTCACTTAGTATGATATTCTCTAGCTCCATCCATTTGCCTAAGAATTTCATGAATTCATTGTTTCTAATGGCTGAATAGTACTCCATTGTGTAGATATACCACATTTTTTGCATCCACTCTTCTGTTGAGGGATACCTGGGTTCTTTCCAGCATCTGGCAATTATAAATAGGGCTGCTATGAACATAGTAGAACATGTATCCTTATTACATGGTGGGGAGTCTTCTGGGTATATGCCCAGGAGTGGTATAGCAGGATCTTCTGGAAGTGAGGTGCCCAGTTTTCTGAGGAACCGCCAGACTGATTTCCAGAGTGGTTGTACCAATTTGCCACCCCACCAGCAGTGGAGGAGTGTTCCTCTTTCTCCACACCCTCTTCAACACCTGCTGTCTCCTGAATTTTTAATCTTAGCCATTCTGACTGGTGTAAGATGAAATCTTAGGGTTGTTTTGATTTGCATACTGTACTTACTTTTTAAGCTTGAGCACCTAGCAAGCCCATTAGCCTATTAGAGATTCCAATGGAGAAGAGATAAACCACTTCCTTATTTCCCACCACATACTGGGCAATTCATTCATTCAAGCAATGATCTTATTCTGTAATCTTCCTACAGCATATTTTTAAGCACCAGCCCAGCCCCACTCTCCATATTCTAAGGGAGTACATCTTTCTTTCTTGATATTTCAAAGTATCGTCTTACACTGTCATTTCTATTTTATATGACTTTTTTTTCTAACTTGTTCTTTAACTGGCAGCGTCTTTTGAAAGGTGTAACTTTCAGTATTTTGAGTTTTATGGCAGACTTAAAAAAATAACTTTTATTCACAGTAGATGAAATCTGGCGTTACGCTAATAGGTGACAGCAAGTGGCATACAGCCTCTCTCAGAACCCCAGGAGATTTGTGACTTTAAACACCATCTTTCTCTCAAACATCCCAGGAGAGTAGTATCCAATTCAGGGAGACTTTTAAATACTGTTTTTCCACTCGAAGTATGAATTGAGGACTGCTTGTCACACTCATGCCTACTGGGCAAAAATGGGAAATAGAAGATGGCTGGATTTCAGGCTAAGAGCGGCAACTGTGTCGGGCCAGTAAAGACTAATTCCATCGGTGCATCGGTCTCTTGCCTCCGGTCATATTTCACTGGCTTTTGCACTTGCCTGCTGCCCTGCAAGTGAGTCTAGATGGTCCTCTTCTTTCTATAAGCCCCTCTCTGACCTAGCTACCTTTTTTACCAGTGTTATCTTCTGTCTCCTCCTGGGGGAAAATGTTCTTTTAGTAATTAAATTGTCCCTTCCTTTGAGTCCATAGTGTTCTCCTACCCAAATTACTTCATCAGGGCTGTCCATCATTGCACTGATAAACTACAGTCATTCTGCTCCCGGGTTTCCGATCATGGCAAGGGTGTGTCTCATTGTCAAATATTGATTTCCACGAAACGTTTTTTTTGACTCGCAATGAATGTTTCCCATCCGGACTTCATGCTTATGTTTCTCCTTATCCCCTAGAGCTCGGATCTCTGAGGTATTTATTGTCTCCTCTGATGTTGGCTCTTTTCCTTCTTTCCAAGCCTTTCTGCTAGAAAGTTTCCTGTGGTTCTTTTTGTTTGGTTTCAGACCAGGGGCAAAGGACTGAAGTGCATATTTTACCTATAAAACCTGACCTGGCTTCTAGATTCTCCTAGCATTCCTTAGTCCCTACCTGGCACACCCTGCCCCCAGCCTTAAATTTTCCAGCCCCTCCCCCAGAGGCTCCTTCCTATATAATCCAGCCGTTTTAATCTCTTCTCTCCCATCCTCCTCCTCCCCCTTCTCCTCCTCTTTTTCTTCTTCCTCTTCTTCCTCTTCTTCCTCTCTTCTCTCTCTGCCTGTGCTTTTTTTCCCACCCTTACCCCTGTTGCCTTCTGATGACAACTCTCCTGGCCTCATGAACTCACCCAAGAGCAGCTTCCCAATAAAACTTGCCTTTAATAGAATCTGATCTGGCTTGAATCGCTCCATTTCCCCAGAGGAGACATAACATATCACATTTGAGTACTGGGCCCTGTACTATACACACCACAGACTATGGATAGAGGTAAAAGACCTTCTCCTTCTCTGTTTCTGCTTATAGTACCCTATTCTGTGTCCCTCACAAATACTATTGGGTTGTATTAGTGCTGTGGTGTAGAGAAGGTTGGTTCTGCAAAGGTGTATTCATGGCAAGCTTGTTTCCCATAATAAAATTGAAAGGTCTTTAAGAAATGGGGTTCAGTAGAGGTGATTAGATCATTGGTTTCTACTCTTGAAAGGGATTGAGACTTTCTCATGGGAATGGGCCAGGTCTCCAGAGGTAGATTTATTTCTCAAACCAATAAGTTTTTATAAAGTGAGTTTCAATTTCCCAGTATGTTCTCCTGCCCCTGTTATTTCATATAATCCCATGTTGTAAGGGCAGAGCATTGTACCACGGCTGAACAGATAGGCTGCCCAGCAGTTGGAAGATTTTAGCCTACAATGCTATGAGCAAACTAAGCCAATTTTCATTACAAAACCCTGGTGGTCATACATTTTCTAACAGTATCACGAAATAGACTAAGATAGTCAAAACTGAATTTTCTTGCTATTGACATCTGCAGATCTATTTATAATGGAACAATCTAACATTTGAATATTTTGATTCTGGCTTTCTTCTTTCCCCTACACAGTATATGACTTTTAGAAAAAGCCTCATTGTAAAAATCCATGTGGGCATTCCAACCCTGGTGTCGTCTGAGAATTGAACCCTCTTTTACCCTTTTCTATATTATGTATTCTTATCATTGCTTTTTGGTTGTTTGAGACCAGGACTCCTCTACTTGTCTGGCCTCATACTCACTAGCTTTGGGTCCCTTATCTTCCTCCTCCTAATCACAAACTCCTAGTTTAGCTTAGGAATCAGGGCCTGCCATTGTGGAAGAGCTATTGGCCAGCACATGCTTTGTTGGCTTGGGTGAAATTCCTTTTTGTTACTAAAGGTGTTTGATGAGTGTCAAAGAAGATAGAAGCATAGACAGCCTTAAGCACAGAGGGCCTGCTAATGGGGAAAAAGCTTCTTATGAGCAAACACAGGAATGCCAAAAATGAGCTTGCCAGGAGCCAGAATAGGTTTGCCTATTTTAGTGTGTAGCTGTTAAGAGTGCTTAAGGTACCCTCAGAAAAATAACTACAGCTGATAATCTACAATGACCCGGTATCTGAACTCTTATCCCAAATAACCAGAAAATATTTAAAATTCTATTCTGTCATAACAAAACAACTGAAAGTATTTAAGAGCATTTTAAATATCTCTAGATATGCACATGGGATATTAGGGAGAAATTGAAAACCTCAATCTGAAATTTGAGCAGTCTACAAATTAGATAAGGAGTTTGCTAAATTTTTAAATATGAAGGGATTTTAATTTTTTTTTTCCAGACAGGGTTTCTCTGTGTAGCCCTAGCTGTCCTGGAACTCACTCTGTAGACTAAGTTGGCCTTGAACTCAGAAATCTACCTGCCTCTGCCTCCCAAATGCTGGGATTAAAGGCATGCACCACCATTGCCTGGCATGAAGGAATTTTTAAAAAGACTGATGTTTAAGTCTTAAAATTAGCAGTGTTTGGGGGTATTTTTGTTGTGCTAGCTTAAGCATCATTTGAAACTTGAAAAGTTTTTGCAAGTAGTGAATTGTTTTCATCAGAAATCGAGGGATTATCATACCTGCCACTAGAAATTTCAATCTGAGACTCTGTGGAGTTATTCTGCAGTGATCCTAAGAGAGGTGTTGTACTGGCTAGTTTTGTGTGTCAACTTGACACAGGCTGGAGTTATCACAGAGAAAGGAGCTTCAGTTGGGGAAGTGCCTCCATGAGATCCAGCTGTGGGGCATTTTCTCAATTAGTGATCAAGTGGGGAGGGCCCCTTGTGGGTGGTGCCATCCCTGGGCTGGTGCTCTTGGGTTCTATAAGAGAGCAGGCGGAGTAAGCCAGGGGAAGCAAGCCAGTAAGAAACATCTCTCCATGGCCTCTGCATCAGCTCCTGCTTCCTGACCTGCTTGCGATCCAGTCCTGACTTCCTTTAGTGATGAACTGCAACATGGAAGTGTAAGCTCAATTAACCCTTTCCTCCCCAACTTGCTTCTTGGTCATGATGCTTGTGCAGGAATAGAAACCCTGACTAAGACAGGCATGGAAAGGTACGAGAGGACTGTGCCCATGGCTTAGCAGAAACAAGTGTTACAGCACCAGTCGGGCAACCAGAGATCGAGTTCCCAAACTCCAATAAAGGAGAAAGGAGAGAAAAGACTCCAGAAATGTGACCTCTGATGGGTAGGTGTTGATGTAACACCAACCACAGCACCTCGTAAACACAATAATAAATAAACAAGTAAACAAATAACTAAGACAATAAAAATATGTACCGGGGGAAAAACACTGTAATATTTTATGCAGAACACTGTAAGTGTTTTGACCCTAGTTTTTTTTATAAAAAAATATGAAGTTGCTTAGTGCTTACCTCATTTTAAAAAAATCTGTATTGAGTTTAGATAATTAAATCCATATATCTCTATTCTGTTTGGTTGTGAAACGTTCCCTCAGGCTTATGTGTTTGAATACTTGGTTCCCAGAGGGAGGTTCTATTCTGAGGCTATGGAACCTTTAGGAGATATGCAACTAGGGGATGGGCTTTGAGGTTATAAAGCTTGGTCCCACTACCTGCCCTGAAGTAACAATTTTGATATCATTAAAAAAAATAATCTCAGACACATTATAAGGATATGTTTCCATTTTAATTCCAGGTGTGGGATATGAGGCTGCTTCAGATTGTAATCAGCAGCTGACTGATTTGCCTCATGTTCTCAAGCAGGTGTGTGATTTTTGCCAGCTGCAGATAGTTTCTGTGATTGTGTGACATTTAGAATTCTAGGGACTTTTCAGAGGGTATCTAAATGCTAGAGCCCTGAGAGGCAAGGTGGGTTGTTGGCTGTTTGTTAAACAGGCATGCACAACAAGAAGAAATTAGATATCCTCAAGGCGAAGATCAAACCTGCCCGAGTTACTTGATGCCCCTAATTAGCAGGAAGTAGTCTTATGATAATATTGCCCCTTTGTAACTCAACTTTCCCCTCTATCCTTTCTTCTCTCTTATCTAGTGTTAATGGGGTTCAAAGGGCAGAAAAGGGGTAGAGAAGGGGGTAAGAGAGAAGGACCCACAAAGTGACTGAAGACTCTCTGGACTGCTGATGTAGTGTGCTGGTGGACCTCATGTACCTGAATTCAAAACTTCTCCATCCTGTTGGATTTATCCTTTCTGGAACTGTGATCCAAAATCACCCCTCCTCCTTCTGCTGTCTTCATTAAGGTATTTTATGCAGCAACAGAAACCAAACAAGTGCAATCTATTGTTTCTGCTTTTTTTTTTTTTAAAGAAAAGAAAGGGTTTATTCTGGTTCCATCAAGGCAGCCAATGTAGACAGGAAGCTGGTCACGTGGCTGCCATAGTCAGGAAGCAGAGTTATTGCTGAATTGTGAAAGCAGAAGGCCTGGCACTCTGAGGTCACTTTCTTCAGGAAGGTGCCACCCTTGAAAGGTCCCATGACCAGAAACAGTGCCACCAGCTGAGGACCAGATGCTCAAACATGTGAGGTAGAGGATGATGTTTTACATTTAAACAGAACACATCTATTGTGCTTCCTGTTCTTCAGTCCTTCCTGTTTCTCCCTTGAGAGTCCCTCTGTTCCTTCTAGTTTCTTTACACACCAAGGTTTCCATCACCAATGTTTCATGTGTCAACTCCCTTCTCATGTTTATTATAAAAGCCTCCAGCGTCCCCTCAGTGACCACAGAACACTCTTCACTTCTGTGACACCTAAGCTGCATCTTTTATTTTGTCTTGTTTTCCGTGTCTTTCATCCTTAAATAGCATGTTTGTGATGTTTTCTTAATTTTATTCAGGTTGTTTTTTGAACTGGGGAAGATGATGGAGTTTTTTTCCTATCTTATTATATTCATTTGCTAAAACTTGCTGCACACAATGCAATGTATCTGTTCTTGTTTTAGTTAGTGCTTTATTGCTGGGAAGAGACACCATGTTGGCTTATAGTTTCAGAGGTTTAGTCCATACTTGAAGTTCTAGCTAGAGCAAAGAAGGAAATTGAAGAACACCTCAGAAAATGGAAAAATCTTCCATGCTCATGGATTGGCAGGATTAATATAGTTAAAATGGCCATCTTGCCAAAAGCAATCTATAGATTCAATGCAATCCCCATCAAAATCCCAACTCAGTTTTTCACAGAGCTAGAAAAAGCAAGTTTCTGAACAGAACACCAGTAGCATATGCTCTAAGATCAAGAATTGACAAATGGGACCTCATAAAATTACAAAGTTTCTGTAAGGCAAAGGACACCATCAAGAGGACAAATCGGCAACCAACAAATTGGGATAAGATCTTCACCAATCCTACATCAGATAGAGGGCTAATATCCAATATATATATAAAGAACTCAAGAAGTTAGACTCCAGAAAACCAAACAACCCTATTAAAAAATGGGGTACAGAATTAAACAAAGAATTCTTACCTAAAGAACTTCGGATGGCAGAGAAGCATCTTAAAAAATGCTCAACTTCATTAGTCATTAGGGAAATGCAAATCAAAACAACCCTGAGATTTCACCTTACACCAGTCAGAATGGCTAAGATTAAAAATTCAGGAGACAGCAGGTGTTGGAGAGGGTGTGGAGAAAGAGGAACACTCCTCCACTGCTGGTGGGGTTGCAAACTGGTACAACCACTCTGGAAAGCAGTCTGGCGGTTCCTCCGAAAACTGGGCACCTCACTTCCAGAAGATCCTGCTATACCACTCCTGGGCATATACCCAGAAGACTCCCCACCTGTAATAAGGATACATGCTCTACTATGTTCATAGCAGCCCTATTTATAATTGCCAGATGCTGGAAAGAACCCAGGTATCCCTCAACAGAAGAGTGGATGCAAAAAATGTGGTATATCTACACAATGGAGTACTATTCAGCCATTAGAAACAATGAATTCATGAAATTCTTAGGCAAATGGATGGAGCTAGAGAATATCATACTAAGTGAGGTAACCCAGACTCAAAAGGTGAATCATGGTATGCACTCACTAATAAGTGGATATTAACCTAGAAAACTGGAATACCCAAAACATAATCCACACATCAAATGAGGTACAAGAAGAAAGGAGGAGTGGCCCCTTGTTTTGGAAAGACTCAGTAAAGCAGTATTCGGCAAAACCAGAATGGGGAAGTGGGAAGGGTGGGTGGGAGGACAGGGGGAGAGAAGGAGGCTTACAGGACTTTCGGGGAGTGGGGAGCTAGAAAAGGGGAAATCATTTGAAATGTAAATAAAAAATATATCGAAAAAAAAAAGACAAGCAGTAAAAAAAAAAAAAGAAAAAAAAAAAGAAAAAACAAAAAGAAAAAGCAATTCTCAAATTCATCTGGAATAACAAAAAACCCAGTATAGCTAAAACTATTCTTAATAGTAAAAGAACTTCTGGGGGAATCAGCATCCCAGACCTCAAGCAATACTACAGAGCAATAGTGACTGCATGGTATTGGCACAGTGACAGGCAAGTGGACCAATGGAATAGAATTGAAGACCCAGAAATGAATCTATACACCTATGGTCACTTGATCTTCGACAAAGGAGCAGAAACCATCCAGTGGAAAAAACATAGCCTTTTCAACAAATGGTGCTGGTTCAACTGGAGGTCAGCATGCAGAAGAATGCGAATTGATTCATTCTTATCACTTTATACTAAGCTCAACTCCAACTGGATTAAGGACCTCCATGTAAAATCAGACACAACCTAATAGAAAAGAAACTGGGGAAAACCCTTGAGGACATGGTCACAGGGGAAAATTTCCTGAACAGAACATCAATAGCTTATGCTCTAAGATCAAGAATTGACAAATGGGACCTCATAAGATTACAAAGTTTCTGTAAGGCAAAGGACACCATCAAAAGGACAAAATGGTGACCAACAAATTGGGAAAAGGTCTTCACCAACCCTACATCTGATAGAGGGCTAATATCCAATATATACAAAGAACTCAAGAAGTTAGACCCCAGGGAACCAAATAACCCTATTAAAAATGGGGTACATATCTAAAAAAAGAATTTTCACCTGAAGAAATTCAGATGGCCGAGAAGCACCTTAAGAAATGCTCAACATCATTAGTCATTAGGGAAATGCAAATCAAAACAACCCTGAGACTTCACCTTACACCAGTCAGAATGGCTAAGGTTAAAAACTCAGGAGACAGCAGGTGTTGGCAAGGATATGGAGAAAGAGGAACACCCCTCCACTGCTGGTGGGATTGTAAAATGGTACAACCACTATGGAAATCAGTCTGGCGGTTCCTCAGAAAACTGGACATGACACTTCCGGAGGACCCTGCTATAACTCTCCTGGGCATATACCCAAAGGATTCCCCGGCATGCAATAAGGACACATGCTCCATTATGTTCATAGCAGCCTTATTTATAATAGCCAGAAGCTGGAAAGAACCCAGATGTGTCTTAGTGGAGGAATGGATACAGAAAATGTGGTATATTTATACAATTTATACTACTCAGCAATTAAAAATAATGAATTCATGAAATTCATTGTTTTTTTAGGCAAATGGTTGGAACTGGAAAATATCATCCTAAGTGAGGTAACCCAATCACAAAAGAATACACATAGAATGCAATCACTGATAAGTGGATATTAATTAGCCCAGAAACTCTGAATACCAAAGGCACAATTAGCATAACAAATGACTCCCATGAAGAAGTAAGGAGAGGGCCCTGATCCTGGAAAGGCTGATCTAGCATTGTAGGGGAATATAAGGACAGAGAAAATGGAGGGAGCTGGTTGGAGAATGGGTGTAGAGAAGAAGGCTTATGGGCCATATGGGGAGGAGGGAATTGGGAAAGGGGAAATCATTTGGAATGTAAACAAAGAATATAGAAAATTAAAAAAAAAAAAGGAAAGCAAAGAAGAGAAGCTTCAAGGCCCTCAAAGTTCCAGGTATTTCCAATGGAGAGAATTCACAAAAACAAACAAAAAGTATCTTAAATATATCATCCCCCAAAATTCCCTCAAGACTGGACTTCAAAAGGTAAGACTACTTAAAGATCTAATATAGATCACTACAGAACTTTGATAGTTTGAAACTTTGATGATATGACCTCCCCCCCATAGACTTGGGTGTTTGAAAGCTTGGAACATAGGGAGTGGCACTATTTGGACGTGTGGCCTTGTTAGAGTAGGTGTAGCTTTCTTGGAAGAAATATTTCCCTGAAGAGGTGGGCTTTAAGGTCTCCTATGCTCAAGCTATATGCCCAGTGTGCCATAATTTTCTTCTGCTGCCTGCAAATCAAAATGTAAAACTCTCAGCTCCTCCAGCACCACATCTGCCTGCCTGCTACTGTGCTTCCCATCACAATAATAATGGACTAAACCTCTGAAACTATAAGCTATTGTTTCTGCTTTTAGCGTAGGTGTAAGTGCCAACGATACAAAAGATCAGGCTATGGCATGTGTGCAAGGGTCAGAGCTCTTTGCTCCCCATGTAGTTTCACATCAAAGATTTTTTTCCTCATACCTTCACTCTGAGCACAGATGTGAACATCCTTGCGTCTTCAGACACACCTCCAATGTAGAATTTCTTCTGGAACACTGGGGGGTGATCGTTTTCATCCTGAATCTCAATGTACACCTTAGCTGTATTGCCTGGAAGACAAGACGTATCTTTGTTGGTGATTTACTCATTAGACTAAAAATCACTAGAGCAATATTTAGCATACTTTTCAGTAAAGAGATGCACATAACTTTTTAGAAGCTCATACCTAAGTGATACCTAATTCTAGGTCAAGAGGATACAAGTAAGAATGTTACTAATAATGTTACATTTTTGCTTTATTTTTGAGGCACTAGGCATTCAGTCTAGGCCCAGTAAGTGCTAAGCAAGCATTGTTTCAGTGTAACTCACCTCCAACTGCCACCTTTTGGATTGTAATTCCATAGTAATTTGCTTTCCATCTTAACTTCCTTATCTTAGTTTCCCTTTTGTGGTGATACATAAATCACCCAAATATCCCTGGCTGGTGTTACTGGACAAAGGCTTACTGCAGACTAGTTGGCATTCAATTATAGGTCACATTGATCTATGTGGCTTCGATATTTGACTAATTAAGATCTGGAGAATTAACTTTTTAACTTCTGTATTTATTAGCACACACTCTCACACAATTGTGTCTCCCAGAGATGTCAGATAAGCTAAGCCTATGAATCTCTCATCAACATGGATTCCTAAGGAAGATCTGAACAAGGAGGTCACCAATAGACATGCTAACATGGGAGGGGGAATTTCATAGTGCTTTAAAACCTAGACAAAGAACTACAGGCAACTAAGGATGCCAAGAGATAGCAAAGCAGCCTTCCCCAGGGAGGACCAACACCCCTCCTCCTGCACCCCTTCCCCCTGCAACTGGTTATCCAATACCAAGTGGTCATCCGTGAAATCATGTATACACAAATACCATTATGCTGATTGAGCAGCTTTATTTATATATCTAGGAATATATATATTTATACACATATATATTTAACACATATATCAATGGTTATTTGATAATTTATATATATATGCACATATATAAATATGTATATATGTAAATATATGCATATATACAAATATGTATATATGTGTATATATATATATATATATGGTGTTATTGGACACTGGCATACACACACACACACAAATATATATATATATATATATATAAACAATTTCATAAAAGACTACAAATTGGAGAAAGAAATGTGAGTGGGGGTTTGGAATAAGGAAAGAAAAAGAAGAAAATGATGTAATTATATTATACTATAATCAAAAATGAAAAAGATTATACAAGTTTTGTATTTGGGGCTCTTTGTAATTACTGGACAAGATGTGACAGGCTCTGCTCCAGGAGGTGTGGAGCTATCTAGAGATGAACACTGAGCTAGTTATTATCACGCTCCATTTTAGACTGTTAAGACAAATAGAGGTTACTTAGTGGGGCAACGGTCCCTAAGTAGGTGGTATGCCTGAAATTTGAACACGTGGTGATATCCGACTGGTGATATCCGACTGAAGAACACAAGCCCTTACATGTCCTGGCGGCCACCGCTGCCTCCTTGGAAACAAAGGAAGTTGTGTGCCTCCATCCCAGTAAGGGTAAATAAAAGGACAATTCAGCATTGGATGTAAGCGCCATTTTCAGGTTATAAAGCCCTCAGGTTTCTATAAAGCCCTCAGGTTTCTTCGCGCTGTCGTCTTCGGTTTTGCCAATTTCCCTTGCAGTTGGCACCATTTCTGACTGGCTCAATGATGTTCATCTCCATTTCTCTCATTCCAATCTCACAAACATGTTTTTATTTCCCCCAGAGACCTTATTACTTTCTGAGATTGGGCTCATCTGGTGTCAGGGCAATGTGGGGAAGTGCCTCTCTGTACTGCGTGGTGCTCTGACCACTTTTTATTGGATACGTAAATGAATTAATGAATAAGGACAGAGTAATAAATCCTAATGTTCCTTTTTTTTTAAAATTATAGTTTTAGCATAGTCACCTATCCCACGTCTGCTGTGGCCTCTGGGCTATATGCTATGGGCACATTTGCAGATGGCAGCATCAGGTAGCAATGTCAGAAGGTCAGACACCCCTGGGCTTATATGACCTGGGAGAGGCAGGTGGGGGTTGCAAAACTGAACCCCCTCTCTCCCCATTTTAGTCTCATTTCCTAATTTACCTATGACATTCTGATTTGTTTTCCATTTATTTTAAGAGATAATACTGTTAGAATTCAAAACCACTTAATCATGTTTTGTTAAAAAAATGTTTTTTTAATGCTTTGAAAAAGTCATAACGTATAAAATGCATTTTGGTCAGATAATCTGACAGCTGCTCACAAAAACTCAAAATAATTTAAAACTGCAGCTAGCTGATGGATTCCAATTGTGTATATGTATGTTGTATGCATATGTGGTGCGTATATGTGTGTGTTGTATGTGTGTGTGGTGTATTTGTGGTGTGGTATATGGGTGTGTATGTGTGCATGTGTGTATGTGGTGTATGTGCATGCGGTGGTATATATGTGGTGTGGTATATGTGTGTGCATGTGTGAGTGTTTGTGTGGTATATGTGTATGTGTGTGGTGTATATGTGGTATGGTGTACATGTGCATATATACAGGTGTGTGTGGTGTGTTGTATATGTGTGTACGTTATATACGCATGGGGTGTATGTGTGTGTGGTGTATATGTAATAAATATGTGTGTGTGCATCTGTCTGTCAAGGTAAGCCCAGATCCTCAGCTTCTACCCAGATGCTAGGTAAAGATATGAATCATTTAGCAGCAGTATTTAGACATGACAGTTGGTCTTGTTTTCCTTTCCACTCATAAAACCATTATCTGTCAACACACTCCAGGAATTATAATTCCGGAATGAAAATATAAACTATGAATGGAATTTCCCAAAGGTTTACAACTACTTCATGATAATTTATGTGTCCATTGGTCTGTTTGCATGTGTATATACATGCACAAGCTTATGGGTCCCTGGGTATACCTGGAGAGATGTGCTCTTTAACCACCAAGGCATCTCCCAAGACATTTTTTATTTTAACTCTGGTAGTGCTCCTGTTAATTCTTAAAATAGGCCAGTGGTTGATACATGTACCTAACTTTTACACCTTCCTTCACACAATTGAATGAAATATAGCTCTAAGGATTCATCAACACTGACAACTGAATTCATAAGCAACAGAAAACCTGATGGACTTCAACTTGGGAGCAGAATTAAAATTGTGATATTGTAGTGCTATAGTATTAGCTCACTTTAGAGTAATTGCTCATCTTTGTCTTAGAGTTTGTATTGCTCTGATGAAACGCTATGAACAACAGTAACTCAGGGAGGGAAGGGTTAATTTGCCTTCTGCTTCCATGTCACTGTCACTGTTTATCACCAAGGAAGGACAGGGTAGGAACCTGTAGATGGTAACTGAAGCAGAATCTACAGAGAATCACTGGGTTGCTAAACCTGAATTGTTCATATACCTCAGGAACATCTACTTAGAGGTGTTACTATCCACAATAGGCTGGGACCTCCCACATCACTTGTCAATTAAAAAAAATGTTTTATACCCTTGCCTGCAGGCCAATCTTATGGAACATTTTCTCAATTATGAGTCTTTCTTTCCAGGTATGTCTGTGTCAAGTTGAAAAAAAACCCAGTCAACACATATTATTCCTTGTCAACTTGGCAAACAAACATAAGCTTTCCTTTCTTGAAGAAGTCCTCAACATACTGTGACAATACTAATGCTAATATGACAACATAAAACACTCCTACTTTTCAAAGTTCCAGTCTTTAAAAATTTAAACATTTTCAAAGCTCAGTCTTTTTTTCTTTAAAGTCTCTATCTAAAATACCCAACTCTAAAATTTTCAGTATCTCAAAATTGAAAACTCTCTCTAAAATCCTAGTGTCTCTCTTCAATCTGGGATTCTTCTTTTTTTTTTTTTTTTTAAAAAAAAAAAAAGTTACATACTTTTTTACACCAGGAGAGAAAACTTGGGCACAGTCAATCAAATGAAAGCAAAATTGAATTCCAACACTGTAAATAACTTAGTGGCCAGTGGCCAGGGCTCAGGATCTTCTGGGCTCCAGAGGGCAGCTACAATGGACTGTTAAGTTTCTGTTTATTGGGCTTTTGTATTATTAGCTTTTTAATTTTTTTTGTCATCTGCAGAGTACATGGAAAGTTAAAATTAACAGAACGCATTCATCAATTTGTTCTGATTCCATCTACTTTGTTAAATTCTTGGATCTTTGTTAAAGATCTGGGACTTTCTCTTAGTAACTAAGTTGAGTGCATATCTTCTATAAACTTAATAAAGAGGATCATCTTGACTAATTCATGAATCCCTTGGCATCTGGGTGTGAGGATTTCAGGGGTAGGGTGGGGTAGGGGTGTGGAGTTTAAGACTGTCAGGCCTCATCTGAGGTGACAATGGCTCATGATTTCTAAGTTATTTGCAGAATCAGAGCTGCTTGTTCATTTTCTGTTACCAAATCATTGATGTGGTTCACTGAATCAGTGATATCTACAAAGGGGAAATACTTCAATTCAGAAGTATTTAATCGTGCAGTCATCTAGTCCGGGGCTTTCCAGGGTTGTTCACAGTCATTTCTGAACACAGGTCATCATGCCAGTGTCATAGAACTCTTGGGTTGGAGAACTTTGGTCAACAGGCTGAGGTCATGAAAGACGAAACACAAAAATCTCTTAAATACAGGAGAACTTTGGTCAACAGGCTGAGGTCATGAAAGAAAGAACACAAAAATCTCTTAAAGAATTACAAGAAAGCACAAATAAGCAAGTGAAGGAGCTAAGCAAAACCATCCAGGATCTAAAATCAGAAGTAGAAACAACTAAGAAAACTCAAAAGGAGACAACTTTGGAGATAGAAAGCCTTGGGAAGAAATCAGGGGACAGAGATGCAAATATCAACAACAGAATACAAGAAATAGAAGAAAGAATCTCAGATGCTGAAGATTCCATAGAAACCATGGACTCAACAGTTAAAGAAAATGCAAAATGCAAAAAGCTTGTAACCCAAAATATCCAGGAAATCCAGGACACAATGAGAAGACCAAACCTAAGGATTATAGGCATAGATGAGAGTGAAGATTTACAACTTAAAGGGCCAGCAAATATCTTCAATAAAATTATGGAAGAAAACTTCCCTAACCTAAAGAGAGAGATGCCCATGAATATACAAGAAGCCTACAGAACTCCAAACAGACTGGACCAGAACAGAAATACTTCCTGTCACATAATAATCAAAACACCAAATGTTCTAAACAAAGAAAGAATATTAAAGGCAGTAAGAGAAAAAGGCCAAGTAACATATAAAGGAAGACCTATCAGAATCACAGCAGACTTTTCACCTGAGACTATGAAGGCTAGAAGGTCCTGGGCAGATCTCATGCAGACTCTAAGAGAACACAAATGCCAACCAAAACTACTATATCCAGCAAAACTCTCAATCACCATAGATGGAGAAACTAAGATATTTCATGACAAAACCAAGTTTACCCAATATCTATCCACAAACCCAGCCCTAAAAAGGATAATAGGAGGACAACACCAATACAAGGAGGGAAACTTCACCCTGAAAAAAGCAAGATAGTAACCTTTCATCAAACCCAAAAGAAGTTAAGCAATCAAATTTAAAAAATAACGTCAAAAATGATAGGAAGTAACAATCACTATTCCTTAATATCTCTTAACATCAATGGACTCAATGCCCCAATAAAAAGACACAGACTAACTGAATGGATACATAAACAGGACCCTACATTTTGCTGCTTACAGGAAACACACCTCAGGGTCAAAGACAAACACTACCTTAGAGTAAAAGGCTGGAAGACAATTTTACAAGCAAATGGTCTCAGGAAACAAGCTGGAGTAGCCATTTTAATATCAGATAAAATTGACTTTCAACCCAAAGTCATCAAAAGAGACTCTGAGGGACACTTCTTGCTGGTCAAAGGAAAAATACAACAGGAAGAACTCTCAATCCTGAACATCTATGCTCCAAATGCAAGGGCACCCTCTTTCATAAAAGAAACTTTATTAAAACTCAAAGCACACATTGCACCTAACACAATAATTGTGGGTGACTTCAACACTGCACTTTTCTCAATGGACCGATCAGGAAAACAGAAACTAAACAAGGACACAATGAAACTAATTGAAGCTTTGGACCAATTAGATTTAACTGATATATATAGAACATTCTATCCTAAAACAAAAGAATATACCTTTTTTTCAGCACCTCATGGTACCTTCTCCAAAATCGACCATATAATTGGTCACAAGACAGACCTCAACAAATATAAGAAGATAGAACTAATCCCATGCCTCCTATCTGATCACTATGGAATAAAAGTGGTCTTCAATAGCAACAGAAACAACAGAAAACCCACATACACGTGGAAATTGAACAATACTCTACTCAATGATACCTTGGTCAAGGAAGAAATAAAGAAAGAAATTAAAGACTTTTTAGAACACAATGAAAATGAAAACACAACATACCCAAATCTATGGGACACAATGAAAGCAGTGCTAAGAGGAAAACTCATAGCCCTGAGTGCCTCCAAAAAGAAAATGGAGAGAGCATACATTACCAACTTAATGACACACCTGAAAGCCCTAGAACAAAAAGAAGCTATTTCACCCAGGAGGAGTAGAAGGCAGGAAATCATCAAACTCAGGGCCGAAATCAATCAAGTAGAAACAAAGAGAACCATACAAAAAATCAACAAAACCAGGAGCTGGTTCTTTGAGAAAATCAACAAGATAGATAAACCCTTAGCCAGACTGACCAAAGGGCACAGATAAAGTATCCAAATTAACAAACTTAGAAATGAAAAGGGAGACATAACAACGGAAACTGAGGAAATCCAAAAAATCATCAGATCCTACTACAAGAGCCTGTACTCAACACAACTGGAGAATCTGGAGGAAATGGACAATTTCCTTGACAGATACCAAATACCAAAATTAAATCAGGACCAACTAGACCATCTGAACAGTCCCATAAAGCCTAAAGAAATAGAAGGAGTCATAGAAAGTCTTCCAACCAAAAAAAGCACAGGACCAGATGGTTTCAGTGCAGAATTCTACCAGACCTTCAAAGAAGAGTTAACACCAATACTCTTCAAACTATTCCACAAAATAGAAACAGAAGGAACACTACCCAATTCCTTCTACGAAGCCACAATTACGCTGATACCAAAGCCACACAAAGATCCAACAAAGAAAGAGAACTTCAGACCAATTTCCCTTATGAACATCGATGCAAAAATACTCAATAAAATTCTTGCCAACCGAATCCAAGAACACATCAAAACGATCATCCACCATGATCAAGTAGGCTTTATCCCGGGAATGCAGGGTTGGTTCAATATACGGAAATCCATCAATACAATCCACTACATAAACAAACTCAAAGAACAAAACCACATGGTCATTTCATTGGATGCTGAAAAAGCATTTGACAAAATTCAGCATCCTTTCATGCTTAAAGTGTTGGAGAGAACAGGAATTCAAGGCCCATACCTAAACATAGTAAAAGCAATATACAGCAAACCGGTAGTCAGCATCAAACTAAATGGAGAGAAACTTGAAGCAATCCCACTGAAATCAGGGACCAGACAAGGCTGCCCCCTTTCTCCTTATCTTTTCAATATTGTACTTGAGGTACTAGCTCGGGCAATTTGACAACATAAGGAGGTCAAAGGGATACAAATTGGAAAGGAGGAAGTCAAACTATCATTATTTGCAGACGACATGATCGTCTACCTAAGTGACCCAAAAAACTCCACTAGAGAGCTCCTACAGCTGATAAACAACTTCAGCAAAGTGGCAGGTTATAAAATCAACTCAAGCAAATCAGTGGCCTTCCTATACTCAAAGGATAAGCAGGCTGAGAAAGAAATTAGGGAAATGACCCCCTTCACAATAGCCACAAACAGTATAAAGTATCTTGGGGTGACTCTTACCAAACATGCGAAAGATCTGTATGACAAGAACTTCAAGACTCTGAAGAAGGAAATGGAAGAAGACCTCAAAAAATGGGAAAACCTCCCATGCTCATGGATCGGTAGAATCAATATAGTTAAAATGGCCATTTTGCCTAAAGTACTATACAGATTCAATGCAATACCCATCAAAATCCCAACTCAATTCTTCACAGAGTTAGAAAGAGCAATTATCAAATTCATCTGGAACAACAAAAAACCCAGGATAGCTAAAACTATTCTCAGCAACAAAAGAAAATCTGGGGGAATCAGTATCCCTGACCTCAAGCAATACTACAGAGCAATAGTGTTAAAAACTGCATGGTATTGGTACAGTGACAGGCAGGAGGATCAATGGAACAGGATTGAAGATCCAGAAATGAACCCACACACCTATGGCCACTTGATCCTCGACAAAGAGGCTGAAAACATCCAATGGAAAAAAGATAGCCTTTTCAACAAATGGTGCTGGTTCAACTGGAGGTCAGCATTCAGAAGAATGCGAATTGATCCATCCTTGTCTCCTTGTACTAAGCTCAAATCCAAATGGATCAAGGACCTCCACATAAAGCCAGACACTCTGAAGCTAATAGAAAAGAAACTGGGGAAGACCCTTGAGGACATCGGTACAGGGAGAAAGTTTCTGAACAGAACACCAATAGCGTATGCTCTAAGAGCAAGAATTGACAAATGGGACCTCCTAAGGTTACAGAGTTTCTGTAAGGCAAAGGACACCATCAAGAGGACAGATCGGCAACCAACAAATTGGGAAAAGATCTTCACCAATCCTACATCAGATAGAGGGCTAATATCCAATATATATAAAGAACTCAAGAAGTTAGACTCCAGAAAACCGAACAACCCTATTAAAAAATGGGGTACAGAGTTAAACAAAGAATTCTCACCTGAAGAACTTCGGATGGCGGAGAAGCATCTTAAAAAATGCTCAACTTCATTAGTCATTAGGGAAATGCAAATCAAAACAACCCTAAGATTTCATCTTACACCAGTCAGAATGGCTAAGATTAAAAATTCAGGAGACAGCAGGTGTTGGAGAGGGTGCGGAGAAAGAGGAACACTCCTCCACTGCTGGTGGGGTTGCAAATTGGTACAACCACTCTGGAAATCAGTCTGGCGGTTCCTCCGAAAACTGGGCACCTCACTTCCAGAAGATCCTGCTATACCACTCCTGGGCATATACCCAGAGGATTCCCCACCATGTAATAAGGATACATGCTTTACTATGTTCATAGCAGCCCTATTTATAATTGCCAGATGCTGGAAAGAACCCAGGTATCCCTCAGCAGAAGAGTGGATGCAAAAAATGTGGTATATCTACACAATGGAGTACTATTCAGCCATTAGAAACAATGAATTCAGGAAATTCTTAGGCAAATGGATGGAGCTAGAGAACATCATACTAAGTGAGGTAACCCAGACTCAAAAGGTGAATCATGGTATGCACTCACTAATAAGTGGTTATTAACCTAGAAAGCTGGAATACCCAAAACATAATCCACACATCAAATGAGATACAAGAAGAAAGCAGGAGTGGTCCCTGGTTCTGGAAAGACTCAGTGAAACAGTATTTGGCAAAACCAGAACGGGGAACTGGGAAGGGGTGGGAGGGAGGACAGGGGAAGAGAAGGGGGCTTACGGGACTTTCGGGGAGTGGGGGGGGGCTAGAAAAGGGGAAATCATTTGAAATGTAAATAAATTATATCGAATAAAAAAAATAACAATAAAAAAAAAGCAAAAAAAAAAAATTAAGGCCTTGAAGTCAAATTATGAGTCCAAGCTGACAACCTATCTTCTGTTCGAGACAGCTTTCTTTCTAGATTGCTTTTTCTCTTGTTTTCCTTTCTCTGGAGATCTCCAGATAGCTCTCTCCCTAAGTTGAGATAGTCCTCCTTGCTATTCTAAAGAATTCTCTGGATAGCTCATCTCTTGCATATCATAAGCCCAGTTTTTTATTTTATATATGTGTTGTGGTGATTTGTTAACCCAATAAGCTCATATAAAAACCACACACAACTAGTTATTACATTTATAAGCTATATGCCTAAATTGGGCATGCCTATCACTATACTAATTTACTCCCCAGTTATGAGATCCCTTGCTACTTTGTAGCTTTTCCAGACCATGTGATTCTGGTCCATCTTTCTTTCTTCTCTTCTTCCTCCATCTTTCTGAGACCTCCCGCTCATAAGTTGGTTCACATCACAGCTGTTTTTGTTCTTTTAGGTTCATGAAGCCCCTCATATAATTCACACTGCATCCTTATTTTCTGAGAAATTATCTTTTTGAACCCATGTTTTTAGAGTTCTTTTCCACAGCCTTAAGGGTTGTCCTGCAGGTCCCAGTATTTACCATTTTGCTGAGATATTAGACACACCTTTGCATCCCAGACTTAGCTGTGTCTGTCTATCATGGTATCATTATTATTAGCAGGGAGGAAATTCCTTGAAGGGGGAACACAAAATTTCTACATTTTACATACAAACAAGCCTTACACCCATAGCAGTCAACAATACTCATGGAGGCTCATGCCTGCAGGGACAGGGACAGGAATAATGTCATTCCGTCTCTACCAAGGCCATGATGGACCTGGCGGAAACTGTAGTGTCAAATAAACCCTTCCTTTTATAAGTTGCTCTGCTCATGGTATTTTATCACAACGATAGAAAAGTAGCTAAAACAGAAGTTGGTACCAGACAGTGGGATATTTCTGTGACTATGTTGTTTGTACAGGACTATAGGGGTGTTTGAACTTTGGACTAGAAAAGCAGATGAATACCATTAGTGGAGCTAAATGGGATATCCTTACAGGGCTTGGAAGACAGAAATTCTAAGAGCAGTGTGGACCATGGAGGTCCAATTCCAGAGGTCTCAGTGTGTGTGTGTGGGGGGGAGAGACAATTTTAACAATTGGCCTAGAAATTCTTGTGATATTTTGGCAAAGAATGTGACTGTTTTCTGCCCTGTCCTAAGAACTTGCCTGAGGCTATATTTAAAAAAGTAGTGGACTAATTTCTTTGGTAGAAGATATGTCAACAAGGCCCAATATTAACTTTGTTATATGGTTATTAATAGTTGCTCATGTTCTGAAACAACAGTTAACCCTGTAGGGTTTATGACAGTTCACTAGGTCAGGGTGAATTCTGAACAGTTTTTTATTCAAAGAAGGCAAGGTGTTATAGAGTCTTGGGTGTAGGGGTTGCTCAATTCTGACGGGTGACCAATGATGACATTGCCACCAATGCTTAGGAGGTATTGCTCAACTTGGTGTCTAGAACCTGAGGAACTGCCCTGAAGATATTCCCTTAAGTAAAATCAGGTCCTTGGTAATGCCAGAGGAAGGAATTTAGAAGGTGTCATGAAAGAGAGAAGTTGGTGCTTTATTGAGAGAAGAAACAGGAGTGTGGGCTATTAAGAGAAAAGAGAGGGATTTTAAAATCTTTAGTGTGTATGTGTGTGTGTGTGTGTGTGAGAGAGAGAGAGAGAGAGAGAGAGAGCATACATGTGTGTGCATGTGTGTGTTCATGCATGTATATGTGTGTCTAAGCTTTATGAAATTGCATTGCTCAAAGACTTAATTTACAACCAATTTCAATGATTACTAAACACTTGAAATACATATAAAAACATAAGGCTGACTTATTTCTCATAAAGGATTTCACTTTTGTATATAAGATGGTGTATTCAGGTGTAGGGCTAAGAAAAGAGTCCTAATATAGCTAAACTCAAACATTCTTCCCTAAGTAGATATTATTTGTTTATTGATTTTGCATCTTAGGAAAGTGAACACTTCTTTTTCTAGCTACTCTTCTAAGACCTTGTCTGCTAATACTGAGCTCTGGCTTCTCAGACACTGGGAGACACAACCAAACTTAGAGTGAGAAACCATTTTTTTTCTGTCAGAATATTTTCCTTCTATCCCACCTCAAAACTATTCTGCAAACTTTGCTGTTTTCTATCCTTATGATACTTTTCCTGTTTGGTTTCTATTCTGTAGACAAAACAAAAGTACTAGAGACACAGCAACTTATTGTCCCAGTTTGGGTTGTTGAGGGAACCCTGTGTGTCTAAGGGCTCAGATTGCCATAGGGCTGATTGGAAATTCACAAGGAACATGCAGTATATCTAACAGAAGAATGTAGAATGAATGTTGGCCAATAGTAAAAGATCAAAGTGTTCACCTGCGTGTGGAATCATTGGGATGCCTTCATTTGGATGCTCTTCCTTGTGAAATCCCAGCATGCACAGTGCCTTGATTTCTGTACTTCACACACATTGGCTGTAAGGACGACTGTGTTGTCTTTATCCCAGCCAACCCTGGAGTTTGATTATTTTAAGGCAGAAACTTGGAAGTAACTCCAATTTAAGGCAAGTTTGTTTTAAATTTCCTTGAACATCTGCAAAATCCCTTTCTTCCCCATGTTGTATCTTTTATTTAGGACACATTTCAAGCACTCAATGAATAAAGGTAAAATAAACTGAGAAAGGGGTTGAAAAAAAGGATCAGAAAAATCACAGAGAGGCCTGATATTCTCCACCCTCCCTGTGGTTGGTTCAGACATGACAGTATGAAAACCACAGTGAGTTATAGAGTTGGAAAGGTGGCCAGGGTGAGATCACACAGGCTGCCCCTACAGAGTATTTGGAAATATACTGCGAGGTAGAGTGAAATGAGAAAGCCATTGGCTCTTAGTTCTCAGCTCTCTCTGCGGGTTTACAGTCTGTTGTGGCTTCTGTGGGATTTGTTTTCAGTAGTCAGGCAGCAAGAAAGATTGACTGTTTCAGAGTTTATTTTAGTAGTTTTCTAATTTAGCATTGATGTTGATTTAATTAACCTTTGCCTGATTTTAATTGCTTGTATCGAAAACATGCATTTTATGTATGTATTGGACTGAAAGGTTAATAACCTGACTTAAGGGAGGAAGTGTATATAACTGTTTGCCCCAGATGCAGGCTTTCAGATTACTAGAATACATAGTGGTATATTGTAGCTAGGTCTTCTGAGAAAACGGCCACACTGATGAGTTTATTACTATGATATTGAGGACATAATTAAATGAGAAATAGTCTAGATACTAATTAAAGTCTGAATTTGTGTTCATGTTAACATTTTCCCTTTTTGGAAAATTATAAATAATTTATTACATTAAATGAGAGTTTTCTGTATTAACAGTTATCTTTATAATCTACTATCAATTTATCTACCTATCATTTCATTTCTCTAGTATTGTTTAATTCATTCATCTATCATCTATTTTCTGAGAACCATTTATCTATCATCTCTATCATCAATCTATTTATATATCAACCATCATCTATCTACAAACCCATTATCTAGCTAGCATATACATTTCATATAGTTTTTATAATACATTATCATAAAATTGATTTCTTAAGATACTAATTTGTAACTTTAAGCAACATAACATTTATGATTTTTTTTAGTCTGTCTGTCAGAAGTCTCATGCTATGCTGACTGAGATATACGCAGCTCTGAGGACCATGTTGGAGCCCTTGGGCAGGGCTGTGTCTTTTATTAAACTTCTCTTTAATATCTGCTATGTAAAAATCACAATTCTTCTTAATATGCCAGTATATAATTTCACCAGCTTCCAGAAGTGTATGGTCTTTGCTTCCCAATGCTTTCTTTAAATCTAGAACGGCTAGAGACGACTTGGTGTTTAGCCAACACAGATCATCTTGCTCCTGTCTCTCACTCAGAGAGACTTATACTTGTGTTATCTCTACCCAAATGCCTCAGAGCTCCTTGTGTCTCACTCACTACATCAGAGGAGTCCCTCAAGGTCAAATATTCCTGAAGTTCAGAGATTAGGTTAGAGAACTCTTGGGGATGGAGGCTACAAATATGTCTGCTATTGTTTTAATTTTTGTATGTAAATTCCAGGTGACCTATTTACGAAACAAGAAGGTTTTAGTTGTTCCCAAAAAACAAAGTTGGTGAATGTAAAGCTGCTTTTACAATACAAATGTTTGTATTTCATATCTTTCATTCTTGTATGAACATGACTGGAGATAGGACTATTATTAATGGTTATACCAACCTTGGGAACATTGTGGGTTAAATGCTTTTTGAGTGCAATTTCCATTTAATTCTGTAATAAAATCTTAAGGATCATTAATTGTCTTTGTTTTATCAATGAAGATAATGGGGCTTAAAGAAACTAACTTAGTTTATTTAAGTTCTACTTGAAATTATATAACTAGAAGATCCAGAAATAGTATTTAGACCCAAACAGCTGATAACATAAAAAAATAATTTCATTTAGAACTTCAATTAAATCATTTTAAAATCCAAGAGAATATTTAATACTCTGCCTTGTAATTTAAAAGGAATAGGGCACAGAGAATTTTGTGTCAATAGTTTTTAAAAAGGTATTTTTATGCATACAGATACCAGACCTTTTATTTTATTATACTTCTATATCTGAAAACATAAGAAATAAAATCTCACTGGGACATTTCTGAAACTTCCTCAGTTTTTAATAAGTACGTTAGAGGCTGAGAATGGAATAATGGAATGGAATTCAGGAAATCAAATTTACTTCTGAACTGCTTCAGAAAGATGGAGGAGGTAGTGTAAATGAGCACTGTCCTGGGGGAGTGTCTCTTTGAAGACATCTCTCAACCTACTTCAAAAAACAGAAACAGAATGAATGAACAATGAGACCTCCTATCCCATGGACTGAATTCTGCTCCCAACTATTTTGCAAAACAATTTTGCAAAATTTGTTTGCAAAAATAATCAAATTTTTATTAACATATGATGAGGGGACTAAATTATAGTTCATATTCATGGGAACTTCCGCGGATTAAGTTACTGAAAAATACCTAATGACAGAAAATATTCTGGATATTATAATAGTAAATGAAAAGAATCAGTGCAAGGTTTTTAAAAGAGCCTACAGATATGAATGTATGGTTGTATGCATGTAGCTACAGTAAAATTGATTAGGAGGAAATATATCTAGCTTTAAGAGGACAAAAATGTAGAAATGTAAATTAAAATTCTTTAGTATATATAATTTATAATTTTATATGATAAAAGGCATACTTTTCTAAATAAAAATAAATTGATGTTAATAAATAAAGGCAGAAAAACCTCACAGATTTTTCACATAACACTCTCTCAAATACACACAGTTACTCACAGTTATATACTCAGTTAGTGGACTGCTAAAATCCTGCAGTGAGTTAGATCAGGCCCATTGTAGAATGCACTATGTGCATTTTCTACAATATACTATGAAAAAGAAGGTACTGTATAAATATTTACTTTTTCTACAACTAAACTCAGGATAAACACCGACATTTTACCCTGTGATACAAAAAGATAGATTTGTGTTTTGCTGGTTCACTTTCTTAAAGACAGTATTTCCAACTTATATATAAATTACGTGTGAAGATTTAACCAAGAAGGAATGCATAAACAGAACAATACCCATGCAAAATCTAATCTGATTATTCTTTAATCTGTTTATCTTCATTGAGTCCATTAATCACTACATCCAACATAGTAAATAATCAAATTTAACAGAAAATTTGGAAGCAATTTAAGATGAAGCAATGTACTTGCAACTATTTAGAGTAATGGGCAGACTAAATTTAGCCTTTGGAAAGTACATAATGCATATCTGTTAGCATTTCATAGTTCTTGCAATAGGTCATTACCTCTAATCATTAAATTCCCTCCACTTCTAAACCACTTATTAGAAAAAAATATGTTTGCAGCAACATAACTTCATAAATTAGATCAGTTCGTCATCTGCTAACATTTTTGAGCTCATCAGTAAAAATTAAAATAAAAAATAATAGAAAATAAAATTCTACAAATATAATCTTCAAATATCTCATAATATCCCATGCCTTCACAGTGACCTCCACACTGTTCACCTTCAAGAATTACCTCAAACACCTTGGTGTTCTAATTTATTTTTGAAAAATTAAGGTGTTTTCCTCTTTCTTTCCTGGCTAGTCTTAATTCTTTTTCATTGTTACTATAGACTTTTATCACCACACTAACTTACCCCATGGGTTACCACCATACCTCGTGGACTAAGAGGATCAACACTGCTCATTTTCAAGAGAACACACTTCAACTCAAGCCAGCCAGATTCTGCACCCAAGAGACACTGCCATAGGCTAGAGTGTTAGTGTCCCAGATGCCTTGATGGCACAGTTGCGAAAAGAATATTAGTTTCTAATATCCTGTGTTTCTCTAATATTTGTATTTCCTTAGATCCAGGTCCACTTGTGCTTTGATTGTATAAGCCTTATATGTTTTTTTCTGGAAAACTCTTAGCACGAGTCAGTAAAGCATGGATTCCATTGCTTCTAACCAGAGATCCTTTCCAGAAATAGTTGGGAATGATCTGTGTAATATACTTCACAGAGAGGACCCAGAGTGACAATAGCCTTCCCTTCCCAAGATTACAGAAGACATGATAAAAATGCAAGCTTTCTTGTTTTTGCTGAAGAGTTTAATCAAATTAATTAATTAACTTTAAATTATATTTTAGCCTATAATACCTGTTACCACCATAGATGCTATATTTATCTTGGTCATTATTTTTGAAAAGAATACCACATCTTTGTTAATAAATTACCTAGTTGTCATTCAAGATACAAGAACTCAAATCTAACCACCTAAGAATAACTCAAAGCAAAGTATTTAGGAACTACCCATAAAAGTGAGGACAAGCCATGGTGATTGCTAGACTTTTGAGCCATGACTCAAACATACTTGATAATAACAGTCACAGCTTTTTAATTCAGATAATTGTTTGAATTAAATTGTAATAAGTTATACTCTGTAAAGAATATCATATTTAAAAATCTCAAGCATCCAATGAGATCGAGATTTTTCACCCTTAAAGGAAGTTGATAATTCTAAAATTTAGATAATTTAGTAACTCCTGAAGCTTGATAGGAAACCTAGGCCTATCTTCTAGCAAAGATAGATGCTGGCTAGCATCCTTGCTATCCTTGTATATTTTAATGAAACAGGCACACAGCTCTGTATGCCAAGCATTAAAGATGGAAAACACATGCTGTAAGTAAATAACTAGCAGCAAACTTTCCAAATTGAGAGTGACAGCATTTAGAATAATGATTTCCTTTGAACTGCTTGCCTGTAATTATTTTTTTTAAAAAGATATTACATAGGGAGCTAATTCTCTACCAGTTTCCATAAGAGATGAAATCAGGAACAAGATTGATTAATGGGGCTCATCAAAATTCCTGGGAATAAAAGGCTGAATCAGATGTGGAAGCATTGAACGCTAGACTTGCATTCTAAATAATGATCAGAAAGAATGGCAAAGTAAATTTATGTTCATTGTTTCTGAGTCATAAAGTTTTTAGAAACACTACCGTAGCTTTAATTACATATTGACCCTTATGTGGTGATAGTGTGTGACTTCAATACTCTATGCTCACAAACAAATATGTCATTAAGACAAAAACTAAACAGAGAAATGCTGGCCCTAACTGATGTGTTATATTAAATGGACTTAGCAGAACAATTCACTCAAACACAAAAGAATATACCTTCTTCTCAGCACTTTAGGGGACTTTCTCCAAAACTGACCACATACTTGGACACAAGACAAGTCTCAACAGATACAAGAAAAGTAAAATAATACCTTGTACCCCATATGACCACCACAGACTAAAGCTGGATACCAACCACAAGAGAAAGCCAACAAACTCATAGAAACTAAAAAACTTACTGTCAGGAGCCAAGAAGCTAAAGAATAGCAGGTGGTCTTCCTGAAATGAGTCATGTTGGATTAATAATCCATGGCAGATTTGCTCCCATTGTCAAGGCCCAGGAGAAAATCATTTTAGGAAAGATTCCTGCCATTAATATGTGATTCCTGTTGTTATGAAACATATATACCAATCACAGGTATTAGCCTACTCTTTTGAGCAGATCTCTGCAGAACTACAAAGATATACTGTCTTGTTGTGCTGCTATATAGACAAGTAGATGATTTCTTTATCATTAATGAGGAATAGAAGGTCTAGCAACAGGCCCTGGGATCAAGTGCAAGGGGAGGTGCCAAGGCCTGACACTATTACTGAGGCTATGGGACACTCTCAAAAAGAAACCTAGAAGACTAGGTTTACTCCAGAAGACCCAACAAGCAGCTAAAAGAGTTAGATACAGATATTTCCACCCAACAAATGGACAGAAGCAGCTGACCCCTGTGGTTGAACTAGGGAATGCTGAAAGAAGCTGAGGAGAAGGGCAATCCTGTAGGAGGACCAGCAGTCTCAGTTAATCTGGACCCCTAGGATCTCTCAAACACTGGACCACCAAACAGGCAGCATACACCAGCTGATATAAGGCCCCTAGCACTCATACAATAAAGGACTGCCGCATCTGTGTTCATTCACAGATGATGCCCCTAACCCTCAAGAGACTGGAGGCCCCAGGGAGTTTAGAGGTCAGGTAGGGTGGGGGATGGGGACATCCATGTGGGAACAAGGGAGTGGGGATGAGGTATGGGATGTGGAACAGTTGGAGGGTCGATGGGTAGAGTGTAAAAAAACAATAAATAAATTAAAAAAAGAATCCCTAAATTTATAGTAATTATTAATCTTTGTTTAATAACACTACTATTAAGTCCTTTTTGATAGTCAAAACTGCAATGAGAACTTTGTCTGTCTTTAGTGTCACTTCTATTAGTAAGCAGAAAATCTACCACTCAGCACATTCCAAGAGGCTGTAAAACCATTAACCTATAATCGCAAATTTATTATAGGTGCTAGGACAGAAGATAAAATATTGATTGGGTTTGTCTATATACAACTTCACTAATAACTTAGTTATGTTTTTAACTCTCCATGAACCTGTAGAACTTTGACAGGTGATGATTGTTTAGCCAGATAATTATAACTAATGGATATGCATGTAAATTCTCTTTTGTAAACTTCTTATTTGATTTATAATTTGGACTTATGTCTAAACTGGTGATGAGTTTTTAACCATGTGATAATGTATTCTGAAAGATCTGTAAGTGCTGAAGACAAGAGAAAAGGATCATTCCACTTTCCCCCTTTTTCTGAGAGAGCTTTCATATGAAACTTTTTACAACTTAAAAATAAATGCTAAATTCACTTTTCAAAGTGCCCCTTTTTCTTCCTGTGACTTCAACTAACAGACTGAAAGTTGTTACTTTTATGAAATTCCTGTGGAGATAGAACAGAGGCTATATTACTTAATCTCCTGCTGTTTTAGGTTGAGGTGCTAAATGCCTGAGACTGCAGTTTCTGGCCTCAGAGGAACACAGAAGGCAGGTAGCAAATAAAAAAAATTACAGTAGCAAAATAATGTAGACTTAGATAAGCAAACTTTTTTTTCTTTTAATATTTTTATTTTCTATATTCTTTGTTTACATTCCAAATGATTTCCCCTTTCCCGGATCCCCCCTCCCCATATGTCCCATAAACCTTCTTCTCTCCATCCCTTCTCCAACCACCTCCCACCTTTTTCTCTGTCCTTATATTACCTTCCAATGCTAGATCGATCCTTTCCAGGATTAGGACCCTTTCCATACTTAGCAGTCCTAAATATCTTGTAAGACAAAGTATTTCTTGGGCCTACACTCTTCCCCCTCCTCTGCCTCAGGAAGAACCAAGAATAAGAAGGAATAATTACCAAAGATCAAGTAACCATCAGTGTGTGGGTTCATTTCTGGGACTTCAGTTCTATTCAATTGATCTACCTGCCTGTCCCTGTACCAATTCCATGCAGTTTTTATCACTATTGCTTTGTAATTCAGCTTGAGGTCATGGATGGTCATTCCTCCAGAAATTCTTTTTTTTTTAAATTTTTTAAATTTTATATTCCTTGTTTACATTCCAAATGCTTTCCCCTTTCCCAGCTCTCCCCTCCCCATTGGTCTCATAAGCCCTCTTCCCTCCACCCATTTCCCAACCACCCCCTCCCATTTCTTTGTCCTGGTACTCTCCTACAATGCTGGATCAAGCCTTTTCAGAACCAGGACCCTCTCCTTTCTTCTTCTTGGCTATCATTTGATATGCTAATTGTGTCTTGAGAATTCAGAGCTTCTGGGCTAATTAATATCCACTTATCAGTGATTGCATTCCATGTGTATTCTTTTGTAACTGGGTTACCTCACTTAGGATGATATTTTCCAGTTCCAACCATCAGAAGTTCTTTTATTGTTGAGAATAGTTTTTGCTATCCTGGGTTTTTTGTTATTCCAGATAAATTTGGAAATTGTTCTTTCTAACTATGAAGAACTAAGTTGGAATTTTGATGGGGATTGTGTTGAATCTGTAGATTGTTTCCAGCAAGATGGCCATTTTTACTGTATCAGTTCTGCCTTCAATGAGCATGGTAGATTTTTCCATCTTCTGAGATCTTCAATTTCTTTCTTCAGAGACTTGAAGTTTTTGTCATACAGATCTTTCATTTGCTTGGTTAGAGTCACACAAAGGTATTTTATATTATTGTGAGTATTATATTATTGTATTTATATTATTTGTGAAGGTATTATTTCCTTAATTTCTTTCTCAGCCTGTTTATCCTTTGAGTAGGGGAAGGCTACTGATTTCTTTGAGTTAATTTTATATCCAGCCACTTTGTTAAAGTTGTTTATCAGGTTAGGCATTCTCTGGTGGAATTTTTGGGGTCACTTAAGTATAATATCATATCATTTGCAAATAGTCATATTTTGACTACTTTCTTTCCAATTTGTATCCCTTTGACCTCTTTTTGTTGTCTAATTGCTCTAGCTAGAAATTCAAGTATTATATTGAATAGACAGGGAGAGAATGGGCAGCCTTGTCCCTGATTTTAGTGGGATTGAATCAAGTTTCTCTCCATTTAGTTTGAAAACTAACCAGTGAAAAATAGCTTTTCAACAAATGGTGCTGATTCAACTGGAGGTCAGCATGTAGAAGAATGCAAATAAATCCATTCTTATGTCCTTGTACAAAGCTCAAGTCCAAATGGATCAATGGGGAGGCACTTGGTCCTGTGGAGCGTAGTGGGATGCTAGAATGGAGAAGCAGGGGAGACTGGAAAAGTGGACAACATTTGAAATTTAATGAAAAAAAACTATTTTCCTTGAAGCCCCTCCTTTAGGTTAGGTTAAGGGTCTTTTTTTCCACTGGCAACGGAAGATTGCCTTCCATGTTTTCCCATTGCTCTCCTGCCAGTGCCTGGGACAGACTAAGTCTTCTGGGCTCACTGCTCCCTCCTGAACACATAGCCAGCAAGGACAAGACAAGAGCTGGGCTAGAGGAGTGATTCATGTAGCAAGTTTTCCTGTGGCAGCCTTGGTTTCGCTGGCTCCCCTGACATAGCAGAACATTATTTTGTTCCAGAATCCCCTATGATCACTTGGGTCAGTTCCTTGTCCCACTTCCGTATTCTTTACCTATGTCAATTAGTCTGTCCTTACTGTGAATTCTTCCTATGGAGACGTTTGCCCACTGAGCTTTCTTCTTCTTCTAAACTATGAAAAATCAAGATGGCTTTTCTATCTATATCTCTATCTCTATATCTATCTATCTATCTATCCTCAATTTTTCTAACTGAACTTCATTTTATATTGAAAGCATGTTAGTTAGAAATTGTCGCAATTCCTGACTTAACCCATTATTTTAATTGACTTCCACAATCTCTATGTCCAGGCTTAAACATTCCTTAGAAGCTTAGCTTCTTGTTTCCTGCTTGTTTCGAGATCTAATTCCTGTTTCCCAGGCTTATAAAAATCACTCTTGATTTATTTTGCATTCTTTATTAACCCTAATCTCAAATTTTTATTAACTTTTTTTGCATCTATTGCAGTCTCTATATTTTGCCCAATACTGGCTCTTTGTAGCCATCATTCTCTCTCTACCAGATAGGAGTGAAATTAGCTCATTCTCTGTGTGCTGCTGTCAATCACAGTGGAGTTTTTCTTTTCTTTTCTTTTAAGAAAGGAAGCTTGCAGTTAGTGCTTCTCTATATCACTGTTTTAAAATCTGTGAAGAAAAAAAATGGAAATGGGGACACACTAGACATTCAGATTCCCGTTTCTGTTTTCAGCCCCCTCAGTAACATTGGTGGTGAGAATATGAAGAATACTTAAGAAGCCTTTTAAGCCTTAAGCACCTCTCCTCTTCCCACATAGAGCAAAATGGTGTATTTAGTGAGTAATCAATGTATCCTTTTTAATTCAGCCTTCACCCTGATCTCAGGGGCATGGAAATAATGTTCCTGGAGCCTTATGATAGTAAGAAAATATGTTAGGCATGTACCTTCAGAATAAGAGAATCATATTTGTTTTAAGGGACATGATAGCTTTAAAAGAGTTAGTCTGTTTAGAAGTTGTGTGTATGTGTGTTTATCTCTGTGTATATGTAGGCATGTGTGTGTGTATCTGTAAATATGTACATAAAGTCCGTGAAAGTCATGCTCTGATTTAAGTTCTTGCATGTCTTTTGATGTGTCTCCTTAATACAATTTAAGATATTACTCTTGTGAACAATATATGATATGCACATATTTCTTACATAATAAAACAGGAAATACAGTCTACATTTTTAATGTCTCGCATCAATTCTCTCTCCTGCCACTGAGTGGTCTATTCTGAGAATAGAACCCAGATCCTTGTATGTGCTATGTGAGTACTTCAGAGCTGAGTCACTCCCCCTACTCTATCCATGGTCTTGATATTATACAACTAGCATTAAGTAGGAAGGACATTTTATATGCCAGGTAACATTTTCCAGCATTTATTAGTCCTGTGAGTAGTTGATTGTAGACAGGCTTTCACTGATAAAATATTCAAGATACAATCTGGATACATGTCCTTTCTGGATCACTTCTAAGGCATTCTTATATTATAGAGTTTCTCTTTTGATGTCATGAAAATGTGCCCAAATTGATTGAGGTGGTCATTATAACTCTATGAATAAACAAAGAACCACTGGATTATGTTAAATGTGTGAAGTTTATGATATTTTAATCTCAATAAAACTATTTTCCAAAAATCAAAAAAAGGGAAGGACATTTTAAAAAGAGAGAATACAGTATGCAAAGAAATTAAGGCAGATATCGTTGAAATAGTTTAAAAATATTTTTGCATGTGGCAGGGTCTCATATTGCCCTTGAACTTGCTATGTAGCCTGGGATAACCTTGATATCCAGATCTTCCAGCCCCTACCTCCTAAGAATTTGGAATCGAGGTGTACACTCGCACACCTAGCTATAATTCTTTAATAAATATGGTCAATATGGAAACTGAGAAAAGCTATTACCTAGTCATCTAACAGAATGCAAAGGATTTATTCCACTATCAGTCAGGCAACACCAGTAAGGGGGAAAGTGAGAAATCATTTTCTAGTTCCTGAGGTGTAATATAAGAAAATAGAGCCAGGTCTATTCCTATAACTTGTTATGTATATGATCAGCAGTTTTATCTTGGGATGTACTTGATCCTATTAGTTACCCTTGTGTCTAGTATTTAGTTATTTCATATGTTTACTTTGTAGGGTGCATCTAAATTCAAGACAAGTCATAATTCACTAAGCAAAACACAAAATTATTTCTCATGGAAATTGCAAAAATTGTTTTGAAAGTGATTGACAATAAGATATGAATAAGTGTAGGATGGTCATTCACATACATAATAAATGTTAAAGGTAAGGTTAAGGGCATGGAGGGTGGCTTCTGGAATGTATACAGCTATTATGAGTGGGAACTGGGGTGACAACTGAAGGACTGAAAGGAAAAATCAAAACCAACCTGGGAGATTGAACTAGAGCCATTGATAACATGAAAGTTCTTTGTTCACAGAAAACAATGGAGCACAGAATGACATCATATCCACTGCATAAATTCCACAATGTGAAGGTAAAAGTATGGTCATAACAGCCCCTGAAATACTATCCTCCACTCCACATTGATGCTCTAACAACCTTCAGAATCAAACTCAAAAAACTTCATCTGAATTTCTCCACATATCATCTGTGTCCTGCTGATTGAAACAAGGTCAGCAGAAAACTGTATAATGTTGGGTTTTATGAAGAAATCAAGACCAGGTGTATCTGTTCCTACTTGCTGGGGACCACTTATTAAAAATTTCAAAACTATATCTATAGAGTAGTTAGGGGTTGATGAAGGTCAGAGGAAAGAAAGATCATTTTAAAAGGATAAGAGTATTGAGTAAAGAAATTAAAATGCAGTTATTCTTTGAAGTGCTTTTTAATCTGTTTTTGATTTTGACTGTCTTGAGACAAGCTCAGGCAGTCCAGGCAAGAGTTGGTTTACTCCACAGCTGAAGATGGCATTGGACCCATGATGCTTCTGCCTTCATATCTCTAAGAGGTTACAGGTGCGTGCCACCACTCTCAGCTATATTTGTTCCTTGAGAATAAGTGAATATGATAGGTATAGAAGTCAGAAGAGCAGAAACCTCAGATGTTTAAAAGAATGGGGGAATTACACTCCAGTGGAGACAAAGAATCATCCAAAATGTCAATCCCATTTACACCTCTTGCATGTGGAATTTTCCCTTGCATTTCTTCTTCCTGTATAGACATCACAAGTGGACTGTAGATGATGTCCTGAGTGGAAACATATTGCTGACATGAACACTGCCATACCAAGTGTCCCAATGTTTCAGGACCATGCTAAGGCCTTCCTTGGGCTGGGCTCAAAGGAAGGGCAAAGTCTTCTCCTGGTCTAAGTACTGATGTTGACAGCATTCAGAAAAAAGTATCCACTCTATCTTTCTCCTCCTAGATAACCAGAGCCTGAGACTACTTGTTACAGAGACCTCATACTAAGAGTATCTAATCTTCTTTCTTCCTCAATTCTCCTGATCGTAACAAACATTCTGACTTCCTGAGCTGCTGCTAGCATACCTCTGCTTTTCTGTATGTGTGTCTGTCTGATTCTCATTCCTTGTCACTTCAGTCAGGTCAGTTCTTAACTTATGCAGGCCACAGTAATAATGAGTACTTATTAACAATGTTTTAAAAATAATATTTATATTTGTTATTTGAAGTTGTATATAGATATGGTGTGTGTGTATGTGTGTGTGTGTGTGTGTGTGTGTGTGTGTGTAAGAGTGTAGGTACCTTTGGAGGCCAGAAACATCAAATCCCTTGAAGCTGAACTTACAGAAGTTGTGAGCCACCTGAAGTCAGTGTTGGGCACAGAACCTGGGTCCCCAGAGGAGGCAGAAAGAGCTCATAACTACTGAGCCATTTCTCCAGCTCTAGAAACCACTGTTATGATAAAAAAATAAAGCTCAGTGGTGGAACATTTTCTTAGTATGTACGTAGCCCCTGGGCTCTATTTCCAGTTTTTATTAAAAAAAGTTCTTTTCCTGTTGAGCATTGACTTCTCACTTGTTCTACTAGGTGACTAACAGCAGGTTAGATCTCTAGTAACTCTGCCTTCCATTTTGGCTGTCCATTGGGTTAGATTCCTCTTGACTCCGTGTAGATGCATTAAGTACTCAAATATACCTGACCGATAGCATTGTCCCCAAGGTCAAAGGAACAATGACAAGTATCATTGTCCTTACCTGCAGTTATCTTAAATGTCAGTAATAGATAACCCTTGCTAGGTAGGTCAACTCTAAAGTGAGGACAAGTATCTATGTTGGTGAGGCTGGACCATGGAGCAAGAGGAACCATAAATAAAGGAACCAGGTTTCTTGTAGGAACCAGGTTTCTCCTCCTGAACTTCTTTGGATCAAAACTGAGAAGATGATTAAGGAGACACACCTTGACCAGCACTGAATCATTATGTGTACTTACTGCCTCTGCTCCAAATCTTCCTCTACTTAAACCTAAAGTTCATATCACCACTCTAAGGATGGAGTTGGTCTATGACCCCCTTTTACCGGTCATCTGGTCAACCTGCCACATGAACGAAAATGCCCCTCTCTGCTTTGCACAGTTAAGTGCCTCTACTTGATACTGAACCTAACCTCTTATGTCAGGCTGCTGGGCCAGGGCTGTTGCTCTAAAACTTAGGCAACAATAATGCTGAAATTTATCTTTGTCTAGTTAATGGGATTTCCCCCCACTGCGCTCAACAATCAAGAACCAGTAGGTTCAGCTGCCTTTAAAATCTGATCAAAATAAAGTATTTCACTAAGTTGAAAAAAAAATGTCCTCTACTTGCCTGCTATAAGGAGTAAAATAAATGAAAAATCAATCTAACGGGTCTACTAACTCTTTAGGAAATTATAAAATGTCAGCTATGCTATTAGAGACTATTGAGGTCTTTTGTCACTAAAGCAATAGAAATAAGACGGAGTTATACGCTCAGAAAACACAGACCTGGGTGTTCTAGGGTTGCTGTTGAAGGTGCAATGAGGCAGACTGAAAAAGAGGCCAAGGCTGATCTCTCAGAAAAAAAAAAGGCAGCTTTTATTGATTTGCTGGCATAGGTTAATGGAAAAGTATCATCGTGTCTGAATGGTTTCAGATGCTTAAGTTGTTATATCTAGTGAGAGGCTAGGAAGGCAGTAGTTTTGCCATAAGGGATGGTCAACATGTTTGCACACAGGGCTGAAGGGAATTTGACCCAGAGGTTCAGACAACAAAGGAAGGACAGATATGTCAAGTGTCTCCATCTAGATCCAGGTACTATGAGGCATCCAAAGTGGAGCCAAAGAGCCTATTTGGCTTTTCTCTTGGTAACCCCGATGTTATAGTTCAGATCCAAGTTTTCTTTCCCTAATACTAGGGACTGTAGATGGACTTTGTGTATGCGAGGCAGGCGCTCTACCATGGAGCTACACCTATACCTGTTTGTGATGAAATAACTGTTCACTAAGTCTGGCTGATATCTACTCATAAATTGCAAGGACTTCATGTCATTTAGAAAAAAATAATGGTGATCTATCCTGTATTTTGTATTGTCTAGACAGTTGCTTTGATTTTATACTTTTTAGAAATGATGTTTTAGTTCTATGCATTATTTAATGGATTTCAGGTCTATGCTTAGTTTTGTATACATTGAATCAAGGTAGTTAGTCTCCATGGAGCAAGTATCTTTGTGACCACAGAGGTATACAGACCCTGTTGTATAGTTTAGGTCTGTCTTTATTAATAGACTATTTGTGTTGTTTTTTGAATCAGGATATAAGTTTGAAAAATATTTTAATTCAACAAACAATCTTGACTTACTTTTTAATTTAAACATGGACTAACATAAAGAAAGCTTAAAAGATGGGGTTGGTGATGTAGTTTGGGAGAGGGATATTTCAACGTGTGAACAAGGCTCAGAGCAACCATCTGCAAAATTACTTCCTACAGTAATTAGGGGAAATTTTAAGAAGGAAGAAAATGACATCTTTTGTCTTTATATTTGGGTTCAGTCCTTAAGGACAAGTGCGGAGACCATTTCATGCATTACTAATCTCTTAAATACTTTTTATTATCTATTCATTGGTATGAAGAATCAGATCCAGGACATTGTGCATGCCAGGGAAGCATTTACCACTGAACAAAATTATCATTAAGTTTTTGAAACTGAGAGGACTGAGACAGGCAGACTCTATGACAGGCCTCAAACCTGAAGTTCAGGAGACTAGGTTTATATCTCTGTTTACCAGAACTGCGCAGGTCCAGGCAAGTCAGTGACAGGCCAGCTGGAACAAGGGCAGTGAGTCAGCAACAGTTCTGCAACGTCTGCAGAGCCCTAGCCAATCCCAAAGATTGGCCCCCATACCCTCCAAGACCTAGCAAGGTAAAGGTCACCCACCCCTCCCAGGAAATCCTCTAATCTGCTGTAAATTGGGCTCATCTGGGTGTCTTTATCTTGGAAAATTGTAGACCCCCCCCCAACATGCTGGACTTCTGCAGAATAAAATGCTAATTGCTATTGCATGCTGTTTGAGTCTGGGGTATCATTCTTTGATGAATGACGGACACTTAGAACACAGGAGTTGTTGGGTTATCCTTGAACTACCTATGTAGCCCAGGCTAGTCTTAAGCTCATTATCTCCTTGCTTCTGCCTGCTGAATGCTAAGGTTTAGGTTTTTAACCACCAGTTAAGAAGATACATAAAATGTTTGAGACAGAAATGCTATCACATGGCAAGGCATTAATTTAAACTGGTCTCCATATTTAAAGTTAATGAGTTATCAGTAAGATGTCTAGAACTATAGCCGGTTGAACATAAGGCATCCACCATACCTAATATTTTTGTGGTGACGACTATACTATGTAACAAACTTGAATTTTGTTACTTGTGCTATGTGAAGAACATTTTTGTGAATCAGTCGATAACAAATAGTCATTAGCACTATTTGTCACAAACCTTCTGTTTGAAATGAGAAAAAGCCACGGAAATGAAATATATTACAAGCTTGTACCCTAAAGCAAAACCATAAAAATGAAATCAATAGCTTTGAGTTGTTTTTATCACCAGTGTAAGCTTATCTTAATTGCTCTGTCATTTATTCCTGATTGAAGGCCTAGTTAACTGAATCAAAATACGATGACATGTTTGTAGAAAGCTTCACTTTTTCTCTTCGACATTCAAAGATAATTATAATTTTACAATAAAGCAAAATTTGCCACTTCAGTTATGGAATTACACAAATCCATCTCAGCTATAAAGTTTCATGTTAGTGATTTTACACTACACAAAAATAAAGCATGGGGATATCATTGTGGCAGGAAAAACTGTCTTAGATTTCTGGGCAGGGTCTTGTGGTTACCAGCTCTGGAGAGCTACTCTAAGACACATATTATTTTACTCTGTGAATTCAGCAGTAATTGAGCTGATCTAGAGAGAAACTACACATAGGCAGAAACTAGAGAGGTGCTAGTATTCAACACAGTCTATTGGAAATTCTGAAGTCCTCACATTCAAAATCATTTGATCAAAGATAATGTTGAACATGGAGGCTGAATAAGGAAGTGTGGATTCTGACAGAATGAGACTGGAGGGGAAGGGGAAGTCTAGGGATCAGAGTGGAAGACACCAGAAGAGTCAGTCTGGCTTTACTCTAAGGAAGGAAATCCCTCAAGTGGGCTGTCCCCTTAGTGACAAGGGACAGGAAAGAATGGAGGATTCCCCTGGTGACAGCACCTGCTGTGGCTCCATCTGTAATGTAGCCAGTGTGGGGAGGGAAGAGTAGAACTGCTCAGGTGGCTATCTAGTCCTTAGGGAGATGAGTACTGTGACATACTGTCAACTTGACACTCAAACCTTTCACAATTTGGCCTTAACTTTCCAGATTCATTCCTACATTGAAAAAATACTCAGTGGACGTATTTATACACACCATTTGAGGCTACTGGCATACATCAGTTTTGTTTTTATGGGGACCAGTCTAAAACCCCACACCTGCTAGAGAGTCCCTAACACTAATTCAACACACTACTCAATATTAGTAATTCTAATGAAAACTTTGCATGAATGGGGCTCATTATATTAGGACTATTCTCACTAGATTTACAGTCAAACTAAAGATGGACTCAGAACAGGGATATGGGCTGTAGTATTTAAAGAAAACTCTTTTATTTATATTTATTATCAATTAAATATGTCCCTTAACAATTTCAGACATGTATACAGTGCATCTTAAATATCCCATCTCATACCTCCGTACTCAAAGCATACTTCTGGTTTCACTATCCTTTCTAAGTTTGGGATTTAAAATATTTTTTCTGGTTTATAAAAGCTTAAGGATAGCATGATTAAAAGGATAACAT
This sequence comes from Apodemus sylvaticus, assembly GCF_947179515.1. Classification (NCBI taxonomy): domain Eukaryota; kingdom Metazoa; phylum Chordata; class Mammalia; order Rodentia; family Muridae; genus Apodemus; species Apodemus sylvaticus. Next base: position 13,116,994 of record NC_067490.1, read on the forward strand.
GAAAGACCTGAAATTATAAATCAAGTAGAAGAAACTTATGGGAAAATATTTTGTGATGATTGAGGCATGATTCCCCACTGCTCAAAAAACAAAAGCAAAGCTTCAGAGGCAATGTATTATAGTTGACAAGAGTCTGTAGAGCACAGGAAGCATCCATGGGGTGAAGAATGTATGGCAGGTAAGGAGAATATATGTGCCTATTTATCTGACAATATATCATTTGAATACATTAGGCAGAAAAAAATTAAAAAACCCTTAACAATAAGAACAATCCAAAAGTTGATCAAATGACATGATAAATGACCAATAAAATATATAGATAATTACATATAGCTCAGCTATCAGGGAAATGAAATCAAAACAATTGATGCCATCTCATCCTAGGCAGAATCATAATTATCAAAAAACCAAACATAGTTCCTGCCAGCAGGGAGATAAAAAAAGATAATTCTATTACAAAAATACATTTTAGAAAGAAGGAAATAAATTCTCCTACACTGATAGTAAGGTAAAGCTGCAGAATCATTTTGAAAAACAGTATGGAATTTCCTGTCAAATTAAAATCAGACTAACCACAAAATAAATCATTTTACTTCTAGGTACAAAGCCAGGAAATACAATCAGGAGCTAGAGAGACATCCACAAACAAAGCCACCTGACAAAGAGTTAAGCTATGAAATCAGTCTACATGCCCATTGATGGCATAGAGAAATCTTGCTGTGCACACATGGAATGGAGTACTATTCATCCCAAACAAGAATGAAATTTTATTTGTAGTTAAGTGCACAGACATGTGGGAAATGACCACTCACAGAAAGATGAATACCACACTCTTTCTTATATGTAGAAGTTAAAAAAAAAAACATTGATGGCAACATAAGGAAATGTTTTTTTTTAATTGAGTTTCATACTATATAATTAATACATGTTAATCAAAAAATATTATTTATTAGGAGGTATACTTTAAAATGAAATATATGTTTACTTTGATACATGAATCAATTCTATCTTTTTTTTATTCGATATAATTTATTTACATTTCAAATGATTTCCCTTTTCTAGCCCCCCCACTCCCCGAAAGTCCCGTAAGCCCCCTTCTCTTTCCCTGTCCTCCCACCCACCCCTTCCCACTTCCCCGTTCTGGTTTTGCCGAATACTGTTTCACTGAGTCTTTCCAGAACCAGGGGCCACTCCTCCTTTCTTCTTGTACCTCATTTGATGTGTGGATTATGTTTTGGGTATTCCAGTTTTCTAGGTTAATATCCACTTATTAGTGAGTGCATACCATGATTCACCTTTTGAGTCTGGGTTACCTCACTTAGTATGATATTCTCTAGCTCCATCCATTTGCCTAAGAATTTCATGAATTCATTGTTTCTAATGGCTGAATAGTACTCCATTGTGTAGACATACCACATTTTTTTGCATCCACTCTTCTGTTGAGGGATACCTGGGTTCTTTCCAGCATCTGGCAATTATAAATAGGGCTGCTATGAACATAGTAGAACATGTATCCTTATTACATGGTGGGGAGTCTTCTGGGTATATGCCCAGAAGTGGTATAGCAGGATCTTCTGGAAGTGAGGTGCCCAGTTTTCGGAGGAACCGCCAGACTGATTTCCAGAGTGGTTGTACCAATTTGCAACCCCACCAGCAGTGGAGGAGTGTTCCTCTTTCTCCACACCCTCTCCAACACCTGCTGTCTCCTGAATTTTTAATCTTAGCCATTCTGACTGGTGTAAGATGAAATCTTAGGGTTGTTTTGATTTGCATTTCCCTAATGACTAATGATGTTGAGCATTTTTTAAGATGCTTCTTCGCCATCCGAAGTTCTTCAGGTGAGAATTCTTTGTTTAACTCTGTACCCCATTTTTTAATAGGGTTGTTCGGTTTTCTGGAGTCTAACTTCTTCAGTTCTTTATATATATTGGATATTAGCGCTCTATCTGATGTAGGATTGGTGAAGATCTTTTCCCAATTTGTTGGTTGCCGATTTGTCCTCTTGATGGTGTCCTTTGCCTTACAGAAACTTTGTAATTTTATGAGGTCCCATTTGTCAATTCTGGCTCTTAGAGCATACGCTATTGGTGTTCTGTTCAGAAACTTTCTCCCTGTACTGATGTCCTCAAGGGTCTTCCCCAGTTTCTTTTCTATTAGCTTCAGAGTGTCTGGCTTTATGTGGAGGTCCTTGATCCATTTGGATTTGAGCTTAGTACAAGGAGACAAGGATGGATCAATTTGCATTCTTCTGCATGCTGACCACCAGTTGAACCAGCATCATTTGTTGAAAAGGCTATCTTTTTTCCATTGGATGTTTTCAGCCTCTTTGTCGAGGATCAAGTGGCCATAGGTGTGTGGGTTCATTTCTGGAACTTCAATCCTGTTCCATTGATCCTCCTGCCTGTCACTGTACCAATACCATGCAGTTTTTAACACTATTGCTCTGTAGTATTGCTTGAGGTCAGGGATACTGATTCCCCCAGATTTTCTTTTGTTGCTGAGAATAGTTTTAGCTATCCTGGGTTTTTTGTTGTTCCAGATGAATTTGATAATTGCTCTTTCTAACTCTGTGAAGAATTGAGTTGGGATTTTGATGGGTATTGCATTGAATCTGTATAGTGCTTTAGGCAAAATGGCCATTTTAACTATATTGATTCTACCGATCCATGAGCATGGGAGGTTTTCCCATTTTTTGAGGTCTTCTTCCATTTCCTTCTTCAGAGTCTTGAAGTTCTTGTCATACAGATCTTTCACATGTTTGGTAAGAGTCACCCCAAGATACTTTATACTGTTTGTGGCTATTGTGAAGGGGGTCATTTCCCTAATTTCTTTCTCAGCCTGCTTATCCTTTGAGTATAGGAAGGCCACTGATTTGCTTGAGTTGATTTTATAACCTGCCACTTTGCTGAAGTTGTTTATCAGCTGTAGGAGCTCTCTAGTGGAGTTCTTTGGGTCACTTAGGTAGACGATCATGTCGTCTGCAAATAATGATAGTTTGACTTCTTCCTTTCCAATTTGTATCCCTTTGACCTCCTTATGTTGTCGAATTGCCCGAGCTAGTACCTCAAGTACAATATTGAAAAGATAAGGAGAAAGGGGGCAGCTTTGTCTGGTCCCTGATTTCAGTGGGATTGCTTCAAGTTTCTCTCCATTTAGTTTGATGCTGGCTACCGGTTTGCTGTATATTGCTTTTACTATGTTTAGGTATGGGCCTTGAATTCCTGTTCTCTCCAACACTTTAAGCATGAAAGGATGCTGAATTTTGTCAAATGCTTTTTCAGCATCCAATGAAATGACCATGTGGTTTTGTTCTTTGAGTTTGTTTATGTAGTGGATTGTATTGATGGATTTCCGTATATTGAACCAACCCTGCATTCCCGGGATAAAGCCTACTTGATCATGGTGGATGATCGTTTTGATGTGTTCTTGGATTCGGTTGGCAAGAATTTTATTGAGTATTTTTGCATCGATGTTCATAAGGGAAATGGGTCTGAAGTTCTCTTTCTTTGTTGGATCTTTTTGTGGCTTTGGTGTCATCGTAATTGTGGCTTCGTAGAAGGAATTGGGTAGTGCTCCTTCTGTTTCTATTTTGTGGAATAGTTTGAAGAGTATTGGTGTTAACTCTTCTTTGAAGGTCTGGTAGAATTCTGCACTGAAGCCATCTGGTCCTGTGCTTTTTTTGGTTGGAAGACTTTCTATGACTCCTTCTATTTCTTTAGGCATTATGGGACTGTTTAGATGGTCTAGTTGGTCCTGATTTAATTTTGGTATTTGGTATCTGTCAAGGAAATTGTCCATTTCCTCCAGATTCTCCAGTTGTGTTGAGTACAGGCTCTTGTAGTAGGATCTGATGATTTTTTTGGATTTCCTCATTTTCCGTTGTTATATCTCCCTTTTCATTTCTAAGTTTGTTAATTTGGATACTTTCTCTGTGCCCTTTGGTCAGTCTGGCTAAGGGTTTATCTATCTTGTTGATTTTCTCAAAGAACCAGCTCCTGGTTTTGTTGATTTTTTTTGTATGGTTCTCTTTGTTTCTACTTGATTGATTTCGGCCCTGAGTTTGATGATTTCCTGCCTTCTACTCCTCCTGGGCGAAATAGCTTCTTTTTGTTCTAGGGCTTTCAGGTGTGTCATTAAGCTGGTAATGTATGCTCTCTTCATTTTCTTTTTGGAGGCACTCAGGGCTATGTGTTTTCCTCTTAGCACTGCTTTCATTGTGTCCCATAGATTTGGGTATGTTGTGTTTTCATTTTCATTGTGTTCTAAAAAGTCTTTAATTTCTTTCTTTATTTCTTCCTTGACCAAGGTATCATTGAGTAGAGTACTGTTCAGTTTCCACGTGTATGTGGGTTTTCTGTTGTTTCTGTTGCTATTGAAGACCACTTTTACTCCATAGTGATCAGATAGGAGGCATGGGATTAGTTCTATCTTCTTATATTTGTTGAGGTCTGTCTTGTGACCAATTATATGGTCGATTTTGGAGAAGGAACCATGAGGTGCTGAGAAAAAGGTATATTCTTTTGTTTTAGGATAGAATGTTCTATATATATCTGTTAAATCTAATTGGTCCAAAGCTTCAATTAGTTTCATTGTGTCCCTGTTTAGTTTCTGTTTTCCTGATCGGTCCATTGAGGAAAGTGAAGTGTTGAAGTCACCCACAATTATTGTGTTAGGTGCAATGTGTGCTTTGAGTTTTAATAAAGTTTCTTTTACGAACGAGGGTGCCCTTGCATTTGGGGCATAGATGTTCAGGATTGACAGTTCTTCTTTTTGTATTTTTCCTTTGACCAGCAAGAAGTGTCCCTCAGGGTCTCTTTTGATGACTTTGGGTTGAAAGTCAATTTTATCTGATATTAAAATGGCTACTCCAGCTTGTTTCCTGAGACCATTTGCTTGTAAAATTGTCTTCCAGCCTTTTACTCTAAGGTAGTGTTTGTCTTTGACCCTGAGGTGTGTTTCCTGTAAGCAGCAAAATGTAGGGTCCTGTTTACGTATCCATTCAGTTAGTCTGTGTCTTTTTATTGGGGCATTAAGTCCATTGATGTTAAGAGATATTAAGGAATAGTGATTGTTACTTCCTATCATTTTTGACGTTATTTTTTAAATTTGAATGCTTAACTTCTTTCGGGTTTGATGAAAGGTTACTATCTTGCTTTTTCCAGGGTGAAGTTTCCCTCCTTGTATTGGTGTTGTCCTCCTATTATCCTTTTTAGGGCTGGGTTTGTGGATAGATATTGGGTAAACTTGGTTTTGTCATGAAATATCTTAGTTTCTCCATCTATGGTGATTGAGAGTTTTGCTGGATATAGTAGTTTTGGTTGGCATTTGTGTTCTCTTAGAGTCTGCATGAGATCTGCCCAGGACCTTCTAGCCTTCATAGTCTCAGGTGAAAAGTCTGCTGTGATTCTGATAGGTCTTCCTTTATATGTTACTTGGCCTTTTTCTCTTACTGCCTTTAGTATTCTTTCTTTGTTTAGAACATTTGGTGTTTTGATAATTATGTGACGGGAAGTATTTCTGTTCTGGTCCAGTCTGTTTGGAGTTCTGTAGGCTTCTTGTATATTCATGGGCATCTCTCTCTTTAGGTTAGGGAAGTTTTCTTCCATAATTTTATTGAAGATATTTGCTGGCCCTTTAAGTTGTAAATCTTCACTCTCATCTATGCCTATAATCCTTAGGTTTGGTCTTCTCATTGTGTCCTGGATTTCCTGGATATTTTGGGTTACAAGCTTTTTGCATTTTGCATTTTCTTTAACTGTTGAGTCCATGGTTTCTATGGAATCTTCAGCATCTGAGATTCTTTCTTCTATCTCTTGTATTCTGTTGTTGATATTTGCATCTCTGTCCCCTGATTTCTTCCCAAGGCTTTCTATCTCCAAAGTTGTCTCCCTTTGAGTTTTCTTAGTTGTTTCTACTTCTGATTTTAGATCCTGGATGGTTTTGCTTAGCTCCTTCACTTGCTTGTTTGTGCTTTCCTGTAATTCTTTAAGAGATTTTTGTGTTTCCTCTTTCATGACCTCAGCCTGTTGACCAAAGTTCTCCTGTATTTCTTTAAGAGATTTTTGTGTTTCGTCTTTCATGACCTCAGCCTGTTGACCAAAGTTCTCCTGTATTTCTTTAAGTGTTTTTTGCATTTCCTCCTTGTTGGCTTTTGTATTCTCCTGGATTTCTTTCAATGATTTTTGTCTTTCCCTTGCAAGGGCTTCTAACTTTTGATCCATTTTCTCCTGAATTTCTTTAAGTATGTCCTTCATGTGTTCCTGTACCAGCATCATGACCAGTGATTTTAAATCCAAATCTTGTTTTACTGGTGTGATGGGGTATCCAGGACATGTTGGTAGAGGAGAATTGGGTTCAGATGTTGCCATATTGCCTTGATTTCTGTTAGTGACGTTCCTGCGTTTGCCTTTTGCCATCTAGTTCTCACTGGTGTTAGTTTGTCTTGTCAGTGCTGGACTCACCAGTGCAAGCTGCCCCTTCCCAGTTGGCCTCTGGTGCACAGCTTACCTCCTGCACTGCTTGTAGACAGGGTGCTGCTGCCTAGGCTGTTCAGATCCCAAAGCAGGCACCCGAAGGCTCCCGCTGGGGCCCGCTGGATTCAGTGGAGCACACTGACTTCTCCCAGCTGGCCGCCCGGAAGCCCAGCTAGCCTCTTGCAGGACTTGGAGATGTGGTGCAGCCGCCCAGGCTGATCTGGATCCGGAAGCAGAGAGAGTAGAGCTGAGGGCTTCCGCCTGAGGCCTTGCCCCAGATTGTGTCTGTGGACCAGATGGAGCCCGTGTGCACCCCCAGGGAGTGCCGACGGTGTATGCTGCTGTGACCTCCCCTGTGTTCTGCTCACTCTGCTGGGCAGCCGATCCGCCAACCGGGCTGGCGCACACAAGGTTAGCCTGGCCGCCCAGTCCCTGAGTCCAGGCAAAGCCTGGAAGGCCAAGGTCCGAGCAAAGTTCCCCTAGGGCTATGACTGTTAATTGGGTCAGCCAGGTGACTAGGATGGTGGGCGTGCGCGCCTGCGCTCCCTGAAAGCGCCAGGAGAGTCTGCTGTGCTAACAACCTCCTGGGCGGGTTGACTCACTGATGGCCCACCAAGCCGCCCAGTTCTTGGGGTCAGTCCTGTGCCTTTTGGGGCCTAGACCCCCGCTTTGTTAGCCTCAGACTATGCCTGTTACAGGTCTGCCCGCCAGAGCTCTCTGTCGTCCTTCAGGCAAAATGGCAGTGCGCGCGCAGGCCTGGGCAAAAAACCTCCTGGCTGGGTTGGCACCCCGATGGCCCCCCCCCCCCCCCCCCCGACCAGCCCAGGGCCTGGGTGCAGGCCAACGCCCGTCGGGCTCAGACCACCGCGGTGTTGGCCTCGGATTATGTTTGTATACCTCAGTCTGTCCGATCCCTGGAGTTCGGAACCAAGATGGATGCACCTCTCCTGACTCGGTGGGAGGCCAAGTTCTGAAGTGGCTTCCGTGCAGGAAAGGCGCCGCACAACTGCAGCTGCTTGCCGCCCGGCTGGTCAGCGAAGGTCAGTGGTCGTGGGCGCAGGGCCTAACTGGACCCTGTGTCGCCTTGGTTCCACTGCTGATGGCCCTTCAGCTGGACCAGCCTCTGCTGCACTGCCGCCGCCGCCCCACCGCTCAATTCTATCTTTAAACTAACTTTTATTATTATTTTTATTAATCTCTCCGTTTCCTTTGGTTCAGTAATTGCTCTGTTATTGAACATGATATTTTTTTAAAATTTACTTATATGTTTTATATGTGTGTGGCCACAAGAGAGCCATGTCACACCTGTGGAGCTCGTGGATAATGTGCAGGAGCAGGGTCCTCTCCTTTCACTATGTAGTATCTAAGGCTCAGACTCTTGTTGGCAGGTTCCTTGCCTTACTGTGATGTCTCACTCAGTGACACAAAGGGCAAGTTGAATCTGCGTTTGAAGACCATGGGCATTCATATTTGACTCCTAATTCATTCTCCCTTTCCTCCTCCTCCTCCTCCTCCTCCTCCTCCTCCTCCTCCTTCTCCTCCTCCTTCTCCTCCTCCTCCTCCTTCTCCTCCTCCTCCTCCTTTTCCTCCTCCTCCTCTTCCTCCTGCTCTTCCTCCTCCTCCTCCTCTTCCTCCTCCTCCTCTTCTTCCTTCTCTTCCTCTTCCTCCTCCTCCTTCTTCCTTCTCTTCCTTTTCCTCCTCCTCCTCCTCCTCCTTCTCCTCCTCCTCCTCCTCCTTCTCTTCTCTCCCCTGCTACCATCTCTCCCCCTCTCTCACTGATTTTGGAGCAAGGACTTTTACACTCGTAGGCCTAGGGCTTTACCTGCAGCATATTCATAGGTCTTCTGTTGTGCAATGCTAGGCATCTACATGGATCAGGAGGTGGCTGGGAATACCACAGCAGTTGCTCCATCTTTTTACCTCTAGATTTATCTACGATGTCTCAACTATGAGTTCACCACCCAGCAAATATAGAAAACACTATTCCTAACACAGTTTCCGGCATTGGAGTTAAGATGGAAAGGCAATATGTAGGCCATATTCCTTCTTTTATAAAGATGAGTCTTCTTTAGGAAAGAATTCAAATCTAATATCTTAATTTTATTTTGTTTTATATAAAGTGTCTTGAACTTTCATTCCTGACATTTTTCTTTCTTCCTGTGAGTATGGGCTTTGACAGCAGTCAACTCTGCTTTAATACCCTATAAAATCTATTATATTTACATTGAATTTATTACAGATCTCTTTAGATTTTAGTACCTTAGTTCTTTTATTATAATTTCTTAGAAAATATCACTTTTCATACTTTTAGTATCTCTTTTGTGTTTGAAATTACCCCCATAACTTTCCTTAGTTTATTCCAGATGCAGTGCAAAGGTGAGGCTCTTTGGTCATCTATGTTAGTGGGGAACTCTCCTGAATGATGTAAACTTTGCCCATGCATTGCCATAACTCTTAAGGTCTTACATGGTCAATTTTTATCTCTTTATTTAACCAAAGGGAACTTGAAGGCAGCAATTTGGATAACTAAATTTCTGTGTCCTGAAATTTTCACTGCCTGGCATATAGTAAGCAGTTAATGAACAACCATCAGGTCAAGGAATGCAATAGCATTCAGGGACTGCACAGGAGGCAGGACAGGTGGAGTATACCAGATGGTGACTCCTGGGATCCATTTTCATCTTTTGCACATTTGTTTTAGCAGTGGGATTATAAGCTATTAGCTTATATCAATAAAGTTTATTTTCAATTTGTTTATAAAATGTGTTATTTAAATATGCCTTATAATTATTTAGATTTTTTGATTCATTACTTTGTGTATTTATTATATTAGTACTAAAGAGTATCAATGAAATTTAAATAAGTTTATCAGTTAAGGAGGTTATCTAACCATCTCTCTGTCTATCTATGTATCTATCTATGTATCTATGTATCTATCTATCTATTTATCTATCTATCTATCCATTCATCTATCTATCATCTGTCTATCTATCATCCATCCATTTATGTATCTATTTATGTATCTAACTACATACCTATCTCTCTATCATCTATCTATCTATCTATCTATCTATCTATCTATCTATCTATCATCTATCCATCTATATCTATCTATCCATCCATCCATTATCTATCTATCTATCTATCTATCTATGTGTCATTTATCATCTATCTTTCTCTATATGTAGATAGATTATTCTAAACAAAAACTCTAGAAAAAGTGAATGAAAAGTTAGACCAGCTAAGGTCCATGGCAGTTTATAAAAAGCTTCAGTGGAGTTTCACGGAATCCACTGTGTGTTGTCTGTTGCCCTCTTCCTATAGGGCTGACACACAGCTTAACCCAATCTTTGGTTTTATCCTCCTGCTGCTGGCCCAGAGTCTCCTCAGGTTGGCCTTAGCCTCCCATTGCTGATCCAGGGTCTCCTCAGGTCTTCCTCTTGAATGTCATTAGATCAATTCTTGGGCTCTGCCTCCTGTTGCCTACACACAGTCTTTCCATGTCTTCCTTGGGTCTCTTTTTCAGGTGTTCCTTCTAAAAAAGGCTTAAGGTTTCATTGATATAAATCTTTGTATACTGATACAAAATTCTAAATTAATTTTGTTACTCTTAGATAGACATTGTGCCTATGCAACTCATTTAAGAACATAAGGATTTGGGGCTGGAGAGACAGCTCAGTGGTTAAGAGCACTGGCTGCTTTTCTGAAGGTCATGAGTTCAATTCCCAGCAACCACATGGTGGCTCACAACCATCTATAACTGGATATAATGTCCTCTTCTGGTATGTGTGAAGACAGTGACAGTGTACTCATATATACATAAAAATAAATCTTAAAAAAAAGAATACAAGGCTTAGACCCAGCCCTTTTAATAGCTGCTATTATAAACTGTTTAGGATGATTAAGTAATGCAAGTTAATAGTAAGATAGTGAAACTTATAGTTATATTAGAATATAATTTTGTTAATTACAATAAATTATTTTCAAGTTTATTCATATAGTAAATAGCTAAAAATAATCAATGTTTAACAGTTAAGTTAGGCTATATAGAGATAGATGATATTTACAAGCATCAGAGATCTACAGAATATGCCTCGTAATGTTACTTCATTAATAATAGATCTTTTGACTATAAGACATGTGTGCTGCTGACAGTTCTCTCATTCTACTTCAAGGAAAGAACTGAACATCACATTTATGTTTGGGGGTGTGGCCATTCATTCTTTTCGAAGGCATTGAGTTTATGTTTTGGGGTATAGTCATACTTGTTTTGTGTCCAGAGTAAAATACCACTTATTGCTTTTGAGGTCAGAGCACTTTGGGTTGGTATTGTCTCTAAGAAGTAATGTGGAGATATTTAAAGATGGATTGCCATGTTCCTGATAAGCTTTACAGTGTTGGGATGGGAGGTAGCTGGAACTATAGAAGAGACTGTTAAATATGTCATCATTCTTTCACTGTGATGGTCTCTTAAAAGTTAGATATTTATATTCCCAACCTTAATCCTAGCACTGAAAAGCATTAGACCATACTGTCTTAAACGTTAATGTTGAATCTGTGAAATGAACTCTATAATTGCCTAATTTAATTTTCATTCACATGTTAAATCTATGTATAGAACAGTTATAAGATTCATATTGAAAGCTATTTTATGAACAATCATTTGATAAAAAAGTCACAATAAAGTACAACTTCAGTGAATTAGAGTCTTGCTTTTATTAATACGATGTGCGATAGAGTTAAAACCCGCAGAGTAGCTAATTTTGTAGCAGAGTAAAATCTTTAGACAATTAATTAATTAACCTCAATTTACATAATGGGGTACTTATTTGCATAGCTAATGGACTAAGAATTGATTACAAGCCATTAACAGTTATTAATAAGTAGAACAATGTTGGAAATGCATGTGTCTTCATTTTAAACAGAAGGCAAAGGTTAGTCATGAAATGTTAATAGCAATATTCAAATAAGCAACAAATGCATACATTAGGCTTCATGCATTTCTGAGATGTAATTTATCAGTTTGTTAGGAGGTCTCGTCACTACTTTCCCACCAGGGCATATATAAATGTATACGTGGGCATTGCATAAACTTGTATTACCTTCCATTTACATGCATACTACAGAGAAGGGAGTAACGTGAATTATCTTATAGAGAACTTACCATCTTTCTATTCTGAAAATCATAGATAGTCCTTGGAAATTCAAGATCCTGTACTTTGATCAAGCAGTAATTTTTGTTTTCTTTTAAAGCTATTTGTTTCAATGAAAAGTGATAATTAACAATTTTCAAATAACTTTTCCCATTTGTTGTATTTACAAGTTACTTAATACCTTTCCTTCAGAACATTTTGTCTGTGTTTTAGCCAATCAGTTACACAACACCATTCTTCTCTCGCAGTTTTATCTATTTGTTTAGACAAATACGTGTATAGTCTAAGGAATCTTCTTCCTTTCTCCAAATATGTAAGTGCGTACAACTTGCTACATTTTTATTACATTCATTTAATTCCGTGGGTGTGTGCCTGTGAGGGTTTGTCACAGCAATGAGGAATCATAGGACAACTTGCAGAAATATTCTCAAGCATGGGTCCTGAGGATTGTCAGCAATGGCCCTTCCCTGCTAAGCCACCTCACTGACTCCTTTAAGGATTCAGAAATCCGAAGGAAGAGCCTAGGAGACGTCTCAGTGAATAGGAACACTTGCTCCTTCTGTAGACTACCCAGTTCTCATTCTTAGATCCTATGCTGTGGTTCACAGCCACCCCTAGCTCAAGTCCCAGAGGCTTTGATACCTTCCTACTTCTCCATGAACATGGTGTCACATACAGACATGCAGGGAAACACTAACACACACACACACACACACACACAATTTAAAAAGGTTTAAAATCTGGGGAAAGTGGTCTACTATTTTGAGACAATTTAAACATGACAGTGAAGTGTTATCTTTGAGGAGAGTTGAATACCTTTAATTTTAAATGTATTATATGTCCTGGATTTTTCAAATGACTCAGATGTATCTTTTTTTTTTCCTTTTTGGCTTGTTCTTTTTTTAATTAAATATTTTCCTTATTTACATTTCAAATGTTATCCCCTTTCCTGGTTTCCCTTCCCCAAACCCCCTATTCCATCCTGCCTCCCCCTGCTCACCAACCTACCCACTCCCGCTTCCCTGTCCTGGCATTCCCCTATACTGGGGCATCGAGCCTTCTCAGGACCAAGGGCCTTTCTTCCCTTTGATGTCCAACAAGGCCAGACTTAGATGTATCTTTAGGAGCAACTTTTAGATATCTACATCAGTTTGGTAAGTAAAGTTTGTGGTAAATGAAAGTCTTCTAGGGTGTCAGTCAGTGTCACAAGACTCAATGAACCAATGCACTTGCATAGCATAACTCCCATTTTTCTCACCCTGGGCCCTTCCTCAGTACCAGTCACATACTTTCTCTTTCTGTCTCTGTCTCTCTGTGTCTCTCTGTGTCTGTCTGTCTGCCTGTCTGTCTCTGTCTCCCTCTCCCTCCATTCCCCCGACCCCCGGCTCACATTTCCTCCATCTGTTTCCCGTTTCCCCTTCTAGAGATGTTGATGAACATCATGCTCCATTATGATATTGAGAGATGGTCTCAAGGTCAAAGGTGAATATCTTACATCAGTGGTTCCCAACCTCACTAATGCTCTAACCCTTTCCCATGTTATAGTAACCCTCAGCCATAAAATTATTTTCACTGCTGCTTCATAACTGTAAGTTTGCTACTGTTATGAACCACAATGTAAATATCTGATATGCAGGATATCTGATATACCATCCCTCCAATTGAAACAGAACCACTCTTTTAGACACTAACCCACAACGGGATGTATAAAAAGCTTTATTGCTTTAGCGTGTGAAAAGTATTACATGTGATGATTTATCATGATTCTGGTAACATCTCCTAGCATCTCTGTGAGTCCTTTCTACAGACTTCTGCTTGCTCTTCCGTGGGAACGATGATGCTCTGACAGGTCAAAGAAATATTTCAGCATCCATCACTTCAGCTGCATCTTGTTTGTTAATGTGCTGACTGTCACTTCATAGCATCATTGAAATTGACTTTTAAAAGTGTGACAGTCATTTCATCATCACACAGAAATGCATGGAAATTAAATGGGATGCTACATGAATATCGTTGTTAATTACTCACTTAGAAAATATACTATTATTAGTTTGCTATCCCCCCTCCTCTCTCTCATGTGTGTGTATGTGTACATTGAGCATATACATGCATCCATATGGATATGTCATCCAGGGGACAATCCTAGGAGTTGATTATTTTCTTTCACTACAGGGGAATCAAACTGAGATCCTGGGATCAAATTCAGGTCAACCTAGATCAAACTTTTCCCTAGGTTCTCATGTAGGCACAGCTTAGTAACCATCCATCCATTGCAGTATTGTTTGCCATGAACACAGGCTTTCAAAGGGAGATGCAAAAGTTTATTGATGAAATTGTGGCAGAGAAGATAGCAGTAACAGTGTTTTATAAATAATATGTTATTGCTTCCTCCTCAGTTGCACAATGTGGTCTCCTAAGATGGATGGCTAATCCTCTCCAGCAACCTAAGAGGTTCCTATAGTCTCAGGGGATAGCTTCATTTTATAATGTATTTCATTCTCAAGACAGCAAAAACACCACAAAATACCGTCAAACTCTTAAGCAATGTAACTTACTTTTTGAAGGGACTCGGAGATTGGCAAGAACCACTTCCAGAGAATCTGCTTGCACTCGGAGCACATAGCTGGTCCTTGTTTCATAATCCAATGGGGAATTCACATAGATGACCCCAGTGACATTGTTGATTCCAAACTTATCTGGAACCCAGCATACAACTTATTAGTTTCTTTACATGGTAAGGAGCTATTCTCTTTAAAAGCTATTATGGTTTCAAAGGCACTAGAAAGAAACATCCAGAAGTATAGTCAAACTTAAGAGGTGATAGGTTTCCAGCATCTGGAAATGTGTTACTGAACCTGGGGCTATCAAGATGTATTCCCTGAATGGTGTGTTTAGTAGTTTTGGCTGTGTGTGATTTGAGAGTCTGCTGGGTGCAGGTGCTTAGCTTGTGATCTTCCTGTCACTGCGGTGTTAGATACTCCTACTTTAGAAGGCGTCTTTTTTTACAGAAGCCCATTGCATTTTGCTTAGCTGATATTTGGGTTTTATTTACCCTCTAACACACACACATCTAATCCCGTAGTTGGTGCTTGGCTAAGAACATCGAAGATCACGTATGTAATTTGGCTTCTAGGTAACTTTTAAAAAGTGCTTTATTATTATGAGCATTGGAAATACTTTGCTCTTGTCTCTCTGTTTTTTAAGCTGCTATGTAAGAATTATAAATGGAAAGAAGGACACATGTTTATTTGTATGGTATCTCATCTCTTCCTTCTCCATATTCCCCCTCACCTATCTCTGTGGTAATGATGAGCATTACTTGAAATATTCTACATACACGCCTAACAGTTATTGTTCACGTGTATGCTTAACAGATATTGTTCATCTGTTGATGGTCTGTTGAATTCTAAGATCATAAAGAACATGTTTGTTTCTTTTCTCCACATTCCTAGAACCTGGAAAAGTTGTTATCACATAATCGCCATTCATTTGCTGAGGGAGTTAATGAGTAAAGTATATGAAGTTGTCACTGTGGTGGAAGCAGTTGATAAACACAGGCTTGTGGCTGCCTTAAAGCCCAAGGAAAAGGCAAGCAG
The DNA here is from genome assembly GCF_947179515.1 of Apodemus sylvaticus. Classification (NCBI taxonomy): domain Eukaryota; kingdom Metazoa; phylum Chordata; class Mammalia; order Rodentia; family Muridae; genus Apodemus; species Apodemus sylvaticus. Next base: position 13,132,216 of record NC_067490.1, read on the forward strand.
CAGAATAGGGTGAGAAGAAACAACTGTTTTAGATTTGAAGTCAGTGGGGAAAGGAGGTTCCACTGCATTCAGGAGGGAGGGGCAGCAGTGGAGGGAAAACAAAGAGGGCCAATAAACAGTCAGTCAGTGAGTGCTTCCCAGAGGGGCAGCCATTCCAGTGGAAGGTGGTCATGCAAACACCCCCGAGAGAGTCTCAGGACTCTTATTCCAGACTGCCAAGTAGCATCCAAGTTCACGTTTAAATTAAATACTCAAAATAAACTAATATATTAAATATGAATTAAACATTTTCAGGCACTCATAATAGCCCAGTCTGGCCAGGGTCTCTGAAGAGAAAGCAGAGGACAGCAGATGAAATGCAGAATGGGATGATATTGTTCCTAGAGTCCAGCAAATGAATACCATTATAAAAGCATCTGGGAGACAAAACTCAAAATTCCTGTTAATTGATTTGGCTGTTTGGGCCGTTGTATTCTATAACATGTATGTCTGTCAGTACTGGTAAGTATCTTTTGTCATTTATACTTATTTAAGTTCCTAAAGCTCCTTGGGATTGAGGTAAGTTTTGTTATACACAGAAGGGAGAGGAGAGTCTAGAAGATAATTATTATCTCTTGCAGTCAAAAGAACAACTCATTCATTTTTGAAGAAATGTCACAAAAATATCACCAACAAAGGGAAGATAAAAGCTTCTATAATTTAATATTAATCATCCATTAGGGTACACAATGACTTTAGCTAATACAACTGGGCTATTAATCAAGTCATCAATTACATTGAAGATGGTAAGAACTGCTTTAGGTTAGAGGAAATATTAATTCAATCAAAAATTCATCTGATTCTACATTTATTGGTCTTTGGAGAAAACAAAGGCTAAACTTGCTACCCACCTTCCTCATTTCCGGCCACAATGGAGTACACGATGCTCTGATTGATAGCAGCTGCAGAAATGACACCGACTACAGTTCCTCGGGCAGCGAGCTCACTCACAGGAGGAGGCCTGCAGGTCAAAACAGAGTTCATTTCCTTCCTTTGCTTCTTTTTTCCTTTCTTCCTTCTTTTCTTCCCTCCTTCCTCCCTTTTTTCCTTCCCTCCCTCCCTCCCTCCCTCCCTCCCTCCCTCCCTCCCTCCCTCCTTCCTTCCTTCCTTCCTTCTTTTGTCCCTTCCTTATTCATGTCCTTCCCTCCCTCCTTTCCTTCCTTTCTTCCTTTTCTTCCTTCCTCCTACCCTCCCTTCACCCTCCCTCCCTCCTTTCCTTCCTTCATTTTCTTCCCTCCTCCTTTTTTCTTTCTTCCTTCTTTTGTTCCTTTTTCCTCGTTTCTGTCCCTCCTTCCCTCCCTCCCTTCCTCCATTTCCTTTCTTTATTCCTCCAACCCTTCCTCCCACCTTCCCTCCCTCCCTTCCTCTCTTCCTTCGTTCCTTTTTTCCTTCTTTTCTTCCCTCCTATCATTCTTTTGTTCCTTCCCAATTTCTTTCCCTCCCCCTTCATTTCTCTCTCTCCTTCCCTCTTTCTTTTCCTCCCTCCCTCCATTCCTTCCTTTTCTTCTTTCCCGTTCTTCCTTCCTGTCTGTTTCAGTGGCTGCCCATAATTGTGGTGACATTACTTCTGTGAGTTGGGGAAAAACATGCATTGGGAGCAGTAGAAGGTATAGAAAAATAAAGTGTTACTTGCTTCCTAATGTTTTAATAAGGGAAATCTGAGACAAAAATTTCTGATAATATCAACTACCAATGAAAACAGACTCTCTACATTTGAATTATATTATAAATGCATCTACGCCTGTCCTACCAAGCACGTTTCACTTCTTGGAACAGTGAATTTTATGTTATAACACTTTTATCTAGGATTTTATCAATTACATTTATTAATTTTAAATGCTATTATATTAGAAAAAGAAATACATACTAAGTTGATATTTCTAAAGTAAGAAAAATTATCCCATAAGTAACTAATCACATTGTCCCAGTATTGGTTCAGTGGAACAGAAAGGCCCTGACCTTCAAATGACACTAATGAACGATTTAAACAAGAACAGCACACTTCTAAACAAAGTTCTGAGGTTGGATTTGCTCTTTGATAATTTTGTTAAATTTGTTGTATTTAATCTCGTAAAAGAAAATAAAGATACTTGTTTCAGTTCTCTTGCTTAATGAGTGACCATTTAGAATTGAACTTGGACAAGATTAAAAAGACACACATATACACAGTCACATACACACAGATAGGGGAGAGACAGTAAATGAGAAAGAGACAGAAAGACAGAAAGACAGACAGACAGAATCTTAATACGATTGTCACTCTCTCCTCTTGGCGTCCCCCCTCTTGTGCACTCCTCTCCTCCTACATGAGGCTCGTGAACCATTCATTCCTAACCAGAATAAGATGACAGTCACCTCTGAGATTGAGTGACATAACTGGAAAGGTGACGCCATGCAGCAGATACTCTTGACTATATCCTTTGCTGGATAGGATGGCATCATGAAGTAGATCATATGGCATGAAGTTGAGGGTTATGTCTTGACCACAGCCAATAGAACTTATTGACAACATCCTTCCTTGGACTGAATGTACCAGCTATCACAGGGAGCTCTTAACATGACAAAAATCCAAAAGTGATGTTTAAATACTAGCCTGCAATGAACCTAAGCCCCAACATCTAATACCTTCAAATCTTAATAGGAGTCCTTAAGCTTCGATGTGTATCCGAACTCATATGTTCATTGCAGATTGATGTTAGCCTCAGAAGAGACTCTATCCCTAGTCAACATCTGTACTAAACACTGTGAGAGGGCATAAAATGAACCACGGCTAGTCCATATCTGGGTTCTTGACTGTTGAATTTTCCCCATGTCAACGTTGTTGTCCTTATACTTTAAGTTCATTGTGGTATGATTGTGCTGTGGTGGCTACTCAAAGACTAGAACAGTGATTTGTTTGTTTATGACATCATATCACATGCTATTTTTATAAGTTGAACATAAGAAAACGTATTAGTCATACTAAGGGATGAGTTTTTTAAAACAAGAGACTCTTTTGTAGAGTTTCATGGGGCTTAGATTGAGTTTTTTTTTTTTTTATCTTGTTCATACTATATGCGGTAAGATAACTGCTATGCTTTTGTCATTGGTCAGTTTGGCCATCTGTACAAGGTACATGCATGTGAATCTCTTATCCTGAACAAGTGTCTTGGCATTAACATCAGGAATAGGATTCACACACCAAAAGAAAAAAAAAAGAAAAAAGAAAAAACCATGCTGTGTTCATTTTTAACTGAATAATCAGGATAAAAATAATTAATACATGAAAAAAATCAATGACGTGATTTATAATGGAATTTATATTCTATGCATGCCAATCGCACATTTAAACTTCTCCCTGGTAGTAAATGTGTAAAACTAATTTACTTCTAGACAAATATCAGCTCATTAACCTTTGCCTTAACTGTTCTAGCAGTACACGTCTCTCTACCAGAACAAACACTGCTATAAAAATTCAATTTTCTCCTGCTAGAATTGAGCGGACCTCCATGATAAGTGAACGTTAGATTAAACATTTTCAATTCTTCTCTGTTCATTTGCAGACATGCCCATTTTATTATTGTTTTATGCTCTGGAAAAATATCTGTTATATCATTTGACAAATTACATTCTTTCTCTGCAGTGAGATAGAACTTGAATATGAAATGCATTTACTACAAATTAGTAGGAAGGAAGTCCTATGGGCATTGCCACGGATTTATAATCAGTTTGAATGAGGTGGGTATAAACCACCATGCAGATGCATGGAGGCAAATCTGTAGACAATATAAAACTGGGATATTGCAGTAGATTGACGAACTTCACAAATGCAAAGAGTGTGAAATTAAAGTGTGAATTGTATGCATTTTTAACTTTTGACAACTAATGGGAATTTGTTAATAGCATCTGGTGAGTAAATTTGATTTATGGGTGAACACATATTCTTATTTTAAGTTTTTGTTTTCAAGTTTCACTCTGTGACTCATAGTTTATAGTGAATCCTTTTCTCCTTTTCTTCTAGAAAGTATGATCATAATGCAATGGTTAATTTCAGAAGCAATTAATTACAGGCAAAAAAAGAAAATATTCCTCAGAAAGCTTAGCCCAAACAAATCTTCCACTATTAACTCATACACCTGAAATTCTTCTTATAATGTACATTACTAGACATCTTTAAATTTATTTATTTATTTTTTATTTGATATATTCTTTATTTACATTTCAAATGATTTCCCCTTTCGTGGCTCCCCCCTCCCCAAAAGTCCCATAAGCCCTCTTCCCTTCCCCTGTTCCCCCATCAACCCCTTCCCACTTCCCTGTTCTGGAATTGCCCTATACTGTTACACTGAGTCTTTCCAGAACCAGGGGCCACTCCTCCGTTTTTAAAGATAGTATCTGGATACATAATCTAGCTGGTGTAGAATTCTGTGTGGATCACACTGCCTTTAGACTTGATGTGATCTTCTACACCTCTGTGTTTCTCTGGGCTGGGATTCCAGGCATGCATCATCATGGTTGGTTGGATTATTTAAAAAAAAAGTTTTAAATAGTTTTTCAAAAATTTAATGCAATACATTTTATTTGTATTTACCCTTAACCCCTCTGAGATCCATTCTGATCTCTCTACCAAACTCTGATTCCATTCCTCCCTTTTAAATACCATCACGTTCAATTTGTACTACTCAAGTATGCTTGACTATGTGGCCAACCATTTGAGTCTGGCCAACCTATCAGGGATCACACCCTCAAGAAAAACTGACTCTCTTCCTCTTACAGATACCATCAATTGCCAATTCCTCCTTGGCCAGGCAAGGAACTGTACCAATCTCCTGTCTCATATAAGGGTTCGTTTTATCTTGTCTTGTGCTTGCTATCATGGTTGCTATGAGTCTGCATGTGCAGGTTCTCTGCTGTGCTCAGGAAACACTGGTTCCTTGTAGTCATCTACCACCCATGGGTCTTATGCTCTTCATCCACATCTTTCCCAGTGGTCCCTGAGCCATGGAGGAATGGGGTGTGATACAGACATCCCATTTAGGGCTGATCATTCCATCGTCTTTTATTCCCGACACCTTTTACCAGCCGTGGGTCTCTGCTAATCACAACTACTGACTGAAATAAGCTGCTCTGATCAGGGTTGAAAGATGCACTAATCTACGATTAAAACTGTACACCATTAGGAATCGGTTTAATTCTAAGTCCATTTAGCAGAATAATAGTAGTAGATTTTCTTTCTAGGGCCGATGAGCTGTATAGCCACAAGTTCTTGGCCCTAGAACAGTACAAGGTATGGATTTCCTCTTATGGAGCAAGATTAGAATCCAATCAGAAAGTGGTTGGCTAATGTTACGTGTGCTACTCATTAGTGAATTGTTGGCCATTTCATGACAGGCCAGTCACTATTGTATCACACATGGTTCATTCTGGGGCAAGACTGAGGATTACTTTTCTCCTACAGTAGCATGCATAGCACTCCTCAGCTTTATGAAAGCTAGCCACTAGGGATGAAGCTCCGAGGTTGGTCCCAGCATGGTTTCTCCATGTTCTCTGACTCAGGTATGTAGTGTCTTCACCCACAGGATCTCACCCTCCTCCTGGAGAGTAAGCAAGAGCACTGCCAATGGCCTGCAGTATTTGGGGAAATCGGTTGGACTCCCTTGATCATTAACTCAGATAACGCATTCCTGATACTCGAATTATTTGTGGGGTGTCTAATTGAGCCATTATCCCCCCCCCCCCGTTATAGGTAATCTCCTCTTATCCATGTGTATGTAGGCATATATTTTAGAGACTTTTATAGTTGCAGATTTAATTATTGCTTTTGCAAGAGGACTCTAGTGTTATTTACCCCTCCCCTTTTCCTTGCTGCACTCTCTTCTCACCCCATCCCCATTTAACCCCACATGCTCTGTTATTTCCCTTTATACCATCCCCCTCCCTTGAAAGACTCCCCTTATCATGGTCCCTTAGTAATCCGTGACCCCTGTGGGTATTCAAGAAGAAACACACATATCTGAAGGTCAAAGCTAACATTCACAAATTATATAAATATACAAACCAAAACCAAAATGTGGGTCTGGGTTATTTCACTCAGAATGTTTGTAGTTCCACCCATTTACCTCAGGAACTCATAATTTTGCTTTTCTTAATAGCTGAATAATATTCCATTGTGTAATTTTTGGCCAAAGAAAGGCAATTAAAAAATGGAAATACTATTTAACATGGAAAGTGGGGTGGAAGGCATAGATAGGTCACTCCCTCGCTGCTAGGATGGCTGCTAATACTGCATTCTCATGACTTGTGTAAGAGGAAGCTCTGTCTCAGAGACTCAAGCAGGCCACAGTGCAGCCCAGCACACACTGTTGGGTTGTGTTGATGTGTTTACATGACAGCTTCTGCTGTCAGCACAGTGAGGACACTGCTGTCCTGGGCAATGGAAGAACTTTCCTTTATGGTGATCTCAAAAATCCCCTATTTTTTCTGTTCCTTCTCTCCTCCTGAACCTCCACTTGTATGAAATATCTATGACATTTCCCAGAATGTCATAACGCTATAATGACATAGCATGTAATATTGTCTTTCTTCTGCCACGTAGATACATAATACGATATTACATTTCATTGGCTTATTGGATAGTGCTTCATCACATAAATATATCAAAATAGCAGTGGGACTTACTCAGAAGAAAATTGATCAAAATAACTCTAAACTTACTGTTTTAAGCTAATCTTTGTAACTAAAGAATGAACCAGAAAGATTATCAGCTTTGTAATAATTTAGATGCAAGAAATATACAGCATAATTTTCTTAGTGTCATAAATTAAGGTTTGTTTAACATTTCTAATGATTTTGGAAACATGTAGCACTATAATTTTCCTCAATTAAATGTTTTAAAACATACAAGTCATCTAGATAATAACTATACTAAAAAAACATAATTTGTGGTATCCAAATGTTAGATCTTATTTTTACGCTATAGAGAGGAAACAATTTCGTTGTTTTATATTTGGGTTCAAGGAGTAACAATAACAGTAAATGTTATGCGTGCTGAACAAAGCTTCTAATTATTTTAAATGCTGTGCCGTTTAGGGCTTGAAAGTGTTTGTAAATAGATGTTATAAAAGTTCAGTGGTTCCAATCTGGCTCTATCTCTCTCCTTCCACCCAGAGACAAATCTAATTTATTTTGTCATGTTGGAATTCAATATATTTGCAAATCAGTACCAATTAAGGAACCATTTTTATATCTGCTATGAGAAAATTTAATGAAAATGAGAAGAAATAAACAGCCACTGGAATTCCTATTATGTGTAACCTTGTGGTAATTGTGTCAGGGTGACCTGATTCTACACATTTAACTAAGAAAAATAGGGCCAGGACAGGAAGCTGCAGAGACACCAGCTCCCCGTGATTCTCAGGGTGAATTATAAATAATATAAAAAAAAAAAGAGTAAAGGACCAAGTGGGTAGGAGTCCTTCATAAGAGGTTCAGCTCTGTTCACACTCATGAGGCACCTTCAGCTTGAAGATGTGAGACAACAAAGCCAATGGATTTCTGAAATTATTGTCATGGTTAAAAAAATGTCATTTAGGATAACTATATGCTTTTTTTCATTTTGTTTTGTGAGAATGTTCTCATTCATGGGGTTTATCTGAATCTCTCCCTAGCCATTGGTTCTCAAACTTCAACTCTAAATGAATCTTCTGGAGAAGTTAATTATGTCAGCACTCTCATTTCCTGACACACTCTCCAAAGCTGTCTATGGTCCGTAAGGAATCACTTTGGGAAAGGTTTTCAGATGCGGAGTCTGAGGAATATTGGGCCTTTCTCCCTGATACCTCCCCTTCCCTCTCGCTCCCTCTCTGGTTAGGATGATTTGGTTTTCCATCCATAATGATGTCAGAATTAAGCAACTCATGCTTCTTCTTAACTCTAGGAGACCTCTGCTTCTGATGTTATGAGGTTTTCAGATGGGAAAATTGCTTATGGCCTTCATATTATTAATATTTTAAAGAGTCTATACAATGAGACAATATTAAATACCTTTGTTAGATATACTAAGAGTCACTAATTTTCTTATTCCAAGCATATTGGAATTACTCCATATAGGTTTACATATTATTGACATCACAATCTTATGAGTCACACTTAATGAAAAATTTGCTTAAATACATGTGTGTGTGTTTGTCTTATAAACACTAGGAACACACACACACAAAGCTTAAGTATGTCTAGCAAGGTGATGTTATAAAATATTTTCTGTGTTCTTTGATTTTCTATTTTACATATATATAAAGATTATATTTTTCTCTTTTCCTATTTTTACCACCCATAGATAATTTTTTTGGCTCCATTCATGAATACGACTGTCAGGGGATGAGGCCAATATACCTAGAAGTTGACACAAAAATTTAAAAAGAATAAGAAGAAAATAATTTAACATTCAGACACATTATTTTATATTGAGTTGTGCAGTATGTTTACATATATTGTGTGCCTGTAAGCTACTACAATAATCTGGATCAAAGACTGAAGATACAGTTGGTCCCACACCCTGGTGGTGATAGGCTTGCCTAATAAATAGACAGTTACTTATGAAATTATGGAAGACTCAAGAAAATGTATCCATTCCAGTCTCTAGTTAGATATTCACAAGCAAATGTGAATCGTTTATACATCTCTGGGTCCTAAATACCTTCAGTGTAACAGAACTGAAACAGGGACTCTGTCTCTTGATGTAGAGTTAGACCAATAGGTCTGGAACAGAATCACTCAGAAAAAGAAATGAAGTTGACAGTTGTTCATATAATGATCTTTAGCAAATCATTTTTGTTATTTTCCCAACAGAGGAAGGTAGGGCATGAGGTAGACAGGGTTGAATGCCTTGGACATTATGGAATGTATACATGCATCAAAATATATCAAAGCAGATCATATATATTCTTAATTGTATGGGTGAGTAGAAATATTGGCTCATTTTTTTCTGTCTATCCCAAAGAGAAGGGGTTGCCCTGCTCCCCTGTCATTGGGCTGGTTCCTGATGTACATGATTGTTTAAGGTGCACAAGATGCTAAGCCTGGGATAGTAATGTGTGACTTTGCATCTAACACTGAAGAAGTACTGAGGCTTCTGGCTCACCTCATGGTCACATGTGAAATCATTTGATACAGATTTATTAAGGACAGAAGGTAACACAAGGAGAAATGACCAGGCATCCTCCACAAACTCAGTCCATTATGACAGCAAAGTTCATAAATGGAGAAAATCTTAAGGTTCCCCAGTTTGACTGAACTTAAGGAAAATTTCTTTCTAGAAAATATGACATTGCAAGTTGTTTCTTTAAAGTCTTTAAGAAAAAGGCTACTTTCAAGATTTACAATTTGGGGTATTGATGTTGTCACTGAGCAGGGAGATATGCTCTGACACAATGTCACCAGAAAAACATGCATCTATTTGGTTACTGGCCCCATTCCTGGCTATTCTGTTTTATGGGTTCCCTGCTTCACACTGTAAAACTACCTTTGCTAGCGAACAGGGGAGAATGTTTCCAGCACAGCTTTTAATCAAATCACTTTCCTAGGCAACACGAAGCTCAGCCTGAGCGCTGGCCATCTCCAATGTTACAGCAGCATGTCATTTTTGTGTGATTAATATGCCAAGTTGGGTTTGTTTGTTTATCTGTTTTTTATTAATCGCATCATATGTGAACCCATGTATCAGAACAAATTCTATCTAAGCAACCCGTGGATTATAAGAAATAACCAGTGGCTATTTGAAACTATCACATTTTAAAGAATAGTTATATAGTGATATATAACTCATAAATATCTTTATTATTTCCTCTGATGATGGGATAGGAACTGTACCCAAGCTTTATGGATATATGGCTTGGGCTGAGCCCAGAGTAATTCTTTCTCTGTTCTAACTATCCCTTGGCCTAGGCTTAGACGCTTCTAACCTCCATACAACCTAATCTTCTGCAAGCGACGATGTTCAAGGTCCGTGCGGTGATTTGTGAACCCCAGTAAAAATAAGGCCTTTCATATTGCTCATAAGTCTTTTCACAGCTAGTCCCGGCCCGAATCTTTAAGCTCATCAATTCAGAACCGTACCTACAGGACCCTGAAACAGGACACTCCACAGATTTAATGTAATGGGAGAAAGATCATCAGGACTTCCAACTTAGGAGAACAGAGACTGTAAACCACCTGTAAACCACCTGCACCTCAGAAGATGTAAAGAAGTTCAGTTCTGTGTGGCAGAGAAAGTGTATGGGTTCACTCTAGAGGTCCCAAGCCTTTTCTCAAACATAAAGAGAAACTCCATTTTGGGTAAGGAAAGACTTGGATAGTGACAGAAGATCTGGGAGTTTATCTTCAGGAAAGAAGAGATTTCATGTTGGACAATAGATCTATATTAAAGCAGAGTGGCTTCAGTTATCCAGTAGCACTCTCTTTATTTGAAAGTTTTCATAGCTTTTCCTGTCATTTTTGTAGTCTCTTCAATTATTTTATCAATCCATGCTTATCTTTGCTGGTTAAAGATCTTTAACTCTGCAAATCAAAATTTTCAGGAATGAGAGCAGTGTCCCTTAATACAAGAGAACTGCAGTTCTCTAATGAAATCTCACTGAAATGCTATAAAAACATCTTTTGCACAGCAGAAAAATTTTCCACTTTTTTATAATATAGTATATAAAAGGTATATCTCTGATTATAAATTATAATTTTCCTCATTTTTATAGAAAAGAGGCTAGACTATTAATTCTTTGTTGAGTTATACTTATTTCAATTCCCAATACAAAAGCTGCTCAGATTGAGTTTAAATATGAATTATATATAAGTTTTACTGTCATTAGTGATGAAATTAATTCACATTAATCAGCAACATACCAATTTTTAATTTTAATATGGAAATTTTGAAGGTTATATTTTAGGAAAGAGTATTTGAAGTTTGCAAATGTCAGGATATTCTTATGATAATTATCTTTTATCTAGGTTTGAGAGATTAAAATTGAGTAATAGCAGAAACAGAATATTTCTCTAGGGTTAACAAAATATGTAAGAAATTAACAAAAATGCATTTGAAACATTTGATCTTTTTCTTACTTATATATAGCTATAAATTTAATTTTTATTTTTCATAGAAATTATATATTAAAATGTATACATTTTAAATTCTCTATAGTTTTAAATTTGAAATATTTAACAATTAAAATTGGCATATATCCATCATAAATAAATACCAAAGCTATATCTATGTAGGCACCATATTTTTTGGAAAATTTCAAAATAGTTGCCTTGACTAATTTTTTTATATAAATTGAGTAAGACACTACCTTCTCCACTCAAAATCAATATTCACATTTAGATTGCATGGTCTATCTTAGACATGTTGACCTTTCTATGATATTTACTCTCAACCTGAAGGTGAGAGTGAATCCCAGTGTATGCACAGCCACTCAGTCTGCCATCCTCAGATGAAGATCAAACGTCACACTTCACGGTGCTAACACACTTGACCTCCCTACAGGAGTCAGTCCATTCTTGGGCACTCACATAACCTTAACTACGACCAGGATTTTAGTATTTTTGCATGGGTTAATGGAAAAACATACTAGGTGAATTTTCTATGACAATGTAACAACTTTCTAAGAGATGCTAAACCATGAAAAATGGAAACCCTCTTAGCAAGCATGGATGAGCTGTGCTTTAGGTTGTGGCCACAGGAGGTGTAGGTAGACTACATGTTTTCTACCATACTGTGGGATCTTCTGTGGTATTTATGTGAGAGATGTCTGTCTCCCTTCAATTAATGTGTGTCACATAGACACACACTTAAGTGAGATGGTTTCATTTCAATGACACAATGAAGTCTGGGATACTTGGGTATTTCGCCCCAGTAGTCCCTATCTCTTTTTAACTTGGGCTCATAGTAAAACTTTCTGCTGAGGTCCTCAAATTTGATCCCAACTCAGTCCCAAGTCTCTTACATGGGAGTTCCCTTTAAAGAGATACTTGCTATTAAGTCTCACTTTAGTCATAATGAGGGGGGGGTTGTAATTTTCATTTTTATTTTTTCTGTGTTTAGTTTTATGTTGGAGGGTCCACATGTCATGGTGTTTATGTTTGTGAAGTCACTATATAAATAATAAATACAAAAATAAAAATATTTAGAATAATTTATAAAAATTTTAAGACATTTACAATTAGCAAAAGTTTGAAGGCAAACAAAGAGTATGATTTGATGCTTATTAATATAGACTTGAAACATAATAAAGTAGGCCTTATTTATATGCTTCTATATTAAAATGAGTGAGTTGGATTTATATAATACATATTAATTTATGTGTATATTACATATTAATAACCAGGCCAGTTACATGGAGTTTTCATTTTCCTAAACTGCCCCAAACCCTGTCAGGAAAACTGCTAATACTGCATAGTACAGTATGTTATGCCATACTCTCTCACACATGGTTTTTAACTCAAGTTTAGTCATACCACTTGTTAGAGGTAAGGAATAATAAAATGGACAAAGGATCTATGAATAGATCAGAAATAATTTAAGAAAATGAATCCAACTATTGAAGTATTGATGCATGAACAACCCCCTAACATTCACATTGGTTCCAAGATTGAAAGGGGCAAGCTCTTTCTTTACAAGTGAATAATTTAGATGGCTCAGGCCAGTGAGATGGCTCAGTGGGTAAAAGTATTCACTTTTGCAAGCCTGGGGAGTTAGTTGATCCCCAGCCCACAAAGAAGTGAGAGGAAATAAGTGACTTCACACACATACACATGGTGACACCCGTGAACCCTTTATCATAAGCGTATACACAGAATGCATAAAAATGAAAATTTTAACAACAACAAACTCCCTAGTATATTTAACTTTGTATCAAGGATTTTAGTTAAACCAAATAGAATGTTCCCGTGTCTAGTAGGCAGTCTCTATGGTCTGAGAATGTGATTCTACTTTTAAATGCAATGCAAATGGTGAGAAATTATTAATAATTTGTCACTTAGTATAGGGGCTATTCAACTTTATTTACTGCAAAGGGAGCTGGGGAGACATAATTAAAACAAACAAAGAAGTAATTTGGAGAGATTTTGAGAACAGGACGTGTTTCAGCAATGACATACCTCTAGCTCTTTAAAAGCTTTGTTTGGGGGAAAAATAGAATCAGACAGATGAGGATAGTGGTCAGAATGGAGCATCAACATCGTCATGTTGGGGGGTCTTACATCACTCTATGTTTGATCCTGTTTTAAACTTGGTAAGATTGAAGTGTCTTGGGAGAGGAGGAGAGCATACTTCTAGGAGTGACTCTGAAGGTACAGAGAGGATTCTCTAATGGAGAAAGGCCTGTCTTGATAGTGGTTGGTGCTATCCCATAAGCTCTGGGCTAAACAGAAGTAAAGATGAGAGCAGAAGGTCCCTGGGTACCTGCTTTCTCAAATCTCTACTTTCTGATTGCTCTAAACAAATAGGCACTCACTACCGATCAACACATGGGACAAGTGTCTGGCTTTCAATTTCTCAGCCATTTGTTTTTTGAGTTTCTCTGTTGGGAGACTGAGTAATGTATGAGGCAACTCCAATAGACACAGAGCAATAGGGTCTGTGGGACATGGTACCATGATTATCAACATTTCAGCTTAAAATTCTGAGATAAAGGAAAAATTCCTCTTTAAATATGGCCATTTTTTGGGAATAAATTTTCCCCCAGGAGCCTGGATACTGGCATCAATCACCAAAGGAAATGACTCCAGCTCATTTTTGCCAGTATTGTTTTTGTTTCCCGAATTTTTCGAATTCTGTTAGAAAGCCAAGCCACTGTTTTTTGGTATTGAATTCTCCTCAACCCATTTCACTGATTCTTATGTAGGATTCTATCCAGAAACGATAAACTATAAGATTGCCAAATCTCCTTTCTGATGCAGAATAACAAATAACTGGAAGAACCAGAGTATCTGTAGTTGTTGGAAATTTCTTTAAGGCCAGAACCCTTGTATAGGTCTTGTGACTTCTTGTAACTATGGCACCAGATAACTGGCAATGTTTCTGTCCTCTAAGTTCACAATTTTATTAATAGGCTCTATCTGTAGTTAGTATTTATATTCAGACACGGTAGGAAATGGTGAATTATTTATCGAGCAGAACATTTGTGTTTTTCCAAGTTGGTATCGAACAAGGACATATAGAAAAGAAAGCTAGATGAGCAATGGCCAGATACTCATCATGACTTTGTCTTCAAAGCCTGAAGGTTTTAGATGAAGAAGACAAGGATCAGCACATTCCTCTGAGAATCTGAGGCACACCTGTACTAACAGGGAACAAGCCAAGCCCGAGCTGTGGCCCAGAGGAAGGGCAGGATGTCTTGAGTTTACTGAAGGGGAAGTGTTGTTCACTCCACTACAAGCTGTGGTTCATTTGTTGCTCTTTTTCCCTCTTAGACTTTTCCAGGATGGATTGGAATTAAACAGTCAGGAGAAGAAAGGTGGGAATTTCAATCACTAGAATGTTATGGCTGTGAGGGGACTGGCAAAGAAGGGGGAAATATCATATCTTAGTTGGGGTTTCTATTGCTGTGATCGAATACCATGACCATAAACAACCCTGGAAGGAAAGGGTTTATTTCAGCTTACAGTTCCCATCACAAGACCATCATCAAGAGAAGTCAAAGTGTAGACGCGAACAGGGCAGGAACCTGGAGGCAGGGGCTGGTGCATGAATGGACTATGGAGCCGTGCTGCTTACTGGCTTGCTCCCCATGGCTTGCTCAGCCCATGGACACAAGCACGGTAGGCTGGGTTCTCTCCCATCATTACTAATTAAGTAAAACCCTAAAGGCTTACTTATAGCATGTGGGTGTTTCCTTCTTCGCACATTACTCTAGCCTGTATCAAGTTGACATAAAAGTAGCAATAAGTACATGAATTTGTCACCTTGGTGTTTGAAATGCCCAAAGTAAATCATCAGGCAAATCTCTCCAGTAGCAGAAAACTATGCCCATTGCAACCCTGAGACAAAGCATCCCAGAAGAGGCAAATAAGAGGGTCAGTAATGATGGGCATGATGGGGACATGTACTTGGGGATAATGGACTTGTAATCACATTAAGTTTTATGTGGAGTTTTCTTTTTTTTCCACATATAGGTTAGAGTACAGGTAGTGTGTTTACCTTGGGCGATTTTCCAGGAGTTGTATCATTTAAATTGTATTTGAGCTATAGTATTATAAAGTTAAAATTTTCTTCTGGAAGATCTATCTTCATTTTTTTTCACTCCCCAGAACCTTGGCCCTTGCTATAGCTTCAAACTCTTAAGGAGATACTGAAAATTATAAAGCACTGAAATATAGATTTTAAAGAATGATGAACACCACTGTCATTAGAGATCTCTTTGGATCTTGAGACTCAATCAGTAACATCAACTTCCAATTTGTCCTGGAAGAGGCTGAATTAGTTAAGTGCTCTGGAACCCAGTACAGATTTCGTCATCCCTCTTAAACTGATGTTGATAACTGACTCACAGATGTTGGATCTCTTTCTGTACTGTGATGGATAATTCCTAAACGATATTCAGGTCCGCTCAGTCAGATGCAGGTGTTCAGACATGAATGTACAGCTATACACCTTGCTTCTGCAGCAGGGTGGTGCTACCATCTCTTCATGGGCTGAGTTTTCATGCTGTGCGGTGCTTTTCACTGGTCCATTTGTTTCTACTTCAGGGCCGTGAGCTTCTTGTAGTACTCACTTTATGACAAACATTTTGAGACTAAAATTGCTGGATTGTCCAGTTGCTTCATGATTGTTTATTTGCCATGAGGATGTTTACCATCTTTCAGCTGCCCTGAAGGTAATGTAGAGATTATTTACCCAAATAAGGGCAGCTGTCCCTATCCATGAATCAGTATCAGCATCAGGATCAACAAGAGATGACTGAGTTGACATTGGGTTCCAGGATATTTTAGCAATCTAGACTCCCTTGAGACAAACTAGAAGTTAGATGATAATACTGAGGAAGGCTCAAGAATGGTAACAGAATTATCAACCATATACATATATATGCATATCATATATGTGCACATGAACATCTGTACCATGTACGGAAAGTTCACACAGATTTGATTTTTTCCATGTGAAGACATAGCAAGATGATATTTCTAAGATAAGACCAGATAGGAATCTTAACTGCATCATCCTGGTACCTCAAAAACTCTTGGATAGCCATGACCACTGAAAAATGAATTCGACGACATATTTATTCATTTATCTTTCATTTCTAAGTGTCCTGTTTAGTGTTAAATTTTGAAAATGAAAATATTTTGCTTTATGAATAAGCTAGAGTTTCATACCATGTCTGTATATGGATAAAACTTAACTGTGAGTCTATTAATGAAATTGGTAACTTAGAAAAAAACATAGCCAATCAGTTGGTGCCAGCATGTGAGCAAATGCAAGAAGATTCTGAACCTATCAGGCATTTTCTAACCCTTGCCAACTTTCCTGAGACTGTCTCAGTCCATTGGTTATTCTGAATTATTTTCTTGTCACTTGATGAGTTGAAGGTGTCCTTGTTATAATATATAAGATAGTAGTAAGAGACACACCAGATGACTTGGGAAGTGTTGCTGTAGATCATACATCAGAGGTGGAGGTCACATTGTACTGGCGACAATGGAAACTAAAAGTCTCTTTTTCACCGCTGGG
This sequence comes from Apodemus sylvaticus, assembly GCF_947179515.1. Taxonomy (NCBI): domain Eukaryota; kingdom Metazoa; phylum Chordata; class Mammalia; order Rodentia; family Muridae; genus Apodemus; species Apodemus sylvaticus. Next base: position 13,148,951 of record NC_067490.1, read on the forward strand.
TTCATTAATAACTTAAAACTATATGATTATATTTCAACAAAGCTTCTTTATGATTTATAATGGATCAGGTGATCACTGAAGCATTGCTAAAGTATTTCATGTTAAACTCTTGTTAATTATGGTAAATCTTTAAGGGTTTCATACTAATTTTAAAATCCAGCTAGAATTGGAAAAGCAACATCACTGGTAAACTCAGATCAATTTTGAGAGTGCCTCTAAAGCACAGTAAAACTTGGAGTTTTAAAACCTGATAGAAATTCATACCTGTATTCCTCTTGGGTGAAGCGTGGGATCTCTCCAGGATGTAAGACAAGAATTCTCACGGTGGCACTACTGGACATCACAGGCTCACCATCATCAAAAGCCACAACCACCAGCTAAAAAAGTGACAAAATCCGCATACGGGATTATGAACAGGAGAAAATGTCAACACTCACTCTGTCAAAGATCTAGTTATTTTATTCTTGGGAGGAAGTGATCATTTCCATACTCACTTTAAGGAACAAACTATTTATTGTATTAGAATATAACCTATCTTAATATTCATAAACATCCTGCTAGGCAATGTTATCAAATGAGTTACTAACTCTAATAAGAAAAAAACAACTTCTAGTACAGTATATAGATCATGCTTTATCTATGTAATTCTAAATGGTTTTCTATATTCAATGCTGCCTAAAAGAAAAAAAATATATATAATTTTATAACACCAACACACTTACTTAAAAGGTGTTAAATCCAGTGGTATCAGCAGCAAAAAGATAATTAGCTTACTTTAAAGAGAAATTAATTTTTCAATGAGTTTTCTCACACTTTAAAGAACAGAAGTGTTTCTGTCTAGAGAATAAAATTGGCCATCTTTATAGTTTAACACTTTGTTATATAATCTCTTAAAACAATTAGCCCGAATAGAGCCAAGATCACACAGTGATCACACAGTGGGAATTATTCAAATATATAAACTGAGAGAAATTTCAGTCCCATGAGGTGATATCTACACACTAATAATGTGAAATATTAATTGGTCCTTTTACTAACCATAACACACAAAGAAGTGTTCTAATATTTATGTTAAAACATTTCAAACATTTTCACAGGGGTGTATATTCTCGTGAAAATTAGAGCTGAGGTGGAAACTTAAAGGTTCTTTAAAGTCAATTATATCAGAGAGTGTTTTTCTGGGGCAAACACATGAAGAATGTTTTTCTGAATCAGACACGGGTGAAAAGATGTTTCCCTCAGGCAGACTCATGAAGGAAAGTTTCGCTGAAGCAGATACAGGTGAAAGGAAAGCAAGCATGTGGAAAGACGGTGATGAAGGGTGATGAAGGGTTTTTCCCTATCAACACACATGTATTGGTCTGCTTTACAGTGTGTAGTTGAGATACATTTGTCCTGAATCCATGGAGAGAAAAGCACCAGAGAACCTGGTGGTATGCTGGGGCTTCTTGCTGCTTCTAAGGATTCAGACTGATTGGCAGAGTGATATCAGCTGAGACAGACTCACATGGAGTGTTGTTGCTAAGAGAGACTCCCATGCTGAGACAAACCACTTGGTGACGCAAGACTCATGGAGGACTTTTGTAAGGAGTATAAATAGGACTCAACAGACTGTGAGAAGGGCTTGCTTGTAGAGCTAGCTGTGGAAGGCTTCTTGGTCTCCAGTCTTAGCTCCTCTTTGCTGGTTGAGAAAGGAACAGCTGAGAACTTTTGCTGGTGCTCCAGATGGTCCTCATTCCTCCTACTGACTCATGCTGATTCATCTAAGGCCTGGCTGTTCCTGCTAGGTCATGCCACCACTGCTGCTATCCTGATGCTACTAAACTGGTTTCCTTGTAGATCCATAAAATGTTTGTGAGTGGATCGAGCTGTGGCTGCTGACCTGTGAACTGAAATGCTGATTTCCTGACGATGAGATTTGCTCCAAAGAACCATTTCTAAAATAGGTCCACTTCCCCCATATCATAATAACCTTTTCTTTCCACTACTGGTGTGTGATGAGTTAAGACATTTAAGGACCATCATTAAAAGTAGGCTTTGAAAAGGTTAAAGCTATATATATAGCTTCTTAATATCAAGTAACTCAGTGTAGATTAATGGATAATTTTTTTCCAAATTTTCTAGGAGCATTATTCGCTTTTGCAGTTATACTCGTGGGTACTTATGCTTGTAAGCAGGTATAAGATGAAATTCACACAAGTAGTTTTAGAACAATAGAATTACTTGCTGTAAAAACACAGCAACAGCCTATCTATCTATTATTGCGGCTTTGTATTAGAAATACAAAGACAAATGTAATGTTTTACTTGCACAGCAGAACACCATATAGCCATTAGAATAATGGTATTAACCATGTTGATCAGTATGGAGAGTATATAATTGAATACGGAGTGAATATTATGATTATTGAAAAACATAGACTCTATTATAAGATCAAATAGTACCATGTGTTTATGCCAAAAGGTATAATACTAGCTGATTGTTTTATCCTAAAGTAGGCACTCTAAATGTCTACGAGAAATAATCATCAAAAATAAAAGAGGAGAAAAATGGGAAGAAAGAAAATCATATTGACAACTGTTAAGCAGAATGCTCAGGGTTGAATGTCAGAGAGATGTCACAACGTAAATGGCACACTGACCTTAAAAATCGTTGTAGGCTCTTCATTAAGATTGACACGGGTTATCACTCTTCCAGAATCTTCCTCTACATCAAAAATACTGGCTGGGTATGGAAACTGCACATCATCCACTCGATACCTCACCCGACTTGCAGGCATCCCCTGAAATGGAATACTTGATTGATCAGGATGACTGAAAAAGCACCAGTGGAGATAAACCAGTTCTCACAATGAATGGCTTTGTAGCAAAGAAAAATTCCATCCACTGAGAGTTAAAACGTTTGAGGTATCTCTTTCTGTGCACAACTCAATCTGAATCAATAAGGTGTGCTGTAATAGGCTTCAGTCAAATGATTTCTGTGCAGGGAAAATTACTCTGTTGCCACAGCCTTCTTTTGCTCCATGTCTTGTCTTCCTCTCTAAATACTCACTGTGCTCTGACTATTTTATTTTCTGCCACAATTGTTTCACACTTAATTATGCTAATCTAAATCCGGAAATGCTGGCTTCGTTTTGCTTATGCATATGCCAATCAAAGATCAGTGACCATACCAGTACAAAAGGCTTATAATACCAAAGCCTAAGAACACTCTCTGATCTCATCACCCATTATTCTATAACCAACTGTCACCATGGTCATGTCTTCTGTGGTAAACTCACATTCTAATTCTCTTCCATCTTTTACAGCCACTTTTTTTGTAGTGGTCACAGATCTAGATCTTTGTTTTTATTCTATTAAACTTGTCTTTAAAAAAAAAACATATGGGACTTCATAAAACTACAAAGTTTCTGTAAGGCAAAGGACACTGTCAAAAGGACAAAACATTAACCAACAGATTGGGAAAGGATCTTCACCAACCTTAAATCTGACAGAGGGCTAATATCTAATATATACAAAGAACTCAAGAAGGTAGAACCCAGAGAACCAAATAACCCCATTAGGCTATTTTTCTTTATTCTTTTTTTAACAGAGCTAAGGACCAACCCAGGGCCTTGCACTTGCTAGGCAAGCGCTCTACCACTGAGCTAAATCCCCAACCAAATAATCCCATTAAAAAGTGGGGTACAGAGCTAAACAAAGAATTTTCACATGAAGAACTTTGGAGGGCTGAGAAGCACCTTAAGAAATGTTCAATATCATTAATCATTAGGGAAATGCAAATCAAAACAACCCTGAGATTTCACCTCACACCAGTCAGAATGGCTAAGGTCAAAAACTCAGGAGACAGCAGGTGTTGGAGAGGATGTGGAGAAAGAGTAACACTCCTCCACTGCTGGTGGGATTGCAAGATGGTACAATCATTTTGGAAATCAGTCTGGTGGTTCCTCAGAAATCTGGGCATGACACTTCTGGAGGACCTTGCTATACCACTACTGGGCATATACCCAGAGGATTCCCCGGCATGCAATAAGGACATATGCTCCACTAAGTTCATAGAAGTCCTATTTGTAGTAGCCAGAAGCTGGAAAGAACCCAGGTGTCTCTCAACGGAGGAATGGATACAAAAAATGTGGTATATTTACACAATGGAGTACTATTCAGCCATCAGAAACAATGAATTCATGAAATTCTTAGACAAATGGATGGAGCTGGAGAACATCATACTAAGTGAGGTAACCCAGTCTCAAAAGATCAATCATGGTATGCACTCACTGATAAGTAGATATTAGCCTAGAAACTTGGAATACCCAAGACATAATCCACATATTAAATGATGTCCAAGAAGAATGGAGGAGTGGCCCCTGGTTCTGGAAAGACTGGGTGCAGCAGTATAAGGGAATACTAGAACAGGGAAGTGGGAAGGAGTGGATGGGGGAACAGGGGGAGGAAAGAGGGATTATGGGACTTTCAGGTAGTGGGGAGCCAGAAAGGGGAAATCATTTGAAATGTAAATAAAGAATGTATTGAATAAAAAAAAGAAAAATTCTAACTACAATCTGCAAAATATGAAAAACGTAAATAGTCTCAGTGGGGAGGGTGTGTGGGCTCACCCTTGCAATCTCAGGACTAGTGGGTTCAAAGAAAAAGAACCACTATGATTCAAGAGGCCAAACCAAAAATATCACACACACACACACACACACACACACACACCACAAAAAAACCCCAAACAAAACAAAGCCAAAACCCAAACAAAAAACAACAAAGAAAACAAAACAAAAAAATTAAAAAAAAAAATTTTATAATGAACTGGTGAAGCTAGAAAGTAGATAGGGAATGTTTGGTCAAGTATTAGTCTTCATGGAAAGACATGCAACTCCTTAAACTTTATAGACCTATGACATTAACTATTGCTTTAAGCTTACTATCAACTTGTGAAAGGTAAAATTGTTTAGAAAATCACGTAATCTATTATACTACTGTAAAGGTTCTACTTGATAATTTCAACAAGGCCATATCTTTTGAAAAGGTATAAAAACTAAGAACAAGAATAGAGTGTTAGTGTATCCCTTTTCTGCTTAAAAAAAATAACATCAACAAAAAGAGGTCAACTTATGCTACCTAGTGAGTTTTAGTTCTGGAATGCAGAGACCCTGGGTCAAAACCAAGATGGGGGGAGGGGAAGCAAGGGCTGGAGAGTGAGAGAGAATTCATTCTCATAAAAGCTGTTCAAAACCTTCTGGTGCTTTCATTCACGTGCACAAATCCGAACTGTTCACACAGCGGTACCAAATCCTGAAAATAACTCACTTTAAAAAAAATCTAATTTGAGCTCAGTATTCATTTTTGCTTCCCACATTGCTATAATTTATGCTCGAGTGCCTTTGCTTTACTCCTGAATCTCACTTTCTGAATCTGTGGCCATTATTCTCTGGCTCTGTTTCAGATATGCCTCTGAGCTATTTTTATTCACCATTTCTACCTGAGATATTACCACACATTTCTGTTTATTTATTGCAGCGGTGTAAATATGAACTATCTCCAATAAGCTCATGTTTTAAAACTTTGGTTTCCTGAACTTTCAGGCATAATTTTGGAGGCTAGGGAAACTTTAGAGGCTGGTTCTAGTCATTGACCATTGGTCTTGGGAATATGTGTTTGAAGGCGCTACTTTCTGTCTCGCTATTGCTTTCTTGTCCACTGTGATATACCCACATGCTTTCTGTCATGTGCTCACATAGCTATGAGGATTTCTCTAGCACATTTGCCGATGAATAAAGGTCTAAATAGTTTGAAATTGCAAGTCAAAATAAATCATTCCTCTTTTAAAGTTATTATGTTAGGTGTTTTGTAATAGTAATGCACCATTAACTAATGCATAAATTTAGTACCAGGAGAGGGGATCATTGCTGGAACTAAACTTATCCCCATGGGTTTGGCAATGCAAATACAGAGAATGAATACCAAGCACTAGAAGTTTCAGAGGAGATTAGACATTGTTATTAGAGTAGGCTATCTGTGTGATAATTTTCCCATGTCTTAAAATTTAGAGTGAGGAAGAACCAAAATATAATGAACTTATTCGCTTAGCAGATTAAATTTTATGACAGCACAGCATCTTATCCGTGGCATGGTTACTCATCATTTTTACTAGCTAGGCTTACAATGAGAACTGAGAGCCAGGAGTGCAGCAGAAAAGATCTGTGAAACACATACTTGGGCTGTAGCCCAGCTCTTTCAAAGGGGTAGAGGAATAAGCCAGGGATTTTTAAGGGTGAAGCAGCATGAACAGAGAGACAAAACACTGGAGTAATAGGAAATAAGTCCTGAGGCTATCTCAGGGAGGAAAGACATTAAGGTCATTGCAGGCTCTAGGTAGTGGTTTTCAACATGTGGGTCATGACTGCTGCAGGGTTCCCTATCGGGTCTTTTGCAGATCAGATAGTTACATCATGATTCATAACAGTTGAAAAATTACAGTTACAAAGTAGCAATGAAATAATTGTATGGTTGGGGGTCTGGCACCACGTGAGGAGCTATATTAAAGGGTAGTGACATCTGGAAGGTTGAGAACCACTTCTCTAGGGTATAAGACTGAGAGCTCATTTGGGACTTTGCTTTGGAAGGGAGTGCAGGTGAATATTGGGTTTACAAAGTGTAGTCTCCACCTCAGACCTCTCGTACTCAGAGATCCCTGTAGCCATGGAAGGAGCACAATTTGAGTTGGTAAAAGAGCTTTGTAGCATTCACTTGGTGCATGTATTTCCATTGTGTATTGAGAGAATACAACTTTATTATTATAATTACTATTCCATGAAGGCTCATAACCATGACTTTGCCTTGTATTAGACTTTTTAAGGCTGTTGCAATTTATTGTTATTAGTTTTGAGACAAAGTGTCTCAGAACAGCCCTGGTTGACCTGGAACTTAACTATGTAGACCTTTTGGCCTTGAACTCACAATGATCCTCCCATCTGTGCCTCCTGAGTGCTAGGATTAAAGGCACATGCCACCACACTCAGAACACTATTAGCATTTTCAAGATTATGGGGTTCCTTAAATTAGACTCATTTACTAGGATTATGTGGTGGCCAAGAGCCTCTGGGGGCGGGGGGGTGGGGCAGAAGCAGAATCTATATACTTTGTACCTGAAATTTCCCTTATAGGCTCAGGTATTAAATGTATTTGCTTCAGGCTGGTGGCTCTGATTGGGGAGTGTGTAGAATTTGGAGCTATTACTTCATTGGTAGGTGAAAGTCACTGTGAGAATTATCTTGAATATTGTGCCCAGCCAGTCCTTACTCCTGTCTGTTTCTCTCCTATCTCACTTGCCATAAGTCTCTCCCACATTTGCATTACCATGAGCCAGACTTCTTCACTTGCACTGTCCACCATGATGAACCAAGCCCCTCTGTAACCATAATGTCCACCCCATTTCTTGCAATGCTGCTGTCACCTATTGTGGTCCTAGGAACCCCAGAGCCATGTGAATGCACACACTCTTTGCTATATGTGTAAGAATCCAAGCTTCACAGGGGCCGTGACTGTATCTGAACAGCTTGAAGGACATTCTGCCCCTTCTGCATTTGAGGAGCGTTTGACTGAATAAATGAATTAGAGAATTAAAGGTTATTGGTGTTGTCCACACCCAGGCACTCTGATGATAGATATTTAAATATGTAATGCTAGTGAAATCCTTTGAGAAGGTTAAAGAGCTATCACCTCCCTAATCATTTTACATGTGAATCATAAATTCTCCCAGTAGCTGAAGGGACAACCAGCAACTCAAGAAGTATGGTGTAAGAGGCATGCTTGTTGGAAACTGAATCTTTGTAGTTTATGCACATTATTTATTTTATTTATTTATGTTTATTTATTTTATTTATTTACATTTCAAGTGTTATCCCCTTACCTCGGTTTCCCCCTCCTAGAAAACCCTGATCCCATCCCTCATCCCCCAGCTTCTATGAGGGTGCTCCTCCACCCACCCACCAACTCCTGCCTCCTCGCCTTTTATACAATGACAGTATTCCTTCTTTTTTTCTCTCTTTTTTTATTAATATTTTTATTTTCTATATTCTTTGTTTACATTCCAAATGATTTCCCCTTTCCATGATCCCCCCTCTCCATATGTCCCATAAACCTTCTTCCCTCCATCCCTTCTCCAAGCACCTCCCTCCTTTTTCACTGACATCAACCTTAGCAACCAATCTGAAGTTTTACTAAATATCAGACTATGCATGCTGTACTTATTCTCATATTCATATCTAAAATAAATCCTAGGAGTTAGTATAAGTACTCATATTTTGCAAAGGAGAAAACCAGGGTTTTAAAGATGAATTCATTTCCTGAAATCACCTCAGCTGAATAACAAAGTCATCAGACGTCTTTTATATTTAAACATGGCCCTCAGACATGCAGTTCACTTAGTAATTATGAAATCATAAAGAAAAAATCCAGCTAACATATGAATAACATGCTAAAACAATTCATAAAATTAGCTTAATGATGAAGTTAGTGGTGTAGAAAAGCCCACCTGATTGGTTGGTTCAACCAACCAGTACTCCCAGAGCTCCCAGGGACTAAACCACCAACCAAAGAGCATACATGGAGCGATGCCACATATGTGGCAGAGGAATCCATTGTCAGACATCAGTGAGAGGAGAGGCCCCTGGTTCTGCGAAGGCTCAACACCCCTGTGTAGGGGAATGTCAAGACAGGGAAACAGGAGTGGGTGGGTTAGTGAGCAGGGGGAGGGGGTCTTTGGACTTGGAAACGAGGAAAGGGGATAACATTTGAAATGTAAATAAAGAAAATATCTAATTAAAACAACAAGAAAAAAAAAAACAACAAAAAAACCCAACCAACGAATCAAAAAAAAAAAAAAAAAAAAAAAAGCAAAAGCCCATCTGAGATGGTTCCAGGTTGTCGGGGAAACATGGTTTCCATGGAGTCATACTGTGGCATGCAAACAGGTTTTACTAATATTAGTTTCCTTTCTGTCTGCAATTTTATTTACTATAGATGTGCAGGCAATGTAATATGATAAATCTATATGCTATAAGCCCAATCAAATGAATCTTACCATGATGGGGTTTCTTTGTTTTTGTTTTTTGTTTTTTTCATATATATAAGTATATGTATATGAGATATATATATAAATATATGCATATATGTATATATATTTACTCCCAGGTTGAGATTACAGTCTATCATGATGGGAAAATCATGGTGGCAGCGTCATGAAATACATCAAATGAGGTACAAGAACAGAGGAGTGGCCCCTTGTTCTGAAAAGACTCAGTGAAGCAGTATAGAGCAAAATCAGAACAGGGAAGTGGGAAGGGTTGGGTGGGAAAACAGGGGGAGGGAAGGGGACTGATGGGACTTTCGGGGAGTGGGGGTCCAGAAAAGGGGAAATCATTTGAAATGTAAATAAATATATCAATAAATTAAAAAAAAAGTTAAACCTTAAAAAAAAAAAAGAAAGTGAAGTTTCAGTATGCCCTGTGGGTTCAAGCTTCACAGAATCTAAAACTCAGTATCATTATATCCCATTTGATAGAAGAAATAGCTAATATAGCAAAGTAAATATAAATTTATATTAAGAAATTATAAGCAATTTCACTTTCTTTATTTTATACATTTTTTCAACTTTAGATTTCCATTCTTATGGGTTAAATGTAGTAGGTTTTAACTTAATTATGGTAGGAATATAATGAATTACTACAGACAGTAATTCCAGATCTATGTGAAGGATGTTGCAAACATACAAACATGAGGAATTTCAATGAGCCTGTAATGGGCCAAAATAATTAGACTCCTATCCTCACGGGACATCTCATTTAGCTGTTTTTAAAATATATAATTATCAAGAAATTACTCAGACTCAAATAACTCCCTTTATATTAATGTGATCATGTCATACCAGGAAATACTAAGCCCATTATCATTAAATCCAAATATTAGTCTGTTTTTAGATATACAAAGATTTTTTTCCCTCACATGGTTTCAAAATTTCTTTCTTCTAGTGTCTTTGAGAACAGTTTTGGTTTATTGGGTAACTGTAAATCACATACAATTTTCTAGCTATGAATTAACACTCGGAATTACTAAATGTGGTTAGTATTGTTTCACTATTCATGACAACTTTGTCAAATTGCTTTCTATAATTCTAATAAAATGCTGGGATGTCCTTAAAAATGATAGGAGGAACTGAGGGTCAAATCCAATTTATCTGAGTGATCTGCTTTTCATTTTTCTTCTTCCTGTTTGTATGTGACATAGCCATCTGACAGAGGGTTCTTCACGTGACATGTCATCTAATTAGTATGTGTGCAGTTATGGTATGACCACAGCTCTCAGAGTCCTCCAAAACATTTGCTTTGAGATTATTTACCAATGAAGTTCTTGAGAAATATGCTTAATAGAGGGAAAGCTAACTCCTCAAAATATCAGATAACCCTGTTGTGTAGCTTTCTTGATTTAGACACATTTGCTAGCTTAAGAGACAGCAAATTCCTACTTCCCTTACAAAACTAGACCACATAACCCAAAGATTGAGCCTGGACCAGAGTGGATCACTGAAGATCTTGTTCTTGCTTTCCTAAAATCTTCCCATTTTTTTTAACAATAAAAACAGGAATCTGGGGGACAGGAGAGATGGCTCAGTGGGTGTGAGGACTTGCCCATCTTGGGGAGCCATGTTTTACTCCTAGCATGCAAGTCCAGTGTCTTGTAACTACCTATAGTTCCAGCTCCAGGGAAGCCAATCCTCTTCTGGCCTTCATGGGCATATGCACACATGTGTTATATATTCACACACACATATATCAATAAAAACTGAAAACAAATCTTAAAAAAATCAAGAATTCCTACTGGTATTCTTATGGTGTTTGGAACAGGCCTCTTCATAGAGATATTTATATAGCCTGCGTTCATTGGAACACTGTTTACCGTATTCAGACTGTAGAAACAGCTTTGATGGACCCCGATGGATATGCCTGTAAAGGTATGTTCTATACTTACAGTGACAAAGTGTATTGTAAAGATTGTTGTGCATACACAGTCTTAAGAAAAAAGGAAATCCTGCCATTTGCAACAGCGGGGATCCACACTGAGGGCACGATGAAGACACGGTTCATTAAATCCATGAGGATAAATACTACTTAATTATTCCTGTTTGGGGGAGGCAAAAACGGCAAATCATTACCTAATTTTACTTGTATTGAGAACCTAAACTAGCCAAAGGAACAGAAAGAACAGAGGTTGAAAGGGATAGAGGAGAAGGAAAATTGTGGAACTGATGTTCAAAAGGTCTAACATTTAGCTATGCATTTTTTGTTCTCTTTTTTACACATGAGAACTGAATGATAGGGTAGCTGAGAGAATGTGTGAGAAGCTATTAGTGGATTATATAGGGTTGGCACAAGTTCATTCAAAACCCATTTTCTTGAAGCTTCTGGAAACTTTTGAGTTGACGAACATTATGTTTGCATATAAGAGGCCATAAATATCAGACAGTATTAACATGGGAATCAATATCTAATTACATTGCTAGCAAGTAGATTATTTTCAGTAGACAGATAAATACAAAAGTACCCACAATGGTAATAATAAAATTTTCTTGGCTTTATTTAATTTTAAATATCATAAAATAATGGGGCTCATACATGTACAATGTTAAAGAGAAAACATTAGAAGGCTCTAATAGGTTGTCAAGTTATGTTTTATATGTACAAACAAAATAAATTCCCATATATACAGGAACCCAGTGCCTATCCTCAGCTAAGCAAATATGTAACAAGATGTATTGTTTAGAAATTGACAGATGAGTGTGTGAAAGAAAGGGGATCAATTGCATCTAGCATAAACTGATGTTAAGGGTGTGGTCACCTCAAAACATTGAGAAATCAAATTAAGATGCCATGACCAATTCCCACAGAGACAATCTAGAGGATGTTCAGCAGGAACTTGAGAACTGTGGAATATCTGTAGGTAAAATTTAACACAATGTACGTAAGATCTATACCTGAAACTAAATTATCATTCCTGAAAGAAAAATTCTAAATAAATAGACAAAATGCAATGCAAATAAATAATGACAAAAGAAAAAAATGACTCAGAAAACAGCAGAGCCAAGTTATCATTGCCTTCATAGATAGTTGACTAAAGTCAAGAGTCCTGGCCACAAAAAGCCAATCATCCCTTTCAGAAGGCTTGTTCCTATGTCTTCTAACAAGATGTTTAGAATAAAGCATCCTATTTAATATCTAACAGAATGTCTGCTCATGAACTCCAAAGATGAAGCGCTATATTTTACTCAGTGCTGTAGGAAATGCCCCTTGTATTGTGGCCTTAGGTCCACAAGGTTAATTTCTATCAGAAGAAAAAGATTGGTGTGAACTACATCACAGGGTGATACTTTTTAATTGATCACACACTCAGACACACAACAAGTCTCAAGAAAAAGATGGAGATAACACTCTGAATTCTATCTGAGTGCCACAGATTAAAGCTAGATATCAACAATAACAAAAAACAACAGAAAGTTTACAAACTCATGGAAACTGAACAACTCACTTCTGGATGAAAGATAGGTAAAGACAGAAATTAAGAAAAAACTAAAGCCTTTCTGGACTCGAATTACAATGGAAAAAAATAAACAACATATTCAAATGTATGGGACATAATGAGGACAATTCTAAGAGGCAAGTCCACAGCACTAAGTACCACATAAAATTTTGGAGCTATCTCATATTTGTAACTTAGCTATACATTTGAAATCTTAGAACAACAAGAAGAAAGAACAGCCAAGAGGGAACTGACAGTATGAACTAATCAAACAGTGCTAAAAGTATGAACTAATCAAAACAAAACTAAAGTAGAAATAAAAATTACAAAGAATCAATTAAATGAAGAATTGGTTATTTGAGAAAATCAATAAGATTAATAAACCCTTAACCAAATTAACTGAAAGATGAAGAGATAAGATGTAAATTTTTTAAAGTAGAGATGAAAAGGGCAACCTCACAGCAGATACCTAGGAGATACAGAGACTGATATGAACACACTTTAAAAAACTGTACTGCATAAAATTGGAAACTTAAAAGAAAATTTATATCAAGATTAGATAAGCAATTAAACTCAGACACAAATCCAATGAAATAGAAACAGTAAATAAAAGTCCCCCCCTTAAGACAGATTCAGTGCAATTCTACAAGACCTTTGAAGAAGAATTAATTAATGCTAATATTCCTTAAATTATTTTGCAAAATGCAATCAGAAGAAACACTGCTCAACTCAGACCCGGATTCACACACACACACACACACACACACACACACACACACACACGTATTTATATATCTATATATGTATTGATATATGTATATTATATGTGTGTGTATAAATACATACATACGTGTGTGTGCGTGCACATACACACATGTATGTATTTATATATGTATATATATTGATATATGTATATTATATGTGTGTATAAATACATACATACATACGTGTGTGTGTGTGTGTGTGTTGGTTTGAATATGTTTGGCCCATGGGAAGTGGCACTAATAGGAGATGTAGCCTTGTTGGAACTGGTGTAGCCTTCTTTGGGGAAGTGAGTCACTGTGTAGCCAGGCTTTGAGGTCTCCTAGTGTTCAAGCTACACCAGGTGTGGAAGAGGGACTCTCCTTCTGACGGCCTACATAACCCAGTCTCTTTCTGTATGTTTTCAGATCAAGATATAGTACTCTCAGTTCCTCCAGCACTATGTTTGCTGCCATGCTCCCTGCCATGAAGGGACTGAATCTCTGAAACTGTAAGCCAGCCCTAATTAAATGTTTTCCTCTATAAGAGTTGCATTGGTCATGGTGTCTCTCCACAGTAATAAAACCCCAACTAAGACAGTATGTATTCTCTTTATATGTGGATGGTAGCCTTTATTCATATAGCAGACATGCTACAATCCATCCAGGATTGAATGGAGAAGAGGAAGAGAGAGCTAAGGGGTGAAGGGAGAGAACGTGGGGAGGGACAGCTAATAATGAGTCATTTGAGGGGCTATATGGAAACCGATTACAGTAGAAGATTCATGAAATATACTCATATTTTAAAGAAATATAAGTGGAGCTATAGAATAATGAGAGACAAAGCCCCAACTATATATCTATTTCCATTTAGAGAGACCTCCATGACAAGAATTGCTTACATATAATTTAGTTGTTGACCAAGAAGTCCCAAAGAACCTCCTCCCCCCCAAAGCAACTCAGTCTATGGCCAAGGCTATTGTTTGTTCTCCACAAACTGAACGAAAGTCCCCTATTGGTGAAGGCAACACTTGCATAACTCATTGAATAGGGAGAAGATAAGCTGATGCCTAAGTAGAAACCTTCATCCCCGTTGACCTAGGTCATGGCACCAGCAGGTGCTTTGCACACGACCAGAGGAAAATATTACACAGCTTAAAAGCTATAACCCTACATTGGTGACATGCTTTAACGATATTCTGGTAAAAGAGTGGCATAAAAGTTGTGGGAGTAAGCAACCACCATTTGCTTGGATTTAAGGTCAATCCCAGCAGACATTAATCAGTTTGAGTAGACAAGAAAAATGAGACTAGATAAGCCATAGACCTAGGGGGAAAACCAAAATACTACTGTTGTGCTGCTAAAGGATCACAGTAAGGAAATGACTCCTCATGACACTCTACCCTATCTATTGATCTATGTTGTTCTCAGTCATCATCACAGAAGCTTTCTTTGGCCATTAGACAGGAATTCAGAGACCGACAACTAGACATTGTGCAGAAAATAACAGTCCTTGGGATGTCCAGGCCTACGTGGGATGTTTTCATCCCAACTCCTACCCTCGGGGCTCAGGGAACTCTGCATAAGAGGAAGCATTAAGGTTGTAAGTGCTAGCAGGAATGGATGACACCAAGACAACAGTTTCTTCTAGATGTAACAGCACGGACACACATAGGAACTCAGAGGCAGTGGCAGCCTACACAGGTCCGAGCCTATAGAGGGGTCCCAGTGCTAATAGAGGGAGGTGGCCATAGCTCACAATCATATCTAAGAAGCTATCTTTAATCAGTAATCACTTGCAAAAGATGAACAGTGTTTCCACTAGAGTCTCACTGGGCCTACAAAGGCCGGGTCTGTGCCCAGCAGTAAATGGCCAACACAAAATGAACTCCATGATATTTCTAAAGACTTTCTGTCTCATTGTTTTATTTGGGTAATGTTTAACCTTACTGATCTTTTGTTTGTGTATTATGGTTTACAATTTATGTTCCAATTGTGTATGTGAGTGTGTATGTGAGTCTGTGTATCTGTGTGTGAGTGTGTACATGTGTGTATGTGTGAGTGTGTTATGAATGTGTATATGTGTGTGTAAGTATATGAAAATATGTGTGTGAGTGTATCTGTGTGTACAAGTGAGTATGTGCATGTGTTTATTGTGTGTGTATGTGAGTATATGTATCTGTGTGTGAGTATGTATGTGTGAGTGTGTACATGTGTATATGTGTGTATGTGTGTATCTGTGTATGTGTGTGTATTCCTTTGTGTTGTGTTTTTCTTGTGCTTTTTCTTTATTTTGCTTGTTTTATTTTCCTGTTTGTTCTTTTAAAGAGAGAGAAAGAAAGAAGAAATAGAGTTGGAAGATTGGGGAGGTAAAGAAAATTATGGAAGAGATGAGTGAGAATAACTGTGATGTCAATATATTATATGAAAGAAATGTGTTTTCAATAAAAATAAACAAACATATCACTTTTCCCTTGATAAGCTTGACAGTTTCTAAATAAGACCGGAAACATTTTCTTCTGTACATTAATTGTAGTATTGATTGCAAGTGAAGATAGCAACCACAAAATTGTTTTAAGTAACTTACAGTTCATGACACATTACCTACAACATCATTATAATGCTACATAACGTAATGTAAGCCCTAGAGAGGCCATAAATGGCAGAATCTTAAAACGCATTGATAAGCCAATTCCAAATATGAATTATATTTACCTTTCTCATAAAACCTTCCTTGTGTTCTCATTTTTTTTTTTGCCTTCAAATCTAACTATACCCCACTGTCATTTAAAAACTCTACCCCATCTATTTCACGGTGTTCTTTCCATCTAATTCTCTGTAAGCAAAGCAACATGAGCTTGTCCCACATCATCTCAGGGTTTACAAGCTAGTCACAGTGCAAGCAGACCATGGTTGCATCCGTTTTCAGCTCTACTGTGGAAGAAAGAACCTATGCGCTGTGTATACTCCTCATGCTCTATACTGTGTCGTTAATAGTTTCTGTGGCAAAGCTGGCAATAACCTGAATCAATGCTATGTTACAGTAGAGGCTGGAAAATGAAGAGTGGTTAAAAAATAAATGAGCAAAGATACCAAAGGAAAAGAAACAGTTGAGCGCTCTAAATGGAGGTAAAAATACAATGTAACATTTCTGGGTCTGGGCAGCTATCAGTGTTAGATACAGAGCAAGCTGTCAATCAAAATGGGATTACTCCTCTTACAGACCCACTGGCTAGCACATGCTGCGGAGTGATGGGTAAGCTTTCTCAGGAATGTCAATTGGCTGGCATTCCTGGTGACATCACAGCAGTTGAATAAAACATAAAGTACTCGTTGTATAAATAAAATAAATGGCCATCCTTTCTCCTCTACAGAGATCAGCAGAGATATCATGAAGAGTGGGGATGGCTGTTAAGGACATCTGTACAAACACTCCCTCAAATACTCCTTGGTGGCTTGTCTGAATCCAGAACTGGCAAGTCTCACATCTTCATTGAAAGATATGAAAGAAATCACCCTGGTGATTACATTATTTCTTCTGAAAAAAAAAATAGAATACTTACTGTTTAGGAATGAATTTTAAGCCAATTACTATTGATCATTTATGATCTTTCTCATGAGGATTTTTTTCATATTTCCCTAAAACCATGTATTTGTTCAAAAATGAGGATGTTTGTGAGTTGCTAACATTAAGCTATTTTTGATAATGCCTCACTTAACCAGAATCTTGTTAATCTCATGCACACGAAAGGAAAGATTACTCAGAGGAGTTGAGCTTCCATGGGCTCCTATGTGTCATTTCTTAGAAATGAGTGAACAGTCAATGTCACTTATGTATGCCAATTGTCCCACAGCTGCACTGAATCTATAATTCTGCCTACGAACAGAATTCTACGTGACAGAGGATGACCCGCAGCCTTAGAAATAAAACATATATTGTAGAAATTACACATAGAGTTTTGCTTTGTGCTAGTTTGAAGTGGGAAGTCCCTAGGGTATAGGAAGAAAAGGTTAGCCCAGTGTGTGTGTGTGTATGTGTGTATGTGTGTGTGTGTGTGTGTGTGTGTGTAACTCCCAGTAATCTATCATCCATTTGTGTCTATCCTGCTATCCCAGGAGA
The DNA here is from genome assembly GCF_947179515.1 of Apodemus sylvaticus. Classification (NCBI taxonomy): domain Eukaryota; kingdom Metazoa; phylum Chordata; class Mammalia; order Rodentia; family Muridae; genus Apodemus; species Apodemus sylvaticus. The sequence goes on from NC_067490.1 coordinate 13,166,386, forward strand.
GCAGAAGGGAAGACACACTCTCAATGGTGTTAGAATCGTGGAAGGTTGCTCCTCCCTCCAGAGCATTTTAATTTTGCGCAACACGCAGTTTATAATTTTTAATTTATATTCAGAAATAGTGTTCTCCCGGGCTCTGAGACTGCACTCAACCTCTGCCTGTGACACTTCAAAGGGTTTGCTCTTGCTACTTTATAGTTGAAATGTGTGGTTCTCACTTTCTTCAAATCAAATGGGATGTCTTGAACAAGATGTGGTAAATCTCTAAACATAAAGGAGTGTTTTGAATAGCAGTGAGACTTAAAACAGTATCAGTTAAACAGAAGCTGCAGAAAGCATACATTTATATCATTCTTAAATTTCAGTTCTTCAGCGATCTAACTGAAGCTTGGAGACAGAAAATTTCCTACTATATATCTCCAAACTTCTGAGGCTCTTGTAAACTTGCTAACACTGAAGAGGATACAAATACACATTACTTTATCTATTTATTCCATTATGCAAATTTTTCCTAGCTGACCATTATTTCCTGATCTAACATGTGGGAATAGAAATGTTGAGTGGGTTTCCTACCATTAAAGGTCTTACAATTTGGAGCAGAGGTCACCAAATAAACATTTAGCATTTTATGAGCAGTAATTTAGTATTATATATGAGCAGTAATAGCTCAAGTACTGGAATAGATAAAGGAACAGAAACCCTACAGGACAGCAAATTAAAATTAGTGTCTATTGTTAAGTGAATATTTCTAGCAGTAAGAGAGAGGAAAGCACTGGTAAGCATTTCTGGAAACTATATGATTTTCTGAAACCAACATCAAAGTATAAGAAAAAATTCAATTATAATATTTTAAAATTATGCATGCAGCACTTGTCTTCTGAAAACATCCTTGGAACCAGGTTATTATTTTGCACTGGTGTGGATGCAGCTAAATTATAGGCTTCTTGATTCAAGGGACTAAGTCTGTAGAAATGGTTACAAAGCTAAAATCTGAAAAATAGTTATGGTAAAACATTGTCACTGTTTCAGTGTTCAGTGGAATCAGAATTAGATTTTTGTAAGTAAATTCAGTAGGTGAAGCCAGCATGCTCAGCCAATGGAATGATCTGATTACTTATTTTACTTGCTGAAAACCTGTCATTGTCATTGTCATTGTCATCATCATCGTCATCGTCATCATCATCATCAATTAATCATCAGATATTTCAGTAATCACTAAGAACTGAGGATGTGAACTAAAGCTTTCTCCTACAGAAAAGCAAACCTGGGTAAGTTTTAAAAACAACTCTAATGCTTTAAATCAGAGACTTCTTCTAGGAAAGATAACTTAATAGAGTAGACCATTGCCTGAGAAATCATTTATCACCCTCATGGAAGCAATCGGCTCACCAGGCACCCAAGTCACAAGTGCCAAGATCAAAGGCCCTAAGACTTTGAGCCTCCTGTATAGAAGAACAGAACCATTAGGCCACACATCAATTATACTCTTAAACTTAATGATCTCCTAAACTCTTCATTTATCATTTCTACTTTGTTCTAATTTCTCTTTGTAGTTCTATCTTGCCCAGTTGCGAGTTTTTTGATAGCAGAAGTTGATTAACCCAGTGGGTAGTGGGTGTTCTTGATACTGGTATGCTAATAGATCACAGTGGACAGTGGGCAGCAGGTACTCCTTGCTATTGACTGCTATGAACTTTTGCTTATTTTCCAAGCTGTGACAAGCTAGTTACAAAAGTGTTTTAACATCCCGGGGAAGGAGCTCCTGAGCAAAGGGACATTGCTTCCAAAGTTAATTTATTCTTTTTTCCAGATGTCATAGTCACAACAAGCTTTATATAGCTTGTTGCTGCTGGAACTGAAAATTGTTATGACCACTACTGATTTTTTAATATAAAATATTGTTTTAGAAATAGTATGCATATTAGCACTGAGAAATAATTTTAAGTCACTTGCATGATTTAAGGCTTTAATCTTTTTAGACTTTTCTTTTCAATAATAGCTCATTTAATATGTTTATTTGCATTTTCTAGAAACTATTAGTAGCATAAGTTCCTTCATAATAAAAAAATAAATCTTAACATTCTGCTTAGAAAGAAAAAAAATGGAAAGAATTGTAGATTTTATACAGAGTGTTTTATACTGGTGTTATTATTTTTGACTATAATAATTTAACAACCTTAAGAAAAAATGTCCTTAATTTCTGCTAAAATTATATATTAGTTGAAAGCCCTGTGTCTTGATTGGCAACTTGGGATGTTTAGAAATAGGTCAACACTCTACGTGATTAAAGAAAAATCTTCTAAATACATCTGAAAGAGATACTGAGATTTATGTTTATAAAAATATGTTATATGTGGGCTTAGCTATTTGCTTATAAAATAGCCATGCATAAATAAAACAGAAATGCATGAATATGAAACCTTTCCCACACAAAATTCAACTTAAATAAGGATCCTGTACGATGGTTCAGGATTCCAAATGCAAACACCTCTGCATGTGCTTAGCGTCCAGGCTGGATAAATTCGCAAACAGTAAACATTTGAACTCTAACTAAAAAGCGTATCGTCAGCTTTCTACTTTCATCAGGGGTCACATAAAACATGATTGGTAGACAGTAGATGTATAGTCAGTTAGCAAGAACTCCGGAAAGGAGGAGAGGGATCCTCATGATCTAGCTGCTATCTAGGGAATGGCGCATTTTTCTAACCTCAACCCACAGCATCCGCCAGCGTCTCTACTTACAGGTGGGTCCGCGTCTTCAGCATAAACGGTGGTGATGGGTGTCCCCTTGACCGCATCTGGAGCCACCATCCCCTTGTAGATGCGTTTGCTAAACACTGGAGGGTAGTCATTCATGTCCTGTAAAGTGGAATTGAGAGTTTAGTGCTGTGGCCAAAGGAGCCCGGGGAACCGATTAGGTCGATTGGGTTCTTCAAGTCATGCAACCGATTTACCAAGGTCAGTTTCATCTTCCCAGACCCATGTGTCTCCCTACTGACGCCCTAGAGAAGTTGGGACCCTTTATCAGTGTGTGTGATATTAGCTGAAGGTCACCCTCAGAATATCACATGCTTTCAAGGCTCAAGCACTGATGCTTGGAATGTCCTCCAGGCTATCCCTAAAGGTATGATGTAAATTATTTTTTTCCCTCCCAAGATGCCTAGCTTTATTTCTTATTAGTTTTGATATTTTTTATTATTTATTTATTTATTTATTTATTTATTTATTATTTATTTATTTACTTATTTATTTTAAACTCCAGATTTTTATTCCCCTCCTGGTTCACCCTTCCACTGTTCCACATCCCATACTTCCTCCCCATCCCCCCTCCACAAGGATGTTCCCATCCCCACCCCACTCCTTGGGGCCTCCAGTCTCTTGAGGGTTAGGTACACCTTCTTTGAACCCAGACCCTGCAGTCCTCTGCTGCATATGTGTTAGGGGGCCTCATATCAGCCTGTGTATGCTGCCTGGTTGGTGGTCCAGTGTTTGAGAGATCTTGGGGGTCCAGGTTAATTGAGACTGCTGATCCTCCTACAGGGTTACCTTCCTCCTCCTCAGCTTCTTCCAACTTTTCCCGAAATTCAACCACAGGGGTCAGTAGCGTCTGCCCATTGGTTGGGTGCAAATATCTGCATCTGACTCTTTCAGCTGCTTGTTGGGTCTAAATGCTAACTTTGAAAAATGCAAAGAGAATTTTTGCCTGGTGTGAATGTATAAGCATTCCTGTGTGCCAATTCAGCATGTGTGTTGGGTGGGGCATGCGTGTGTTCACAAGTGCATTTGAAGGCTAAAAGTACGTCTTCAGGTGCACTTCTGTGGATGCTTGCACTTCCTTTTATGAAGAGTGGTCAATAACTAGCCTGGGACTTCCCAGCAGGTTAGACTGGCTGGTTTATGAGTCTCAGAGATTTGTCCATCCCTGCCTACCCAAAACTAAACAAACATATGCCACCAAGCCCAGTGGTTTTCTCCCCTTCTTCTTCCCCCTTTTTTTCTGTAGGCTCTGGGTCTTGAATTCAGGCTTTCATACCCACAAGTCAGAGCTCACCACAAACAAGCTATCACTGGCCACCTGGCTCTAAATGTGATTTTTTTTTTTAAAGTTACTTTCTGAGCCAGATGTTGGAGCTCACCTTTTTAATCCCAGCACTCAAGAGGCAGAGGCAGGCAGATCTCCAAGTTCCAGGCTAGAGAGAATTCCTGGACAGCCAGGGCTACACAGAGAAACCCTGTTCCCTATTCCTCACCCCCCCCCCCAGCAAATACAGTCCAGGAAACCATGATAAATTTGTTATTTGTTTTGTTGTTTCTTTTTTTAAAACTTCTCTGTGTTCTTACACAGGTTAGAATATCCCACATACTTTATATGATTATATGAGTAAACTGTGAAATGTTCTTTATTTCAACTTTCATTTTAATGAATATAAAATAATAAGAGGAGGAAGTCTTCCCTGAAGCACACTACAGTGATGGTGTTCGCAATTACATATGCTTACAGATAGAATGCAGTGTTAATTTACTTAAGGGAAAATTTGAAAGCAATTTATTTATCTGCATCTCATTTCACTGTGGCAGTGAAGGCTTACTGCCAGTCTTTGAGTAGATACTAAGTTACGGCCATGATAACTAAGTACTGGATACTATACTATTCGATACTATCTGACTCCAGATAAAGACATATCTCTGAAAACTCTCCTAACCATAATTTGACAAATAAAGATGGTGGTCCAGACAGGTACTGACTGGTCTGAATTGATATAATTATTTGTAAGAGTCAAAAACAATAAATCAATTCCTCTGAGCGGACAAAGATTTTTTTTTAATCATCTTATCATTTAGGGAACTGCATGTCATTTTTTTTTCTGACATAATATTTACTACAACAACTGCTTTAATGTTTGATGAAGCATCACATCTTGGATTGTTTGGGGTGCTTCAGGTCAAACACATTTAGGTTCTACACAAATTTGCCAATTATCATTACTCCTTTCCAAGGCACCTTTTAAAATTTACTCGTAAATGAAGGTGGTAAAACACTCTATTCATTCTTTCATGTGTTCGGACACATCTTTTCTACCCGATTGTTGTGTGTAGTTTTATGTTAGCGCCTTCGCTCTGGGGTCAGCCATGTCACCAGCCCCCATCTGGCTTCCCTTGCATCCACAGACAAAAGGCACATAGTTTGCTCCTTTATAACTTGTCTTTTTGGCACAATTGTTGGGCGCTGATATTTGCCTGGAAAAGCGTGCCCTAAAACCAATGTATTATCTCCATCTCCCCACCTGCCCTAAACTTCAGTGACTAGTCCTACCTAGCCCCTGTCAAACATCCGTGGCCACCCACCTGTAGTGATGGCCACAGGCCACGAATCCCCCAAAGGTTTCACGTGGTTGCTGTGTTCCACTTCCTTCAAAGCATTGCAGAAACTCTTCTCTCTTTCCTTCTGTCTGCCTTTTCCTCCTGTGACCCAGAAACCCTTCCTGTACCTTCCACACAGCAATTGCTCCCACCCTCACCCCTACCCCCACCCCTGGCTTTCTTTACAGACAAATCAAGAACCAATTGGGGAACAGGACCCTATTAGCATCAGAACCGTCCCTTTCACCCAATGCTAGCCTGAAATGTACTAATTAACCAACTGTAAATTTCTCTTTTTGCAGAAATGGTCGGGGTTGGTTACGTGCGAGAAACAAGGCAAGTTTCCTTTCATGTGTACAATACAGTAGGCCGAGTAAGAAGAACCTGAAGGCATTATCTAGAAACAGTGCCCCAACAGTTAGCAAAATTGAAAAAATAAAAGGTATGGCCTCAGACATGTGGTGTTCACAACCTCTTCTTTAAAAGAAAGACTTCATTTACGAGTTCTGCAGGGAAGAATCTGACTTAGCAAATGGACTTAGAAACTCTGGCTCTCCATGACAAGTGGTGTAAAGGACTCATCTGGGGATTCAGGCAGGGAAAATGGAGGACGCTTTGGCATACACACTCTCCATTGATTTTGTGGGAGGCTCCCAGAGACTGAATCACCAACAAAAGAGCTAGCACAGGCTGAACCTAGGCCCTCCCGCATATATGTAGCAGACAAGCAGCTTGGTCTTCATGTGGGTTCCCCCAACAACTAGAGCAGGGACTGTCCATGAGCCCGTTGCCTGCCTGCCTGTAGATCCCATGCCCCTAAATGGACAGCCTTGTCTGGCCTCAGTGGGACAGGATGTGCCTAGTCCTCGAGCGACTTTATGTGCGGGTTAGTGGTGGTAGTGGTGGTGGTGGTACATGACTTTATGTTCCTGGGGTGAGTAATACCCAGAGGGGGGCTTACCATTCTCAAAAGAAAGGTGGAATGGCAGAGAGCTGATATTGTGTTCTAGTGGGAATAAATAGATACATTAAAAACAAATAGTGAATAATTTAGTGAGTGTATTTTATAACTAAAGATGGGAGTCCACATGCACCCTTAAATTGTAACTTCTAGAGGTTATAAAAGGAGAACCCAACATTGCATGTTTAACTATATGACTTTCCAAAGGTTGATAAACTCAGTGTGCTCCTGTTTTTTGTTTTTGTTTGTTTGTTTGTGTTTTTGTTTTGCAGCTTATCTCTGTCCCTCTGGCCCAAGGAAACGTCAATTGTCAGAAGATTCGACTCTCTTGTGGTGGTATAGCAGGATGATAGCAGGGTGTATTTTCCTACTTGCATCAATTCAGTTCTTGGTGGTATGGAGAGAAAAGATCCTTTTTTTTTTCTTCTAGGCAGGTATTGGCAGGTTCACGTTTGTGAATTCACACTGGGTGTTATGACACCCATCCTCATAAAATGATTACACACACGCCAAAGGTTATAATAACAGAAGACCATTAAGAGATTGCTTATCCCGCTCATTATTTTGTTTGCCATTGACAGCATGAAGAATAAATCAATATCATTATAATGTAGCAGTATTTCTTTTCATGGCTTACTCTACATGTGTTAGGCTTATGATCTCTATTGTGGGTGAAATATGTGACAGATTGCCCATCATTCTCCCACAATGCACTGTTTTGGGTGAGCCAGTTTATTGGAATGCAATGCCAACACGCATAATCAATAGTTCATTATATTTATGCTTCAGGGCCATCAAAGAAAAAAAACCTCTCCTGGTGTGCAAGGGTTCTATTACGCAGTTAAATTAAAAGCTCAACTCTACCACTAGAGGGCAGTATTGGCAAAAGGAAAGATTTCTTCTTCTGCCCTATAGTTAATTTTATCATTAAAACCCATTATAGTTTGCTTCCTGTGGTTATATTTGTTGATCTGAACAAAAATTAGTTTTTGTATTCCAATAGAGCATTCCAACTGTTGCCATGGCTTTCAACGAAAACAACACCAGGCATCTCTCACTGTGTTATTTTTTAACCAGTAAAGCTTGTAATTTGAATCCATGTATCCTACAAATAAGATGTGACCTCAAGTTATTGTTAGCTAGATGGAAGAAAAACATGAGTTTTATGTATTCATTTTCAAAATGAAAGTCTAAAATAATCACGCAAGCCATTTTATTTTATTTTATTTTATTTTTTGTTGTTCATACCAAAGGGTAGATTTGAGGGGAAAAAAAAAATTGAATAGCATTCCAGGATGCTGTATGCTATCTGGCCAGCTTAGCTTATAAATGAATAGCAAACTAAAATAAAAAATGAACACAGAAACTAAATATAAAGATATGACTAACATGATGTGTTTTATAAAAAAAATAAATTGTAGTCTAAATCTTCTCCAGTTCCGACCCTCTCCCCAAGAAATAAGTGATGTGAAACCAAGAGTGTATCTACCTCTATGCTTCTGACAATTCTGTATGCCAAGGGCACTGACTTTTGGGCCACCCTGCCCTCCTCCAACTCTTCTCAGTTAAGGACAGTTGGCTCTATTTTCTGTGTCAATTAGGTCTATTCCTGGCTGCCAGAGTCCATGCAGGAGCGTTACAGTCTTTGTGTCCTGTTTTCTGTCTTCTGTTTCTTGGGTTATGCTGACTTCTCTCATCCCTGAACTCCTGAATGTGCTGTCAAGAAGTGGGTACGTTTAGACAAATGGTGTGTTTTCCTGCTTCGAATTGGGGATCTTCTTAAATAGAAGTCAAATTCTTTGATATTTTCATAGTTTTTGAAGACTAAACTCATCACTGAAGATTCTTGGTTGTCACGTGCGATGGCTGTTCATGGCAACTTGACTACCTGTGGAATTAACTAGAATTCAAAGTCGGAGGTTGCAGCAGGAACGGAGGGGCCACCTTTACGGGGGCCACACAGCTGCAAAAGCTGCTCCTGCAGGAGGATCTAATTGAGGACTGCCTGAGAGACCAAGGATTGCAGCCACAGACAATGCCAGCCAATCGGGAACTGCAGTTTAGAAGAGATGCTTCCTTGGGACCAATGGAGGCGCAAGTGGAAGGGATTAAAGGAACTTGCGGTAGTGTTCAGATGAGCTCGCAGCTCCCAAAGTCTGTGTAATGGACTTCATGCCATCTCAACTCCAACCTCCACGGACAGGACAGGTAGAGCCAGGTAACAAGGAGTAGTGCAGGGCACAGGCAGCGGGAGAGTACCCCCGTGAGATAATTTTTACTTAATCTGAAGTAGGTAGATCCAGTTCTAATCTGGGTCTTTGGGGTGGGAAGATGCATGTCTTTAATGAAAGCCACACTTTCTGCCGGAAGCTTGTATGAGGAAGCTTTCGCTTTTTTCCTGATTCTTTCTGCCCTAGCTAGCAAGTCCATTTCTTCAGTTATTAATGCTTATTTCTTTAGGATTCCAGTGTATACGGAAGACAAGCTGAGACATCCAGCCGTGGGGAACGAGCAAGCATCCTTCCTCCACGGTCTCTGCACCAGCTGCTGCCTCCAGGTTCTTACCCTGAGTGAGTTCCTGTCTTGACTTCCTTTGATGGTCCACTGTGATGTGGAATTATAAGCTGAATAAACCCTTTACTCCCCAACTTGCTTTTAGTCATGATGGTTCATAACATCAATAGTAAGTAACTCTAAGACACCTAGATTTGTTAGGGGACCATGGGATTTCTGAGTTGGTAATCTTTTTGTTGCAACCAAGTATCTGAGAAAAACTAAAGGAGGATTGATCTATTTTGTGTTACAGTTCTGAGTTTGAAGAGCATTATAGACCAGAGCTTTGTACTTCACCGTGGCCAAAAAATAAGGAAAGAGAGATCTTAATTTAAGCAGAGACCCTCCCTAATTCATTCTTCTAGAATCTGTTAGTAAATTAATCCCTTCATGAGGTCAGTGCCCTTGGGAACCAATAAACAAGATCCCTGATTCTCAATATTCTTGCACTATATACCAAAAGAACTTTTGAGGAACACTGAAACTCCAACCAAGATACTACAGGCCTACGTTCTGTAATACACAGACACACAGACACAGACAGACAGACACACACACACAGATATATGTATGTATGTATATGTATGTATATATGTATGTATATGTATGTGTATATATGTGTGTATATATATATATGATAAAGGCGGACACAAATTTTATTGGAATATTTTAGGGAAGAAGACTTGAACTGAATTTTCACTAAAAACAAGACAAACCAGCTGGACATGTTAATACACACCTTTAATGGAAGCACTCAGGAGACAGAGGCACAAGGATCTCTAAGTTAGAGGCCAGCCTGATCTACAGAAACAGCTCCAGACAGCAGGAGCTCCACAGAGAAACCTTGTCTCAGAAAAAGAAACAAAATCCAACCAACCAACCATCCAAACACAAAACTATTCAGACAACCAAACAAAATAAAACATACAAAATGAAGCAAAGAACAAAAGGACCACTTTCTGAAGGTAATTTTCAACAAACCTCCATATTTGTGTCAAGAACTGGTAAGACAGAAAAAAGGTAGAATTTATAGCTGTATTTAAAACAACAATCCATTCAATATTCAGCCATACAAATATTTGTTTTCTCTAAAACCTAAGGCAGTTTCCTCAAATATCATTCTTGGGAATATTAGTCCCAGAAGAAGCTTTATAAACAGGACCAAATATTCTTTATTGGTATCAAAAACATCATTTTATTTCTCTGAAATAGACAATCTATATTAACATTATATGAAGTTCTGCTGTAGCAATGTATTAACTTTTATGTAGTCTCATGTTTTCCAGAGTTTTATTTGTTTATGGGTTGAGTGTGTGTATGTTTGTGTATGTTGTCTGTCTCTCTGTATGTGTATACATGTGTATATGTGTGTGTATGTGTATATGTATTTGTATGTGTATATGTGTGTGTAGTGTTTGTACATGTGTGTATATGGTGTGTGTATGTGGTGTGTGTATATATGTGTATGTGGTATTTGTCTATGATGTGTGTATATGTGTGTATGCTGTGTGTATGTGTGCGTGGAGGTGTTATTTGTCTATGGTGTATATAAATGTGTATGTGTGTGTGTATGTGTATGTATATGTATTTGTATGTGTATATGTGTGTGTATGTGCATGTATGTGTATTTGTATGTGTATATGTATGTGTGTGTATGTGTATGTATGTGTATGTATATGTGTGTATATGTATGTGTGTATGTGTATGTGTGTATGTGTATATGTGGTATGTGTGCATATGTATGTGTGTATATGTGGTATGTGTGTATATGTGTGTGTGTATATATGTGTGTGTGTGTGTGAAAGAGAGAACTATCACTGAGAAGTAGGGTACTATTAACAGATTCCTGACAGACAAGTCTGAGATGCTGAAGATGTAAATTATTATTTGGAAAACTGAATGAGTTCAATTTGAGTTTTCTGAGGATATAAGAAAATACCAATCATGACAAGCACCATACAGTGTATGACAGGGACAGCCGCTGTGCATGATAGGAAGGCCGCTATGACCATAGAACCTATATTCACTGTTCATAAGGCCTTAGTAGGAATGAGATCTTAACAGCTTCCTTCACTCCTACTGGAAGTGGGTGAGAGCTCTTAAACCGTGCCAAGAGATTTTTTTTCTTTTTTAATCAGGAGTAAAAGTGCTAATCAATAATGTTAAAAGGCTGTATTATATGCATAAATAAGATACTTTCTTAGGACATCGAGAACCCACCATGGACTACTGATGGAGTTCTAAGAGACCTGTGTGATTTCTACAGTTCAGGAGACAAATTCAACATCTGTGTACATTTTTATTGACTTCCTCTAGTCTAGAGGCAACAGGTGACAGTTTGGTCCTTGGTCTAGGCTGATAGAATATGAAGAGGTCCAAAGATCATGTCTCCCTATGCATTCAGCTTTTTAAATTTGATGGCCAATGCCATCAAATCAGAAACACTAATAATTAATAAAACATTAATAAGACACTGACCAGCAGAAGAGAAGAAGAAAAGTATTGGAAGGCCACCACACACAGCCATTATTTCAAGATAAATAACTTTATGGAAGACTTCAGTATTTCTTTTATACTTTTTTCTTTCTTTTTTTTAACTTTTAAATTATATTCTATGTATAAGAGTGGTTTCCTCGAATATGTGTCTGTGCATGTCTGATGCCCGCAGAGGCAGGAAGTGGGCATCAGATTTCTGGTACTGGAGTTATAGGTATGATGTGAGCTTCCATGTGGGTACCAGGAATTGAACCTAGATCCTCTGGAAGAACAAAAACAATGTTCTTGATCATGCAGAAATCTCCCCAGCATCACACATTTAGTACATTTTAAGAATAACTGTGGGACAGTAATGATCCAGGGTTATGTAGGAAGGGTCAAGGAAGCTTCAACCCCAGATATGTCAATATGAGGACAGAAGGAGTTGGCTTCCTCCCCTTCCCAACCTGATGACATAAAGGTGGCTCCTTCATCATCAACCCTCGCAGGAATCAATTACTCTGACAGTGATCAGGCTTCCCTCCTTGTTTGACCTTATAAGGTTTTCTCCTCCCCTGACTATATAAACTCTGAGTACGCAGATGAACATCTTCTAATACCCCTGCCCTGGTCGGTGATATACAGCCACACAAACCTTGCCCCAGGACCCTGGCCACCTCCCCCCAATAAATGAACCAGCGCTCAGAAGCTGTTCCCAGGAGTGCTTATTGCCCCACAGACCAATATCCTGCTCTTCCCACCTGGTTAAGCTCCCCTCCCTCCAGTCCAGATCCACCTGGCTAGCCAGGGGAAGAAGTGGACAAAGTAAATAACAACCAACATTTCAACATTTCAATTGCTAGTTTCCTATAATTATCTTTTTGTTCAAATGTCCCCCATTTAGACAGGAACATGATAGCTATTGCCAGTCTTAAAGTGTGCAAAGGTTCTGCCTCTTTTTTTTTCATCCAAAAAAAGAGGTTACATCCTCAAGCTATGGCTTCTATGTCCAAATCAAAGCCAAGACCCTACTCGGTGGCCCTCAGGTGCTGTGGCTTTGACAGTGCCCTGTGCATTGGTTCCTTCTTGTTTATAGTCAATGGAATAGCAACATTTTGTTCTGGAGGAAAGTCCTTCAAAGGGTAAAATATGAGGTCCTTGTATGAACCACTGTTTGCCACAACCTCAGCCTGTATATGGGTAATCTTTTAGTGCAGACACTCTGTCTAGTCATTCCTGCCCCACAGAGCACTCTGGGACAGGTAAGAACACTGTCTGTCCCTTGTCCTTTGAAGGTGTCATTTGCCTACAAACACCTTCAGCCATTCTGATCTGCACTCCTCCTAGCTCTGTAATTGTATCATTATATAATTGGGTTATATATCTTGGATTCTAAGAACTGGCTTATTTTATAAGTTAGTTTGGAAGGCAGGATATACTATTGGATCTCATGGTTTACATTCTTTGGAGTTTTGTTTTTGATTTTTAGATACTAACCATAGTACATAATTTACTATTTTCCACACAATAAGGATTTGTCTATCTGTGCCCTCTAAATCTACAAGATATAGTTTTTATGCTATTACATAATAGTATAAGATATATTATACTATTATATTATATAATTATATATTAAAATATAGTTGGTTTAGCCTATTGGAACTTGACCCTGGAAGAGTTTTAACCAGTATCTGTTGTAAACTCTTGTTTTGTTCATCATGTAGGCATATGATCTTCCAAGTTTCCCTTGATTTACACATTTACCAAGGTTTAAAATATTAGATGAGCTCAATACTAGATAATTTACCATTTCATTTTGTCTTCTTTACAAAAGAAACCATGCCTCTGCTCATACTTTTCAAAGAGAGGATCTTTAAGACTCTTTCCTCGTGGTGATTATTTGTGGAACAAATATCTCTTCCTCAAATACTATGAAATTATATGATCAGCAGGATGGCCTGCCCATACAGATAGAAGCAAACAAACAGCTGAAAGTTTGCAAGTTTGGGAGGTTGTGTTGGGAGAGAAACAGGACCAGTACTCTACTTGTCTATTAAGAACAGTGGAGATATTCTGTTGGCTTCAGTGATGTATGGGAGAGTTTCAAAGTTTCAATGTGCATATCCTACCTGGAGTTACCAGAAAAAAGGAACCCTCTGCTTTTAGAAATATAGCCTGAGATTTTATTATTCTTGTATAAGTAAGAAAAAGTAAAGAAAAAGTGATGTTGAACATGTATATAACTATTAGGGAAGTTTTGTTTCAAATGCACAATAAATGAATGACACAGATCAGGCTGATTTATCCACTGGAACACTTGAGTTCTCTGAATAAAGCAAAGGACTGAGGCACAGGATGAGTCAGTCCATCATCCTCTAAGTTTAGAGGAGAGAATGAGCCACAGTGACTGGATCCCTTCTAGATGCTGCTTGCGAGTCTTAGTGAAACTTTGGATCACAGTGAAGAGTAGCCTAGGAAGAGGAAGGCCAATCTAGGAAGCCAGGATGATTAAGACATATTTTTAATCTGCTTTTTTAAAAATAAAATATTTGAACCCAGTTTGTCTCTACTGACTTCTTTCATGATACAATCAAAGTAGACCGTGTTCCAATCAATTTAATATATTTAGCTCCAATTTGACTTCTTCTGACTACCTGCCTGAGCATAAGTCTAGCCTAAACTCAGTGCAGCCTACTTCAATCTTGAGTAACTCTGACCATCACCACCAGCTACTCATCAGAGAGAAGTCAGTGACATTTGATCAGCTAATTTTCATTCTGGGAGAACAGGAAGACACCATCAAATAAAAGGCATTTCCCATTGTCACATGTCTGTTGCAGGATTTTTGATCACACTGTGAACCCTGAGATTGTGTTATTTCATGAAAGAACCTGTTTCTAGTTGTGGTGTGGCTCAGCCCTTAGCACACATCTTTAATCTTCTCTGGCTGGAATACAGACACATTCTTAGTACTCACCTTTAATCCCAAACAATGAAGGTAAAATTAGTTTGTAGATGGAAGCACCCATGTTTAAAAGTGATGCCTAATTGAGTGGCAGTCAAAATGATGAATTAGAGAAAGATTTGACAGGATGGGATATGCTTAACTCTCACAAAAAGAGAGAGGGGAAAGGGAAGCTACTTGAGGGGCAGTGCAGAGAGAGCAAGAGAAGGGGGCCGTTTTTACTGGGACAGTTTTTACTGTAACAGAGACAGGTTACAGAGGAAGAACAATCTAGACACAGGCAAAGACAGAATGAACCAGAGAATGAGAAGGAGGCAAAAGATCAGAACAGATTGCCAAAGTTAGGATGAGGCCAAGCAGAGCAATGGAGGAGAAACAGAGAGAAGCCAGACTCTATCAGCCAGCTTGGAGAAGAGTTTGAGTCAGGACAGCTGAGCTGAACCATCCAGCCAGAGTTCAGAAAGAGCCAGAAAGGCTGAACTTCTTCAGTAGTAAGTCTCAGAGGCTGAAAACATTCTGGGCCTAGATAAGATTGTACGGAGGCTAGAAGCTTCCAGGACTTGGCCTTGGTTAGCAGACGGAGGCAGTAAGACAAATTATATCAGCCAAATAAAAGTTATATTTACACATGTTAGTAACAATTTGGGCTATTTTCCCCTTTTTGATGCTTAAGGACTCAGGCCTTCTTACATTACGTAACATTAGGGTAAAAAAAAGCAAGCCATTCATCATCTGGCTCAGGTGCAGTTTTGATGTACTTGATTGTTTTTGTCATTCTCACTGAGTGACCTGTATCTACTTTCCTGTCATGATGACTTCTCACCCAGAGAGAATGCATACACGTACACTAGAACCAACAGCACTGACCGGGTTGGTATTGTTCTTGTGGGGACCTTCTTTGTCTCCCTTTTTGCTAAAATCATGGTGGTGTTGACCACCATACCTGGAGGTCAAGACAAATTCTTACCCATCAGGAAGCTAAGCCCAAGACCCAGTGCAGAGAAATCGAAGGTTGGTCTAGAATTAAACATCAAACCCACCTGTCTCTGAGGCTCTTTTTATCTTAAGAGTCTTGAAATTACAAAGTAAACTCATTCATCCTGAGGCCAATGAACTCTTTGCCATCCGTATCCTGTATCTCTCTTTATCTAACCTCAGAATGTTAATATCTGCATTGCTATGGACTGTGGACCATACTGTCTCAAAATGAAGTTCTGATTTGACCACACAGCATGTGGCAGACTCATAGCTGTCCTTCAAAGGGACTTGTTTAATGCATCTTTAAAATCCATCTTGTAGAGCTTGAGAGATGGTTCAGTGGTTAAGAGCACTGGCTGTTCTTCCAGAGGTCCTGGGTTCAAATCCCAGTACCCATATGGTGGCTTATAACATCTATAGTAGAATCTGATGCTCTCACCTGGCAAACGGATGTAAATGCAGAGAGAGCACTCTTATACATAAAATAAATAAATGAATCTTTTAAAAGAATCCATCTTGTAGGGTTATTTTGCAATTCTCCATAAGTACTTCACAGTGATAAATTATTAACCTTGGTTCATACGACTGAGTCCCTATGGCTTGTTCCAAAAATACACCATGAGTTAAAAAAACAAAAAACAAAAACAAAAAAAAACACAAAAAAACCACAGATGTGGCAGTTACTTACCTTCACAATTACTGTGACTGTTGCTATACCAGGTGGCATCGTCCCATAAATATCAAAGGCCTCCACCAAGAATGTGATGCTTGCCTCCTGGTCCGGAAAGGCCTCATAATCCAAACTCCTCAGAAGAGACAACTCCCCAGTAAATGGATGCAGTGCAAAAAGGTGCTTCACTTCTGGGCTTCTGATCCGATATGACACATTGGCTCCAAGATCAACGTCCTTGGCCTAGGACAAGTCAGAGAGAAGAATGGTTACATCGGAGGGTTTCCCACAAGTGGACTGAGGGCTGACAGAAACGCACAAGTGCCTTGGACGGCATGGATCTGATGATAGGAAAGAGACACATGACTTGTCATTTATCAGTAAACGGGGAAACAGAAAGAAGGGGAAAGGACAGACACAGGATACAGGAACATGAAATATTCGTGAAGAGAAATATTGATCTACATACACAGGTTCTAAAATCCCATAAGGGAAATAAGGAAATATGGAAATGGTTGCTTTTCAAATGGATGTCTTGGAAGGGTGAGGTAACATATTTATGAAGGCTTCTTCCCCTGCACTTTCCTGCCTTTTGACCAGTGTTCG
Source organism: Apodemus sylvaticus (assembly GCF_947179515.1). Taxonomy (NCBI): domain Eukaryota; kingdom Metazoa; phylum Chordata; class Mammalia; order Rodentia; family Muridae; genus Apodemus; species Apodemus sylvaticus. Next base: position 13,182,952 of record NC_067490.1, read on the forward strand.
TTAAGCACTCATTATGCAGAAGGAGCAGTGAAGAGAATAAAATGAACTCATGTGTAAATACCATAGCCTGGAAGAGAAAGAAGACATAAATACCCAAATAAAAGGGGAAAAATGATGTAGCCTACGAAGGTGGTCAAATGAAAAGATGGTTTTGTTTCTGTTTTTTTGTACTTTTGTGGCAGTAGAGTGGCAGTTCCATTCAGGGCACAGACTGGCAAAAGCTCCTTGCTGGAGGGTGCAGAAGTGAAGGAAGAGAAGTGTAGACCCTTGGGTCTGTTGAATGAGCACTCAGACCCTTGGGTCTGTTGAATGAGCACTCAGGCCCTTGGGTCTGTTGAATGAGCACTCAGACCCTTGGATCTGTTGAACGAGCACTCAGGCCCTTGGGTCTGTTGAATGAGCACTCAGACCCTTGGATCTGTTGAACGAGTACTCACTTGGGTATATCCTGCTCAGCTGTCAATCTTGTTTTCTCACAGTTCACGGCATCTCAGCAGAGTGGACCAGTCAAAGCACAAGATTTTGTGTCATTTTCCTGTCGAAAATTCTCCTCTTTCCTCTTTGTCTTTGACCAACAGTGTTAGTTGCCTTTCTGATGTTATAACAAAATTCCTCTGCTAAGTAACTCATAAAGTGGGGTTCAGTCCCTGGTCGCTAAGCACTGTGTGGGTATGTGGAGGTACATATAGTACATTGTGGGGGCTAACAAGGACCATGAGAAGCTTGGTCATGAAACCCAGGAAACAGAGAAACATGAAGGGGCTGGGGACTCAATGTCTTTCTTCAAGGGCAGGTTCCCGGTACCTCAGCAGGTAGTAATTCCACAGGCTGAGGACCAAGCCTTGAGAGCATGGGCCTTGGGGGCCATTCCAGATTCAAGTGACAGCAATCCAATCCTCTGAATGCTGTGACAGAACACAATGCCTTCCGGCTCTTTAGAACCTTGAACATCAATCAGCACCCCCCTCGACATTTTGATCGTTTTATTTTTACGTGGCCTTGAATAATCCTTTCTGTTTCCTCTCTTTGTCTGCTAGCTGACTTGCTTCTCAGTTCACAGTTGCAAGGTAGCTTTTTCTAGCAGGAAAAAAAATAAAACCACTCAAGGTTGTATAGAAAGTATATCTTAGTCACTTAGGACCTTGCTTCTGACGAGCTATGTTGGGTGTTGTATAAAGCTGACTGAAAAATTCTCTAGAGGTTGTGAATCCATCTTGATACTTTTGCATCTCCAAAAAATGTATACAAAACATATACATATATAAGCAGCATATATATATATATATATATATATATATATATATATATATATATATAAACAATTGATGAAAAAGGAGGACATAAATTTATAAATTTGAAAGAGAGCAAGAAGTATTGAGGATATTTAGAAGGAGGAAAGGAAAGGAGAAAAATTATATGATTGTAATATCAAAAATAATTACTAATAATATAGAAGAAGACATAATATATAGTTGGGTGAAGAGGAATTTTTCATAGTTGCTCAGGCAAGGAATCACATGCAAAGATGTGATCCAGCTGAAAGCAGACATGCCCTGTCTAGAATTATGATCTGTTTAGAATAGTGTCCTTAGAACACTACCTTTAATCCCTAGCAGAGAAGGTAAGGTTAGTTTGTAGAAGGAGCAGCCATGTTTGAAAGTGACATCTGAATAAGAGGCAAAGTGATGAAACAGAAAGATCTGACAGAATAAATCAGAGATAGGATATGCCCAACTCCCTGTGGCATGGTTGTTTGTGTGCATGGATGCATGTGAGCATGTGCGCATGTGTGCATGTGTGTGAATATGTATGTATATGGTTTTACCAGGACAGTTTTACAGAGACAGGTTGCTGAGAGAGCAAGCTCGGCACAGGTGAAGACAGAGAATAAGAAGATTCCATAAGATAATAACTTTATTGCCAAAGTTAGTATGAGGTTGAGTAGAGAAATTCAGGCTATAGCCAAGAAAAGCCGGGTTCGTTCAGTCAGCTTGGAAGATTAGATTGTATAGAGGCTAGAATCTTCCATACCTAGGCTAGGGATTGCTAGAAGAGACAAATCAAAGTTTTGGGCTTAGCCCAAGTCATGTATTTGCACAGATTGTGTCTGGCTCTCATCTCTTCCCATCATCAAAAGGAATAAAAGTGACATTACGGTTGGGCACCTATTATGCATTATGGTTGAAGAGGTGGATGGACAAATGGACAGATGATTCTCTACAGGTTAGCACACATTGTGACTTGATTAATGTCTGTAACCTAGGTGAGCATCTGTTGAGGTATATCAAGAAATCCTTGATAGAAAATTTCAAGTTCTGCTCTGCAGGTGAAATAGAAACCTACTGAGGTTTACTCTTTGCTGTAATAGACTTCACAGACACTCTGTGTCAGAATTACATGGGCTGTTCCCACAGATGAGATGGATAGGTTAAACCTGAGCTTCTGTTGTAAAAAGTCAGAAGCTGCTGATAATATTACAATTGAGCAAAAAGGTTTTAATGTGGAAATTCAGTTGAGAAGAGTTAGAAATTTGGAAAATGTAAAAATGAAAAAAGTTAACTACAGAATAAATAATTTCATATATGTGTGTATAAAGTATATGGGGAAAGGTATAATAATTCATGTATATAATAATTCATATATATGTGAATATATATGCATGTACTTGAACACATGTGCATATATACATATGTGTGTGTAAATATATATATGTATATTAATATCTATTTGATATTTGTGTGAGCCCTCTGATAGGTGTAGAGGATACCTGCAAAAATTAATATTTTTTGAAAAAATCAGAGCTTTCTTTCTGTTGTCAATGTGATAAAACCATATAACATTATTTAATATATGCAAATATATGATGTTCCTTATGATTGCAAACTTTCTCCTTTTGATTTTTTTGGGTTCTTCCAGAGGACTGTTTTCACACAAAACACAGTAAGATTTATCTACAGCTTATCTGAATTTGAGCTATTCTGAGCTCATCACATGTTTACGGTTAAATTTCCATGTCTTCTCCTCACAGCTAATCTGATAATACAGGTGTCATGGAATTAATGCTTGTCCACGCACCTCTATTTGAAGAAAGGAGGTCCCGGCTGGCAGATTCTCTTCAACAACAACCATGTACGTTGAATTGGTAAAAACAGGACTGTTATCATCAATGTCCAACACCTTGATGTACAGTGTCAGAGTCGAATGCCGAGGGTGTACTGCTCCGTCTGTTGCCACAACGACCAGTTCGTAGTGGTCCCTGGCTTCCCTGTTCAGCTTCACAGCTGTGTAAATGCTCCCATTGGATGTGATGCGGAAGAGGTTGTTGAAGTTCCCCAGGCTGTAGTGCACTTGGCCGTTTATCCCAGCATCCGGGTCTGTGGCCTATATGGAAGAAACGAAGGGGTTCATACAGCAGCTTCTGGCATGTGGTTGACAAACTGTGCTGTGTTTTCTAACCAAATAATCTTTTTTTCCTCTAAAGGTAAAATTAGAAAGATAATAAAGGTACAATTTGCAGTCAAAAAAATCACGAAAAGAAATAAGCTCTGATTTAATTATATACTTAGTGAAAATGAAATAAACTGATACCATTAGAACCAGCAATATATTATGCCAGAGAAAACGAGTGTTATAAAAATGGAAAGTTTCATGTAATTTTATTGCTACGGTGGATTTTAAATGTCAAAAAGTAGCACTTGGTTTTTAATTAATTAAAGATAATTCACTAATAGTTTAAGATTTGATGGTTGTTTTGTTTAAGAAATTCATATAGTCATTTTCACATTTACATAAGATTGGGCACAATGTATATTTATCTCATTTAATCTTTATGATGGTTTCTAATGAGTAAATATCTTTGGCCCCATTATGCAAATGAGACCATATGGCTTAAGGAAATTAATTGTCTCACATAAAGTTATACAAGAATTAAATACCTCAGGGGTCCTAGAATTTAGAACAATGACTTCTATGTAAAACTATTTAATAAATGCTAACGAAAGTAATGAATGTTCAGTGGTACATGGACCTGAGGTTTGAAATTAAACATATTCCCAAAATGAATGGTAATAAAAGTACAGTAATCATCAAATCACAAGTCAGGGCTACTGTTTAATGTTAGAATATGAATCTCAAATAATAGCTGAGGATCATTGGAGCTACCTGAATCTATATTAGCTGGAAGTTTTAGGCATAAAGTCATTTTGCATCAGAAATGGAAAAGTTATTTCTAATAGAATATTGATGGACGTACTCTTGTTTGGAAGTCAGCAAACTGATCTCAACTGATAACCTCATAACACCAGATACTGTGTAGCTGATATCAAATGATTGTATTATTTTTTTCCATAAGCTCTTGACTCTGCCTAAGAAGCTGTGGAATAGGATATACTTATGTTCCAAACTGCCAGTAAAGACAGGGGAGAGGACTTCAATTTGATTTCTAAACTCACGAGATGACTGAATCTCTGTGAGCGATGGAACGCAGGGCAGTGCATTTTAACATCACGTGCACACATTTCTCATTTCGAAAAAATAAAGTTGAGATGAAGACATAGGGCTGGCACTGAGGTGGCACCTGCTGAGGGCCTGTGCTCAACCCCCGGAACATGTATGGTGGAAGAACTCCCTCTGATGTCCACACATGCACGTTGGGACATGAGAGCACACTGATGCACACATCCACACACACTCACACACACATATACACACTCATATACCTGCACACTCAAACACACTCAAATACACTCACATACACACTCATACACATATGCACATATGTACACATGCATAATCACACATTCATATACACTCACACACTCACATACACTCACACACACAAACACAGAAACATACATACACAAACACACATACACTCACACATATACACATACTCTCACACATACACATTTACACAGTCACATACATACACATACTCACACACATACACACACTCTCACACACTCACTTATACACTCACATACATAGACACACTCATGCATACACTCACACATATACATGTACACATGCACACTCACACACATACATTCATACACTCACACATACACACATACTCTCACACACACATTTACATAGGCACACACATATACATACACACACACTCATATACACACATTCATAGACATAGACTCACATATACACTTACACATATACAGTATACATGCACACTCACACACATACACACCCACACACAAAAACACAGTCACACACAATCACATATACCCTTACACACATGCATACTCACACACTCACATGTACACTCACATGCACAAACATACTCATACACACTCACATACACATACAATACACACATATACTCACACACACTTATACATACACACACACTCACCCACACTATATATAAATGCATAATAAATAACAAACAAAATAAATGAAAGGAAAAAGATGTGAATATCATGCTTATAGCTACAGTCTTCCATGTCATATGACTGACACTAAGCCAGCACTGTCCTGTAGACAAAACCACAGATGCCCTGGAGAGGTTAATGCAGACAGTAAAATAGGAAAAGAATCACATTAATACCTGCAGGAGGAAAACAAACATAGTCAGAGAACTGAAGAGTTATGTAGAAATATTTTCCCTGAAGCTCTAATTTGTCTAGATGACTCCCGAAACTGTCGGTGGATTAGTGTCACCTGCCGTCCTAGTGGGAGTGATAAACACCACACTCCACCATTCCGTGGGAAAGACTGAAGCGTTTGTTTCCAGATCAAGTAAAGAAAAAAATGTAATAATTTAGGTAGATTGTGACCCCCCACACCACTGATCTTATGATATTTTTTAGCCTCACATAGGCTCTGGGACACATAGTAAAAAACATCCTACACATGCATCATAATTTAGGTGACTCCTCCCCAAGGGGTTTGTTCATTTCTTATAATTCAAAGTTTACTATGACAAAGAAGTTTGGCTTAACTAGTAAACCTTTGCTTCTCTCTCCCTTTCCATCCCTAAGACCCTCTGTGTGTGAGTCTGAGTGTGTGTGAGTATATTAGTGTGTGTGTGAGTGTGTTAGTGTGTATGAGTATGTTAGTGTGTGTTGAGTGTGTTAGTGTATGTTAATGTGTGTTAATGTGTGTTTCATGTGTGAGTGTATGAGTGTGTGTGTTAGTATATGTAAGTGTATATGTCAGTGTGTGTGTGTGTGTAATTGAGCACATTTTATTTGTATGCACACCGATTTAACTAATGTCTCATTTCTAGCATCAAGGATAAATGTATCCTAACATACCATGGGCTATACTCTTACGAACTCATTTAAATAAAAAATATTGTGTGTCAAAACATTTAAGACATTAATATGCTGAGCGCCACAGGGGTGGATCCCACTACACTGGGCAGCTCTGGTCATCTCCACACACAAGGGGTACCAACTGGGTCCCAAAACTTCCCGACACTGCCCGGCATCACTAGACACTATCCCTGCACGGTGAATACCACCATGATAATGATAAATCTTCAAAAATCTCCAGTTCATCTTGTACATGATACCTGTTGCTTCTGGACCATCATAACCTCAAAAGCTTGTAAGTCAATCTATATAATGCACAGGAACTACATTCACTAGTGTTTATTCCATTGCCCAAATAACCTGAGGTTCTCATCCTTGTAAAAGTCAGAATGTGAAGACTATTGCCAATTGCTGCCACCACCATATTCTGTACCTATAAGGGCAGCAGTGTTGATTCTTTCTTTGCAAGTTTTGAATGACTTCTCTTCCTCCCAGCTCTTTGATTCATGCTCCAGACACCTTGTTCCTCCTCAAAAATTTGTACAAGTATTTTAGACTTACTTTGACCAACAGGGCTACACCATCCTTACCTTACAAGGACCTTTGTTTTAATGATACATTTTGAAAATATATAACAAAGCCCATTTACTTTTAGTCTACACGTTCAATATCTGTTTAATGAGCTTCAGTTAACATAGCTCTTGTTAAGCTGGAACACACTCTCTGATGCTGCCTTTGTTAGGGTTTCCATTGTTTTGAAAAGACATCATGTCCAAAGTAACTCTTACAAAGGCAAACATTTAATTGGGACTGGATTATAGTGGAGGTTCAGCCCATTATCATCATGGAAGGAAACATGGCAGCAGGCAGACAGGCATGGCGCAGGAGGAGCTGAGAGTTCTACTTCTTCATCCAAAGGAAGCCAGGAGCAGAATGACTTCCAGGCAGCTACAAGGAGGCTCTCAAAGCCCACCCCCTGAATGATGCACTTCTTCCAACAAGGCCACACCTCCCAATAGTACCACTCCTTGGGCCAAGCATATTTAAGCCACAGCAAACACATTCCATAACTTTTTAAAAATTCATTTAACTCAGCTAAAGTGTAATGAACATTTCAAGTAGACACAGATACCGTTGTCTTATCCATTTATCCATAGCTGGATTCTAGCATGGCTAGCCACTGTGAAACAAAATGGATACATTTCACTGTTTGTTCTGCAGCAATTAACTCTGAAGTTTAAGCTCCTCATATATGCAGTTAATGGTGACAAAGGGACAGAATATGCGTGAAAGCTACTTCATTTCTTCCTTCCGTGTCTCCCAGTCACTGGGCAAGATTAATGAGGCTGTGACTCAGGCAATGGGGGCAGATTCAGTTACTTACTGCTGCATATCAGGAAGTTGGTGTGAGACAAGCGAGCTATCCTCAGAGTTTGTATTTATCAATAGCACTGTCAGAGAACTTTGCCTGGATGCTTAATATCTACCCGAACAGCTCACTGCATGCAATGCTATAATGGAGCCATTCATCTTCTTACAGATCAATTAAAAGTTAATTAAAATTGTTAATAAGAAAAATCACACTTCTCCACTTGTACTACATCAAAGCAATAAACGGGAATGGCTGCAACTTTATAATCATCTGTCCATGGTATACTCTTTTTAAAAATATATGTCTTACTGCGGCCTGATTTGTGGTGAGTTTTATTGAGGCATGCATATGGCGGGGAGATTGGCTGAAAGTCTGTGACCAAATAAAAACTTGGAAGATAGAAATAAAGGTTTCATCGTAGAGAAGTTTAGATACGTGCTAGAAAGACGAACGGCACAGCTAAGTCACTGAAATCCAAGTTAGAGCATATGTTAAAGTTATCTAAAGAGTAATTTAAGAGAGAGGCCAGAGGCCATGCAAAATTACTTGCTAAAAAAATGCTGTTTATGAACAATTGTGCACCAATTTTCCTTTCCATTCTCCTTGTCAACAAAGATAGGAATTACAGTTCTCAAGCATTCAATTTATACCCTCCTTTTCATTATTGTTATTTTTGCTCATTGTCTTTTTCGAGGTCTACGTCTTTCTCTTCAGTAATGGAAGCTCACTGTGTCCACCAAACTTGTAGAAACCTTAAATCTTACTGTTTTTTTTTTTTTTTTTTTTTTTTTATTTGAGACAGTCTCTTCCACTGTAGTCCAGGCTTTCCAGGAATTCAGCTTGAATATGCGCCATCTAGCCTTGGCCTCCTGAGTCCTGGGGATATGGCTATGAGCTAACATCACAGAATTTCTGCAAGTGGAACATCCTGAGATAAAACCCTGAAAGAAGGCTAGAAGTGTGTGGCCTACTGCCGGGACACCTGAGTGGTAGATCCCCTTAGGTAATATGCTAGTAATTGATTGCAAGTTAAAATGTATTGATTATTACATTCAAATTACTTAGAGGAAATTATTTATGTTGCATGGCAAAATTCTTCTACAAGCATCCAGTTGATGACACACAGGAAGATATCACGGCTACCATGAAGGTGTGAACTACCATGTGGCACCTCGTTACTTAAGTGTGAGGGTGACAGAAAGCTTTGCTCCCTCTTGGCTTGTTTCCTGCAGTAATTTCAGAGGCCATGCCCTCCGTTCTCACTCAGAGGAGGAGCTGTGGGAGCTGCTGAAGAGGAGGACATCTGGACACTGGCCAGAGCATCTTTAATGACATTATTAGTAGAGATGCCTTCTATTATCTAACGACTTCAAACTTTATAAAATAGTGGCTGGCTTACTTCTCTATAGATGCCAATCTTTCTAAAGAGCTGCGATAATTCGTTCAAAAAGAAAAGAAGCAATTTAGTGACTCAGACTGAGGGTAGACGTTTCCTCTCTTAGCACAATCACCTAATCATTACTACTGAATAGAGGCAGGCAGACTTACTAGGTAAGAATAAGTAACCCTTGAGTTCAAAATATCTCAAGCCACAGCCAGAATGAACAGTTTCCACAATACTGTGTCTCTGAGATTTTAGGCTCTAGGTCTCTGGAAGGTTTGGGTTTCTAGCTTATCATCAATATTTCCATATTGGCTGAATGGCCTCGACCAAGCCATTTCTCCACCTTCCTCACTGATGAATTGGTGTTAGTTTTTGGTATCTGTTCCACTGCCTCCTGTGGGCTATGTATTAGGTTAACAACATGCTTGTTGCAAATTAAGTGATCAATTAAAATATTGTCCATAATTCCTGTTATTACATTTTCTGATCCCTATTAGAAACTAATATTAATAGAGAGGTTGTATCCTGATTTGAGAACTTTTTCAGTAGAATATGCCAGGCTACCTTTATCATTGAATATCTGTAATCTATTTTCTTTAGACGCTATTAACTCTGATAGTTTGGTGATTATTTGGGAATTTCATTGTTCACCCACCAAAGAACTCACATATAAAATGCACCTGTTTGTTCATGTAGCAATATTACTGTAATGATTATAAGGAAACTTTATCTGATTCAAATAATATCTTAAGACATTATATAGAAGAGCGATAAGGATCAAAATTTTCAGGTGTACTTGTCAGTATATTGTAGCAAGTATGAAGGTGTGAACTATCACAGAGTGCCTAATTCTGTGTGTGCATGTGTGTGAATATGCATATCTATGTCCATGTATATATATATATTTGAGGTCACATGTGTGTATTTATATGCATATTCATATGTAGGTTTACATATGTATGTGTATTACTGTGGGAAAATACTTATATGTTTGACTATGTTCATGAACTTATGTACATGTGTATGCATTGTGTTCGTGTGTGGGTATGTATGTGCATGTACACATGTGTGTGAAGATGTATGTACATGTATGCACTGTGTGGGGTATGTGAGTATATGTGGCTTCATGTGTATGTGTGCATGCAAATATGATGTGTTCGTATGTACATGCACAATCTTGTATGCATGAACATACATACAAGATTGAATGAGAAACATTCCCATAAGGTCACATATTTGAACACTGGGTTCCCAGTGGTAGTGATGCTTGTAACTTATGGAATTTTTAGGTGGGGTCTACCTGGAGGAAGTACATCACTTGGGGGCAGGACGAGAGTGTGTATAGCCTTATGACACTTCACATTCATATTCTTGGTGTAGTTAAAGCTATAACATGTCAGCTTCCTTCTCTGGTCACCCTCCATTACAGACTATCAACCTGCAGTTGACAGCCATAAGTCACTAAAAGTGACTCCTTTGTCTATGAGTCACTTTTAGTGGTACAGGGCATGTACATACACACACACACACACACACACACATATATGGACATATGTATATTTGTGTATATGTGCACATACATGTATGTGTGTATACATGTGTGTATGTGGGTGTATGTTCATGCAGAGGACAACCTTGCTTGTTTCCTAAGTCATTGCCCTTATTATTTTGAGATTATCTAGTGATCTAGAGCTTGCCAAGTAGGCTAGGTAGGCTGGGTTGACCAGTAAAATCCAAGGATCATCTTGCTTCTCCCTCTGCGGCACTGGATTGACAAGCTGCTCTAACCACCAGACTTTCCCACGTAAATTCTGGGGATTGAACTCAGGTCTTCTGCTGACTGAAACACCTCCTCTACTCTTCGTAAAGGCAACCATTTATTTTATGTAGTATTGTTGTTGTTACTGTATATGTGACTATCTACTCCTGTGTGGATACAGATATTGATGACTGAATTCAAATTATCTGCCTTTTTTCTTTTCAAATGTTTTACCCCTGTAACATCACTCTGGCCTTATACAGAGCTTTTCTGTCACACAAATTTAGATATTAGGTTAGTTACATGCGAGAGAAAATTTCAATGAAGAACTGTATGTGAAGATGAAATAGATATTGCCACACAGAAACGTCTACTGATTCTGTCCTGGGAGAGATCATCTCAAGATGCTCATTTTCATTTTAAAGTAATTTTACTGTGGCCTGAGAAACAGATGTACGTGTCTGTGTGCAAGTGTTTATGACCTGGTCTTAAATTCACTGCTGCGATAGATTAAAGGGTGCGAGAATTATCTCACACCGAGCATGCCTTGACTCATAACTACTGCAGGCTGTCCCCACACATTTGGCAAGATAAATTCTGCCCACAGGAATCAGTAAATAGTATTTCTACACATAAAAGTTTTGGCAGCTGCCCATATTTTTCTACAAAGCTACGTCTCTTTTTTAGTGTTCTTAAGTTCTGTCTATTCTATCATGGGGAAACCACAATTAAGCTGTTGTAAAGAGTTTAGATATTTCCCTGGCTTCTATCCCTTGGCTCCACCAATTTCAAATAGCTTTCCTCTCACTAAGGATTCCTGTCACCTCATATTTATTTGGCTTTCTAACATGTTATAATTGCCTACTTACCTGCCTGTCTCCCACACTATACTTCAAACAGCTAAGGAAAGAAGTATGCCTTTTTATCCTTGACTTCCCATTCACATCCTTTATGTATTCCCAACAAATATTTGTTGAAAAAAAATGTTTAATTAAAGATTTCCTACCAAGCAATAGGTGGCTTTCTTGAAAGTTTTGCTGACCCTCCCAACATGCAAAGCAATTACTCCTAGTTACACAGTAAGTTGTGTTTTATCACAGCATTCAAGGGTCTATGGGACCTCCTCCTCCTCTGTCTTTACCCATGCATATCCGCAACTAACCCGTTGACACAATCTCCATCTTATTTATGCTTTGAATGTGTGACTCGGCTCCAGGTGTCTATGCAATCTCCCTGGGTTCCCCCTCCCTCCAGTGCCACACCCTACTCTCCCCAGCGGATGGAGGCGCTAGCCCCGGAGAGTGATAAGAACAGGTAGAAGAAACAAGCGTTCTATTTACTTGCCTCCCTCATCCTGAAGTGCCTCCGGATCTCTCTCATGTCTTCCCTTTGAGACTTAGTTGCCTCAGATAGTTCTCATTTTTCCCCCTGATCTTCCCCTGATCATGAGCTTCCTGATCCTTTAGGCACCTAGCAAAACCTATTTTTTAAATTGCTTTTTCTGAGTATGGTGTGCCTATATAGTAGATGTGCAGACTACAGCTCACTATCTAGTATACTGCAGTTTCTGCGAGAGGCTGGAACCTTTGGGCTCCATCCAGCCTCAGTCATGTGATTTGTCTTGACCAATGAAGTGATAGTGGAGGTGTCCTCTTCCAAGCAGAAACGGGGAGGGGCAGGGCTGGTTTATCTCCTTTCTTTACCTCTGTCACAGGACTATGTTTTCTCTGTTTGGAGAGAAGAAAAGGGAACTAAAGTTGAAGCAGGGGCAGGGATATGGAGCAAATGGACGCAGACAGGCAAGGGAGAGGGAATAATCTCTGAGGAATTGGGTGTATGAAGATGACAAATTAAGCAAACCACTTTGAGATGCCCCCACACAGCCTATAGAAATTGTAATGAAAGGATGTAAATTAATGCAGGTAATTAAAGAGAGAGCATCTTGCAGGAGGTATGCTTAAATATTTACATACTCATTTATAACATGATAAGAGACAGTCTGAGATTAACGCTTCGAAGCTTCACAAAAGGTCGTCTAGTTCTTATTTATATTACCTGCTTCATGGTATTTCCAGGCCCACTAAGCGGTTTTCTTCAAGTCTTCAATAAGGCCATTTCTTTTCTGCCCTCAGACTTCTCAAATGAAGTTGGGACCCAAAAGGAAGCTTCAAGAACACTTTTCCAAAATTAATTTTATCCTTGTCCTCTTTTACTAGGTGTCATATCATGTCATAGTTTCCTATCCTGCTGCTGTGATAAAATATCCTGACCAAAGCAACTTAAGGGAGAAAGGATTATCTTAGCCCATAGTTCCAAGCTGAGGTTCCCTCATAGGTGGAAGGTCACTGTAGAAGGTGCTTAATGCAGCTGTGATCAGGGAAAGAACAACCTTCTCAGTCTTAGCCTGCATTCTCCCTTTTATACAGGGTGGGATTTCTCACCAGGCAACACTGCTCCAATTCACAGTAGTCAGGACGATCCATCTCAGTTAAAGAAATCAAAGTGACCCTTCACAGACCTTCAGTCTCTAGATTCTAGATTTTATCAAGCTGAGATCATTAAAAATCTCATTTACTCTTCTATAACTCTACAATGAGTCTAGTGCATATGACTCTATCCCTTGAAGTGGTTAGAAAGCCACAGTTAGAATTTATATTTGAAAACATTACATTTATTCTATTTTTTAAAGTAGCATGGGAAAAGTCTAGGTCCTAAATATTTTTTTTCAAAATAATCATGTTGTCTCATGCCCAGTCTAATGTACTCTAACCATTTCCTAAGTTTATCAGGAAACTCTTTATCTCAAGTATATTATTTTCCAGAAACATCAGGCATTAAAAGAGAATACTGAGTGCACTTGTATAATTCTTTAACCAAGCATTCCTTATTAATATTTTCAGCAATTTTAACTAGCCTTGTAATTGTTATTTGCATTGCTGTGACAGAAATAACCAACATAAACAACACAGTCTGTCTCATCTCAAAGCTGTCAGTTTACCACTGTTGTGGTTTTGTCTTTGGCTATGTATTGTAATGCTAAATACTAGACCCTAGACCTAGTTACCCCCAGAGAGGAGAGAATCTGTACTTATACAAAATGATGCTTTGTGTCCTTGTTCCTTAATTTAAAATTGTTGGTTGAAGAAAGATGCAGAGAGCTTAGAGCTAGGCAGATGAGAGATAGAGGAGATTTGAGTTTTTGGACTTGGGGGTCTGAGGAGGAGAAAGAGTAGAAGGTAGAGAGAGGAAGAGATGCCATGGTGTAGGTAAGTCATGAAAACATGGCCATGGGGACTGGGCAATTGGAGTAAGAGCAGCCCAGATGGCACATGACGAGTTATAACAGTGCAATTGATGGGGAAGTAGATTCTAATAGCTTAGAGGGTAGATATCTGCCCAGTTCTAGTGCATTAAAGACTTATTAGAAATATAAGCATTGTGTGTGTTTGATCTGGGAACTGAATGATTAAGGTGGGATAGAAATCCCCTACTAAGATTAACTATTTTCAACAACATAGTACAGTAGGATATGTAGCAGAATAGAGTTGTGTCTGCATGGTGGGCCAGGAAGCAAGGAATGGAGAGTGTTGGCTCTGGGTTGTTTTCCTCACATACCCACTTTCATTCTGCTCTGACCACCAGCCTATAGGAAGATGCCGCCATCTTATGAGTGGTCTTGTGGTTCTTCTACCCAGTGATAGACAACACAATGCTCAGTTAAGCCAATCAAGCCGACTTTGGGATTAATTACTACAGCCTCAGAAAGTCAAAAGCTCTTCATGCTATGCCACACCAATAACTGTTCTATGACATATATAGCCATGTAATTTTTTTATTTGCAAACAATATCATGAGCAGAGCAGCAAACAGCATGCCCCACCTACCTCATACACGCAACACATAGATAAGTGAAAAACTCTTATTTGGTACTCACAGTGGTTTCTTAAAAGTGGGCAAGTCTTACATTTGTTAGGAAAGAATGAAATAAAACAAAACATTTCCTTCTTGTGATGAATATTAAGTGAGCAATGCCACCAACGACAAACTGTCCTTTAATCACTGTGTGACTGTTCTATCCCTGTCTTGGTCTGTCACCAGGAATCCCTTATGAAAACATATTTCTGATTTAACATGACCATAAGTAAGTATATTATTTTGTATAGAGTCAATATAGTAGTTTAATTCTTCACACACTTTCCCCAGTATTGCTCTACTCCAGTGCTTTCTGGATTCTCTTATTTGAAATTAGACACCCAGGTGTTTTATTACCACAGACACATTGCATATGTGTTTTCATTCATATATCTATCTGTGTTTGTGGATAAGGAAAGTAAGATATTTTCATCACGTATGTAACAATGTTTACTTCTCAGGGATGAGATGTTCCCATAGACATTTGGGTTCTCATCTAGTTGGCCCTGATTCCTTCCTGATATGACAGAGACATAAAAATTCACGTCACATGAGAGCCACTCTTCCCAGGCTCATTCTTAAGCTATGACATTCTGCCATCTTTGTCCATGTCCCTATAAAGGTAACTTAGAGCAAATGCAACTGTCCTCAGGAACCATATTTGTAGAAACATTGTACAAATGATTGTACTCAATGGGGTAATCTGCTTGACCTAGATTTTTAAGGTATACATTTGCATTTTCTGTCAAGTTTTGACACAAAGTATTGCATTCTTTTCTAAACTAATATTCAAAATTACACCCTGCCTATTTATTGCCAATGTAATATACTACTTATTAAATATGTATATTATCCTATATCTTAACCTCATGTCTTAATCTATTTGCTATTAAATATGAGCATGCCATGAACTTCTTTAAGGAGCCAATTTTTTGGAGCTAATTTTTGCTCTATATACCATCCTTTATCCCAAAGCTTTTTATTTTATATTGTCTTTTGAATTTTTATTTTATATTGTCCTTTGAATTTTTATTTTATATTGTCTCTTGCATTTTTCTATATCAGCATTAGAATAATATAACAAGAAACTCAAAGTAAATAAATAAATAAATTAACAGCCAGCATCCTCTGAATAATGAGAGAAAGTACCTTATTATTAGCCAGTATTATCAATGATTCTTTCAGTGTAGGTAAGCTGTTTTGGGTACTTTTCTTCCTCCTTGTTGTGACAAAAACATTTGACTGGAAGGAGGGAAGTCTTATTTTGGCTTATGGTTACCATGAGGTGTCACCACCTTTAGAGGGAGCAACCTGCAGCGGAGGGTCTTTACATCAATCCACAGCAGGAAGCAGATAGCACACACAAGAACCGTAAGTGAGGATGACATACAAAGCCATTCCGAGTATCCTCCCTCTGCTGGCTAGATCCATATTCCTGAGATTCCATCACCAAAATGCCATCCCCTCAGAGCAAAAGCTCACGTAAGTTTCATTAAATCCACAACAAGGATGTCCCTGGCTCCAGTATGGTCATGCCCATTTCCAAAAGCAATATGCATCCAATCCAACTTTAAGAACTGTCACAAACATTTGTATTGACTTAGATGTATGTAGTCCTTGGGAACAGCATGCGCCTGGGCATCACCGTGGCCTCAGGTGGCAGTAGAAACCATGAATCTCCATCTGGCCTTTGGTAGTAACACAGACATCAACATAGACCCAAGCTACAGTAGGACCACAGTCCCAGGCATGGCTCTTGACAACAGCAAGGACCCTTGCATCACCATGGCTCCACTCACATGCACTCACATGCACCAGTCACATCAATATGCTCTCCCCTTCACCTCTCCATACCCCTACCCTGGCAGAACGACAGGCTCTGGATTTGACTTCAGGCTTCAGCACAGACCATGGGTGTCTGCATGGCACTTGGTGGTAACATGCCACAGACATCATCTTGGCCACAATAGCATACCACGACCAAGCTGTCATGGCTGGTTTGCTTGCTCAGAGTTGGGGTGAGGCTAGAGGGTATCCAGGGCTGAGATGATGGCTCTCTGAATTCCCACAATCTCAAAACTCTAATGGTCTTCAAAACTTCAAAGTCACTAGTGAGACTGAAGAGAAACTCTTAGGTATAGGGTCCTGTAAAGTCATAAAAGTCATAAAGTCACCCCTCCAACATATTATGCAACAGAGTATCATGCCCAGCTACCAAAGGGGAAGATAAGAAAGATAACAAATGAGAACAGAACAAAATCCAGGAGGACAAATAACAAGTTCTGTCACTAAAGATCTGGGGACATATTATGGCATCCTATGAGTTTCAACTGACTTGGGTAGCTTGCCATCTACGGTCCTGCCTTCTGCAGCATATAGAACCTGTCTCTGGACGGCTCCAACCCAGTACCTGCAGCTGCTCTCTGCAGACCTCCTTCGCCAACATTTTGCTGCCTCCCTTGAAACGTACAACTCACCAGCACACCTTCATACACAGCTCCCTCAGGAACTCCATTCGGGGTTCTGCTAAGACCTTGTATTGGCTTGTTTCACAAGCTCTTCTTCGTGCAAGATGCTATGACCATGGAACTTAGCATTCAGCATTTCAACCACAATCAGCACCATGTAGCTGATGACAAATTCTTCCGCCAGGTGGAGATGTAGACAAGCTCCTTTGGCAATGACAGCTTTAACCTCTAAGTTTGTAGGTAGCTGAACTGGGGACAAAATCAACCCCCCCCCCTTTTTTTTGAGTCAGGGTCTATACCTCTATATGTTTTTAGCATGATTGCTATCAAGGAAGGTCTTCTAAATGTGTTCTCATTTTTACCCTGGAGTTTTCTATGGGAGGGCACTCACTCTCAAAGAACCTCTGTTATTGTCTCAGGTCGTGTGTGTGGCTTCTCCTTAACAGCACTCATCCCTCTAAGAGTTAGCAGCTTCTTGGTCTGTATTTTTCCTGACAGTGACTTCATCAATTATTGCAAACTTTCCTACATTTCTGTTTCCCTTTGTGTTCCCTTACATTGGAATTTACGGCCCAAAGCAGTGAGCAGCACACTTGAAACAGACTGAAGGATTTTCTGCTCTGAAATTTCATCTATCAAACAAATCAGTCTATTACTGCTGTTTTAATTTAGCGTCATCCGAATTTTAGAACAGGGACAGAACACAGCCAGATTCACTTTTTACTAGATCATGTGTGGCTTCCAGACCAGTTCCTGGCAGAATCATTTTCCCATTTGAGACTTTGTGAGTCTGGCCTTTACCTCCTTCATTTATGTAGGCATTCTGGTGTTTAACACTCCCCCTAGAATGGCCCCTTAGGCTTTACAATGTACAGACCTTTTCAGGCCTTTAAACTCTGCTATACCTGCCTCCTGTTCCAATGGCCATCCATCCATATGATCAGGCCATACAGCAGAGGCCCCACCATCTGCTCTCAGTTTTCTGTGCCAATGCCTTTGATCATTCATGTGACACAATACCCAAAGGAAGTGACTCAAGCGAGGCATGCTCATTTTAGGTCACAGTTTTGTGGGGATTCCAGTACATCATGGAAAGAATGCATGTGAAAGCTCATGGTGGCAGGACCATAGAGCAGAAGCATCTCCCAACTCAGCACGCTAGAAAACAGAATGCAAGGGACAGCAACAGAAGCAGGTGTAACCACCTTTGTATCCCCTGCCAGGAGAAGCTCAAAACTAACAGGTGACCTTTCCAAGATGGTTCTATCATGACCTGTACAGTAATCCCTGCACTCTGGGAGGCTGAGGCAGGCGGTGAGTTTGAGGCCAGCCTGGTCTACAGAGTGAGTTCCAGGATAGCTAGGGCTATACAGAGAAACCCTGTCTCAAAAAAAAAAAAAAATAGCAAGACAGGCTTAGTCATGCTTAGTGACAACAGCTTTTTTCTTACAGATTTAGTTTTAATTCATTTAGCAATAAAAGGGTAGAAGCTTTTTATTTTTCTGTACAATAAAGGTTGGAGCTCATTTTTCTTCCAGAATGAGTGAGTTCTTTTTGCTCTGGTGCTTGGTCTTTTGCTCTATATACATATATAAGTGTGTGTGTGTGAGTGTGTGTGTGTGTAATTACGAGATAGTATATAAGTTAGGCCCAACTGGTTCAAATGGAGATTTATAAATCTGCATGCATGAATCTGTATATAAATTTATGTAAGTTTAGTCCACATTTTCATATGTAAAAGTTTTTCCTTCTTTGAGTGTGACTCTTCTCCTGGTTCAATAGAAGTTTATTGCTCCTAAACTTCCCCCAGTCTGACAGGGGAGAGGCATCTGGACAAGAAGGAAAAGGCTCTAGCAATTAATTCTTTACTTAATTCCACTACCCCCTCTTTTTAAGAGAACTTTCATAAGAAACTTTTTAGAAGAACATAGAAAGAAAAGGCTGAAATCACTTTTCAAAGTGTCCCTCTTCCTTCCAAGAGTTTAACTAGCCTGCTGGGAGTGAGAGTCAGTGCCTCTGAGTTAGAACAAAGGCTACTTTATTTAATCCTCTGCTGTTTTAAGAGGAGGTGCTAAATGTCAGAGACTACCTTCTGGCCTCAGAGGCACTCAGGAAGTCAGCAACCACAACAAAGTGACATAGACACATCAGGTAAGACCAACTTTCTCTCTCTCTATTTTTTTTTTTCTTCGAGACAGGGTTTCCTGGCTGTCCTGGAACTCAACTGTAGACCAGGCTGGCCTGGAACTCAGAAATCTGCCTGTCTCTGCCTCCCAAGTTCTGGGATTAAAGGCACGCACCACCACTGCCCACCATAAAGCCAATTCTTACACAACCCTCTGCTGCCTCAAGAAGAACCAAACAAGAAAAAAGACAAGCCAGGCTTGCCCTGGCAACCTACCTCATCATGAACCACTTTTTTTAAAATCCTCCTATCCCATCCCCCATCCTCCTGATTCTATGAGGGTGTTCCTCTACCCACCTACCCACTCCCACCTCCCCGTCCTCCATTCCCCTACACTGGGACATCTATCAAACATTCATAGGACCAAGGACCTCTCCTCCCATTGATGCCTGACAAGGCCATCCTCTGCTACATATGAAGCCGGAGGCATGTGTCTTGGTTGGTAGCTTGGTTCCTGAGAGCTCTGTGGGGGTCTGGTTGGTTGATATTGTTGTTCTTCCTATGAGGTTGCAAACCCCTTCAGCTCCTTCAGTCCTTTCTCTAACTCCTCCACTGGCAAATCAAAACAACCCCGAGATTTTACCTTATACCAGTCAGAATGGCTAAGATTAAAAACTCAGGAGACAGCAGGTGTTGGTGAGGATATGGAGAAAGAGGAACATTCCTCCACTGCTGGTAGGGTTGCAAATTGGTACAACCACTCTGGAAATCAGTCTGGCGGTTCCTCAGAAACTGGGCACCTCACTTCCAGAAGATCCTGCTATACCACTCCTGGGCATATACCCAGAGGATTCCCCAGCATGTAATAAGGATATATGCTCCACTATGTTCATAGCAGCCCTATTTATAATAGCCAGAAGCTGGAAAGAACCCAGGTATCCCTCAACAGAAGAATGGATGCAAAAATGTGATATATCTACACAATGGAGTACTATTCAGCCATTAGAAACAATGAATTCATGAAATTCTTAGACAAATGGATGGAGCTGGAGAATATTATACTAAGTGAGGTAACCCAGTCTCAAAAGATCAATCATGGTATGCACTCACTAATAAGTGGATATTAACCTAGAAAACTGGAATACCCGAAACATAATCCACACATCAAATGAGGTACAAAAAGAACGGAGGAGTGGCCCCTGGTTCTGGAAAGACTCAGTGTTGCAATATAAGGCAAAACCAGAACAGGGAAGTGGGAAGGGGTGGGTGGGAGAACAGGGGGAGGGAAGGGGGCTTATGTGACTTTCGGGGAGTGGGGGGCCAGAAGGGGGGAAATCATTTGAAATGTAAATAAAAAATATATCGAACAAGGAAAAAGATTTATAAATACTAAGACATTTCATCAACATCTTTAAGTTTTTCTGTCTAAATGAGAGAAAAATAAATCAGGCTGGAGATTACAAAAAAATCAAGAAAAAATTTAACTGTATGTGTGTGTGGGAGTCGTGCACACACACATGCATGCATATAGTTTTATTGCTGGCACAAAGACAGTGAGTAGATGAACCACTCTCCACAGAGAGTGGGTGAATGGAATTCTTCCTTAATATAATGAATTATGATCTATGGAGTTATGTTTATGTGATATTTCTCCTCTCCATGGGAAGATTCTTGTCAGTAGAATGCAATGACATAATCATATAAGACAGCAGATAGGAATGGAGAGGAATGGTTGGAACTGGAAAATGTCATCCTAAGTGAGGTAACTCATTCACAAAAGAACACACATGGAATGCAGTCTCTGATAAGTGGATATTAGCCCAGAAGCTCTGGATAGCCAAGATACAACTCACATATCAAATCATTCCCAAGAAGAAGGAATCTTGGTGGGTAATACAGAAGAAAGCCATGGACTCATTCCAATCTTAAAATCTGAAGAATCTACATGGAAGACAGTGCTATCAGCCAACGGTGGCCAGCGAGAACTGCTTTGATTCGGTCTGCCCACAGGAAACATTACCGAGTCTGCTTCATAAAGAATGATTTTTTCTGACAGGAATCTGTCTGTGCTGACGAGGTTGGGCAAGGAGGCTGAGGAGTCACGGAACCATTAGAACGGACTGCGGGCTCCACTGAGCCCCCCATAAAAAACATGAAAATAGACGGGCGGAGACGATGGATAAGCAGCTGTGCTTGCTGTATATCCATGCTGTGAATTACGGCGCACACAGGGAACATTTCCAGTCCCGAGTTTCGGAAATCACAATGAAGCAATCCTTCTGAGGTGTCGTAAAGTAAATAGTGAGAAAACAAGCCGAGGAAATATCGCCTGCTTTTGTCTATTTGTGTTTCAGTCCGTGGCCCCTCTCTTTGATTCCCATAGCTTGAAGGAGGAGCTGCGTGTGCGTGCAGGCTGTACGCCCTGAGAAGAAAGCAGGGAGGCAGACATTGCCCGCCAGCCCTGTACTGCGTCCGGTGTGCCTTCGAAATCAATGCCTTTGAAGGGTGGAGAAAGCAAGATTGGGTTCGAGGAGAGAGGGCTAACATTTCCAAGGGGCCAGCGGCAGCATTAGCCAAACCCAGAGGCAGTTCTATAATTAGCTTTGCAGATCACAATTGTTCTTCACTGGGCCCAAATGACCAGACCTTACTTACCCTTCTGCCTTAGGTCAGAACACACAATACAACAACCAGATTGTGATGCTGGGCAGGGAAGCACCTGCTTACCTCACTCCCAGCAGCTGAGACATAGGTTTTTTTTTTTTTTTTTCATTGAAGGAGAATCTGGGTGGTGGCTTATAGTCCTATCAAAAGCTCTATCTGAATCTTTTTTTTTTTTAAAAAAATTAGGTTATAAATTTCTTCTACACATATAGAAAAACGAGTCACAATAGCAACCATTGATTTTTTCCCCTCAAAACAATCGGCTAAAGCATAGCCTTAAAATTATTTAATCAAAATTATTGATTTGATTGTTCAGACTCACTGTTCAGGTTTTTCTTTTCTGCCTAGTGATGTGCTGCTTGTCTTTCTCTTGAATTTGATTCAGTGGGAGACTAAAACGTCAGAGATAGCACAGGATTCTATCCTTTCTGCCTTCCCACTTACCCGTCAGGGTGCTATTTTCAGCGTTTGGAAGATAGCTCTTCTATGGAAAGTTAAATTTGGCTAGATTATTACTATGAGCACACAAAAGGAACCGGATTTGAATTTAAGACCCTGCTGTGGTTTCTCTCTGAGATCTTTGTTTAGGAAGACACTCCATTGGCTCCTGTGCTAAGTGTTTTACCTCGAAGGGGGGCAGAGCCCAGAGATAACAGGTCTATCACTTGGAAACAATATACTATTGGCTTGAGAACGTTTAGTTCTATGCCATTTGAGTCTGAAAATAAAGAGCCGTATCAGGGAAATACATACTTTGAAGACCACGAGTCCATCAGAACTCAGGATTTATATTAGATTTGAAATGTGAAGATTAGAGATGACCTAGAATATCATTAGTGTCTCCCCTCCTGTTTGCTTTAATTCTGTATGAACTCTGAAGTAAGGTGATGTCAGAAGGAAGGAAAACACGATCTTAAACTATGGAGGGAATGATTGCAAAGAAACAGAAACACCTTTTAACAACCATGCCTTTCCCTCTCCATTCTCCTATTACTGACACTGAACAAAGCACCCGGGAAGAGCTCTATAATCCTCCAGTATCCCAGAAGCCACCCCTGGGGGACATGGTACTTTCCTTCTAGCATCTTCTATGTCTCTCTTTACTATGGCTGTCAGTGTTCAAACATGCTGACAAGATGAACATTTCTGACATGTTCATGGCCAAGAAATGACTCTTGCTGTATCCATTTTTTTAAAAAAAAATAACATTTATCTCAATCTTCTAGTGGGAGAAGATTCAGCACTCATAGCCACTGCACACACTGCCTGAAGAGTTATCCAATAAGCTATCTGTTAAGTTACTTGTACGGAATATCTCTGTTTTATCAGCTGTGCCTGAATAGTTTCCTCTTGCATGGCTTTCATTTCTCAAGCCTTCTAGCTCAAGTGGGAGAACTCCATTACACTTGCTCATAGGGTTTTCCTTTTGCCCCTCATGCTATGTCTGACTACTGGATGAATAATGTAATAAGCAAGATGTGCATATGAATAATATACATAATACTTTTAAAACTTTATAATTACATATAACTATATAATAACATTTATCTTTATAATAACATAATAACATATATCTGTGTAGTAACATATATAATACCATATAATACCATAAACTTACTGGATCTAAAACCATGACTAAATGTCTGAAGATGCATAACGTTGGTACCAGGGCCTGTTGCCAAGACAACTGGCCACCATATTCCCAGAATCCATTGGGCTCACCTTTACCTGTGACCTTGTCACCATCTGTATATATAAGAGGAGCACACACCCCTCTTCTCCTCTTCTCTTTCCACCGCGACCTTTGCCCTTTCCCTTCTCAATAAACCTCATGTGGAACTGCTTGGCCTGGTGTGGTCTTTCTGGAGCAGCCGCTGCCCGCTGATCCCAACATATAAAGACCACAGTCATAAAATTTCTCCCAGGATTGCATGGTCATTTATTTCTTGTCAACCTCTAATTACAGGGTTCTGGATATTTCTCTCTTCTTAGGAACCCCCATTTCAAAAGAAGACAGTAAGCTAAGTACAAAATAAAACTAGATTATGAAAGACATGAACCTATGGCTATAGGACATTTCTCCAAATATATTTCTTTACAGCATCTCTTAGGCAAGTAAAAGTTACAGGTACCACATAATCGGAATCATCAGTGTGGTATTTAATGCCAAACATTGTGAGCTGTGGTATTAATGTCTCTTGAGCTGACTGGATTTGCTATCTGTAATTTTGGGGCCAATCAAAGAGAAAATTCTGGGTGCAAAGCTGCTTGGAGAAGAAAACTTAGTTTTCAACAGTGGCAAAGCCTTAATTCATTAAGTTTCTCCTATGCATGGTATTATTTCAGTGCACTAATAATGATTTTCCCTTCTCCTCAGGATTTAGATTACCTGCATATTTCAGTGCAATCATAAAATTAACTGCAGAGTCTTTTAGGTACAAAGATTTCTGTCTCACGCTTGTCCCAAAGAGGCTATAACCAGATTATCCATGATTTCAGTCAGGAAATTAACTTTGACTTTCAAAAGAATTTCCTTAATGTGCCTTTTTAAGAATATCCTCATCTTCTTGTTCTACTTTTCTTCTTGTCCACAACACAGCCTCCCAGAGTCTCCATCTCTGGGTCTCCTCTTACTCCCTTTATCATTAAATCGTTTACCACCTCGAAACCTCGTAAAACGGGCTTTTGTTTCAAAAGGACCTTGTGTTTTGATGAAGAACTAAATAACTCAAAGTGAAGCAATTCACAAACAACCAATTTCCTTTTATCACTTGCCAATGAACTTTTATGCCTATGAAGCAGTGGTCGGCGGCCCTGGTTTGACGAGGTTCTCCAAGTGTCGTTTTTAGTAAGCCCACAGCTCTGTTTCTATTTATTCCTTCACCCTTTCTCAATATTTACGTCTAGTTTATGACTTTATGAGCAAATGGTCAAAGCGATCAGAGATGTAACACACCCTACTGCAAAGCTTTGGGTTGACCATTAACAGTCAGGTGCTAAACAACGAGGAGATCCTGTGCTCTAGAGGTGAGGAACCGATGCACTCTGAAGGGCTGGGATGGGAAGCATTTTGAGCTACAAGATATGGGGATTTTTCTTTAGTAGATTGCTATTAAATTGTTGGCCATTTGAAATGTTTTGTTGAGACAGGCTGCCTCCATGATAAGTTTCGAATTGAGACAGTTCAGGAGACTAAGCCTAAATCTCTATTTCCAAGGTCTGGAAAATCTAGGCAAGTCAGTTACTGAAACACAACAACAACAACAACAACAACCCAGGCCTCAGGCAGCCAGTTTGAAACTGGCCTGCTATGAGAAGCTGACCTGCTACCAGGTCTAAGGCAAGGGCGATGGGTCAGCAACAGTTTCTAGACTTCCTCAGTAACAGTTTCCAGCCCCCAGCAATGGTTCTGGAATGTCCCTAGAGAGAGAGCCCACAGATTAAGATAGAAGTCACCTGTGGCTCCCTGAATTTCCCCTAACGTGCTTTAAATCAGGCCTGTGAACTCACTGTGGCACCTCTGTCTTGGTACATGGTAGACCCCAGCAAGATACACTTCTGCAGAATAAAAGGATGCTTGCGTTTGCATACTATTTGAGTCTTGGGTATCATTCTTTGGTAAATAAATCATGGGCTCTTACACTATAAAATTTATTGTGGGATGAATAGAATATACTCAGAAACAGTAAGCTATTTTAGGTCATTATTCAGGCAATGATCATGGTTATTTCTTCTTAACCTGTCTCTCTGAATATAGGTAATTAGCACACACACACACACACACACACACACACACACACACACACACGACTGCTCACATGAGTATGTGTATGCATATGTGTGTGTGTGTGTGTGTGTTTATGTGTTGTGTGTTGTGGTGCTTGACTTTAATCTCAGCAATCGGGAGGCAGAAACAGGCACATCTCTGTGAGTTTGAGGGCAGCCTGGTCAACATAGAAAATTGCAAGCCACTACGGGCTACATATAGAAAGACCCTGTATCAAGAAGATATTTTCATGATAATGGCTATTTTTAAAATAATTACATAAGAAGTTCTTTGCTATAATTATAAAATCAATGCCAAGTTTGAGATTCATTTCAATAATTGAACTCACAGAAAGCATAGTCTGTGGGAATCTAACTTTGTCCTGCAGGACATACCCAGGTGGGTCAATTGATTCCCAATTGAATATTGTGTATAATCAGAAAGCCCAGAAATCCTAATGCCAAACAAGCACACTTCTTCAAGCACCTTTGAAAATGATCTGAAATCTGAATGTTATAAAACAGTTCCTGGGTGATTCTTTTCTATGCTATGTTATCAGTGAGAGACGAAATAAAATCTTGCATTGTTTTTCTTCCCACATAAGTCCACATAGTTTAAGCAATGGAGTTTTCTTTTAAAAATGATTTAAATATAACAGGGCCTAAATTTGCCAGCCAGAGCCCAGTTGTCACTTCTTTTCAAATGTAAAGCCTAACACTTTAGTAAGAGAGACGAGCACTCAGAATAAGGCCGGCCTGATATTTGACACAGTCCTTTAAAAACCTAGTGAATTATTAATGATGAATTCAAAAATCACTTAATTCTATAATACATTCTAAAGGAAAAAGTCACTGGTTCCTCAACATTAGATCAGCGCTATTGATATCTTAATTGTTAGTGTTAAAGGATTCTAGAAAAAGTGGCAAATAAAAGATGAAACTCATTAGAATATTAGTTTGGTCATCTCAGTAAGAATTACCGGTAAATTTATATTCTTGCCTGTCTGTGGGTGCTTATAGGTAAAAACCTAAAAGTGCTTTAAAACAGAGACTAGAAGAGTTAAAACAACAATAACACAACAACAACAACAAAACCGCTCCATCCATTTGCCTAAGAATTTCATGAAGCCATTGTTTTTAATAGCTGAGTAGTACTCCATTGTGTAAATGTACCACATTTTCTGTATCCATCCCTCTGTTGAGGGACATCTGGGTTCTTTCCAGCTCCTGGCTATTATAATTAATGCTGCTATGACTAAACCACCAACCAAAGAGAATACACATGGAGGAATTTATGGCTCTAGCTATATATGTAGCAGAAGATGACCATTTCAGACATCAATGAAAGGAGAGGCCATTGGTCCTATGAGGCTCAATTCCCCAGAATAGGGGAAGGCAAGTCAGGAAATTGGGGGGTGGGGTGTAAGCAGGGGGAGGGGGGATGGGATAGGGGTATTTTGGAGGGGTAACACAGAAAGGGGACACCATTTGAAATGTAAAGAAAGCAAATATTTAATAATAAAAAAGAAAAAGAAAAAAAAAAGATGGCTCGGTGTTTAATTGCAGTTGCTGCTCTTAAATAGCACCAGATTACCATCCTCAGAACACACATGGTGGGTCACAACCAGTTGCAGGCGATCTGACACCATTGTAGACTCAGTAGGTGCCATATATGCATATGGTGCAACTACATCCATGCAGCTGAATATTCATGCATGTAAAATGTAAAATAAAAGAGACAATTTGTTAAAGACAAATAAAATAAACTTTAAAATTTACACACTAGAAAGCACAGTTTCTATTACTACAGGACATTGCTGTCCACTGTGCAGGAAATGGTACACTGGGCTTTCAATAGCATCCCCTTGAGATGGCTTATGTGTTTATACCTCACATCTCAATTCTTACTTCTTTCATTGTTCCTGGACCTATAATTTAGGTCAAGTTGTGGCATGGCCATGTAAGTGTTCTAACTACCAGAAGGAAGGAATGGTGGCTCAATGTTCATGAAGAACAATTATCTGTAGACATTAATCAAAAGTAATCAATCATGTTCCTAAAGTCAATAATGCCATTGCTTTGATATACAGTACTTAAAAATATCTAAAACAGGTAGATTGAAGGCTCATAATTTCTGTGAATTCACTGTGATACACACACACACACCACACACACACACACACACACACACACCACACACACACACACACACACACACACACACATACATATTATAATAAATATGGGTTATTTTTCTTTTAACATTCCAGCAACCAATATTAATTTCATAGGGTGTTAAGTTGTTTTTTGATTGTCCATGGATTCCTCATAACACATTTCTTTTTTTAATTTAAAGGACTCATCTTTTTGGGAAAAGGAGTTCTAGTATATGTAAAGGACTGTATCAGTTGACTCTATGCATAGAAATAATAAGCACAGGCAGCCTGTTTGAAATATGGAGGAGGCTCCCAAAGATACAACAAATGAACCTTTGGGGACAATTGCTGAAAGGTTAAGGAAACAAGGACCATTGCATAATATTCTGTTCTTTATAGGAAAAATGGACATGAATAGAAAGAGTTCAGGAATGGAAGGCCCTCCCCTACCATCATCCTGATGAACCTGGACACTTCCTGTCCTTAGAGATTAGTGTGTTTCTGCTCTTATATCCTGCAGCTCCTAAAGACAAGGATGATATTTTCACCAAGGGCATGCAGAAAGTGTTCCACTAGAGTGATAGAATTATGGAGTGACTGGATCCTAAGTAATAGGATGCAAGATTCCCAGTACAATGCCAGGAGGCAGGAATGATACCAATCAAGACAGTGTTCAATTTTATGGGCAAAAATGTTGGACTGGGTGTTAGGTCTATCTTATACCATATAATTTACAGAATTGTAATAGTTCTGGTCAATTTATATTTTGAGAGAAAGTCTTTTTTTTTTTTTAAATTAAATAGAGATGGTAAAATGTTGCAGGGTTTTCCCTGTCCAATCACATTAGGGAAGTGGGAGGCCTGTGAAATGGAGGCAGAGCTATGAGTCAAGAAGACAGGGAGAATCTCAGGGTAGGAAGAGGAACCAAGATGGCTGCTGATGTGTACCCTCATGGTGTTTTCTAGCCACGAGTAGCTATGATTTCACAAGATTAGAAAAAGTGAGATAATGCTTTTATCATTATCGCTTGGCTCTGAAATTATTGTACTGACATCTTGTAAATTGTGATATTATTGATACATAAATCTGATTGGTTAATTATGCTTTAAGAGTCTTGATTCTACCAGGTTACTGGGTATTGTGTTATGCACCTGTGAGGTTGGCTGCTCCATCTGGTTACTAGAGTGTTGGACAGCTGGTTATGGGGGATTATGACAGAGAAGGGAACTAGTGGCTGGACAGACAAGTAAGCCAGATGCTGTGGGGGGCTAGCTCTAGAGAGTTGGCAGCAGTGACAGGAGTGTGAGAGCATGATCCAACCCCACAGAGAGTTGGCGAGTTCATTTTTTTAATATTTCCTGCAACAGTAGTCACTGCTCATATTTGTCTACTCATGCAAATAATTTACAAGTACGAAGAGGAGACATTGTAACCAAGGAATTATCAGAGTTGTCTCTAGTGACGTTCCAAGGACTAAGAGGACTGATTTAGCATATACTAAGGAAAAAATAGCCATACTAAGAAAATAAAGTCTGTGTGAGACAATGTTGCAGTTGTTGCAGAGATAGACCGAGAGACCAATCAAACGAAAGAGAGAAAACAGAAACAACCCTGAGACACATGATTATGGAATTATGACATGACTTAGCAAAGCAGCAAGGGAAGGTTTGCCTGCTGGATAAATATAGGATACCCTATGACCCCTCAAAATACAGATAATAAATTTAATACAAATAAGAGAAAAATCAAAGTGCCTAAGTTATATAGGGTGATACTTATGACTCTGCGGGGGGGGGGGGTATAGGGAACACTTCTTAACTTTGACAACTTCAAAATGATTCATGGGTGAGAATATAATGTGTCCAGAATCACTCTTATCTATAGGTATTTGCTAGGTTGCAGATCCATTGATGGAATCCAGGGTCTTGTACATGCTAGGCAGTATTTTCAAACTGAGTTAAAGCCCCAACTCCAAACTCTTCTTCAGGTACATGAGATGCTGGCCATAGAGATAGAAACATTGTCTGGAGCATGTATAATCAGGAAAGAGTCATACTTAAGGTGGACAGAGATGGTCATCTCTCCAAGTGCTCTTCCAGAGAACCTCGGTTCAATTCCCAGCACCCACACGACAGCTTACAACTCTCTGACACCCTCACATAGACATACCTGCAGATAAAACACCAAGGCACACAAAAAAAGTCAACGCAAGTTCAATGGGCAAGTGAGGAAGAGACTAACATATATACATTTTGAAAGAAAGAATGAAAATTTAAAAATGTGGAAAAGATACTCAGTCTCAGGGAAATGACAACTAAGGCCACAGGGTAATGCGTCTAATGCTGCACTTTGTTGGTAGAAGGACTGACACAGCAGAACGTTGATCGTCACCATATTGAATCTTGAAAAAGTCACCTTGGCAAGCAATCTGGAATTGTCAATACAGCCAAACACACACATGTATGTTACCTAGAAACTCACATGTGTATGAAGAGAAACAACAGGACTATTCATAGACTTACGGAGACAACATTCTTGAGACAAAGGCCACTCACATAAGCATCAGAAGTGTAGTGGGGAGATGAGCCACACTGCAGCAGCATATAAAAGCAGAATAAGAGAGACAGAAAGGTACTGAATCACAGAAAAGATGAACAAAGGACAACCACCACCAACATGCGCCCATTGGGATGGCTTTGTTTATATATATATATATATATATATATATATATATATATATATATATATATATATATGTGTGTGTGTGTGTGTGTGTGTGTGTGTGTGTGTGTATGTGTATATATATGTATATATATGTATGTATATATGTATATATATGTATATATGTATATATGTATATATGTATATATGTATATATGTATATATGTATATATGTATATATATGTATATATGTATATATATGTATATATGTATATATGTATATATATGTATATATGTATATATGTATATATGTATATATGTGTGTGTATTCTATCTATCTATATTATATACAGATTATCTATATATAGATATATAGATATATATAATTCAAAAGACAGACACAACCAAACTATGTCATTTGTAGAAGCTCATTCTGGTGGTGAGTCTGCACCAGAGGACAAGGCCCAGCAAGTACCAAGTGTCAGGAGAGGAAGGTGACTGCATTGAAGACTGGGACATGTAATTGTGGGGCACAGCTCACTATAGAGACATATTGTGTTTACAGCTGTATTTTCTTTATAATGAGATAGGAGTTATACATTGATGGAACATCACATTTGCCTTTTTAAATACATGAGAAAAAGAAGCTGTGGTCAACACAGTGCTTCAGAATACTTGGCCTTGTGTCTATGAACCCAACAGTTGACTGCCATTTTTATTTCTGGCTGTGTAGTCCTCAGGGAAAGTAAGCATATCTATAGCCTTTGTAAAGAATGAGAGCCGAGTCCAAATCAGCGTATAAGCCATGAGTTCTTACAAGTCTATAAAACTGGAATACGATTTTTGTAAAGTGGGATCTTATAAATATGTAATATCACATTGAATGGTACAGCAAGATGAACAGAGCAAGGCTATGAGGTGAAAATAGTTGCTAATTCTTCAGCAGATGTTAAATAATTGAAGAAAAATATGTCTTTGTGCATGTACATCCACATATCTGCATAAGCATGTAGAAGTCAGAGGTCCACCTTGGGTGTCTTTTCTTAGGAGCCATTGGCTCTTTTATTATTATAATAATTATTTATTATTATTATTAATTCTAGACAAGGTATCTTTTAAAAACATTTTTGATAATTCATTTTTATGTATATTGGTATTTTGCTTGCATGTATATCTGTTTGAGTGTGTTGGATCCCCTGGAACTGGAGTTATAGACAGCTGTGAACTGCCCTGTGGGTATTGGGAATAGAATCCTGGGCTACTGGAAGAGCAGCCAGTACTCTTAAGTGCTGAGCCATCTCTCCAGCCCCCTAGACAAGGTCTCTTACAAAGACTTGGCACTTACCAGTTCAGGCTAGGCTAACCAGGCCATAAGCAAGGTCTAGTAATCTGGCTCCTGGCTCTCCAGTGCTCTTATGACCAATATATACTGCCATGCCTAACTGTTGATTTAGATTCTATAGAATGTTCTCAGGTCCTCATACTTATATAGCAAGCACTTTACCAACTAAACTATCTCCCTAGCCTGATATACATTTCAAAGGAGATTTAAAAAAAAGATCTTTTAGGCTAGTAGTGTGTTAGTTATACTTTCCTTCCAGATAACAATTATACCTGAGAGAATTCTCCATTACGATTACTCTGTTCCAGGAGTGGGCAAAAGGGTATGCTATATTGTTCTTATCTACTCAATGACAACTTCAATTGTTGTTGTATTAACAATTCTTTTTAAAAAAAATCACCTAAATATATATAGTATGCCATATGTCAAAATTTAAAAAAATGTATAGATGAGCAATATTAAACTCTACTCTCATTTTTCATGAATTATGGGTGTGGGTATGCTTACCTAATATGTCAAACACGTACATTTAGAAGCTGACATGCACTATAAATGTGGCCTCAGTCTCTTTCCAACACTTCATGAATTTTAGAGTAAAACATCAAATTTAAAGAACTTCATTCATCATAGATAATTTAGCATGTTTCTGGGAGTTCAAACCAAGAATACCATCCTTCCTATGATCAACAATGCAGTCTGTGATTTAAGTAATTTGGATAGCAGATATGAATGTGTTTTAGCATGCTGCCTATGAGGAGATAACTCGTCTACAGAAATGTCCCCAAAGGGTCTCCTAGGAGTGAGTATATGTGATAGGAAATTTTAAGGATGAGCTGCCTAAATAAAAAATGGAGACAGGAAATAAAAGAAGAGTGGTGGTAAAAAAGAAGAGTGAAGGTAAGGGCGGGGGCAGGGAAGAGGGTGGGGGAAAAGCAGGGGCAAGGGCAGAGGTGGGGCAGGTTAGGGGCAAGCTTGCTACCAGCCTTCTCAAGGCCTTGACAAATGGTGGAAACCAACAGCCTAAAGGAGGAGAGATTTAGTTTTAGTTAGTTCACACCCAGAGATTCCAACCCACTGTGGCTGGGAGGACCTGGCTGAGTCTCTGAGTCTAGCAGCTGACCTCCTGGTGAGCAGGGAACAGAGAGAGAGTGTGTCTGTGCCAGTGAGCTTTCCTCTTTCCACTTAAGTTTCCAGTTTCCACTCTGAGTCCAAACCCTCTGAGCTGGATGGTGCCGTCCACACTGAGGCCTCATCCCTACTCCCTAGTCACAAACACACCCAGAAGGTATGCTTCACTAATCTCGTAGGCGCTGTTCAATACAACTACACAAACAATCAAAACCGAACCGACACAGGAGAGATCTCAGAACAGACACGAGTGACTCTGAACAGGCTACAATTATTGGTGAATTATCAAAATTGTTAGGGTATGACTTCTTTAAGGCATGCTTGCCCTTCCCCCAGCCTTGAGCAGGCTAAATAGACCTTAAGTGTTTGCCACAGTTGGATCTTAAGGACCTAGGTGGGTCAATTTCCTACAGGTGCAGACTGCCTGCTGAGATTGCTTTCAAACTCAATCCAGCTGAAACAAAGGATGGGTCTGCGGGTTTTCCCTATATAAACACAGAGCTGAAAATTAAACTCACCCCACTCCCAGTCTTTTTTCATTTCCAGCCTCCCTTTCAGGTACCCAGTTCCACCATGGCTGCAGGTATGCTGACCCGGACCAGCTTCTAAAGCTGTATTACGTTAACTACAATACCCTAGCAATCAAATGACGATAAGTAGTAGCTATCAAGACTATCTCATGGTTATAATAATACTTCAGATAAAAAGACAAATATGACCCTTACACGGTTGTTAAAAGAGAAAATAAGCCAATAAAATAATCATCAGCCTGAATAGGGATCCTTATTGGTGACTGGCAGATATACATTTTGAGGGAGAAGGAAGTGGTTGATGGCTTCATGACAGCTGTTCTGGGGAGGATCAACTGAGGTGTTGTACTGGCAGGTTCTGTGTGTCAACTTGACACAGCTGGAGTTATCACAGAGAAAGGAGTTTCAGTTGGGGAAGTGCCTCCATGAGATCCAACTGTGGGGCATTTTCTCAATTAGTGATCAAGGGGGCAGGGCCCCTTGTGGGTGGTGCCATCCCTGGGCTGGTAGTCTTGGGTTCTATAAGAGAGCAAGCTGAGCAAGGCAGGGGAAGCAAGTCAGTAAGAAACATCCCTCCATGGCCTCTGCATCAGCTCCTGCTTCCTGACCTGCTTGAGTTCCAGTCCTGACTTCCTTTTGTGATGAACTGCAACGTGGAAGTGTAAGCTGAATAAACCCTTTCCTCCCCAACTTGCTTCTTGGTCATGATGTTTGTGCAGGAATAGAAACCCTGACTAAGACAGGTGTGGACTATGGAGAAGGAACGCTTTCAGGGAAGGATGTTTAGAAGTCACAGCTCTATTCGAGGAAGTTTGACTGTTAGAAAGAATAGCTGAAGATACATCTGTGGGAGCCATCAGCATCTGGATGTGATGTATGCTGAGGGCCTGATGGGAGTGGAGGTTTTCCAAAGGAAGGCACAGAGTCACAAGAGCAATTTAGGAGACAGTTCCAACAGTTTATAGGAAAATAGACCGTATCAGATGCAATGGAACATGGAAACTAGAAACAAGCAGGCATTAGAAAAGAGATAGAAAAGAGATCACATTTCCAATAAAGACTTCAGCTGTGATTATCGGTCTACAGTGAACCATCATTTACTGTTTCTAGAATTATAAAATATTTATGTATACATATCTACACAAATGAACACACACACATTTGTTCTAAGGTGTTAAGACTAAGACTGGTGAAAGGCTGGACTCTAAATAACTACTGGAAAACTACTTCCATACCTTTTAAATCTATTCATGAACTGCTCATTGAATCATCAAAAGATCACGGTTTTTTTTTTCCCTCGAAAAATAGCCGTAGGCAACAAATGAATCTCATTATACATAAGTTTGTAGGTGGCAGCGTCAAAATAGACATCGCCTACATTTTAAATTGTGTGATTTGTGAGATAGTGGCGGCGGCGGTGGTGGTAGTTGGAAGGGGATTGAGTAGTGGTGTCTGCATTATATTGTTTGACTTGGCAAGAGAACACGTAAAGCTCCTCACTTGTGGCCCACTTAAAAAAGAAGTATTATAGTTCGAGGCACTGTTGAGTGCCATGCTGAGCTACAGAAAGTAAGGGAAGATTCATAGAGCTCCCTCCCTTCCTTTCATTTTCAGAACCCCACACAGAGAGACAACAGCCACATTAATCAGCGACAGGCCCCAGAGGTTCAGATTTATTTTGTTTAATATTAAAATGTACAGTTGAAGGAAACATGAATTTCCTTTTCGAAATGACACGGCCCCTTCCCTTCTGAACACCGCAGCTTACTAATGGTTCTAAAACTGCTTTAAGGGTTAGAAATGAATCATTGCACTATATTCCCGGTGATGAGCTAGCACACAAATCTCCCAGGAAATGCCCTTGATTTTAGGTTAAATAAATTCAACATCTTTGTTTTAGAACTGAAAGGATGTTCTGTTGACTCAGAGCTCTGTCTTATAAGAGTGTGGTGGACTCTGATGGGGGGTTTGCTGGGAGTTTTCTTCTACGTTGTACACAAGGCTAAGACCCAATTTAAACTTAACAGGAAATGTTCTTCCTGAGTTTGCCTTCCCTGATGTGGTCTGTGCATGTTTATGCCCGAGGTGCTCTGAGAAGTAGACAAACACGGTTGCTTCCGAATTTGAAGATGTTTGGCCCTTCAGATATTTTTTTTCAGTGAGAGGCAACTACAGAGGTTAGATACCTAGGGTGTGTGCTTAGAGCCTTCTGTCCTCATTCCCCTCCCTATAACCCAGCTTAACCTACATATCCACACAGAGATGGGCCAAAGCATCCAGTGTGCTAAGCAAGACACTTGCAGTCACTACTGGAAATTCTAGGGTCCCATTTGGCCTATAGTGAACTCATGGTACAATGGATGGTATCCTATGGAATACCACGATAGATACCACCTACCTCTCTCTCCCCACAAATTAAACCAGCAGTGTCCTTTCTTTGGGAGTGATCTGGATACATGATTATAAGGGCGACTGATCACCATTGATCTTACCACTCTCACTGGGTATCAGAATTAGTTCAAGCACATCGTCAATGACGTGTGACTCTCAACTTCAGTGGCCTTAAACCAGCATTCCCCATGAATTATGTCATATTTTAATGGCTTACTGCTTCATAGTCTATAGTCTTGGCTCTCTTTTAGTCAACAGAGTGTTACCAGTGGTTATGAATGAACTAAATTTTTTTTTCTTCTGAACCCTTTCCTGATCACCTTAGATCACTACAATGTGTTTCCATCTTTTATAAATAATAAATACATACACATGCACACACACACACACACACACAAACACACACACCCAATTAGACACTCACATGTTCATACTTGGCTAGGTTTTATTCTGCATATATTTCCTCCATTACTACTTTGCTACTTCAAGCAGTTAGAAAATATTGATAAGCTTTTTTTTTTTACCTCCAATGCTTGCAAATGATAAGATCCTCATTAGTAGCCTCTGCTTGGTAGTTTCTATTCTATATTAATGATGGTTCACTGAAATAATTTTGACATATATAATCTTAAATATTGTTTAAGACATACCCATTACTATATAGCTCTTTAAAAAGTAAACAAGAATTCTTTCAGCTTTTGAATCTATAACAGTGGATCCCTCATATTGAAAGACCAGGAGAACATAAGCAGAAACCAATAACTCAAGTTTAGTAGGGTAATTAACCATATGTATCCTGGCTTTGAGTCTATCTTAATAGTGTGTGGTGACAATTAAAATTAAATTTTACAGGATGATCATGAGTCATTTAGTAAAATTAATGTATTATATAATTATCATTAGGTAGCAACAGGATTCCATTATGAGGCATCAAAATTCCAGTAGAAGCACATTAGAATGTTCCTAGAGCTGCAAAGTCAGATGTATGTGGAGCTATTTGGGATGTTTATCTCATCTTTGCACATTCAAAGTGGTTCTAGTTTTGTGTAGAAATGCCCCAGCCTAATAAACAGCCAGATACACTCCATCAAATGATGGGTGCTGGGTTTATATTTCAGTTTCCAAAACTGATATACATTCTCTGGACCATGTTTTATCAAATGCAAGAACAAGAAAATGGAGAGAGCTCCTGCTGTACCTTTTCAGAACTCACTGGGGGGAATGATAAAATGGAAAGTAAGAAAATAAAAATTAACTACAAATTGACAACCTTACTTGCACTTACTCATGATTTTATTTATATACTGAGTATAAACTCTATCCCTTTAATTTTAAATAAAGTGTGAATGATAATTTCCATAAATAATTGAATATCTGTTTTATATAAATAGTCATATGATTGAAAGAATTCATTTTAAACAATATGGTGTTTCAGAGTAAGGATTGTATTATAATTCAACTTAACTGTGATGGGCCAAGGTCTCATGCCTGAATTCCTTTTTTTTTTGTTTTTTTTTTGTTTTTTTTGGATTTGCTTTTTTGAGACAGGGTTTCTCTGTGTAGCCTTGGCTGTCCTGGAACTTACTCTGTAGACCAGGCTGGCCTTGAACTCAGAAATCTGCCTGCCTCTGCCTCCCAAAGTACTGGGATTACAGGCGTGTGCCTGAATTCTTTTAACACTGTCTGTTTCTCCTTGAAGTATTTAATCTTCCATGACAGTAATTAATCTTTGTCACCTACATATCTAATATTGCCACATCTTATACCCCTTTTGAGTTCTCAGAATTTTCTACAACAAACACTGGTATACAGGATCTTAATGCTGTGGGATGTTTTGTTTATTATAAAAATGGTGTGTTGTGCTCCCATTTCCTGTTTTAAGTATTGACTGTTCTGGAGGGGATTCTCCACCTTTCTGTGTCCCTCTTGCCCATACCTATCCTAAGTATGCCTCTTTTCTCATCAATGTGATGTTTCCATAGCAGCCTCTAGTGTAGACATCTGTTACCTTTCCTGGTGGCTTGTAGAGATCGTCCTGTGCCCAGCTGTCACAGAATCTGCCATGCTTGGTCAGTGTCTGTCTGCTAGCATCTACTATCTCATTTATTACCCACATAAAATAAGGTGCCATTTGCTTATGATGGATAAAGGAAGGTCACAATGTATCACTCTACCTTCAGTACTTGTAGCCATGAGTTTTCCTGAATCAGTGATGCTTTAGGGGTGCAGTTGTGGTACAAGTGTTTATATTATCTCTCCTTTCATGTACCCTGATAGTCATCATCTTTTTTCTACATGGTGGCTGGTCTACATGACTGCTTCCTTTGGGGTACTTTCTTTCTATGTTTGTCCTCACCTCACTGTTAGTACTATCTTAATATATTAAAATCTCTCTCTCTGTCTCTTTCTCTCTGTCTCTGTCTCTCTGTCTCTGTATCTTTGTCTCTCTGTATCTGTCTCTCTGTTTCTGTCTCTCTGTCTCTCTGTCTCTCTGTCTCTCTCTCTCTCTCTCTCTGTGTGTATGTTGGAGATTGGTTTTAATGCTTTAAGTTGGCAATCTGCATGTCCAGACACTCCAGGTCCTTGTCTTTAATTGGTTTTTGATTGATCAATAAAGATGCCAATGGCCAATGGTTGAACACAGGGTGGGCCACTTAGAATTGCGTGGGCAAGGACACAGCGAAGAATGGGGAGACTTGCTATGGTTCAGGGAAGAAAATGGGATGCAGTGGCAGCAGGAGATAAAGCCACCCAGCCATGTGTGATTTGGGGTAAGTGGCCACTGGCCACTTCTCTGATTGGGCCTGGGGTAGCAGGAAAAGGTTTAGGAGTGCCCAGCCTTTGAGGTAGCCAAGGTATTTTCAAAATAAGCTAAGGTATATGTGCATGTCTTTCATTCAAGGATCCAAAAATATCTCCTGGGCAATGTGGGTGTGCAGTGTAGCCAAAACTCACAGCTGTTTGTGTGTGTGTGTGTGTGTGTGTGTGCTGAGTATTTATGCAGTGTATGAACATGCATGTATGGGAGTGTATGCCCCTATGGGCACTGCAAAGGGAAGTGAAGGATACTGAGTGTCCTCTGTCAGCATTCTGTCTTATCGCCCCTGCCCCACCCACCAAGACATTGTCTCTCATGGAGCCTGGAGCTAGGCTGGAAATCAGAGTCCCACTGATCCTTCTTTCTCTGCTTCTCACACAACTGGGATCCAGGTACAATTTGGTCATACTTGGCTTTTTATGTGGTTTCTAGTGATTCAAAATCAGGGCCATGTGGTTGTACAACAATTACTCATTGAGCCATCTCCCCAAACCCCTAAGAAACTATTTCTATCTAAATCTTCCATCACTTGTGATTTTTTTTTTTGTAGAATCCACGTGTTGTTCTTGACACTAGAGAATGTGTAGGCAGTGGGGCTATTGCTTGAATGGCTTCACATCTGCTCTTCAGTTAGCGATGTAGCATCTCTAACATCGCAGTGGTTCAGGTTCTCCCTGGTGGTGCATTGGAGTTGAAGGAAAATGCAAAGTATGCTCTCTCCTGGATTGGAGACAGGGACTGAAAATGATAATGGCCATAGAGGTTGGCAGTCAGAGTATTGGCAGATCTATGGAGGAAGAAAGAACAGATTCGAACAGGCCAATCAAACTCTCAGGACCTGGGCTGGGGAGGTGGTTCAGTGTGCAAGTACTTGCTGTAGAAGTGTAAAGATCAGAGTTTAGGTCATCAGCACCTGCACACACAACAGGTGGGTGTGATGATCCACTCATGATTCCAACCTCGGAGACAGAGATAAGGGATCCTCAGAGCAAGCTAGCTGTGGAGACTAGATAGATTTGTGATCTTTGGATTTGGTTGAGTGACACTGTCATACTGAAAAAAGTAGAAGAGCAATCCAGGGTCTTTGCTGACATCAACCTCCAACTCCAGGCATCCACATGCAAGTAAATCCACACATGTGTCTACACACATGTACATACATGCATACACATGCACACACATGTACCCATGTATGTACACACATACACACAAGTGCACACAAGTGTACATACCCACACACTCATACATGCATACATACATGCATATACAAGCACACATACACACACATGAAAACCGGGGGCTGGTAATCTTAGGACCTGATGTGAAAGTCTCATTAAAGTCTACAATAGCACTTAAAGAAAACTTCTTCCATAGTCAGTAGATTCTACTAAACACTAGACTCGATGCTTAGTTAAAAAGCAGCAGGATTCTAGAAAATACCTATTCAGAGAATCAGCCAGAATCCTTTGAAAAAAAATGAGCACAGAGATAGAACTGGGTTCACACTTGGATTTGGGGTCTGGGTAGCTGATTCTCATTCCTTGTTGAGTGCTAGGGCTTGGATAAATGCCCTCTCAGAGACCTTATGCTGAAGGATTGTCCCCAAGCCAGTACTACTGGAAGATGGTAGACCCCTTGAAAGGTGGAACCTTGCAGGAGGTTTTTCAGTCCTTTGGGACAGTCTCTTAGAAGAGACTTTTTTTCCTGTTCCTGGATCCAGACATGGGTAGGCAGCTCAGCTGTCTGACTGTACCATGTTTGTTCTCACTGATGCTCATGTCAAAGAACTTCCTGATCTTAGTAAAAACTGAGCTAAACATAGGAGGAACAGCGGCAGCCATCTCTAAGTAAATGCTGGCACTGAGCAGCTGCAAAGGCATCTCCTGTAGGAGGACCTAATTGAAGACTTCCTGAGAGACCAATGTTTGTTGATGCCGATAATGCCAGCCATTTGGGAACTGCTGTTTAAAAGAGGTGCTATCTTGGGACCCATGGGGTGTAGGTGGAGGGTATTAAAAGAGCTTGCAGTAGCATTCCGATGAGATTGCTGTGGCATTTCTCACCTGCTTCCAAGTCATGTGTTGTTGACTCTGTGCCACCTCACGTCCAGCCCCCAAGGACAGGTAGGGTCGGTCATTGAGTAGACCAGGGCACAGACAGCACTAAATCAGTATCCTGTGTTTCTATTGTTGCTTGCCTCAGCTGTCTCCCAGGAGTAAGTCTTAGCTATGCCCCCAAGGACAGCTCCATGCTTCATCTGCAGAAGGAGCTTCAGACAGAGATATCTGTCTCTAGATCTCGCTTATCCTGTGGCTTTGAAACCATGAGCTGTGCTAGAGACTAACCACAGAGCAAGTGGGGGAACTAGAAACGAGGCAGTTTGCCAAAAGCAACTGCAGAGCTGAGGCTATGGCTCAGTGGAGGCGTGTTCCACTAATGCACACAAAGCTCTGGGTTCTTCCCTGGCACTGACGATAAAAACTGCAGAAAATGCCTATCACGTACACACCGGAAGTAGGAGAACACACCTAGAGATTAATCCTACAGGGTGCAGAATATACAGCAAGGAGCAGAATCTAAAACCAGTCTTATAACATCAAATGAATTCACATCTAGCAGTCTATACTTGCATTTGGAAGGTCCACATCCAATCCTAATTGCACACTAAAATACATAGCTCTTTAAATATATTTCTTTCAAAAACATAAAATTGCATGGGTTAAGTCAGAAAGGAAAACCAATGTTAGCAAATGTTTAAATTATGCAAATGTAATTAAATATAACAAATAAAATTAGAATGTACAGGATCTGACTACCAAAGGGTGGGATACTGAAGAGTATTCCACAAGCCATTTATAGATTACTTGAACTGTGTCTTTTTTCAAAATTACAACATAAGAAATTAGATTCCTACAAACAACACTTAAACTAAATGATGACTCTGCTTACCCGGACTTGACCCACAAAGGCATTGGCCTCTTCCTCCACCACAGAGAGGTTCCTGGGCAGATAGGGATCGAACACAGGAGCGTTGTCATTGACGTCTGTGACTACTATGTTCACAGTGGCAGTTGAGG
Source organism: Apodemus sylvaticus (assembly GCF_947179515.1). NCBI lineage: Eukaryota > Metazoa > Chordata > Mammalia > Rodentia > Muridae > Apodemus > Apodemus sylvaticus. The sequence continues at coordinate 13,224,776 of NC_067490.1, forward strand.
TCTTAAGGGAAGAGAGAAGAAGATTCAGTATGAGAGGAGCTGTTGTCACTTGGGATCCAGTTAAGTGTCCACACTGGACACGTTTTTTCTCCATCTGAAAGCCATCTCAGTTCCTTAGCTTTCCAAAGGAGAAAGACATGGGACAAACAAGCCAACAAAACAGATGGAGAGAGCCAATGACAGAGTATGGGGCACACATCTGTGGAGAATGTCAAGTATCTACTAGGGGATTACCTTTTAGGCTATGCCACCGTTAGCTTGTTTTATGGGTGGTGAACATTTATTTATACACACATACATAATTTTATGCTGTACTTTTCATGAATTGTGTGTTTGACAATTAAATAGAAGCATATATATTATCAAATAGAATCAAGACATAAATGTGTGCTATCAAATAGAGTGTACATACAAACAAGTATTTTCAGGCAAGCTAATGCTGTCAGAATATATCACCTTAGTAAGGTTTAATGTTTACATCTAAATCAAGAATTTGAGCCTGGAGACATTATCAGCAGTCATAAAATTGTTGTGTTGAGTCCCTAGACAGTGACATTAGCGTCAGCTAAACTGCCCAGTTCTGTGGATGCTCCTTTCTTACAGGGAAATCTTGGCCTACTGAACCAGAAAATGCTATGGAGGTTGAGCTCTCGGGGTCAATAAGTTTGTCTTTATGTGTGAATTGAGCTGGAGCCTCCCTCCATTGCTGCCTCTTCCTCCCCCTGTCTCAGGGAAGTGAGGGTTACCGGTGGCAAAGAGCAGACACAGAAATAAATAACCCTAAAATATAAGATAAAACATGAAATATGCTAGGATATTAAAATGCTTAATTGCAGGTCAATGAAACATAAGAAGAAAAGAGAGAATGAAAATCCCCCGAGAGTCTGGTATAAGATTTGTTTAAGAAAATAGGAATACTTTGAGCCTGGAACACCAGAGAAAATATTTATATAAAAATAGAGTTCTTACTAGCCTGGACATAATTTGTAATAAAGCTAGACTAGACACAGAATGTGAGTTGTGGTGAGTGACTCTGAAGAGGTTGTGTGGCCATTGAGAAGTGGACAGAGACAAAGTAGGTTCTCCCAGCTGCCAAAGTGGAGTTGCCTGATAAAAGCTCGTGGTTTTTGTTGAAAACAGTGCAATTCCTTGGTGAACTGCAGGAGCCATTCTGCCTTAACTCAGATTCAATCCCAGCTTCCAAGACTTCTACTTTAAACTGCCACTACTAAACAAAATCAAGAACAACCTTCCACATAAAGTCACCTTAAGCCTCCATATCTATTCTGTAACAGGTTCTGTAGATATTAAAACCACAGAGAGGTGCTGGATGTGGGTGGCTTGTTTATTTGTGTGTCCTGACGGCTCACCCCTTTGTAACTTAGAGCCACATGTACATTATATGCATATAATATTCAATCAAACTTTGACTGAAAGACACCAAGAGGGTCACAACAGCATCCAGTAACCCAAATCTAGAAACTACCCAATGCCCATCCATAGCAGATATTGATAAATGTTTTATGCATGAATAGACAAGGGTAGAGTCTGAGGAAATGGTACCCAATTGCCAGGAGTGACTCTGTGGTATAATTAAGGAACATAAGGTTGAGTGACAGAAATTAGGCACAATCACATGGAGTTACACGGCTTCACTGACATAGGTTCTACACACTAACTATAAAGGCAGTATAGGGTGGCAATAAGGAGAGATGGAGGAAGTCCTGTTGTGGGAAATATTTTAAAAGGTTCAACCCAACAACTCTCCCACGGGTTCTGATCCCAGAGCTCCTGCCTCTGCCAACTCTCTGGAGCTGCTGGTCTCTAGGCTCATAAACTAGAGGCCAGCCCTGCGGGGCCTTAGGGCCTTCACTGGGCTATCTCACTCAGCAGTCCCTCTGCTGGCCATCTCTCTAGCAGGGGACCCTGAGTTCCTCTTGCTACCATGCAACATCCCCTACACCCATGATCTGCCACCTCACCACCTAATTACCAGGTAGAATCAAGACTCTTAATGCTAAATTAACCAATAAGATTTATGTATCAATAATATCACAATTAACAAGATGCCAGTACAGTAATTTCAGAACCAATGGTTATGATAAAAGCTTTATCCCAATATTTCTAACCCTATAAAAACATAGCTATTTTGGCTAGTAGATGTCACACAGGTCCACATCTGGAGCCATCTTGGTTTCTTTTTCTTTTCTTTTTTTTTTTTTTTTTCTTTTTCTCCCTGCAACCTCTGAGATTCCCCAACTCCTAGCTCTGCCTCCCCTTTCCTGTCCAATCACAGGCCTTCCACTCTCCTAATGTGATTGGACATGAAGAATCCTGCAACAAAGTTCTAGATCATGGAAAGATTAGATTTTTTTCAAGAGCTGAAGAACTTGTTTCCCACAGTGAACTGTTCTCATAGACGCTTTCTCGGCTTAGAAACTCATCAAGCTGACCGGTTGCGAGATTTGTACTCTGCATAGATTACCAAGGAAATCATTTCATTTAAAAGATGCAAACAAACAAATGCACGTGCATGTACACATATCTTGAGTTTCTGAAAAGAAATTTAAATTCTTCTGACTAGATGGCGTGCAGGTGTTCTATTTTTCCTTTGGAGCATTTTTCTGTTTCTTGAATCTTCCCCAAGAAAGCTACAATGCTTTTGTAACAGAAAAAAAATTCTAACAAATGTTATTTCAAGGATGTTAGAGGTGAAACTAGTTTTCTTTCTTTCTTTTTTTAAAAATGTGTTTTATAACAGCAGTATTTCCCAATTTGCCTGAGGGTGAACAGGTATGAAATTTGACAGCTTGAAGCTAAGACTTCAGAGTGGTTTCACTGGTGTCCCTGGCTTTCCTTTGAGTTCCCTGAACACCTCTGTGTCCACCTCTGCATTTCCTACCAATCTATTTTTTATCACCCTATATAACTTTTTCCTTTCTTTTTTAGATTCTTCATTCCATAGGCTTGCAGACTATGTTGGATCCACTGTCAGAGACTGACCTGTGGCTTGTGGATGCCCAGGGGAACTGAGTTATCACTGTGTGGAAGACACTGGTGGGAGCTTGGATATACTTTCTGACACTGTTCCGAGTTTTACAGGAGGTGACAGGAATCCACATGGGTGGGTAATTTCCAGCTAAACATTTCTTAAGAGAGGGACAACACTTGTGTCAAAGTTGCCTGAGTATCAGTAATGCTTTTGACTCTGACTGTATTTTACATATTCTGGCTGCACTCTTTTGACCATGGTGACATCATCCTACACTGCCTTGCTGCAGAGCGTAGAGGTTTTGGTTTTTAGGTTGATCAGGAAGATGGCCACACTACGATTCAACATGGATCATGCTTCATATTGAGGGCAGGTTCTAGGTTTTGAAAGTTAATTACTAATAAATGAACATAGTCTATGCTAATAAAGGTATAATAAAAGGGTACTTTTCACAATTCTGTAGGTGTACTTGTAAAATGACAATTAAACAGGTATCAAATCAACAAACCCAATAAATAAGGTAATTATTCATACTGAGAAATTTGCTTATTATTTTCTCAAATAATGTTTCATCTCTTATAACATCATTAGTTAGAAATTTTTGTATTTTAGTACTAAATGCTATCATTGATCACCTGTGGTTGATACCCATTTTGATTACCTCTTTGATTTTATTTTCAATAATAAACAAGTCTTAAAAATATACATTCTATTCTCATCTAACACAGGAAGGTATTTCTATGGCAACAGTTTTTATACACTTATTTTTCTTTCACTGTGATGGCTCTTACGTAGATACTGATGTAGCAACCTTGGCTTCCAAAGCGTTCATGGTCTAAGGAGCAATGAACAATTATCCACACAAAGAACTTCTTAATTAAAAAAAATGCTGATTGAATATGTATTGTTTCTGATGCCTTTTATATTATGAACTTTATTGATCCTATCAAGTTAATTACTTAAATCATTAAAAGAAAGTTTGGGAGTAAAAGAAAATTAAGATATACAAAATTTAAGTACATTAACTGGTAAAACAAAAGATGATGCACGTCTATTTATACAAGTCTAAATGAAAAAAGTTACTTTTACGTGTATAATAAGAGAATGGGAAGAGAAACACATGGACTTGTGGATGAAACCCAGTGTTCTGTACATGCTAGGCAAAGACTGTCCCATAGAAGTACAAATACCATGCTTCAATCTTAATAGGGGGTGGATTCAAAGGGGAAGGGATATGGGAAGAAACTGGAAATTACAGAAGAAGGAGAACCCTTAATTAGGGTATATAATATGAGTAAAAAAAACCTATTCTGATTAAGAAATATGAAGACAAAGTAAAAAATATTTTTAAAGAAAACATAATTAGACATAAACAAAATTAAACTATTTTAAAGTAAATTCTGAACATTTAGTCCAGAATCTATGAAAGACTCAAAAGCAGAATCAAGATTACATATCAACCAGGCTAAAATGGGCTATGGGGGAAGGAGAGCTGGAGATTTGGCTCGGTGGTTAAGAGTACTTGTTGGTCTTGGAGAAGACCCAGGTGTGAAGCCCAGCATAGCACCTACATGGTGATTCACAACAGTAGATTCAGTCCTAAAAGACCCAATACTCTATTCTGACCTCTATAGGTATCAGTAATGTATATGGTGCACATACATGCTTGTGAATAAAATACTCATACACATAACAATAAACATTTTTGAAAAATAGAAAAACAACGAGTTATGGCTTGAACAGAGAGTTTGCAGGACAAAGAGTAGAGCAGAGACTGAAGGAAAGGCCATCCAGAGACTGCCCCACCTAGGGATCCAACCCATCTGCAGCCACCAAACCCAGACACTATTGCTGACACCAAGAAATGCCTGCTGACAGGAACTTGGTACAGCTGTTCCCTGAGAGGGTCTGCCACAGCCTGACCAACATAGGTGCAGATGCTCATAGCCAACCATCAACTGAGCACAGGAACTCCAATGGAAGAGTTAGAGAAAAGACTGAAGGAGCTGAAGGGGATTGCAACCCCATAGGAAGAACAACAATATCAACTAACCAAATCACCCAGAGCTCCCAGGGACTAAACCACTAACCAAAGAGTACACATGGAGGGGGCCAATGGCTACATATATAGTAGATGATGGCCTTATCTGGCATCAGTGGGAGGGGAGGCCCTTGGTCCTGTAGAGGCTTGATGCCCAGCATAGGGGAATGCTAGGGTGGTGAGGTAGGAGTAGGTGGGGAGCATCCTCTTAGAGGCAGGGAGGAGTGGGGATAGGATGGGGGTTTGCAGAGGGGAAACCAGGAAGAGGATAGCATTTGGTATGTAAATAAGTAAAATACAATAAAAAAGAGAAATAGTTCAAAATATCGCCAACATCCTTAGCAATTAAGGCAATATAAATTAAGATGACTTTGAGATTTCATTTCACTCCCATCAGAATGGTGGGAATGTATAAAACAACTGACATGTCATGCTGGTAAGGATGTTCATTGCTACCCTTATCACAATGGCTAGGAAATGAGTGAGAACAACCTAAATGTCCTTAAGTCGATGGGTGGATGATGAAAGTGAGGTATGTGTACACTATAGATAGTATTCAGTGGTAAAGAAAAATGAAATCATGAACACTGAAGATGAGGAGATAGAGCTACACGGTATTATACTGAGTTAACAGAGACCCAGAAAAAAGTCTTTTTATTTGTTGTGCTCAACTATGAACCTAAGTATGCAGTATACAGCTTGAAGCAACTGCAGATACCATGAAAGCAGAAAGGGCTCCCTGGGGTGAGGGCATAGGGAAGGATCTGTAGACAGGAGCACAGTAGGACCTGGGCTTTACGAAGGGAGAAATAGGAAAAACAGGGGGTTAAAGAGGTAAATACATGAGTAGGGAGAAGAAGGCAGAAATACATGCAAGAATGTTAGAAAAAAATAGACAAAGACAGTATTTATAAGATCATTTAAACACACCCAGAATTCCACAGAAGAAAAATGCCCCATTCCCAGAGTGTTAGATTATGTAATAAAACCCTTAGTTGCAAGCAAGGGGAACCTTCCTTCCAGGTGTTGGTTGTGGGATGACAAGAACAGCACAGAGCCATACAGGCTATTGTCATTGTCCTTTGTGGCCCCAAACCTGAAAGTCAGACCCCATTGCTGAAGACACCATAAATTTTCAACACGGGCCTTGGAAGAGGAGGGACTCACAGGGACAGGCAGCATGCACAGGGTTCACACTGGCCTATACAGGATGGGGTCCTAGAGCTGTAAGAACGAGTATACACATGCTCCCATCCCCATCCCAGGAAGTGATCTGAAAGCCTCCTCTGTGAGGACTATCTCTCATAGGATCAGAAGTTGCTATTTAAGCTACTTAAGCTATTTAAGGGAGAGAAATCAATGGGAAGTTTTACCCAGTTGTAAATACCATGAACCATGATAATGACCAGGAAAGAAAAAAAGAAAAGCTACTTATATACACAGTCCCTGCATCTGAACAGTCAAAAAGTTTATCCATATTTTGGAAATTCCATTTCGTAAATAAGGAATTTTAATGGTTGAGAGAATTAGGATCATGATATTAGAGTTAGATTTTTTTAATGCCAATAAACAAGGAAGTGCACAGTGCACAGTCAGCAGTGGGCACACGACCTAGAGATTGTATTTTATATCAGTGTAAAATATTGTTGTGTTTAACAGCAAACCTCTTGAAGCTCCAGTACCAAGAACCACAGGAGTCTTATTCAGGTCACTGGATTTCCCTTATGATTTAGGAAAAACTGTTCTTCCTGTCACTGAGGCTGAGTTGGAAGACTTCTCAAGGGAGACAGCTAAGGAATAGTGTTGTTGTTAATGATGGGACAGAGAAAAGGTCTGTCTGGAGATGATGGGAGAGATTTGGAAGGATGAGAGGCAGAAAATGAGGTCTCCCTCCTCACCCCATCCCTGACACGGTGAGCCACCCTAGGTATGGCAGGCATATTCTATGCATGTGGAGGATAGTCACAGAGAAAGGAAGAGAAATCTGTGGTAATCAACTTATATCCATGAACCTATAATACTGTTTGCCCAGCTTTTCAAATCAAATTTTAGTTTCGTTTGGCTTTGTTGGACCAGGCTTAGTTCAGAATTAAGAAATGTTACATACACATTTCGTAAAAGGGCAGAGTAATTGTAAGCCCTTCAAAGGGTGCCTCCCCACCCATTATATCTGTATCTGTATCTCTATCATCTGTATCATCTGTATCTGTATCATCTGTATTTGTCTGTATCTGTATCTGTCTGTATCTGTATCTTATCTGTATCTATATCTGTATAATCTGTATCTGTATCTGTATCATCTGCATTTGTATCTGTACCATCTGTATCATCTGTATCATATATATATATGTATATACATGTGTATCTACATATGATTAAATTATTCAAAGCAGATATGTTTGGATAAAAACCAAACACTTTAAGATTTTCAACATGAACTTTTGAAAAGAGTTGAGGGGCTTACCCCAAACCAGTAAGATTTTAAAGCTGAACAAGGTCTTAATGATTAAAGAAAGAGAAAATAGAAACCTAGACTCCCCGTGGAAAAGCAGAACCGGGAAACACATGTGAACGACAGAAAATGCCCTGTTGGAACAGAGTAGCTGTGATATATGTGATATGAGCACTGCCACACTCAGCAGATGGTGCCTGGTCCAGACATTCGATATGCTAGCAATTTTTCATCTCATCCCTTGTCTAAGGAGTTTTATTTTTAAGGCTCGACCTTAAATATTGGTGGCTGTTAATTTCCAACCAACAGTGTTACTTACCCCAAAGCCATGTGGATCCTTTGGTTTTTCCTGTATCTGAATGTCCTGTACCTTAAGTCACTCTAATTATACCATTAAATGGTTATTTAAATAATAACTCCTCCTTCTTTTCCTGAGCACCCTCTCTCTCAGCTATTAGCTGGTCAGGAGGCTTGGTAATATTTAATCATTAGTCAAGTTCTAGGTTTCTTCTAGAGACTCTGACTCCTGTGCCTTCATGTAACACTGGCATGCCAAAAATCAGACATGTTCTATGCATAAAATCAATCTAATGCTGTTTTCTTCCAGTCTTCCATTTGTCTCTTATTCTTTGAAATGAATGTTTTATTTTCTGTATAGTACTTATCAAACTCTTTTAAAAGTTCAAATTGTTCTTAGTGGAGATTTTTTTAGGACCGAGTACCTCAATTTTTATTTTTATGAAGGGTACAATATTAAATATTAATTTGACATGTTTTCATCTTGGCAGAATCTTATCAGCAAATACCCTGGATGTAAATGTTAAAAACACATTCTCTTATGTTCATCTTAGGAGCTATAGAGAGCAATCAAATCACCTCAAAGAAACTAGGAAAATTACTACTGAACCAGCTGACCTTCATGTATTTATCTAATGGGGTCAAAATTGTTTCTAGTAACTTTCTTGAGTTGACACATAACCAATTGACTAAAGGAGCCCCAAACAAGTGCTGTGGAGATGACTTTGTGTGTGAAGTCTGTGTGTTGCAAGCATGAGGAACCCATATAAAAAGCCAGGCATGGTGTTACAAGCTTGTTTGTTTTCATCTTACCACTCCTGTGCTAGGAGTACTAAGACAAACAGATCCTTGGCGCTCACTGCTCAGCCATCTTAATTTGAAATCCTGGTTCCCAGTGAGAGACACTGACTCAGAAAACAAGATGGACAGCTCCCCAGCAAACATCTGAGGTTGACTTCTGCCCTGCCCTAAACTATCTCCTTTGAAATCACATTTCAAAGGAGATTTTTAAAAAATGACCTTTTAGGCTAGTAGTGTGTTAGTTACACTTTCCTTCATTTATACCTGAGAGAATTTTCTATTGTGGTTTGATCTATGGTAGAGGCTCAGGCCAGGCTCTAGGTTCAAACACCCAAGTTTGAAAGAAAGGAAAAGAAAAAAAGCAAGCAAATAAAAATAATTCTGGAATGATGAAATCAATTTATTTATTTTTCAAACTGACAATTATGTCAGAGAAGGTGGGAAATGGAGTTTGCTTCTCTAATGTTATGGGCAGCTTAAGTCGGAGACCATCCAGGTTTTGATTGTGAGGGGTCAAACCTACGGCATTAGTTGATCTAATTTCATATGCCTTTAAATGTATTTATCCCTACCATCAGTCACGCTAGTGTCTCTGCAAGAGTCACGTTCAAAGGAGGATATTCAACCTAGAAAGCCTCAGAATGCACGGTGGTGCTGCTTCTGACTGACCCAGTGTGATGCCTGCTAGAGAAAAATCTCACTTCACTTCTGTGAGCTGCAACAATCAAATAGCAAGAGTATAATTACAAGGGTCTGTTCCTCAAATCAAAGGCTGAGGTATCAGGGCCGGTTCCAGAGTGTGGGTACGTCTGTTAAGAACGGCCTTTGGAAGGGAGCATTTCCTTCTTGGTGGATTAGGCGGCCATGGCTGTAAGGCATGTTTTAGAGAGGTACTGATCCAGAGTTCTTTAGCGTCCCGCCCCCGTGGGTACACTTACTCCATCGGGCCTGCCATCTGAGGCTGTGACGATGAGGATGTAACGGTCTGTGCTCTCGCGGTCTAGAGCCTTCCCTAGGCTGAGAATCCCTGTGCTAGAGGCAGAAAGAAAGAAACAAACACAAACAAACAAACAAACAAACAAACAAAAGAAAACAGCGTTAAGTTTTTTTTTTTCTGAATTGGATACAATGATCCCTCAGATCCGTTCTCGTCTCTCCCCTCCCCCTTCCCCTATCTCCATTCCTGTCTTCCTCCTTCTACCTCCATTTCCCACTTCCACTTCTTTCCTTTGCTCTTGTTGGCCCCTTATCTTAGCTTACTCCTCTCTCTCCCATTGGCTACCGCTCTTCCCCACAAATAGAAATTGCATGTTGCTCTTATGTTATGTCTAAAGCCGAAGAGGGCGGTCTATTGGCAAGAGCTATTTTTGATTGTTTCTTATCCACTCTCTATAATCATAAACCGAATACCGAAGTGGGATTCTAGGACTCATGTAGAGAATGGCAATAGCTCTTTAGAGCTATTGAGATTCTTAGCAATAATAGGAAACTGTAAACCCGAATGGGGTCACAGTGATGATTCTCTATATTCTAGTGGAAAAAAAATCAAGCAAAACGAAATCGCCACGCCCATTTCATTCCTGGGAGAAAGATACCTGCCTCGTGTGTCACCATTTCAAAGTAAACACTCTTTTGTTTCCCGGCAACATCATAATTCTCAGCCAAGGGGTTGTCCTTTATAAAGAGCACACACTGTTTTCTCATTCATTCCGAAATGTTTATGCTGGAGGTGGGAGGCTTTCTTTCCCTCTGACAAGTTCTATGATAAAGCTCATTTTCCTTTACATCCCCCACTAATAGAACTCATGCAAAATCAGATAATTCAACGATTATATTAGATCTGTAGACTATGTGCCAAGTTATTAATATTTCTTTTAGTTTTCATAAGCATATCTAAGTTTCAACTGTTTTGTAAGAAGGAATCATACTGTATAGATGACATTCCTTAGATGATAATTAGTGTTCACCTGCTCATTTAATAATTTTAAATAAATGGTTGTGGATATGTTAGAAATTGTATCACATCCTTATTTTTCTGAAATTAGAGTGATTCTCAAAATATGTATGAGTTACAAACAATACTTGAATAAATTCTTATTCTTAGAATTATTTAATTCTACCCTTTACTGCCCAGAATAAATGTCCCCTCTGTATATTTCCCTCCAGTGTAATATTTTTTAACAAATTCGACTTCAAAATATACTCAACATGTGTTTTGGGGTTTTACACTGGATGTTGCAAATAACATTTCCATGCAGCACCTTCTACGAAGAGTACCTTAATGCAACAAGACACTGAGACATTAATCAAGTAGAAAAACTTAGTTTGCTTTCGACTGATAAATAGGCTCTGTTTTGCCTTAAGTGCATCGATTCTGAGACTGGAAGTTTTATGATACCCATTACGAGGGGCAGCGGGCACAGGCACACCAATGGAAGGCGGGGACATTGTGACTCATCTAGTTGAATTTCTGTTGATGATACGGACTTTGGAAGCTCTCACAGCATGCGGCAGCAGTGCAGAATGCCGACTGAAAACTGCTTAAGTCAAAATAACCGGAAACCACCTCCAAAGCACATTCACAGTACTCAGGTTTGTATCAACGCTGTCCACTGCAGGTGCCGCAAGTAATCTCATCCCGTCCTAACACTCAAAGAGAAAAAGGAAAGCAGTTTCGGCTTTTTCAAAGTTGCTTAGAAGCAACTTAAGAAATGGGAAGTCTGTCAAGCTCGCCATGTTCACTATAGAGAAAAATGAATCGCTTCAGGTCTTGGTCTGCTTTCCGTGGTTATACGCCTTCATTCCTACTCTGTAACTCTCTCTCCTTGGGCGTGAACTTAGAGAGTGATCAGACTTTCTGTCTTGGGTCAGTTGTTACATAAATAAAATATTTTTTTTTCTTATTTATATGATGATGGAGAATGTAGGAGCTCCTTCTAGGCTCTGCCCACAGTTACCTGGCAACAGCCAGATGAGCCTGACCCACTATAAAAGGGACTGCTTGCCCCCTCCTCTCTCCCTTCTTCTTACTCTCTTCACCTCTCTGTCCCTTCTCTCCCCATTCCCCTCCGCCTCTCTCCATATGATCATGGTTGTCCTCTATTCTCATTCTCTCTCTCTCTCTCTCTCTCTCTCTCTCTCTCTGTCTCCATTACCCCCTCAACTCCTCTCCCCATGCCCTAAATAAACCCTATTTCTACAGTATATCCTTCCCATGGCTGGTCCCTCAGGGTGAAGGAGTGCCTCAGCATGGGCCCACAGAGGCTCCCTGCCCCACACCATACTGCGCCTCCACCAAACATTTTCCTGGTTTCTTTTTCTTTCTTTTTTTAAATAAAACACAACAGAGATGAAGCAGTGCTATATGCCTTCTGATAGAGGCAGAGGATGGTGGGGTAATGGTTTGCAAGGGGAATGCAAGGTAGATAGCGCCTTTGAGAATTCAGAGCAGAAGGATGTGTCTATAGGAAATATGAACATCTCTCACGATAAAAATGGCCAAGGGTGGGGTGGGGGGAACACTCCCACCAGCTGCTCCTGGAGGCCACGAGGCCAGGAAACACCGTCTACACCAGGAATGTAAAAAAAAAAAATCTTTGTATGGTGCATGGGCATTGATAACCCCATTAATAGTGCTAATTAATTCCACGGAAATGAAAATACCACTCAGAAGTGAAGGCAGTAGGTGCTGTGAAGTAGGCAAAAAGGTAAGTTAACAATGATGGGGTTACGGTGGTGTTTTTTTTGTTTGTTTGTTTTGTTTTTGCTTCTAATCTCCCTGGTTGACATTGATTTTAAACTACATTTCTCAACTTGCGGGTATGAGCTCTTTGGAATTCAAATGACCCATTTGCAGGGGTTGCATATCTGATTATTCTACATATCAGATCTTTTTACAATTCCTAGCAAACAACAGAACTGCAGTTATGAAGTAGCAAAGAAGATAATTTTATGGTTGGAGATCACCGCAACGTGAGGTGCTGTATTAATAGGTTTTAATTAACAGGATTAGGAAGGTTGAGAACCATCAGTCTTGAGAGCATAAATAAAAGCCATGCTCCAGACTGTACTCATGTATACACCTATAACTTTTCACAATGGATTGTGGCTGTCCTATCTAAAGCTTGCCAGATGCCCTAAGTAATGGTGTTCAACATTTCACTTGCTTGAATCCACAACTTACACAAGGAAGAAAAGAACCAGGTAGTCTTCAAAATGACCAAAGGTCAAAAAGCACCTGACACTGGACACAAAGTACAACTGAGCCTCATGATTCCTGGAGAAGAACCCAGTACACAGTTTACAGGATGGTCTGAGTATCACGAAGAGGATTGGAATATCCAATGAAGAAAATCGAGTCTCCAGAATGAGTTATGTCTACAATAAAGTTTTAATGAAGGTATCAAAACCAGTCAACAGAAAAATTAAACTAACTACTGTATGAAAACTGAACTCTATATACAATAGATTTGAAAGATACTACTTAAATGTATGCAATAATTAACTCAAATGTATTCATTGTATAATTGTAGGAAATAAAACCAAAAAAGCCTCCTATGGTTCCATGAGAGACAACATTTATTACTTAGATTTAGCAATGGCTTTGTTGGAGAAGACGCCAGACATACACAAAGCAACAGTACAATAATTATATTGGAGTTTATCAAAAGCATAAAATTTAAATCAGAAAGCACTATCAATGAAGTGGGAAGATGATGAAGAAGAAAATGTTTTGACAATCTATATCCAGCAAGCACCTGGCTTTTAAGAGATTCAGACAACTAACCAAGAGGAGACCCAGTTAAGTAACAAAGGTTCTAAGCAGATGGTTTTCCAAGAAAAGTATCCAGAGAATGGGTTCACAGAAGTGTACCACTTCATTATTTATTCATGCAGGACCTGAATAAATAAAATCCAGAACTATCATGTTATATCCACTGACAGTTATAATCAAAGAAGAAAAAACATCGGTGGCAGTGTTATGGGGAGATCAGAATCTTCCTACAATGTAAGTGAGAATGCAAAATGGCTCAGAAACTTGTAATATGGTGCTGAGAATATGAAATGAATCAGACCCCAATGAAAGCATTTAGCAATTTCTCAAGTAATTAAGAAACTGAATTACAATATGTTCCAGCAATTATACTTCCATGTGTGCAGTCAAAGCAAACAAGTGAGAACTCAGGTACTTGGACACACATCTATATTTATTATAGTATCAATAACCAAAAGGGATAAATTTAACTCAAATACCCAATAATGAAAGAGTAAACACATTATTGTCTGTGTGTATAGTGTAATATTGTGCAAACATACAAAGCCAAGGGGGAACAGATTCATCTGCTAAATAGAGAGATGAAAGAAGCCATGCTAAGTGGATCCCGTTTACTCTCATCATTTCCCAATTTTCCCCTTGAGGAGGAGTTTTTTTTGGTGTGTGTGTGTGTGTGTGTGTGTGTGTGTGTGTCTGTATCTCTCTATGTGTGTTTGTATGCATGTGTCTGTGTGTGTATCTGTGTCTATGCATGTGCTTATGTGTGTGTTCTTCTGTGTGTCTATGTGTATATGTGCTCCCATGCATGCATATGCCTATTCTGTGTATGTCAAAGAAATTGAAATAGGAGTATTTGATAATTTTGGATCACTTATTGGCTACAGCCTCTTAGAAATGTGTTTTCAAGGGACTGAATCATGTCCCACATCTTCATTCCCTTTTATTGATGACTAACAATCGATTGTGTAGATTAACAACATCACTTACTCATTTGTCATTGGAGGGACATGTGAGCTGTTCCTCCTCTATCCACATATAAGTTTGAAATGAAGATTATATTCATATTTTACAGAAATGTACGACTTTAGTTCTGCTGAGTAGTTATGGAGATAATTGGTTAGTTACATGCATGTGTGATATTTAACATGTGGAGACAATTCCAAGCTTTCTAAAGTATATGTTCTGCACAGAAACCAGTGAGGGCTCCAGTGTCTCCATGTTCTGCCTCTTGCTTACTCTTCATATTCTTTTTAACTGGATGAGCACTGCTTCTACATCTTTATATCTTTAATTTGCATTTGCTATATTTTCATAAGCTCATTGATTACCATTTGCATGCACACACAGGAACACGCAGATGCTCATACACACATGCACACAAAGGGGGAAAATGGTATAAATCAGGGAGAAGAGTGTCTCTTCAAATCTTTGTCAATTTTTAATCAAGTTCTTTCTCTTCCTTTAGAGTTTTTATGCATTTTTGATATATGATTATTCTCATATACATTACTTCAAATACTTTATATAATTGTGTAGGTGGACATTCATTTCAATGGATGTTGCCTCTTGAGACATATTTTTTTTTAATTTATGGATGAGTTTCAGTATACTCCCTTTGGGGATTTTGTGCTGTACATGTAGACAGCATAATGCCTGATTTATACAGTAAGTTTTTCTGATTCATACAGTAAGTTTTTCCCTCTAAGAGTTTGGAAATCAGCCACAGTGGCCAGAGCTGATCCCATGCCAGAGCACTTCATACCCAAATACCACCAGAAGAGAGCTGGTATCTCAGGAGTGCTAACACACCTGTGAGCACAGGTAAGACCATCACTTCTGATCAAATTCCTGGCCCAAGAGGGGCCCTCCCAGAGCCATCAGGACACAGGAACCAAGGAACAGCTGGGGACAGGATCCCTCTGGTTTCTGTCTGCAACCCAGAACTGACCCTGTGTCATAGCTCTCCATAACCAAATTCCTCCAGGAAAGAACTGGTCTCCCAAGAGTACTGACACACAGGCTTGCAGGAGGGAAAAGGCACAGTCAGAGACAGCAAGACCACCTGATAGCAGAGATAATCAGGTGGTAAGAGGAAAGGGCAAGAACATAAGCAAGAGAAACCAAGGCTACTTGGCATCAACAGAACTGAATTCTTCTACCATAGCAAGCCCTGAATATCCCAATGTACCAGAAAAGCAAGACTGATTTAAAATCACATCTCATGATGATGATAGATGATTTTAAGAAGGACATAAATAGCTCCCTTAAAGAAATACAGGAGAACACAGATAAACAGGTAGAAGTCCTTAAAGAGGAAACACAAAAATCCCTTAAAGAATTAGAGGAAAACACAACCAAACAGGTGAAGGAATTGAACAAAACCATTCAGGATCTAAAAATAGAAATAGAAACAAAAGGATACAATCCTGGAAATAGAAAACCTAGAAAAGAGATCCGGAGCCATAGATACAAGCATCACCAACAGAATACAAGAGACAGAAGAAAGAATCTCAGGTGCAGAAGATACCATAGAAAACATTGACACAACAGTCAAAGAAAATGAAAAATGCAAAAATCTCCTAAGCCATAACATCCAGGAAATCCAGGATAAAATGAAAAAACCAAACCTAAGGAAAATAGGTATAAAGGAGGGTGAAGATTCCCAACTTAAAGGACCAGTAAATATCTTCAACAAAATTATAGAAGAAAACTTTTCTAACCTAAAGAAAGAGATGCCCGTAAACATACAAGAAGTCTACAGAACTCCAAATAGATTGAACCTGAAAAGAAATTTCTCCCATCACATAATAGCCAAAACACTAAATGCACAAAACAAAGAAAGAATAATAAAAGCAGTAATGGGAAAAGGTCAAGAAACATATAAAGGCAGACCTATAAGAATTAATCCCGACTTCTCACCAGAGACTATGAAAGCTAGAAGATTCTGGGCAGATGTCATTCAGACCCTATGAGAACACAAATGCCATCCCAGGCTACTCTATACCCAGCAAAACTCTCAATTATCAAGACATTCCATGACAGACCCAAATTTACACAATATCTTTCTACAAATCTAGCCCCCCAAAGATAATAGATGGAAAACACCAACACAGGGAGTAAAATTATATCCTAAAAAAAGGAAGAACGTAATCTTTCAACAAACCCAAAAAAAGATAACCACACAAACATAAAAATAATATCTAAAATAACAGAAAGCAACAATCACTAACCTTAATATCTCTTAACATCAATGGACTCAATTTCCCAATAAAAATACATAAACTAACAGACTAGACACTTAAACAGGCCCCAGCATTTTGCTGCATACAGGAAACATATCTCAGTGTCAAAGACAGATCCTACCTCAGAGTAAGAGGCTGGAAATCAATTTTCCAAGCAAATGGTCCCAATAAACAAGCTGGAGTAGCCATTCTAATATTGGATAAAATCAACTTTCAACAAAAAAGTTACCAAAAAGGATAAGAATGGATATTTTACATTCATCAAAGGAAAAATCTACCAAGAAGAACTCTTAATTCTGAACATCTATACTCCAAATGCAAAGGTACCCACATTCATAAATGAAACTTTATTCAAGCACACAGCATACATTGTACCTCATACAATAATAGTGGGAGACTCAACACTCCACTCTAATCAATAGACAGATTATGGAAACACAAACTAAACAGAGACACTGAAATCAACAGAAGTTATGGACCAAATGAATTTAACAAATATCTATAGAACATTTCATCTTAAAACAAAAGAATATTCCTCCTTTTCAGCACCTTATGGTACCTTCTCCAAAACTGACCATATAATCAGTCACAAAACAGCCCTCAATAGAACAATAAGATCGAAATAATCCCATGCATCCTATCAGATCACCACAGACTAAGGCTTGTCTTCAATAGTAACAAAAACAACATAAAGCCCACATACACATGGAAGCTGAACAAAGCCCTACTCAGTGATAACTTGGTCAAGGAAGAAAAAAGAAATGAAAGACTTTTTAGAATTTAATGAAAAGAAGGCCCAATATATCCAAACTCATGAGACAAAATGAAAGCAGTGCTATGAGGAAAACTTATAGCTCTGAGTACCTCCAAAATGAAACTCTAGAAAGCATATACTACCAGCTTAATAGCACATCTTAAAGCTCTAGAACAAAAAGAAACAAATACATCCTAGAGGAGTAGATGGCAGTAAATAATCAAACTCAGGGCTGAAATCAACCAAGTAGAAACAAAAAGAACTATATAAAGCATCAACAAAACCAGGAGATTCTTCTTTGAGAATATCAATGAGATAGATAGACTAACCATAGGGAACAGAGACAGTATCCAAATTCACAAAACCAAATGTTTTGTGAATTCTCACAAAATGAAAAGGAAGATACAACAATGGAAACTGAGGAAATTTTAAAAAAAATCATCCGGTCCTACTACAAAAGCCTATACTCAACAAAATTGGAAAATCTGGATAAAATGGACAATTTTCTAGACAGATTCCAACAACAAAGTTAAATAAGAATCAGATAAACCATCTAAAAAGTCCCATACCCTAATAACTATACTTTCCAAACTATTTCACAAGATAGAAACAGAAGGAACACTACCCAACTTGTTCTATGAAGCCACAGTTACACTGATACCAAAATCAGACAAAGGCCCAACAAAGAAAGAGAACTTCAGACCAATTTCCCTTAGTAATATCAATGCAAAAATATTAAATAAAATCCTCACAAACCAAATGCAAGAGCATATCAAAATGATGATTCACCAAGATCAAGTAGGCTTCATCACAAGGATGCAGGGATGGTTCAATAAAAGAAATGCATCAATGTAATCCACTACATAAACAAACTCAAAGAAAAAAAATCCACATGATTATTTCATTAGATGCCGAAAAAACATTTGATAAAATTCCACACCCCTTCTTATTAAAGTCTTGGAAAGATCAGGAATTTAAGGCCCATATCTAAATGTAGTAAAAGCAATATACAGTAAACCAGTAGCCAATATCAAACTAAATGGAGAGAAACTTGAAGCAATTCCACTAAATCAGGGACTAGAAAAGGCTGCCTACTCTCTCCATACCTAATCAATATAGTACTAGAAGTCCTAGCCAGAGCAATTAGACAACAAAAGGAGGTCAAACGGATACAAATTGGAAAGGAGGAAGTCAAAATATCACTATTTGCAGATGATATGAGAATATACTTAAGTGACCCCAAAAATCCCACCAGAGAACTTCTACATCTGAAAAAGAACTTCAGCAAAGTGGCTAGATATAAAATTAACTCAACAAAATGAGTAGCCTTCCTATACTCAAAGGATAAATGGGCTAAGAAAGAAATTACAGAAATGACACCCTTTACAATAGTCACAAACAACATAAAATATCTTGGTGTGACTCTAACCAAACAAGTGAAAGATCTTTATGACAAGAACTTCATGTCTCTGAAGATAGAAATCGAAGAAGACCTCAGAAGGTGGAAAGATCTCCCATGCTTGTAGACTGGCAGGATTAATATAGTAAAAATGCCAAAAGCAATCTACAGATTCAATGCAATCCCCATCAATATTCCAAATCAATTCTTCATAGAGTTAGAAAGAGCAATTCTCAAATTCATTTGGAATAACAAAAAACCCAGGATAGATAAAACTATTCTCCTGAATAAAACAACTTCTGGCAGAATCAGCATCCCTGACCTCAAGCTGTACTATAGAACAACAGTGATAAAAAACTGCATGGTATTGGTACAATGACAGGCAGGTAGATCAATGGAATAGAATTGAAGACCCAGAAATGAACCCACACACCTATGGTCACTTGATCTTTGACAAAAGAGCTACAACCACCCAGTGGAAAAAAGACAGCATTTTTAACAAATGGTGCTGTTTCAATTGGTGATCAACATGTAGAAGAATGCAAATTGATTCATTCTTATCTCCCTGTACAAAGCTCAAGTCCAAGTGGATCAAGGATCTCCACATAAAACCAGACACACTGAATCTAAGAGAAGAGAAAGTGGGGAAAAATCTCCAACACATGGGCTCAGGGAAACGTTACTGAACAGAAAACACCAGTGGCTGATGATCTAGGATCAAGAATTGACAAATGGGACCTCATAAAGTTGCAAAGTTTCTGTAAGGCAAAGGACACTGTTAATTGGGCAAAATGGCAACCAACAGATTGGGAAAATATCTTTACCAATCATACATCCAAAAGAGGGCTAATATCCAGTATATACACAAAGAACTCAAGAAGTTAGACTCCAGAGAACCAAATAACCCTATTAAAAATGGGATACAGAGCTAAACAAAGAATTTTCACCTGAGGAATATCAAATGGCTGAGAAGCACCTAAAGAAATGTTCAACATCCTTAGTCATCAGGGAAATGAAAATCAAAACAACCCTGAGATTTCACCTCACAACAGTCAGAATGGCTAAGATCAAAAACTCAGGAGACAGCAGGTGCTGGCAAGGATGTGAAGAAAGATAAACACTCCTCCATTGCTGGTGGGATTGCAAGCTGGTAAAACCACTCTGGAAATCAGTTTGGTGGTTCCTCAGAAAATTGAACATAGTACTGCCTGAGGACCTAGCTATGCCACTCCTGGACATATACACAGAAGATGCTCCAACATGTAATAAGGACACATGTTCCACTAGGTTCATAGCAGCCATATTTATAGTAGCCAGAAGCTAGAAAGAACCCAGATGTCCCTCAACAGAGGAATGGATACAGAAATTATGGTACATTTGCACAATGTAATACTACTAAGCCATTAAAAACAATGACTTCATGAAATTCAAAGGCAAATAGATGGAACTTGAAAATATCATTCTGAATGGCGTAACTCAGTCACAAAAGAACATACACAGTTTGTACTCACTGATAGCTTGATATTAGCCTAAAAGCTTGGAATAGTCAAGATTCAATTCACAGAACATGTGAAGCCCAAAAAGAAGGAAGAGCAAAATGTGGATGTTTCGGTACTTCTTAGAAGGGTGAACAACATACTTACAGGGGGAAATATGGAATCAAAGTGTAGAGCAGAGTGTGAAGGAAAGGCCTCTCAGAGACTGCCCCACCTTGGATCCATCCCATATACAGCCACCAAATCAAGATGCTATTAAATGGATGCTGGGAAGTGCTTGCTGAGGAAGCCTGATACAGCTGTCTCCTGACAGGTTCTGCCAGAGTCTGACACAGAGGCAGATGCTCAGGGGGTTTGCAGCCCCAGGGAGGGAGCAACAGTGTCAACCAGCCAGACCCCCCGGAGCTCCAGGAGACTGGACCACCAACCAAAGACTACACATGGAAGAACCCATGGCTCAGACCGCATGTGTGGCAGAAGATAGCCTTGTTGGACATTAGTGGGAAGAGAGGTCCTTGTGTCTGAGGGTGTTTGATGCCCCAATGTAGGGGAATGCCAGGGAGGGAAGACAGTAGTGGGTGGGTGGGTGGGTAGGGGAACACCCCTATAGAGGCAGGGGGAGGAGGGATGTGCTAGAGGTTTCTGATGGGGAGACCTGGAAAGGGGAAACCATTTGAAATGTAAATAAAGAAAATATCCAATATAACCCCTGCCCCCCAAAAAAAGAAAGAGTTCTGAAGTTTTACTTCTTGAGTTTTGAGCTGCAACCCATTTTTAATTAATTTTTTAAGAATGGTGTGAAGACTGGATTTCATTGTTTTCTCACTGTGTCCAAAACTCACTAGCTGAAAGGATGTCTTGATAGCATTGATTCCAGCCCCCTTTGTTAAGTGCTAGGGTGTTTCTGGATGTGTAACTCTTTTCCCAGTCTTGGTGTGGATTCTTACCCTAGCACTACCACAGTTTCAATAAACAGCCTTTTACATGGTTACATTTTTAATGGAAATTACAAACTGTATCCAATTTATGATTTTAATGTATCTGTGGAGGAAATTTTAGATAGCTAAGACTTTCTATTGTTAAGTAGAAGATACGTATCCATCTTTTAAATACAGAGAAGTGTACTGTTAACTATCTACCTATGGCTTTCTGAATTGACTCTTTCTCATAAAGTCCTATTCTGTACTAAATTGTTTTGTTGTAAGATTAATAGACTCAAACATGGCCCACTTGATTTAAGGACCGCAAGTTCTAGAGACAGAGGCAGTGGCTATCCTATTGTAAATAAGTTAACAGTCCTTTCATCAGTGAGAGAGGACACTGGCAAAAGATGCAGACCATCAGTTCTGCTCTTTAGAAAGTTTCCCAACCCCACTGTCATCAAGGCGCCAGGTTAAAGCGAGCGATTTCTGTACATTAACCATTTTCTTGAACACCATCTCTGGTAATTTGGGTATCTCTCATATGTTGAGAAAAGAAAAGGCCAAAATTTTGTTTTGATTTTATTGCATCTTAGATATGATATAACAAACCTGGTTGCCAAGCCTCCCCTCGAATGAATGAGTTAGTGCTGTCCTCTTGAAAGAAATGCCCTAGTCCCTATGAGCAGCTGACAACTTTACAGGCATCTAATTAGTCCCAGGATTTGCCTGCTAGTGAAATTTTTCCACCTCAGTAGATTTTACTTCCAGCAATTGTTTAAGATAAACTAATAGTCTCCAGGGAAAGGTTTTGAGTTTAGAATTACCCCTAGTGCTCATTAACATTCATAGAAAAAATGTAAAGTAAAACTATGAACAGCTGAAAGTCTGTCCTCTTGCTAACAACATGTTGTTTGACATTAACGGAGGGCGATCAAGTATAAATCATTCCCTTGCAACTTACGTTTCCGAAAGATTAAAAACTCGTTGAGGGTCTCCGTTCTCGATGGCATACGTAATTGGGTCTCCCTCTCGATCAGTTGCCTTCAGAGAAGAAAACATAATTCAATTACAAACTAGTCGTAGAATGTTCAAACTATTAGTGTTAAATAATAAAGTATGGCTTATGTCATGAGATTGAATGAAGTATTTTATATCGAACCTGGCATTTTCTGACTTGCACCTGTACTTTCTGACAGTAAAAGGAATTTTATGTGCGTATGAGGGGGTTGATGGGATGTAATAATAATAAAATTTAATTTATATAAGTCAATAAACTTCTATTTTTAGGCATCTATGTCTGAAATGTAAAGAAATACATTAAATGTTACCTATATAACTTGTAAAGGATGTCAAGGGACTTCTCTGATCTTATTCTATGAAGAGTGGAGTATTCTCAGGATGAGATGAACTGTATCTGTCTGTCACTGTTCAGACACAATCTGTTCCTAAGTAACTATTACTGAACAGATACCAGGATATGCCCTGGAAAGTTACCAGATAGACCAGACTGTGCCCTAGAGTTGGAGGACACAGGAAAGTGGTGTTCACTGGACTACCAGTGGTAATATAATAAGTATACCAGACAATGGTGGTTCAGTATGCAATCCATGTCCCAGTGGACAGGTAAGCTATTTCTACTGGCAGGGTCAACCTATCTGACATGTTATATGACCAGAAGGTTCAACATCTGTCTAAACTGCCACAGGAAAGCCATGGCTAGAAACTCCTGCAGGACAACCTGTTCCCAGATTCCAGAGATATCTGTGTAGCTACACTTCAGTTTGTGATAAACCACGATAGCCTGCATTACAAGATTCTATCTGATCTGCCTCATGCACAGCCAGTTCCCCTCTGTGATTCATATTCTTCTGCATCTGCCTCATTTGTGAACCTAACAAGAGTCTGTTGATTGGCTAGGAAGATGACTTAGTGTGTCAAGGTACCTTCCAGAGAGTCTAGTCCCCAGGAGCTACACAGGGCAAGAAGATAACTGACTCTTGTAGTAGTCAATTCTATGCATTCTATACGATGTACCCTCTGGCCATTCTATGTATACTATAGAATGTGGATGATCATACTACCCACTATATATACAAATGAATAAATGTAATGGTAGTAAAATGAACCCATTACTTTCATTGGCCCACATCTCAGAGAGTACCAACGTCTTTATTCTTTGACTCATCTCTGCCCATCTTCCATCCCCACATCCTGCATCCTTCTGCCTTCTCAGGCTAACACATTTCACATGCTTCCATGTCAATCACTTAGCCTCATTCCCAGTGGAACCCACTGGCAAGCGCCACTGGATGTTCTTTCCTTGACTATTTCCGGTATAGCTGTCAATAGCATTTTAGCAACAAGCCCAGGTTCTGCTCTTACACCCCAACAATGATCAGTTCTCAACTAACTTAACAAAGAGTTTATCTCTACAAGGCTCAGACATTTATTTATTCAGGTAAATGCTATGCCCTATGTATATCTATACAAAGAAAAGGAAACATATACAGACAAGTATAAGGAAAACTTAGGAAACATTCTATTTTAATATACAGTTTTAATTTTATGACATTAACAATAGCAAATCTCATAAAAGTCACTCTACTCAATGATTCTTCCCTTTTGATTTCTATAACAGAACTTCGAGAGTGCCTCCAATTACTGAAGAGTTGAATACCATGAAAGTCTTTCTACTGAATGACTCTTCCCTTTGGATTTCTGTGACAGAACTTCGAGAGTGCCTTCTATTACTGCAGAGTTGTCACTAAAACTTTTGCTACTTGCTCTGTTGTTCCTGTTCCCAAACCCTTTTTGTTTGCTCAGTGGTTTGTAGCTGTGCTTTTTTTTTTTGCCCCTGTTGTTTGCTGTTCTTTTTCTTTTTTCTTTTTTTTCCAGAGAAGGTTATCACATTTTCAAAATTGCAAGGATATAGATTCTGAAAGAGGGATCCATTATTAAGACTTGATCAATAATGAATCTTTGTTTGAATTACTTGAAATAGAACCCAGGGCCCTCTGCCTGCTAAGCACTCTACCACTGAACTACACTCCCATCTCATCTCATATATATCTAATATATATATATATATATAAGATTCAGTATATAAATGATATCTATAAGAGTCAATATATTTATATGTTATAATATATTAATATACAATTATTTATATATAATTATATCATAAATATAATTTAATATAAATTTATGCATATGTTATATAAATTATATAATTTATATAAGTTATATTTATATAATATATTATATTTTGACATATTATACATTAATATATGTTTAGGGTCACATGTGACAAGGCATGAGCGTGGAGGTCAGAGGATAAGCTTTATGAATGAGCTCTCTCCTTCCAATATGTAGGTCCTGAGTATCTTTGGTGGCAGGCCCTTTACCCACTGAGTTATCTCACAAGCCAGCCCATGAATTCTTTAATATGCAGGAGTGACTATACTCTATGTCAGTGAGAGTGGGATCTATGAATATTATATGACGTTATTCACATCATTCTTTCACGACTTTAGTAAGTTACAATTTTATCTAAGGCTAGCAGGAATCTTACTTATAAATAAAAATGCAGGAGTCCAACTAGGCTCCTGATCCTGACTTCATGTCACCAGAGTACTTTGTGTTCTGAACTGAATGCTCTGTCTTTTTAAATCTAGAGATAATTAGTGCCTATTATTTTCTTGAAAAGGGAAAGTTTATTCATATTATACATTTTCTCATGTAATAAGTAAGAAACTCCTTGCAAATGTTTCTCATATAATTATTTTTTATAAGTCCAGTGAAAAATGGGCGCCCTTTTCAAAATTTTGAAAAGTGCTACAAGAATTATAAATAATAGATAACAAACATGTTATATCTTCACTGGACCTGTAGGGCCTTGGAGGGCTGTGGAGTAAGCTGTTGGGTGGGTCCCTGGCTGTCATCTATTCTGAGGCATGGTATGTAAGTATTAAAAAGGAAAATAATGAATACCATATTTGCTCCTTAATTAGCCTTATATTTATGAGGCATTGCACTGATATCAAACAATGGAAACTCAGTCATGAACAGTACAGATAAACCTCTGCCTGCTCTGCATACAGAGTACCAGGGAGCCAAGGACAAACAAAAAATAGCTCCAATGCAGAGTTTTCAGATCCTTGTGAAATCATCCAGGAAGGACATCTGGAGAGGATGGTAAAGTCTCCCTTGATGGAGAGCCATCAGGACAGCATTACTTAGCTCTTATATATGGGGTAGGAGAAATGCACACCTGTGGAGAGTAACACTAGCTGGACTGGGAGCCGAGAGAGGCAGAACTCCCAGTGGCTTCTGGGAAGAGCTGAGAACTTGCTAGCTTGGTGCACAGAAGACACGGACTGATGTTTGCTTGTCCACTGACCTCAGGCTAAAATGACTGAACGATGCTGACTTTGGACAGACAGCAAGGGATGACATTTAGCCATCCATTTGCTGATACGTGTTCAATTTAATGGCTCTAATAGAGCTAAGGTTTTCTTTAATTATTGCTTGAAGGACAAACAGTACCTTTGAAAACAACTCTTTTGTAGTCGTTTCAACCAGATGACTTAATTTATTGGCTGTAAAAATCCCCAGTTTTCTTCCCCTTTTAGTTTCAAGATTACAATATAATTATACAATTTCCCGCTTCCCTTTCCTCCCTTTGTTCTCTCTCACGTGTTCCTCCTTGCTTTCTCAAATTCATGGTATCCTTTATCAATTGTCATGATATGCATATGGGCACACATTTCAGGGGCACGAAAACTCTCAAAAATATTCACATAAGCAATATTCTTGGAGCCTAGGGAAAAAATTCTGAAAAAGAGGCAAATCCATACACAGTGTTCTGTCGAGCTGTAGAGGAACAGAGCCATCAAACGCCATCTGGTGGAGTGTACCTTCCTCATCTAGACTGACACTATTAATGCTACTTCGCTATGCTTGCAGACAGGAGCCTAGCCAGACTGACCTCTGAGAGGCTGCATACAGCAGTGGTTGGAAGCAGAGGCAGAGACCCACAGCCAAGCATCAGACAGAGCTCAGGGAGTCTTATGGAAGAGAAGGAGGAAGGATTGAGGAGACAGAGGGGGCAGGGATACCACAAGAGGACCAACAGAGTCAACTAACTCGGACCCTTGTGGGGGTCTGAAACCACCAACCCAAGAGTGTGCATGGGCTGGACCTAGACCCTCCATATATATAGAGTGGGAAAGTGTGGTCTCCAAATGGGTCTCCTAAAAAGTAGAGAGGAACTGACTCTGGCTCTGTTCTCTCCTTTTGGAATCTTTCTATCCTAGCTGGGCTACCTTCTCTGAACTCTGAACTTGAAAGGATGCATTTAGTTCTGCTGAGACTTGATGTGCCAGGGTACAGGGTGCAGGTAGGGAATGGGGGTGCGCATACCCTTCTCAGAGGAGAGGGGAAAGAGAGAGATGGGGTAGGGGTGGGAGGGTGAAACTGGGAGGAGGGGAGGGGGGGTTGCAAATATGTAAATAAAGCAAAGAGAAAAAAAAAGACAAAGCAGCAGTCTTTGGGGCCTCAAAAGGAGACACAAGATCAATGGATTTAGATAAGTGTCTCTTTCACTGAGGCCAACAGGTCCTGACTGACTGACTGACTGGTGCTATTAACTCAGAAGAACTGAAACTTTCAGATTAGCATAACAGTATCTTATTCCTTTTGAAAATAAATTTCCTTTTTTTTCCCCTTTTATGTGTTGGATGTTTTGTCTATGTGTTTGTTGTGCAAAAGGGCACCTGTTCTATGAAGGACTGTCTTAATACATGCTTTGTCCTGGTGTTAAGCTGTTGGGCCTTTGATAAGATGGTACATTCATAAATATGTTTTGGTATAGATAAATGTGTATACCCTATTTACGTGAAGGAGTGTTGCTTTGGTATTTTATTCTGATATAGCAACCACTTCTCAAGATAAGATTATACTTAAAAGGTCTACTTATTACATATTCCAAACGTGAGAAGTAAATGTCATATGCAATAATACACAATTCTGAAATTTGTAGTGTAGCTAAATACGTGACAGAATAAAAAAAATATGCTTAAAAATATAAAAAGGTTGACAACAATACACTGGAAAGGTATAACTCTCCAAACACTTCTTTTTCTTTCAGAGATGGGTGGTTAATAAAGGTTCCTGAGAAGGAAATGCCCATCCCCAATCATATTCTGAGCCAGAGTAAACCCTTCCTTCCTTAGGTGCTTCAGGTCAGGTACTTGGATCACAAAAACAAAACAAGAAGAAATAGTAGATATTATTCTTATTTCAAAACAGACATCAAACTACTCAGTCAATTCCTTTAGTACAAGTGTTGGGAGTTCAGACTGGAGTGCAATGATATTTTTTTCATAGCCCTAAGGACTAGAAAGTTCTGAGTCAAAGCAGCCATAGACCTGGTGTCTACTGGGGGTTCTCTTCCTTGTTTGTATGTAACTGTTGTACTGATTTATACAGTGAGAGATTCATACGCCTGTTTTGTTGTTGTTTGTTTTTGATTATCAGGGTGATAATTTCCTTTATGAGTCCTTCATATACAGGAGTAAATTCTTTCCCAGAAAACCTACACATACCATCCATTGAGGATTTAGGCTTTGAGCCAAGAATCTGAGGGAACCGTACACATTTGTTCCCAAATCGAGTTTCATATTTGATATTCCTCCCAATATTTTTATTATTTTTCTGGAACTCTTTTTATTTCAATGTTATATTCTCAGCTGTTTAGAACATTGTAATACAACACTTCTTATTCTGTCTTCACCATATCTGAAAGGATAGACAATATAGCCTAACTCTCTAATGACCCCAAGAAGTCAGAAGTTTAAAATGCTATCTCACTCCAAAGAAGCTCTAACTCCAGCCTTCTAAGGAGCCCCAAACACCTCATATTTCAGAGCCTGCTCTTTGTTAGAACCTAGGTAAAAGGTCGCATTCCAGAGCCGGCCCTTTGTTAAGAGCTAGGCATAAAGGCTTTGAATAGGTGATCCTGGCCCTGTAAGGTAACTGGAAATGAGCTAATTATCTGCTTACCTTGCTTCTGTAAACTGCTTACGCCATTACCCCCACCCAGGAGTTCATGTAGCTATAGACTTCCAAGAAAATAGGAAACCAATTGGTCCACAGAGTGCAGGCTCCAATAATTTTAAACTGATTGGCCTAAAAACTATGGAGTGGCACAAATCGATTGGCTTGCACTACATGGGCTCTCGATGCTAAGGAATGATTGGTTTATGATTCGTGGGCTTTGTTGTAAATTTATAAAAGCTGTCCCAATTCTGCACTCAGGGTCCCACAGTCCTCTACCCCTGCGTGGTGTATGACTGTGGAATAAAAATCCTCTTGCTTATTGCATTGAGACCATTTCTCAAGAGTGATATGGGTGTCGCATTCCGAGGCATGGGGCGCTGGGGTGCCCTCATTTTTCGGGTCTTACATATCCACTCCGGCAAATAATAGTTTTTCTTTTTTACAAAAAATGTCATTTCCAGATTTAGCATGAATGTAGTATACCAACTAATCTCTGCATTTTTTTTACATCATTTAACTACAGATTATTTTCATACAGATCTGCTATGTGTAGTATTAAAAAACAATCCACGCTATCACCAGCTAGGCACTGGCTGTTGGGCTTGGTCTGTTCTTAGCCCAGTGCAGATCTTGAGACCGCATGTTTTTCCTTTTGCCAAAGCCTGTCCTACCAAGGCTGGCTCTGCCTCTCCAGAGCTCTGGAATCACTCTCTTGACCCCATGGCTGGCGGCTGCCAAACCAGCTCAGCACTCCCAACTTTCCTTGCAACAAGCAGGGGCACACTCTCACACACCCACCCTGGTTACCTTTCCCTGGAGCTCAGTTGAGTCACTGGAGAAGGAAGACAGACACCAGACAATCTTAGTTTAGAATCCACAATTAACACAATTTCTGGGCATAGAACCTAGCATCCCAAATTCACCAACTATTCTATGTTAGAAATCTTCTGGTGTTGGATCCACCATCTGCCACCAAACTAATAGCCCCTGGCTTCTTATATCCTGTTTCCTTGCCCCTGCAGTCCAAAAGGAGCTTCCTTTCTCCTGCATTCCTTCTTCCTCTCCCCAACCTGGAAGCCCCACCTCCTTCTTTCCCAGTGATTGGCTTCTTGTATTTATTATTTTAATCATTCAGGGGAAAATTCCAGTACACAGATCCTTGTGAAATTTACTTTTGTAGTCCAATTCTTCCCGTAGTAAGACTTTTACTTAAAGGAAATACAGTCATGTCCCACATGGGATACACTTCTGAAAGATAGGCCACATGCACATTGGTGCACCTCTATAGTTTTATTAGCAGGAGGCTTTATAGGCATCTTGGGCTCTGTAAATATATGCTGGTGTTCTCAGAGCGTACCCCAGTGGTTCAGCCCAGGACACTGCACATCTACCAGCTTTTCCTATGCTCCATCTCCCCCATCTTCATCCACAACTGCATCCACAGGGTGCAGTTGGACAGCACCATGAGAGACCAAAGGCAATAATATTCCCACAAATACCAATGTTCAAGTCTCCATGAACTTGGAGACTTGTGACATGTGTCAACTCCAAAGCTGACACAACTTTTCTTTATGACATACAAACTGACAGGCATTTGATGTGCATATTGCCCAGCGACATTTAGGGGGGGGGTCCCTGACCCCAACATACTTTAAAGGTTGACATATAAACTAGGCCAGGACAGCCTTCTACCCTGCTGGATGCCTACCCTTTCAAACTACGGCACATAAGCATGAAGCCAGCTAGAGTCACCCTTGCCCAGCCCATGAAGAATAGATTGTTCCCTGTCTTAGCTGAGGTGTGCTTCAGTATATCTGCCTGTACAAAGGCATATTGGGGTGTCATGCCACATGGTAGGAACTTGACATTAGCCAAGGACAAGGGCTTCCGGCGGGAATCTGACGTTAGGGCATAATAGGGAAGTAGGTTACAGCAGGAATTTTTATCCTAGGGTGGAGTGCTAAGAGTGTATTTGACATTGGTCAAGGTGAACTTCTCCCAGCCTACATTGAGCATGGATTACGAGGTGGTTAAGATCTTTGTTCCCCCATTGTCTACGAATTCCTGAATTAAGCAGGTGGCCCACCCAGCTGCCTGAGCAGTAGAGCCAAGGACCACCAGCCAACTTCACCAGAACTCAGCCTGGAGTCTGGGGGGAGGGATTTCCCAAAGTGTTAAAAGACCTGACCTAGATTAAAGTTGGGGCCTGGATAGTTAAAGAATTGTCCTGGCCTCGTTCTTTTCACCCCTTCCCCATCTATCCCTCAGCTTCTGTTTCAGCAACCCAGTTTGTAGTAGCTGCAGGGACCTACAGAATACAACATCTGCCTGACATACTAGAGTGGGTATATCCTCACTCTAAAGACAGATATGTACATTGTAAGCTCCTATCACAAGGATGTTCTACTCCCACAATTGTGTGTACCTACTCTTCATGGCCTTTCAAAGTGGATGATCCTCAGAATTACTGCTTGTGGTGGTTTGAATATGCTTGGCACAGGGAATGGCACTATTTGGAAGTATAGCCTTGTTGAAGGAAGTGTGTCACTATGGGTGTGGGTTTTAAGACCCTCCTCCTAGCCATGTGGGAGTCAACCTTCTCTTAGCAGCCTTCAGATGAAGATATAGAACTCTCAGCTCCTCCTGCACCATGCCTGCCTGGATGCTGCCATGCTCCTGCTTTGATAATGGACTGACCCTCTGAACCTGTAAACCAGCCCTAATTAAATGTTGTTTTTATAAGAGTTCCCTTGGTCATGGTGACTGTTCACAGCAGTAAAACACTAACTAAGACCCTGCTGTATATACTACTCCCAATACTATCAACTGCCGTCATAGATGCTACACAAAGACCATATCATGACATTCAGCTGAAACCAAATCAATACCCTAAAACACATCTTTAGGAGAAATGTATCTACTGTGAAACCTCTATTAATTAGTTAACTTATCTGATAGATGATCAGATATCAAAGAAAGTAGTATAAAAAGCAAGGGCATGTGCTAGCCCAAAGGGAATATAAAATATCTTACCAAAAAATAAATAAAAAGAAAGAAACAAAGAAAGAAAGAAAGAGGAAAGAAAGAAAGACAATTTAATATCTGAAGGAGCATATAAAACTGATTATATGAAGAGTCTGTGAAATGCAAGAGCATGTAAAGAATTGATAAAAACAGCACGGTTCAAGTGAGAAACTCAACAAGGAAACAGAGATCATGTTCAAGAAGTACTAACTTTGGACTGAAGAAGTGACAAATTCAAATGCATGACAGCAGCAAGCCCCCTCACCAACA
Organism: Apodemus sylvaticus; assembly: GCF_947179515.1. Classification (NCBI taxonomy): domain Eukaryota; kingdom Metazoa; phylum Chordata; class Mammalia; order Rodentia; family Muridae; genus Apodemus; species Apodemus sylvaticus. The sequence goes on from NC_067490.1 coordinate 13,256,300, forward strand.
GAGTTGATCAAGCGGAAGAAAGTATCTTAAGGACAGTGCTTCTTAAATGTTCCCTCAAATGGAAATTAAGGTTTTAGAAAATGACAACAAATAAACAAACAAATGAAAAACAGTGGTGTCACAACCCAACACTTGAGAGGCAGAGGCAACTGGGTCCCCGAGGGTTCTAGGCTAACATGGTCTACAGAATGAGTTCTGGGACAGACATGACCACATGGAGAAACCCTGTCTTGAACAAAACCATTAAAAACCAAATCAAACTAGAAAGCATCTAAGGCTAATGAGACTAAAGATATAGAATTATATGAACAAGTTTTCAAATTATGCAAATCCTCAATGGTCGAGACAAGGAAAATGATCTGGGAAATGGAGCAAAATGAAAACTGAACTTTCCTGATTCCTGAGATATTTATATGTAGGATCTGAAGGACTCAAAATGCATTTTTGGCAATTATATGTCCTTTCTTAAATATAATATACTCAATATCCTAGAAAAAAAGAATAAAATAAAATGAATGATATTGTGTAAAGAACTCAATTGGGGTAAGGGCAGATTTATCAGAAGAAACATTACAGGTTAGTCAGAAATGACTGACACATTCAAAATTTTAATCTTCAGAAATGAACAAAAATAGTTTCCAACACGAACAGCAAGGGGGTTTTATCATCAGCGTCAGGTGTGCCAGTACAGGAATACAAGTAATCCCAATGTGTAGAAGTTAGAGGGATGGAGGGAGGAAGGAAGGGAGGGAAGTAGGGAGAGAGAGAGGGAGACAGACAGACAGATACAGACAGAAATAGAACAAGAGACATAGAGAGAACACCATAAAAACACAACGAATACCATGAAATCAATCCCCCCAAAAAAGAAAAAAAAAAAACAAGAAACAAAAAATAAACAAACATAAAAATTAAGAAAAGAATCAAGTTTTATCAACATCATGAAAAAAAAAACAATCAAAACTACAATTCAAAAAAAAATAAAAATAAAAAGGACAGGAAGAGAACAAGGTCATGCAAACATCCAAACAAGCAGCTAAAACTGAGCAAAACGCCAGAGTCAGCGTTTGCATGTCAGCGGTAACACTAAATATAAAGCCATTACATTCTCCAATTACAAGATACACACTGAATTGGTGACTTTAAATAATTCAATCAAAACAAAGCTCACCTAAGGTTTAGAGGTAAGCAACCTACAAGAAACTCAGTAATAAGGACACTGGATCTACAAAATGAAGAAATTTAAAAGGATACTGTCCCAAAGAAGATACAAAAAGAATAGAAATTGCTATTTGTATAGAAGATTAAATAGGCCGAGAGATTAGCAATGTAAAAAGATATAGAAAATTATATTATATATAACTAATTATATGTCATCAATATATATAAATGAATGAATCAGTATATATTGATCAATGAATCTATCCATTTATCTGTCTGTCTATCTGTCTATGTCATCAATGAATCTATTTGGCAAGAACTTCTAACTGTATGTGTACCTCAAGGACCCAACTTTCCAAAGTCAACATTATTAGCTATGGGAGAGCGATGGTTGTTGATGAAAGGATAGCTCATAACTCTGTAGAGTCACTTGAATCACAGGACACTCAGACCAAAACCAGCAGCTTCAAATGAAACATTTGGCCCGAGAGTCACAGACAGACCACATCACTTCACTGACAGTTGGTGGACATACTTTCTTTTCTGGATTACATAGTCAGCTCTCTAGGACTGACCACATTTTCATCCACAATTAAAAAAATAGAAGCCATATCAGATGACATCATCTCTGGCCACAATGGAATGGAATAAGAGATGAATAATGAAAGTCAGGAAATGTCCAAATGCATGAAGGTCGTGGATACACAGAAATACAAAGCATTGCTAGGAACTATAAAGAACAACTGTCTGAAAAATCTACACATAATACACTTCCATGTGCATACAACCAACACAAATGGAAGAAAGACATGCACATCAGGAACAGTTCAACAATAGAAAATAAGGCTGAATCACAAACAAGAATTTTCTCATCAGAGAAATGACCAGAACCAGATGTGTTCATAGTTGACTTTTACCCAACTTAAAAGCCAACACAAAACCTTCCACTGTTTTGTTTTTATTTTATAAAAAACCAAAACCAAAAGGGCATTTATTAATAGTCATTCTGAAGCTGACATTATTTTGATGACACAAGACCACCATAAACACACACACATACAACACACACACACACACACACACACACACACACACACACACACACACACACACACACATTAAGGCACAGGAACTTGATGGACACAGAAGCAAAACTTATCAAAAGATACCCATAAATAAATTCTGTGAGCATACGAAAAAGACAATTTATCAAGATCCAGTGGGATTTATCTCAGGGCTTGAAGTTTAGACTAATAACAAACAAATCAATAAATGTTATACATCTTAGCAATTCAATAAAAAATGGCATGTTCATGTCAATAGATGCAAGAAAATCATCTAATGGAATTTAGCACTTACATGATAAAACTCTAATCAATTTTTATACACATGTAACACACCTGAAATATAGTACACACCGTCTATCAAAAATTCATAGCCAGCATCACACTGAATGAGAGAAAGGTGAAAATGTTTCCTGGACAGTTGGGCAGAACACAGATGTCCATTCTAATCAACATGTTCCACAGAGTCCTAGAAAACAGGATTATGAGGAGAAAGAAGGAGGGACATACATATGGGAAACTGGGAAGTCAAATTATTTCCATTTGCAGAAGAAATGATTCTATATATGGAGTAACGGCTCCACCAAAAAATTATTGTGTGTGACAAATTTGTTGAGAATTGGTTCTAATGCTTTGTCTTAATTCGGCTCCCAAAAAACCTTGCTTCCAGACCTGAGGGTTCCTGCCCTGAGCTGGCTTCAATTGGTAATAAACAATTGTGGTACAACCAATGGCTGGGCAGGGAGACAGAGGCGGGACTTTTAGATTTCATGCAGAAGGGAGGGAGAAAGGAAGGAGTGGTGACTAGCCCTGACTCAGAGGAAGAGGGATCAGATTTTTAAGAGTTGCAGGAGAAAATCATCCAGCAATGTAGATGGAGGGAAGGGGCTGCCTGAAAGGTAACAGGGCAGCAAAGATAAGATACAGATTTAGAAGGTGTTAAGACAGGAATACCTAAGAGGAACTGGTGTGTGTGTGTGTGTGTGTGTGTGTGTGTGTGTGTTTCATTTGTGAATCCAGAGAGCTCTTGCTTGAGTGCAGTTTGTGTGTGTGTAACCTGCTGGGAGCTAAATCTGGTTACCTAATTCACCACTACACAAATTGATGAAAGTTTCAAGACACAAGGTGACTTTTCACACACCAATACTGATATTAGAGAGGGACTGTAGCATTTATAGTGGTTATAGTAATTCTTTGGAATGATTTAACCAAAGCAGACACTTCCTCAGTGATAAAGAATACAAGATCTCTCTCTCTCTCTCTCTCTCTCTCTCCCTCTCTCTCTCTCACACACACACACACACACAGACAGACAGACACACAGAGACATACACATACACACAAGCTCTTTTTGGCTGTTTTAGAAAAAAATGTTTTGGCTAATGTGTTCTTATTACACAGGGTGATTTACATATTCAATTGCAATTTCCATTAAAATATTTATGGTATTATTCACAGAAATAGAAAAGACCATTTTAAATTCCTATGGGAGCCTAATGGACTTCAAAAACCAGAGAAGTCTTCAAAGGGCAACGTCAGAGTTATCACAATACCTTGGTCTTATGATTCATGGCCCTGATGGAGACAGACTGACAGCTTTTCAGAAGGCTAGAACCTGACACTGAGACTCTTGGAACATCATGAAGAACACAGAGGCAAACCCACACATCGCCAGCCAAGAGACTCTCTGTAGTACTGCCAAAAACAGTGCTTCAGGAAGGAGCGACTCTTTAATAAATTATTTGGAAAACCAAGTATCAATACACAGAAGGCTGGAATCTGACGCTAACCCCCGCAGGATCCCAGCATGGTCTAAAGGCCCGGATATAGCACTTGGTACAATAAGGCTACTAGCAGAAAACACCCAGCATGCTTCCCACAAAGTCTGTGCAGGTAATAAATATGGGTGACCCTATTTCAAAAACACAAGTACAAAAGCAAAATCGGCAAATTTGAGTGCTTCAACCTAAGAAATTTTTTATAATCAGAGTCTGTCATGGGTGAGAGGATGTGTTGCAATCCATTCATAAGCCAGAGAAGTAACATGCAGAATGTGGGCAGAAGTCAACCAACCATGAACACTTCTGATTTGATGAAAATTGGGCAAAGGATGCGAATAGACACTTCTCACAACAGCAAACAGAAAATGTCAACTGGTATATGAACAATACATATATATTTTCAAGTAGTTCATAAAGGTTCCTTTTTAGATCTGCATTTTTATTGATGTGTGTATGTGTTTGTATGTGTATGTGTGTGTGTGTATGCGTGTAAAATGCAGAGGCATGAAAAGGGCCTTTGAAATCTCAGAAATGGACTTATAGACAGCTGTGAGCCACCCCATGTGGATGCTGGGTACTTGAGGCGGGGCTTCTGCAAGAGCTGAAGCACTGAGCAGTCTTTAATGAAGCAACAGCTTCAAGCATCCCTAGGAAGGCCTGCTAGAATGAAACCAAGCAATCTCTCTGTCCCGCAGAGATGTCATCACTCTAGTGTTCTTGCCAGAAAACAGTGACTCATGGGCCCCCATTTTGGAGAACATGTATTAAATAACAGTTCTGCCATCTTGAAAAAGAGTGTCAGGGCCATAAAAGCCAAGGATGTTTCATCTGGAGGAACCTAAAGAAATGGCAGTTTTGCCAGCATAGGGACCTGGTCTGTGGATATGTGCAGACAAGGGTTCTGTGTTAGCTTGGGACCTGGACTACAGACTGCATCACTAGGGTTCTATTAGGGGCTCGCAAAAGCTGAAAGTAATAGTCAAAGGGCTATTGGACTGTAGGCATGTGTTAAATTATTTCCTGATTTTAACGGTTGAGTTGTAGCTCTGTAAAAAAAAAAACATTCTTTTCATAAGACTTGCAAGCTGTAGCTTTTGTTGATGATGAGAGACATCATGCTGACAAATTATTCTGAAAAGATTTCTGGAGCAATCTTTTCTGAACCTTTTTATGTTGCTACAAAAGAAAAACTACGATTAGACTATCCCGTGTATATTTACGGCATGGCAAAATGGCGTGTTTATGTTGTGCACGTGTCAACTGTATGCAAATACTCACATACATAGTCACATATGAATGACTGTGAAGGGGGGACACGTGGGAATGAAGAGCTAAGGAAAAGTTGGGTTAGCTAACTGGCGAGAGAAAAGAAGGAAATAACAAAAATCAGAAAAATTTAAAAATCTATTGTATGAAATAAATAATGTGGAAATGATTGGGTTTGTAAGTACATGACATACTTTTAAGTACAGAAGGAAGAAAAAAAAGAGGTAGACAAAGGGTAAGCTATGGGTCACTTTAGTCTGCTGCGCTTGGTCCTAGGGTTTGCATATTTCCATCCTGCCTCCCACAGGAGGCCTCTGGGTCCAAATCACCTGGCAGTCTTCAATCAGGGACAATCAAGTGTAGCAATCAAGTGTGCTGGTGCTTTCTAACCATTTGATTACCCAAATCAAAATAAACTACTTTTATTTTGTAGGAAGGGAGGGACCAGCTCTATTGAGGAGCTGAGTCTATTTTTATTGCAAGATAATTCTGCTTCCTTCTCTGAGGTTTGTTTCCTTAAGCTGTGGCACTTAGAAAACAAAGAAGTCTGCTCCTTCTTGTGAGTGGGTCATGTGTGGGCGTGGATCACGTGTGGGGGGGGCAACAGAAGTAGAGATATTTGGATTTATGATTTTTCAAATTACTGGATTTTTTTGAATCTGTGCCTTAAAACTATATTTGCAATAAGAACAAGAGGCATGCAATTGAATGCAGAGTTATTTGGCTTTATGGTTATTTAAACTACTAGATTTCTTTGAATCTGTACCTTAAACATATATTTGCAATAAGAACCAGAGGCATGTAATGGAATTCTGTATGTTTCTTGAATATATTGAAACCTTCCCATGTAAATAACCTCTGATTTCTTTAAAACTTAAATTTATTTTCTCAGCTGCAATCACAGCCAATAAGAGTGGGAACGCCACAGGCTCCTCTCTAGGTCAATGGGGCTCACGTGAATTTCACGAGAAAGCTGATTCTTGATAGCTGCTTGATGAGTGTTTCTTGGAAACACCGTTTTTTGTTTCTTTCTGTCTATTGAAGTCTTAGGAAATAATGCTATTTATGTACTTAAGCTTTAATCAGCAAGAGCTAGCACTATGGGAAGCTGTAAACAGCCCAAGATGTTCAAGCACACTCTGAATTTTATTTAAAACAGAAAACACAACACGGCAAGATTATTAAAGACTGGACTGAAGAATTCCACAGAAATCTCAGGTGGAAGTGGTTGCCTTTGTAAGTGTTCTACCTTCAATCCAAATTTCAAATTGGTTCTGATTTTTTCAGTTAATTCTTTAAAGAGCTAACTAAATGGACTAAACTATGTTTGATAAAACAAACAAACAAACAAACAAACAAACAAAAAACCCCAAACTAACTAAACAACAAAACTGCTTATGCCACCTAGATTAGACAACGTACATTCTTCTTTGGATTACACAATAGTCTCCGGCATAGAGCAAATGGAATCTCACACTTTCGTTCACATGTATAAGTCAGTCAAAAGTCATTAGTGAAGACCAGAACATGCAAAGATAGAACCAGCAGTGTCCCCCAGAACACTGAGAAGTGTCGTGTCTTCCACCTAGCCAGACAAAACCTGTAAAACAAGGCATTCTACACACAAAATAGGTAAATTCAAAGTGTCTTTTGCCCAAGTACCTAAAAGGTACAGCATCCTCGCTCTGTGCAAGCTCTCCAGGATTGCCTGTAATGTTTTATTAAAGATGAGATTGTGTTGGAACACAGGAACTCCCTCTGGGTCAGCCATGACCATCCCCATCACACAATCTAGAGAGAGTGTCGTCTTGTAGTCATGGCAACAAACAGGACAGAGCCACCTGAGAGCACAAAGAGCACAGACTCATGGGATCTTACTTGAGATTCCAGCCATCACTCTCTCTTGCCCTTGATGTGTATGATCTTGATGGAGGCGCTGGGACATTGTGGACTTCAGTCTATCATCTGCCTCAAGTCACTCCACAGTGTTCAGAACAGCAGCTTCAAGCTACCTCTGGCCCTATGGAGATGCCAATGCTTTATGTGGCTCAAAATCCGCCAAGGGATGATCATGAAATAACCTTGTGTGGGATTATTATTATGGGATTCCCTTTCAGGGAATAATAAGCAATAAGCAAGCCATAAGTATGAGATTTTTTTTCTTAAGTCTGAGAAACACATACAAAGATTGACATGTTTCACAAAAATCTTCTTGTTAAATTCCATCTTCAAAAACAAAATTTTAGGAGATCTGATCTATTAAAAAAAGTGACATGCAGGGTATGGATTCGATTACTTTGCAAGTGGTGGAAATTATGTTTCAAGTGTTTCCAAAAGGCATGCGAGTGGTGGGACATGTCTGTTTTCAAGTGTTTCCAAAAGGCATGCGAGTGGTGGGACATGTCTGTTTCAAGTGTTTCCAAAAGGCATGCGAGTGGTGGGACATGTCTGTTTCAAGTGTTTCCAAAAGGCATGGAATTAGTGTGTGCTATTACAGGATGATTGAATTGTTATAGTATGTTGTTGTTGTTGTTTTTTTTTTTCAAATCCTCCGAAAAGTTTAAAATACTTTTGCTGGGCTGACTTCTAATGTAAATTTAAAAGAATACTTTTAGGACTGGTCTATATCCAGTTGCATATGTAGGGGAGGATGACCTTGTCATGGATTAATGGGAGGAGAGGCCCTTGGTCCTATGAAGGTTGGATGCCCCAATGTAGGGGAATTTGAGGGCGGGGAGGCAAGAGCAGGTGGGTGGGTGGAGGAACACCCTCATAGAAGTAGGGAGAGGGAGGATGAGATAGGGGATTCCTGGTGGGGAGCAACCAGGAAAGGGGATAACATTTGAAATGTAAATAAAGAAAATATGCAATACAAAGAAAAGATTGGCCTATATGTAGAGATACTTCTACATTATTCTGGCTTTGCTCCATATAAAATAAATGTGTGTTTTGCCAATGTTGTTAGGATAGTCATGCTGTTTCTTGACACTAATTCAATGGTCACAGAGAATCTATCTTGCTACTATTAACTCTATGCAATGAGATATCTAAATAATTAAATTGGTATATATTAGTATTTAAAAAGCTATCAATATAATACTTATATCAATCACAAAGAGGTGGTATATTTTGAGTGTCTATGTTCCTTGATCAGAAGTTCAATTCTTTTCCATCATTCATCATTTTAAAAATTGGTCAGAAGAAAATATAGTAAGATAAAACAAGAAACCATCCCATCGAGGTTAGGCAAAGCAACAGAAAGAAAAAAAATAAAACAAGGTAAAGAGAAGGCACAAGAGTAAGAGACCCATTCATTCACACACTCAGGCATCCCTCTGAGAACCTAGACTGGAAGCCATGATCTACACACAGAGAACCTGGTGCAGGCCCATGTGGGTCTTGTGCATGCTGCCTCAATCAGAGATTCAATTTTATGTCTGTAGCAGAAAATGTGCCGGACACCTGTCATATAAGTAACAGGAATTTGTAACAAAGACAAAATAGTGAAAATATAATTGGAAATGGTGTTCCTTTAGGGGCCAGAGTGAAGGCTCGGAGGTTAAGAGCTCTTACTGCTCTTACAGAGGACCTGAGTTCAGTTCCCAGCCCCCACGAGGTGACTCACAAGGATCGGTAACTATAGCTCCAAGGATCTGACACTCTGCTGACTTCTGTTGGCTTCAACATGTACATGGTACACATATGCAAGCTCAGGCACACACACACACACACATGCACACACACGCACTTACATTCAATCAACCAATCATCAATCAATCAAAATTTTAAAAGGATATTTTATTCTCTGTGTGATTTTAAATATATTAACTTATAATGAACATAGAATGACCTCATCTGTAAACATGATTACATCACTTACCTGTCCTTTCTCTAGTCCCTCCCATGTCCCCTCATCTATTCCTTCCCATGCTGCTCCAACTCCCACTCAAATTGGTGGCTTCTTTATTATTATTGTTGTTACACACATACATACAAATACATAAATATATAAATCCTGCTGAATCTATTTGGCGTGGTTTGTGTGCACACCAAATGATTTCAGGCCTGACCATGTTTCATTCAATTATTTGCATTTGACTCCATTATACTTCCTTAGAATCTTGATCTATTTAGCAAAATGTAAAGTGTCTAGCTATTAAATATGAAATTAATATTCTATGTTTGCTGTTAACTACGTAGATAAGAGACAACAGCTGGTAAGGCCACTTGAAGGCTGTGGGACTGCGGAGAAACAGTGAAACCACAAGTTATCTTGGGACCAACAAGTTTGGTTGACTGGAAGTGAGCGCTACAGAGAAAATGAAAGTCCTGGGGTGACTTGGAAGGAGGCCTGAGAATTCGTGAAGACATTATTCAGTGAGTCTGGAAAACACAGGAGGGTCCTTCTTTTCCTTGGAAGGAGGAGAGTTAGTATCAAGTTAGTATTAATTTAATTAAAGTGAATTAATTCTGAGACTGTAACAGCACTATGACAACCATCCCATGACTCTTTTAAAGAACCGAGCAGCATTTCCCTTGTGTGTTGGAAGTATAGCTCACTGAATGGCTTTAGCAGCCATTTCCTTCAGGAATTGAGTCTTCTGAAAGGAAGATTTCCTAGTTTAAGGTCAAGCTGCCTCTTCCTGAATTCTCCTCCCTATTTAATCCTTACAACGTGCAGGTACCACCTCAGCTCTGGCTTCTGTCTGCTAAACAGATGAATCTTGGCATCTCCAACATTCTAATGCTCCTGCATCCTGCTCCTTCCCCCAAAAGAGGAGTTCAAAAAAGGATTTCCTGATCTCCCGAGGATCAGGAAAGATGCTTTGTTGTTAAGAGCAATGGCTGCTCTTCTTACAAGGTTTGATTCTCAGCACCCACATGGTAGCTTATGACCATCTGTAACTCTAGCTCCAGTGACCTGAAAACTGTTCCTAGCCTCCAAGGATGGACTTGATGCATAGAAAAACATGCAAGTAAACACTCATACACATAACATATATATGGGTGTATGTGCATGTGTGTGTAAACTCCACTCTACCCAAGAGAGGAAATTTTCTCTGTGATTCTCAGTTAATTTTTACAAGAAGTAGACAACTGATATTATGAGACATCCCACTATCCTCTATCTCCCCTCTATCCGATCTATCTATCTATCTATCTATCTATCTATCTATCATTTATTTATCTATCTTCTATCAATCATCTATCATCTATCTATCTATCTATCTATCTATCTATCTATCTATCATCTATTTATCTATCTTCTACCAATCATCTATCTATCATCTATCATCTATCATCTATTTATCTATCTTCTATCAATCATCTATCTATCATCTATCTATCTATCTATATACTTATCTATCATCTATTTTATCTATCATCTATCTATGATCTTTATCATCTATCATTTATCTTATCTGTTATCTATCTATCATCTATTAATCTTTATTATTTATCTTTATCTGTCATCTATCTATCTATCATCTGTTTATCTTTATCATTTATCTTCATTTGTCATCTACCATCTATCATCTATCATCATCTAACTTCATTATTTATCATTATCTATTTATCATCCATCTAACATTGACCATCTCTCTTTTATTTTTCTATTATTTTCTTATCATCTGCTCATTTTTAACACAAAGTACAATTTATGCCTGGAATTAGCCAACCAATATTAGGATTTCACATATTTCAGCCGCGTCTTCCACACTCCTGACGTTATTCTTTTGAGATAATGCTAATAATGGGTGAGCCATTCCAAGTCTGAAATTTAGTGATGATGGGGGTACGCTAAGACATTTTCCATCACAGAAACTGAAAATGAAATAGAATCAATGAAGTTCCTCCTTTATATGCACAGGAGAAGCAGGACAGCCTGTCAACTTGGATGAGTAGCAGCCGTCACTTATGGGGAAATGGCATTTTCAATCCTATCTTCAGTTCTCATCAGTAGAGTAAAACACGAATACTCAGAGGAAATACTTGATCATGAAAGAAAAACTATTAAAGAAGAGCATCGAGCACGATGCTGTCAATTTTCTGCACCCAGTGCTGTGTTCATGAATCACAACCTAGTGTGTCATCTTCAGGACAAAAGTACAACCTATCATATAAGAAATATTTATCAAACAAAATGGAAGAAAGAGAAGAGCAGGAGCCTTAAACTTCTAGAACATTTTGAATGCCAAAAAAAAAAAAAAAAAAAAAAAAAAAATCAAGTTAGCACCTCTGCCGGGCCCTGAGCTGCGTAGAGGCGTGCGTAGGACAGCTTGCATTTAATCCAAACTGTTATGGGAAAGGATCAGTGTTGCAGTGAGGTCAAGGCAGCAGGACATTTCTCTTCAAGACTAAAAATAAAACTGCCTTCAGGCATGCAGGTTAAATTGCACAGCATTTTTGAAACTGTTATCAAAGATATTAAATATGGATAAATATCGGTGGAAAACACACCGCAAACCCACACAGCAACTCTGGAGGGAAGAAAGTCCTACCCCAGGTTAACCACGAACCCTGCAAGGAAGAGACACAGATGTCTGCGGCCAGTTTGCTTCTCTGGAATGCCATCCCTACAACAGTCTTCAAATTAGTATTCACAGAAAGAGGAACCCACAGCTTCCCAAACACCTTTAGTGAAAGGGGCATTCTTAAGAGCCGGTGTGGCACTGGAGGCGAGGATTACTGAAGCCCCTAGACTTGAGGCAGGCTCTTGAAGCGGGTCGCTCACCATCCGGGGCCTTCTCCTTTCTTTCCATGCTGGTTGGCATCGAGATGAGAAGAAAAGATAAGGATGGAGAGCTGCGGGCACCAAGGTGCCTCTTACCTGTCCTCTCATCGCAAGACTCTGAAGGAGTAATTTCATGGATGCTTTTCAACTTAGAGGCCGTGAGTTTAAACTGTGTTTCAGCGGATGACGAACAAAAGAGGCTGGCAATCTGAGAGAAGCCCTTGATGGTGAGACCCTTGCTCCTTCGTGACCATTCTGCTTCCGCCATTGTGGCCTTTCTTGTGCTTCTCCCAGCGACACAAAGGGGAATAGAATTGTCATCACAAGTATTTTCCCCCAGCCTTTGTGCCAAAGAAATGTGAGAAATGAGAAAGGCCAACTGGATTCATCTTGAATGCTAGATAGTGCTGTTTCTCCATAAAAAGGTTCTCAGATCTTCCTGAGGTTTACTAACAGGGAAACCAGGCTGCCTTATAAGAAAATGTTATGGCTTATCTTCTACAAGGCATTGTGCAAACGAGAACATAGTCAGAGATTTAATTTTAAACCATGGATGATTTCATGACTGGGATCCTTAAAATTTAAGGTTTAGTGTGATTTTTTTTATTTATGCTTTGATAAACCATTTCTCATGTATGTAAATTCTTCACTATTTTCATTTAAATGAATTAGTATTAGTATTTATTTCCTCCTATATCATTATAATAATGTGGTTAGCTATTTTGTCTAAATGAATAAATGCTGTATTTTCCTTAATTGCCTATTATGATTCTTGATATTTTCTTATGACTAATATTTCTACTTGCTTGTAATTTTGTTGCCCACACATTCTATTAATGATTAAATAATAAAAAAAAACATCATGTCACCTAGAGAAAAGCAGTAAAATAATTATTAAAGGAAAACTGTGGAAGTGAGTGGGAATGCCAACATATTCCTGGCATTTGGCTACCTACAGAATGACCCTGCCATTGTGAGATAGGAGGTCAAAGTGCATAAGGTCTTATGAGCTTTAAGCAAAACATAGCTTTGTCCTGTGTTAGTGCATTCAAGGGGCAAAAGCTGAGGCTTGAGTTTTCCTTAACATGTTACTTTAATAAATGCCTCTTAATGTCACGTCCATGTTCCTGAATACTTATATCAGAAACTACCTTTCCCAAACAGTACCTGGGAACAGAAAGTCTGTCCTATGAATGGTATTGTAGTATCTTATAAAAATTACTAATATCTTTGGGGTCATTAAACTTGTTAGGTATATTATGACATTTTTAACACAACATACAAACATACACATACATACAAACAGAGAGATACACTAACTTAGATAAAACACGCACAGATACATGTTGACACATATACACCTATACATATTAACACATAAACACAGACACATAAGAACACATGAACATGTGCACACACATATACTAGCTCAGACACACACACATAACACACATATAACACACACATAACACACACATACACACACACATGACTAGACTTTGTTCTTACTGAACCTTTTTATACCCTTCACTTACAGCACCTTCTACTTTAATGCCATATATAGACTGAGATGTAACAGTATATATTTATATCTGAGTCTTCCTGTGAGAGAAAAGGTGATATTTTATTTTTCTTCTCTTGAGCTCCCTTCCTTACACCACTCATTCCTACCGTTCTTTCCCTGATATCATTTATATTATTGCTTAAATCAGAGACAATTACGGACAGCATATGCAAAACAAATTGAGTTCATATAATGGTAAGCCTGAGGAGATTTGGTATGCTTGGGTCAGTGCCATGTAAATATTGAAAACCAGGCTATTCTCTTATAAGAACCTCATAGGCCAGGAACCTTGCACTGTGAAAAGAAATAGCATCTCAAAGAACCCTTTTCGTGTCAACAAGTATATCGTCGAAACACAGCCATTTCTCACATATCTCTGGCTACCGGGCGAAGGAAGTTTGCCTCAGACTCTGAGCGCTACCATTTACCGGAGTCTAAGATGGTTCCCGGTTCGGTACCGCACAAGGACAATGCTCAGCTGTATTCTTCAGTTGCAAAGCACAAAATATTCATGCTCATACTTCCTTTCCTTCATCTCTTCCATGATTATTGCAACAAATCCCTGCCAGCCTGTGTTAGGTTTTCAATCATGCGATCTATGGAATAGATCAGCCGTGGGAGCCTCTTCACCCGCCGCTCGCCTCTATCCTTTTCTTCCCGGATGGAAATGTCATTCACTAGAATGTAGACAAGGTGGGCCAGGGTTTCCACGCTGCACTATGTATACACACGAGCCATCACCTGTGGCCTTTTGGCGTATGACACACACACACAGACATACAGATCAATATCCCAGGCACACCTGTAGATTTAATAAAACAGCACCAATCCTCATGGCTTCGCTGACTTCCAAACTGTACATCAGCTGTGGGAAGCGGGGAGGGCTCTGGTTGTTGGGAGGTAGCACCTCGATGTACACGGTGCAGATGGAGTGCCTGCGCAGAGAGAAAAGAAAGGGGTGCTTAATGATCCACACTATTCCGAAAGTTAGGATGCAATTTTTTTTTTTTTTTTTTTTTTTTTGGTTTGCCGGGTTTACAGGACAAGAAAAATTCAGCTTTTATAGGAAGCAGTAAAATCATGAAGGAATAAAACAGTAAAAGTTACCACCAAAATAGAATGCCCTTGTGAAATTAGCTTAGTAAAAGAAAAAAAAATTGCCTCCGGTACCTGTTTCTGCAACTTAGATTAATAGTGTAAGTTAAGAAGCGGAGGCGACAAAGGACAGCTAATAAATTAACTTGCCTCAACTGATGGTCCTATCTTGTCCTTAATAGCAAAGAAAAGCAAACAAGCAAAGAAACAAACAAAATAGTTCTGTAAATACCTGGTAGTAAAACTTGCTTTTCAGGCTCTCTTCCAATTAAACTTGGTAAATTAGTATTGATTAATTCATTAATCATTAATACATATGTGCTTATACGTGCATGCATGCAGGTAAATACACATCCATGTGCATATATACATAGACACACATAGAGGTGCAGACAAACATAACACACACACATATGATATACATACATACATATATGCATATGTAAACATATACACAAAGAGAGAGAGAGAGAAGTCCCACACAGAAACAAGAGGTTGTATTTTGTTAGTTTTGCCTCTTCTATCACGTACTATGAATTTTTGTTGTATGCCAAAATCAAAGTAATCCTAGGGTAAATTTGCGGTAATAAAGCTGGTGATATTTTACATTTTTGAATGTAATATAAAAAGCCCAAATTGCTTTTAGTTAAGCCCATATTGAAGGGGAGTTCTCATGAATGAAATAAAGTTACTTTACTATTGTAAGTTTTTTTTTTTTTTTTTACTATTTCATATCAATTCTTTTAGCATCTTTGCACTCTGGAGTATTTTGACAATGGAAACTGAAGCTGCAGGTTTTTGAGGCTAATAAAAAATATTGTTAAAATTGATAAACGAGAGGCGTGAGTTTACAGAGCTGGTCTATCATAAAATGCATATAGTATTTTATTGGAACATTATGTGTGTTCTAAAATATAGGCTTTATGAATTACTTTTTAAAAGTTGTATTTTTAAATGTAAATGGCTTCAGTGGTAATTGCTATTTAGGGGTTAGGTTTTTCTTAAAGTAGTATAGAATCCTTTTTATAATGCATTCTAATGTATTTATATACTTATAACAATGTATTCTTTATAATGTATTCCATATTTTTTCTAGGATAACTAAACTGTTTTTTTTTTCTCTTTAAAATTTTTCAGTGTAGACCACAAGCTCTGAGACCTGGCTGGCAGCTTGTCTATTTGTAATATGCATGGATGCAGGCTGCTGAGTTCTGTGTAGACAGATCACATAAACTATTAAGCACGTATGTTAAATTGGGAGTCTCTTTAAGAGATTTATAACTTGCATTTATTGTAATACTGTCCCAAAGTAAATTCATTTGACAGTAAAATACATCAGAGTTTCATAGTCAGTCAAAACGTTTGAATTCATTCTGATCTTTGGTTTATATTTTGTAATAGTACTCTCACAAAAATGGATAGTTTTTTTCTTTTATCTTATATTGACATGCATTCAGATGGAGATATAGACACAATAGCAAAATAATTAGCGTTTAAGGATAAAGCAAGATGAGTTAAAGCAGCAATTCTCAACTAGTGGGCCACCCTGGCTGACCCATTGTCTCAAAAAAATATTTACATTAGGACCCATAACAGCAGAAAAATCATAGTTATGAGGTAGTAACCAAAATGATTTGACAGTTGGGGTCACCCCTACATGTGAAAGTGTATTAAAGGGTCGCAGCATTAGGAAGGGGGAGAACCACTCAGTTAATATAATAACAGGTCATTCTTTAGAAGCTTGTCAGTATTCATACAGAACCCAAGTGATGGAAAGGCACTTTTAATGCTAATGCGTCCCATTTCTGTGGCGTGAATGAAGGGAGTTTTATCCTCATCCTGGCCTCATGCCCCTCACACAGCATGCTTGGCAGTAGTCACAGGTGAGTCTCAGAAATCTGATTCGATTTTGACCATGAGTCTGACTCCTTATCCCAGGTCAGCCCGGACCTTTTTCGTCTACGAGGGTCATGAGTTCACTCGATCCTGTCTCAGTGTCCTGCCTGTTGGATTAGAGCTGTAATCCACCATGCCCAGACCTGTCGTCCGGTTTATAGCCAGATGATGCTTAATTAGGCATTTGTTGTCCCTTTCGCTGTTACCTTGGGCTGAGACAGAGGGCAACTCCGGCCCAGTGTGACTGCATCTTTGATTTGCATTTCCCTGTTTCTTTCTCTGGTTCTTTCTGTCATAATCCAAGAGGAGTGGGGGTAGAATGCTAGTCATGCTTCCAACATGACCTTCAGGACTCTCCTCTCAGGGTTTCTTGGGGGAAGATCATGGCTTATCTGTCATCTTTCTCATCTTGGCCCTCTGCAGTGGCATGTTGAATAAGTGCCAGTCTTTTTGAGGGTTACTGCCTTTTAAAAACGAGATCTCCTCTTTATCCCTGATGTCAGCATAGTGTCAGGGTAAGCTTTCCTGCAATTGAATGCCTACAGCATTAACAATAAAATGATGACTTAATGCTGCAATAAACAGCAGTAATTCAGCAGCATAGTTTAAGCACATAGTAAAACAGGGTAGTCACTAGGTAAATAATATTTTATGTGAGTATTTCATATTTACATTTATTGCCATTCCTAAATGCATAAACGCAAGCTTCTTCCTATTCATATTTTATTTTTGTAATAGGGCAAGTATGATGCAAATAACTATCCATTTATAAAACTGAAAATCATGAGGCCTTATTATTCTCGTCTTGTAGAAAAAAAGGTCAAAGTAGTACAAAAGAGGCATTGCATTTCTAAGACAGTCTTAGGACTTAAAAGTCACATTGAATCACCCCGATTTGGATTTGAATAGCTAGGTTTATAATTTTAAATAATTACAAAGATTAAGCAACTGAATTAAAGTTACCAAAATCGTTAAGGACTGCACATGTAGTCAAAAGGTTGCTGAACCTTTTAGATCTCATAAGAACAGATATTTTGTGAAGTAGACTGAAGTTTTTTTTTTTTTCTGTTTGTTTTGTTTTTCATCTGATGGCTGGGAATCTGAAGGGCCCTTGCATTCTTACAAAGGATGCTGCCTTGTACCAAATCCTAGTACCAAGCAAGTCTTGGACTCAGATTTTACAAAATTCCAATATTTAATTACTTATGCTGTAACTGAAACTTTGTCCATCATGAAAGTGTATTCCTTTATTTTAAGGAGCAAATAAAATATGCATGAGGAAGAGCCAGAAAGACAGACCTAATGTATTTTGACCTCGGGAAAGTCATAATTTATAAAAAGATAAAAGAGCCCAACTTTCTAATAGTCTGGATGTCAACTTATATAATGTGCTTATGAGCTACATTATGTGCTATATAACTACTCCTTCCTATGATGAAAGTGACTAGTACTTATTTCGTTTTGTAGAAAGACTTAAAATAGAGACATCACAATGAGGTTTTCCTTTGTCTCCCATGAATAACTTGCTACAAAATCTATTTTTATAGCTTTTTGCTCATGGACTCTGTTGTACTATCTTGGTGGAAAAATGCATATATCTGCAGAAGCAGAGACTTCATATTTCAGTCGAAGACAAAAAGCTCTTATCATAAGGTAGGGGCAGAACTTTCAGATGCAAAACATAATCATATACGCAACACATGAGACTTCACGGACAGAGAGAGCATTGATGTGACTTCACAGAGGAATAAAGAAGAAAACTGTAAATCTTGCACTAGAGAAAGGGGTATGCATGGGACAGAA
Source organism: Apodemus sylvaticus (assembly GCF_947179515.1). Lineage (NCBI taxonomy): Eukaryota > Metazoa > Chordata > Mammalia > Rodentia > Muridae > Apodemus > Apodemus sylvaticus. The sequence continues at coordinate 13,274,666 of NC_067490.1, forward strand.
GGAGCTATTGAAACTGGATGTATCATCATGTAATACCGTCAGGTTAAACTTCATCTTGACAGTGGGATAATCAATACGTTTAAAGCAGACCACTGATAATGACCAAGTTTTCTCATGATGTCCTGCCTTCATCTGTGTCCTCTTTGACCTTGTCCCCCCTCCTCTCTTGAGATTCCCTACCACATGTGTGCATGTGTGTATAGCTACTGCAAGACTCGCATCCCATCAAGCCTCTCTTTCCTTTCCCTTTATTTCCTGTGTTTTCCCCATACACAAGAGGTTTTAGGAATCCAGTATGGTTTTATTAGAATGAATGATTATTTTTAATGTAATTTTATTACCAAGTACAATATATATATTCACAATGGAAAATTTCTATTGGAGTTATGGGTTAAGTACTAACTTGGATTCATGACAATAGGATAGAAGGTGATGCCATATTGTGTCCATCATTTTTATGGTCATTTAATGAGGAGCGGTTGGGATCAGAGACTGTTTTCAAACTGGGAGTAGTAATACTTCATTCCAGGATTAAACAATATTTACTCAATTCAGATGAACAAAATAAACATATTAATGAACATGTACCACTAGACTGAATTTTAGGACTTTAATCTTAGGACATTTTTAACTCCTTAACTCCTGTCGATCTGTTTGCTCTTATTAAAACCCCAAACAAACAAACAAAAAACAAGAATCCAATGAAGGACTCGTAGTGCGGTCACTCTGAACTTATGGACTGAAACACTAGGCTGAAACAACATAAACCTAAAGATTTTTTTATTGGCTCTAAGGTTCAATAGCACTCAAATTCACAAACTCAAGAGGTTGAACTAGAAAAAAAACAAGGTGGGGGACCTCCCCAGTCGTGATTGTTGCTGCCAAGGTTTTCACTGCTTTTACACCATGACACGAATTCTCCTTTCTTACTGGTGGTGTTGATCCACAGCTATTTGTACTTTTATGCTGGGAACTTTCAAATACCATCTTCCTTTCCAAGGAGATACTGAATGAAAGTAAAGCCTCCCAACTCCTCAGCTCATTAACCAAGTCAATCTGATGCAGAACTTCTCTGCAGAAAACAGTGCTTATCATTAGTCAGCAGCAAACATTACATTACCCCCTCAGGCAGAAAGGGAGTATGTGGCTTTTGTTCTCTGACAGCCACAAGGCATGTCTGAAGAATGCTTTGGTGATAGAGTGGTGAGCAGGCTGCCTTTCACATTGTGTCTGATGACATTATAAGGCAACTCTGTAGCATCCAATTCCTTGTTTTTTTAATAAAAACAAGACAGATACCACTGAGAGGCCAGACACTCCCTTCTAAGGCTATCACCATTTGAAGAATGCCATTTTACTTGAGTAAAAACCTAATACTGACCTAGCCTGCTCAGGCAGAGTTGAGGGATCTGCACACGGGCAATGATCCATCTGAGAAGTCTCTGCTATGAATCATTAAGTGTAGTAGTAGTAATGCCAATCTGAGGTCTACTCTCTGAACATTTCAGACACTCATGGTAGACTGTGGTCTCAAAGTATTAAAAGGAAAATTTGGAATAAAGAATCACTAAGCTTTAAGTCAAGTATTGTTCTGGTCATCACAATAAGGTCTGCTTCTCGCCTCTCTGTCCTCCCTTGACCATCTACTATCCATTCTTCCTGAATCCCTGATAGCCACACAGTGCTTCCTCTCATTAATCTAACAGCCTTCTGTCTGATCGGTCTCTGTTTTTAGTAACCCTCATTTTATCTAATAAAGACCACAAAGTATAAGTGGGTGATGCTGGGAATGTTGTACTACTGTATTGCTATTAGAATTAGATTTCATCATTAACATTACTGCTCTTCTTTTATAATGTATAGTATATATAATGTGAGCACAGTAAGAAAACACCACATACATACATACACACACACATATATATATATATACATACATACATAAACACAACACACATACACACACACACATATATATACATATATATATATATATATATATATATATATATATATACATATTAATAATCCCTTTTTGAGTGATGCCCTGGTTTCTCATGGGAGATCTTTAGCCTATTCCTCACAAAGAGGTAGCTAATGCCACAATCCATGGCTGATTTTAAACCTCTTTTGTCATGGTAACTATAGTATTTGACACATATAAATCAGGCCAGATCTATTGATTATAACAATGTGTTTCAATTAAGAAATGCACATTATAAAACAAACTGAAGAATATCAAAGCCTCTTTTGATTTATATAAAAGCTTAGCTGAAAATAACAAAAGTTGACTTTTTTATAATAGCCTCGCAGTAATGATAGTGTATAAATATAGTAATTTTTCTCTAGAACTATAGGGTCTGGTAGAGTCACCTTCTCTCAGCAGGTGGGGCATTGTCCGAGGCCTGCACTGTGAGCGCATACGTCTGTCCCACGATCAGCTCCACTCCGGGTGCAATGCTCACCAGACCCGTGGTCCTGTTGATCACGAAGTCTCCCTTGCCCCCCACCAGTATTTCGTAGGAGATCTCCCCATTAGAGCCTTCATCAGCGTCTACCGCCGTCAGCTGGAATTGGAAAGGCACAACACAAATCTTGTTAGGATTTCACTGTTGTGCTGCTGGCTCTCCCCACCCCCAAACACAAGGAGCTGATTTCAAAGCCCAGGCTACTGTGCAGTACAACTGGTATGCAAATGAGTCTACAGCTTCTGTGTTCTATGTGGCCCCGTGTCACCACAGGAACCAATATTGTCATTTTGTGCCTTTGCGACTGTGTTCAGAACAGATTTAATATTGAAGACTGTCTTTATTCTAATTTAATAAAATGGGGGGAGCTTAACATAAAATCTAATATTTCTACTAATTTAGGAATCAGTTTTCCATCTTACCTCTCATTCTTTACACATAAACACATACCACTGTAGTCTGAAACCAGGGCCAAATGAAAGGTCAAAGTTGGCTTTATTTCTGTGCTCCTGTTACCTTGTTCCCTCCTCATCTGCAGTATCCTCCTGCCTCATAGCCTTCCCGGACCCAAGCAAGATTGGCTGAAAAAGCTCACGCTACAAAAAGCATTTTCTTTTAAGAAAAGAGAGTTGTTTTTGGAGCCACTGAGTTGACAGGAGAGAAGTGCCTGTAGACCCGATGTGCACACCTCCCAGATCACCTGCAGGCGACGGGCACTGACTGATAGAGGGGAATGGCATTGTTCATTTCCATAAAGTGATATTAAAGCGACAGTAGTTTATTGTGTAAAACAAGGTTTTCCCACTTCTTGATAGATACACGCTTACACAGACAGGAAAGAGTGATCCTGTAAGGAGACGTTACTAACAACTGTTTCATAAGCTCTCACACAATCCTATTTCTGTGCCAAAGTAGTGCAGGAAGGGAATAAGAGCCTGGCCTCACTATATCCAGAAAGGAAAGCAAAACCTGTCTTTAGGATAAGGAGAGCACACCCCTTTAACCAGTCATCCCATTCATCGCTTCCTTGGCCATTTTTCCTTATGTTTTGCTAATATCTATTGCTCTGAAGTTCCAGATCAGAGTCCTTTGGGGGCTTAGGTGGTATTGTTTGAGAAAATGTGAATCTTGCCGATTGAACTTGAAATTTGAGATGCAGGACTCAGGGAGGCACGGTTAACAAATGGAAATTTAATATTGCCAGGAACTGCCAATCAAATCTTCATGTACCCATCCATGACTGAGGAGACATGTGGCACATGTTCTGGTTCTGATTCTATTTTATAACATTCTGGGTGTAGTGTGTGTGTGTGTGTGTGTGTGTGTGTGGTGTATGCACATGTGAGTGTGCAAGTGAGGGTATGTATGTAAGTTAGAGGAAAATTTTCAGGAATTGTTTTTCTCTTTCTTTCACAAGGATTCTAGGGTGGAATTCAGGCTGTCAGGCTTGACAGGAAGCACCTTTACTTGATCCATCCATCTTGCCGTCCCTCTAATTACATTTTTAATTATTCCCTGCACTTGGAGTGGTGGTGGGCACAGAAATAGCAGCAATAAAAATAGACAAGACAAAAGGAAACTTAGAGACTGGCATTAAGGATGCTACATCCAAAGGGTTGGTATTTCAGGTAGGCGGATGTGGCTGCCGCCAGAAAAGATATTTCCTGAAATAATTTGGGGACTTATGTAGGCACGACAGACATAGACCTTAAGGCAAAGGAGAAGGGAGCTATTTTTAGAAACAGTGAAATGGATAATGTGTATTTGGGGGGGAAATGGTCCTGTCATACCAAGTCATGATCTTTAGTATGAAGATAAAAGGAAGGGACTGATGGGGACAGAAGAGGAGATAGCAGTTTTGATTATAGTAAATCACTTAAGCAAAATGTCTTAGGAAATCTTAATTAAAACTCAGCTCAGCATGGATTCAATATTAACATTTTTCTTGGGAGTTAAATTGGCTAAAGAGATTTAGTGATAAATGGCAGTGCATCCATTTAAGAAGAAGAGTCCGGGAGTGAGCTTTGGGGACACAGGTATTAGGGATGGTTTTATTTAACATTTTTATAAATGAGTTTTGAAAGGAGTCAGTGACAGATGATAATTAAATTGAACTAGGCACCCATATGGGAGGTGCTATAAATACCAGACAGGGCTACAGAAACACAAGTGGTAAGAATATACCTAAGTCTACCGTCAGCTTAGCACAGAGGAGATAACCTATTCTGCGAATGCTGCAGACCCCTCAGAAACTATCAGCTTGTGGAAGGCTTAAGAACTGAATGAAAGTAAGGAGTACTGTAAAAAGTAGAATACTTTACCTAAATTGCCAAATCTGATAGACTGGATGTGATAAGTATGTATCATAGGTTATAATTTCCACAATTGTTAGAATTGTGTTCAATTTATATCTGAGGAAAAAAAAAAGAGCCTTTTGTTTGTTTGTTTTTGTTTTTGTTTTGTTTCTTTTTTGATACAGGGTTTCTCTGTGTAGTTCAGATTGTCCTGGAACTCACTCTAGACCAGGCTGGCCTCGAAATCAGAAATCTGCCTGCCTCTGCCTCCCAAGTGCTGGGATTAAAGGCGTGTGCCACCGCTGCCCAACAAAGAGCCTTTTTAATTGGGCAAAAGGGGGAAATGTAATAGGTTGACCTAATGCTGCTTGTATACTAATGCTAATTTAGGTACCCACAAACTGTCTTAAAGATGAGATAGTCTGCACATAAGACACTGAGGGACCCCACCCCTAGTTAATTTTGATTGGTAAACAAAGATGCCAGCAGCCAATAGCTGAGGAGAAGAGACATAGGCGGGGTTTAAATTTCCTAGGCTTCAGACCACAAGGAGAAAGGAAGAAGCCAGTAGCCATAAAAGAGGAGAAAACACAGGAGAGGGAGAAGAACCACAACGAGATAGAGATAGCTGAGCTACAGAAATGTCGCCAGGTGGGCTGGCCAGTTAGAGCTAAGAGCAGCCCAGACAGAACCTAGAAATTAGTAAGTAGCAACTTGGAGTTATCAGTAGGAAAGTAGATTCTAACAGCATGGAGGGTAGCAGTGGCCCAGCTATTGTGCTGCCTAAGGCGTATTTATAAATATAAGGCTCATTTGTATTTCATCTGGGAGCATAAACGGTATAAGGCAGGAAGGAACCCCATGCCAGGAATTAAAAAAAAAAATTTTTTTACAACAATGAGTATGTACTTAAAAGACTTACACACTTTTTTTTTAAATATTTTTATTTTCTATATTCTTTGTTTACATTCCAAATGATTTCCCCTTTCCCGGATCCCCCCTCCCCATATGTCCCATAAACCTTCTTCTCTCCATCCCTTCTCCAATCACCTCCCTCCTTTTTCTCTGTCCTTATATTCCCTTCCCATGCTAGATCAATCCTTTCCAGGATCAGGACCCTCTCCATACTTCTTCATGGGAGTCCTTTGTTATGCAATTTGTGCCTTGGGTATTCAGGGCTTCTGGGCTAATTAATATCCACTTATCAGAGATTGCATTCCATGTGTATTCTTTTGTGATTGGGTTACCTCACTTAGGATGATATTTTCCAGATCAAACCATTTGCCTAAAAATTTTGTGAATTCATTGTTTCTAATTGCTGAGTAGTATTCCATTGTGTAAATATACCACATTTTCTGTATCCATTCCTCCTTTGAGGTGCATCTGGGTTCTTTCCAGCTTCTGGCTATTATAAATAAGGCTGCTGTGAACATAATGGAGCATGTGTCTTTATTGCGTGCCGGGGAATCCTTTGGGTATATGCCCAGGAGAGGTATAGCAGGGTCCTCTGGAAGTCTCATGTCCAGTTTTCTGAGGAACCTCCAGACTGATTTCCACAGTGGTTGTACCATCTTACAGCCCCACCAGGAGTGGAGGAGTGTTCCTCTTTCTCCGCATCCTCGCCAACACCTGCTGTCTCCTGAGTTTTTGACCTTAGCCATTCTGACTGGTATAAGGTGAAATCTCAGGGTTGTTTTGATCTGCATTTCCCTAATGACTAATGATGTTGAGCACTTCTTAAGGTGCTCTCGACCATCCGAATTTCTTCAGGTGAAAATTCTTTGTTAAGATCTGTACCCCATTTTTTAATAGGTTTATTTGGTTCCCTGGGGTCTAACTTCTTGAGTTCTTTGTATATATTGGATATTAGCCCTCTATCAGATGCGGGGTTGGCGAATATCCTTTCCCAATTTGATGGTTGCTGTTTTGTCCTTTTAACAGTATCCTTTGCCTTACAGAAACTTTGTAATTTTATGAGGTCCTATTTGTCGATTCTTGATCTTAGAGCGTAAGCTATTGGTGATCTGTTCAGGAACTTTTCCCCTGTGCCCATGTCCTCAAGGGTCTTCCCCAGTTTCTTTTCTATTAGTTTCAGTGTGTCTGGTTTTACATGGAGGTCCTTGATCCACTTGGAGTGAAGTTTAGTACATGGAGATAAGAATGGATCAATTCGCATTCTTCTGCATGCTGACCTCCAATTGATCCAGCACCATTTGTTGAAAAGGCTATCTTTTTTCCACTGGATGTTTTTGGCTCCTTTGTCAAAGATCAAGTGACCATAGGTGTGTGGATTCATTTCTGGATCTTCAATTCTATTCCATTGGTCCACTTGTCTGTCACTGTGCCAATACCATGCCATTTTTAACACTATTGCTCTGTAGTATTGCTTGAAGTCAGGGATACTGATTCCCCCAGAATTTCTTTTGTTGTTGAGAATAGTTTTAGCTATCCTGGGTTTCTTGTTATTCCAGATGAATTTGAGAATTGCTTTTTCTAACTCTGTGAAGAACTGAGTTGGGATTTTGATGGGGATTGCATTGAATCTGTAGATCGCTTTTGGCAAGATGGCCATTTTAACTATATTAATTCTGCCAATCCACGAGCATGGCAGATTTTTCCATTTTCTGAGGTCTTCTTCGATTTCCTTCTTCAGAGACCTGAAGTTCTTGTCATATAGATCTTCCACTTGTTTGGTTAGAGTCACACCAAGATACTTTATATTGTTTGTGGCTATTTTGAAGGGTGTCGTTTCCCTAACTTCTTTCTCAGCCTGCTTATCCTTTGAGTATAGGAAGGCAACTGATTTGCTTGAGTTGATTTTATAACCAGCCACTTTGCTGAAGTTGTTTATCAGCTGTAGGAGTTCTCTGGTGGAGGTTTTTGGGTCACTTAAGTAGACTATCATGTCATCTGCAAATAGTGATAATTTGACTTCTTCCTTTCCAATTTGTATCCCCTTGACCTCCTTATGTTGTCTAATTGCTCTAGCTAGAACTTCAGGTACTATATTGAAAAGATATGGAGAGAGAGGACAGCCTTGTCTAGTCCCTGATTTGAGTGGGATTGCTTCAAGTTTCTCTCCATTTAGTTTGATGTTGGCTACCGGTTTGCTGTATATTGCTTTAATGATGTTTAGGTATGGGCCTTGAATTCCTGTTCTTTCCAATACTTTTAGCATGAAAGGATGCTGGATTTTGTCAAATGCTTTTTCTGCATCTAATGAAATGATCATATGGTTTTTTTCGTTGAGTTTGTTTATGTAGTGGATAGCATTGATGGATACTTTTAAACAATTTTCATCTTCTCAGTTCCTTCACTTTGAGTTGTGAGATGCATAGTTAAGAATCAACATCATTTTTGCCCATCAGCAAATAATTTTGAGAAATTATCAGCTGTCCAGGATTAAATTAGGCTGTGATACCACCTCTGAGTTCCCAATTAACACTAACACTTTTCTATGTACAACTGAAAACTCAACACATTTCTTTTAAGTTCTCAGTGAAGGTTTGCTGTAGATGGCTCAGTTTCAGCCTGCATGGTGGGGTTGGCGAGAACTATAGAGGATACCCTGATAGCTAAACTGCTCAATGCCATTACAATTAATGACTTGTGTCTACAGTCCTCCTAAAGTGAGGGTGTATGAAGCACGTTTCTATTATGGGATGGGGAGAACTTCCTCACAAGCTAAAAGCAGATGGGGAAAGGGCTGACTACAGGAAGAAGGCAGTGCAATATCTATGATGAAATGAAAATTACACATTTTTTAATGCATCAATAACTTTAACTTAGTATTTTAATAGCTAAGTAATGGACACTGAAGTATTTATTCTGTTTCCATACTTTATTACAGGTCGTATCATGAAGTTTAACCATACCTTCCCACAATTCCATCCTGGTATTTTGAAAATATATGTATTCCATAGGTCCCCAGCCTGATTTGACTACTGATGCTACTATGCCTTGGACATCCTGGGTTAGTTTCAATGAGAGACCCTGTTTATATTTTTTGTTTGCTTTGTTTGTTTGGTTTTTGGGTTTTGCTATTTTTTGTTGAGTAGTTTATCACTTCCCAATCCCTGTGTGTGTGTGTGTGTGTGATATCAACACTCAGCTACTATAAGCCATTGTAGTAAGGCTGAGCCTTGGAGTCATGGACATTCATGGACATTGCTGCTGGTCCTGTCTGCTCTGAGCTGAGGTAAACTTCCACCCAGATAAAGCAGGCTCAGGAAATAAAGTATCATGGGTACTAATGACCGCATATACAATTATGCCTAAGGCTGAGTTTGATACTGAAATTTCATGAAACACCAGTTAGCTCTACCTTAAAAAAAAAAAAGCTAATTGAATCTGAAAGTATGTCACGTTATGAATAATAATCCTAAATTTTATATGAAAAGAGTTTTATAGCTGGCTGTAAGGCACATTAACATGATGAATAATTCAGTAATATGGAACTTCTTGTTTTGTGTTGGGCACGCCCCTCTCTTCCTATAATGAGTTTGGCACCCTAGCTCCCTCACCTTCAGGCAGTAGCCCCTAGCACCTTTGGGGCCCTCCCTTCATTGTACTCACCTCATACTCTGATAGGAGGCCAGAAAAGCAAATCTGGCGTGACCTGGCTAGGGTATAGGATCAGTAAAACAAAACCGTGTCCTCCACCGAACCTTATCTTATCCCTATGCATAATTTGATGTCCATATGATTAAAATTATACGCATCATGAGAAAGAACATGGGCAATAGACAAATAGCTTAATATGTCCATCAAGACAGAGAATCATCCAAACTCTGCCCCTGGTGTCAGGTTTCTCCTCCTGAATCCATGAAGAGGAAACCCCAAACAACAGTGATGGGTCTGAGCATCTTCACCACTTTGCTACTTTCTTTCTTGCATTATATGCTTGTCCTTACTAATGTTTGGCTTTAGATAATGTTTCTTTTCTACTTTTTCAAATATATGTGGGCTTTTGTTTCAATCTCTTGAATAAGAGGCCACAAACTTAGAAACATCCAACTGCGACTCAACACTTTGTAACCGTTATGTTCTTGGCTTGTGCCACAACCTTTGTGTAGAACAACTGTCTTCTTATATGTTGGTATGTGGTAAATGTGATCACAAAGTTATCTGGCCATCATCTGTGCCTAAGTACTAAATTCCACCTCCCCGCCCTCAATTTCCCTATGCTAGGGCATCTATTGTGCCTTCATAGGACCAAGGGCCTCTCCTCCATTGATGTCTGACAAGGCAATCCATTGCTGCATATGCAGCTGGAGTCATGTGTACTCCTTGGTTGATGGCTTAGTCCCTGAGAGCTTTTGTGGGGGGGGGTCCTGGTTGGTTGATATTGTTGTTCTTCCTATGAGTAGCAAACCCCTTCAGCTCAGTCAGTCCTTTCTCTAACTCCGCCAATGGGGAAATACTTTCCTTTTTATAATGTCTGCCAATATTCTCTTTGCTATCCAAGTAGACTATTTGAACCACCTATACGGAAAATAATAGAGCCATGTGGTTAAATTTTGGTAGTATTTAGAACAATATCTGTGCACTAATGCTTTGCTATGGCTCTGTCTATGATGAAGATAAATTTACAAAATACATTGCAGAAGGATCACATCCTAAAACATACAAACTTGGGTTTCATAATGCTGATAAATACTTCATGATTACATGGAAGGGAGTTAGAAAAGTATACTACACAAGGCCGCATTGATGATGCTGACAACCGAGTTAGAAATTGATCGAGAGACATCATAGGAAGCAAACATTCAGTTTCAGAGTGAGTGACAAATACTACAAAGCTGTAAGATAACGAATGCAGTAGCAGCTATTCAAAATCTGAAATACAAAAGTTCACAGGGTTCTGTGCTCGAGGAATTTGCTGTCCGATGAGATATCACAAAAAGAAGCAAATAAATCCACGCGGACACTCATTTACTAACTAAATTTTAAAAGAAACACAACACAATACACCGCTAACAGGTGATAGTGTTGATACCAAGTTGCTTAGGCATGGATTATGCTCCGGACAGTTATCTGAAAGCTGAGGGTACGGCAAGAGGGAATGGGTAAAGGACAAGAGTTAAGCACCATTGTGCTCTGTGTGCGGATGGCAAATGACATGCGCAATACACCGAAGCGCTGCCTAGGTGAAGGTGATTCTGGGAGATTACGTCGGAGCTAGGTAGGCCAGTGATGATGGAGCCAGACACTTGTCGCCCAGAGCATTGCCGCAGGTGAGCGATGCAGGTGTGACTACCCACACTGCCAGACTGATATTGATTGCTTGTACATATTCCATATTGCCACCCTTGCCATAGAGAATGCTCCTTCTGCATCATGTGCTTGCTGGGACGGGCTCATGCTTGCTTTTGCCCTGTGTTCTATGCTCATGTGTACTATTGTGTCTGCAAGATGGCCAATATTCAAATGGAGCGTTTCTAAAGACTTATCTATGTCGAGGAGCAACAGGTGGCAGCACTGAACACTTTCAGGGAGCCCTGGCACAGAATTGAAAATTCAAGCTCCCAATAAAACTACAGACAGTGCTGCCAGCATGCTGACGAAGGACTCCCTGGACTACAGTACACCTTTGAAAACCTCTCTGCCAGAGCTCACAGGGGACGGGGTTGATTCATGTGACATGCACAATGCACAGAGGACTCTCAACTGACATACGTAATAGGTAGATGCCTCACGTGACAGGTGTAATGGGCAGAGGAGCCTCCAACCTGTTTCCTCCAGTGTAGTTTGTTTTTGGTAAGGGTTGGGAAGGCTGGAGATACTGACAAGCTTTTTGTTAGAAAGTATGCGTGCAAGAGGCAAATGATAGAAGGGAACCGTTTTAATGCTTATTTTTAAATTTTATATTTAATGTCTATGTGAATGTGAACGTGCGTGTGTGTGCGTATGCGTGTGTGTGTGTGTGTGTGTGTGTGTGTGCGCACACGTGTGTGTGTGTGTGTGTGTGTGTGTGTGTGTGTGTGTGTGTACGTGCATGTGCCCGCGCAGTGGCATGCTTGTAGAGGTCAGAGGACAACCATTAGGATTTGGTTTGCTTCTTCCACAGTGTGTTCCCATAAAATGATCTTGGGTTCACTGATTGATAGCAGATGCCATTACTGGCTGAATCTTTTCATTGACACATTTTCATTGGATATTAAATAATATTTCAATTTATTTTCTTCTTAGTGTCTTTGTGTGTATGTGTTTGTGTGTGTGTAGTGTGTGTACTACATGCATGCATGGTGTCTTGAAGGCCAGAAGAGGCTAACGGATACCCTGGAATTAACTTGTAAGCTGTCACGTAGGTGCTGGGAACTGGATCTGGGCCTTCTGTAAGAACAGTAAGTGCTCTTAAGTGCTGAGGCATCTGTCTAGTCCCCAATGGACTTACTTTTGATGACAAAATTATGGACAAATCCCCTTGTACACTCTAAAATATAAAATAAAGACTTTGCATGCCTGATTTAGGGAACAGAACAGATGTGGAGATGGAAAGTTTGGATCAAATTAGGAACAGTAAGTGTCTTAGTCAGGGTTTGTATTCCTGCACAAACATCATGACCAAGAAGCAAGTTGGGGAGGAAAGGGTTTATTCAGCTTCCACTTCCACATTGCTGTTCATCACCAAAGGAAGTCAGGACTGGAACTCAAGCAGGGCAGGAAGTGGGAGCTGATGCAGAGGCCATGGAGGGATGTTTCTTACTGGCTTGCTTCCCCTGGCTTGCTCAGCTTGCTTTCTTACAGAACCCAAGACTACCAGACCAGGGATGGCACCACCCACAATGGGCCCTCTCATCCTTGATCACCAACTGAGAAAATGCCCCACAGCTGGATCTCAGGGAGGCACTTCCCCAACTGAAGCTCCTTTCTCTGTGATAACTGCAGCTTGTATCAAGTTGACACACAAAACCAGCCAGTACAATAAGCAAACAACAAAGAATAAAGACTTATTTTCTGTCTACCTTTGCATTCTATATTATAGTTGTCTGATATATATATATATATATATATATATATATATATATATATATTCACTGAGGAGGCTTCTTCCGCTTTCCTTACAATTTCAGATCCTCTCTGCATGTCCTTTATTTGAATCTCAACAGGAGACAAATTCGAATCACACAAAAGAACACAGGTAGACAAAGAGATTGGACTGTGCTTCAGCCTGCTTCCAGCCAGGTCATGCTGAGACCCTCATTTTCTGTTCTGCATTTTAATAAAAAAGATTGTTCTGTGTTCCCCATTGTTTTCTTGGTTTGGTCTGTTTCTGAGAAAACAAGAAAATAGTTCTTCGGGGATAATATCATAGGTCACAGGATTGTCTTTATGTGGAAGCACTTGCAATGTTCCAATTTTCTCAGACAGTATCTTCTTTGTTTATTTTAATTAAACAGAGCAAGTTATTGTATGCCAACATTCCATTGTTGTATAGTTTCGTTAGGAATGTGTTACTGCCTAATATAGAGTTTGAGTCATAAAATTAATACACTAGATTGTAGTTGTCTCAAAACAGAATTGTTCTTCCCAATTCTATTTAACATATACGTAAGCCATGAAAATATCCATTCTGATTGTCAGTAAAAAGTTTCTTTTCCTCATTGAAACGGGAGTACAGCAGTATTCTGTATCTTTTCCCTCTCCAGTACATTTTGTCTTCAAAATTCTGTTCCTTCTTTTCTATCTGGCCTGATTGTTACCACCCATCTCAAATGATTCTTTTATAGGAAAAAGAAGCCTGTTGGAGACAGGACTTTGGGCAATGGTAATTTGAGATATCGCATGAACCCTCTTTCCAAAGGATGAGTGAAAACCCCACCTGACCCAAAGTAAAGCAGAACTGTGAAAAACAAAGTTAAAGTCTATAAATAAGAATTGATCACTAAACTGTGTAGACACCAAGAGGTATAGAAGCTAAAGAGAAGAGAGAAGCCAGGCCAAGCAGATGAAAAGATATATATATATATATATATATATATATATATATATATATATATATATTTCAGGCATGTATGTGTATGTGTATATGCATATGTATATGTATATGCATGTATGTATATGCTTAAAATGGTCAAAATTAAAACTTTAGAGTGACTAAAACATACAATTTAAACATATAAAAAGGGACAATTCAGAAATTAAGAAAAACTAATCTATGCCACATGTTAGAATGGCATGGAACTCTTTACTCAGAATTCTTGGGACTATAGTGGAGACTTCCATGAATGGAAAGAGAAGGCCAACTCAGCTCAACACAGCTCAGCACAGCTCAGCTCAGTTCAACTCCAGGGCTATCTAGAAGGAATTTAGAGTTGAAGAGCACAGGAAAAAGGGAAAAGGCTGTAAATTCATTAACAAGAGACACATGCAAGGTAGGGAATTCTTGATCAGGTGACAGGTTGGGAGTGGGACAGAATGGAAACACTCCATTGGATGAGTTTTGTGCTGGGACGTGCTCACTGGTGCAGACAATTTCATACCACACCAAGCTTCTTCCTCAGTCACAAATGGCTAGTCCAACGGTACTGATCCTCTGCCTCTCTGGATAATAAAACGTTTTACATGCAAGATGGTGTCTGGTTAGCCCAACCAAGAAATACTTTAAAAGTAACCTTATGGAAAAGCCGAGAAAATCACATGGTATATGAAATAATTGAAGACTGTTGGGCTAAGTATCTAACCCATATCTTCCTCTGCTCTTCATTGTAATAAAGGATCCTCTTTTCTTTATGTAGCTAGCAAAACCCAACTTGAGTAGATGCTGATCTCCAGGAAAGAAATGTGAACTGGTACGTAACTAAGTCTCGTAAGATAGGTAATTATTAACTGAGACAGATTTACCAGGAGAAGAATGTATACTGGCCTTAGGAAACAAACACACGGAGGGGTTCTGTCAATACTGATATAGACTATAATGAATAGAAGACAGAAAAATATTTTCAGTGAAAAGTATTAGAATACTAAGGGAAAGTTGATTGAACATGGTAGAGTGTCTACTGCAGGACATTCCAGCTGTTTTCCAGCTGAAATGCATTATGGGCTGCCCTGATTTTGCTGACTACTCTTATGCTCCAGATATCTCAGACTTAATTTTATGATGATAAAAATGATAAGAAGTACCTTAAATAGCACATTCTGTGCTCATACATCTTAGAAGAACTAAAGAGTGAACCCTAGAGGTCCTATTGCTGTAAAATATAATATTTCCAGTGTTGAGTTCTTTCTTGAAGCTCTGTAAGCTTGGCGTTGGGTCTGACACACCAGGATTCTCACCAAGTTGGAGTCTCTGGACCCAACATCATTTCTGTTGACCAAACAAACTGAGTCTCTGATGCTTAAAACTATAGCGGACTATTGACTGCGTCTCAACCATTTAGTCAAACAATTGAAGATGATGGGTCTCTCAGAGTATGTGTTTAGCAATATATAACTCTCAGTTATCATGAGTTATACATGATCTATCATGTATTAGATCTATTGTGAGTTAGATGGCTAAGCATCGGTAGCATGTGACATTTATTTCTTAGGAGCTGTTAGGGAAGAGAATAGCAAGGAATGAGAAGACATTACATTGTGGGGGTGTTTTAAGTGTGTGCTTCATTATCTCTGGCAATTTCAAAATCATGTATTAGAGTTTCACTGATTCACAAAGTCAGATTCTGAGATGGGAGACAGGGACCCGAAGTGCTCTGATGCTATCTAATTCTCTAGCATTCAGCTTCCACTTTCATTATATTAAATAAGGAGTTGTCAAAGGGGTGCCTTTCCTCAATCCCCCTCATAAGCATCCACAGCTTGCCTATACCAGGATCTCTTCCTATTTTTTTTAAGGAAACCTCAGATTTGCAAAGCCAATTCTAAACCTCTTTTCTATCCAGGATAGTTCCATCCCAACCAATTAACAGAATAACTGACATGCACACTGCAGTCTGAACTTGTACCAGGTGTTGCACTCTGACAGGTGCAGATTCAAAAGCTATAATCAGAATGACTTTTGTTCCAAAAGCAGGTACCCTGGGAAAGGATAGATCTCCTACAGAAATGTTGTCACACAGGAACCAAATATGTGAAACCATAGAAAAGCCTTTCACATTAACATGGCAACATCTTTTTTTTTTTTTTTTGATATTGTAAAAAGAAAGCAAATGTTTCACACTTCTACTGTTTTTCACCCTCTCTCCAAGTAGAACCGGTGACCGGATGCATCACACAATTGAGACACAAGAGCCCATAACACGGGTCTCTCGAAAGCACCTATTTGCAGCCACCTTTCTGAATGCTAAGTACCCTGAGAGTCATAAAGTTCTGATCACCCAGGAAGATCGCCTGTCTACCTGATTGGTAACAGGTGACACACAGGTAGAGGACTTAAAGATTGGTTTTCGAGTTTGACATTTGATGGTAGCCTAATGAGATGCGGTTCCATGTGATTATAGCAGTGTGGATGACGGAAGTTTGGGTCATACAGGTCAGAGATAGAGGCAGACAGAGAGCAGATGGATCACTATAGCTGTGTAGACACCTGCATTGAAGGAAACATCCAGATAATTTTGTCAGTGAGGTGAATGGACAAAGAGATATGGATATAAGATTAGCTTATAGAGTGTTTGCCTTGCATGCCCAATGTGCTGGGTTACCTTTCGCACAGTATAAAATCAACATGGTGGCACCTGCCTAGAGTCCCAGCATTTGCTGTATGGACCTAGGAGGATCAGGAATTCAATGGCCCAGTCTGCTATTCAGTGAGTTCATGGTCTGCCTAGGCCAAAGACCAAAAGAATTATATCTGGGTTTAATGTTTATATTCCAGTCTAGATATAGAATGCTAAAGAGTTACTTCAAGATAATAGTCCCCAAAGTTTGCCTCTTTGTTCATTCATCCAAGAATCATTCTGGTTCATTCACAACAATCAAGAAGACAGATACATATACCCATAGGGGTAGTTTATAACTGAAAGCATTGAGATGGTTCTGATTTCCCTCATCATGAACAGCCCATCCACTTCTTGTAGGTGAGCATAGCTACTACCTAATACAAAGATATTGACTGTACTCAACAGTGGACCCAGGTTCCTACAACAGGGTGAAATATAGGAACACTGACATTATAATAACAGAACTTGTTACAAGGACTCACATTTTTGGGAAGGTGCTTGTTGTCACCTTCTATTTCTAAGACCATCATTCACTCAACATCATGTAAGCCACAATCCATCTGGCTGATCCTTCACAGGTCAGGGGTATCAGTGATAAGAGGGGTACAGAAATGAGTCAGAAATAACCCCGCACGGCATTCACAGATTGTAGTTCTGAATCTCTTTGCTTTGTTTTCAACATTTGTCTCCCTAGGAAATCAATTTCATTTTTATCTCGAGTCTCTTGCTGGATAGGCTTACATAGGCCTTTCAGTGCACACCAGGAGTAACATAAGAAATACTAATTATGAACTTTAAATTCCTGGCTTTTAAATAATTAAAAAAAACTTGAAGTCATACAGACACAAACAAGTCTGTCTTTGTAATCTCCACGGTTCAGGGAAATACACACAATATAAATCTTTAAATGCAAAGCAAGATCTGTTTTAGAAACAGATACATAAGGGAAATTAACTTTTGTAGACCTCAAATGCCGGAAATAAGCTTTTGATCCCTGAGGGCAAACATTTTTGAGCAACACTTCACCATATAATTACTATCGTTTTCTTAGTTAAACTCTCCTGGTCCCTGCTGGCTGGTTTTCTGTATAAACTTACTTTTATTTCTAATTACATCATTATAGAGATGAGAATCAGGTCTAATTAAATAAAAACATGAAAATAATTGTCAATCCCTTATCTGCTACCTTTGCAAGATGCCTTTTTAAAAGAAAAATGTGCCCTGTCTATGGATTAAATAGACATAAAGGACATGTACGCATCCTCATCTTGCATTTCCATTCCTAGATGCTGGTTTCCATCAGTATATATATATATATATATATATATATATATATATATATATATATATATATATATTTAGTCTCAAATACATATATTCAACATCTACTCTGTTAATCAACTACCACACACAGGTACTATGGGTGTGCAAGTGGACTGATTACAGCTCTCCTCTCACAATAAATGAGCCAGAATTAATCCCTCAGTAGAAGTGCCACATAAGTCCCTGAAGAACAGGAAGACTTTCTGTTATGATCACTCACAGAGCAGAGAACCTGCAGAAAGGTTCTCACACCCTATTGCATTATTTCTTTTCATAAGACCCCTTGAATCCCCAGTTTGCATAGAAGAAGGAATATGTGGCTTCCTGTTCATTCTGAATTGTGTAAGTAGGTAAAGACAGTTCATCAGGGCATGCATTCCGTGCACAGGAAGTCTTCCTGGCACATGCTAGCATGGCAACAGCAAATACAGAGAAAGAGGTAATGACCTCTGAAGGTTTGAGTCTGCGGCAAGGAAAGAGGAAAACAAAGATGTTTCAGGTGTTTATAAGCAGTCTGACCATTAAACAGAAGGTAATATATACAGAGAATGTGAGTACATGCGTGCATGTGTGTTGTGTGCATGTATGTACATGGGCAGGAATGTGTGTGCATGCATGTAAATGTGATAATGCACAGATATGTGTGTACATGAACATTTGTATTTGTATGTACATATATACACATGTGTGTATGTGTGTACCAATATGTACAGGTGTGTGAATGAATGTTCACTGGTGTGTATGTATATGTGTATGTTTATGCACAGGCATGTGCATATGAGTGTGAACATTCACAGATGTGTATGCTTGTGTGATTGTGTGTGTGTGTGTGTGCATGTGCAGGCATTTGAGTCTGAACACACACAGGTATATGCAGATGTATGTACATGCATAGGTGTGTGAGTATACATGCACAGGTGTATGCATAAGTATGTGAGTGAACATGTCAGCATGCATGTGCTCATGCATGCACTTGTCTTTGAAGTTCATGTGTATACACATATGTGAGTGCCTGTATGCATGCATGTTTGTATACGCATACATGCCTCTGTATGTTCTTGCACACTTACAGAGACATTTGATATCCTGTTAGAAACATTTTCTTTACCATGTCACACTGTTGGCCACAAAGTGCTCTGCTTCTGAGATGCAAGAATGGGAGAGCCTTAAATCTTAGGAGCAAACTACTGACCTCTGAACTGAAGAATGCTGGCTTAGAAAGAAAACACAAAAGAGCACAGAGAAGATAGCAAAGCACAAGAACCATGCATAGAAGGGAAGAGATCAGGAGGAAGAGATAATTCAAAGAAATAAAAATGGGAAGCTGGGGGATAGAGGCCAGAGATGGAGTTCAATGGGGAGCCAAGGATACTGCCATAGGGGAGGCATTTGGCTAGTTTTCAAAACATACTGACCTGTACACCTCCCGACAAGCTACGCACCAACATTTAACACCTACTTATTTTGCTACTGTTCAGTGCATAGGAATAATGTGCAGGACTCTGTTGCCAGATGTTGTAATGAGTATACAGGACCATGACCTCCCTGTCCCCAAAGTGACTTAATCTGATAGGTCTAACCCTCAGGGTTGGAGAAGGTCTAAGTCAGTGGTCTCTTTACGGCTGCCTTTGAGAGCCTGATGAATGACTGTACATTGCTAATTACCAGTGTTTTGCCCTCTGAGATGCTTGCCTAGAAACTCTGAAGTGAACCGAGCTCCCCAGGAAAAAATGTTGATGAGATGACTTGGAAAATACTAGAATTAACTGTACTTCCAATTCTTAAAAATCCTGATAGATTGATATCATCAAGTCCTTATCATTTCTATCCAAAATAGTCAGAATGCTAAAGAAGTTTTCAGTGGCTTGTGACTATTTAAATGTAAACATAGAAAATGCAGAAAATAAATGAAGGACAAAATTTGGTCTGTTTTACAAGGCTTCAAAAGAACCATTTACCCTCTAATGTAAAATTTCTCTGATATAAAGATTTGATTTTATTGAGGTATGCAATATCTAATAGGTAAATCTACCAATTAGTTAATGCAACATTTTTTGTATATGTCAACAAAGGACACTTATCCCATTTCCACAAGTAGTAGCTGCTTCAAACTCCCTATATATAGTGTATGTTCACTGTTAGTACATGTGTACATCTGTGCAGGCTGGCAGATTTCTTGGTGTGGTTCAGCCCTTCCACTGTGGTCTCTGGGTATCAAACACAGGTCGTGTGGCTTTTACCCACTAAGCAAACCTATCGGCCCAAGATATTTATTTGCATTTGAAACACTAACATCAGTTTGGAAGCTTTTAAGGCTGTGGCAAGTGTGTGTCTGAAGTCCATTTTTATTTTCTGGGGAGAGCAGAACAGGAGGATACCTTGGAAATGCATGCCCCAAGTGCATCTCACATCCAGTGGTCTTACCTGAATGACACTGTCCCCAGGACTCATGTCTGTGTAAACATAGACATCATAGGAGATTTCAGGGAAGGTTGGTGTGTTATCATTTGCATCCATCACTCGGATATTGACCACAACTGGTTCACTTTCCTGCACGCCATCAAACGCTGTTATCTGTGGAGAAACAGAATGCAGTGGAGAGGATGTGTAAATGCAAGAGCAAGGAAGCCACTCTGACAAGCTAATGCATGTTTGACGTGATTTAAAAGTACACTAAGCTATATTGTCGATCAAACAAAAACCAGGGAGATGTGGATGACAAATATCAGAAATGTTTTGATGTGCTAAGGAAGCGATTACTGAGGACTCCACATGTAATTACAATAACTTTGAAATAATGAGCTACGAGAAGGTTTTAGAGGCTTATGGTGGACCAGTGACATGGCTGCCACTTAGAAGTTATCTGCATTTCGGTTCTTGTTGTTGCTGTTTCTGAGACAGGATTCTTATAGTTCTAACCGGCCTCCAACTCGTTTATAGAGAATGACTCTGATAGATGATGGCTCCGAGTCTGATCTTTTCACACTCCTACTTCCACCATGTAAGTACTGGGATTACAGGTATGCATCACATTTGATTGATGAAGTGATAGGGACTGAGCCTAAGACCTCAAACATGCTGGGGAGGTACTGCATCAACAGAGCTATATCCCCAGTCCCAGTGACTACCCAGTCCCTCATGTATAACTGAAGAATTTTTCTTCATGATTATAGAATTTGCATATAAGACACTTTTTTTCCAAATCAACATTCTTAGATTGGTTAAGAAACTGAAGGCCCTAGATATGCAATTTAAGATTTATCCTATTAATGTATAAAATGGTGACATAAGTGATTCATCAACATCCATTGAAAATTAAGAAGTACTTGGCAGGTGTGAGTACTGCAGCCATCTGTAGACCATCTTGCTTGAATAACTTCTACAGTCTACTATATAAGTTGTAATTGTCATAGGCAGCATTATAGAAGCTACACTTGCCTGCTATGTGGGCTCTTTGGGAATTGGGATGCAATTGAACTTGGTTCTATCTCTATGATGGTAAGGGTTATGTGTAAATGTTCGGTGTGTTTATATTCTCCCATGATATATATAGTGACTTTCCTTCCTCCTCCAGTGAGTCAAAACTAAGGTCTTTGTCTCAATATTATCGACAACATGCTGGTGGCGACACTCTCTAGGGTTCCTGGGTACACTGTGGGATGTCCAACAACACTCATTGTTTCTACCAGTCTATGTCAGCAGCACCTCTGCACATCACCAGGTGCTCTCTGAAGGGAAGATCATTGCTAGATGATAACCATCTGCCTCCCACAGCAGTGAGATTGAAAATTCATCCATACCTTGAAAGTTAAAAATAATGTTTCATTCCATGGACTTCACTTTATATCATTCACTCCTATAGGGTAAAGATTTGGGGAAGAAGATTTTTCTCCATGGAGTAAATATTAATATAGTTTATAAATATAAATTAATATAAAATTTATAAAGAGTAAAAGAGAAAAATGAATATATGATATTTTCTCTTCTTCCTGACATGGCATGTTTTGACCCTCAAATCATTGACCTTGACCAATTTAATGTCATATTCAGCTATGTTGTAAGTCACTAATATACACATATATTAACTATTTTACCAGAAAGGTATAGGTTTGCTGTTCCTCTCTGTCCACAGGTTGAAGCAGGGTGAGGTAGCGGGTGATCCCGGTGGGTGTCACAGTGAAGACTGAGGTGTAATCATTCAGGAAAAGGTGGAGCTCTGGATCTTTTGTCTTTGAAAGAAAAAAAATTACATCATTTAAAAAGGATCAACATACAATGAATTTTTAGTCTATTGTCTGAAACTTACATTTTGAAATTTATTATAAAATTCTTGCCGCTATGTGAAAGATCCTTAAAGGAAGAGATATTCAAGTAGCGTTTACATGCAAACAACCAAAGCCATATGTGTTAGCACAATTAAGGTGTAAATGGAAGACGAAAGACTGGAAAACAGCTAATTGAATGTACTTCTTCTGGTCATTTAATATCAAATTTTCTATTCTTTATTGGATCCAAGATGTAAGAAATAATAAGAGGAAAGGAAAGTTGGAGCCTAGAATCTCAGCTGTAAAATCTTACAGTCACTCCATTTGTAGTAATAAACTGAACATGTGTACAGAACTGTGTTCCTCTCACTTTTAATGTGGAACAGGAATAAAGGTGGTGATGAATTATTCATTATCCATAAATATTAGGCCTGCTTTTTTTTTTCCTGGTCTCATTTTAATACTGTAAAGTTCTTCAAAGAAAAACATAATATTCTAATTAAAACATTTCAGATGATTTGCTAGAAAATATATGTAAACTTAACACTCATTCCTGTCAAAGAGCCCAGGGAAAATTGGCACTATAGGGGACAATTATTTTTTTCCTTTAGGAAAATTCAGAACTAAGATAAGTAACATAGCATTGAGAAACCTTCAGGGTTTTGCTTGTTCCCCTCTCTATGGTAAGACACTATTCACCCTATTCACCACTGTTTGGAGAAGGGACTGCAGGGAGGTAAGGAACTTGTTTTGCTGCTCAGCACAGTGAACGGGTGGCAGCAGGGGAGAATCAAAGGGAACCTGAGAATCCACTGCTCTGCCCACCTATTGAAAATGGGCGATACAGGAAACCAAGTATGTTTACAGAATGTCACTCCCTTTAAAACACTGTCAGTATGATGTGAAATGTGTCTTGAGAATACTTTTTTATGTCCTTTATTAAATATTAATCACAGAGCCCGGGGCAGGGGATTGTCAAGTGTGTTAACTTGGGAAAAGGTAAGACCTTGCGTTTTAAGTTTTAAATGTAGAAAGAGAAAATGACTACTATCTAAAAGTGGGGACACTTTGAATAGCAGCATGCTTTATTCAGCAGACTTCTCCTGCCATGTAGTGATTTATGTGAATTTTTAATATCTTTGAAATTAACGCTATTCATTTGATACTGTACTACTGTGAGTGTTCAGGCTTATTGGTATTCACTTCTGTGCCCATGTTTTGGGGTTCAGGTTGTTTTTCTTTTTCTCTTTCTTTTTCTCTTTGTGTCTTTGTTTGTTTCTTTCCTTTCTTTGTTTCTTTGTTTCCTTCCTTCCTTCCTTCCTTCCTTCCTTCCTTCCTTCCTTTTTTCCTTCCTTCTTTCTTTCTTCTTTCTTTTTTTTTTAAAAGACTTATTTATTTATTTTGTATATGAGCACACTGTAGCTGTCTTCGGACATACCCTAGAAGTGGGCATCAGATCCCATTACAGATGATTGTGAGCCACCATGTGGTTGCTGGGATTAGAAATCAGGACCTCTGGGAGAACAGTCATGAACCATCTCTCCAGCCTCCTCAGGTTGGTTTTCTATTTTCAGTTCAGAACAATAAAGGGGGAATACTATGGAGATTGACTTTCTCTGCCCATTGATTTTTAAATAATCAAATCTATTAAACCATGAAAGCCAAGACCCTGTACTCTGATGTCTCCACAGCGGTCTTCTAGCTGACTACGTTTTAGTATTTTTGAACCCAGTTATTGCCATGCCTAGAGTGTAGGTTACATCAATTGAAGAACTATATTAATTTTTTAAAAATGAAATGATTTATGAAGAACTTTGATCCACATTCTTGCGAGTTCCTTTCTCAAACAGCCCTATCAATTTTGGTGAAGTTTGGTGATTAGTTTAAAGGTAACAGTGGGTTTGATTTCACAAATGAATGAATGCCTGTAATTTTTCTGTGCTTATGTTTTTAATTGTATTGAACTACAATACTTTGAAATTAACACTATTTCCTGTTCTCTAGGTGTGTTACCAATATTGCTACCTGACATGTTTTACTCTTGGCTGAAGGCTCCCTATGGTGCAGGTATGTGGGCTTTGACACAATGTTCGTTTAACAGTTATGCAATTTTTCCTTTTATCTTTCATTAGTCTCTTCTCTCTTTGTACCTACACTTTCCTTCAATTCACTCTCTTCCATTAACAGTAGATTTGGAAGGTAAGATAGTCATGTGTCAGCACAATGATAATATGATATTTCCAGGAGTATTAACTTGTCACCCTTGGTATGGTAATGTGGCTTTAGTAAAATATAATTCATTCCAAAAGGTAGTATTTCCTTTAGCAAATTGTAGAAGGATGCAATGATTTTCCTTGTCAGATGCTACTCATTTGAAATCAGCCCACATCTCTCATGTACAGTAACATGAGATTCCAATCATCTCTGTGTATCAGTGTCTTGAGTATTTTACTAGAAACTGACCCTAGATGAACAAAATATCTCCTAAAACTGCCTATTACTGCCTTACATGGACCTATAATGTCACAGGGCACACTTCAGTTCCCGCTGCCTCTTTCTCAGTTACTCTCTTACTAAAATAATTTCCTTAATATTTATGTTTATTTACAACAGGAATCTTTTATGTCTCTATAAAAGGTGTGTAAAGACTATTGCTAAATACATTTAGAAACAAATAGGACAGATTTGAAAACAGTGAGTAAATTGTCGCTTAGGCATTAACGTTTTAGGTTGATTTTAAGGTGAATGCCTAATTATAAAATAAGTTTTGTTTTTGATATATTGAATTAAAAACATCAGGTGATTTCAGTGACAGATTTTGGTATATGTGTGTCAACAGAAACAGCACTAGTGCTTTAGGAATTTTATAGCTACAAGCTTCATCTTTCTTGACCAGCAACATTTGAAATATGCCAAGAAATAATTTCTACCTTGAATCAAATACCTCCTTTCTCTTAAAATTCAGATCTTCCATCGACAGTCTGCACTGTGATGTCACAGTTTTGATTTTATAAGTATAATTGCATTTTCCTATAGTTGCAGAGTCAAGTTTAGAGAATATTTGTGTGTTTGCCACTCCTCAGATCACTTAAGAGTCTAGATGCTTACTTCACAAAGCAAGATGTGAGGACATATTTTCGCACATAACCAGGAGATTTTATGTATAGACATATGATACCCTGACCTTATTTTCCCAGAAGGCTAGTAGAGGTCATATATCAGTCATGTCTCTAAAATGAACTTCAGTTTGTTAAATATAGAGAATTTATTAATGAATAATATTTTCTTCCATCACACAATATACAATTTATTTTACCCTAAAAATATCCTTGCAGTATGCACCAAAAATGATTTACTAGTGTATTACTTTGTAAACTGTTTGGTATAGGGTAAAATAAACTCTAATTCTCTCATAAAACAGGAAAAATCAATACAAAAACAAATTTATATACAAAAGTGGTAAATAAGTATTTGAATGTAAAATAAAATGTCAAACCTTCATTGTATAGACCTATGTTCACATAGTGGTTCATAAGATTGGAAAACAGACATCTAAATGCATCAAAATATTATCACAGGTTTGCAAAATGATATGCATGTTTGCATATGTGCACATAAGACATATCTATATATGTGCCCATATACATGTATGCATATTCGTGTGCATATATGCACATGACAAAGAATGATGGTAAATGAAAAAATCTAATCTAAACTGTCAGTTTTAATTAATGAGATGTAGAGTCCTAAAGTATCTAGATCAATACTACTCCAACTCAAATTTAGAACCTTTTAGCATAAAAGTGCCATGATGAATTTCAAATGCCTGTTTGAGACTAGGAAGTCACTAATATTTAAATAACATTTAACAGATTATTTGTTGACTAAATTATCACTTATATTATTAGTAAGTGATAATAAAGTTTTATTGGGAAAGAGAAAGATCTAGAAATGATCCACAGCAACTGGCAACCACAAAACTGTCAACCCGGTACCTACAGGAACTCCACCAGGTGGCACCTGTATGCAAATTAAACATGAAATTAACATGGTAAACGTAAAGGTCAACATGCCCAACAAATGCATGTAAATACGCAATAGTAAGAAACACGAAGTACATTTAAACTAGCAATATTGTCCATGATATATTCAGTAACTTTTTTTAGAACATTGACATATCTATGATTGAATTGTAAGTATCTAATTATAAGTACAAGATAACTTATATGGATTAAATATCACAAAACATCAATGCTCATATATTGAATTGTTGGCCATTCACTATCCTCAAGCCAATGAATGATATCTATTGATTCTCACCACACTGAGAAATTCAATGCCCAGCTTGTCTGGGCTCTGCCCCTTGAAGCAGGGTGGTCTCAGTTTGCTTGCTGTAAACCTTGTGCACTTCATGATGCTCTTACAGAAAGAACCATTTCAAAACTATACTGGCAGGAGTACTGTTAAATCATATAAGTAAGCATTTCATATATGTCTACACACTGATCTATGAAAAGTACAGACTGACACAAAGACATTCTACTTAGTAATTTTTCAGTCTTACAGTGATGCTCAAGATATGTTTCAACTTCAGGTCCATACTATGAAGGACACTATAACTCAGCATGCTTGGATCTTAGTTTCTAAAATCTTGCCTCACTTTTTCTTGGTAGGAGGAAGAATCCAAATTTACCATCTGTAGGAAGAGATGCAGTTGGCTGGACCATTGGCTTGTACCTTTAGCCTTGACTATTTCTGAAATGGCCCAAAGGAGTCTACTCCTGCATTGAGGTCTGGCTTCTCTTGCTTGATGACAATCTCATATTGGTAGCATCTGCTTGAGGTCACTCATTTCTGTAGGCCTTATTAGACCCTGGCCCTGTGCTGGCTCTTCTCATTCATTCTAGCCCCTCTCAGAGCAATATCTTACTGGGTAGTAAAGACTTTGATGGTAATTTCAAATAGCGCGCGCACTCACACACACACACACACACACACACATACACACACACTATAGAAACTATATATATTTAGTATAGATATTTAAAAACTGCTAGAAAAACTAATATCTTATTGAAAAAGATGCTTGGACTTCAGGAACAAAAATGGAGAAGAGCCTGAGGGAAAAGAGGTCCAGTGACAAGTCCAAATTGGGATCCAGCTCAGGGGGAGGCTCCAAGGCCTGACACTGTTTCTGATGCTGCAGTGTGCTTACAGATGGGAGCTGCCCTCCGAGAAGCCAAATAAGCAGCCGAAAGAGTCAGATGCAGATGCTTATACCCAACCAATGGAAGCCAGGGACTCCTGTGGTTGAATTAGGGAAAAGCTGGAAGAATCTGAGGAGGAGGGCGACCCCATAGGAAGACCAGCAGTCTCAACTAGTCTGGACCCTTGAGATCTCTAAGACTCTGAGCCACCAACCAGGCAGCACACACCAGCTGACTTGAGCCCCCCCCCCCCAACATGTATATTGCAAAGGACCGCCTGGTCTGGACTCAGTGAGAGAAGATGCAGCTAACCCTGGAGAGACTTGAGGCCCCAGGGAATGAGTGGGAAGGTCTGGGGAGGTCTGGGGAGGTCTGGGGAGGTCTCGGGAGGTGGGGATGGGGGAGTGGGGACATCCTCATGAAGACAGAGAGGTGGTGCAGTGAGTCAGAGGGCAGACCAGGAGGGGGATAATGACCGGACTGTAAAAGAAAGATTAAAGAATAAAAAATAAAGAAAGAAGATATTTAGAAGAAAATGATTCAGATAGACAAATACCTATCTTCAAACATATTAATGTATGTTTTATGATTTATTTTTTGTTCTGACAGACGCAGGTAAGTTCCCAGCAGGGCTGCCTTGTCTTGCCTCTGTAGGAGTCAATGCAACTAACCCTGCAGAGACTTGATGTGTTAGGGTACACGGATACCCAGGGTAGGCTGCGACCCTCTTAGAGGAAAAGAGGAGGGTAGATGGGGGGGTGGCTCTGTGAGGGAGGCCTGGGAGGGGGCCACTGTTAGGATGTAAATAAATAAATA
This sequence comes from Apodemus sylvaticus, assembly GCF_947179515.1. Classification (NCBI taxonomy): domain Eukaryota; kingdom Metazoa; phylum Chordata; class Mammalia; order Rodentia; family Muridae; genus Apodemus; species Apodemus sylvaticus. The sequence continues at coordinate 13,302,699 of NC_067490.1, forward strand.
AATAAATAAGTAAGTAAATGAATGAATGAATAAAGCAAAGAATGACCAAAACTCCAGACAACTATCATAAAGGCAAGGATAAAGACAAAGAGCAGGAGAAAAAAACTTAGGAGGGAGAGGTGTTTGGAAGGAGGTGGGTCACAGGAGTTGTCAGTCTCCAAGGAACCTGGGTGTGTTTCTTGTGACCTCAGTGACAAACCTTTGGTGCAATGAAAAAAAATTAAGGACATTCTAGAGCAGTGCTGTCCATTTAGGAAAAAAAAAGGGGGGGACGTTTATATTTGTCAACTAAGTTTTCAAAATTAGAGCCAGGTGTTGTGGGACAGGCTTGTCATCGAGAGCTTGGGAGGTAGAAATGGAAGGATGGATTAGGGAATCATGGGAGCTCTGGGGCCTCACGCCTCCTCAGGACTATGCTGTGCTCCCCAGTTCCACTGGTAGCATGCTATCCTTCTTAGTATTATATTAGACTTTTGGCCACCCAGGTGTCACATTCATTTCTGCTATAAAATACGATGTCCTTGCTCTGCCACTCCCTCCATAAGTTCTCAAATGACTCGGGGTTGACTGGCATAGATTTTCTGTCCAGTCTTCATATCAAATCTCTGAGGCCAATGGCATAAATCACTCTCATTTTGCCTAGCTGGACTGATTTCCACTCATAACAACAGTCAATACTAGAAGACCAGAAGTCAGCAGTATGTGACCTGAAGGAACAGAAACCTCACCAGCCACTAGCTGAAGAAGTATATCTGGGTCTATGATCTCCAAGGTGTCTACTTTAGTAACATGCCGCTACAATGGAACAAAGTCCCAACATGCCACAGGGGGCTGCTTTCAGAAATAGTTTTTTAAAAATGATTAATTACTGATTTTTGTTTTTACCTTTTTTTGTTGTTTTTATTCATTTGTGTCTGTATGCATGTGTATGTCCTACATGTGTGTGTATGTGTGGCATGTGTGAGTGGTGTGTGTACATGAAGTGTGTATGTGAGTGATGCATATGTGTAGTATGGAAATACACTTGCTTCTGTGTATGTGGAGTATACATGAGCACATATATGTGTATAGGTATGCACTCAAACATACAGGATAGAGGTCAAACTCTGGTTCTTCTGCTATACAATATATATATATAGTATATATATATGTATGTATATGTATATATATTTAATTTTCTATATTCTTTGTTTACATTCCAAATCATTTTCCCTTTTCCAGTTCCCCCCTCCCCATATGTTCCATAAGCCTTCTTCTCTCCACCCATTTTCCAATCACCTCCGTCCTTTTCTCTGTCCTGGTACTCCCCTACAATGCTAGATCAAGCCTTTCCAGGATCAGGACCCTCTCCTTACTTCTTCATGGGAGTCTTCTGCTATACCTTAAAGCTGGTCTGGAGCTCTTTCTGGCTAGACTTTCTTTATGTGGGTACCCAGAATCTGATCTGAGGTCTTCCCAGTCACCAGGAAGCATCTCCTTCTTTAGTCCTGCTTACACAATTTTATATTCACTTTGTGATGTCATTATCTTTTTCCCCTATCGCATATGAAAACAGTTTTCAATTTATATTAACATAAAAGATCACCAAGTGAACAATTCATTGGCTTTCATGGGCTGAACAGCTACTCTGAAGAACAGCTATTAAACTAAACACTCTTTAAAAGAATACCTCTGACATGGAATTAAAGTATAGCACTAATATTCACTACGCCAACTTTGGTTTTCCTTTGCTTTGTACTTTGTGTAGGTATTACTTTGTACTAAGGATAAAGACAGAGGATAATATCACCAAGCGACTGCCAAGAGAGTCATGGGACTTACGTCTTCTATGTCTTTGTCCAACGCTACAATTCTCAGAGGAGTGGTTAAGTTTAGGCTCTCAGAAATGGTGGCTCCCACTGGGGCGGATTCCAGGATGTATCCTTGATAGCTGGGCATTGTGAAGTATGGACTCTGATTGTTTTCGTCCAGTATTTCGATGTGTAGACTAGCAAAGGCAGGCAGCGGGTGGCCATTGTCCTGCTCAGCCTGAAAATGAAAGAAAAATTAGCTGTGGTATCTTCTGGAGTGACCTTTACCTGGACTTTACCTGGCATAGGCATGGCCTTTCTTTACCCTTAGGTTCTTACAGAGAGACAAACTGCTCTAACAAGTGTTGGAAAATATAAAACAAGAAACAGAAGTGGAGAGCCTTTATCGCTTCATCTCCCTTTTTTCAAACCTAGGGTTCATTTCAGAAAAATAACTACAGTAACTGATAGCAATGCTATGTGCAGTAAAGAGATATGTATATTGATACACGATTATAAATACCGAGGCTAATACAATTGCGTTGATGATAATTTGAGGATACAGAGAGAAGAAATATGTCACCCAAATAGGAACCTATACATCTTTTTTTTTTTTGTCCTTTCAATGCCTTCTTATTCCAAACTGGAGAGCAACTGCCTGCTGTGCTGTGAATATGTGTATACCCAAGGTCATATATGAAAATCCTAACCTAAAAGTAATAATGCATATGGCTTTGGGGACTAGTGCCTTGATAAAGGTACAGTATCTGTGTAATTTTTGCCCTTAAGAGGACACAAGTGACCATGAAGAGGCTGGCCTCTTATCTCAGCACTGCTAGATAGACTCAGGAGGACAGGAGTTCTAGGACAGCCTCAGCTGTGTAGGAGGAACCATCTCCAATCCCACAGAAACATTCAAAAGCCCTAGACGAAACATGGGCTTCTGCCAGCTCGTAAGAACACAGCATAGAAGAGCCAAGTGCACCCTTGCCAGCATGAACCTGCCAGAACCTTGTCCTTGGATTCCAGAGGCGAGAACTGTGAGGGGTCATGTCACTGGCAAGTCACTGGCACTACGCATTTTGTGGGGCACGGACCCAAGCACTTGTTTTTGTATAAATTAATAGATTAAAGCTGCATTTATCATTCAGAAAGGGGCCTGGAAAAAAAATCACAGCTACGAGTGGAAGAAAATTTCACCATAATTTTTAACAGTTAAGTCATCTCTGAGGTAATTTATCAGAAACACCTTACCCCAATGTACTTGAATGAAACTGTACTAACTAGTAATGTATATGCTTATTTTTCCATTTATTTTTTTCTTGGTTCTTTATGCTTCATGCTTCAAGGACTTGGAGTGGTAAGGAAGAAGGGAGCACCCTCTGAGGCTGCAGGCCAGCAGAATCCATCTTGGCCATCAATGGCATCATGGGTTGTAGCCATTGCCCTCATATTCCAAAGCTACGCGTCTAAAATAAACTTTCACTTTGTTCATCTCATTTAACGTTTCTGTCTTCAAATAAGACGGTGAACAATAATCACTGCCAACAACATTATGTAGAGTTGATGACTTTGCACCAAGAAAATTCCCGGGATTTATTATCATAGGCGACCATTGCTCCCATTAAGATGAATGTCCTAATTACCAATTTTAAAGCATGATATTCATACATGGACAGCAGACTGGATTGAGAAACCATGCGTGTTAGCATATCTTGTTGACAGGCAGTGGTGGCACACGCCTTTAATCCCAGCACTTGGGAGGCAAAGGAAGGCAGATTTCTGAGTTCGAGGCCAGCCTAGTGTACAGAGTGAGTTTCAGGACAGCCAGGGCTACACAGAGAAACCCTGTCTCAAAAAACCTAAACAAACAAACAAACAAACATATCTTCTCATCCCTACTTTGATGTTAGATTCTTTTTTGTACTGTTATTTTATGCTTTTATGTCATCCTCTCACCATAGAATGCAAAATAGTCCTCAGTGTAAGGTGCTCTGAGTGCCACTCTGCAAAGAAGGTGTCCCTGGAATCAACCTATAGCTTCTTCACACAGATGTCGGTGGCCCTGACATCATCAGTTCAGGGGTCAGTGTACTCTCAGGGATTGGGATTAATTTATGCCCAGCCACGGGCGTTCTAATGGCTACTCTGATGTCATATGGAGCTCATCAACAAGGAAAGCACAGGCAGTGCGTAATCAGGAAACACAACCCCACTACAGAAACAAATACCGCAAACACAGGTTTCCCACCCAGCTTCACCGTGCTGAAAGCAGGGACTGTTCTGTGTCAGGCCTGTGAATGCTGAGCAGTTTGCACACATAAGTTGTTGTGAACAGGATTTCGTTTTCTCCGCTTCACTCCTTTTGTTCTTATAGCTACTAAGTGCTGTCCAGAGATATCGACAATGGTATAGCAATGTGCAAATTGTATAATCGATTTCCTCTCACCCAACAAATACCTATATATTTTTATGTGGGGGAGGTTGGGCGGGGGTGAGGGAGGCAGCACAATTGTATAATAACCCAAGAGGCTTGTATTCCATATTCAAATTGTGTCATTAGTTTTTTACTACCAGCTGTGAAGCCTGGAAAAAGTGTATTATTTGCTTCATGAAGACAAAGTCATTCAGTGGGGAAGAAAACTAAACTCAAATTAGATTTTCAGAACAACTGAATTCCTACTTTCTCAATAGCTTTGAAAAACATGAACATTTTAGCAGTGGCCAAATCACTATTTAATAATGACTAATGCTTTTGGATACTATGGTACCTTCAGTTCCATGTCTAATGATCTTTGTCCAAGGCCACATTTTTATTCTTATGCCATTTGCCTCTCTAGATATAAAACTAGATATATTTCTGCACTAGGGAAAACTAACAATGTTTATTCACGTTCAGTGCCACGTGGTATTTAAGACACAGACAGGTTGAGCTGAGATGTCTCCAGCTGCATGAGAAACCACACAAGGAAATTTACTGGGAGTTCTCTAAATTTATAGAACAACAATGAAAGGAAGATGGATGGGAGAAATTAGTCCAGGAAGTTAATAGGAAGACAAATGCTTCCTATTGAGTTAGATTTAAAATGTAGCATTGAAAGGCAACAATGTTACACTTTGTACTTTATTGGGCACAGGTGTTCTGAGGACTCTGACTTCTGCTATTCAGCTGCAGTCAGAAAGGGTGAGAGGTTTAAGAAAGAAACACAAGTGAAAATGGTAGCATTTAAAACCATTTACTCTCATAAAATAATGCTATTAACATTGACAAGTCTGTGGTTAGAAGTAGGAAAGTATATTTTGGAAGCCAGATTTGGGGTGCTGGAGAGATGGCTTGGTGAGTAAAGTTTCTTGCTGTGCAATTGAAGGAACAGACATGAGTTCCAGCATCCACCTAAAAAGCCAGGCACTGTGGGGTATGTCTCAAATCTCAGCATGGAGAAAGGAGAGACAGCAGGATGTCCAGAGCTCACTGCCCTGCTAGCGATGCCAAACCAGGAAGCTTCAGGTTCTGTGAGGGACTTTGGTTCAAAATGTATGATGAGGACTGCAGAAGACACTAAATAATGATCTCTGCCCTCAGTGTGCACACACACATACACAGGACCACCACATACATATGTATACATATGTAAATGAGCATGCACACGCAACATACACAAATTAAAGATTGTTTATTTGTAAAATTGTGGGTATAAGTATCAGTCTTAGAGAAAAGAGTGAAGCAAAACTAAAGTTTAAAATGCCTCACACTATTTAGATATTTCAAGGACAAAATGTTGAAAGCACTTCCATTGTCAAATTATGATAAGGAAATAGTTCTAAGTTCTGAGCTCCAAGTTGTGTCCAAGTACAAGAAATACAGAATAACTTTTATTCTTCCTTTTTGAGACCTCTTACTTTTGGCCCAGGCAGGTTTTGAACTCTGAAAAATCATTCTGCCTCAGTCACTAAATCGCTGGGGTCACAGGCTTGGGGTGCCACAAATAGTTTTCAAACTCTTTCCAAGAGTGATTTAACGAGTGGTTATGCTAAGCATTAAGAGGGTAATATAAAAGAGTATTTAAATATATTCCATAGAAAAAATAGATCTCTCCTAGGATGCTTAGGGGCTTTATATTTCTTTTATACATATTTGGTGTGTGTGCCCAACAAAAAAATTTTCTCACAATAACTTTTTTCTTTCTTTTTTTCCTTATGTATGAACAATTAAATGACTCACTAGCCACAAAGGGACTATATTTACAGCATCTACAAAAAACTGGAAAGTGATAACTCTTCCTATAAAAATAAGACTTTTTTTACATTTTTTTTAAAATTTATTTTATTTTATTTTTTTATTCGATATATTTTTTATTTACATTTCAAATGATTTCACCTTTCCTGGCTCCCCACTCCCCAAAAGTCCCATAAGCCCTCCCCCTGTTCCTACATCCATCCCTTACCACTTCCCTGTTCTGGTATGGCCCTATACTGCTGCACTGAGCCTTTCCAGAACCAGGGGCCACTCCTCTGTTCTTCTTGGACATCATTTGATATGTGGATTATGTCTTGGGTATTCCAAGTTTCTAGGCTAATATCTACTTATCAGTGAGTGTATACCATGATTGATCTTTTGAGACTGGGTTACCTCACTTAGTATGATGTTCTCCAGCTCCATTCATTTGTCTAAGAATTTCATGAGTTAATTGTTTCTAATGGCTGAATAGTACTCCATTGTGTAAATATACCACATTTTCTGTATCCATTCCTCCATTGAGGGACATCTGGGTTCTTTTCATCTTCTGGCTATTATAAATAGGGCTGCTATGAACACAATGGAGCATGTGTCCTTATTGCATGCTGGGGAATCCTCTGGGCATATGCCCAGGAGTGGTATAGCAGGGTCCTCAGGAAGTGACATGTGCAGTTTTCTGAGGAACTGCCAGACTGATTTCCAGAGTGGTTGTACCAATTTGCAACCCCACCAGCAGTGGAGGAGATTTTTATATAATAGAAAAATTACTCCAAAAATTACCCTGATTATGGTTTCCCCTCCCTCTCTGCCTCCGGGTTCCTTCCCACATCCCTAACTTTTGGATCTACCTCTCTTTTTGTCTCTCATTGGAAAACAAAGGGTTTCTGTGGAATGATAACAAAATATAGTCAGATGAAAAAAATCAGGACAAAACAACCAAACTGAAGGAAAAGAACCCAAGAAAAGAAAAGAGGTAGGTAGGACACAGAAGCCCACTTGCTAGTATGTTCTATTCAGGAATTCCATTAAAACAATGACAACATAAAACTGGAATCCACAATGTACGCACAAAAGACCTGTAGGGAGAGAGGGGGGGACAAACAAACAAACACACAAATCTGACATGATATCATGAGTTAAGGAACCTCCCAAGATACTATTGTGTTTGTTTTCTATCAGCCTTCTTCTGCTGGCCATATGGACTACCCTTAAAGCAGTTTCTTTTCCCCAGTAAGACTCCCTTGGCAAAAACTCAATTGTCATTTTCAAGTGATTATCAATTGCAGCTTTCTTCTGGGTTAGGGAATGAGGCATGAGTCCACTTCTTCCAGCCCTAGCACGCCCTGTGCTGCAGACACACGAAGACGCTCTGTATGCTGCCTCTGTCGTGGTAAGCTCATATGTGCTTTTACTGTGCTGTGTTTGGAAGGCTCTGCTTCCTGATGTCCTCCATTGTCTCTGGCACTTAGACTCTTCCAGCCTCCTCTTGCACAAAGTTCCCTTAGCTCTGAGCGGAGGGGATGACAAAGATATTCCATTGAGGGTTGAGTGTTCCAAGTTCTCTCCCTCTTTGAATATTTTCTGGCCATGCCCTTTGTCACCTGCTGTGGTAAGAAGCATCTCTAATGATGGCTGAACAAGAAAATGATGTCCGAGTACAGCAGAATGTCATCAGGAGACATTTCATTCCTAAGTTCTTTTAGTAGAACAGTAGTGTTTGACTTTTCCTAGGTCCCTGTGCTGTCTAGTCTCAGGTTCTCCATCACTCGGGCTATGTTGGGTATGGATGGGTGTCATCTCATGAAGTAGAAATTAGGTCAAACCAGACATTGATTGCTTACTCCCTCAAGCCTATGACAACCCATCATTTTCTTTACCTGCGGTCTCACTGTTCACATGGCTGATGCAAGAGTCAGTCAGGCCTTGGCTGCACCCCCTTCTTCACATCTACCCCCTTACTGCTCTGCTCTCATCTCTCAGGCTGAAATTGTTTCCACCATTTTTCATTTACATGCTCATCTCCCTCTGAGTTCTGCAGTCTACACCCAATGGTGCATTTCCCAACGCTGCTTGGGCAGCCAATGGGTGTTTCAGGTGGAAACTTTACGAATGGAAGTTCCCAGCACAGCCACATTCTAATGGCATCAACCAGTCTTTCCTGCCGATGGCACTTTCAGAGTGACAGTTCTTGGAGCCAAGAACCTTGAGGTCATCTAATTCCTCCTTCCTCTCACAGCTCATGTCTAACTTAGGAAGAAATCCACTGACAGTTACTTTAAAACACAGTCAGAATCCAAGCCCTTCAAACCATTCTTATGCCACTGCTACCTTCTATGGACCATTTAGACTTCTCAGCCTAATTCTAGATGTGCCCATTGGACATCCACATAATGCAACACAATTTTGTGGAGTTAAAAATAATGGTTAACAGATTTATCTTTAATTCTCTAGTTTTCCTTCCCTTTTCTGTTCTTTTCATTTCATTTTATTTATTTATTTATTTATTTATTTATTTATTTATTTATTTATTTATGTGTGCGTGTATGTGTGTGTGTGTGTGTGTGGTCCCATAGAAACTATGAAATGAAGAGCTTGCTCATGCTAACCAAGCACACAACCATGGTACTGTTCCTAGACAAACTTCTATTTCTACTCCTCTTCAGTGAGTTTCAGATTGCCTCAGGCCCCCAACAAGATCTGACTACTGTGCTCTGCCTTGCTGCCCCTAGGTGGTGCCACTGACATCCAACTATGCTGTTAAGTTAGTTCTCGAGCATTCCACTTCTGAAATGTTCGTCTCATAGATATTACATAGATAGCTTTTGATATCTCACAGACACTTTCTGACACATGGACTATTTGATCACCTTATTAATTAAGACACTATTCTATTAGAATTCCTTCCTTTTATAACACTTTGAGACTCCTAAGATACTGCTAAAATTTACCATCTTGATATTTATTATGAAATTCTTGCCATGTAATACAATTTCCAGAGTCTGGTTTGCTGACAAATGTATTTTTGTCAGCACTTTGGAAGAGGGGTTTAAATCATCTCCAGTTCTTATCAAGAGTTCACAGACAAGGCTGGGCAAAAGAACAACAATCACTGGTAAAACACACCCTCCTCAAATAGAAATGTATGACAATTTTATTATTCTTTTGATGCTAATGGTTGTTTTCCAAGTATATAGCACCTGCACAGCTTGGGGTTTCTAGTTATGAGGGCATTTACTTTAGATAGGTAGGCACATGTTATAGCAAAACTGACTAATTACACAACAGGAAAAGCTGAACTAGATAAATAAATGCTTATCTCTCAGATCAGTCTAATCAATTTCACAACTGAAGTGAGTTTGTCAACACTCCTGTGTCATAGAAAATTACATTGTATAAGACATTGCTATCATGTGATGACTATGTAACTTAATATGTTCAAGACATCAAACAACTCAGACCTGTTTAATAGGGGTTATTTTATGCATACACATGCACACACACACACACAACTACCTGTATAATTATATATATATATGTGTATATTATATATGCTATATTATATATGTGTATATATTATATATTATTCTTCTTCAGGTCTTGGTTAGCTAGCCATGTGGTTGAGGTATCAGGTGTATCTTCCCTGAAACTTCTAAAAAACACATTTTCATAGATGATTTGCTTCAATATCTTTATGCCACCTCTACTAAGAAGTTCCTTGAGGCTTAGGTTTGCAGGAGTTATGTTATAGATATATACATGGGGCTGGGCTCTCCATTATCATGTGTTCTCTGCTTCTGGACAATTGTAGTTTTCTATAACCTTTATCTATTACAAATAGAAGCTTCTTTGGGGAGGGATGGAAGCTACCTATATCTGTGGGTATGAGGATATATATTTAGAATGCAGTTAGGTATTGGGCTGATTTAGTAAAGTAGCAGTTGTAGGTTGTCCTCTAAGATCCATGACTGCGCTAGGCCCAGGTCGTTGGCTATGTTTCCAGTACCGGGCATGCTTCTCTGTCTATTAAGCAGGACTTGAGCCCATTTAGAGAGCTGTTGGTTACTGCCAAGCCACGAGTGCCAGAATGACACTCAGGGTTATTGTGTCATGCTATTCTTTGTTCTGCTTTATAGGAACTACAGTTGGGAGATATATTGATTGCTTCCCTCCGTCACAAACCTGTATAGCATCTTCTGTATCAGGAGAGCTAGTCCTCTCTCAGGCAGGAGGATTTCACCTTATGGCTAGCTCAGATCCTCCAGGTTTTGCCTTGGAGATACATCATATCTTCATTTATAGGAACTTAACGTTAATAGTCTACATTTTGGGGGGTTCAGGGGCTTTGACTCCCATCAACAATTTGAAGGATGGTTTGTTAGGCTTGGTGTTTTGCCCAAGTGGTGTGTGTATGTGTATGTATGTATGTGTATGTGTGTGTGCGCGCGCATGTGTGTGCATGTGTGTGTGTGTGTACACAAGCATATGCATGTACATATACTGACTTATATGTATTGTATACAAATTTAAGTAAATAACTATGATTTCTTATGTTTTTTTTTCAGTTATCCCTAGTGTTATCTTACCCTCTGTCCTCCCTCTCCTTTTGCATTGATTTCCCTCCTTCTGCCTGATTTCTAAGTGCTCCCCACTCCTTTCTACCTATGTCCCATGCAAATTTCTTGTATCCTGGTATTCTTTCATTTGAGCTATGTCTCCAATTTCAATTTGGGCTTAAATTTGGACAACTTGTAGGGAGAGATGGTTTAAAGCAAGTCTATGCTTCCTTGGGTAAAGACCATATATAATATATAATAATATAATATTAATAATTAATGGTCTATTGATTTTGAGTACTTATTATTGCAAGATTTTTCCCTGTCTAGTTACATTAGTAGAGGAGGACTGTGATTGGACAGGGAAAGGGAGAAGGAACTAAGTGTTGTAGAGACAGAGAGAGCATCTTAGCAGAGAGGAGGATGGTAAAATGGAGGCAAACATGAACCAGTGTGGCATTTACCAGCCACAGTTATGATATCATAAGGTTAGAATAATTGGGATAAAGCTTTATCTTTATCTATTGGCTCCGAAATTATTGTATTGGCATCTTGTAAATTGTGATTTTATTCATACATAAATCTGATGACTTAGCTGTAAGCTTTAAGAGTTTTAATTCTACTGAGTAATTGGGTGTTGTGATGGCTGATCATGTAGTGTGTGGAGCTTTGTGTGGTAGTGAGAAGAACTCAGGGGCCCCCACCAGAGAGTTGGTGGGCTGAGAGACCACAGAGTTGAGATCACCAAACTGGAGCCCTGTGGCCTGCTGGTGCCACCACTAGTGTGGGAACATGCTGGCTTGCTATTTTAATATTTTCTGCAACAACTTATTATCCTGCATTCAAGTCTACAGACTATCATTGAGTGGGCCAAAACTTAAAGGCCACATCAGGAAGTTCAGAAGCAAAGTTACTAGAAATCTTCTATAGCTCACAAAATATGTAATAGATAGCACAAACAAAATACACAGAATTGTGTTGTGCACAGCAGAATTGATTTGTCTTCAAGGTCATAAATCCAAGGAACTCTTTTCTCATAGGAATAACTATATTTCCACTTGACAAAGAAAGATATCTTCACCACATAGAATACAGGAAACATACTCTCAAAAGGCCTTATATTATGACAACATGATAAAATCAACAGACTTCCCAGCTAGGGATTATTTTTAATATAATGAAATACATTTCACTTTTGTTTCAAGTTGCTCATCTGTTTAGAACTTATCACAATGGAAAAAAAACACTTCAAAGCCTTTATGCTCTTTTCAATAAGAAAATCATTTCCTTTTGTTTAGACTTTAGAATATAAGTATGCCAGCTATTTTCAACAATTTGAAGAAGATAGACATGCTCACTCCTGTGAGGATTATAGCTTTGGAGAGGGTTTTATACAACTTGAGGTAGTTCTGAATTTTTTTCCTCTCACTACTGTGACAAGGGAGATCTTGGAAGTGGTGGTTCCCATTCCCAAAGTAGCCTCAACTTTTGCAAAACACCCAAAAGAAACACCTTTTCTGAACTCATTGATAAACAATCGACTTTGCATTTTACGAATGTCAAATACCAACAATGCAAAAAGTCTTGACATTGATGTAAAAATGGACTGGAAGGTATGCTGAAGAGGTTACTATTCCTCTTCTCTGTTCTTGAGAAAAAGACAAAAGTTTTACTTGGCCACTATTTGTTTTAATATTTCTATGGAAAATTCAAGAATCACATGGGGAAAAAATGCTGCTTTGGTACAATACAGTGTGTGATGGAGAAGTTCATGAGTCCAAAGTGGAGGGTGGGCCTTGGGTGAGAATAAAGATGGATGTGGCTGTGAGGGAAGAGGAACAGGAGCAGGGACAGTTCCTGTGAGGACAGGAGTGGAGTCCTCTCATGTGGAGAACAGTGGGCACTAAGGTGGTTCATGTAGAGAAGAATCCTGTGGGATTTTCTGGGGTGGCGGTGGCGGCAGCGGCAGCGGCAACAGTGGCTGGTCCAGCTGAAGGGCTATCAGCAGTGGAAACAAGGTGACAAGGTCCAGGCAGGCCCTGCACCCACGACCACTGACCTTCGCTGGCCAGCCAGGCTGCAAGCAGCGGCGGATTTACGGTGCCTTTCACTGCACAGAAGCCACTTCAGAAATCTGCCTCCCGCCAGTCAGGAGAGACTCGCCTCCATCTTGGTTCTTGGACTCCAGAGAGATCAGACAGACTGAAGTACGCAAATATAACCCGAGGCCAACATTGCGGGAGTCTAAGCCCGACGGGGCGTTGGCCTGCACCAGGCCCTGGGCTGTTTGGGGGGCCATTGGGGTGCCAACCCAGCCAGGAGGTTGTTTGCCCGGGCCCCAGCGCGAGCGCTGCCATTTTGCCTACAGGATACCAGAGAGCTCTAGCAGGCAAAGCCTGCTAACAGGCATAGCTCGAGGTTAACATAGCGGGGGTCTAGGCCCCAACAGGCCCTGGACTGATACCAAGAACTGGGCTGCTCGGTGGGCCATCTGTGTGTCAACCCGGCCAGGAGGTTGTTAGCCCAGCAGACTCTCCCAGCACTTTCAGGGAGCTCAAGCACGCCCGCCATCCTGGCCACCTGACAGACCCAATTAACAGTCATAGCCCAAGGGAAACTTTGCTCGGACCTTGGCATCCCAGGCTTTTGCCTAGACTCAGGGCCTGAGCAGCTAGGCTAGCCATGTGTGCACCAACCCGGTTGGGAGATTGGCTGCCCAGCAGAGTGATCAGCATGCAGAAAAGGTCCCGGCAGCATACACACTTCAGCACTCCCTGAAGGAGCAAACGGGCACCAACTGGTTCACAGACACAATCTGGGGCAAAGCACACTAGGGCTGCAAGGGCACCCAAGAGGAGGACAGCACATCAGCAATCTGCTACAGGGGAAACCCAGCCATCCAGTGTTGCAGAAATAGCCCCAGAGCCCCTCAGGAGACTCAAACACCAACCAGAGACAAGACCAACTAACTCCAGAGAACAAGATAGCAAAGGGCAAATGCAGGAATGCTACTAACAGAAATCTAGGCAATATGGCAGCATCTGAACCAAACTCTCCAACATCAGCAAGTCCTGGTTATGCCAACACACCAGAGAAACAAGATTTGGATTTAAAATCACTGGTCATGATGCTGCTAGAAGAACACAAAAAGTACATAAATGAATCTCTTAAAGAAATACAGGGGAACATGAATAAGCTAGAAACCAGTATAATGAAAACACAAAAATCACTTAAAGAAATGCAGGAGAATAAGGCTCAAGAGATAGAAGCCAATAAAGAAGAAACACAAAAAAAAAAAAACCTTAAAGAAATTCAGGAGAACTTGAGTCGACAGGCAGAAGTCATGAAAGAGGAAACACAAAAATCTCTTAAAGAAATACAGGAAAACACAAACAAACAAATGATGGAACTGAGCAAAACCATCCTGGATCTAAAAACAGAAGTAGAAACAACTAAGAAATCACAAAGGGAGACAACTTTGGAGATAGAAAACCTTGAGAAGAAATCAGGGGCCATAGATGCAAATATAAACAACAGAATACAAGAGAAGGAAGAAAGAATCTCAGATGCCGAAGATACCATAGAAACCATTGACTCAACAGTCAAAGAAAATGCAAAATGCAAAAAGCTTGTATCCCAGAACTTCCAGGAAATCCAGGATACAATGAGAAGACCAAACCTAAGGATTATAGGTATAGATGAGAGTGAAGATTTACAACTGAAAGGGCCAGCAAATATCTTCAACAAAATTATTGAAGAAAACATTCCCAACTTAAAGAGAGAGATACCTATGAATATACAAGAAGCCTACAGAACTCCAAACAGACTGGATCTGAGCAGAAATACCTCTTGCCACATAATAATTAAAACCCCAAATGCACTAAACAAAGAAAGAATATTAAAGGCAGTAAGAGAAAAAGGCCAAGTAACATATAAAGGAAGACCTATCAGAATCACACCAGACTTCTCACCAGAGACCATGAAAGCTAGAAGATCCTGGGCAGATCTCATGCAGACTCTAAGAGAACACAAATGTCAGCCAAGACTACTATACTCAGCAAAACTCTCAATCACAAAAGATGGAGAAACCAAGATATTCCATGACAAAACCAAATTTACACAATATCTTTCCACAAATCCAGTTCTACAAAGAATAATAGGAGGAAAACTCCAATACAAGGAGGGAAACTACACCCTGGAAAAAGCAAGATAGTAACCATCCTTCATCAAACCCAAAAGAAGATAGCCACTCAAATACAAAAATAACATCAAAAATGACAGGAAGTAATAATCACTATTCCTTAATATCTCTTAACATCAATGGATTCAATTCCCTCATAAAAAGACAGACTAACAGACTGGATAAGGAAACAGGACCCTACATTTTGCTGCATACAGGAAACACACCTAAGTGCCAAAGACGAAAACTACCTTAGAGTAAAAGGCTGGAAGACAATTTTACAAGCCAATGGTCTCGGGAAACGAGCCGGAGTAGTCATTCTAATATCAGATAAAATTGACTTTCAACCTAAAGTCATCAAAAGAGACACTGAGGGACACTTCTTGCTGGTCAAAGGAAAAATCCACCAAGAAGAACTTTCAATTCTGAACATCTATGCTCCAAATGCAAGGGCACCCTCATTTGTAAAAGAAACTTTACTAAAGCTCAAAGCACACATTTCACCTAACACAATAATTGTGGGGGACTTCAACACTCCACTCTCCTCAATGGACCGATCAGGAAAACAGAAACTAAACAGGGACACAGTAAAACTAATTGAAGCTTTGGACCAATTGGATTTGACTGACATTTATAGAACATTTCACCCTAAAGCAAAAGAATATACCTTTTTCTCAGCACCTCATGGTACCTTCTCCAAAATCGACCATATAATTGGTCACAAGACAGACCTCAACAAATACAAGAAGATCGAACTAATTCCATGTTTCCTATCAGATCACTATGGTGTAAGAGTGATTTTCAATAGCAACAAAAACAACAGAAAGCCCACATACACATGGAGGCTGAACAATACTCTACTCAATGACACCTTAGCCAAAGAAGAAATAAAGAAAGAAATCAGAGACTTTTTAGAATTTAATGAAAATGAAGGCAAAACATACCCAAATCTTTGGGACACAATGAAAGCAGTGCTAAGAGGAAAACTCATAGCCCTGAATGCCTCCAAAAAGAAAATGGAGAGAGCATACACTAGCAGCTTAAAGACACACCTGAAAGCCCTGGAACAAAAAGAAGCCAATTCCCCCAGGAGGAGTAGAAGACAGGAAATCATCAAACTCAGGGCTGAAATCAATCAGGTGGAAACAAAGAGAACCATACAAAGAATCAACAAATCCAGGAGCTGGTTCTTTGAGAAAATCAACAAGATAGATAAACCCTTACCCAGACTGACCAAAGGGCACAGAGAAAGTATCCAAATTAACAAAATTAGAAATGAAAAGGGGGATATAACAACAGAAACTGAGGAAATTCAAAAAATCATCAGATCCTACTACAAAAGCCTATACTCAACACAACTGGAGAATCTGGAGGAAATGGACAATTTCCTTGACAGATATCAAATACCAAAATTAAATCAGGACCAAATAGATCATCTAAACAGTCCCATAACCCCTAAAGAAATAGAAGGGGTCATAGAAAGTCTTCCAACCAAAAAAAAGCACAGGACCAGATGGTTTCAGTGCAGAATTCTATCAGACCTTCAAAGAAGACCTAACACCAATGCTCTTCAAACTATTCCACAAAATAGAAACAGAAGGAACACTACCCAATTACTTCTACGAAGCCACAATTATGCTGATACCAAAACCACACAAACATCCAACAAAGAAAGAGAACTTCAGACCAATTTCCCTTATGAGCATCGATGCAAAAATACTCAATAAAATTCTTGCCAACCGAATCCAAGAACATGTAAAAATGATCATCCACCATGATCAAGTAGGCTTTATCCCAGGGATGCAGGGTTGGTTCAATATACGGAAATCCATCAATGCAATCCACTACATAAACAAACTCAAAGAAAAAAAACCACATGGTCATTTCATTGGATGCTGAAAAAGCATTTGACAAAATTCAGCATCCTTTCATGCTTAAAGTCTTGGAAAGAACAGGAATTCAAGGCCCATACCTAAACATAATAAAAGCAATATACAGCAAACCGGTAGCCAGCATCAAACTAAATGGAGAGAAACTTGAAGCAATCCTACTAAAATCAGGGACTAGACAGGGCTGCCCACTTTCTCCTTATCTTTTCAATATTGTACTTGAGGTACTAGCTCGGGCAATTAGACAACATAAGGAGGTCAAAGGGATACAAATTGGAAAGGAAGAAGTCAAACTATCATTATTTGTAGATGATATGATAGTCTACCTAAGTGACCCAAAAAACTCCACTAGAGAACTCCTACAGCTGATAAACAACTTCAGCAAAGTGGCAGGTTATAAAATCAACTCAAGCAAATCAGTAGCCTTCCTATACTCAAAGGATAAGCAGGCTGAGAAAGAAATTAGGAAAAGGACCCCCTTCACAATAGCCACAAACAGAATAACGTACCTTGGGGTGACTCTTATCAAACATGTGAAAGATTTGTATGACAAGAACTTCAAGACCATGAGTCACGGGTGGTGAAATTCTTGTGGGGATGTGCAGTGGGGGCTGAGTGGCTCTAGTGAGATCACATAACAGAGGCTGAAGAAGTTCTGGTGAGCATGGAGTGGGGGTTGAAAAATTATGATATAGGTACAGAGTGTGAGTGGGTCATGGAGTGGGGACTGTGGAAGCTCCTGTGGGCACAGAGTGAAGACTGGGAGGGTGCATGTGGGCATGGAGTGGGAGGTGGGGAGATTCACACACCCATCCTCTTGCCAACACATAGAATCAGAAGGAGTTCATTCATTATTATCCTATTACTTAGAATAATTAGGCATATTTCAGGCCAATATGAAAATATAAAAATTACTGTTAGAGAAGCAAAGACCATGTTTTATGTGGTAGTAGACCAAGTAAAAACATTCAAAATAAGATAATCTTTTACCACTGTGTCAAAGGGGTTGATGGACTTCAGAAAATGGGTTATTTTTTTTTTAAGAAAGGAAGGATTATAATGTATTTTGAATGGTAACCGAGACCTAAAATCTCTATGAGAAACAGAGAAAGAAATTCACTTCCCCTTAGAGACCTTGACTGGAGCAGGGTGATGAATTTCATTCTTTGATGGTGTGAAGGATGGTGAACAATGGCATGGATGTCTTTGCTTCTCAGAGTCCATGTGCTTCCTAGCCTCTAATGGGAAGGAGTCAGGAGATGGATCACGTGAGATATTATTTTATAATGGTTGAGTGTTCACAGATGGAGTTAGTGTTTTTTTTCCAATTTTTTGAATTTGATTTTTCCAAGACAGGGTTTCTCTGTGTAGCCCTGGCTGTCCTGGAACTCACTCTGTAGACCAGGCTGGCCTCAAACTCAGAAATCTGCCTGCCTCTCTGGGATTACAGGCGTGCGCCACCACCGCCTGGCTGGAGTTAGTGTTC
The DNA here is from genome assembly GCF_947179515.1 of Apodemus sylvaticus. Classification (NCBI taxonomy): domain Eukaryota; kingdom Metazoa; phylum Chordata; class Mammalia; order Rodentia; family Muridae; genus Apodemus; species Apodemus sylvaticus. Next base: position 13,320,834 of record NC_067490.1, read on the forward strand.
TTTAAAATGCACCCCTCCCAAGGACCAGAGAGTTGGTTCAGTGATGAGGAGAGCTTCCTGTGCTTTCCCAGGACCCGTGTTTAGTTCCCATGACAGTGCTATGAAACCCACAACTACATGCAGTTCCAACATGGGTCTGACAGCCTCTTTGGGCATCCATGCTTGGTCCCGGAAGTGGCACCATCAGGAGGTGTGGCCTTGTTGTACTAGGTGTGGCCTTGGTAGAAAAAGTGTGTCACTGTGGGGGTGGACTTTAAGATCCTCCTCTTAGCTGTCTGGACACTGCCATGCTCCTGCCTTGATGATAACGGACTAAACTTCTGAACCTGAAAGCCATTCCCAATTAAATGTTGTCCTTAGTAAAGTTATCTTTGTCATGGTGCTTCTTCACAGCAATGCCAACCCTAACTAAGACACTATAAATTCTCCTACACAGGCAGCATACATACCAATAATGACTCTTGAGAAGAGGTCCCTAAGTGGCTCTATTATGCTCTTTGAATCACATGAAGACACAAGGAGATATTGTGAATCACTCATAAAACAGCAAAATCTTCAGGGCTCACCCCAAGTCACTCAGAGAAAAAGAATGTTCGTCATCATTGGATTATGGGAGTTTGGGTTGAACAGTGGTTAGAGCCACTTCCTAGAACATATATTGTCTATTCATTGTTTAAAGGGAATATAGGAGAATAAAGACCCTAGCCAGCTGTGGCCACACACACCTTAGGAGGGAGGTAGAAGGATCAGGAGTTTAAGAAAAATCTCTTCATCATATAGTTCAATCATGTAGTTGGCTGATAAAAGTCTCTTGATAAATGGAAAGAGAAAGAAGGGAAGACAGGACAAGAGTGTGGGAAGGAGGGATGGGAAGAAGAGAACAGATCTAAGATCATATAGCTAAAATATTTCCAGAACTCTGAAGGAATGACATTGCTATTTTGTGACACATGACTTGCCTGTAGCTGGGGAAAGGTAGTCATGGGCTATATTTTATTTGTTTGTTTTACCCTAACATTTTATTACTGAAGGATCTTGTTTATTCTTCCTCAAAGCAAAGGTTCATGCTCCTCTTTCTTCTCCTGCCCCTCTTCTCCCTCTTCTCTATACATAGACAATATTATACATTACAGAGGAGAAACATAATAGCTAGTAATGTACAATTCTCTTAAAAGATCTAATGAATTCTGACAGTTCATTCACTTTCTAGAGGAGATTCCCATCTTTGTATACTGAAAAACTATGATGGATGATGGGTGACAGGCTCCTTTCTGTGACCCTGAAGCCTGCAATCCTTCAACCTGACAAAGTCTGTGTTAAAAAACCACATGAGGCTGGGCGGGCAGTGCAGATGGTAGAGAGGTTGTGAGGCAACACGCAGAAGGGCATGTCTATGGTGACTTTAAAGAGACTTGGTTGACAATGTGACAAGTTGCATGGGGTGCACGGAAGAGCAGCTAAGGCTTGAGAGGGAGAGAGAGCACCTGTGTGAGAGATGAGGACAGCCAGCCAGCCAGAGCACGCTAGGCAGCCAGAGCATGCTAGGCAGCTAGAGCACGCTAGGCAGAGAAATAGGCAGGTGGAATTATTTAAGCGTCAGGGTAGATTCTATGAGGGACTGCATGGAAGCGCAAGGAGAGAACGCTTGTGAGGAGGTGAAAACGTCTGGCTTAGGGGGCTCTTGATGAAACAGCAGTTCAAAGAAGAATCAAGAGAAGGCTTAGCTCTCCAAAAGAATGTTGCACCATTGACTTGCCACAATTATATAGACTGGAAGTAGCTTTCCAGGTGAAAATTAGAAATATTATTATAGTCATCAGAAGGGAAGTGCCTTTGTGATTGTCTTGATCATTTATATACATCTGTCAGATAGATTGATCAGCAGTTAGAAAGCATACGGAGAATGGAAAATTAACAATGTATTTTAAAAATACTGAATCTAGAGTGCATTGGTGATACATCGAGGGTCAGGAGTTAAAGTGGATGTGCTCTTAAACACGACCATTTCTCATGTGTAACTCTCTCTTTGTTCAAGGTAAACATTTGACTAGCACTGCTGGCAGGTGGGAACTAACATCTATCTATCTATCTATCTATCTATCTATCTATCTATCTAACTAACTAACTAACTAACTAACTAACATTGTTAATTTAAATTTCTGGCTCACTCCCTTAGATACTTCCATTTTCTTTAGAAGAAATGTAACTGTCTGTCACAGTCATAAATAGCTTAAACTATGCAGCAACATACATTTCACTTTTAATAAGGGTTCTATGTAGATGTTAAGCAGGGGCATAATATAAAGTATATATTAGTAGGGATGGAGAGACGGCTCAGTGAATAAGAACAGACACTGTTCTTCCAGAGTTCCCTAGTTCGATTCCCAGAACTTACATCAGCTGGCCTACAACCACTTCTAACTCCAGCTGTGTGATGTCTGACACCTCTAGCCTCTGCAGGCACCTGAACTCACCTGTGCACACACACCCTACCCACATAATTAAAAGTAATAAAAAATACAATTTGAGAAGAAATGCATTGCCAACTGTCATCTGCAAAGATCAAGAGAAATTAATGAGATACATTTAATATGGAAGAACTTTGGCATGCCACAGGCCAACAGGCTATGAGGGGGCTTCTTCCATGTGGATACATTTTCTTTTTTTTTTAAAGATGTATTTATTTATTATATGTGAATACACTGTAGCTATACTTTAGAAACTCCAGAAGAGGGTGTCAGATCTCATTACAGATGGTTGTGAGCCTTTATGTGGTTGCTGGGATTTGAACTCAGGACATTTGGAAGAGCAGTCAGTGCTCTTAAATGCTGAGCCATCTCTCCAGCCCTGGATACATTTTCTAAGCAATTGTCTTAATACTGTGACTTAGACCTCTAACCTGAAGAAGGAGATAGAGTTCAAGGAGAGGGAGCAGAGTGTAGCCTGATACAAAGAGGCTACTAGTGCTTAAGATAGTGCTACATATTTAATATATAATATTATACAATAATATATTATATACCAGATATGTACATATCATACATAATATACAATATCACATATATATGTATATATATATATATGTATTATATTATGCCTGCGGCTCTGAATAAATTAGGATGTTTGTGCCAGACACATGAGGAAGTCACCAAGTGCCACCAGGAAGCTCAAGATACCATAATGCAATGCTAGCAGTTTCACTGTGGCCCTTGCTTAATCAGATTTTAATAAAAGCTTTTAATCAAAGGGATTTAGATGAAATGCAATTATTCTTTAAAGAGCTGAGAGACAACAATGAATTATTAATAATTTATTCATCCGATCTCGCTTAATAATTCAAGATTTTTGCCTTGTACCGGATGCCTAGTATATAAATACTACTTTGATTATGCTATACTAAAGGCAGCGAATTTTCCACAACTTGTTAAAGATTCTCTGCGCATGCGCTAAACCTGTGGTCATCTGACATCTGAAATACGTTTTTGTATTTCTATCTCACAGGAATTGAGTGGCCGTTGCTTTCAGGAGGATGATGGGGAAGGATGAGATTGGTCACAGTCCAAACTGGGATGCCATTGATAGTGGGTGTATGTCATGGATAAATGACTCAAAGACCATGGTCCATAAATGGAATCATGCTGGGAGAGAGCAAATGACAGCTTCCCATCCTCAGTGTGTCCCACCTTTTCAATATCCTCAGACACGAACAGCTACCTAAAGTCTGGAAGTCTGTTTTGCAGTGGGGGTGTCCATCTCTTTTATGTTGCCTGCGCTTGGTTGTTTACTAGGTTGGCTGAAGTTTCTTAACAACCCAACTTTGTCTTCGAGGCTTCACTTTTTATTTGTCAGCATAATAAACCACTGGCAGAAGCAGCAAGAAATAAAGTTGAGAAATCTCTGGTTCGTGACACAAACCAATCTGTTAGTGTACCATGTCCCTTTTAAAGATAGGATGTTTCTTCAGTCCATCGGCAGACATGGTCCTAGCTTACTCTTCTCAGCTTCCCAATCAGAAATTTGCATCAAATCCAACCACAATGGTCAACCTTCTACAGTCAATGAAAAGCAAAACACTTACGTAGGAAAAAAAATAAAGAAAATGAAATATTTACTACTGAGAAGGACTGTGGGACTGTGGCATTTCAAAGAGTGCCAGGGTTGTGCAGCCGCTATTTTCAGCCATTGTTACTTTTGCAGTTGATAGTTTTGGCTCATGGTTCAATCACAGGACCTCTGGGTTATCGCAGCTTGGACCCAGAGATGTCTGTAAAATCCTGTATTGATAGTCTAAAGTGTTACTAGAACATCAACACTTACCTGTTCACACTTCTAATTGATTTTTTTTCCTGTAATCGATGGACTGAGTTATACCACCCTAGGATGTTTCAGGACAACTGCTATGCATGGTTAAAGGAAATAGATTTCGTGTTTAAGATGAAGCAATTGGGAAACAATACTCAGACACCTTTCAATATTCCTACACAGATAAGCATCATGGGACCCAGGGAGACAGACATAGGAAGTGGATAGATATTGCTTAACTTCCATGCTGTCCCATGATAATTACAAATCAATGCCAAAAGAGGCCCCTGTGTGTCAGTGCTTTGTACAAAGGGAGACAATAGCGTGCCTTTGCTGAGGGACATTCGAGGGGGTTGTGTCTCTTGTGTGTATCCAGAAGGTGCTCTACCTTGTCTTTTCTGTTGACTGCTTACAGCAAGGTACATTGTGCTTCTAATTGTTGTTGTCAAACACACATCTGCTTTCATTCATTGGCTAAAAAATAAATAAAATAAAAAAAAAATCTCTTGACTCATCAACACTAAGCTTAGGGTAGTCTTCAAAGAAATCTTTGAAACTCCATATAATTGAGCAATTTTTTTGGTCTTCTTTTATTTGCTCTCTCTCAGCAAGATAAAGGTCTAGAGTAAGGGAGACTTAGCCACTTTGACACTATTAGTTCTTCAAGGACAAAGCATTATTAGATAAAGATGTTACCCATTACACATATATTATAAAGTGAGGTAAGAAACTATTATGTACTATGAACTAAAGTGAAATGACTTTAGTATAAGTTGGACTTACATATATTTAATCCAGACGAGCATCTGATTAAAGCAACTGCATATCTGTGCAGTGAAAAGAGCCCCAGTTTGGATTAAATAAAGCCAAATCCAGTCTTTCTTCTGCTCAGGATTAGCCGTGTGTCTCTGTGACAATCACTGACCCTGAGCTTCAGAGCCACATACAGTGGTGTGAATAAGACAGCCAGGGGCTGGTGCCCAGCCAAGGATGATCTGTAAAACCAACATCCCCAGAGTGCCTCTTCAGCAAGCCCCCTTTCTCCGTTTCCTCTGTATTTAAAATTTTTATTTAATTAGGTAATTTATTTATGTGGCTCTGGGGATTGGAACAAGGGATTCATGGATGCCTGGTAAATGTTCTACCATTGAGCCAATGTCATATTAATATTTTCAGTTATTTTTTTTAAACGAGGGTATCAGTGGGCTTCATCTTGTATCTAATTATAGGGCATGTGTGTATGAAGATACCATGTAGTATGTATGAGATTTATTCAGCGTTTATTGTTGTGCTATCTTTTCCTTATAATTATCCTCATTCAGTATTTATTTTCACTTAGCCAATTCTTATTCTTCCTTTAAAATGAAATCTTAAGTCTTAATGGTCTAATGTTGGCCGTCAGGATTAACCCATTTACACAGTTCTTCTTCTGTGATTTCATTATAATCAGTATTATTATTAAGTAATAATCACTAAATATTACATTTAAAAATGCAATATTGTTTTAATGTCAAGTAGATCCCCTGAGATTGAAATTTCCTTTCAGTTCTAGATTCATCTTTCAATATAAAGAAGATAGCAAGGCATACATTTAAAAATCCCAGGAAGAGCAGAAATTTTCAGTGTTTATGCTAGAAAAAGCAACAGCACCAAAATAATATATAAGGCATATCATATTTTAATGTTGCAATTGTTTATCTTTCATATCCAGCAATTATTTTATAAAAAATAAATGTTAAAATATAAAGTATGATCTATTAATTAAACTTATGTATCTTTGACCAATGCACACATGTGCATGCAAGCACGTGCATACATATTGAATACTACTATAAGTATAGCTTTAGAGAAAAACATTCAATGTTTATAGATAAAAATTAGTTATTGTGGCTCATATTTATTCTTATTTTTAAAACACAAGAGGTCTACAGTAGCCACCTAATAAGGATTAGCATTTCATAAATAGAAATAAGATTTTAGTTTAATTTACCTTGATAACCAAATCAAATTTTTGATGGAAGTCTCTGTTTACTGGCTCCAGGAGAGTGAGTTCTGCAGTCCTGGGGTGCATGTGGAAGAAGCGTGGGTAATCCTCAGGGGTGCCTGTGAGACAAGAGACTCCGTTCAAAACTGACAACCCACAGAAACCCACTCATCTGAGTCATCTCTATCCTTCATTAACTAAGCAACACAGTTACAATCTCATCAGTAAATTAAGTTTATAAACCATCCAGTGTACGGATAGCGGATACAAATGAGATATATAATTAATTGTTCTGTGGGTTATAGAAGGAAAGATATTTGGATGATTTTCCTGAAATTCTTTTTATTAAGAGAGCTCTTTAATTATTTTGGAAATTGGTCATATGGAAAGAGACATGGAGGAGAGGAAGAGTGAATTTTGGAGTATAAAATTACATTTTGATCCCTCATAAATCTTAATTATACCCTTCATCAGTTTTCAACATATGTTATACCACATGAAGACTAGAAATTTCAACCAAATATCAAGATGCCTAGGATCTAGAGCAGGGAAGATTTTTTTTGTTTTGTTTTTTTGTTTTTTTAAGATCAGTGTTCAGGTGAGTATACAAACTATTGAAATTTAATTTATTATTTATTCTCTGATTTTCAACTATTGCTTTTTAAATTGTTATTTTATTTATTTACATTTCAAATGTTATCTCCTTTCTCAGTTTCCCCTCCTCAAACAGCCTATCACATTCCCCTCGCCCTGATTTGATGAGGGTTCTTCCCCACCCTCCCACCCACTCCTACCCCACTGCCCTGGCATTCCTCTACGATGGGGCATAGAGCCTTCACAGGACCAAGGGCCTTCCCTCCCATTGATGCCAGATAAGGCCATCCTCTGCTACATATTTTGGTTATGTATTGATATTTCTTAAATGCAGGCGTTTTAATCCATTGAGATATTTTTGTTATAGCAATGTTTCTTTTTTTTTTTTTTCCTAACTTTGCCTGTTTCACCTTTCCCTGTGTGTTGGAATATCCTTGTTCCCAAAGTAAAGAAACGTCAGGTCAGAGTCGTCAGATATAAAAGTCAAATAGTATTACATTAATAATTAAGCACATCAGTAACCACCAGTGACCCAGGCAATAATTTATACTTGTAATGGGGTCATGGAAATTAGAGAGATTAAATATTCCTACCAAAGAGAAATTTATGTTTACTTATTTCAACAATGGTATGTAATTATTCTTGATACTATAGAGAGATTTATTTATAGTCAAAATTGACAGCAACGAGTTGAAGAGGCTGGGGGAGAGTATACAGAGAATACACAGAAGGAAAATGCAGTGTTTTAGTCATATCCACTGATAGGTTCCTCTGCACTTCAGAACACAGACATAGATTTAGTTGCACTGAGATTTGACCTCTCAGTTTGGACACATGTGGTATGAATAAAGGGTATTGCAAAACCTGGGAAGGACTTGGCACGACTGACCTGTACCAAAGCCTTGTTTATAACAGCACTGGAGATGGACCCTAGAGTCTTCCTCCTTCCCCCTGATTAGTACTTTGCCACTGCGTACATCCTCAGCTCAGCATCATAGGAATATCATTATTGCGATAAATACCTATCTGAAATCTATAGTAAGTCATCTGGCTAATTAAATGGCAATGTATCTTTGAATAAATGCTATACCCATCCATCCATATTCACCCATATATGTAATTTTTAACTCTCAGGGCACTTATCTTTAGATAACTAAATTGTACTTAGAAAAATGGCCCACTATTAAGGGATATATAGCATATTGAAATGGAAAGATCATAATATTAAATATTGATGAGAGAGAGAGAGAGAGAGAGAGAGAGAGAGAGAGAGAGAGAGAGCAATTAAATGACAGGTGACAGAGTGGTATAAAATTGAGACTTGATTGATGATTACTGTTTTATTTTGGAGCCCATAAATAAGTCCTATGTAATTATAACACAGATTGGATTTAAATCTCAAAAATATCAATCTACATATGAACTCATTTTGCTGACAAATATGACCGAATATGTTTACGTTTCTAAATTCATAATGTTAAAGACAGTAGTGATTTACTGATCATTATGGAGGGTGGTTGGCACCATTTGAAGAGTAGAAAAATCAGATAACATACCAGCCTTTTTTAAAAACGATCATCAGCTATACTGGGAAGACACAGAACTGATAGCACACATTTGCTGATGTATCTCCCTAACTTCAAAAGGAAATAGTTGGATATCTTATCCTAATGAATACGGCCAGGACAGAAAAATTAGAGATTACATTAAGATGTGTACAGTACTCATACCAGGATGTCAGGGCTCATGTTTTTACTCTAAGATGACTATGAGAGTGCCTTAGAATAAGTTAAATAATTAATTACGTGACACTTGAATTCTAGCACTTGTTATAAAAGTGTTGGAAATGGATAGAAATAGCAAAGGGACACGGACACAGGATTAAATGTAAGATAAGACTATTTCTATCTTAAATCTTGAGTTAGAAGTAAATGTATAATATCTCATGTTATAGTTTAGCATTAAGAAGCAACATGCACACCCCCATGGCTTTGCACTCTGAAATGGCTCAGAAGCAGTGACCAACCTTGGCAATCAGGTTGACTTGGGGTGGTAAATTTCTTTTATCAGATGTAATTAATTTACTTAAGGATGTTTTTCCTCTCTGGATCAATGGCCTAAATTCTAAAGAACTCTGAACTCTTTCCCTACAGGTGACAAGAAGGATTTACAAGAGACCCAAGCTGCTACCCACTTTTTGAGAGCCAGTAAGAAAGGTTTCCCTCCTGACCTGCAACAGACCAAGTATGTTTAAGTTCCTAATTTCATCATATTAAAGACAGTAGTTCTCTACTGATCATGTGGGGGTGGTGGGGGTGGTGGTGGTGGTGGTGGTGGTGGTGGTGGTGGTGGTGATTGGCTCTATTTGAAGAGTAGAAAATCAGATAACAGATCAGATTTTTTAAAGATGCTCAGCTATACTGGGAAGCCAAAGAACTGAAAGCACACATTTCTTTTTAATGAAATTATTCAGGCTGCGCATGAAAAATACAAGCCCAATAATAACAGAAAGGGCATAAGGATACCCCATCATATTTACAGGATGCAGTCTTCCTAAGGAACCAATAATGGGAAGGTTGATCTCGGCTTTCAATACTGTGAGGAAACACTTTTCAATGTGTTTGCATTTATCTGCGTGCCATGTCTATTTTCATGTGTGCTCTGGGATGACAACACAAAAGAGGTTACACATCATCCATAAAATGGCTTCAGCAGCAGAGACAACAACAACACAACATCATTTACTCTTTATAGTAAATCTAAGAGGCAGCCAGGTGGAATCAGAGAGCACAATGTGTTCTGTGGAGAATCTCAATAAACTTCAACTTATGTTTCCAATAAACACAACTAAGGAAACAAAAACAATTGGAAGAAAATCAGTGTAAATTCAAAATGGTTCAATAGAAATATTATTTACAATACGAGGGCATTATTTGGAACTTTGCTATCCTGCCTGGTGTACTTGCAAAAGAAAAAGACAAAAATAAAAAAAAAAACTTGGAAAGTGTAAGTATATTTGCAAGAAATCTGTGATGAATAATGATGAATAGCAGACACTTAAGCAGTTATTTTATGGATATTTTTAATAGATATTTGTGGATTAATAAGCTATGTTTGAAGCCCTACTCACGGTAATAAGATAGAAGAAATGGAAGGGAATACAGACATAAAGACAACTATACTCCGTTCATCATTTCTTAAGTAACAACAGATGAAAAAAATTGATTTTCTCACATTTTTATATATTTCCATTGAAACTTATTAAAGTACAGTATAATTCAGAGTTGGCTCTGATGGCCTCACCAGCCATCTCTTCAGAGTAGAATGTAGTGGGGATATGCTGGAAGGTTAGCCAAGAACATAAACGAGTTATAAAACTTGGCTGATCTGGGAAAAGGGCTTTAGCTCTCTGAGAGAAACATGTATTAGCTGATAACTCTGGGTTTACTGTGGGGGAAACATTGTAATCTTTTTATTTATAAATCTTCTTCATCTAAGTGCCAAACAGCCCTGTGGGGAAGATGTTATTACTGGATCTATGAAGAACGGAATACTCAGAGAGATTAAGAGGGAGAATAAGTTGAACTCTCACAGCTGGTAAGTGAATAAAGCAGGAGTCTACCATATCTGTTTGCTGACCCCAAACCCCTCTCCAACAGGTCATAAAGTCCCACCTAATAAATTACACAACTAGGTTTATTGGCCTGTTGTCGAAGGTAGATTTGTAGAAATGATTACAGCATGCTAACAGAATAAATGTGTGCCTAGAGGTCTAAAAAAAAAAAACAAATCTAGAGTAAATGTGGCACTTTAATATTCTGTAGTTTTTAAAAATATGATGCTTTACTAAGGAGAACTAAAATATGATATTTCTATATTAATTATATACAAATGTTTATACTTATCTGAAACTCTTGAGTACAAACAACTTCAATGGCTCAAATTTTAATGCAAATTTGAAAGCTCTATCCCAAACGAGTTAAAATATGAACACAGTGTTATAGTGAATTTCAGAATGTCATTATATTATGGTCGATAGAACCGATGCTATGCACGTGAAAACCATATATACAAAACAGGTCTACATTTCTACCTTCATAGTTCTGTGAAAGGAAGGACAAACTAAGCCCTGTGTCATGTTTACAATGCTGAATTTAATGTGTTTTCTGTGAGAAAACTACAATTACTTTACCAGAAACTTCATACATTTTAAAAGTATAATGTCATGTTGATGCAGGTACCACTGTCACTATCAAAGCAAGGTCCCTGTCAACCATTGCACGATGGCTCCTGACTGCCCTTCTCCGCTGTGCACTTATTTTCCAGCATGTGTGATTTTTGTGACATCAGGTACATCGACCATGACCACCTTGTGATTCATATTCTTTTCTGTATTTATGGGCCATTTCTTTTTGCTTTGGATTTTTTTCTATTTTATCCACACACATTGTGTTTATATGAGGACTCCAACGACATTCAGGCCAAGATGCAGCTTCTATACCATTGTTCTACACATCAGTGGATGGGCACAGATATTTCTTTATCTTGGATAAATAGCCAGAGTGAGAACCCCTAGCAGATGTTGAGTCTAAATATTTCACATACTCTTTAGGGCAGCACAGTTGCAAAGGTCTCAGATGTGGGTGCTGTGTAATCATTACCTCAACGGTTATTAACATGGGCTATGGTCAAAATGCCCTCCGTGAGATTCTTGTCTCAGCTGCCAGATTTGCTCACTGTCTCTAGGGTCTCTTTCCTAAGGACCCATTTAGATGAAATAATGCAGTTCACAGGTTTCTTCAACCTATTATAAAGCATTAGAGATGTTGCCAAGTATCTTGGTTGATTAATACCATTTTTCCCCATTTTTGATGATGCTTCTCTTTTGAGGGAAAAGAAAGTTTTTGCACAGTGACTGCATCAATAGTCACTCCAATCCAGCACTGCATGGTAGTTCCATCTTCTCCATATGTTTCCTAGAAACTGATGAGGTCAGTTTTCACATCTGGGCAACTCAGATAGGAGTGCAGTAATGCTCACCAAGTTCTTAATTAGCTTTCCTTCCAAGGTAAATAAAGTAAAAGAACTTCATCTACTTATACATAGTTTATATGTTTTCTATGATAATATCTACTCAAACTTTAGTTAAATTATAATTGAGTTGTCTTTCTTATGACCTTGTTATCCTATACATTCCCCAGTGAAAGCCTTTCTTACATTTTGCTAATCTAGACCTTTTGCTATCACCTGTCTTGGTAAGTCAGTTAACAACATTCTTTGAATATCAAAATGAATTTTTATTTTGGTAGTGTCAAATGTTATATTTTCTGTTTCTGTGTCAGCATTTTGCTGTATGTGAGACATAAGAGATAATTCCAAGACAATTAAAAATTTCACATCTATTGTTTGCTAGGTGAGGTATATAGCTCTATATCTTAGATATGGGGATAGAATGGCCTTCATGTCGATTTGCATACAGGGGTATGGACTGTGATGTAAATGCACTTGATTTTGTTAGATGATCTAGTTGTTGGGCATTGCTGGGGGTGAAGGTGAGCTACTTGTGGGACCTCCATCTCCAGTATCTCCATTAACTCACTCTGGGCTTTGTGCTCTTTCTCAGTGTCTTGACATCCTTAATGGAACTTTCTAAGAGCCCAGACCACCTCGCTGTGAGCACAGAGCTAATGGCTCTCTGATTACATAAAGTGCCTGGAACAAAGGCCACTTTAATGATATTCCTGCCTCTCACATGTCTTCAACAGTTTCTTGAACTGAAGAAGGAACTTTCTATTAAAAAAAAATTTAGTTTCAAGACAAGCACAAGTTCAATTGTCTGGGTTTGAACAAACAGATTTCCATCTAAAAATAACATTATCATTACTGTTTATTATACTGAAGATATATTTTCATTATACTAAAGAGGTATATTTAGATATTATATATATATATGTATGTATGTGTGTGTATGTAAAATTCTGCCTAATTCTGATTTATATATGCAGAAATATAGGTCTTGCTTATTGCTGCCAGGAAGACATGAAAATTAACGATTTTCTCAAAGCTAGCATTATCATAAGTAATGATCAATTTTACAAGTGCCAATCAAATATTACTAATGAATACCACCCAATCCAAAAACAACTTTACTGTGTAATTTATCTGCAACTGGTTGCCTATGAATCCCTTTCAGTGATGAATGAATGCTGAGTGCCTTGGAGAAGTGAGGGCATCAGCATATCAAATTATCCAAGGGCACAAGTGCCTTCAGAAAAACAAGGTCCACTTGGACCACTGGGATTATCACATTCAGAAAATGTTCAGTCCAAGAAACAAGTCTCCATCTGTATGGAAATGCTACTCCATAGACATCTCCAAAGCTCTCCAGATTCACCAGTGAATCCTTGTTTTGCTTAGTCTTGGAATAAGCACTAGTATCATCACATTCCTCTGATTTGAAGTTCAAAGGCTACTCCTTTAATATTGCATTCCTCTTATGTTAAGTCCAAAGGTTTCTCCTTTGTAGAAAATAAAATTACTTCGGATTTTAATATTATTTTTCATCGGGCTTAAAAATATGCATTTGCCTGAAATTACCCTTGGTGTTCCAGTTCTTAGGATACTTATTGTCTCTAATGTCCTGCTCATCTGTCCCAGTGAAATACACTGTGGAGAAAAAGCACGATAGGGAAGGGAAGATGTAGCTTATGGATGATGTACAAATTATATAGTGTTTGAAAGGCCAACACATGGGACGATTCATTTTTAAGGTGTTTTGTACCATGTAAAGACAAGGGAAAATCAAGTAGGCAGGCAAGCAGGCAGCCAGGCAGGCAGGCAGGAAGGCAGGCAGGCTGGTAGGCAGCAGACAGGCAGCAGACAGGCAGGCAGGGAGGAGGGTGAGCAGGCGGACAGGCAGCAGACAGGCAAGCAAACAAGCAAACAAGCAAACAAGGAAAAACAATGAAAAGCCTGACCTCTCCACTTCATAATCGTGGACTCCATAAGACAGCACAAGCTGTCTTTTGAGACATTGTCTTCAACTTTTTAATGGACATATACATGACAATCCACACATTTCTGTGACTTCTCCTGTGTCATTGTATATATACCCTGCTGTGTGTAATGCTTAAGGATACTTATTAGGATTCATGAAGGTTTATAAACAAATTTGAAATAAGTTTTTTGGCTTTACTCTTTTCATCCTTAACTAGTTCACGAAACCAACTTTTAAGTTGCCATAGTATTTAAAATATTATTATATGTCATAATTCCATGACCAGCCAGAAAAGTAGATTTTAACAACATTATAGTCTAGATTACAACATGCCTAAACGGCATTTAATACCATTAATTATTACTTGTGTCATAATTACTGTTCACACAATAGTGAAATCAGTAGCTTTTCACACTGCTTAGAAGTAAACTTCTATCCTATGATGCTTGTGTTAATGACTATGTTAAAATGATACTTGCTATTTTGGAAAACTTAGGAACATAATTAGAAGCAAGAAACTCTCACATATACACAATATTTCCACACAAGTCATTGGGTTATTCTGCTTAGGATGAGGTTTGGAAGGCCTTTTTTTTTTTTTTTTTTTTTTTTTACTGTCGTTAATGATTAATCTGCTGTCTCAGGTCTGGTGCATCTTGACATTGCTACCCAACCTCTACAGGATGTGAGAGGAAGTCACATGATATTTAGACACATGTTTATACACATACTGAACATTTGTAGAATGAACAGACTTTAGTTTTCCTTTTCTCCTGATGGTGATTATTTCTCCTTGTGGTAATTATTCAAGGACACTGATCTTACTGACAGTGCTGGTAAAGTGTTTTATAACCATTTACAAGAACTCCCTACACCGATTCAACACTCCCACTCATTGTTTCTATGCAAGGATTAGTGACCATCTAATGTCATGTGTTATATGGAGTTTCAGTGATACAGGAAGACAGAACACATACTCTCTGGCCATGGCCTGCAATGAGCAATAGTTTTTGACAACTTCTATAAAATGTTTTTGATGTGACTAAGGTAACTATTGCTATTAGTATGATATTAAAACCTGTAAGGTGGGGGCTAGAGAGACAGCTCAGCAGGTAAGAGCACTGTCTATTCTTCCAAAGGTCCGGAGTTCAATTCCTAGCAACCACATGGTGGTTCACAAACATCTGCAACAAGATCCGATGCCCTCTTGTGATGTGTCTGAAGATAGTGACACTGTATTCACATACATAAAATAAATAAATAAATCTTTTTTTTTAAAACCTGCAAGGTAAAAAGAAATTGAAATAGATCTAACTGATTTAATTCATCTGGCACAACAGTTTTATGGTACTCTGTTGGAGTCTCTGCTTTGTTTTATGTTTGAGGTTTTGTCTAGGGTACAATGAAATCCACCTATAGCCGAAGACTATAGTTTATATAATTCCAATAATCTTCCACTTAATCAGCCTTACAGAATGATGTATACTAGAGAGCAAGCTCTCCAGTTGACACTGAGAAGACCATTTTGTTTCCTGTAACTCGAGAGGAGACTGGCTTATAGATAATGATTTGATTTGGATTTTGTAACACCAAATAGTCTCTCTTCACATCCTTCTGCATTTTCCTTCTCAGCTGAAGGTGTTCTTCATCACCATTAGTGAAACTTTAACTTCAGTGACACTTCTCAATCTCTGTCTAGTTTCTTTTAGGGCTGCTGTTTCTTTGTTGCGATTCTGTATTTGTTCAGGCAACATTCCTCTGCTCTGCGTTATGTCTTTGCAAGTGCCTCTGTTTAACATTTCATAGACATAACTAGGAGACTGAAAGTCTTTGTTCAGTGGGCTAAGGTTTGGTCTTCCTGAGGAAAACACTATTTGACTTAATTTTCTATCTACAACAACCATATTTACTGTCTCTCTCTTGTTTAATTTGATTCCTTCATATCTGTGCATTGCAAATTGTATTATGTGGGAACTGAAGACATTATATTAACGTATGTTGATGTACTACTGCTGGATGTCATCTGCTTTATGCTCTGCCATGTGTACTCGAAGGATTGCACAGGGCTTTGTTCTGTTTTGTTTTACACACAGTGCCCAACAAACTTTCTATCCCTTCCAGAGAGCTCTCTGTGACTGAGTAGCATCTTTACTCTTCAGATATGTTGTCTGGAAAGCCTTCTAAAATGAAGATCTTGTCAGTTGCTGTTTGAGGGGGAGGGTCTGCAGGTCAGCAAGAGGGCAGAGGCCTTTCCAAGTGTTTTTTTTTTCTATATGTATACCCAGCCTAAGTCTTGCTGTTGCTCTAGGTTCCAAGAGCCATGTAGATGATGTTTTTATATCCCCAATGGATTCTGTTCTCTATCAGTTAAATTTTTTACTTATTTACAATTTCCCTTAACTGTTGCCCAATGTGTTAGTCAGTCAAAATTCCAAGGCACTTGCTGCAAGTGTTTTGGCAAATGACTATGTGGAGAAACAATTTTCCCTTTGGAAACACGAGAGACCCTTTTCTAATCATGCTTCTAGGGAGCCCCTGGAAAGGTTAGAGTGTGACAATTTTGGTAAAGGAGGCCCTGGGAGATCTCTAGCTTTATCATGTTCATTGCAATGGCTGACAAGTTGTGTTGAAAAACCGGGCTGCTACAGGGCGTGGTGAACTCGAAGGTCACTGGCATTATCAAGATTTAGTTGCTTTGCCTATATATTCAGTAAGAAATGTGGAACCTTCATTAATTTTCTGACAAAGTTGAGTTGGGCTGTCCTTTTCATTCCTTTCCTTTCCTCTAGCTTGTTTCTTTCTTCTTTCCTGTCCCTATCTGCTTTTGGAGGGGGTATATTAGTTAGCTATGTGTCACTATGATAAAATACCTGAGACAGACTACTTATTGCATAAATATACCCCAGTTATTGAGGATCAAGTGTAAGATCACATGGCCCATTGCTTCAGGACCCTGCTAGGAGTGGCAGATGGGAACTGCAAATTAGAGTGAGTGACAGAAAGAGGAGACAAATCCCCCCAGTCTTCATCCTCTGCATGTCTGTGGTGACCCAAGGACTCCATTGGACCACTTTGTACATGTATACTGCACCCATAGTGCGACAATCCCAGACACTAATGCTTTCCATGTGACCTTTTGGGAATAGTTATCCAATCAGGTGGGGGTAAATCTTCAAAGGTCTTTACAAGACAGTATTTCCTAATTTTATCCACATGAGATTAGACTCTTTCACCTAAACTTCCAACTCAGCATAGAGTCTAACATAAGACCTTAACCAGAAGTAAAACTTTATAATTATGGAAATAATGACTAGAAAATCAAATCACAACAAAATATCTAAATATATACATAACTTATGGAAGAACTCAGTTCAGCAGAAAATCTCATTTTGTATTTACTAGGAGAACTCTAAATTTGAGCATTTCCCAGGAGCTCTTAATTCAAAGTGAGTCTAAAATTAGTATTTCTATTGTTATACACAGAAAGACCACTTGTTAATCAATCTGTTCATGTTTTACATTCATACAAACATTAACCCATTTAAGGATCAATGAAACTCTAATTTTTAAAGAAGGGCTTGTTTTTAGTTACCAATTCTGTGTATGTTCTCAACATCTTCCGGGGCATCAGTCCTGTCAATTCATCAATATTTTTCTATTGCCTTTACTGAAAGTCATGACAAGAGCACTATAGGCAATAACAGTTCAAGGTGCCAGAGGCTTACTCGGGTGATGACTTTGACTGCAGCAGCAATAAATCTACTC
Organism: Apodemus sylvaticus; assembly: GCF_947179515.1. Lineage (NCBI taxonomy): Eukaryota > Metazoa > Chordata > Mammalia > Rodentia > Muridae > Apodemus > Apodemus sylvaticus. The sequence goes on from NC_067490.1 coordinate 13,338,476, forward strand.
GTTTCCATCCGCAGACATCAGCTCTCCTGGGTGTAGCTGGGTAGCTCTTACAGAAATGTTTACTTCTTTCCCCCCAGAATATTTTAATTCTTCCTTTTTGATACCTTTGTACTCCCTTATCCCCTTCTTAATCTGTAGCATTTACCTCCTCTCACCTCTCTATTTACAGTACATAGACATATTTCATAGTTATTATTTAATTAGTGGAGCAAATGTATAATATTCCTTGATATTTATGACAAGAAAACTATAGGCTTTAAAAGACTATTTTTAATTAAGAAGGATTAAATAATAATAATAATTTAATGGTCAGACCTCTGTATTTCGCCTGTATTTTACACATGGCTCTAGAGACTGAAAGCTTGGAATAGAACTATAGGGCCAAACTTTTAGAAATATCACTTCTTAGTATGGCAGTATAAAATTGTCCAGAATTTGCATAATATGGTAGTTTGTGCTTGTGAGGCAAAGCCGGAGATTAGGACTGGAAGATAACGTTGAGCTCTACTGAGGACACTCCAAAGTCAGCATTTCCTACTTGAGAGATGCTGGACTCTCCCATGGACCCATCTTACCAGAGTCTATCAGTCATGCAAATCAGTAACATCTACATTTTATCAAGGTAATTTAATAATGTTTTTTGTCAAAACGTCTTTGTTTTTGCATCTTGTGCAGCTGATAAAATGCATACAATTAGATTAGCTTAAACGTATTTTCAGAGGAGGAATGGGCTGTGGGCTTCTGTATCATGTTCCTCCGGGTTGTCCTTTCCTTCTCCCACAGGCTTCAGTAAACCCACTACTTCCTTTGATTTCAAAATCATTGAGGGGTTGGAGAGATGGCTCATAGGTTAAGAGTACTGTTTGCTCTTCCAGAGGTCCTGATTTTAAATCCTAGCAACCACACGGTGACTCACAACCATCTGTAATGGGATCTGATGCCCTCTTCTGGGTTGCAGGTATAAGTGAAGGCAGAACACTGTGTACATAATCAATCAATCAATCAATCAATCAATCAATCAATCTTTGGGCCTGGAGAGATGGCGCAGTGGTTAAGGGCACCGACTGCTCTTCCAAAGGTCCTGATTTCAAATCCCAGCAACAACACGGTGACTCACAACCATCTGTAATGAGATCTGATGCCCTCTTCTGGGGTGTCTGAAGATAGCTACAGTGTACTTACATATGATGATGATGATAACAACAATAATAAATTCAAAATGATTTTAAGTGTATCTTGTTTGTGTTTTTCTGTATCTTGTTTGTTTTATAAGGGCAACATTGTCTGTCCTATAACAATTTACCAAAACAGGAAGAAGGAAAACTTGGATTTATATCTAGCTTTGTGCATGTTTATTTCAATAAGAATAAAATAAATATTGTTACTAAAGAACCTGATGTGATTTGAAGGGATTTGTTCATAGATTTCTAACAGGATAAAGTTTTGGCAAATACAAACCGACAAGGATGGAGTAGAGGATGCCCGGTCGATCAGATGGCGGTTGGATGTTTCGGTCCTGATCAATGGCTTGGATGGGTGGGGTCACCAAAATAGGGTTCAGTTCTTCCTGGAAGAAAATTCAGAGTGTTTAGCCATGCTTCACACTCACACTTCAGGGGAAGCTGACACCAGGATGCTTGCTTGAATTTGGACAGCTAGATACCCACCACTCAGGCACTGAAACACAATTGCTTAGACTTAAAATTTGACACCTCCTCTCGATAATTCTAAATCTGAAGAGGAAATGAGCACCTCTTGCATTCAAAATAAAAGCCTGAAGTAGCTATATGCACCAAACATTATCTGAGGGATTCTCCCAGGAGGAAGCCAGGGAAAAAATTACAGCATTAAGCTGCTTAGAGGACTTAAGCAAAATGTAAAGGCATTAAAGAGCTCCTCATGCGAGTTCTCTGCTTTAGAACAAATTTGAGTCTCTGTCCTCTTTCCTTCTTAAATAATATTTTTATCCAAATAATTATAGCAAAATAGGGTTGGGGGCACTTGAAACATATTTTAATTCAATCAAAATCAAAGCCACTCCACTCATTTCCATGTCATTAAAATAAAGTACACATTACAATTGTGTTTATTAAATTAATAGTGGTTATGAAATGATTCTATTTTGGATTTTGGCAGGTGTCTTTAAGTCACTGTTCCCCAGTTTAATGTCCAGGTGTACCCACAGAACTATTAACATTGCTGTACTGGTGCAGGGAAGGGACATAGTAGATTAATCAGAAATAAGGGCACTGGCTTCTCTTACAGAGGTTCCAAGCACTCACATGGCAGCTCTGTAACTCCAGTTACAGGGCTTCCGTTGCCTTCTGCTGGACTCCATGGGCACTACACACACACACACACATACACACACACACACACACACACACACACACACACACACACACAGTGGTTATACACATGGAGTCAAGCACTCATTACACATAAGCATTACAATAATAAATCTTTTAAAACAGGTGTAATCACTTATTTTTTTTTGAAAGGGACCAAGCAATAAGAGCTGGTTCTGTCAGTCAGAAGGCTGTGTGGTAGCCTCTCACCTCTGTCACTCCAGCCAAAGAGACACAATTGGACATGGCTCAGTTAAATGAGAAAACAGTGTGTTGTAGAGGGAACATTTAAAACCTTATTCTACAGATCAGCTTCTGAAATGCTACACTAGGTAAAGTTTTGAAAGCATAGTATTTCTGGGAAGCCTTCTCAGGGAATTAATGAATTCCACTGCTTTTCAAAGTGACTCCAAGCAAATGGTATTTTGTTTCATGTGTACTCAGTAAACATTCACTAATGTCTTCTTGAAATAATGCTCTTAGAACATAGTTCAGGAAACATTACAGTTTTTAACTTTCAGCCAAACTATACAAATGGTAAGTCTAAAGGGAAATACATTTTTTTTCTCAGTGTCTGAGGAAGGAATTCACTATGCTTTTATGCAATTTATTCTGAAACAAAGGACAATGAACTATGCCATGTACTCTTAGGCAAATCCAGCAATTTAAATTCTCAGTGGACAATGCATGGTAGTGTCTTATATTTAAAAATGCACAACCATATTAAATAACCACAGGCTATATTCTTTTATTAAAATCATAGGGATCAAATATAATTATTGATCAATGGTTATTACTTCATATAGATCTCAGGTTCTATATAGTTGTTTATATATCTTCTAAGTGGATATATTATTTTTTATATTTCCTATATTCCTGTATTTCCTATAAATAATGATATATTATAAGCAACAGTTTAGTAACGTTTTATCTCTTCTTAATATAAATTCAGAACCATGTATATATCACCTCAGTATAAAAACTACCCTATTAAACCCAAGTGATTATTCTTTTTCTCTAATACATAGTTTTCTTCTAGAATTCTCTTACTTTTCTCCTTCACTCCCCTCTCAATCCCATTTTTCCTCTCCCCATATTTAATTTTCTGTTTCTTTTCCCATCCCTTTCTTACATGCCTTCCCTTTACAACAGTCAGCTCAGTTCATATATAATAATGTATTTTTTCCCTAAAGTGAAGACAGTCAGATCTATCTTTGTTAGTGTCTGAATACCATCTTTTAGTCAGATATGAAGAGAAATTGTATTATGGTTAACTCAACTCATAGTTTAACTACTTTGTTTCTATTTCACTAATTTTCCAGTACCTTCCATATGTGTCATTCTAGAAGACCTAGGAAGGCTTCTAAAAACTGATGCTTCTCTACAATCTAATCCACATTCCCCGGGAACTCTCAATCGTCTCTGACTATCAGAGAGACAAAAACTCCTTTTCTTATCCACAATATTTAAAAACTAGAATCTTAGGAGTGTTAAGTAAAGAATCCTCACATGACCGGCACTCTTTTGACCTGCTTTCCTCTCCCTGCTTTTTGTAGATCTGCCAAGCCATCAATCCAGGATATGTTTTGGTTTCAGTAATTCATCATACAATTTAAAATCCACTTTCATTATTTTCTAGACTTGTTGAAATGAGCAATGGGGATTTAATTACATTATTTAGAGTTACATAAGCAATAAGAAAACTGAAAATAGCAAACAAGATCAGTGGGGATAGGGAAGTGCTAATTAGATTCTTCATCTTACATCACTGCTTGGTAATAACTATCATACAATAAAAAGTGAGGAAATGAGCAGATGTGGATATGATTTACAATTACTTTATTTGACATAAGAATGAAAAATGAAAGCACTTTAGGAGACTGGGTGTGGAAGGAGAAAATAGATTTTTTTTTAACCTAGAATAATTCAGTATCGTTGGACTAAATTATTATCATGCTTATACTATCTTATATTATAAAAAATGAAAACACTAATATGAATAAGAAAAGAGAAGTCCTTTTGCTGAAAAGGTTTTTTTATTTATTTATTTTAGAACGTTTGGAGAAGTACTGTTTTTAAATCTCTTGTTAGGAATAGACATTTTCCTCTCATCCTCTAGACTACATGCAACACAAAGTAAGAGAATTTTTCTCATCTGTTATAATTCAAGACTTTGGCAGAAAAATCTAGGATTATAACTGTGATGCCTCTCATTTGTTGTCAACTTGACTACATCTGGAACTAACAAAATCTCAAGGGGCTGGGCACACCTGTGAGGACTTTTTAACTAATTGGATCATTTGATGTAGGAAGATCCAACTTTAATCCAGAAGTCTATACCTGGGCCACCCTTTCTGGTGGCAACCTTTATGAAGGGCTCTGAAGAAGGTAGCTTGCTCTCTTTGCCGGCTTGCTCTCAGTCTTGTGGAGAACTTCATTCCTTCTCTGTTATTGGAGTCTACTTCTTCTGGATTCCTGTATATACTGAAGATCAGCTGAGATACACAGCTTTGTGGACTGAACAACTACTGAATTCTTGGAGTTTCCATCAATGTACAGTAGACAGCCATTGGTAGACTAGCTGGACCACAGCCTGTGTGCCATTCTAATAAACTCACTCTAACAAATCATATATATATTTCACATATATATCACATATATATATATTCATATATATATATCACATATATATCACATATATCACATATATATTCATATATATATATGAACCATATATATAATCACATATATAATACTATAAACATAGATGTATTATATATCATATATTTATACAAATATATATTGTATATATAATATATTACATATGTATTACTATGTATGCACATATATATTATCAGCATATATTGTATTAATTTCATTATATGGCACTTATACAATGTGTTATTATATATGTACATGTATGTATGTATATTGGTTCTGTTTCTTTAGAGAATCTAATAGGTGAAACAAATGAGTCCTCAAGTATGATACTGAAGATTAACTCTCAATATAATCATTATCTTTAAACCTGGAAACTTTTAAGTATTACAGAATACTGAAGATTGTATTTAGTTGAGGATAATTTTATTAAAAAATAAAGTTTTTTATGAACAGTCATCATTTTAATTTCAAATGTGTTTTCATTTGAAAGGACAAAATAAATAACATACCTTGTGCACCAAGCTTGTGTCTACACTAAAGTCTCTACAGCAGATAGAAACTGAGCAAGGCAGAGTGCTGAGATAATGATGGAAATCTCAGAAGGATGCATTCTAAGCAACAAGAATTCTTTAATGAGAAAGCAGACGGCAGAAGACCTGGTTCCAGGACACTTGGAAGGTAGCCCACTGCCTATTGAATGTTTAGCAAAAGTACTTGGATATTAGATGATAAAGTACTCCATTAATACATATATAATTCATCTCACAAACATGACATGTGAAATAAAAGTAGAAAGTAATAAAAGAAGATTATAAATAGATACAAAAATAGTCAGTGTAATTATAAGTCAAAACTGTTGTGAAAAGTTACTGTTAGAGTTCTTGCCTATCATGCAAGAGATTATTGATACAACTCCTAGCATGGCAATGACATAAAATGAGCAAATAAACAACTATGAACCAGGTATGAGATGCTGGGCTTTTAATACCTTTACTTTTGACACTGAGACAGGAGAATGGGAAATACGAGACCAGCCTCAGCTACATAGTAAAAGCCTGTCTGAGTGTATAATCAAATTCACAAACACATAGAACACTTTAAGATAATTTATTCTTAATGTTTAATTATTGAATTAAATTGTACCTCACACACACACACACACATATATATATATATATATATATACACACACATACATACATACATAATTGTTATCTGTGGATCAAAAATATTTTAAGTTTAATATGGAAATGCTTACTGCTCTAATTTGATCTTTATATTATACAAATGTATTAAATTATACTGTGCTTCATAAAAATTTATTAATAGCATTAATAAAAATAAGTAAATAGAAATATTAGTGTTTACATATGAATAGTAGTGGTGTCTTTCCACACCAAAATGTACAAAATCTACTGAAGAGCTGAAAACAAATTAACTGGATATTCAGTTAAGGGACTTTGTTTTAGAGAACAAGGTAAAGTAAAAAATGTAGTGGTAAAATTGTTAAGGATAAACAATATGAGGTTATATGTGTAGTCACATATACAATTTTGCAGATGAACAGGAGACATCTTGGTTCATATCAATGAGCATCAAATTATCTTACATCTTGAACTTTTAGAAGCAAAGGTATCTTCGTGATCCACCTACTTATTTGTTGCTGTTTGTTTTTCTAATTTAATCTGAGACATTGTATCTGGGACTTAAATCTGGCTCAGCAATATAGACTTCTGAATTTAATGTGAGTCTTCCTACCTCAAATGATCCAATTAATTAAATCAGTTCATTAAAATCACCGATTTTTGTTTTAAGATATTATATATTGGGAAATGCCCAACAGTAAGTAGAGGGATGGAACCTGAAGAGACAACCTTCAGTAGATGGATAGGGCCCTTAGTAGAGGGATGGGGTCATCAATCCACCTTCAAAAATTTTGACCCAGAATTCTTCCTGTCTTAAAGAAATGCAGGGACAAAAATGGAGCAGGGGCTGAAGGAAAAGGCCATCCAGTGACTGGGCCAATGTGGGATACATCCCTGGGCCTGCACCAAACCTTGACACTATTGCTGATAATCATATTGCGCTTGCAGACAGTGCATGGCTGTCCTCTGAGTGGCTCTACCAGCATATGACTGAGGCAGACGCAGCTACTAAAAGCCAGCCATTTGACTGAGGTTGGGGACCCTATGGAAGAGTGAGGAGAAGGAGCTGAAAGGGGTGGCAACCCCATAGGAAGAACAACAATGTCAACTAATCCAGACCCTTGAGAACTCCCAGAGACTGAACCACCAACCAAAGAGCATACACAGTCTGGCCTGAGGCCCTGGCATATATATATATCATATATATATCAGAGGATTGACTGCCTTGTCTGCCCCTGTGGGAGAGGGTGAGACTAATTCTGTAGAGACTTAATGCCCCAGGGAAGAGGATGTTGGGACTTGGGGGGAGAGTACCCTCTTAGAGGCAAAGGGGAAGGAGGGAAGGTGGAAGAACTCTTGGAGGGGTAACCGGGAGGGGGCAACATTTGGGATATAAATAAATAAAATAAAATAATTAAATTAAAACATTAATAAATAATTTTTAAAATTAAAAATGTTTGAACTGTTTGTGAATGCACCTGTGCCATGGTGTGTGTATATGATAACGAAAGCACAATTTTTAAAAATGATATTATGTATTCCTTCAACAAAAAAAATACTTAGAATGTACAACAGGGAAGCCTTGAGCATTATTATTCTCCTTTTATACTGTATTATAAACTTGGCATTTTTCCAAAAAGTCTTTGGAAGTTTTTTCCTCACAGCTCTGATTGTATGTATACTTTAACTAGTACAGAAATGAACATCAGACTCAACATGTTCTTTCATACATTTGTATATAGACAAATAGACTTAAATAAACAAATTGGCTTATTCTGCTTTTTGCCAATTGTAGAGACAACATATTGCCTGGAAGATATCAGAATGATTCGCATGTTCTCTGCCTTTGGTGTATGTTTGAAAGACAAATAAATTTGGGTGAGTGGCAAGGCCAAATATGTTGTACTGAAGGTTCTTATTATGATATATTAAATGGAACCCTTACATACGGTTGTGAGGCTTATATATTCCCTAATAAAAGACACCTGGCCCTTGTCAGCTTTCCTAACAGTACTGATAATTATCTTCCCTAGAACAGTAGTGCAGAGGGCACAGGACGGAAGTCAGTGGGCACAACTCATAAAAATAACATCAATAGCTCCCAATAGCTCCGGAGCCATTGGACTTTTATATTATAGCCAGACAAACAACAGAATTCACCTGGATAACAACAACTCCCCCACTTCATTTTGTTTTTTTGATGATGGAACTCCATGACCTTTCATCATTTAAACAGGTTTATCCTGATATGCACCTGAATTTCTCTCAGGTGTATACTTAACTCACATACAGAGATTGAATTCACTTTCAAAATTTGCATTTGAATATCCTTTCAGTAGCACATATGAAGGCTTTCTCCAAATTCCACCTTTCAGAATGTTTCCTTGAATCTCTGCCTTTTCGATTTATTTCCCCTGAAGTCTCCGTGGCTTTGACACTGTGGATTTCCACATCATCCCCAGACAGGAAGTCAAGCCCTTCGTTATTTCCTAGCAGTAGGCCATAAAATCTACTGTGAAATAGGAAGCTAGTGGGCTCACTTCATGCTGTCCATACCACAGAGTCCCAAGGCACGGTTGCCAATCAAAGGCAGTGGGTTAGCGTCCAGGAATCAATATGGAAAACAGTCCAGTTCGAGGCCATCCATCTCACAGACACTGAAGAGGATCCACAGGTAGCAGAAATGTTTCTTACAACCATGTCTCCAGTCTCACTCTTCTCTGATGGCTTCCCTGGTTTTGTTTGTTTGTTTGTTTCTTCTTTGGTTTTTTGGAGACAGGGTTTCTCTGTGTATTCCTGGCTGCCCTGGAACTTACTCTGTAGACCAGGCTGGCCTTGAACTCAGAAAACCGCCTGCCTCTGCCTCCCAAGTGCTGGGATTAAAGGTGTGCACTGCCACAGCCCCCTTGTTTCTTTTCTTACAGGCTTGGGACTGAGAATACTGTCTCTTATGCTCAAGAAGATGGTGAGAACTCCTCATGTACTTTTGGAAGAAGGGGAGACAGCAAGCAGTCAAAAGCTGCTCCTTATGAAAATGGAAAGAAAATGCTGGGAGAAGTTGTTCATTAGATTTTACTTGTGGCACTTAATGGTGGTTGTGACTCATGTAGTACAATTTCTGATGAGTCCTTGTCATTAAAGAATAATTCCATTTGGAGCCTATTTGTTAACAGTGATTTTTGTGAGAATTTTAGGCTGGTTCCCCTACTCTCTCAAGTTCAAGTTTTTTAAATAGACTGGTGAGAGAGAATGAGAAACACACACATTCACACACACACACATGCACACACATGCACACACCTGTACACATGAACACACACATGTACATGCATGTACACACATGCACACGCATGCATACACACATGTACATACATGCATACACATGTACATTCATGTGTACACAGCAAGCATACATATATGCACACACACAGAAGCAATATTGCACACATACATACACACAAATTTGCACACACACTCAAGCACACATACAAGCATACACACATTCACATATGTCCACAAACATAGCCACATATACACATATACACACATTCATATAAACACACACAGAGATAGTACATATATAAGTAATCCTTTTTTGAATTTTGTTTTCAAGAAAATGAAGTCTTAGAATTCTCAGGTGCAATGTATAATTTGGTGTATGAAGTACATTTAGTGCCTTAAAGCCATGACCCAGATTCATTTGCATACCATTTTAACTGCACTGTTTTTTCAGTTTATATGTGAGGTAAACATGAATGTTAAATATGTGAGTGAAAACAGATTTCTTTTTTAAATAAAGAGCAATGATCACGTTTTGGTTGTCAATTCACGAATAATTATATCAGATACTGATACTCTAAGCAACACAAAATAATTTTTTATGGACCAAAAAAATGAATATAAGAAAAAGACTCAAATGGATACAAGATAATGTAGGTGAAAATAAAAAATAAGATGTTAATAAAAATTTTCTGTGCTGATACAGTGACTTTGCCGTGAAATGCCCCACATTTGTATAGCCTCATGGATATACAAATAAGATGTCCAGGTGATAGCAATATTTGGAAAGATGAGGGATCCTTTGGGCAGTGTAGTCTCACTCACTCAGTGAAGTGAATCATTAGGAAGTAAGTCTTGGAGCCTTATGGTCTGGTACCACTTTCTGTTCTCCTCTGCTTCTGGACTTCTGATACACTGTGATGGGCTTGTTTTGTGGACAAAACTGGAATTCTCCTGCCCTCCCCCATCACATTGGATTGCACGCCTTCTAAACTCATGAGCCAAAACAACCTTTCTCTCCCTTAAATTCTGAAAGGGCATCTTACCACAACATCAGAAAATAACTTAAATAATAGGCAAGATATTCCAGTGGGTGAAGGGATTGCGGCACGAGCCTGAGGTCATGAGTTTAAACCCTGGAACCCAAATAAAGGCGGAAGGAGCAGCCTGACTCCACAGCACTGTTTCTGACTTTCATATTTGTCTTGTAGCATGGGTGTGTCCACACATGCATGTCATGTACATACAATTTAAAACATCCTTAAAAGTATTTGCTCACCAAATAAAAAAACACTAACTAAAGGTAGATCCATATAGGGTAAGACAACCAGATGATCTGCGACAGGAAAATTGCAGGTTGCACTCTAGAAAAACGGACACCCTGTGGCAAACTTGAGGGGCTTAAAGCTCAGAATGAAAGCATGTTCTTTAGCTTAGAAGTAGATTCTATCACTCTAGTGCTTTTATGTGGAAAACTGGAATGCTTGTGTGCAGAGCTCAGATCTGTGACCTCTCCCCCCTCCCCCAGGAACACACTGAGACATTCTGCAGTGGAAGCCATTCATTCTAGAACGCTTTGCTGCTACCTGGGTTATTTGCACTACAGATGGCAAAAAAAGAGGGATTAATCATGCTCTCAAGACATACACAGACACCAGGCATGTAGTATCAATCGTGTCTAAGAACACACTGTGCATTCTCTAAACAGCAAAAATGAAGAAAATTACTATGTATATCATGGGTGGTCAGAATATGCACAGCAGAACTAGGCTGGTGTTGGGGAAAGGGGGAAAACAATAAATAGACTATACTAATTAGGAAACTGTGCTTCCACAAAGCTACATTAAGTCCCAGGGATGGGGAGGGATGGGGAGGTGGGGACATCCTCTTGGAGACAGGGGTGGGGGAGGAGGAATGGGCTGAAGAACTGTCCAGAGAGTAGACCAGGATGGGGATAATGGCTGGATTGTAAAAAAAAAAAAGATTAAAGAATAATAATTAAGAAGAAGATGAGGAGGAAGAGGAGGAGGAGGAAGAGGAGGAAGAGGAGGAGGAATTGGAAGAGGAGGACGAGGAGCAAGAAAAAGAAGAAGAAGAAGAAGAAGAAGAAGAAGAAGAAGAAGAAGAAGAAGAAGAAGAAGAAGAAGAAGAAGAAGAAGGAGAAGAAGGAGAAGAAGGAGAAGAAGAAGAAACTCAGAGGCACATGTAAAAGAAGAATGTGTAACATTAGATGCTTTTTAAAATACGTTTTTCATTGAAGAATGATGTGAGAAACATTATCAGATCATTACTTATCTATTCAATAGATTATCACAGTCATATTTCACTCATGAGATCACAATTGAGATGAACAAAGTACTGACAGAGCCTCAGATCTCATTCCCTGTGATCCTTATCAATCACTACGTGTCCTTCTGTCCTGAAATGACCCATCTGCTAACATCACCAACAGGTGGAAGTTGTCTTTAATTTTATATGAAGTGAAAATGCTCTATCTGGTTGAAACTCGTCTCTTCCTGCTTCATGGGGTCATCAATGCCTGTGAGATGTAATGTTCACAGTAACTCATTTTAATCTTTTTATTTATTTGTTTGTTTTTTGTTTTTATTGTTTTTAATATTTTTATTTTCTATATTCTTTGTTTACATTCCAAATGATTTCCCCTTTCCAAGATTCCCCCTCCCCATATGTCCCATAAACGTTCTTCTCTCCACCCATTCTCCAATCATCGCCCTCCTTTTTCTCTGTCCTTATATTCCCCTCCAACGCTAGATCAATCCTTTCCAGGATCAGGACCCTCTCCATACTTCTTCATGGGAGTCATCTGTTATGCAATTTGTGCCTTGGGTATTCAGAGCTTCTGGGTTAATTAATATCCACTTATCAGAGATTTCATTCCATGTGTATTCTTTTGTGATTGGGTTACGTCACTTAGGATGATATTTTCCAGATCAAACCATTTGCCTAAAAATTTTATGAATTCATTGTTTCTAATTGCTGAGTAGTATTCCATTGTGTAAATATACCACATTTTCTGTATCCATTCCTCCTTTGAGAGGCATCTGGGTTCTTTCCAGCTTCTGGCTATTATAAATAAGGCTGCTATGAACATAATGGAGCATGTGTCTTTATTGCATGCTGGGGAATCCTTTGGGTATACGCCCAGGAGAGGTATAGCAGGGTCCTCCAGAAGTGTCATGTCCAGTTTTCTGAGGAACCGCCAGACTGATTTCCAAAGTGGTTGTACCATCTTACAGCCTCGCCAGCAGTGGAGGACTGTTCCTCTTTCTAAAATAGTTCATTCAGGAATAAGCAAGCACCCTTTGTTGATGTTTCCAAGGTTTGGCTTGTTTTAAATCTAGGGTACTGTAGAAAATGATACCAGCCCTTCTTGAATGCTTACACATAAGGGCAGGTTTGTGTCAAACCAAAGAATAAAATAACTGAAGGGGTGCATGTTCTAATAGATGGGATTACAATTGTTCTGCTAGAGATGTTGCATTGATTTATCATCTCAGGATAAGCTTGGTACTCCACATCTTTCCCACAGTTTATAATTCAGGTCCGTGGAAACATACCACTCTTAACAATTATATAGGTTATCTCACAGTGGTTTAAACATGAGTTTATTAGCTACTCATCTAGCAGATGTTATCTTCTTTTACCTATTTTTATTTGTCTCTTTTGGCCCACAATTTCATGAATTTATATAGACATTCATATGAACAATCTATATACAATTCCAAGTCTTGTCTCTTGCTGAATTTTTTATGAAGTCCTCCATGGCTTATCTTTGACTCTGTGTTGTTTTCTGGAAGCAGAGTTTTCCATCTACTATAATCTATTCTATTATTTCCCCTTTCCCTGACACCCCACTAGTTCTGCTGTACACATTCCGACCACCCATGATATATATGACAATTTTCTTACTTGTTACTGTTTACAGGATGTTCAATGTAGTCTTATCATAACTCGTCACACGCTTGATGCTACATGCCTGGGTGTCTCTGTGTATTTTCTTGGGAACATGATTAATTCTTCTTTGCTATCTGCAGTGCAAATAACCAAGACAGCACTGAAGCTTTCTAGAATGAATGGCTTCAGCTACGGAATGACTCAGTGTGCTCCTGAGGGTCACAGATCTGAGCTCTCATCACAAGCATTCCAGTTCCTCACAGAAAAACACTGATGTTATAGAATCCACTTACAGCTCTGAAACCTTTATATGACCATGTTCTTTTGACCTCAATTAGAGACAAAGTTAATCCAGTCTCCAGATACACAAGAGCTCACAACATTTCACTAAGACAACTGTCTAGAGGCATGAATGGCTTCATTGATATATAGAGCATTGCTACATAATTTTAAAACTATCTACAGATGGAAAATATGAAGTTACATTATTTGATTATTATATTTAAACATAAGTTAAAATTCTGGGTGTAGGAGTTACATATTCAATTAAAGTGAATTTTATTTGGCCTTATTAAAAGTAAGCTACAGTAAAATTATTTTAAATAATATATCTATATTTTATATATTTAAAAAATAAAAAATCATATAATAGTTTTACATTCAAATCTGGAAAATTGTTCTTTATATTTTAAAAATAAAAATTTGAAATGACAATCCCATAATCCATTGTCCTACAGATGAGCCTATCAGTCTATTAAGTTCAGAGTGTTTATTGGAACTCTAATGGTCAGGCTAAATAATGTTTTTGAGTCCTGGAAGACCTTGCGATCAGGGATCAAAATGTCTGTGCTCCTCAAGTTCACTTGCAAAATATACTGAAAGTATATTTCTAGAAAGCACTTAATGAAAAATATACATGCTGGAGCATTATGTATGAATATTTTAGAACAATAAGAATTGAGTATACTCGGGCATTTACATCTTGAATGAAGAAAATTTGATAGAGTTAGCAAAACTGAGACAAGAGACAAGGCTAGGCTTGTCTCTGATACAGCTGGACAATGGAGGAAAGACAGACAGACAGACGGATGATACATACTTATTGATGATAGGCAATAGATAAAAGGAGATAAAAGATTAGGTAAAGAGACAGATAAGTGTAGAGTATAAATGATGGGTACATAAATATAGATTAGATATAGAGACAGGTAAGTATAAAGTATAAATGATGGATAGACACATATAGATTAGATATAGAGACAGATAAGTGTAAAGTATAAATGATGGATACATAAATTATAAATAGATATATATATACACAGAGGCAGGTGACATGCAGAATTATGAGACACACATTATATTAATATTAGCAATGTTACTAACAGTGGAGTCCTTGATCAGGCACTTTTGCTGAAATGCTTTTTGGAGATTTAGAGATTTTTTTTTTGATTTTATAAGAACATGTAAACAATACTCAAGTATACTGCCTTGCCATATGAAATAAGGACTATTTTTACCACAGCATTTATAAAATAATTTCTTAACCTTGGCACTGGCAAGAGCCATGCACCACAGCAGCAGCAGCTTGATTCTGAACTCTTGTTGTTCCCAAATATCTGTTTAAAATACTTAAATACATTTGGACTATTTAGGGAAACTAATTTATTCAGAAATAACTCATGACTGGATTTGTCTTAGAAGATAACTATGCTTGTAGAAATTTTCTCAACAAACCCTTGAGTCTTAAGAGGAGTGAATTAGAGTATGATTTTGATATTAGAGTACTAAGCATTCTTTTTATAAAATCTATTATCGAATAAAGTTTTCATAAGAATATCAAAATATTTTATTAATTACAGATACAAAAATCTGATCAATCTTTTGTAATATTTTATTTTTTAATTTTTAATTATTTGTATGTGTCTGTGTGAGGGCAGATACCTAGAAAGGTAATAAGATGGATCAGACACTCTGAAACTAGAGTTGCAAGTAGTTGTGTATCTCTTGTTTTGGGTGCTTGGGGTTCAGTCCTTTTCAAGAACAGAACATATTCTTTTTCTATTTTATTGAATATATTCTTCATTTACATTTCAAATATTATACCCCATCCTGGTTTCCCCCCTCCCCGAAAACCCCCAACCCATCCTCCCACTCCCTGCCTCCAAGAATATGCCCCTCTACCCAATCCACTTCTATCTACCTGCCCTCGATCTCCCCATGCTGGGGCATCTATTGAGCCTTCATAGGACAAAGGACCTCTCCTCCCACTGATGTTTGACAAGGCATTCCTCTGCCACTCTTTTGGTTGGAACCATGTGTACCCCTTGGTTGATGGCTTAGTTCCTGGGAGCCCTGGGGCATCTGGTTGGCTGACATTGTTGATCTTCCCATGGGGCTGCAACCGCCTCCCCAGCTCCTGCAGACCACCCTCCAACTCCTCCATTGTGAACTTTGCACTCTGTCTAATGGTTGGCTGCTAATATTCTTAATTGGCAAGTCATCTCTCCAGCCCTACATATTTAGGTCTTACATAGCACTTTTAGCACTTACATAGCACAATAACAGACATGTTATTGCTAAATAGAGCTTCCCAGGAATATATAAGAATATTAATCATATATAAACACAAATATTGACCAACTGCTATTTGTTATGTAGTAAGTATGGACTGGTGTAGAAGAGATGTTATATTTGCAGTTTTTTATAAATTCTACTTAAACTTTAGTAATGTTTGTTACTTTATGTGTCTCATTTCATTAAATATCAAATAGGAACAAATTAATTCCTATTGTAAATCACAGATGAGTTTTTCTTTTCCTAACTGCTAAAAGGTTATTTAGTACTCTTGAAACTGATATATCACTTCTTGTTTTTGTGGTGCTGGGATAAAACCAGAGCCCTGGACAGAGACGCCAACATTCTATCACTGAATTACATCCTCCACCCCTGTCCTGTATTTCAAATGCAACATTTTCAATTTCACATGCTGAACTTGCATTTAGTACTAATGAGAGAGAAATTAATATCACTCTCTGGTTGTAGCTAATCAAATATGTTGACCTTTTATGACTTGTTCGTTTTCATTATGAATAATATGTTCTGTATAGGAAATATGTATAAAATTATAAAAGAATGGGAAACCTATACAATTATACACAGTATATTCACAATACTGATAAGAGAAACTGAGCCGAATACTCATTTGGAGGTGTAAATTCACTGACCATTTTTTAAAAAAAAATCTGTATTTTTTAATGGAACTTGTGTAAGAAGAAGCATGTCTTGTTATAAACAGAACTTGCGTCATCAAAGAGTTTGTGTGGTTTAGATGGTAAGAATAAGAATATGTGGATTGGGAAAGTCCCTTTTTGATAAGTAGGATGCCACACACCAAAAATGAAATAGAAAAACACACAGGAAACCTTGGAAACACAATGTCTTCATCCTCTTTGGGGCTCATATGCCTAGAATTTCCTGAGAACACAAGAAAAGCAAACACCAAGGCTCCCATGCCTGCCTTATTGGAGGAACTCAAAATTCAAGCTGTCCCGTGAACTCTGCCCTCTGCCTGAGTCAGAAGCAGGAGAGCAACTTCCTCAGATGGACTCTTCTCATCATGACAATTCCAGCACCCCAGATCTGTTTTACGCAGCAATAAAACATTTGGTTTTATCATTGGGAGAAATGTGACTTAGATAGGGGTTCAGACCACTGCCTTGTCCTTGTGAGAGAGGCTGGAACTCTAAATCTCTCAGAGGAGTCGTTGATGCTTCTGAACAATGGTGCCTGCAAGGAACCAAGGCTGGCTTCATAAGTCTTTTCCAAGTGGTTCTGGGTATTTTCCTCTAGGGTCCCTGACTACATCCATTAGGTTTTGCAATGTTTCTTTAGAGGTTCAACATGATAGGTCTGTTATTCATTCTCTGCTTTGGTGAAGCAATTATTTCCTCTGCAGAATATATTTGTCTTCCCCAGTATACTGATCTTTTTGGAAGACTGCATACTATTAACATCAGAAACCGTTGTTACTGAAGCAGCCATCACCTCTGAGGGAGACTCTAGATACCTGCATTTTGAAGGAGATGCATGAAATCAAGCTACCTTCTGTCCTTCTTGCTCTTTCTGAGAGACTTCTATTACTTCCTTATTTACAGTTCTTCCTTAAGTCTACTTAAATCTCACCTTACTTTCTTTAAAAAGTATTTTTATGAGTTTAAATTATGTGCATGTGAATGCCTACCTATGTGCATGCACATATAAGTGCAGGTGCCTGCAGAAGCCAGAAGAGGGCTCTGGAACCCCTAAAAGCTGTAGTTAACTGCATACTTAATGAAGAAAACATTGAAGGAATTTGGAAAGTATGGAACACATGCAGGGCATCTGTTCTGTAAATGTTTGAGGGCAAAATGCTTCCTATTGCATTTGAAGCTACCTTGGCCTGGGCAGGTTTTACTATGTGGTTCCATTGAGTTTTATTCTTGTAATCAAAACTGTGGTAGAGGCTCAAACATTTCTAAATATATGTTTGAATATATAGGAATTAATTCCACTTTTAAAAATACACTGCTAAGCATGTCTTAAAAGAAAAATTCTTGATGGCAAAATATTCGATGTCGCTGACAGGTATCTGTCATAAGCTATGCACAAACCACAGGATTTAACTGAATATGCACATTATATTTCGGGGTTTATGTAACAGGTGATAAAACACCAGATAATGTGGTGATTTAACACACGGAGAAAAGTGGAACTTTAAATAGAAAGGGCTTTGAACTCTAACAATGACACAAAGAACAAAGAAGTTCATTTAAAAATAACTCGGAAAGAATACTCACAGGGCCAGCACCGTCTATTTGTAAGATGCCTGAAATGGCGCGAGCAATCAACACCCCCTTGCTGGAATTAAATGCAAAGTAGGGTCAGGGACATTTCCTGACACACAATTTCAATCAGGCTCTGTGGTTTTAATTTTAACTCCCATTGTTATGAAGACTGCCAGAAACTTGTACGGCAAGCAGGATACTGTGGTGCAGAGGGCCATCCTGAAGACTGTGCTTCCTCAGTGCCTGGGACTTTAACTCCTGGGAACAAGGGTTCCTGAGCTTGGTGTCTGGTTGCATCTCTCATACTGTTTCTTATTCCCAGCACTCTGGAAACTCTTTCTTTTTCTTATTATAATATAGACACCTCCAATTATTTATTTATTATACACTTGGTATTTCTTTAAGTTTTCTTCTCATAAAGCGGGTTTCAAGTCAGACATTGTTCCCACGGAGAAGTATCCTGTGACCAGCCTAAGTCCCCAAACTGCTTCATGCAACTACCATTCTATAAGTGTATGCCTTCTCTGTAGCCCATGACCTATTGCACAGCAATCATGGTAAATGTTTCCTATAGAAAACAGAACCCAATGACCACCAGCTTCTTTGGACTACTTCAGAGATACAGGAGTAATCTTCACTGGCAAAATCCAGTGAGGATCTCTAGGGGAAGATAAAAATCTGCTAGGATTACAGATTAACTACCTACATAAGAACATTTTATACGCATATGTGTGTTTAGGATTGCATGGTATAGCAAGTACAGAGATATAATTAAACTATACATAATCATTTACTTAAATATAAAGTATGATAGAAGCATTTGTGTTTTTATTTGAGATAGAGGGCCTATGGGAGATATAATTAAACTAAATTTATTAAAATATAAAGTATGGTGGAAGCATTCATTTTGGGGAGGGGTAGAGGGTCTCACACTTGCAGAAAGCATGCATTTTTAAATGAAATTCTTCCCAATTGGCTTCACATAGGAATAAATCCATCTTTCCACATAATAAAAGGGTGCTTAGTGGTGATTTCTCTGTGTACAAATCTCAACATGAAGCCTGACCCCATATACACATAGACAGTCAGCCATATCTGTTCAGGATGGAAACACAGCCCATATGGTGCAGTTCACAGGCCCTCAGTTACTGTTCTCTTATTTGGGACATCCTCTGTTTTTCATCCAACATTCCTGAGCCATGTCTGCCAGTGATAAGACCAGGAGATGCGGTTGCCTGGATACCACAGATCCTGCCTGGTCAAGGGGAGGCGGAAAGTCAAAGAGTGAATTAGATTGATGTCTTGTTCTGGTTTCAAAATGGAATTTCTTTTGCTCACTGAGACCAAAGAATGTGAACAGTTAAGGAACAGAAGGCATTGCTATGAAAAGACTAAATAAAGGGAAACCAGAATTGGGAAAGATAGACAGTGGAAGGTTTCAGGGACAAACTAGAGAGGAATAAGGGGTCTTGAACCAATACAAATACTAATCACTAGTACAGTGGAGCATCTGTCCTGAAAGTGCTTCATTATCTGAGGAATTTGACTCTAAACCCTGAGGCATGTGCTCTCTCTCTCTCTCTCTCTCTCTCTCTCTGTGTGTGTGTGTGTGTGTGTGTGTGTGTGTGTATGTGTGTGTATTCTCTCTTATTCTCTGACTGTCTATCTCTGGCTGTCTCTGTCTCTGTCTCTCTGTATTCTCTCTTATTCTCTGTCTGTCTGTCTCTGTCTATCTGTCTGTCTGTCTCTCCCTCCCTCCCTTTATATCTCCAGTCTGTGCATATAATAAGAATATCAGTTACATCTCTCAACTGAACTTCGACACAATTGTCTCAGCACATTGTGGACTTTGGAATAAGGTGAAACATAGAATGAAGAGAAGTAAACACAAAATCACTAACGTGTCATGAAAAGAATCTTGTCAATGGAAAAACTGAATAATGAAATTGCATCTCAAAAAATCTCTTTTAAAAATATGAATACACACTAATATTACTGATATATCATTCAATACAGGATTCTGACACAAAAGACAAATCCCCTTTCATTTACTGTTGAGAATCTGTTTCTTCATACCAATAATGCCTCATTAAAGAATTCCTCGTGCAATTGATTATTTAATCACAAGTATGAAGATGATGCCAAGACAGCATACAAAAATTTTTATGCAGCAATTGCAAAACTCTTCTTTAACTGAAGATATTTTTTGATTGACAGGATTGAAAACAAACCAAATTCATAGGAGGAGAAAATGTCCATGATTTGTTTGTTTGTTTTATTTTTGAGTATCTCTTCCTGTATCTTGCAAATCTGACATTCTTCTCTCTTGTTTGTTCTGATACAATGCAGCAGCTAAAGTCCGCTACATGTCTAAGGAGCCTCAAGTCCCATTCTGCATCAAACATGAGTGCCAGTAATTTTCCCTGCAGTGTTGGTGTGTTGCTGTGTTCTCTCAACACTATAATCATGAAAAGTGAGCAACTGGAAATCTAATTTGGACAATGTATAAGAAACAGAGTCAATTAGCCCACGTTGTTTGTAGGCAGCAGATGCTCAGCTTTCAGTGGAGCTGAACAAATGAGGATAAACGAGAGGCAGAAGGAAAACACGCAAATACGTGTCTTAAGACATGGTAGTATTAACGAGCACGCGTTTTCTACTGGAGGCAAGGAAACCATCACGGCATCAGACTGGCGAGTAGTGAGCTGTATCCAAACAATTTTGTAAGGAACAGTAAATAGAGCCTAAAGAATCTGTGTGGTGGGGGAATGAGATGCTTTCTACTTAAAAGTAAAATCATAGGTGCTGAATGTTAAAAAAAAAAAAAAGACTAGGAAAAGATTGCACAGGTGTTTGATCATGGTGCTTATTAAATTGCGATTCCTTTATTTGACAAGCTTTACGGAAATGACCTCAACAGAATAACCATAGAAACAAACCTGGGATGAATGCATCGTGAAATAATGTGCCTTTCTTCACATTCAGGTGTGGTTCACTCTCATGTGCGGTCCCCTCAAGAGTGTGGGGTCACTGTTGAAATTCCATTTGGCACAGTCTGATAACTGTGATTAAGAGCCATAAAGATTTGTCCCATTGACATTTCATTTTTCCCTTCACAAAGGGAGACTGCTACGATTTTCTTATTTCTATTTCCTCTGAACTCTGATACCATCTATAGAGGTAGGATTTCTCTTAAGGGTAAAGTTCTATGGTAAACGATTTCTGGATAACCGCTTCATTTTTCCACAAAGGACTCCTGGACACTTCAGATATTTCAGACATTATGCTCGGACTTTTAGTATTTATAAATATATAAATAAAATGACTTTGATTATGCAAACATATTAAAAATATGCTACCCAAAATGAATTGTTGCATTTTGTAAATACAACAACCATAGCCACATAGACAGTAATGTTCTATAGAACATACTGGATACATTGACATTTATTACTTTTATTTCAACCCATTATTATTAGTGGTGCGTGCATGTGTGTATATATGTGTGTGCATATGTGTGTGTGTGTGTGCATATGTGTGCATGCGCACAGGTGTACACATGTCACTGCATGCATATGAAGAATGGAGATCAGGGAACAATTTTTCAGGAAACCATTCTCTCTTTCCACTTTAAGTTTGGGGGTTCTCACTCAGGGTATCTAGCTTGTGGGAAAGGGGTGCTATCCTCTCAGGGATCTAGCCTGTCCACCTTTTAAATTATGACACTTACCATTCCTAATGTTTCAAGGCAAACACATCCTGATGTGTGTGGTGAGCCAAAAGAAGCCCTACAAAGCTTGGAGGTGAAATTATAAAGGGACTGATTCTCTTCCGACTCTCCTCCATAGTCGCTTGGTTTTTGTTTGTCCATCTGTTTATCTTAAAGGTGATTTGACTATGACTAAAGCAAATACTATCAACTAGATTTTGCACGTATCTAGCTAGGGACTTAAATAACAGGAGCTTATTGCCTTCTGTCGTTTGACTAAAAACATAGGCATAGTTTTAAATATTTTCTTGAGGCTAGGGAGATGGTAAGTTAAAGTGGAGGAGAGGATGTTTTGCTGAAGCAGACATGTGAGAGCATGTTTTTCTGAGGACAGACATATGATGTGTTTCTGGAAACTGCCTGGAAAAAGGTCATGTGATGCTTGGCTGAAACAGGCACTTAAGAGGGTGTGTGGTGTTCAGAAAGAGTATAAAAAGAACCCCCACACAATGAAGGGGATGCTTTTGCATTGGTTTGCCTTGCAACATTTTGCTGGGCTTCACTGATATTTGCTTGTTGTGACTTCATTGAGAGAAATGTGCTAGAGAACTTCTATTCCAACTGCTTCCTGCCACTTCCTAGGACTTGTGCCAATTTGAGGAGCCTGGAGATTTCTTCTGGATTGAACCACTGCTACTGGTCTGTGTTTGGTGTTGCTGATTGGACTGGACTACCACTAGTGATTTGTTTTTGACTGAACTGCTGATATCCTGACAACAAAGATCGGTTGTCTATATCCCTTTGTCCTATTACCTATCTTTCTCCCCTCCCTTTGGTTGGTAGGCTAGAAGTGGGTTGGAAGGGTTTAAGAACCCCTATTAAAGCAGATTTTGAAAAGTCTCAGCCGACAACAAGTGGTTAAGAATATTTGCTATTCTTCTTTTTTTGTTCTCTAATCCTTTTTACAGTCCAGACTTCATCCCCCTCATGGTCTACCCCACTACTGCTCCCCATGCCTTACTTTCTCCCCACTCCTGACAGAGGATGTGCCCACTCCACCACTCCACCACCCCCACCCCACCAGGCCTCCCTACTCCCTGGGGCTTCAAGTCTCTCTAGAGGGTTAGGTGCATCTTCTCTCACTGAGGCCTGACCAGGCAGTCCTCTGCTAATAACATCCTTCACAATAGCCACAAATAATATAAAATATCTTGCGGTAACTCTAATCAAACAAAGTAAAGATCTGTATGACAAGAACTTCAAGTCTCTCAAGAAAGAAATCAAAGATCTCAGAAAGTGGAGAGATCTCCCACGCTGATAGATTGGGAGAATTAACATAGTAAAAAGTGGCTCTTCTACCAAAAGTAACCTACAGATTCAATGCAATTCCCATCAAAATCCCAACACAATTATTCAATGATATAGAAATAGCAATTCTCAAATTTATCTGGAAAAACAAAAAAACCCAAATAGGGAAAGCAATTCTTAACAATAAAAGAACATCTGGGGAAAATCACCATCCCTGACCCCAAGCTATACTATAGAGCAATAATGATAAAAACAGCATAGTATTGGAACAGAGACAGACAGGTTGATCAAGGGAATAGAACTGAAGACCCAGAAATAAAACCATATACTTACAGACACTTGATCTTTGACCAAAAAAAAAAAAAGCCAAAAATATACAATGGCAAAAAGAAAGCATTGTCAATAAATGCTGCTGGTCTAACTGGCAGTCTGTAGGTAAAAAAGAAGATAGATACATTTTTTTTTCACCTTGCAAAAAGCTCAAGTCCAAGTGGATCAAGACTGAGTCTCATAGAAGAGAAAGTGAGAAAGAGCCTCTAACTTATTGGTACAGGCATAATTTCCTTTTTTTAAGAAAAAAAATCAATTTATTCTTTTTTTATTAGATATTTTCCCCATTCCATCCTCCTCCCCCTCCTTCTTTGATGGTGTTCCCACCTGCCTCCCCACCCCGGCATTCCTTTATACTGGGGCATTAAGCCTTCACAAGACCAAGGGTCTCTCCTCGCATTGATGTACTACAAGGCCATCCTCTGTTACATATGTGGCTGGAGACATGAGTTCCTCCATGTGTACTCCTTGTTTGGTGGTTTAGACCCTGGGAGATCTGGGGGATCTGTTTTTTTGATATTGTTGTTCTTCCTATGGGGTAGCAAACCTCTTCAGCTCCTTTAGACCTTTCTTTAACTCCTCCATTGGAGACCCTGTGTTCATCCAATGGTTGCCTGCAAACGCCTCTGTAGTAGTCAGGCTCTGGCAGAGTCTCTCTGGAGACAGCTATATCAGGCTCCTGTCAGCATGCACTTCTCAGCATCTATAATAGTATCTGGGTTTGGTGACTGTATATGGGATAGATCTCCAGGAGGGATAGTGTCTGGATGGCTTTTCCTTTGATCTCTGCTCCACACACTTTGTCTCTGTGTTTGCTCCTATGAGTATTTTGTTTCCTCTTCTAAGAAGGACCTAAACCATCTGCACTTCAGTCTTCCTTCTTCTTGAGCTTCATGTGGTCTGTGAACTATATCTTGGGTATTTTGAGCTTTGGGGTAAATATCCCCTTATCAGTGAGTACATACCATGTGTAATTTCCTAAATTGAACAGCAATAGCTTAGGCTCTAAGTTCAAGAACTGATAAATGGGACCTCACGTAATTGGAAAGCCTCTGTAAGGCAAAGGAAATAGTATTTGCTGTTCTTAAAGAAGATCTTCAGCACCTACATGGAACAGCTTACAAGGGATATAGTGCCCTCCTCTGGCCTTTCTGATGCACACATTCAGATGCACACACCCACATACATATGCACATATGTGCAAATTAAAAATAAAGTAAGTCTTTTAAAATTTGCTTTCTTTCTCTTTCCCTTAACATTCATTAATTCAACAAATCATTTTCTTGCTAGTTTATGTTAGGTGCTCTTTTAGACACATGAGCCACAACTATATGCAAGTTTCCCCTTTAAGGTTGAAAAGCTCATTTTAGTAAGTTGTGTGAGTGAGTTTACAGTAAAAAGTGGCATAAAGAGAAATAGCAACAAAAGAACTCAACTATTATTATATAAGGCCAATATCACTGCCACATGACAGAAGGGGAGGCTTAATATTGTCACAGAATTTATTGCAGTTAACTATTTTTTCAAACAATTTTTTTCTGACTCCTAGAAGGACATACATATGCACATTTAAAAAATGCTATTAATAAATACAACCGTCTGTTACAATTAAAAATCAATAGCCTGCTGTTCTTTTTAATGTGAAGTTGAAAACTGTGCATATTTATTATATTAAACCAACTTGTAGTATTTAAATTTAAATGTTAAATTTAATTTAAGTCGGGTATCATTTCATCTTCTGACCATACTACACACTTTTCCAATGGTACCAGACATTGTTCCCATTTCCGTTTTGAATTGATAATCGTTATTTAACATTCTACTGCATTCCCAGTTAATCAACAAAGGTGTATATAAGATGTGCATTAACCAGTACTGTAATCCTTACACTGTCCTGATATCACTGAAGAATCTAACCCATATGATGTTTATGTTTTCTTTTTTTTTCTTTTTTTAAATTTATTTATTTATTATATGTAAGGACACTGTAGCTGTTTTTAGACACACCAGAAGAGGGCATCCTATCTCATTACAGATGGTTGTGAGCCTGTGAACCAACCAACTATGTGGTTGCTGGGATTTGAACTCACGACCTTCAGAAGAGCAGTCAGCGCTCTTAACTGCTGAGCCATCTCTCCAGCCTCATGTTTATGTTTTATAAAACTTAATTACCAAAGACAACTGAGGCAAGCTAAGTCAAAACATCTTACATCTCACACAAATACATCTCGACTACCCTGAGGGCAAGGAAGGTGAGAGGTCATCACTTTTTTGTGATGTAATTATGTCCACCAGAACACTTGGTCATCAGTCTTAGATCCAGGCCATACTATTCCCATTCCTACAGGAGAAAGAAACAGGCAATCAGACCCTCCACCCAGTAGCTAAGAAATATGGATCTCCTCAAGTCATTTAAGAAAGCAAAGGTACCAGAAGCACAATTGTAAGTTTGTTTACAGCTACCCATTAATATGTATACTATTTATAGTTCATGTAAGATTTGATTCTGTACCCCATTATTTGGTTAATTATACAGCTGTCAAATTACCTAGGACTCTCACAGTTTCATCAAGACAGAAAAAAGTATACCCAGTTCCCATGTTCATAAGAATCTATCTGGGGTCTAAGTTAATAGCATGGTAATCAATATTGACATTAAAGTTATTTTTACTGGTATTAGTAATTTGATGGATATTGATGACCACAGAAGAGAGGGATCTTTGGGGAGAGAAGTAAACCTTGTTATTTTAATGCTCATTCAAAAGGATGCTATCAAGTGAAAAACAGAAAGGTCGACAGAAATTTAATTCATCTGATAACAAGAGAAGATGGCTTTTAAAGATGGAAAGAAAATATGTTTCAATAGGCAGCAAAAATGCATTAAGAATACCAGGTGAACAGAGATGTCCTCACTGCTGATATGTTTCTCAGAATGTCCTAAAAAAATCCTAACTGCATAATATTTTCAAATTTTATAAAGTAGCACCATACAATATTATCTCATAAAATATAAAATAATAATAACTGGGGAAGGGGAGATGGTGCTGGTGGTGTAGTTCAAATGGCAGAATGCCTGCCTCACATATAGGAAGCCCTAGGTTCAGTTTTTAGTAACACAATAAACAGTGTGGTGCATTTGCTCGTAACTCCAGAACTTGGAGATGAAGGCAGGAAGATTAGAAATTCAGTGTCATCCTGGGTTACATTTTACCTTGCCTCTACAATGAGACAAGACCAAATCTAGATAATGCTGTTAATGTTTGTAAAATCACATAGATCCTTGTGATTTATAGTTCAAATGCTTGAATGAAAAAGATACAGTTTTAAGAGATTTGTTTATATATATATATATATATATATATATATATATATGTGTGTGTGTGTGTGTGTCTATACATATATATACATATATATACATATATACATATATACATACCTTATATATACATATATATGTATATACACACATTTTAGTATATGTGTGTGTATGTATATACACACATATATATGGTATGTATATATATGTGTGTGTATATAT
This sequence comes from Apodemus sylvaticus, assembly GCF_947179515.1. Classification (NCBI taxonomy): domain Eukaryota; kingdom Metazoa; phylum Chordata; class Mammalia; order Rodentia; family Muridae; genus Apodemus; species Apodemus sylvaticus. The sequence goes on from NC_067490.1 coordinate 13,365,532, forward strand.
GTACACACATGCACACACATATATACATATATACACATATATATATGGTATGTATATATATGTGTGTGTATATATGTACACACATGCACACACATATATTAAAATATGTGTATATACATATATATGTATATATAAGGTATGTATATATGTATATATATATGTATGTGTGTGAGTGTGTGTGTGTATGCATGTATGTGTGTTGTGTGCATGTGGTGATGTGGTGGCCGTGAGATGCTTTGAACTTGCAGGTAGAGGTGATTGTGAGATGCCGGGCGTGAGTGCTGGGAACCAAACTCCAGTCCCTCTAAGAACAGTTGATGACTTTTAAACAGTGGACCATTTCTCCAGTCCTGAAAGCATGCTAGTTTTAGAATTTAATTTCATTTAAATCTTTCTATAAAAATGTTGAATAAAAAAGAAACTGATAAATGAGGGTGGGTGCCAGTTTTCCCGGAACTGGGATTCCTGGCGGTTGTGCGCTGGGGTGAGCAGAACCCAGCCGGGGGTTCTCTCTGAGAGAGCATCCAAGTGTTCCTGACAGCTTCAGCTACACCTCTGGCCCCAGGCATGCCATCTAACCCCAGGCATGCCATCTAACCCCATACCAAACCTGATAAAAATGTGAAGCCCTGATAGCAGTCACTAATGATGGACAGATGGGAATCTATGCACTCTATCAAAATGTCAGTTGTTTTCACCTTAAAAAATATAGAAGGTAAACAACAACCCTAAAAAGCTTGTACTTATAAAGGCAGAATTGCTGCATGCAATAGGCAACCAATAACATATGTGAGAGAACCAATTATATGTGAATTTAATATTTTCAAAATGTTGCTTAACACGTGTTTCATGCAATTACTTGAAATTATACACTAATGGAAAAAATGGCATTGCTGCTTATTTAAAAATTAAACTTCTCAGAATGTCATGTTTTACCCAGCATCCTTTCAAGCTGACTGAAGAGGTTTCAAAATAGTAATAAGGCATACATCCTTTCTTGTGTTAGAAGAAATTTATAAAGTTTCTATGAAGGTCTATGAAACTAATGAAGTAGGAAGCAAAATGCTAGTTATTTTTCAATGCATGGATTTTTCTCTAATGGGCTGGGAATGGTCCAAGTTTTATTTCTGTCACTGTGATAAAATACCTTGACAGAAAACAACTTAGGGGAGAAAGGGCTTGTTTTTGATTACACTTTATCATAACAAGGCAGTCAAAATGGCAGGAACTTAAAAGAGCTTGTCACATCGAATCCAAAGTCAACAAGAGCCTTGATAAATGAATACATGTATGATTTTACTCATCTCCCTTTTTCTTTGATGCACTCCAAAACAAACGTAGGGAATGGCATCACCCATGATGGGATAGGTCCTTCCATATCCATAAGCAGAAGGCCATCCTCCACAAATAGGTCCAGAGGGCAACTGATTTAGGTAATCCAGCACAGAAACTCTCTTTCCAATTGACTCTTGGTCATGTCACATGGATGATCAGAACTAACCATCAAAACAACACAGCAGGGAAACTCTGAGCTAGGAGACTGTAGCTGTTTATATTATGAATGTTAATGATGTTCTCCAAAACTGCTCATACAGATAATGTCTGCACAAAAGACAGAGGGATGCTGTCCCCGGCTAGTTCCGATTGGTAAATAAAGATACCAGCTGCCCAGGGCTAAGTGGAGCAGATAGAGGTGAGAACTGAGAATTCCCCGGGCTTGAGATCAGGAGAGGAGAAAGGAGGAGGAGGAGGAGATCTGCGAAGCTGGGAGGAGGAAAGGAGAAGAGGACAGGGAGGCACGGCCGTCCTGTGAGGAAGCCAGGAGAATGTGGCCCAGGGTGGGGTCCAGTTGGGCAGCCCTCTGGGTTCAGGGCAGCCAAGGTAGAATATAGATTTAGTAAGCCATAACTAGGGATTATCCGTGGGAGGTGGATTAACCATATGGAGGTTAGGAAGTGGCCCAGCAGTTGTACTATTTAAGGCACATCAAAATATAAAGGCTGGGGCAGCGGCAGCGGCGGCGGCGGCAGCAGCGGCAGCAGCGGCAGCAGCGGCAGTGCAGCAGTGGCTGGTCCAGCTGAAGGGCCATCAGCAGTGGAACCAAGGCGACACAGGGTCCAGTTAGCCCCTGCGCCCACGACCACTGACCTTCGCTGGCCAGCCGGGCTGCAAGCTGCTGCGGTTTTGCAGTGCCTTTCGCTGCACGGAAGCCACTTCAGAACTCGGCCTCCCTCCAGTCAAGAGAGGCTCACTTCCATCTTAGTTTCGGACTCCAGAGATATTGGACAGACTGAGGTACACAAACATAATCTGAGGCCAACACCGCGGGGGTCTGAGCCCGACGGGCGTTGGCTTGCACCCAGGCCCTGGGCTGTTCGGGGGCCATCGGGGTGCCAACCCAGCCAGGAGGTTTTGTGCCCTGGCCTGTGCGAGCGCCGCCATTTTGCCTACAGGACGACAGAGAGCTCTGGGGAGCAGAGCCATAGCAGGCATAGCCTGAGGCTAACAAATGGGGGTCTAGGCCCCAAAAAGCCCAGGACCGACCCCAAGAACTGGGTGGCATGGTGGGCCATCTGTGTGTCAACCCGCCCAGGAGGTTGTTAGCACAGCACAGGTTGTTAGACTCTCCCGGCGCTTTCGGGGAGCGCAAGCATGCACGCCTGCCCACCATCCTGGTCACCTGGCAGACCCAATTAACAGTCATAGCCCTAGGGGAACTTTGCTCGGACCTTGGCCTCCCAGGCTTTTGCCTGGACTCAGGGCCTGGGCGGCCAGGCTAACCTTGTGTGCGCCAGCCCGGTTGGGTGATTGGCTGCCCAGCGGAGTGATCAGAACACAGAGGAGGTCCCAGCAGCATACACCGTCAGTGCTCCCTGGGGGTGCACACGGGCTCCATCTGGTCCACAGACACAATCTGGGGCAAGGCCTCAGGCAGGAGCCCTCAGCTCAACTCTCTCCGCTTCCGGATCCAGATCAACCTGGGCAGCGGCACCACATCTCCAGGTCCTGCAAGAGGCTAGAGGGGCTTCCGGGCGGCCAGCTGGGAGAAGTCGGCCCCAGCGGGAGCCTTCGGGTGCCTGCTTCGGGATCTGAACAGCCTGGGCAGCAGCACCCTGTCTACAGGTAGTGCAGGAGGTAAGCTGTGCACCAGAGGCCAACTGGGAAGGGGCAGCTTGCACTGGTGAGTCCAGCACTGACAAGACCAACTAACACCAGTGAGAACTAGATGGCAAAAGGCAAACGCAGGAATGTCACTAACAGAAATCAAGGCAATATGGCAACATTTGAACCCAATTCTCCTCTACCAACATGTCCTGGATACCCCATCACACCAGTAAAACAAGACTTGGATTTAAAATCACTGGTCATGATGCTGGTACAGGAACACATGAAGGACATACTTAAAGAAATTCAGGAGAAAATGGATCAAAAGTTAGAAGCCCTTGCAAGGGAAACACAAAAATCATTGAAAGAAATCCAGGAGAATACAAAAGCCAATAATGAGGAAATGCAAAAAACACTTAAAGAAATACAGGAGAACTGTGGTCAACAGGCTGAGGTCATGAAAGAGGAAACACAAAAATCTCTTAAAGAATTACAGGAAAGCACAGACAAGCAAGTGAAGGAGCTAAGCAAAACCATCCAGGATCTAAAATCAGAAGTAGAAACAACTACGAAAACTCAAAGGGAGACAACTTTGGAGATAGAAAGCCTTGGGAAGAAATCAGGGGACAGAGATGCAAATATCAACAACAGAATACAAGAGATAGAAGAAAGAATCTCAGATGCTGAAGATTCCATAGAAACCATGGACTCAACAGTTAAAGAAAATGCAAAATGCAAAAAGCTTGTAACCCAAAATATCCAGGAAATCCAGGACACAATGAGAAGACCAAACCTAAGGATTATAGGCATAGATGAGAGTGAAGATTTACAACTTAAAGGGCCAGCAAATATCTTCAATAAAATTATGGAAGAAAACTTCCCTAACCTAAAGAGAGAGATGCCCATGAATATACAAGAAGCCTACAGAACTCCAAACAGACTGGACCAGAACAGAAATACTTCTCGTCACATAATAATCAAAACACCAAATGTTCTAAAAAAGAAAGAATATTAAAGGCAGTAAGAGAAAAAGGCCAAGTAACATATAAAGGAAGACCTATCAGAATCACAGCAGACTTTTCACCTGAGACTATGAAGGCTAGAAGGTCCTGGGCAGATCTCATGCAGACTCTAAGAGAACACAAATGCCAACCAAAACTACTATATCCAGCAAAACTCTCAATCACCATAGATGGAGAAACTAAGATATTTCATGACAAAACCAAGTTTACCCAATATCTATCCACAAACCCAGTCCTACAAAGGATAATAGGAGGAAAACACCAATACAAGGAGGGAAACTTCACCCTGGAAAAAGCAAGATAGTAACCTTTCATCAAACCCAAAAGAAGTTAACCAATCAAATTTAAAAAATAACGTCAAAAATGATAGGAAGTAACAATCACTATTCCTTAATATCTCTTAACATCAATGGACTTAATGCCCCAATAAAAAGACACAGACTAACTGACTGGATACGCAAACAGTACCCTACATTTTGCTGCTTACAGGAAACACACCTCAGGGTCAAAGACAAACACTACCTTAGAGTAAAAGGCTGGAAGACAATTTTACAAGCAAATGGTCTCAGGAAACAAGCTGGAGTAGCCATTTTAATATCAGATAAAATTGACTTTCAACCCAAAGTCATCAAAAGAGACTCTGAAGGACACTTCTTGCTGGTCAAAGGAAAAATACAACAAGAAGAACTCTCAATCCTGAACATCTATGCTCCAAATGCAAGGGCACCCTCTTTCATAAAAGAAACTTTATTAAAACTCAAAGCACACATTGCACCTAACACAATAACTGTGGGTGACTTCAACACTGCACTTTCCTCAATGGACCGATCAGGAAAACAGAAACTAAACAGGGACACAATGAAACTAATTGAAGCTTTGGACCAATTAGATTTAACAGATATATATAGAACATTCTATCCTAAAGCAAAAGAATATACCTTTTTCTCAGCACTTCATGGTACCTTCTCCAAAATCGACCATATAATTGGTCACAAGACAGACCTCAACAAATATAAGAAGATCGAACTAATCCATGCCTCCTATCTGATCACTATGGAGTAAAAGTGGTCTTCAATAGCAACAAAAACAACAGAAAACCCACATACACGTGGAAACTGAACAATATTCTACTCAATGATACCTTGGTCAAGGAAGAAATAAAGAAAGAAATTAAAGACTTTTTAGAACACAATGAAAATGAAGACACAACATACCCAAATCTATGGGACACAATGAAAGCAGTGCTAAGAGGAAAACTCATAGCCCTGAGTGCCTCCAAAAAGAAAATGGAGAGAGCATACATTACCAGCTTAATGACACACCTGAAAGCCTTAGAACAAAAAGAAGCTATTTCACCCAGGAGGAGTAGAAGGCAGGAAATCATCAAACTCAGGGCCAAAATCAATCAAGTAGAAACAAAGAGAACCATACAAAAAATCAACAAAAGCAGGAGCTGGTTCTTTGAGAAAATCAACAAGATAGATAAACCCTTAGCCAGACTGACCAAAGGGCACAGAGAAAGTATCCAAATTAACAAACTTAGAAATGAAAAGGGAGATATAACAACGGAAAATGAGGAAATCCAAAAAATCATCAGATCCTACTACAAGAGCCTGTACTCAAGACAACTGGAGAATCTGGAGGAAATGGACAATTTCCTTGACAGATACCAAATACCAAAATTAAATCAGGACCAACTAGACCATCTAAACAGACCCATAATGCCTAAAGAAATAGAAGGAGTCATAGAAATTCTTCCAACCAAAAAAAGCACAGGACCAGATGGTTTCAGTGCACAATTCTATCAGACCTTCAAAGAAGAGTTAACACCAATACTCTTCAAACTATTCCACAAAATAGAAACAGAAGGAACACTACCCAATTCCTTCTACGAAGCCACAATTACGCTGATACCAAAGCCACACAAAGATCCAACAAAGAAAGAGAACTTCAGACCAATTTCCCTTATGAACATCGATGCAAAAATACTCAATAAAATTCTTGCCAACCGAATCCAAGAACACATCAAAACGATCATCCACCATGATCAAGTAGGCTTTATCCAGGGAATGCAGGGTTGGTTCAATATACGGAAATCCATCAATGCAATCCACTACATAAACAAACTCAAAGAACAAAACCACATGGTCATTTCATTGGATGCTGAAAAAGCATTTGACAAAATTCAGCATCCTTTCATGCTTAAAGTCTTGGAGAGAATAGGAATTCAAGACCCATACATAACATAGTAAAAGCAATATACAGCAAACTGGTAGCCAGCATCAAACTAAATGGAGAGAAACTTGAAGCAATCCCACTGAAATCAGGGACCAGACAAGGCTGCCCCCTTTCTCCTTATCTTTTTAATATTGTACTTGAGGTACTAGCTCGGGCAATTAGACAACATAAGGAGGTCAAAGGGATACAAATTGCAAAGGAAGAAGTCAAACTATCATTATTTGCAGATGACATGATAGTCTACCTAAGTGACCCAAAAAACTCCACTAGAGAGCTCTTACAGTTGATAAATAACTTCAGCAAAGTGGCAGGTTATAAAATCAACTCCAGCAAATCAGTGGCCTTCCTATACTCAAAGGATAAGCAGGCTGAGAAAGAAATTAGGGAAATGACCCCCTTCACAATAGCCACAAACAGTATAAAGTATCTTGGGGTGACTCTTACCAAACATGTGAAAGATCTGTATGACAAGAACTTCAAGACTCTGAAGAAGGAAATGGAAGAAGACCTCAAAAAATGCGAAAACCTCCCATGCTCATGGATCGGTAGAATCAATATAGTTAAAATGGCCATTTTGCCTAAAGCACTATACAGATTCAATGCAATACCCATCAAAATCCCAACTCAATTCTTCACAGAGTTAGAAAGAGCAATTATCAAATTCATCTGGAACAACAAAAAACCCAGGATAGCTAAAACTATTCTCAGCAACAAAAGAAAATATGGGGGAATCAGTATCCCTGACCTCAAGCAATTCTACAGAGCAATAGTGTTAAAAACTGCATGGTATTGGTACAGTGACAGGCAGGAGGATCAATGGAACAGGATTGAAGATCCAGAAATGAACCCACACACCTATGGCCACTTGATCCTCGACAAAGAGGCTGAAAACATCCAATGGAAAAAAGATAGCCTTTTCAACAAATGGTGCTGGTTCAATTGGAGGTCAGCATGCAGAAGAATGCGAATTGATCCATCCTTGTCTCCTTGTACTAAGCTCAAATCCAAATGGATCAAGGACCTCCACATAAAGCCAGACACTCTGAAGCTAATAGAAAAGAAACTGGGGAAGACCCTTGAGGACATCGGTACAGGGAGAAAGTTTCTGAACAGAACACCAATAGCGTATGCTCTAAGAGCAAGAATTGACAAATGGGACCTCATAAAATTACAAAGTTTCTGTAAGGCAAAGGACACCATCAAGAGGACAAATCGGCAACCAACAAATTGGGAAAAGATCTTCACCAATCCTACATCAGATAGAGGGCTAATATCCAATATATATAAAGAACTCAAGAAGTTAGACTCCAGAAAACCGAACAACCCTATTAAAAAATGGGGTACAGAGTTAAACAAAGAATTCTCACCTGAAGAACTTCGGATGGTGGAGAAGCATCTTAAAAAATGCTCAACTTCATTAGTCATTAGGGAAATGCAAATCAAAACAACCCTGAGATTTCACCTTACACCAGTCAGAATGGCTAAGATTAAAAATTCAGGAGACAGCAGGTGTTGGAGAGGGTGTGGAGAAAGAGGATCACTCCTCCACTGCTGGTGGGGTTGCAAATTGGTACAACCACTCTGGAAATCAGTCTGGCGGTTCCTCCGAAAACTGGGCACCTCACTTCCAGAAGATCCTGCTATACCACTCCTGGGCATATACCCAGAGGATTCCCCACCATGTAATAAGGATACATGCTCTACTATGTTCATAGCAGCCCTATTTATAATTGCCAGAAGCTGGAAAGAACCCAGGTATCCCTCAACTGAAGAGTGGATGCAAAAAATGTGGTATATCTACACATTGGAGTACTATTCAGCCATTAGAAACAATGAATTCATGAAATTCTTAGGCAAATGGATGGAGCTAGAGAACATCATACTAAGTGAGGTAACCCAGACTCAAAAGGTGAATCATGGTATGCACTCACTAATAAGTGAATATTAACCTAGAAAACTGGAATACCCCAAACATAATCCACACATCAAATGAGGTACAAGAAGAAAGGAGGAGTGGCCCCTGGTTCTGGAAAGACTCAGTAAAGCAGTATTCGGCAAAACCAGAACGGGGAAGTGGGAAGGGGTGGGTGGGAGGACAGGGGGAGAGAAGGGGGCTTACGGGACTTTCGGGGAGTGGGGGGCTAGAAAAGGGGAAATCATTTGAAATGTAAATAAATTATATCGAATAAAAAAATTAAAAAAAAACAAAAAAAATATAAAGGCTGTGTGCATATGTGTGTGTGTGTGTGGTGTGCACGCGCACGTGCACGTGTGCCTGCGCGCGCATCTTTCATTTGGGAACTGAGAACATTGGAGCAGGCATCATGGAACCTGCCACCATGATTAATTCATCAATTAATTCAATCTCCAAGGACTGTTATATGCCTAGGATAACTTGTTTTAATAGATACTTGTAAACTTCCTTGTAACAATTGTCTGTATACCTTGTCATTCTTTGTTGAGACATATCAGATATCAAAGTATACACAAGAACCCAGAACATTGGAGCAGGCATCAGGGAACATGCCATCAGGATTAATTCATCAATTAATTCAATCTCCCAGGACTGTTATATGCCTAGGATAACATGTTTTAATAGATCCTTGTAAAGTTCCTGGTAATAATTCCTGTCTGTATACCTTGTCATTCTTTGTTGATACATATCAGATATCAAAGTATACACAAGAAGTGCATCCTAGAGAGAGATACAGCTTAACACTAAAATATAAAACTGTCTGACATTTGTTACCGATTGTGAGGCATAGGCATACCACGGTATGGCCTACTTATATAGATTCCATATTTATATGAGGAAATTAAGGACCTTAATATTTAGAGAGTGATTGCCAAGTCTCAGGTCCTCCATATGTCTTGGAATGAACTCAAGCTGGACTCTACACACTCCTTTTATAACCTGCATGGTTTGGCCAGCCTGTGCTCTCCTGAACTAGCTCACTATACCTGCTATCTTCACTCTGCTCTCTTTCTACCTTTCTCGTTTCTACTCCTTTCTCTCTCGTTCTCTCCTGCTAGTTCAATTCCTCTCTCCTGCTCTCCTGCACCCCTAGACGTGGCCGTGTACAGCCCGTTGGTTTTTTTTTTGTTGTTGTTTTTTTTTCTCTCTCTCTCTGCTCCGAACTCTTCCAGGTGCCTCTGGCTATTTTCTCTCCCTTACCCACAAAAAAGAACCTCCCTTCAAAGGAGCAGACCTGTCCACAGTTTCTTAACTGTGACCGCATCTAAATGTGTTTCAAATAACCATTTAAATGTATTTCTCATGTTTCCTGATAAAGCGCAATACGTAAAGGCAGCACCGTGTGCTAATAACTAAATTGATTGCTAAGACATCTTCCTAGGAGATGGTCAGGACTCGGGAGGAACTCCGCAATGGAAAACAGTGTGCAGATAGTGTCATTTTCAGTAATAAGAAAACTTGCTCTGTACCAGCATTCAATTAATTTGCCCATGGGATATGACAGAGACCAGCACTTGGTCCTGACAGCTGAGTCTAGAAATCTCTATTTCTTCGAGGGAAATGGTACTGATTGGCCTCTCACATCTCAATCACTTACTCAATTAGCGGCCATTTCTTTTAATTGTTTCTGCCCTTCTTAGAGCAGTCTCAGATATATAAAAATTAATTACCTGGAACTCACATCTTTATCATTTTAACCTTTCTATGCTTCAGTTGTTTACAGTGACATTTATTTAAATTGTTTTTCAGATGACTGCGCGGCACGTGATTGATCAAGGTGGGGGAGGGGCCGTGGAGGAAAGTCAGCTCTCGGTGGCACTTTTGAGAGACTTTTTCCTGGAAATCCTTGGCTCATCAAAACCTGTTTTGACATGGCTGAAAGACATGTCCTATTAAAATGGTATTAAGGCAAGCTCTCCTCTGCGGTGAAACCATTACGGTGCAAATTACACACAAGATGAAAACCTGTTTTAGCTTTACATTCCCTTCTCTTCCAATTATGAAAAAGAAACCTCCCAGATGAGAAAGTCTGCTAATTCATGACAATGAAGTCAAGGTCACCGCACAAAGTCACCCACCTCTGCTCTGTGAAGCCTCTGCACTGTTCCTGTGATCCTCGCCAAATCCTGATACACTACAGCAGTCTCTTCTCCTTCGATACCTGATATTTTATTATTATTTTTGAATGAACGGCCCAGGATGAGTCTTTAATTCATCCCGCTGTTTGGCTTTTATGCTCATAAAACAGAGTTCATAAAAGAGAGTTCCCACTGCCTATGCCATAAAGTTGTTATCAGTTATCTGTTACCTTCCTTTAATGAGGGTTTTATTCTTTGTTTTGGATTCTTCTGCACTTTCCTGTCTGTTTCTATTGTCTGGTCCTCAGCCCTGTAGATTACTCTTTAATCTCCCTCAAGGGCTCATTGTCTGCCTTTTCATAGATTCTCAAAGAAGCGCCGCATACGAGCATTTTAAATGAAGAAGCTGCCTAGTTTCCTGATGTTCACTGTACAACAGATGTTGCAAAAGCAAAAGTGATTGTGATTGGCAACAGGAATTCTTTGTGTACTGCCCAGGATGTCTTCTTGGATTCTATCATAAGCATCAACAAAGAGGATTTCTTGTCTGCAATCCCCAGTAGGCCTCCCTTTATAATAATAAGTTATCTGTTCATAAAACTGAAAATATGTAACCTTGTTTAAAACTTGAACAGTTGATTTTTCTGCTCCCGAAAATACATATATTCTTAAGTTGTTGAAATGTCAATCAAACTTTTACTATGACACTATGTCCTAAAACCAATATGAAATTATTACATGAAGGAATACAGAGCCTTGTCTCTGATGAGAGGAAGGAGTTTAAAGATGGTATTTTGGCAACATTTTGAATTAGTTGTAACAGCAGCTTGTGCGTTTAGTGTGGTGTAAAATCTAAGGAAATAAAGATTTCGAAAAGCCTACAGCTAAACAATACCTAGTAGATGCTTGACTACAAATAGGTAAAAGTAAAATTGAAATGTTTATGGATAATCTTCCACCCTTAAGGAAAGCTGAGCTTAGACTTAAGGTAATGACAACACAAACTTTATGACTCTGAAACTGCCTTTAAAATCTGAAACTCTACATGAGGTAAAATCATTGTCAGACTCTTCTAGAAGGAATGGCATGATTCACATAGCTCAGTATGCTCAGAGTACTACACAGATGTAAAGTCTACAGCTAGAAAGGCTGGGCCTTTTTATTTTAGAATTTATTTACCAGTTTCCTCTGAGTAGTACTTTTAAATCACACTTAGATATAACAAGTGCCAAGATAACTACACACCAGGAAGAATAATGAGATTAATAAATCTGGGAATCATGCATTCTATAATTAAGCTGTTATTCTTGCCTGGGCTGGCACAGTAGAACTATTACATAATTGCAGATAAATATCGAGCCGTTAATTCAAAGTACTCTTGCCCGTATTAAAGAAATAAAGTATCCAGTAACTCTTCAAAAATATCTTTTTGCTAAGGCAATGTAAGTAATAACACCTGTGCATGCCAGTATAAAGTGATCTTAATTCAACTCTTTGAAGTTGCTGGGACCAGAGTCTTCAATTAGTTTGATTTCTGGAGCCAATCAGAGGCACTGAGTTTGTGAGGAGGCTGGATGCTCACTGACATTCACTACTGCAAGCCTCTGTTATGTCCAGACTTCCATAAAGCTCTTATATTTTACCCTGTATCCATGGTGAAAATGATGTCATTAGTTACCCATGAGGGAGAGTACCGGTCTCAGCATCACAGGGGAAGTATAAATTTGTGGGCTTCACCCTAGCTCTAAGGAAACAGAAGTGCTTTGGGTCCAGCCACTGAAGTTGTAATACACTCTTTCAACAACTCTGAAAGATTCTAAGACTTTCAAAAATCAAGAAAAGAGAGTATGGGGAAGGGCAGAGGGAATGAGGTAGAAAGAGAGAAAGATATAGAGGGCATTATCCTCCTAGAGTGTCCACTGAAGTGGAAACAGCTGAAATTTTGCAAAGGGCCACAGCATTGAGAAATCAGTTCCTGGGCTGAAAAGATGGCTCAGTGGTTAAGAGCCCCAACTACTCTCTTCCAGAGGTCCTGAGTTCAATTCCCAGCAACCACATGATGGCTCACAACCTTCTGTAATGGGATCTGATGCCCTCTTCTGATGTGTCTGAAGACAGCTACAGTGTACTCATATACATAAAATAAATCTTTAAAAAAAGAGAGAGAGAGAGAAAGAAATCAATTTCTAAGTTTTTAAACACAAAAAACAGAAGCCCATGTGTTCTTTCTTGATTGAGTACTGTCCTAGTCAGGATTACTGTGGCTGTGATGAAACACCGTGATCCCATTGAGAAAAGCCAAGGCAAGACTCAAAGAGGAAGAACATGGAGGGAAGAGCTGATGCAGAGATCATTGGGGTGCTACTCACTGGCTTCCTACTAACGGTTTTCTCAGCCTGCTGCCTGCTTTCTTATAGAACCCGGAAGCATTTGACCAGGGGAGGCCCCTCCTCCAATGTGCTGGGCCTTCCTCACATCAATCACTAATAAACAAAACACCCCACAGCTCTGCCTACACACCTGATTTCATTTTCTCAGTTGACATTCCTTCTTCTCAGATGGTGCTAGCTTGTGTCAAACTCACATAAAACTAGGCAACACACATGATATGCAAATGTTCCATTTTCCTTTTCCCCTCTCTCTTTAAAATATATTTCAAATAAAATTAGATAGAAAATGATTTAAAATATATTTGAAATAAAATATAATTACACCAATTAAGTATCATTATATAAATATATACCATATATTATATACAACATATAATTAAAACATACTTTAAATAAAATATATTTCTTCTTTTTCCTCTCTCCAACCCCTCCCATTGACCCTCCTCTACTCCTCAAATGGATAGCATCTTTTTCTTACTAGTGTAACGTTTACATAATTTAAATAAAACCTGCTTTGTTCCTTTTTATTGTTTGTGTATACTATTCAAGGCTGACTATATATTGTGTTGGATAACCAAGTAGTGGACTAGGAGAGGCTAGCCCCCCCCCCTCCGACCCCGGTAGAGTTCTATAACTACGGGTTGGACCCCTTATGATTTTCCTTGACCAGGAGTCTGCATGTCAGAGATGGTCCTTGAGCCTCAGTTACAGGAGTTGGGTTGTAGATGTTTCCAATGGGGCAGGAGTCCCTTTGCTCCATTGGCCTTTGCACTGGGTATCCAGTTGTGGGTTTCTCAATGATGGGTCAATTTGTTCTAAAGAGAAGCATCTTTGATGAAAGGATGAGAGCTACACTTATCTGAGGCTATAAGGTCAGATTTAGAGTGTAAGAAGGAATTATATTGATCTAGTAATATGTCAGTCTTAGGCTCTCTGCTAAGACTTACCCTCCTTAGCCCTGGATACATTTTCATAATATTTCCCTCAGGTTGAATTGTCCTTAAGTCCAATTAGTCAGCTGTCAGCTACCTCAGTATATGAGTGCCACTGCTACGTCTTTAGTGATACCTTGCTGTGCTGGTCATTGTTGTGATTCATTGATGTCACAGCTGTGTCACTACTGCTTGCTTTCTCTCCTTGGCCTCTAGCCTAGTACTTTGTGGTACCATGGAAGTGAAACAACAGGATGGGAGGCCTTAGGGTTGGATCAAGCTCAAATTATTCAAGTCCTGTGTACTAAGCATGCCGTATCTTCCAGGGGAGAGATATATATTTATGTCACTTTAGGTACATGCATGCATGCATACATACATATGAAAATAATAAAAGTAACTCTGCTACTTGGGCTGGCAGTGATCCCCACAGGGTCCATAGACAATTAAAACAAAGAGAAGAAAAGGTGAAAATAGCCCCTTGTGTAAGACTGTGCAAAAAAAAAAGAGGGGGGTGATGATTTAAAAATGACATGAGAGAAAAAAACTCACTGGGTAAAGTTAAGGGCATCTATCTCACTATCTGCGAAAAGTCAGGCAATGGTGCCTTGTCAGCTGAATCTGTGCACAGCAGTCAAGGCTTGGTTCTGTCTGTATCTGCCTTGTTAAGAGAATGTAGAGAGAACCATGCTGTTTGTGCAGTATTTCGAGAGACAACTGAATCCAGAGATTCAGTAGTACAATGAATCTCTGTACTACTGGTGATGCTTCGCTGAAGCAGCCAGCACTCTACCATGGCCTGGCTTAGGGATGGGAGCTTTGCCAAACCCTGTTTCCTCTTCCGTCCCTCATTTGTTTCTCCTCTTAGTTTTGATGCTAAGAAATTAACTGAACTAAAATTACCATGCTTGATGTCAGAAATGTAATTTCGACTTAAAAAACACACTCACTGGCCATAGTGTATTAAAAAATGACTTACTCTGCGGCTGGGAGGAAACTGTGCCCAGTGTCAGGAGAGGGTGGGATGGTAAGTCCCGTCTTACTGAAGTACTAAGATTTTAAGTCTATTTTCTGGAAAGTAGTAATACTAACATTCCAAAATCAGCATAAAAAATGTTATTTCTTTTCATATTCAGTATAGGAACCAAAATAAGGACTAAGAAAAACGTGAGTAAGAAAATACACTAACAAAACCATGATTTGGAGTCTCATCTAAAATGAAAACTAGAAATGTGGCATTTTCTGCAAGACACACTAGAACAGGTGACATAGCTCATTTGATGTTCAGATCTCAGGAGAACTATGGGAGGAAGATGGATTAAGTAGAGGGATGCAAAAGTTAAAATGGTAATCAAGTTTTAAGTGGACTTCAATAAAAATAGATTAGAACCAGGCATTTAGGCAAGTGCCTGTAATCCTAGCATTCAAAAGGCAGAGGGCAAGAGGATCAGAAATTCAAAGCCAGCTTGCACTGCAGAAGATCCCTGAGACCAACTAATGAATAAACAAGTAAATAATAAATGGAATGGGTTTGAATGGATTAGGTTGGGAAACCCTAGTAATTCAGTTTTAAGAAGTATGTTTGAACACTTGTAACCATATAGAGATGCCAGTTATATCTTTCTGATTTTGTTTTTGTTATTGTTTTGTCTATAATAGAAAATAATGAAACATTATTTTAAAGTCACTACCTTATTATTGTAATTATGTTTATGAGTGTCAGGTCTAGTTGTTCAACTTTCTCCAAGCCCAGCATTAATCGTCTGCTGATATGGTGTGATAACTAATGTTGTGTGGGGTGTTTTAGGATCCTTTCCAAGTATATCAACAGATACAGGACAAACTGATAACATCAAAGGTCTGACCAGGGATAAAGAACAAGTTGAAGAAAATTGTTACTTAAGTCAGAGGTAGCTCTTTGATGCCCAAGTTATTCAGCTTCCATAAAGGTCAGAAGTAAAAGGTTGAATTCTTCACAGAGGTAAGAGTGACTTTGAAGGTACAGGGCTGATCTTGTCTGTGCAGACCTGTCGTTCACTGCTAGCCAACCTCAATGAGTCCATGATATAGAAGTGCCTGTAATGGCAGCTTCAACAGGACTGGCTTATGCCACAACACACTTTTAAGACAGGATGCAACACAGAGATCTCCATGCCCTTAATGGGAGAGGAGACAGGAATTCGTCACTTCCCATCTCCATTTTGTGTTTTATGCAGAGGATCAAAAATCCAAGGAAGTAATTGCTGCATTCTATCTTCATGTATTCTACGTTTTTTTTTTTTTTCATATTTCATCAGTACTGAGTTCAGAGAGGGAACTCTCACAGTCAGCTCCCTCTCAGAACTCTCTTTGCTTTGGTTCATTTGCTCCTTTTACTCAAATTGATTTTAGTTCACAGTAAAGAAAAAGTAAGATGTATCCTCATGTTTAAATTTAGATTATTGAATGGAAGGTTCTGTACTGTAAGTCTCTAGAGGAAAGGGTCTTCAAGACCCAGAGTGTGGCCTTACCACCTAAGACATAGCCATGAAATCAGAGGCCTTTATAGCTTACAGTATTTCTGAGACTCACATTATTTTCCCATTCCATGGTAAATCTCTGAGTGTATTCCCCCCTACCCAAAGAAATGTGTATATATTTTTGTAGACTTAAAATTGAAAATCAGATCAATGAATTCGTGGTGGTTTCCTTAATCATCATTACAAAAATGTTCCAGATCCCAGATAGCTAATTTGCAAACCAATTATTTGAGCTCAATTATTTTGGAAGCAGATGATCATCTTGACTCTCTTTTGATGTCTATTTGCATTTCATTTTGAAATCTCCAGATCTCTGTATATATGATAATGTGCCTCTATCTTACAGAAACCAGTCTGATTCTCGAGCTGTGGAACTGAAGATCATTATACACAGGCTTTATATACTATATATCCTGCAGTGTGCACAGAAAAAATAATTTTAGCCCCAATGTGATTTACCAAATTGGCATGTGATATCTTTAAACATTGTGTGGTGTAGTATTGCTTCTGAACACAAGACATATTTACAGCTTAAATATTCAACCTGAGAACTTCCTTATTTGTAACACTTTGTATCAAAGCAAACAAACTGAGAAATGAGTACTCTGAATAGATAGTAGTGTTTTTAATAACTTGTAGCCCAGTGCATGAATACCATGCTGATAGTGCAAACTGGCTTCTATGACCCTCAAATCACATTCAGATGCTTCCTGCAGAGTTCTTTAATCCACTCACATCTCCTCTTGCTTTTCCCCTTGTATGAAAATGTCACCTAAAGAGTAATTTTTTTAGGAACTAGTCTATTCATATCCTATGTCTTCATATAAATTCTCTGTCAAACTCTACTTTGGAGACATAGAGGTTTTGGGGTGATTATTACAATTTTTGACACTATCACTATAAATAAATACAGGGTCTCTGGTAATTATTCTCTGATCAGTCAAAATGTCAGGGTTTTTCAATCTCATGAAGACAGAATTAGCTGTCTTCTTTATTATTAATTGACATGATACTTACTTCAAACCATCAACATCACCACAAAACTACTGCAAGGATAAGAAAAATCTCACTGAAATTTTAACAAAAACATTGTAAATTTTATTCACTTTTCCACAGAAGCTAAAAATTAAAAGAACTGTCATTGTGGGGATAATTTGGTGTTGTAATCTACTTTAGAAAGGGTTTCCAGGAAACTAATGCATGGTTTTGGTTTCTGAAACATGAATTTGACTGAAGAGAATCTAGCAGCCCTGGAGAGACTCGGAAGTGCTCTGTATAGGACCTAGCACAACAGCTTTGTCATGTGAACAAACTCAGAAGGCTAAAGGAATAAGAAAGAGACTTGGAGAAGAACTGTACAATAGAAAGGGCTTAAAAGCCACATTTTCTCCGAATCCCTATTTGATAACCAGGATTATATTCTTAACATAATCCAGGTATTCCAACCTCATTTGTCCGAAATTGAGAATAAAGGGGGAATATTAATAAAGCAATTAATTAATTTTATAAACAATGATATGTATTTATAAATAGCCAATGGGAGTGTAAAATGGTAGAGCCACTCTGAAATCTAGTATTTAGGTTTATGAAATAGTGAGAAAGCTAAGGAGATTAAGGTCTTTGCTGACAAGGCTGGGTTGGTGGTTACCTTTCTCCTTTGATAGATTGTGATAGTACCACCAGTACCACCAACACTAGTTAATAGGGGTGAAGGTTTGATGGAGGCACCATCTTGACTTCCCCATATTCAGTGAATTGTGGAGGTGTTGTCTGCAGCAATAGTGCCTCACCATCAGTATGTGGAGAACAACCAAAAGGCAGGGCAATAGCCTCCGTTGTTTGGAGATTTCCATGTTCCCTTTGGGCAACAACGTCATTAAATGTAACTCATTCCTAGCACTGAAGGCTTCATTGAGTAATGAGAGATGTCTGTTTGGGCCTCTGTCCATCTAAATATAGATTTATAAATACAGATTTATATAGATAAAATATAGATTACAATCTATATTTTAGAAAGTTTCTATTGCATGAGGTTTTTATACCCTCTCTCCAATGTCCCTTACTTTAAGTTCTCCCAACAGCTCCCAATTTAATCTTCCCAGTCCAGCCCCCAACCATCTACAACTATCTATTCTATTTCCTCTTCCTAGATTAATCCAATTCTTCCCTATAGTTCCTTACTCTAAAACTAACTTCTGTGATTATATAGATTTTAGTCTGCTTATTGAATACTTAACAGCTAATATTCAAATATAAGTGAATATATAACATATTTGTCTTTCTGGGTCTGCGATATTTCATTCAGGGTTTTGTTCTGTCTCCATCCATTTACCTGTGACTTTTTTTTAACACCTGAGTAACATTCCATTGAGTAAATGCGCCACATTTTCTTTATCCATTCATCCATTGATAGACATCTAGTCTGTTTCAATTTCTAGGTGTTATGAATAGAGCAGCAATGAGCACGGTCGAGCAAGAGTCTTGATAGTAAGATGTACGGTCGTTTCGGTATATGCCAAAGAGTAAGATAGCTGTATGCTTGGACGAAGCTTCCTGGGGAACTGTTATACTGATTTCCATAGTGGCTGTACAAGTTTACATTCTCCCCAGCAATGGATGAGTATTCCACGCTGTCTATTTCTGACTCATTTACCAAAATTCTGGTATCTATAGGTGTATGGATTTATGTGTTAGACTTTCATTAGATTCTATTGATCAACATGACTGTTTTATATCAATAACATGATTTTTATATTACTATAGCTCTGTACTACAATTTGAGATTGATGATGGTGAAACCACCAATACCTCTTGAATTATTTAAGATTGTTTCGGGTATCCTGGGTTTTTGTTTTACTTGGTTTGTATTTTCATATAGAGCTGAAAATTCTCCTTTCGAGATCTTTGAAGAATTTTGATGTTTTTTTTAAATGAGGATTTCACTGAATCCCTAGATTACCTTTGGAAGCATGGATAGTTTTTGTCTACTACTTCTACCAATACATGAGTATGGGAGATCTTTCTATCTTCTGATATGTTCTTCAATTTATTTCTTCAATGTCTTAAAGGGTTTATTATAAAACATTCACTTGTTTGGTTAATTTTTCCAAGATATTTTTTCATCATTTTTGAGGTTATTATGAATGGTACTGTTTCCCTGATTCCTCTTAGTTCATTTGCTTTTTGTAAATATATACAGATATAGATATTTTGATTCTTTCCCTTCCAATTTTCATTTCCTTGCTTTCTTTCCATTGTTGTATTGCTATAGCTAGGGCTTCCAGCATTATATCAAATAGGTATAAAGAGAGGGGACAACTTTGTCTGTCATGGTCCTGATTTTCAGTAGAAATGCTTTGAGTTTCTCCCCATTTAGGTTGTTCTTGGCTGAACCCATCAAATTTTAATATGTACAATGTTTAGATGTCTCTGTACACCGTGTGTAATCACTAGCCTCTACTTTTATAATTGAAGTAAATTGTAGTTTGTTTTCCATCCATGTGAGAAGGCAGAATGTCTAATGATATGGTCAGTGCAAATCCACAGAATATAAAGCCTTGGGGCACCTTCCCAAGGTAGGACAATCTGGAAAACTTTATTAAAGTCCTTTGTTTTTATATTTCTATTTAGGAAACAAAGAAAGGATCAGGCTGAATGCTCTACTGCTGACATTTTGAACGTGGCATGTTGATATATTTTTGGCTCAGGGCATTTATTACCTTGTGGCATTTTGCCTCAGCTGTTCCTCTGCACAAAGGGATAATATACCGCATAATTAATTCAACACAAGCCTGCCAGTACCACACCTGGCTGTTTAAAAAAATACAGAGCACAGGTACTCAATCCTTTTAAAGGGCTAAAATCATACTGAAGTAATTAGCAACACCAAATCAGAATAAATTAGGCAGCATCGACACTTACAACAAAGTTTTCAAAGGTGAAGTTCAAATTAAATGTAGTCATATATTTAAAAATTAATCTAAATTACCTACTTCATGTCAGCAGTCACTTTGAGAATACCTACCAGGTGATTACTTGTGACACTGACAATGAGTATTTTAGTGGTACTCATGAACATCACATGTGATGGACATTTTCCTCACGATTTTACAGATACAGGCATGGTTCCTAACACCACTGAGAATTTCCACTCATATTGGCTTACTAGAACGTGTCCTAGATTATGGCAAAAAAACATCTCTTTAAGTTCTTTCCAAACCAATTTGGAAATCCATCAGAGAGTTTCAAAATACATAGCTAAGACAAGCTAAATATACCTAACATAGCTTACATCTTTCATCTTCTACTTTGACACATATGTCATAGACAAACATAGATGAAGAGTTCATATCAATTAATATTTGATACTGTTTTTCCTGAGTAAAGATGGACTTAATCGTGATACTTGGAATATCATTACTTTTATGCTTTTCCAGATTTCAGAAAATCAATTCCTTCTCGGAGTTTAACTGTTCTACCGAAGATTGCAATGCCTTATTATTGAGATGGAGCTATGAAACAGCCTGCCTGCATCTAACACAACTATCCCAGATCCTTTATCCTTGAAGAACAGTGTTATAGCTGCACATCTGAGACAGCGCTGACTGAAATTTTAATCTCTGTTACTGTCGTACCAGTTGATGAGCTATAGCTTTTATTACCTGGATCTGAGACTTCTGATGACTTGTTGAACTTTGGGGGACACATATCATGTTGCAAATTGTTTCTTCTGCAAGCATGTGTCCAAGTTTCCCTAAAAGCTCTGGGAAACACATTGAGAAGAATTGTCCTAAAGATTGAGTCATGGGCCAGTTCAATATTTGAGACATTATTGAAGTAGGTAGGAAGCATTGATGAACAGTGTGCTACAACACCTGGGGCTTTCTATGGCAACCAGGCAAAAAGTTTACTTTATGGGGACTGTTAGACTCCTGTTTAAAGGGCACCTTGACTAGAAAAGGGACAGGCAGATTGGGGTGTGCTTCTATATTCTCAGTTGAAAAGACTTAAAGCGAATCAAAATACACAAGTAATGTGGCTGTTTTTATAATGAGTGGTTATATTAAATCAATGTGGTCACATGTATACAAGCTCTTTACACTTGCTGGTTTGTGATAGGACAGTCTGTTTTGGGCATGGGTCATAAAATCAATAATATTTGAGTACACTTAACAGGTAAAATGACAGTGGCTTTGGGCATGTCACAGTACAGGCAATAGAGATAGGCTGAGATAGGCAATAGCTACAGAACAGTGATAAGGCAAAGCTTGGAAGGTCGGAAAGAACTGGACTCAGAGATGCAGTGACGAACTAACTCAAGTGAAACAGAACTTACTGATGTGGCATTGCTCATGTTAGTCTTACTAAAAACCGTATTAAGGCCAAAAAAGTTTAAAAACAGAAATCTAGATATCTTTACATTTAAGATTCGGAAAAGTTTTTTTTCCAAAAGGAATAAAAACCCACCAAATATTTAAGATAATGAATTCAAAGCCCTCGAGGGAAAGAAAAGAAAAAGTGGGAAAAAAAAAAAAGGCATAGATGTGTAAGCTCCCAGACTGTAGAATATTTATATTGAGTATGGTCTTGGAAGACATTTTAAATGTTGGGCATCTCTGAAAACCCCATCATCTGATCTTGGACAGAGTAGCTGTGAAAAATAAGACAATATTAACAAATGAAAGGAATTATTTTTTTGTCAGGTTTGTGAGAACTAGATTTCTTTTACAGACTTCAGTGGGGATATTTGCAGCTGGGTGTTATACGAACCTGTCTGAAGGACTTAACCAAGGAGAGGAAAGGGTTTTCTTGCCTGATAGGCAGTCAAGTTTTGCATACTGAAAGCATGTGGTATAATAACTATAATAATAATATAATACATAATATATTATATATAAATAAATATAATAAATAAAATATAAGATAATAATAAAAATATAATAACATAATACAGGAAAATAGATACAATGTCAGTGAGTCAGAGCATCTATTTAGAGATTAAAATACTCAGCAGAAACATTTTCAAGCATAATACTATAACTATATATATGAAATATATCCTATATGACAATATAGAATATATAACATATTTACATAAAATATAGTATATAATATATAATACATATACAATGTGTAATGTGTAATATGATATATGATATATAATATATGATATATAATATACATTGTTGAGTGATACTGTTTTATTGATTTATATGCTCAGTTCTGAGCAAATGAGTCAAACTTTTTTTTTTTTTTTGGTGTTTTGGACTTGTTTTTTTCGAGACAGGGTTTCTCTGTATAGCCCTGGCTGTACTGGAACTCACTCTGTAGACCAGGTTGGCCTTGAACTCAGAAATCTGCCTGCTTCTGCCTCCCAGAGTGCTGGGATTACAGGCGTGTATCACCACCACCTGGCTGAGTCAAACTTTTTTGAGTCTTTGCTAATGATTTATTAATAACACATGAAAATGTAAAAACATATAAACAGAAATTTGGTTGTGAAACATAAAAGCAAGCTCCAGTATGTCCCATGGTGGTATGGAATGGATTCAATTAATGAACATTGAATTCTACACTACTAGTTATAGAGGCTTATTTATGATAATAGAAAACAAACATTATAGGCATGACAACTTTAAAAATTGATAAAATAAAAGTAAATTATAAAAAGATTATTTTGTTAAGATTTTCCTCATCTTCTTTGGCCAGGCTCATTAATTAAGATGGAGTCTCACATGTATCAGTACTCAGCTGATATTTATAAAATTAATAATAAATAACTGGCCTAGAATGATGTGCGGTTTTAGGATCTATCTGATAACAGATTTACATGATATATTCAACACTATTAATACTAGTGTCTCTAAAGATGCTCATTTTTCACTGAAGACAGTTTCTTCTAGTAGAAAACATAATCTACATTTATAAAATATTTTATCTCTAAATATATGCTCATTAAAATAATTTATTTTTAGCTGATAAATTATGCATGTACTGTAGTAGAATTAAGAATACCACTATGGTAATTGTCGGAAAATTTCCCATCAACATAGTTGTGAGTAGGGGAAAGGACTTTTGGGGTTCAAAGAGTTAGTTTGGGGAAGGTCAGCCAGTATGTAATTAAAGTCAGCATGTGTGATTTAGCTGACATCAATGGATTTCTCACTCTGAATAGCAGGATCTTATTGAAAATTTCTAAAATTATAAATTAATTATATAATATATATTAATCATAATATATAATAAACATATACTATATATAGAGAGAGAGAATGAAAAGATATAAATGAAGCTATTTGAATGTGAAATTTAAGACTGAACCCCAGTTTGATCTGATATGCTTTAGAGTAGATACAAATAATGACCTATAAGAACACATAAGCTCCTAAGCATCTCCTTTCTCATATGGTCTTCTTAGATCTGGATTTGGACACTACCCCAACCATGCTTGTCTACAGCTAAACCAAACACCCTAAAGTTACCTATGCTGAACATGCTTATTGCACTACAGGCAGCACAATCGAAATGTTTCTTCAAAATCTCATAACATTAAATCATGGCCTTATGAAAACTTTAAATGATTATCATTTGAAGGCACTGTGTTTGGAAGTAAACATATCCCTTTTTCTGGGCAGCAATACAAACAATTTCTAGTGAGTAACTATTAACATATATATTTGTGGATCTAAAAATGAACTTCTCTTTGTTTATCAGCATTAAGGAATGCATCAGCCACTTAGAACGATGAAATATGAGACTGGAGAGGTAGCTCTGAGGTTAAGAGCACTTACTACTGTTATAAAGGGCTTGCATTCAGTTCCAAGAACCCATATCATTTAACTCACAACTGCCTTTTACCCCAGTTCCTAGGGATCCAAAACCTCCTCTGATTAATCCTAGCACCCGGCACATATGTACAGGAATTCATACATATACAAAAAATTTAAAAAATAAAAAAATTAAAATCTGAAATATCATGATTAATTATTCTAGAATTTTTAATGTAGCAGAGAATAAAGGTATTTATTTTCTTTGTTTAAAACTTCCTTTTTATACCAGAAAACATCTGCTGTGTCCAGAAGCCCTAACATTTCTGTTCAAACTGTTTTTCAGAGAATCAATGTGTCAGAGATTTCTTGACCAGATATCAGTTCTCTCCTTTCTAATAGTACATTCTGAGCAAAGGAACAGGTTTGCCAGTTTAAAAAAAAATAACTTTTAAAGTTAAATCATGTCTTCGTTAGGTTCTAATATTCAGTGTGTGAAAATTATCATGTATTGTAAGGATGGTAAAAGAGATGCAAAGGCTCCCCAGGCATTACACCAGGCATCACAACAGTCATCACACCAGGCATCATGATTTCAACAGGCAACATCAATGCCTAGCCTAACAGATGCCACAGAGACCACAGGACTCCAATATTTTAGTGTGGGGTACCATTCAGGTAAGTAATATTAACAGTATTGCTGGCCATATAGCTTAGCTTTTACACACACACACACACACACACACACACACACACACTCAGTGTATGATTTGCATACACTTACTTATTCATAGTGCCAAGGGAAATTACATCAACTCTTTGAAGGCTCATCTGCAAAATTTGCATAATGATAGGGCCTTTCTCTTCGAGAGAAACACACATTTATTCAGTTAATATTTGTTCAGAGCTTATGGCAAACTGGACATTGAATATTACTGTTAGTCACTGTTATCATGTATCTGACTCCTCCAACCTCAAAAGAATGAGATTGTTTGACAATATCCCAGATTGCTCTAAGCTCTTCACAAAACCCCAGGGCACACTGCTGCTCAAACTACAGCTTCAGCCTTTCCTCAAAACACTACGTCCTATTAAACAGCCATCATATCACGTTGGTGAGTATAATTCTTCTTATACCAATGATACTACATTAGCTAACCCAGAAACAATAGCCAAATATTTTTTACTATTCCCATTAAACTTTACAAAACCACCCTGTTGTTTCCCACTCATGGTACTTTTCTTTCTGAAAATCAAAATATTAAGGTGAAGATATAAAATTAAGTTGCCCATATTTGTACTTTTATACAGGTCTGCTTAGTATTTTGCCTTTCAATATTAGTAAAATTTTGCCATTGTCTGTGGCCATAGACCAGGTTAAAGTATCTGATCTCAAAATTAGTAAGATTTATCGTCATATAATAGGCATCCAAACATGAATACCTTATATAGTTGTTGATCATTCAGGGCAGTATTTTAGTAGTTGTTTTTATAGTATAGTTGTAGTGTAGACTCAGTTCTTATACATGTAAGACACACTAAAAGAAATATCTACAACACTGTGTGAGAACTCTTTGAACTAAATAAGATATACAGAAAATTATTAGTTGGGCAGTGGTGGCACATGCCTGTAATCTCAGCACTCTAGGAGGCAGAGGCAGGCAGATTTCTGAGTTCGAGGCCAGCCTGGTCTACAGAGTGAGCTCCAGGACAACCAGGGCTATACAGAGAAACCCTGTCTCAAAAAAAAAAAAAAAATCCAAAAAACCAAAAAAAAAAAAAAAAGAAAATTATTAAAGATTTAAGAGAAAATATTTTTATTATCTAAATTCTCACATAAGCAGAGCATACCTAAAACTTCTGTTTTTGTTTTCACATTACTGATAAAAGCTTCAAAGATTTTTTCCAACAATTTATAACATTGGGGATTGTTTTTGGAACTCAGAAAGCTGGGAAAATAACAAGGAAGTTCAGGGAGATGACTACTTTGAATTTGACTTCTATAAAACAACACACACACACACAAAGAGAAAAATATACTATGTTGACTTTAAGTAGATGCCTGATTGGATTACATTTAGTTTTTATTTTCTTACCTTTTTAAAATGTATATTTGTAATATAAATTGGTGAACCTATTTCTCAAATATTCTTGCATGTGTATCATGAACTTGGTCATATTCCCCAGTTGTCTTCTGCTGAGCCTTCATATTCCTGTTGGATTTCTTTTTGCAAACAGTTCTACTTTGATAAGTCATATATGTATTATACATCAGTGCATTCACACATGAATTAATCAGTATTCTAGCAACTTGTACATCCATCTTTCTACCCATCCATCTGTCATCCACCCAACTGTTCATCCATTTATCCGTCTGTCTGTCCATCCATCCTTCCATCTATTCTTCCATCCATCCATCCATCCATCCATCCATCCATCCATCCATCTAGCCAGCCATGTAGGTCCTGCACATGAGAAAAAAGATGTAGTATTTGTCCGTTTGCATCTCTAATTCCATTTTCATAAACAGGGCTGTCTTAAAATCTTGATTCTTAAAGTATGTGTTTCTTGCACCCTGGATGTTCCCAAGTGTGACTTTCAAATGTCAGGGATGTATAGCTCTGCTGGCATGTTTTAAAACTCAGAACTGAGTGGAAAAAAATCTATTCATGTTTTGCTTTTCTCTTTCTTTAAAACATTCCTTCAAGGGGTGGAGATGTACAGTCAGGATTTGTTGACTCCTACTTCCAGAGAGCCCAGTGTCACCTCTGACATTTCTAAATATGTTAGCAAATAGATATAACTCTTATCGGCGGACACTCTCCTAAATATCAACATCAGAGAGTTTGTGGCTTCTTGAGATTTTTTTGCCACTTTGTAAGGAATGAAATTATACATTGTGACATTAGCTACATATTATAGAAAAAATAGCGTTATACAAAAAGTATCATTTTAGTTCTTTGTTGGTGAATTTTGATATTATCAACCAAATTATCTGCAAAGCATTCTGAGACATGACTTCAATGGGTTTAAAGATGCCAATAGAGAAGGGGAAAAAAGAAAGAAAGAACAAAAGAGAAAGAAAGAAAGAAAAGGAGGAAGGAAGGAAGAAAGAAAGAGGGAAAGAAAGAAAAAGAAAGTGTACTTACCGGAGTCCTTAGCTCAGGAATGGCAGCTTGGTAGGTGAGTGGACGGCAGTCACGGGTGTTTGGCACAAGGACGCAGGGCAGAAACATAGGTCCCAGGTCATCTCCATCTAGAACATCAACTGTGAGGGTGGTGGTGGTTGTTCGTCTCTCGTTCAGATTTTGTGCACGGTCCTAATGAGTGTAAAAGAGAGAAAGAAAGAAAGAAAGAAAGAAAAAAAGAAAGAAAGAAAGAAAGAAAGAAAGAAAGAAAGAGAAGAAGTAGAGAATTAAAGAAAGAAAGAAAAGAAAGGGAATTAAAGAAATAAAGAAAAAAGGAAGAAGAAAGGAAGGAAGGAAAGAAAAGAAAAAGGAAAGGAAGGAAAGGAAGAAAGAAAGATTAAATAACGAGATAATATAAATATCAGGCATAATTTAATTTTATTTATTCTTTTCTCTCATTTTCTTTAAATAAATGATCAGTAGTAACCTGTTTAAGCCAAGTTTTATCTTAGGGAAATGGAATTATCCACTTGTATTGTAAACCCAGGCTTCTTAATTCTTTCCATTTATCTATCTCTATATATTCATTTTGCATTCTGATTGCTGCCCTCCAGTCACCCCTCACACAGACCCTTCCCCCACTCCCAATCTCCCTTTCTTCTCTGAGAGGGTGGCCGGCTCCCCCTGGGTATGCTTCCATTCTAGAACATCAAGTCTCTACAGGGTTAGGCACTTCCTCTCCTACTGAGACCACACAAAGCAGCCCTGTTGGGGAAAGGTTCTATAGTCAGGCTTTAGAGACAGCCCCAACTCCAGTTGTTGAGCGAGCCACACTGAGACCTATCTGCATATCTGCTGCATATGTGTGTGGGTACTTGGTCCATCCATATGCTCTTTGGTGGCTCAGTCTCTGATCGCCCCCAAGGGTCCAGATTAGTTGGATGCTGTTGGTCTTCCCATGGAGTCCCTATCCTTTTCAGGGCCATAAAAAGCCAGTCTCTTAACAGTTATAGTTTAGAACTTTATAGGAGGAAAAAATGACATTAAATTGTCATGTGTTTTCCATCTACTTAGGAATTAGCTTAATGGAATCACCTTAGAGACAGTGTCTATAAAGAAGTCTATGGCTGAATGAAGAGTTAACTGCAGAAGCCTATCTGACAATGAGCACAATAACTTGCCTTCTGAAATGAACAGTAAGAAACAAAACAGCACATAACCATTAAAGGCAAGAGTTGTGAACTGTAGTTACTTTTAAACACATTTTAAAACATTTGAAGCGGTTTTAAACATAATCTTTTTAACTGATGTGAGCTGAATTTTCCTACGTGTGCACTTATGCTGAAAAAGTTGCAGACAGCTGACTGATGACAATTTTGTATTCATGGAGAGAGGGCATGCTATATACTAAAGACAAACACTGAAAATTATTTTTGAGACATCATTAGTCTTCCTCAAAGTAGCTTAGTATCAATGTCTGATTCTGACCTAAAATCTTTGGTTCTGTGATATGAAACTTTTGGAACAGACTAATTAAATGGATTATTTGTTTCTAACAACTAAACTTAAAATGCTATCAGATACAATGTCAGATCCATAGCAGGGATTCCCCCACCCATGCTGAAAATCTACCTCTTCTTCTGATCACCCCACTGATATATTTGTAAATCCCTTGATTTATATCATTCTGTTGTGATATACAGATTTCATGCTGTGTTTTGTTTTGTACAGTATTGGGAATAATACAGAGTACCTATATATCCCAAATTAGCATTTCCATTGTGCTAATATTTGTACTGGCTGGTTCTGTGTGTCATAAGCTGGAGTTATCCCAGAGAAAGGAGCTTCCCTTGAGGAAGTGCCTTCATGAGATCCACCTGTAAGGCATTTTCTCAATTAGTTATCAAGGGGGGAGGGCCCATTATGGGTGGTGCCATCTCTTGGCTGGTGGTCTTGGGTTCTATAAGAAAGCAAGCTGAGCAAGCCAGGGGAAGCAAGCCAGTAAGAAACATCCCTCCATCGCCTCTGCATCAGTTCCTGCCTACAGGTTCCTACCCTGTGTGAGTTCCTGTCCTGACTTCCTTTGGTGATGAACAGCAACATGGAAGTGTAAGCCAAATAAACCCTTTCCTCTCCAACTTGCTTCTTGGTCATGATGTTTTGTGCAGGAATAAAAACCCTAAGACAATATTATATTAGTATACAATTTTTGCCATAAAGAAATATTAGGGGCGGTCTTAGCGGTTTGCTCAGTGAGGCTGAGCTTCATGGGCATGTCTTTTTACCTCTAGGCCTCTGACCAACTTGACTCTTATAAAAATCTGATGACCTAAAGTAAAGGTCTATCCTCCCTTCTTCCTTTCTTCCTTTTTCCTTTCTTTCCTTCTCTTCTTTTCTTCTTCCTCTTCTTTCCCCCTCTTCCTCTTCTTTCTTTCTCTTCTTTCTTCCTCTTCTTTCTTTCTCTTCCTCCTCCTCCTCCTCTTCCTCCTCCTCCTCCTCCTCCTCCTCCTCCCCTTTTACCATGTTCAGGAGCTTTCTCTACTCCTGTGGGGTGCAAGTCTTTTCTATAGCTCTCTAGCCCAGGCTTGCCCCCCTTTCAATGTTCCAGTAGCCATTCATTCCCTTGTCATATTATGCTTAAGGAATTTGAGTTTCCTAATCATTGTCCCTGGGAGGATTCGAATAGAACCTTCTAAAAGACTTGCTCCAAACTCTAAAACTTCTTATCATCTTAAGCATAAAACAAGTTTATGTTTTCTGTGAAAAGGATCATTATTAATGTTTCCCAGATCCTGCCTCAACCCCACAGCAAGCCAACCACTCTAGCCCTTGTGATGTGGCTTTTTTGTCATACCATTATCCTTCAATAGAGCATTCTACACCTATTTAATTTTGCTTTGACAGTTCATTGATATTAATTAATATCCAGGCTTTATTCAGGCTTCCTTTTTTTTTTTTTTTTTTTTTTAGGTTTACATATACATTTTATATATAGAGAGAAGATATGCCAACTATTAGCAATGTGATATTCCTCTAAACTTAGGGATTTTTCTTTTATTTTTGAGATTTAATATAATTATACAATTCTCTGTTTCTTTTCCTTCCTCAAAACACTCCCATATACCCCTTCTTTTTCTTTTTTTTTCTTTCTTTTTTTTTTATTATTCGATATAATTTATTTACATTTAAAATGATTTCCCCTTTTCTAGCCCCCCCCCACTCCCCGAAAGTCCCGCAAGCCCCCTTCTCTTCCCCTGTCCTCCCACCCACCCCTTCCCACTTCCCCGTTCTGGTTTTGCTGAATACTGTTTCACTGAGTCTTTCCAGAACCAGGGGCCACTCCTCCTTTCTTCTTGTACCTCATTTGATGTGTGGATTATGTTTTGGGTATTCCAGTTTTCTAGGTTAATATCCACTTATTAGTGAGTGCATACCATGATTCACCTTTTGAGTCTGGGTTACCTCACTTAGTATGATATTCTCTAGCTCCATCCATTTGCCTAAGAATTTCATGAATTCATTGTTTCTAATGGCTGAATAGTACTCCATTGTGTAGATATACCACATTTTTTGCATCCACTCTTCTGTTGAGGGATACCTGGGTTCTTTCCTGCATCTGGCAATTACAAATAGGGCTGCTATGAACATAGTAGAACATGTATCCTTATTACATGGTGGGGAGTCTTCTGGGTATATGCCCAGGAGTGGTATAGCAGGATCTTCTGGAAGTAAGGTGTCCAGTTTTCGGAGGAACCGCCAGACTGATTTCCAGAGTGGTTGTACCAATTTGCAACCCCACCAGCAGTGGAGGAGTGTTCCTCTTTCTCCACACCCTCTCCAACACCTGCTGTCTCCTGAATTTTTAATCTTAGCCATTCTGACTGGTGTAAGATGAAATCTTAGGGTTGTTTTGATTTGCATTTCCCTAATGACTAATGAAGTTGAGCATTTTTTAAGATGCTTCTCCGCCATCCGAAGTTCTTCAGGTGAGAATTCTTTGTTTAACTCTGTACCCCATTTTTTAATAGGGTTGTTTGGTTTTCTGGAGTCTAACTTCTTGAGTTCTTTATATATATTGGATATTAGCCCTCTATCTGATGTAGGATTAGTGAAGATCTTTTCCCAATTTGTTGGTTGCCGATTTGTCCTCTTGATGGTGTCCTTTGCCTTACAGAAACTTTGTAATTTTATGAGGTCCCATTTGTCAATTCTTGCTCTTAGAGCATACGCTATTGGTGTTCTGTTCAGAAACTTTCTCCCTGTACCAATGTCCTCAAGGGTCTTCCCCAGTTTTTTTTCTATTAGCTTCAGAGTGTCTGGCTTTATGTGGAGGTCCTTGATCCATTTGGATTTGAGCTTAGTACAAGGAGACAAGGATGGATCAATTCGCATTCTTCTGCATGCTGACCTCCAGTTGAACCAGCACCATTTGTTGAAAAGGCTATCTTTTTTCCATTGGATGTTTTCAGCCTCTTTGTCGAGGATCAAGTGGCCATAGGTGTGTGGGTTCATTTCTGGATCTTCAATCCTGTTCCATTGATCCTCCTGCCTGTCACTGTACCAATACCATGCAGTTTTTAACACTATTGCTCTGTAGTATTGCTTGAGGTCAGGGATACTGATTCCCCCAGATTTCCTTTTGTTGCTGAGAATAGTTTTAGCTATCCTGGGTTTTTTGTTGTTCCAGATGAATTTGATAATTGCTCTTTCTAACTCTGTGAAGAATTGAGTTGGGATTTTGATGGGTATTGCATTGAATCTGTATAGTGCTTTAGGCAAAATGGCCATTTTAACTATATTGATTCTACCGATCCATGAGCATGGGAGGTTTCACCATTTTTTGAGGTCTTCTTCCATTTCCTTCTTCAGAGTCTTGAAGTTCTTGTCATACAGATCTTTCACATGTTTGGTAAGAGTCACCCCAAGATACTTTATACTGTTTGTGGCTATTGTGAAGGGGGTCATTTCCCTAATTTCTTTCTCAGCCTGCTTATCCTTTGAGTATAGGAAGGCCACTGATTTGCTTGAGTTGACTTTATAACCTGCCACTTTGCTGAAGTTGTTTATCAGCTGTAGGAGCTCTCTAGTGGAGTGCTTTGGGTCACTTAGGTAGACGATCATGTCGTCTGCAAATAATGATAGTTTGACTTCTTCCTTTCCAATTTGTATCCCTTTGACCTCCTTATGTTGTCGAATTGCCCGAGCTAGTACCTCAAGTACAATATTGAAAAGATAAGGAGAAAGGGGGCAGCCTTGTCTGGTCCCTGATTTCAGTGGGATTGCTTCAAGTTTCTCTCCATTTAGTTTGATGCTGGCTACCGGTTTGCTGTATATTGCTTTTACTATGTTTAGGTATGGGCCTTGAATTCCTGTTCTCTCCAAGACTTTAAGCATGAAGGGATGCTGAATTTTGTCAAATGCTTTTTCAGCATCCAATGAAATGACCATGTGGTTTTGTTCTTTGAGTTTGTTTATGTAGTGGATTGTATTGATGGATTTCCGTATATTGAACCAACCCTGCATTCCCGGGATAAAGCCTACTTGATCATGGTGGATGATCGTTTTGATGTGTTCTTGGATTCGGTTGGCAAGAATTTTATTGAGTATTTTTGCATCGATGTTCATAAGGGAAATTGGTCTGAAGTTCTCTTTCTTTGTTGGATCTTTGTGTGGCTTTGGTATCAGCGTAATTGTGGCTTCGTAGAAGGAATTGGGTAGTGTTCCTTCTGTTTCTATTTTGTGGAATAGTTTGAAGAGTATTGGTGTTAACTCTTCTTTGAAGGTCTGGTAGAATTCTGCACTGAAGCCATCTGGTCCTGTGCTTTTTTTGGTTGGAAGACTTTCTATGACTCCTTCTATTTCTTTAGGCATTATGGGACTGTTCAGATGGTCTAGTTGGTCCTGATTTAATTTTGGTATTTGGTATCTGTCAAGGAAATTGTCCATTTCCTCCAGATTCTCCAGTTGTGTTGAGTATAGGCTCTTGTAGTAGGATCTGATGATTTTTTGGATTTCCTCAGTTTCCGTTGTTATGTCTCCCTTTTCATTTCTAAGTTTGTTAATTTGGATACTTTCTCTGTGCCCTTTGGTCATTCTGGCTAAGGGTTTATCTATCTTGTTGATTTTCTCAAAGAACCAGCTCCTGGTATTGTTGATTTTTTGTATGGTTCTCTTTGTTTCTACTTGATTGATTTCGGCCCTGAGTTTGATGATTTCCTGCCTTCTACTCCTCCTGGGCGAAATAGCTTCTTTTTGTTCCTGGGCTTTCAGGTGTGTCATTAAGCTGGTAATGTATGCTCTCTCCATTTTCTTTTTGGAGGCACTCAGGGCTATGAGTTTTCCTCTTAGCACTGCTTTCATTGTGTCCCATAGATTTGGGTATGTTGTGTTTTCATTTTCATTGTGTTCTAAAAAGTCTTTAATTTCTTTCTTTATTTCTTCCTTGACCAAAGTATCATTGAGTAGAGTATTGTTCAGTTTCCACGTGTATGTGGGCTTTCTGTTGTTTCTGTTGCTATTGAAGACCACTTTTACTCCATAGTGATCAGATAGGAGGCATGGGATTAGTTCGATCTTCTTATATTTGTTGAGGTCTGTCTTGTGACCAATTATATGGTCGATTTTGGAGAAGGTACCATGAGGTGCTGAGAAAAAGGTATATTCTTTTGTTTTAGGATAGAATGTTCTATATATATCTGTTAAATCTAATTGGTCCAAAGCTTCAATTAGTTTCATTGTGTCCCTGTTTAGTTTCTGTTTTCCTGATCGGTCCATTGAGGAAAGTGCAGTGTTGAAGTCACCCACAATTATTGTGTTAGGTGCAATGTGTGCTTTTAGTTTTAATAAAGTTTCTTTTACGAAAGAGGGTGCCCTTGCATTTGGGGCATAGATGTTCAGGATTGACAGTTCTTCTTTTTGTATTTTTCCTTTGACCAGCAAGAAGTGTCCCTCAGGGTCTCTTTTGATGACTTTGGGTTGAAAGTCAATTTTATCTGATATTAAAATGGCTACTCCAGCTTGTTTCCTGAGACCATTTGCTTGTAAAATTGTCTTCCAGCCTTTTACTCTAAGGTAGTGTTTGTCTTTGACCCTGAGGTGTGTTTCCTGTAAGCAGCAAAATGTAGGGTCCTGTTTACGTATCCATTCAGTTAGTCTGTGTCTTTTTATTGGGGCATTAAGTCCATTGATGTTAAGAGATATTAAGGAATAGTGATTGTTACTTCCTATCATTTTTGACGTTATTTTTTAAATTTGAATGCTTAACTTCTTTTGGGTTTGATGAAAGGTTACTATCTTGCTTTTTCCAGGGTGAAGTTTCCCTCCTTGTATTGGTGTTGTCCTCCTATTATCCTTTTTAGGGCCGGTTTTGTGGATAGATATTGGGTAAACTTGGTTTTGTCATGAAATATCTTAGTTTCTCCATCTATGGTGATTGAGAGTTTTGCTGGATATAGTAGTTTTGGTTGGCATTTGTGTTCTCTTAGAGTCTGCATGAGATCTGCCCAGGACCTTCTAGCCTTCATAGTCTCAGGTGAAAAGTCTGCTGTGATTCTGATAGGTCTTCCTTTATATGTTACTTGGCCTTTTTCTCTTACTGCCTTTAGTATTCTTTCTTTGTTTAGAACATTTGGTGTTTTGATTATTATGTGACGGGAAGTATTTCTGTTCTGGTCCAGTCTGTTTGGAGTTCTGTAGGCTTCTTGTATATTCATGGGCATCTCTCTCTTTAGGTTAGGGAAGTTTTCTTCCATAATTTTATTGAAGATATTTGCTGGCCCTTTAAGTTGTAAATCTTCACTCTCATCTATGCCTATAATCCTTAGGTTTGGTCTTCTCATTGTGTCCTGGATTTCCTGGATATTTTGGGTTACAAGCTTTTTGCATTTTGCATTTTCTTTAACTGTTGAGTCCATGGTTTCTATGGAATCTTCAGCATCTGAGATTCTTTCTTCTATCTCTTGTATTCTGTTGTTGATATTTGTATCTCTGTCCCCTGATTTCTTCCCAAGGCTTTCTATCTCCAAAGCTGTCTCCCTTTGAGTTTTCTTAGTTGTTTCTACTTCTGATTTTAGATCCTGGATGGTTTTGCTTAGCTCCTTCACTTGCATGTTTGTGTTTTCCTGTAATTCTTTAAGAGATTTTTGTGTTTCCTCTTTCATGAGCTCAGCCTGTTGACCAAAGTTCTCCTGTATTTCTTTAAGAGATTTTTGTGTTTCGTCTTTCATGACCTCAGCCTGTTGAGCAAAGTTCTCCTGTATTTCTTTAAGTGTTTTTTGCATTTCCTCCTTGTTGGCTTTTGTATTCTCCTGGATTTCTTTCAATGATTTTTGTGTTTCCCTTGCAAGGGCTTCTAACTTTTGATCCATTTTCTCCTGAATTTCTTTATGTATGACCTTCATGTGTTCCTGTACCAGCATCATGACCAGTGATTTTAAATCCAAATCTTGTTTTACTGGTGTGATGGGGTATCCAGGACATGTTGGTAGAGGAGAATTGGGTTCAGATGTTGCCATATTGCCTTGATTTCTGTTAGTGACGTTCCTGCGTTTGCCTTTTGCCATCTAGATCTCACTGGTGTTAGTTTATCTTGTCAGTGCTGGACTCACCAGTGCAAGCTGCCCCTTCCCAGTTGGCCTCTGGTGCACAGCTTACCTCCTGCACTGCTTGTAGACAGTGTGCTGCTGCCCAGGCTGTTCAGATCCCAAAGCAGGCACCCGAAGGCTCCCGCTGGGGCCCGCTGGATTCACTGGAGCACACTGACTTCTCCCAGCTGGCCGCCCGGAAGCCCAGCTAGCCACTTGCAGGACTTGGAGATGTAATGCTGCCGCCCAGACTGATCTGGATCCAGAAGCGGAGAGAGTAGAGCTAAGGGCTTCTGCCTGAGGCCTTGCCCCAGATTGTGTCTGTGGAGCAGATGGAGCCCGTGTGCACTCCCAGGGAGTGCCGAAGGTGTATGCTACTGTGACCTCCCCTGTGTTCCGCTCACTCCGCTGGGCAGCCGATCTGCCAACCGGGCTGTCGCACACAAGGTTAGCCTGGCCGCCCAGTCCCTGAGTCCAGGCAAAAGCCTGGGAGGCCAAGGTCCGAGCAAAGTTCCCCTAGGGCTATGACTGTTAATTGGGTTTGCCAGGTGACTAGGATGGCGGGCGTGCGTGCCCGCGCTCCCTGAAAGCGCCGGGAGAGTCTGCTTTGCTAACAATCACCTGGGCGGGTTGACTCACAGATGGCCCACCAAGCCGCCCAGTTCTTGGGGTCAGTCCTGTGCCTTTTGGGGCCTGGACCCCCGCTTTGTTAGCCTTAGGCTATGCCTGTTACAGGTCTGCCCGCCTGAGCTCTCTGTCGTCCTGCAGGAAAAATGGCGGCGGCGCGCTCGCAGGCCTGGGCAAAAAACCTCCTGGTTGGGTTGGCACCCCGATGGCCCCCCGACCCGCCCAGGGCCTGGGTGCAGGCCAACGCCCGTCGGGCTCAGACTACCGCGGTGTTGGCCTCGGATTATGTTTGTGTACCTCAGTCTGTCCAATTCCTGGAGTACGGAACCAAGATGGATGCTCCTCTCCTGACTGGTGGGAGGCCGAGTTCTGAAGTGGTCTCCGTGCAGGAAAGGCGCCGCACAACTGCAGCTGCTTGCTGCCCGGCTGGTCAGCGAAGGTCAGTGGTCGTGGGCGCAGGGCCTAACTGGTCCCTGTGACGCCTTGGTTCCACTGCTGATGGCCCTTCAGCTGGAGCAGCCACTGCTGCCGCTGCCACCGCCGCCGCCGCCGCCCTTATTCAGGCTTCCTAATGGCTACTTAATGAGCTTCCCCTCCTCTCCAGCATGCCCACCAGGATACTCTACATTTAGTATTAATATCTCTTGATAAGTCCTTACATTTGTGTTGATTTCCACAGTGTTCTGCACTAGGGTTTTATATATATTTTTTACAATGTCTTTAAATTTAGGTTATGAGAATTGGGAAAGAAAACTGAAGAGGAAAAAAACATATTTTCATCATAATATGATACTGTTGTATTCATTAACACAATAAAAACTTTTATGGCATAGTAAAGGTTGTATTGATAAAGTATCCTTCTAACATCATGAGTAGCAAATGACTGGAAAATTCCTGTAGCCAAGAAGGACTTACAGAGGAGGGAGGATGCATCAATCCATCTACAGAACCTTCAATCCAAAATTTATCTTGCCTCTCAAATGTATAGGGATTAAGATGGAGTAGAGACTGAGGGAACAGCTAAACAATGACTTCCCCAACTTGAAACTCATCCCATGTGAGAAAGCCAACCCCCAGACACTATTAATGATTCTCTTCTATGCTTGCAAACAGGAGCCTAGCCTAACTGTCTCCTGAGAGCCTTCATCCAGCAGCAGATGGAAAAAGATGCAGATACCCACAGTCAAACATCAGGCAGAGCTCAGGGAATCTTGTGGAAAGGTGGCTAATCGAGTTGAGCAAATCAGAGGGGTTAAGCACACCATAAGAAGACCCAGAGAGTCAACTAACATGGGACCATGAGGGTTCACAGAGATTGAGCCGTCAACCAGCGAGTAGGCAGGAGCTGGACCTAGATACATTTGTATAAAATGTGCTGCTTGGTCTTATGTGGGTCCCCTAATAAGTGAAGCAAGGTTTGTCTTTGTTTCTATTCCCTGCCATTAGATCCCCTTCCCCCCTATCTGGACTGCCTGGTTGAGACTTAATGAGAGAGGACAGGACGTGCCTAGTCCTCCCAGGAATAGATGTGCCAGGATCTGGAAGTACCCAATGGGGCTCAGCTTTCTCTGCAGAGAAGGGGAGAGGGCAATGTAGGGAGGGATTTGTAAGGGCAAAACTAGGAAAAGAGGGGAGAGTAGGGATGTGATCAAGGTGTATAGTGAATAAAAAATAAATTATTGATAAACATTTTAAAATTCTAATGAAATTTAGAGTTTATCTAAATATTGTTTGTCAGGAACACAGCAGGAAGAAGCACTGGATGGACCAATTGTTCCTGAGGCAGTGGCTGGTGATGCTGGTGTTAGCATGATCTCTTTGTGATCTATCCTGGACAGCCACTTCTGTGCGTGCCATTCTTACATCAATATCTGGCTAGATGGAGGCATGACAAGAGCAATGGAGAAAAAGAAAAACAGCATTGTACCCTGCTAGCAATGTAAACAAACAATTCTCTGCATCCGTTTTTATCTGATTTCAGTAAGTTTGTTTTCTCCATGTAAGGAGAGCATGAAACATAAGAGAGTAGCTAAAAAGAGTTCTTGCCTAACATGTCCTAATTTACACTCATGACTTCTCCATTCTTTGTCAGAAATAAAATGCTTTCAGATTTTATTTTTTAAAAAAATGGGATATTTCATTGCCTTGGAAAGCTATAATTACTATTGACAGAGACAGCACTCGAAAGCATTTTCTGAGTTTACCTACTACTCTCTGGAATGAATCATGTGCCATTCAAATTCTCATGAGACAGTTATCACTACATAAGTGGGCCATCAAGGATAATGCCTATCACAGCATGGATGCTGGCACTGCAGGGGTAGAGTCCACACAATAGGAACTAGGGATTGCCACTTCATGTGAAGACATAGGGAAAGCAATGTGAATACACAGCAAGAAAACAGACATATGTGATCAGGAAAGAGAACCCACCCCACCCCCCAATGCCCAAGACAAACCCTGGCAAATTTTAACATGGAGTTTTAGACTCCAAACTACTGATAAAATACATTTCTGTTGCATAAGATGACCATACCATAATGTTGGCTCTTTAAACCAAGAAGGCTAATGAAAGAGATTAAATTATATTGCCTCAACTTCTATTGTGGGAAAAGTGGGGTGCCCTTGAGAGTGGTAGAATCTATCTGACATAGCCTGGACTATAGCCCTGGGGACTGTGGTGCAGGAAAATCATATGTGCCCAAAACCAACATGGGCCTGAGCTTTCTGGGTTCTGTTACTACGAATTCAATGAATAAGATCCAGGGAACAAAGAGGACCCTCAGAGGAAAAACTTTCTTAAGGAATTATCGGTCAGAGCTTAAGAGAAAGACAATAGAGCCCCTGTTAGCAGAAGTGGGTACCAAGAAATGGGAAACCACCTTCTAAGAGTTTTATGGGCCTTGAGGCAGAAGTTTGGGTACAATGGGAAAAGAAGAAGCAGGGGAGATGGTTCATTCAGGTGGTCCGTCCATGAGGTACTGCAGTGACTCTCAATTTCCATCATGTTTTCACATGGAGGTAGTGGTTAGATGTGTTGATTTAGGGGAAGATATGTAATAAATCAGGCCTCTCATATAGCACATCTAGCCTCTGACTATGACAGAACTGTTGACAGGATCAAGGACTTTGCTGACAAAGGACCAGGGTCACAACTATTTGCTTTTTTATTTCTACCTAAAACTGACCTAAATGACCCGAGAGTGTGATCAGCTTGCTTCTCTTTTTTTTTTCCTAATCAAAAGCTTTAATTGCTTTGGTTAAAAAAATGAGTCATTTGACAATTTTTAGATTTAGCCAAATGTTAGCAAATGTAGGCATTATAATTTTTCATTAACTAACAGTGGGAAATATTTTAAAGAAATGTGTATGTATCTTTAACACATAAATATGCATCAAAGACAAAAATCTAACAAAGAGCAGAATGAAAGACAAGACAAAAATCAAGCAATGAGAGGAAATGTTGTGCCTTAAATGAGAAGTGTGTTCATATTTCCAATCACCCATCTGGGGACCATGTCCACACATCCTCTGGAAACCTCATGCAATGTGGAAAACTGAACTTTCCCCAGCCTCTACATTCTCCTTGCCTTCCTCTTTCCAGAGAGCTACCAAGTTTTCACATCCTGTAACACAAACTCAGGGAGAAGCAAAACAAACAAGAAAAGCTCTACTGACCAGAGAGGGACTGATATGAATGGACTTCCTGTTAGTGCTGGTGGGGGCCCTCACAGAGTAGCTTAACATCTTAAATACCTTATACATCTTATGTATTTAATGCATCTTCTGCATCTTATCTAATATATCATATGTATCTTACCTATTTCATATATATTATATAACACATGAATCTAATTCATCTTATACATTTTATGAATTTTATATATCTAATGCATTTTATACATCTTAATGTATCTTATATGTCTTATGTATCTCCTTATCATCTTATACAGGGCTTCAATACTACTTCCTCAACAAACTTTCATAATGACAGGGTTGTATGATGCCTCCCAAACACAATGAAGCCTAGCTTCTGAATAAAATTATTACCTACCATCATGATGAAAAACTAACTTTGATTTTCCAAAACAAGGTGTGTACCCAGTACAGTCTCAAAGAGAATTACCTTTGACAAGATGCTTACATAGAGCTCATTAGCATGTCTACTCCTTTTATAAACCAGAGCTTCAAATATTTAACTTGGAATTTTAAGGACTAAAAGATGCTCAATACTGCCCCACCTGGGGATCCATTCCATATGTAGTCACCAAACTCAGACACTACTGTGTATGTCAACAAGCACTTGCTGACAGGAGCCTGATATAGCTGTTTCCTGAGAGGCTCTGCAAGTACTTGACAAATACAGAGGTGGGTGTGTTCTCAGTCGACTATTGGACTGAGCACAAGGTCCCCAATGGAGGAGCAAGAAAATGGACCCAAGGAGCAGAAAGATCTTGCAGCCCCATAGGAGGAACAACAATATGAACCAACCAGTAACCCCAGAGTTCCCAGGAACTAAACTACCAACCAAAGAGTACACATGGAGAGACCCATGGTTCCAGATACATATGTAGCAGAGAATTGCCTTGTTGGACATCAAAGGTAAGAGAGGCCCTTGGTCCTGAGAAGGTTTGATGTCCCAATGTAGGGGAATGCCAGGACAGGGAAGTGGGAGAGGGTTGATTGGAGAACAGGGGGAGGGAGGATGGGATAGGTTGCTTTTGAAGGGGAAACCAGGGAAGGGGATAACATTTAAAATGTAAATAAAAAATACCTAATAAAAAGATGCTCAATATTAGATAATATTAAATAATAAATGATAATGATACTTTAATTCCTCCATTCCCATGGAAAATACTTCTTGTGAACTATTTCAATTCATTGGACTTCTTTACTCGAACCCTGTGAAAATGTTTCCTTTTAGCATTTTGCACCTATGCTCTCTTTAGCAATATATTGAATAAATATTCAATAAGTAAATGAAGTGGATCCAGGGGAGAAGAGTCTATCAAATAGCATGGAACTATATGAACTTCATTTAAATACATTTAAGGAAAAAATGCTTATTTTATTTTTGAGGCTGTCACAAGATCTGTGGAATAGATGTCTAGCATTTAAATATTCACTGTTAAAGTAGCTCAGGAAAAGGCTGGAAGCATCTAATGGACCCACTTACAGGCACATATATTAAATACTATGTCATTATTATCAGGTGTTTACAGTAGCAGAAAATACAGCATAGCTAAAGTGTCTGGGGGACTTTGCCCCAGTCAGTTCCCTGTAACCACTATGGAAGCCATGGATGCCTCTAGCCGAGCAAGGATGAAGCAGCTGTAAGTGAGACGTTAAAAATCAAGTCCTGAGTTAACCCAAAATGCAAACAGCAGCAACACTGCCTTAGTATAAAGCATTTTAGAACTGGGGCCTACAATTTGTCTAAAGGTGTGTTATGTTCATTTGCCATTGTCACCAATTGGTAAGTTTCATTCATATCAGTAGATGGAAATATCTCGTATTCTAGTTCCATGTTTGAGCATATTATTCTGAAGACAAACCACAACTACATCTTTCTTTTACCTATGATCCTCCTATGTTTACTACAAAATGTTCTAGAAACCAGTGACACAAAACCACTGTGGCTTCAATGCACACAGCACATATAACCAGGAAACAAAAGTAGTGAGGTCACAGAAGTGGTTTTACATATCCATGAAATGGCTGCCGGCAGGGGCATGGGGAAGGGGTGGTAACCAAAACGCAGGAGTTTGTGAGCTGCCTGGGTAGATGCTCAGATCCAAACACTCCTAACCACCGACACAGCCTTCCAGTCGCACTCTCAGATTATGATTATAAACTTTGGAGGTTGGATCCAGAAAAATATACATTATTAACCTGCTTCAAGGGGACTGCATTGTAGTTATTTTGTAGATAGTACTTGAAGAAGTATCTCAGTGTGACAAAGATCAGTTTTGGGGGTGTGATTAGTATGTTAGAGGGTGACTTTGACAGTGACAAACAGAGCAAATAGAACCAGTACCCAAATGCCCACCCTCATCTATACGTAGAATAGATCCATCAAGGAAGCCCAAACCCAATCTCACTCAAAGCCAAGGCTGCCACACTTGTTCAAGGTGCACTTTGCTTTATAAGTTCCAGAAGAGAAGGTAAGAGAAGGCAAGAACTCACGTTTGCTTGAATGATGACGTAGTAGCGAGTCTTATCCTCATAGTTGAGTCTTTTCCTCAGCACCACATTGCCAGTCAACATGAGTGGAATTTCAAAGGTGTCGTTGGATGTCTGCAAGTGTTAAATAGACACAAGTCAGACCAGGTACCTATATGAACAGTTTATCTTGATACTATGGTAACTAGTAGCTTCTTCAGCATTGTAGCTAGTAGCTTATGGTTTGAGACTAGAACAAGGGTGTTAACTTCAGACTTGACATTCCTGTCTATCAAAGAGATTGATGCTTATAGTGAGTTTCACCAGAGTCTTCTGAAAATGATGACTTTTTTCGTGTATTATTAGTTACATTCACCCATAGCCCTACATTAGTTGTTAACCAAGTATATGCATATGAAGAAAACCTTACCTTATTATTACTATATTATCTTTAACATTTTATTTTGCATGAAAAAGATCAAACATTTCCAATTTATAATTTTTTCTGAATCTCACCTTTCAACACCAGTATTTATTCTGTATTCTAAGTGTGTTTTCTAACTTAAAAAAAGTATGTTGTTCCTTAAATCTTCCCTTTTTAAAAAAAACTATTTATTTATTTATTTATTTATTTATTTATTTATTTATTTATTTTATGTATATGATTGCTCTATCTGCATCAACAACTGCATACCAGAAGAGGATATCAAACAACATTAGAGATAGTTGTGAGCCACTTTATAGCTGCTGGGAATTAAACTCAGGAACTTTGGAACAACAGCCAGTGCTCTTAACACTGAGCCATCTCTCTAGCCGGAAAGGGTGTATTATTATAAACTAATATGGGAGCCAGGGAGATAGATGACTTGTCAGGTAAATGCTTGCAGCCACCCCTGGGGAGCAGAGATGGGTCATATGATCCGCATGATGGAAGAAGAACACTGATTTCCTTAAGGTACCTATTTGATTCTAAACATGTACCATTGCATATGGTATGTGTGCATGCAAGGACGCATGTGCGTGTACACATACACACACACACACACACACACACACACTATAATGGATAAGATTCAAAGAAAAAGATTAAGAAGGTGGTTCAGAGGCTAAGGTTCTTGCTGCCCAGCCATCCCTCAGGACCTAACTTTGATCCCTGGAAACTCCATGCTGCAAAGACAGAACAGAGTCCCTTGGGCTGCCTTCTGGCTCACATACACACATATAAATAAAGTAGATAACAAAAAATGAAGAAACAGCAAACAAAAATCAAAAGCCAAAATAAAAGTTAAAAACATGTAACTTGATATAAAACAATCTGGGGTGTGGGTTAATGTGTTAGACTTAGCAACTTCTGTTTATGCACTGAGCTTCTCCTAGAAACATACACAGGGAAGAACAAGCTCTAAAATTTCCCAAATCTCTGCCCTGTTAGTCAGCCCTCAGAGTCAAGTGCATTCAAGTCCTAGGAGTGGAGAACTTCATAGGTCGCAGTTGGTCTTAACCTTAAGTCTTAAGTAGCTCTTGCTTTCTTGCCACTGTGGAGAAGGATTGACTCTTGCCTCTTGCCTCAGAAACTGCATCGGATTCCTCTATTTCCACCTCTGCCACTGATTCTTGGGAGCTTGTTTTGTGACTCAGTGTTGAGCAATTTCTTTCATGTAGATTAATAACCAACTTCTGCTGGGACAATGAGCCTCCCAGGGCTCCGGAAACCCACAAGACATTTACAAGACTAACCATCCTGCCTGGAGTGATGTAAGCAGTAAATATTTAGTAGGAAAGGAGACCCATCCTTCGTGTAGCTCCTGCAGATCGGGAACCCAGCTCCAGCATTTCCTTCCTGCTTTTCTTACTTCCCACCCAGGCTGCTTTGGGGGATGCAGAAATACAGCTGATCTAGTCAGTCAAGCTCCTATAAATAACTTCTCACCTATTCACCCAATGGATTTACCAAGTGGGGCTAGAG
Source organism: Apodemus sylvaticus (assembly GCF_947179515.1). Lineage (NCBI taxonomy): Eukaryota > Metazoa > Chordata > Mammalia > Rodentia > Muridae > Apodemus > Apodemus sylvaticus. The sequence continues at coordinate 13,410,022 of NC_067490.1, forward strand.
TAAAGTCATTTGTTTGGCATGTCCTTGGCCTGTTATTGCTGACTATAAATAGATTCCTCGGGGAAGGTCACACATGAGCAAGGGAAGGGTTAGTTAGCTTTGATCAAAGATAGAATATTTAAAAAGAAAGGAAGGGGAGAAAGAGGATGAGAACCATTAGAAGAAAGAACAGGAGGAAGGAGGCAGGAAAAGAAGAATTCCCACCTCAGTTTAGCATAGCTACTTTCATAATTCACTGTGGCATGATCTAATCTAAGTATCTATTAAGTTGTGATGGGGAAAGTCTTACTGATATTGCAATTTATGCTGGAAACATATTAATGTGATAATATAAGGTTTCTTCACTTCAGTGACTCATTAGCTAGAGAAACTGTATTCTTTCAGTAAATATGTGCTTGCACATACACATACATGCATACAGAGTCAGATGCTTGACCTAATGCCTCCTCATTCCTGATTTCAGTGAGCTTAGCTGTCTTGAGTATTTGTGCTTAAGGGGAGAAGATGACTGTAACTAGGTTAAGTCTTGCTTCATTCAACCCTGCCGTGTTACTTCTTTTTAATCAATGATTTTGTTTTAGTTTTACATGCCATTCAATCCTGGGCAAAGCAGAAGGAATTCTCTTACTTAGAAAATGAACAACAAGGAGACAAATTCCATCTCCTGGCTTTGGATGTTGACAGGAAATGAGACCTGAATCTCATAGACAATTAGTGACCATTATTGAAACTAGAAGTAGCTGACATATTGACAAATGCAAAGAGTCCAGATGTTCTCCATGAGGTTTGTGACCTATCCAGATGTTTGTCACTCTTCCATCCTCTCCTCCATTTGAGAGATGATAAATCATGTTTTGGGTGGGACAACTTAAATTCTGCTGTCTAACTTTCCTAAGTGGAAGTTGTGTGTCCCTTGTTGATTTCTGTCTCTGTGGGCACACTGTGGTCTGTGTGATTTCCATGTGGACTTTTACTTCTGACACTTGCCAACTGCTCCTGCTCTTTTAAAATTATCTAAGCAATATATCCTTTGTTTCTCTGCATAGTCAAGTTTTTGATACCCTACTCTTAAACCTTTGCCATCTAATTTCAGATTTAGACTTTTATGTGACGTTACATTATTCTAGTTCTCCTTAGATAAACCCTCACAAATTCCTTAAGTTCTGTGACTGAGGCAGTGATCTTTCTCTTACCATTTCTATCAACCCAACCTAATCATATCTTTAATCTTTTCCTGTGTTGTTATTACCAGTTTTCATTAAACATTTACAGAATTATTGCAAACAATGAAGTTAGTAGGCACATTATTGCCCTTCAAAGTACTTTTTGATTGAATTTAATTCCTATCAAATGAATATACAGTTATCACATATAGGAGATTTTTGCTTTTTATTTGTTTTATAAATACTTGCATTTCAAAAACCAAAGGGAAAGTGTTTGCTTTGTAATCAAACTACTTCTGAATGGCTGGAGAACTTCTATATTGATGTTATTAATGGTTTAATTAAACAAGTAGTTTTCAAATCTCTATTTGTTTTCTAAAAGTCAGAATTCTAATGAAAGTTTTAGAAACAAAACGTAGACTGTATATTTGGAATATTCTTTCTGTTTCATCCTTCCATTTAGAAGTATATTTGTCTAAATCAACTCTAAATAAATACTTTAATTAGGACTAGATTTTTGTAAGCAAACACTGGGTTATTGTGTTGTAGATGAGTCATTAGAGAACTAGGCACATTTATACTCAGTTTACAGTGACTGAAAAAGATGAAAGTGGACATCAGACTCCAGTTTCTGGCATTTACCATCCTGAGCATCATGGACCTTTGATGACCCAATCAATTCTGACACACTTAGTTACAAACTTACTTGAGACACACTGACAGGAGTCAGTCAGCACTTATCTGTATGCTGACTCTTTGCTCAGAGGTTTGGTCCACAAACAAAGGACTATGAAGACCTAGAAACATCCAATCCAAATGAGGATTACATTTGCGAGGCAAAGCCATTGTCTCTCCCACGGCCTTAGAGACTTCTTTGTAAGCACAGAGCATTGCTTTTCTGAGTGTTGGAAACATAAGTGTGTACCTCCCACTCAATATTAAAGAAGGAAATCCTGCTGAAAAAAATCTATTGCTACCCACTTTCTCAAAACATCTGCCCAGCGTTCAGAGGGGTACATTCATAATTCCCCGATATTTCAGTAACTTGAGACAGTTATCAGACCAGAGGTTATCCTCCATTTAAGACAAGTTAAATAAACATGGTACCACATTAGAGAGATACCAAAGTCAGCAGGCAGGGAAGGTAGAATTCCCAGCCCATGAATGTACATCCCTGCCAGAAGGGAGGGAGAGAGTGTCTGCTATTACAGAAACTCTGTTCCCAATGATGACCACTTGAACATAGATGTCCCGGCAGCTGAACTGAGTCTTCATACAGACAGAGGCTCTGGAAGCAGGGATTATCTAGGCTTCCTCTGTTCCCTACTGAGAATGCTGGCCATTGGTCTTTCTACATATAAACAATAGATTGTGTGAGGTTCTTGTCCCTGTGTACCACTCAGAGATATCATTTGTTATCTCTCCATTTGTATTTATGTGTTAGAAATACTGATGGGAATCCTGCATAAAAACAGGAACATATACATGCACTTAGGTCCCCTTGTCGTCTAAGAGCAGCTGAGCACAAGTGTGTCTCATGGGGCAGTAATTGACAGGCCGTGAAGGCAGGCAATACCTTGCCTCTTAGAAGTTTTTTCTTACAAACCTTACAAATGTTTTAAAGGATCTTTCATACTTCAATCTCACTTCTTTCTTTCCTTTTCTACCTACTCATCCATTTTCCCCCCATTTTCCTACGTTGGGTTAGTTGACTTTATTGTCTAGTCCCGATGATTGCTATCAACCATTTCCTGTTCAGTCTCTGGTCAGTCTTTCTCTCATCCTTTACTAAGACAGGCTGCTCGGCCTTCAGGTATTATTAGTCTCTAGGCTTGTGTCATTATTGAGAATTTTCCCTGAAGAAATTTAACAATCGAAGAAGAAAAGGACTTAGCAAGATTGGACAACCTTCATCCACTCAAAATGGACTGACTTGAATTTGAGCAGGAAATAAAATTTGGCCCTTTATAGGAAGAACGAATACTAATCAAATGTGTTGTTTCATAAAGGTACAATAATAGCACTTGTATGGTGGCACTATCCAACAGCTGTCTAATGATTTTAAGGGCTATACAATAGGAGGAAAATCATGCCTTATACTAGAAACTAACTAACTATGCAGGCTAGTGAGCTTCTGGCTCTTAGAGAAGCTACTACTATGACTTTGGTTTCCTTGGAAGAAGGTTGCTCTGAGTTAAGTTTCCATATGGGAATTATTCTCACTAGTACTGTGATGGCAGTCTTGGAGGCGCCCAAGCCTGAGGCTCAGGTGAACGGAGTAGAAGTACTGATAGACAGACACAAAATGTACTGTTTGAGGTCACTGTGTGTTTGACTTATCTATTATTAGATAAAAAGATCATGTTGCTACTCATACTTCTCTGAGGATTGGTAATTACACCCATTTTAGTGATTGATAAACATCTACATTAGTTCAATATTGAACATAATAACTCTATTATCACACTGCATTCTTACTTCATTGACTGCTGGGTACTTAATGACGTGCTGGTACCCTTGTATCCAATCTTCTTCTAATCAAAGCATCATCATCCTTTCTCCTTTATAGAAAGTGGTAAATAAGCACCTCAGAGTCCAACACCTTTAATAAGTTGAATTCTAACAAAAATCACAGTTCAGAGCAGCTTTGAAGATTCAAGCCTTGAATCTTATAAGCTACAATAATAGTTGTGACACAGTAGCTCCCAGCAAGCCAGTGCAGATCTACAGTGGATTTGGGTAGGTTGAAAGGATGCTGAGCTGCTTTGTGTTGTTTAGATTTTAAAAGATGCAGTCATTGCTGCTACTGTGCTATCTTTTAAAGGAAAACCAGGGTGGTCCAAAAAAAAGTCCAAGGAGAAATACTCATTTACTAAAATCATAACTCCTATTGACCCAATCTACATTGGATATACACTTTGTGGGGTTAATATAATACTGCTTATTTGATTCTTGCTTTAAAAGGTCACTTCTTCTCAGTGATGGCAGGTTGCTATGGAGTCCATCAGTGCAGTGAGTCTGATACTGTACAGACACTCTTGACTCGTCTTGTGTTATTTGAACTCTAACTGCAAGCTATCTTTTGAGTACAGCTCCTAATCCCATTCAGTGTTTGCTTTTCTTAGTTGATTTGAATACATCTCCATTAACTAGGGAGAGAACCAGAACTGGAATATTCAAAAGGAGAGGGAGAGGGAAAAGAGGGAGAAAGGGAGAGAGGGAGAGAAGGAGAGGAGAGAGAGGGAGAAAGGGAGAGAGGGAGAGAGAGGGAGAAGAAGAGAGGAAGAGGTAGAGGGAGGGAGAGGAAGAGGGAGAGGGAGGAAGAGGGAGAGGGAGGGAGAGGAAGAGGGAGAGGGAGGAAGAGGGAGAGGGAGGGAGAGGAAGAGAGGGAGAGGTAGAGGGAGGGAGAAAGAGAGGGAGAGGGAGAGGGAGAGGTTTTCTACATTCTGCAATTACTTTATGGAAGACTGATACCAGAATTTCAAGGAGATACTTCAAGTCTGATAGAGATCCTGCAGTCTTTGCAAACTGAAACATGAAGGTTCAGATTTCAAGACCACAAAATCTGATGAAGATGAAGAAGAAAACTACGGGAAAGAAGTTAGGGAGAGAAGGAGAAAAGTCCAAGCTGACCTGATGCTAATCCATGCTCACATACAGCTTCTCTATCAGAGAAGCAATTAAGAAACCTGCACAACGAATGGGATTAGGAACTGTGCTCAAAAGAAAACTTGCAGTTGGAGCTCAAATAACTTGAAGAGTTTGAAGAGTGCCTGTACAGTATCACACTCACTGTGCTCGGGGCGGACTCCATAGCAACCTGCCGTGACTGAGAAGATGTGAGCCTCATTTACAGGGGGGGGGGGAGAATCAAATAAGCAATATTATATTAACCACACAAAGTATGTAAGTATGTATTCAATTATCTGTCTAAACTACCTGTTATGGAATGCTCACAACAAGTAAAAAAAAAAGAAAAGAAAAAAAAAAGAAAATCTTTCTTTGTATAGTTTGAAAAGAAGTTAAGACCTGTGAAATACAGAACATTGAGACCCAAAGAGTACAATACCTGGATTGTTTATAAATATAAAAAAACGGATCAAAGAGAAGGTTTAGCAGCAGAGTGGAATTGCCTGGAAATGTAGTAGCCTTGAATGCATATCAATAGATGATAACCGATTTATAGACAAGAGATGAAAATATACGGTAAGTGGATGATCAGAGCCCATGAACCCATGGAAAAACATCAAAATGCCAGACATTCCTATAACCAGAATGCCAGAGGAGGAAGAGCCAGGGGGAAATCAGAGAAACTGGTGTGTTCAACAGACAATGGCTGATTTAATTTAGGGATGCTATACACCCATTATAAACAATGGTCCTCAAAGAAGTTAACTCTAAAGAAAGGAGTGCCTGATATGCAAATGCTGCTTCATTAAGCATGGAAATTAAGTGGAATAAAGATCCCCAAAATTAAACGGAGAAAAGAAAAATGTTGAAAGTATATAAACATATATATGTATATATATGTATGTATGTATAAATGACATATCACAAGCTACAAACACAGCTAAATATGTGCCCACTTCTCTTATCCGAAGTACCAATTAAAATGATTAAATGATTGCATGATTCAGTGACTTATGTTACTCCTTTACACAGTGCTGATCTAGAGAATGCAGAAGCTGATCTAAGTCAGGAAGTGATGGAATCTAGGCATGTGGTAGGAACACACTTAGCACCTCAGCCTACCTCTAGTTCAACACCAGAAGATTACTATCATATTGAACCTCACACATTTCTCAAGACGGCAGAGGAAACCATATTTTTATGTGAAGTTTCATAATGTTTCCACATTGGCTCAAATTTGCTTAAGTGGCTGTGTGGGCACATCTGAGAGTGTGTGTGTAGAATCAGGTTCTGTTTTACAAATATCTGATTAAAGAATTAAACATCTGACTTGAGGCATAACATGAATGAAGGCATGACAAACTGTTATTTTTATCCTGTGCTATTTTGCATGATATTGATTTGAAATTATAGTTGTCTGGACATTTAGAAATAAACAGAACATTATGATGAAATGTATTAATCACTAGAGGATTCATGACAGCAGAAAATCAACAATCACTAGGTATCTCTGTCATAGATATCACGTCAGAATACAACTGCAACAGAAGTCAACCCTAAATGCCAAGGAAGACTAATGGCTGGTTATCTACAATAAGCCCTGGGGATTCTGGGAGACTGTTCAGTGAATAAAATACTTGCCCTAAAAGTGTGAGGACCAGAGTTCAAATCCCCAGAACCCACGTGAAACCAGATGCAGCAGCACAGGCTTGTAAAGCCCATGTGTCTACAATAAAATGGGATACAGACAGAATTTCTTCGAGCTTCAAGGCTAGCTTTCTGATGTACACAATGGTGAATAAAACATTTGCTTCCGATATCATGGGAGATGAGAACCCACACCCAAGGTTCTCTTCCAATTTCCACATGTGTACCATGGTGTACTCATGCTTACACATACACACACGCGCGCGCACACACACACACACACACATGTACACACACATATTCAGGCACACATAGAGACACATATATATGCATATACACACACAGAGGCACACATGTGCACATGCACACAGACACACAGATACACACACATGCACACACAGGCAGGCACACACAGAGATACAGACACACATGCACAGACACACACATACATATGCACACAGAGAGATACGCATACATGCATATACACAAATGCATAGATACACAAACACACACAGGTACACACATGTTAACACAGTATAACAAGTATAGAGTTTACTCGATATCTTAATTTTTCTTTTTTTCTCCAATGAACAATACCTCAGCTCAGGCACTCTCTGTAGTTATCTACAAAGTAGTGCCGCCAATGGTGAAACTCAGGTTTCCTTGTAATGCTGAGAGTAACTGAGTTCCCTATCTACCTGTGGGTTGTAAGAGGCACATAACTGATCTTGGTAGCAGAATAGCTTATCCCTGGGAAGGGAAAGCTGTCAAAGCAGAGATTTTCACTGTAAGGAAGGAGCTCATTCAGGTTCACAGAACTCTGAAGGGCGACTTGCAACTCCCGAGTAACTCACAGCTGTCTCAAACCACAACTAAACCTTGGATTTTTCTCTTTTTTCAACGCAATCAATACTTCTCTAAAATGTATCGCTTGGCTGTTCGGCACTGCTGCATTGGGTTTTTATAACATGACCTGAAAGACTGGGGAACGCTGACAGTTAAGCACACGGAGTTACTTAGGGAACTCCATGGAGGGAAGCAGCAAATGGTTTGGAAATGCAATGTGCATGTGGTCACTGCTCTTCCTGCTGCTGAAGGGAACGTGTCACTCTCACCCTTGACGGGTCAGATTCTTGTTCCTTACATCACTTCTTGTACAACACTTCACAGTGACCGATTAGTATGAGGCTTGCTCACTTGCTTTATCCCCTGTGCCCGCTTACACTCCTGCTCAGTGGTTTCTTTTCAGGGGAAAACAAGAAGAACTCCACATTCCAAAGCCTTCCATCCACCTCATTATGCTCTTAAGATTTTGTTTTGTTTTGTTTTTGTTTTGTTTTAGGGAGGAAAGGGTTTATTCAGCTTACACTTTCCACATTGCTGTCCAAAGGAAGTCAGAACTCAAGCAGGTCAGGAAGCAGGAGCTGATGCAGAGGCCATGGAGGGATGTTTCTTTTTTGTTTTTTCTTTTTTTTTTTAAATTAGATATATTTTTTATTTACATTTTAAATGATTCCACTTTCCTGGCTCCCCACTCCCAGAAAGCCCCATAAGCCCCCTTCCCTCCCCCTGTTTTCCCACCCAACCCTTCCCACTTCCCTGTTCTGGTATTGCCCTATACTGCTGCACTGAGCCTTTCCAGAAGCAGGGGCCACTACTCTGTTCTTCTTAGACATCATTTGATATGTGGATTATGTCTTGGGTATTCCAAGTTTCTAGACTAATATGCACTTATCAGTGAGTGCATACCATGATTGATCTTTTGAGACTGTGTTACCTCACTTAGTATGATGTTCTCCAGCTCCATCCATTGGTCTAAAAATTTCATGATTTCATTGTTTCTAATGGCTGAATAGTACTCCATTGTGTATATATACCACATGTTTTGTATCCATTCCTCCATTGAGGGACATCTGGGTTCTTTCCGGCTTTTGGATATTATAAATAGGGCTGCTATGAACATAGTGGAGCATGTATCCTTATTACATGCTGGGGAATCCTCTGTGTATATGCCCATGAGTGGTATAGGAAGATCCTCCGGAAGTGACATGCCCAGTTTCCTGAGGAATCACCAGACTGATTTCCAAAGTGGTTGTACCAATTTGCAATCCCACCAGCAGTGGAGGAGTGTTCCTCTTTCGCCACATCCTTGCCAACACCTCCTGTCTCCTGAGATTTTAATCTTAGCCATTCTGACTGGTGTGAGGTGAAATCTCAGGGTTGTTTTGATTTGCATTTCCCTAACGACTAATGAAGTTGAACAATTTTTAAGTTGCTTCTCAGCCATCCGAAGTTCTTCAGGTAAAAATTCTTTGTTTAGATCAGCACCCCATTTTTAAATAGTGTTATTTGGTTTTCTGGGGTCTACCTTTTTGAGTTCTTAGTATATATTGGATATTAGCCCTTTGTCAGATGTAGGGTTGGTGAAGATCTTTTCCCAATTTGTTGGTTGCTGATTTGTCCTTTTGATGGTGTCCTTTGCCTTACAGAAACTTTGTAATTTTATGAGGGCCCATTTGTCAATTCTTGATCTTAGAGCAAAAGCTATTGGTGTTCTGTTCAGGAACTTTCCCCCTGTACCGATGTCCTCAAGGGTCTTCCCCGTTTTTTTTTTTTTCTATTAGTTTCAGTGTTTCTGGCTTTACTTGGAGGTCCTTGATCCACTTGGAGTTGAGCTTAGTACAAGGAGACAAGGATGGATCAATTCGAATTCTTCTGCATGCTGACCTCCAATTGAACCAGCACCATTTGTTGAAAAGGCTATCTTTTTTTCCACTGGATGTTTTCAGCTCCTTTGTGGAAGATTAAATGACCATAGGTGTGTGGGTACATTTCTGGATTTTCAATCCTATTCCATTTGTCTGCCTGCCTGTCACTGTACCAATACCATGCACTTTTTAACACTATTGCTCTGTAGTATTGCTTGAGGTCTGGGATACTGATTCCCCCAGAATTTGTTTTGCTGTTGAGAATAGTTTTAGCTATCCTGGGTTTTTTTGTTATTCCAGATGAATTTGATAATTGCTTTCTGACTCTATGAAGAATTGAGTTGGGACTTTGATGGGTATTGTGTTGAATCTGTATATTGCTTTTGGCAAGATGGCCATTTTAACTATATTAATCCTGCCAATCCATGAGCATGTCAGATTTTTCCATTTTTCTGAGGTCTTTCATTTCCTTCTTCAGAGACTTGAAGTTCTTGTCACACAGATCTTTCATTTTTTTGGTCAGAGTCACACCAAGGTACTTTATACTGTTTGTGGCTATTGTGAAGGGTGTCATTTCCCTAATTCCTTTCTCAGCCTGCTTATTCTTTGAGTATAGGAAGGCTACTGACTTGCTTGAGTTGATTTTATAACCTGCCACTTTGCTGAAGTTGTTTATCAGCTGTAGGAGTTCTCTGGTGGAGTTTTTTTGGTCACTTAAGTATACTATCATATTGTCTGCAAATAATAATAGTTTGACTTCTTCCTTTCCAATTTGTATACCTTTGATATCCTTATGTTGTCTAATTGCCCTAGCTAGTACCTCAAGTACAATATTGAAAAGATATGGAGAAAGGGGGCAGCCTTGTCTAGTCCCTGATTTTAGTGGGATTGCTTCAAGGTTCTCTCCATTTAGTTTGATGTTGGCTACTGGTTTGCTGTATATTGCTTTTACTATGTTTAGGTATGGGCCTTGAATTCTTGTTCTTTCCAAGACTTTAAGCATGAAAGGATGCTGAATTTTGTCAAATGCTTTTTCAGCATCCAATGAAATGACCATGTGGTTTTTTTTTTCTTTGAGTTTGTTTAGTGGATTGCATTGATGGATTTCCGTATATTGAACCAACCCTGCATCCCTGGGATAAAGCCTACTTGATCATGGTGGATGATCGTTTTGATGTGTTCTTGGATTCAGTTGGCAAGAATTTTATTGAGCATTTTTGCATCGATGTTCATAAGGGAAATTATTCTGAAGTTCTCTTTCTTTGTTGGATCTTTGTGTGGTTTTGGTATCAGCGTAATTGTGGCTTCATAGAAGGAGTTGGGTAGTGTTCCTTCTGTTTCTATTTTGTGGAATAGTTTGAAGAGTCTTGGTGTTACGTCTTCTTTGAAGGTCTGAAAGAATTCTGCACTGAAACCATCTGGTCCTGTGCATTTTTTGGTTGGAAAATTTTCTATGACCCCTTCTATTTCTTTAGTGGTTATGGGACTGTTTAGATGATCTATTTGATCCTGATTTAATTTTGGTATTTGATATCGGTCTAGGAAATTGTCCATTTCCTCCAGATTCTCCAGTTGTGTTGAATACAGGATTTTGTAGTAGGATCTGATGACCTTTTGAATTTCCTCAGTTTCTGTTGTTATATCCCCCTTTTCATTTCTAATTTTGTTAATTTTGATATTTTTTTGTGCCCTTTGGTTAGTCTGGCTAAGGGTTTATCTATCTTGTTGATTTTCTCAAAGAACCAGCTCCTGGTTTTGTTGATTCTTTGTATGATTCTCTTTGTTTCCACTTGATTGATTTCAGCCCTGAGTTTGATGATTTCCTGTCCTCTACTCCTCCTGGGTGAATTGGCTTCTTTTTGTTCCAGAGCTTTCATGCGTGCCATTAAGCTGCTAGTGTATGCTCTCTCCCGTTTCTTTTTGGAGGCACTCAGGGCTATGAATTTGGGTATGTTGTGCCACAGATTTGGGCATCTTGTGCCTTCATTTTCATTAAATTCTAAAAAGTCTCTGATTTCTTTATTTCTTCTTTGGCCAAGATATCATTGAGTATTGTTCAGCCTCCATGTGTGTGTGGACTTTCTGTTGTTTTTGTTGTTATTGAAGACTACCCTTACTCCATAGTGATCTGATAGGAGGCATGGGATTAGTTCGATCTTACATTTGTTGAGGTCTGTCTTGTGATCAACTATATGGTCGATTTTGGAAAAGGTGCCATGAGGTGCTGAGAAAAAGGTATATTCTTTTGCTTTAGGATGAAATGTTCTATAAATATCTGTTAAATCCAATTGGTCCAAAACTTCAATTAATTTTACTGTGTCGCTGGTTAGTTTCTGTTTTCCTGATTGGCCCATTGAGGAGAGTTGAGTGTTGAAGTCACCTACAATTATTGTGTTAGGTGCAATGTGTGCTTTGAGCTTTAGTAAAGTTTCTTTTACGAATGAGGGTGCCCTTACATTTGGAGCATAGATGTTCAGAATTGAGAGTTCTTGGTGGATTTTTCCTTTGACCAACAAGAAGTGTCCTTCCGTGTCTCTTTTGATGACTTTAGGTTGAAAGTCAATTTTATCTGATATTAGAATGGCTATTCCAGCTTGTTTCGTGAGACCATTTGCTTATAAAATTGTCTTTTAGCATTTTACTCTAAGGTAGTTTTTATCTTTGACACTGTGGCGTGTTTCCTGTATGCAGTAAAATGTAGGGTCCTGTTTCCTTATCCAGTCTGTTAGTCTATGTCTTTTTATTGGGGAATTGAATCCATTGATGTTAAGAGATATTAAGGAATAGTGAATATTACTTCCTGTAATTTTTGATGTTATTTTTATATTTGAGTGGTTATCTTCTTTTGGATTTGATGAAAGAAATTTACTATCTTGCTTTTTCCAGGGTGTAGTTTCCCTCCTAGTATTGGAGTTTTCCTCCTATTATTCGTTGCAGAGCTGGGTTTGTGGAAAGATATTGTGTAAATTTGTTTTTGTCATGGAATATCTTGGTTTCTCCATCTATGGTGAATGAGAGTTTTGCTGGGTATAGTAGTCTTGGCTGACATTTGTGTTCTCTTAGAGTCTGCATGAGATCTGCCCAGAATCTTCTAACTTTCATGGTCTCTGGTGAGAAGTCTAGTGTGATTCTGATAGGTCTTCCTTTATATGTTACTTGGCCTTTTTCTCTTACTGCCTTTAATAGTCTTTGTTTAGTGCATTTGGGGTTTTGATTATTATGTGATGGGAGGTATTATGGATGTGAGCAGGAGGGACCTGCTCAGGTCCAGTCTGTTTGGAGTTCTGTAGGCTTCTTGTATATTCATGGGCATCTCTCTCTTTAGGTTAGGGATGTTTTCTCCATAATTTTGTTAAAGATATTTGCTGGCCCTTTCAGCTGTAAATCTTCACTCTCATCTATACCTATAATCCTTAGGTTTGGTCTTCTCATTGTATCCTGGATTTCCTGGATGTTCTGGGATACAAGCTTTTTGCATTTTGCATTTTCTTTGACTGTTGAGTCAATGGTTTCTATGGTATCTTCGGCATCTGAGATTCTTTCTTCCATCTCTTGTATTATGTTGTTGATATTTGCATCTATGGCCCCTGATTTCTTCCCAAGGTTTTCTTTCTCCAAAGTTGTCTCCCTTTGTTATTTCTTAGTTGTTTCTACTGTTTTTAGATCCTGGATGGTTTTGATCAGTTCCTTTATTTGTTTGTTTGTGTTTTCTTTTAATTCTTTAAGAAATTTTTGTGTTTCCTCTTTCATGACTTCTACCTGTTGACTCAATTTCTCCTTCATTTCTCTAAGTGATGTTTGTGTTTCCTCTTTATTGGCTTCTATCTGTTGACCCATATTCTCCTGAATTTCTTTAAGTGATTTTTTATGTTTCCATTGTAAGGGTTTCTAACTTACTCATGTTCCCCTGTATTTCTTTAAGAGATTTATTTATATTATTTTTGTTTTCATCTAGCAGCATCATGACTAGTGATTTTAAATCCAAATCTTGTTTTTCTGGTTTGTTGGGGTATCCAGGACTTGCTGTTGTTGGAGAATTGGGTTCAGACACTGCCATATTGTCTAGATTTCTGTTAGTAATGTTCCTACTTTTGCCTTTTGCCTTTTGCCATCTTGTTATCTCTGCTGTTAGTTGATCTTGTTGTCACTGACTGGTGTTTGAACCTCCTGTGAGCCTGCAAGGCTATTTCAGCACCTCTGGATGACTGGGTTTCCCCTGGCACAGATTGCTAAAGTGCTGCCCTCCTCTTCGGTGCCCTTGGAGCCCTAGTGTGAACTGCCCCAAGTTGTCTCTGTGAACACAGTGTTGCCTGTTTGCTCCTTCAGGGAGTGATGTTAGCAAATGCTGTGGGGACCTTTTCCGAGTACTGATCCCTCTGCAGGGCAAAAGATCCCTCAACCGGGTTGGTGCACAAATGATCCACCTAGCTGCCCAGGCCCTGAGTCCAGGTAAAAGCCTGACAGGCTTAGGGCAGAGTGGTGTTTGCCTTGGGCTATGTCTGCTAATTGGTTCTGTCAGGCAGCCAAGATGGCAAGGTGCACCCCCTGCAAGTGCTGGGCAGTCTGCAGGGCAAACGACCTCCTGACCAGGTTGGAACACAGACAGCCCACTGAGTTGCCCAAGGCCTGGGTACAGGCAAAAGTCTGACAGGATTAGACCCAAGCAATGTTAGTCTCGGGCTATGTCTGCTAGCTGGCTCTGTCCCTTAGATCACTCTGGTGTCCGGGAGCCAAGATGGTGGAGTGCCTCTTGTAACTGGATGGCAGGAGGCAGAGGTCTAATGGGGCTTCAATGTGGTAAAAAGTGCTGTAACTCTGCTGCACACAGCTCGGCTGGCCCGCGGTGGCCAGTGGGAGCAGGCACCGGACCTGCCATGGAGGGATGTTTCTTCTGGGCTTGCTTCCCCTGGCTTGCTCAGCTTACTTTCTTATAGAACCCAAGACCACAAGCCCAGGGATGGCTCCACCACACACATTAACTTGTATTTTATAAGTTTCAATAATGAAGGTCATCAATAGCTGTCTCACAATGAGAAGCCACTCTTCTGAAATGAAGCTTTGTAGTTCAAAATACAAGGTAGACACCTCACCTTAGAATCTAGTTTTCTCTCCTCAACTACCTGACCTGAGGGAAGAAGCCCACAATTAGTTCTCTAACACCAACTGGTCAGCTCTGGAGTCACATACATATAAATAATATTTTATGGACTGAGCAGGTTGTTCATTGTATTTAGGAATATAGATATACATGCGAGGAAAGGGAAGGGGAAATTGCACTTTATATTTCAATTTCAGGACTTTTTAAAAGGCAATGCTATGTACATACTATATGTGTCATCATTTCCTTTTCATAATCGATGACAGTTGGACTTAAACATGATTCCACAATCTGAAAGCCTTAGGTTTTATTCTCCTTTTTCTTGTTTGTATAAAACTTTGCATGGAATGCAGGGTTGGTCCATGGGGGTGCGACATCAACTGTCCTGCATTGTATATACTTGATACAATTATGAACGAGATGTATGACATCAGAAAGCTCACATGAGAAGTACATCTTACTCTGTTTAAGGGAAACCATTATCTTCTAGAAGCTGCCTTGGAAGTTGTAAAGATGAAAGGATAGGACTCTGGTTGGAGTTTTATTTGTTATATGTTTATTTGAAGCTTTGAAAATTGAAAATAGATTCTTATCTTATACAATACACACTGGCCACAGTTTCCCCTTCCTCCATTCCTCCTAACTCTACCACCACCTCCCCTTCTTCCCACCCCTGAATCCACTGCCTTTCATTTCCCTTCAGAAAGAATAGGCCTCCAAAAGACACCAAAACAAACAAGGTGAAAGCTCTCATATGGAGGCTGGACATGGGAACCCAATGGGAGGAAAGGGGTTCTAAGAGCAGGCAAAAGAGCCGGAGACACACCCACTCCCACTGTTAGGAGTCCCCAAAACACCAAACTAAGAGCCATAGTATATACTTAGAGGAACCGATACAGATCCACGCAGGCATGGTGCTTGCCACTTCAGTCTCTGTGAACCCACAGGAATCCTGCTTAGTTGATTCTGTGGGCTGTATTCTCCTTTAGGTTTTTGACTTTGTATTATAAGTCACTAGAAATATTGCCAAAGGCAATCTACAGATTCAATGCTATTCCCATAAAAATCCCAACCCAGTTCTTCATAGAGCTAGAAAGAGCAATGCTCAAATTCATCTGGAATAACAAAAAACCCAGGATAGCTAAAACTATTCTCAACAGTAAAAGAACTTCAGGGGGATTCAGTATCCAAGACCTCAAACTTTACTACAGGGCAATAGTGATAAAAACTGCATGGTATTGGTACAATGTCAGGCAAGTGGATAAATGGAATAGGATTGAAGACCCAGAAATGAACCCACACACCTATGGTCACTTGATCTTCGACAAAGGAGCTGAAAGCATCCAGTGGAAAAAAGTCTTTTCAACAAATGGTGCTGGTTCAATCAGAGGTCAGCATGCAGAAGAATCCATATCGATCCATTCTTATCTCCTTGTACTAAGCTCAACTGCAAATGGATCAAGGACCTCCACATAAAACCTGACACACTGAAACTAATAGAAAAGAAACTGGGGAAGACACTTGAGGACATCGGTACAGGGGAAAAGTTCCTGAATAGAACACCAATAGCTTATGCTCTAAGATCAAGAATTGACAAATGGGCCCTCATAAAACTACAAAGCTTCTGTAAGGCAAAGGACACTGTCAAAAGGACAAAACATCAACCAACAGATTGGGAAAGGATCTTCACCAACCCTAAATCTGACAGAGGGCTAATATCTAATATATACAAAGAACTCAAGAAGGTAGAACCTAGAGAACCAAAAAACCCCATTAAAAAGTGGGGTACCGAGCTAAACAAAGATTTTTCACCTAAAGAACTTTGGAGGGCTGAGAGGCACCTTAAGAAATGTTCAACATCATTAATCATTAGGGAAATGCAAATCAAAACAACCCTGAGATTTCACCTCACACCAGTCAGAATGGCTAAGGTCAAAAACTCAGGAGACAGCAGGTTCTGGTGAGGATGTGGAGAAAGAGGAACACTCCTCCACTGCTGGTGGGATTGTAAGATGGTGCAACCACTTTGGAAATCAGTTTGGTGGTTCCTCAGAAAACTGGGCATGACACTTACTGAGGTTCCTACTATACCACTCCTGGGCATATACCCAGAGGATTCTTCAGCATGCAATAAGGATACATGCTCCACTATGTTCATAGCAGCCCTATTTGTAGTAGCCAGAAGCTGGAAAGAACCCAGGTGTCCTTCAACGGAGGAATGGATACAAAAATGTGGTATATTTACACAATGGAGTACTATTCAGCCTTTAGAAACAATGAATTCATGAAATTCTTAGACAAATGGATGGAGCTGTAGAATATCATACTAAGTGAAGGTAACCCAGTCTCAAAAGATCAATCATGGTATGCACTCACTGATAAGTGGATATTAGCCTAGAAACTTTGAATACCCAAGACATAATCCACATATTAAATGATGTCCAAAAAGAATGGAGGAGTGGCCCCTAGTTCTGTAAAGACTCAATGCAACAGTATAGGGGAATACCAGAACAGGGAAGTGGGAAGGGGTAGATGGAGGAACAGGGGGATGGAAGAGGGCTTATGGGACTTGCGGGGAGTGGGGACCCAGAAAAGGGGAAATCATTTGAAATGTAAATAAAAAACTATATCAATAAAGAAAAATGTAAAAAAAAAAAAAAGAGGAAAAAAAATAAGTCACTAGAAACAAATCATTTTATGGCTAAAACAATTAGAAAAAACAACAGAGATCCTCTGGTCTAAAACAAACAAACAGACCCTACCCACAAACTCCAGTGGCCATTGCTAGTAGCTCTGTCTTGTTTGGTATAGAGTCAATATTGGCATGGGCAGGGCATTATGGCTGTTCTATACTGGAAGCACACATCCTGTGTTTGCCAGGTATAAGGGCAGCAATTACATTATCCTTATGCCTCATGTTGTCTGTGTTAATCTGTGCTGTTGGCTATAATTCATTCAGAACAGTGCTTCTCAACCTGTGGATCTTGACCCCTCTGGGATCCTGTATCAGATATTTTCCATATCAGACATCAATGCTACGATTGGTAACAGTAAAACTAAAGTTATGGAGTGCCAACTAAAACAATCTTCTGGCTAGGGTCACCATAACATAAGGAAGTATATTAAAAGGTCACAGCATTAGGAATGGTTGAGAATGACTTATTTAGAAGGTTCTGGAGTTCAGCAGAATGGAAATTTAGTAAAAACAACAGTGAAACAATTAAACAACAACAACAACAACAAATGGAACATTATATCTACCTCAAAATAAGCATTTATAAAAGAATTTTAAGTACTAAAAATGGTGCAACTTTGGGGGGTAATTTAATAACTTTATCAGGTAAAGCAAGTATCTATTTCACAGTGCACTGTGTACATACCGGATCTTCTGGGTTGTACTGAATGACGTATTCTATCTGTCCGTTAGGGCCATCATCTATGTCTGTAGCTCCGTTGTCTCCTGAAAACCCTGTGAATATTGTGGTGCCAACCGGAGTGAGCTGGAAAGAACATGAAAGAGAAACCGTCTGTTATCATCCATATAAGTTTTCCCATTTACAAACCATGTCTTCATTAAACTGAGGAAGAGAGGTGGCCTGCTCAAGTCAGACTTGTAGTGCTGAAAATAAATAGGGAAATCTGTCCAGTCCTCACACCAGAGTCCTTAAATGTCTGAAGTTTACAAGTTCGAGACCGTAGTTTGATAGAGGAACAGAAAGTTCGTTGAAAAAGCTCATTTGGACCATTTTACATCCATTAGCATCTGGGCACCCACAGAGAAAATGCATCTGTTTTCATGTTAGAAGTTTACAACTCCAAGACCTTGATTTGTAAAAAAAACAGGAAGTTCAGTGAAAAGCATATTTGGACCATTTTACATCCATTAGCCTCTTAGCACCTGTGGAGAAAAATGCATCTGTTTTCTTAGGTTAAAAAAAAAAAGAAAAAAAAAACTTTAATGTATAAAGGTATTCACAGGCTAAAATTTAAATCGAGGTTGGGGTTTCATTTTAAAATATGAAATAATTTCAGAGTCACAAAATCCAGGCTGGTAACGCATGTGAACGCTAAGTTAACAAATAGCCACAAAGCTCAAATCTACTCCTCCAACACAAACCTTTCCTTTTTGTTTCTCTGACTATCTTAAAAACAATGCGCTCAGTGACAAAGTCCCAAAAGACTGGCCTTACACTACTGGAAAGAGAAAGACATTCATTTATTTTTGAAATTGTAAGGGTATCCCAAGGGACGAACGTTCTTTAGTTCCGATTTTTATGACTTCAGTTCACAACAGATTATATTGGGTCATACTCACTTTTTGTTTCAGGAACTCCAATCAGAAACGCCGTTCTACAGGGAACTTTATTGGTTTATATTTCTGAGATGAAGAGGATGAGGGACAAGGGCTTTGCTGCCTCAACAGAGAAAGGGGGATGTGATTGCCTTACTGATAAACAAAATCCTGTGAGAAGGGGATTTAAGTCCTCGACAACTATATCACAAGCTGTAGCATAACACACCATTTTGCCATATTTTCCCTTTCAGGATACAGCTTCTTTTTATAATTACAGTAAGAATGCAATTGGTCTCTGGCTTCCGGAATGTGTACAGTGTGGAGGAGAGGAAGGCTCTGGCACAGCCATGGGATCAGCTCAGTGTTTGTACAGAGGACTGAGCTTTGCTCTGTTCTGCACCTGTGTGTTTATAGCAAATGTCTTAGTGCAGAGGGGTCCTGCTCATTTGTACTACTACAGTACACTAACATGCATACGTGTGTGCGCATACATGTGCAATAGTGCAGTTCTTTATGATCTGCAGATAACAGACCTGCCAGACAAATTATTAGAGTCTGGTGTGTTTGATGCTGAGAGAAGTGCAATATTTGCACTAAAGGAATAAAGTAGGAAGATGCAAAATGAAAAAAAAAGATAGACTTTAATGCAAGTGAGATGACTCGATTGTTAAAGGGCTTGACACTCAAGCAAAAGGACTGGGTTTTGGGTACCCAGAGTATAGGTAAGTGCCCTGCAGGTGTGGTAATTCCAGTCCTATAAAGCAGAGGAGGACATCTAAACAACAGACTGACTAGACTAATAGTTTAGGTGCTCTCTGGGTTTGATTGAGAGAGTCTGCCTCAAGGAATAGTATAGAGAACAATCCAAGAAGTTTGCAGACTCAGGCATCAGCCATCACAGGCACATCCACTTGTGTGTGTGCCCCCCCTACACACACACACACACACACACACACACACACACAGAGAGAGAGAGAGAGAGAGAGAGAGAAAGACATGCTCATATGAATACAGATGAAAGATTAGTAGACTTAAATATTTAATTTCTTTGTGTTTATTCTCACCAGAAAAATAGTTGAATATTTAGACCTCCATGCCTAGGCATGTTTTGTGTGTATGTTTTGTGTGTATGTGTGTATGTGTGTGTGTGTGTGTGTGTGTGTCTGTAAGAATGTAGCCATCGTATATGTCTGCATTAGAAATATGTTTGTATATCTTTAGGCATGCCTGTACACATATCCTTTCTGGGGCACAAATGCTGCTCCTTTGCTAATTCCCGAGTAGCTGATGGTATGTAATCCTCAAGATCCCCTGCTTTTATACAGTCTATACTTTCCTGGGTAGTAATAGTAGTTTGGGGGGACATCTTCTACACAAATAAGAAATGTTCTGTATCACTTTATAGCTCAATGTGTCACATTTCAATTTTGTTTTTGAAGGGCCCTATATACAAGAAAACCAGACTGGACAGATGCCTGAGGGTGCCGCTCATTTATGTCCTTCATATTTTTTCTCATGAATCATTTACACAGCTAGCCAAGAGGTCATAAGTTATATCGATTAATTGAAAATCAAAAGCTATAGGAAATCCCTGCCTAGAAAGTAAAACAGTTTACAAAGATTCAACAGTGTAAAGGTTTCTGGCATAAATAAACAATAAATGCCTCAAGAGACAGGCAAGTTTAGGCTGGTAGAAATGTAGTAGGTTCATGTAAGTAAAACTCATGAAGAAGTGTATCAATAGGTATAATTTGGTTATTACATATGCTATTTATTTCTTTAAAATACCATTGTTTCTCATGGTTGTGATCAGAGAATTTGTTTTGACCCATAAAGATATTTTTTTCTGAAATGTTAAGTGTAATGACTGTTCCTGGTCATCAACTTGACTCTATCTGGAATGAACTATGATCCAGAACTGGAGGGCACACCTGTGATCCAGATCTTGAGGTTGGAAGATACAAGTTTCTGACTTGGATCTTGCCATGGAGATCTTGAGGCATAGTGACTATGAAAAGCTTAGGCCCAGGCAAGGTAATACATGCTTTTAGTCCCAGGAGACAGAGGCCAAGAACTGGGACAAAGCAAGTCTCAGATACAGGCATGGCAGCACACACCTTTAACCTGGGCCACACCTTCTGCTGGAGGCCTACACAAGGACATTGGAAGAAGAAAGACTCTCTCTTCTTTGACTTCTTGTACTTAACTTGCCAGCACATCTGTTGTAAACTATTTCTTCAGGATTCCAGCTTATAGAGAAGGCCAGCTGAAGCACCTAGCCTCATGGGCCTGAGCAACTACTAGATTCTTAGACTTCCCATCCACAGCTGAGCATTGTTGAGTTAGTTGGACTACCGACTGTAAGTCAACACAATAAATTCCCTCAATGTAGAGAGACATTCCATAAGTCCTGTGACTCTAGAGAACCCTGATTAATACATTAAGTCATCACCTTATTTAATGAACAGTAAAAAGTGTTAAGAATAAATTCAATATTATTTATTTTGTTTATTGTGCTGCCATCACTTGATACATATCTCCTTTTTCCCACCTAAATTGATTTTTAACAAGAGTCTCAAAGAGAATATTTGCCTTCTCTAATCTCTCTTGATTTGCCCCAGAGAATAATTGTGTTCACTGTCTGATTTATATTTTTGTACAGTTGTTATTCCTATATGCAGTTCTTAGGTTGCATAAAATTTCCATGAATGCTGAATTAACGAACGGCAACTTTGAGGCCCCCAAGGAATATAGGAGCAGGCTAGAAGCCTCTGCTCACACATTTTCATTCAGCTAGCCAATATAAAATCTTTCTTATGTGCTTCTCTACAAAGAAATTTAACATTGGAGCTTTGATTCGCTAACATAGTAGTAATACAAGGCATGCAAGGATGAACTGGATGGATGTGACATCCACATTTTGTCTATGAGTCCCATTCTTATTTTGCTTGGGGACACTGGGAGGTGTATGATCACAACACTTCACGGACATTTTAAACAAAACCATCAACAAACCATCACAAAATGTGAAAAAAAAATGTCACAGTCAGTGAACTGTAAAGACAGTTGCATAAAGCATGAGAGTGACTGTATGTCAGCAAAGTGTGGGGTTGCACAACCCTCTGCATGCACAAGTCACTTTTCCAGGGTAAGTGGCTTCTTTCCTCCTCTGTCCGTCTCCATACCCACCACCATCTGTGAATACAGGAGCCTAAGTCCAGACCCTCTTCGTTTGAGCATCATTTGCTAGTGTCTCTTGCTCCCTCTGGCACCCCTGCTCCTCCATCTCACCATGATCTGCAAACTCAGAAGCCCAGTTCCTGACAAGGACCCCTTGAACCCTCCCTGCTCCTGAGTCTTCTCTGCCTGCTCAGCCTATTTTCCCTTTCCCATTGTCCTCCATCCTCCTTCATGTTGCCCCTGTCTGTGACCCTCTCCACACACAACAGGTTCCAGATCAGTGGCCATTGAGCTGTAATTGACTGGTGAGAGGCACTCCTTTCCTCTCCCATTCCTCTCTTTGCCTCTTCTATCTCTGAACCTACAGATATAGCTCTGGACTCCTGGATTGGGAGCTATCTTTGCCTGGAACAGGTAACTGACTCATGTACTGGCTTCATATGGCTTAGGTTAGTACCTCATTTTATGCACTGGGTTGATCTAAGGAAATCCAAATTAGCACACCAAAACTCCCTCCCCCTAATTCGCCCCCCCCCCCTCGCAAAGAAGAAATTCTTGTGCCCTGGTTACATCCCCTAGTCAGATTGTAGAAATCACACAATGTTCAGAAGTATATCCAATCTCACAAGAAGCATAGTAATGGGATTAAAGACAGATTAACAGACACTCAAGAACAGTTGGTGATTTCAATGGGCTGCTTTTTCCAATAGATATGTCATGTGAACAAAACATACAGAGAAATCTCAGAATTAGATGGCATCTTACATCACAGGGACCTAACATATATCTACAGAAAACTCTACCTTACACCAAAGAATACACAATCTACTCAGAAGCACAAGGACACTTCTCTAAAATAGACCAAACCCTGAGACAGAAAACATACATAGAAAATAGAGAAAACCAGAAATATTTCCATATGTACTACCCAAACATTCTTTAATAAAACTTAAAAAAAAACAATTATCAAGCAAAAATACCTTAAGTATATATAGAGGTGAAACATCATGTTACTAAATGAAAAAATGTATCAGAGCAGAAATCAAGAAAGAAATAAAAACATTCCTGAAACTAAATCCAACTGAAAATACAACCACAGTAGTTAGAATAATACCCCTGTAATGTGTTAAAAGTAGTTTTAAGAGGGAAATTCATAGCTCTAAATACCTACATTAAAAAAAATCAGAAAGAGTACAAATAAACAACTCAATGATGCAACACAGGAATTTGGGAAAATAAAAACTAATTAAACCAGAGTCCAGCAGATGGCAAGAAACAATACAATTCCAGGCACAATTTAATGAAACTGAAACAAAATCAACAATGCTAAGAACTAGTTCTTTGAGAAGATAAACAAAATTGACAGACCCTCAACCCAACTAATCAAAAACAGGAAAGAGAAGACCATAATTAGCAAAAATGAGTTGGGAACATGACAGACACCAGAGAAATTCAGAATATTATAGTGGAATACTTGGAGAATCTACTTTATTAAGGTAGAGAATCTAAGGGCATTAATTGTTTCATTTAAATTACCAAGGTAGACCAAGAAAAGACCAACATCCCAAACAGACCGAAAAAGGGGAATATGACTTGGTATAAAGTGATATAGGAAAAAAAAAACAAAAAACAAACAAATAACAACTACCAAAAGAAAAAAATAACCCAACCGACAACCACAAAAACTCCCAAACTGAACATCTAGTATAAGACTGGGGTGAGCCTTAGCTTACCAGAGACCTCCTGAGTGAACAATGCGGAGTCAGGAATTGATGCAAAAGGAAAGAAGTATTTATTGTTCCAACATGTTGGGGTTACCCTGCACATGGATAGAGAGAACAACCCGTCCAGTGGGCCTTTATACACTTCTCAAGGCAGCAGCCATTAGGCACAATCTGATTGGCAGAACAGTGTGACTTTTAAATCGATCAGTCTTTAGGGAATGAGGTAGGTGGCCAATGGCCAGGGAATATCTCTGGGCCTTCCCTACCTGCAGGTGGCCAGGAATGTAATTAGCCCCTCCCTTCTGGAGGGGAGGGGTGCCTATCCTCTTTATGACCTTTCTCTTTCAGGAAGGGAAGGGTCTAGTGGAATTTTCCAAAGTATCTGAACTGACCTCTTCACTAGGTGTAGATAAATTCACAGGATACTATTTGCTTTCAAATAAGACCTACAAACAATTCTTAAACTCTAACAATTGAAATAAGAGAGAGAGAGAGAGAAAGAGAGGCAGGGAAGGAAGGAAGGAAAGACACAGAAAGGCACACCCATACTCCTTCCACACGGCCAGTATTTTGCCCCAATACTAAAGCAAGGTAAAGACACACTAAACAAAACAAAATGGCCCACTGATATCCTTGATAAACACAGATGCAAAAATCCTCAATAAGATACTAATAAAATGTACATATACACAATGGGATACTATTGGGCTGTAAAGAAAAATGAAATTAGCAGGTAAAACGTATAGACCTAGAAGAAATAATATGAGTCTGGTAAACCTGACCCAGAAGGACAAACAACCCATGTTTTCTCTAATCTGGAGTACCTTGTTCTAAACATTCAGGTGCGAGTGATTTCACATGAAGTAATCACAGAAAACAGAAAACTATAAAGGGACCATAAATAAGTGGAGAGGAGCCTTTGAAAGCCAAATGTTCAGGATACAAGAAGTAGGATAGAGAAAAACGAGGAGATGACTTCACTATGGGGCAAAGGGGGAAGTCCATTCAGTAAGGGGGCCGAGGAACAAATGATGCCAAGGTCCTTTGATAAGACCTCAAAGAAACAAATTATTTCACAGTCACCAGAAATTATACATAATCCATGTAAGTGTATGTGTGTGTAGGCTATGTATATCTTAGAGAAAGTTGTACCAATATGGCTAGAAGTTCTCACATGAACCATAGGTTAACCCAAACTCCAGTATCACAAGAAACCTGTTTCTAGTCTTTGATCAGGGTATTCTGAGTGACTCTCAATATAATGTAAGTTGTTATCATAGCCTTTGGTTGCCTCCTAGATGTTGAAGGTAAGGGACTAATGCTGAGGTTGCCAAATACTTAGGACACAGGACTTAGATGACTGGAGCTAGATTTGACACAGATGGCTCTATCCTGTGGTTTATCTTCCATACTAGTAGAAGATACTATGGAATCAGTCAACAGAGAGAAGCAAATAATAGTTCTGCTCAGTTACCACAGCTATGAATCATGTCTATGATTACTATAGCAAAAGTGTCAGGAGCCATTTCTGCCTGTTGCTGTGATAGCCTACCTGCCTGTCAGGCAGAGTCACGGTAGGTCAGGGTTGGCTGGGAGAATTCCTGACCTGCTGAGGCAGGAGCTCATGGTAAGGGGCTGAAAGTTTTATTCTATAAATAATGCTGGACCACTGAGTGTATTTGTGTGTGGTGTGTGTGTGCTCCTTCAGAAGAGTAAAAACAAATACTTCCTCTACAAAACAGAAATCGAAGGTTTAGATGTAAAACTTAAAAAGAGAGAACCACTGACACTAGCTTTTCACATAGATCCTTCAACACTCAACATTCTTCCTACAAATGTTGAATGGCCTGAGGTTTAGAAGGAATGGTTTGGCTCTGTAGTTCACTTGCTTGTTAATGAACACACACATCAATACATTTGCTGGTTCACTAAGCTATGGAGTGATTTCTTTCCCGATCTATGTAAGATAAAGAAATTCAGAGTGTGATAAAAAACAAAAACAAAAACAAAAAAACCAGAACAAGGGGCCACTCCTCCTTTCTTCTTGTACCTCATTTGATGTATGGATTATGTTTGGGGTATTCCAGTTTTCTAGGTTAATATCCACTTAGACTCAGTGAAGAAGTATAGGGCAAAACCAGAACGGGGAAGTGGGAAGGGGTGGGTGGGAGGACAGGGGGAGAGAAGGGGGCTTATGGGACTTTCAGGGATTGGGGGGCTAGAAAAGGGGAAATCATTTGAAATGTAAATAAAAAATATATCGAATAAAAAATAAAACAAAACAAAACAAACAAACAAACAAAAAAAACCCCAAAAAACAAAAAAACCAACCAACCAACCAACAACAAGAACAACAACCACTTAAATGAAAATCCATAGGTTCAGGAACAGAAGACAAGGAACAAGGTAAGTCAGAAGTAAGACAAACTCTTCAAGAATTCAAGATTTCAGTTGGAGACACCGACTTCAGTGTCTACTTCAGAGTAAAACAGCAGAAACAGCCTCACGGAGTCCCTTGACCCATAACAAGGTGTTGCTACTTTGTTTCCAACTCAATTAGTTAACAAAACAATCTACAAGCCTAGATTGGGCAGATCTCCCACTACACTACTCTATTTCCATCTATATTATCCCAGATAACTTTTGGCTTCTCCAGGCCATGAGCTTCTCTCTCTGCCACCTCTCCATTGAGCTCCCAGAGCTCCTCCCCTTCCTGTTTATCCCCCCCCCCCCGTCGCTCCTCCCCCAGACTCTTAGCTCCTCCCACTTCCTCCTGCTCAATCATTGGCTCAAGCTTCTATTTGAAAAGTTAAGGTGGGGAGAAGATTCACAAGGTAACTCCTCATCTGCAGCCCCTCTGAGGAGTGGAATTAGCATCAAAATACAAGCCCAGGCCTATCCACAACACTAGAGTCCTTCAGAGTAATGAGATTCTAATTGAATTATGAAACAAGGGCTTGGTTCATCATACCTACACATAGAAAAAGATTCAATATATAGTCTTTCTTCCTAGTAAGTATTAAACATAATTTTTGGTGGACTATAGATAAAAATACATTTTACAAGATTCTAAGAGAAATATAAGACACCGTTCCCACAACATTGTAATCACTAATTACTTATTCAATGGGAAACATGCCATATAAGTAACTCATGAAGAAACACATTAAGGCAGTTTTAAAATAACACCTTGTGAAAAGCCAACTCACAAACTGGTGGAGATAGTCAGAGTTATATGTATTCAACAATGAATTCATGCCCAGGATGTATAAAAATACTCATAACTCAATAGAGAATGACAGATCCCAGGATAGAATAGTTACAAAAGTTTGATAGCACTCATTAAATATTTAAAAACTCCTTTCCTCAACTAGCAACAGAAAATATTTATTAAAATGTCAATAAATCAAGTCTACATATTTACCAGCTTGGACAAAAATTAGAAGTCATGAAAATACCAAGTTTGTCCAGGAGGTGGAGCACAGTGAATGCTGATGTTCTGCAGTAGAAACTAATTTTCCTAATCACTTTGAAAATGTTTTCTTGGAAGAGTCATGCATATCCTGTGACTGGGAACTTCCTCTTTAAATTATTTAGCACCTACCAAAGAAGAACGTGCACATGTGTACCCTCATGCCTTGTAGAATAGAATACGAAGATACGCGTTAACAGAAATAACTTAATTTCTATCAATGGTCATGGGATGCAAATATCCTTCTTCATCGTCAGTATTGCAGTCACGTAAGGATAAGGTGAATTACCTTCATACTACTGCACACCATATGACTATAGGATTGGTGTAGATAAACCAAAAACATAATGCTGAAACAGGAAGACCTGACCTAAAAGGAATGTGCAATGGATAACTCAGTTTGTACGGTCAACACTAATAAAGATGGAGATGTTAGACTACCATACGTGAGTGTTCAGTTCCTACAGAGGGGATGGCTTGAGGGATCTGGCCCCACCCATGTATTGATTTGTTTTATGGTAACACTCAGGGCTTGACTTTAGAAATATCATGGAAGTAAATAGCACAATTCACTCATTTATGACATTTGTGCTATATTTTAAAATTATACTTTGATACATTGATCTTTTAGCGTCAATACAAATATCAAAGAGGTGAACTATGAAAGGAAACAGAGTTTAGGGTTTGTTTCAAAGTAACATTTCCAAAGGAGGGATATAATTTTTTTGTTATTTTCTATATTTGTTTACATTCCAAATGCTTTCTCCTTTCCTGGTTCCCCCCTCCCCATATGTCCCATAAGCCCTCTTCTCTCCACCCATTCCCCAATCACCTCCCTCCTTTTTCTCTGTCCTGGTACTCCTCCACAATGCTGGATCAAGCCTATCCAGGACCAGGGCCCTCTCCTTCCTTCTTCATGGGAATCATTTGTTACGCTAATTGCATCTTGAGTACTCAGAACTTCTGGGCTAATTAATATCCACTTATCAGTGATTGCATTCCATGTGTATTCTTTTGTGATTGGGTTACCTTACTTAGGATGATATTTTCCAGTTTGAACCATTTGCCTAAAAATTTCATGGATTCATTGTTTTTAATTGTTGTGTAGTATTCCATTGTGTAAATATACCACATTTTCTGTATCCATTCCAAGGAGGAATATAATAAAACAGGTTTTTTGGTGCTGTTGACTGCTGATGCTGGATAACTGTTATTGATCATTGTCCACAAGAGGAAATTAGTAAGGACTTGAACAGGTGACAGATAATTGGAGTGAAGATAGTTTTCCTTGATATGTCTCTTCCGTTCTGTTCATATCAATTCAACTTTTTTCTTGGTTTTCTAACATTAGGATAAAAAGATTAAAAATAAAATGTATGTAAAGTATTCATCAGAATGGGTGTCTCAGTGGCTTCTGGGGTTTTTATATTCCCATATAGTACTGGCACTGTTATTTTCCTTCATGGTGCCTTCTCAAAATATGTCATTCTAGTTGGTTTTGTTTCTGTAAGCAAACTGTGGTACGGACAGTGAATTTAAAGAACTTTTCAAAACTGCTTCCTTTTTTTAGCAGATTACAACAGAGACTGCAATTTTTTTTGATATCAATATCCTGTTTACTCACAAAGGCACAACACGTTGGAAGTGTCCACTTGCAATAAAATAAATGCAAAAAGCAAAAGGAAAAAAATCAATAACACCAACTTAATAAAAATGCCACTTCGAAACTCCAAAGCATAGAAATGGTTCTAAGGAATAGGTGCCCAATGCAACATATGCTTTTAAATTGGTGTCACAGTGGGGATTATATGTAAGAACATTCTATTAAAACAAAACAGCTCTGGATTACTGAAACTAGTAAAGAAACATAAAGCTGAACAAGACAGCCTTGCCCAGTGGTTAAACACCAGGCATTACTGCGAAGGGCACTGTATCAAGCCTTTTTCATTTGCTGTATTTTCTTTACAATACATTTTTTAAGACTTATATAAGATCAGCAGTATCTTGGAATAAATAAATAAATATGTAAAAATATAAAATAATATTTGTTTCATCTCACAATGAATAGGTAACAACTGAATTGATGTTTAAATGTGGAAAGTGTTCCACACGTGTTGGTCTTGGCTAGTGGTGCAGTTTGGTAACACTGTGGGACATTTAAGAGGTAGACCCTCCTGGGAGGATGTGGGTCACCACTGGGTCTGGCTTGAAGGCTTTGCCCTCTTCCCAAGAGACTCAATGTGATAACTTGACAGTCTCCTGCTTCTGCAAGCACACCTCTTCCACCTCCTTACATGTCTCCCCAAACTGGGAAGATCTGAATTGTCCTGTAGCTTAAGGACAACATATGTTATCAAACATAGAGGGTGCTCTGTTTTGGCGAAGACATGAGCACCATCAACAAGGCACCATTATCTAGCAAAGCAAGAGTTTACGTCCAGCTGTCAGACTCATGCCCAACTGTTTTCCAGTTATCAATATAATTCATCTGAACCATGTGCATTAGACAGATATCGCATGACAATTAATATCAAGGAAATCTGCTCAGCAGAAGGCAATGTGCTATGAATTTTATTGTTACTCTTGCAAGTTGGGGATGCCTGCTATCTATTCAACAAATCCTTAGTCTTGTGATTCATCTCTTATATTTGTATAGAATGGATTTGGTTCATTTGTCAGAAATGTTTTTTTTTTCCACCCTCTCTTGGCTACAGAATGAGCACAATTTGGCTAAATATTATTCTGCATATGTATGTGAAGGGTTTCTGAGTGAGATTATCATTGCAACAGTAGAATTATAATGCATACCAATTATCCTGCTCAGTGTGATGGGCCTCTCCCAAGCCACAGATGCCATGAATAAAATCATGGGAGGGAAGAAGCACTTGTTTACTCTGTTTCTCACTGAGCTGGGAACAAACAGAGGTAGTTTGGAGGTAGTGTGATTTCCTGTATAAATAACATACATGCGGACTGTATATTTCAGGAAATACTGATATGTTAGGAGTTTCATGGGCCTCATATATATTCAGCTTACTCTTCACTAATATATATATATATATAATATATAATAATATATATAATATATACTAATATAATATATATTACATAACAAACATTTGACAAATTGTTATAAATATTAGACATTACCATGTGCTATATATTCAGCTACTGAATATATGTGTGTATATAAAATAAACATTTATTGCTATGCCTTTTCTATATCACAAACATCTATATCACCTTTTATCTATTAGAGGAGATGGTTGTATGACCAATCCTCTTCAGGATCATCACAAAGAAGTCAAACATTTCCATAGCCTCAGTATGAAAGAAGAAACAAAGCAATTAAAAGTGATAAGGGTCATCAAGGGGGATACTGAGGATGCTGGGTTTAGGAAAACTAAGAACACATATATTAGTTTCAAGATAATACTGGGTCCACTTTTTAATTCTTTTTGGAGGGTTAGAGGTCTACTCAAAATTTCTATTTGATCTAGAGTTAATGTTGACAAGTGGTACCAGTTAAGAAAATTATCCATTTCTTTTATCTTTTCTAATTTTGTGGAATATGGACTTTCAAAGTAGCTCCTTAGGATTCTCTGGATTACCAAGGTGTCTGCTGTTGTGTCCCTCTTTTTATTTCTGATTTTGTTAGTTTGGAAGAGCGAACCATATGGATTTAAGAAGTCACTAATACTGGACAGGGATGCATAAAGGCTTTACAATTTCTGAAAAAAATCACAATTATGGAAAAATTGTTCTTATAAAAGTATGACAATGAAGCTTTTCCATGTTGCTTTCATCGGAAAACCATATTATCAAAAAATTATACTTCTCTAGGAGCTGAAGAGATTGGCGATCCCACAAGAAAACCAACAGAGTCAACTAACCTCAGTCCCTGGGAGATCGCAAAGTCTAAGCCACCAAAGAGCATACTCAGGCTGGTCCAGTGCTTCTGGGACATATGTAGGTGACGACTGCCATGTCTGGCTTCAGTGGGAGAGACTTGATGCCCCAGGGAAGGGGGCTGCCTGAGGGCACCCTCTCAGAGGCTAAAGGGAAAGGGGTAGGGTGAGAAAACCTGGGAGGGGAGACCTGGACGGGGGGAATATTTGGGATGTAATTAAATAACTAATTACATTTATACTTCCCTAACCAATATAGTTTTATGTTAACTTTATACTTTTCATATACAACAAAACCGCAAGTCTTTATAGTCTTTATCATTAAACAGAATAAGCTGTCTTGTTTTTAAAAAGATTTATTTATTGATTATATGTGAGTACACTGCAGCTGTCTTCAGACACACCAGAAGAGGGCGTCAGATCTCGTTACGGATGGTTGTGAGCCACTATGTGGTTTCTGGGATTTGAACTCAGGACCTTCGGAAGAGTAGTCAGTGCTCTTAACCACTGAGCTGTTTCTCCAGCCCCAAGCTATTTTTGAAAGTGTGTGTGTGTGTGTGTGTGTGTGTGTGTGTGTGAGAGAGAGAGAGAGAGAGAGAGAGAGAGAGAGAGAGAGAGAGAGAGTGCAAAAGAAAAAAGAGAAAGGTTTCCAGATTTTGTTTCTTTGTGTGTGGCTTATCCTGACTGATGTTCACCAGCTGCTTCCTGCAGGTGGATAGACACATTAAATCGTTTGAACTGTTATTCCAGATTCTATAGCTGAGATGGCTATGAATGTGACCCACCACTAAATGTAAATTTACATAAAACACTGTGAGAAAAATTTTTCTCAATTATTTTTGTGGTCCACTTGTGTGGTTCTTCAGTGTTAACTTGGCACATGGCAAATGGTATCCCAATGTCAACTATGATAAATATATTTATATATATCGTCTCACTCCCTGCTGGGTGCATGTTAGACACACTTTGTGCTCCAAGACAGTTCTTCCACATTCAGTGGGGCTTAGAGAAGCCAACATGTTAAATAGTTCTCAAGGTGGAGGGAGTACATTTTTTTAAAAAAGCATCTCAAAGATTTTGAACACTTCTAAAAAAAGAATGTTATGTGTACTCGATAACAATTAATGATTAAAAGAGCCACGGATTTGAAAGAGAGCAAGGAGGGATATATGGTAGGCTTTGTGGAAGGAGGAAGAGAGTAGAGAAATGAAATTATAATTTCAAAAATTTAAAAAGGTAAAACAAGGATGGGAAAGAAAAAGACATAATATTAGATTGATACTGATATAAGAGCCTGTGTTGGAGGATGTGCTCAGCCACAGCTATATGTATTTGTATAGCTGCACATAAGGCTAAACATGACAGCTTAGTTGAACAAATATATCTCCTAGTTCAAAGATGGAAAGTCCTCTGTCATATGTCAAGAACTATACACAGTGCTCACCTTGATGGGTATTTCATTCCTGTAGAGAGATCCTCCTGAGTGTGTGGCTTTCTATAGGAAAGGCTATTAAAATTATAAAACACATAATTACATATGTAACTGTTGTGTTTCAGTCATTCCCAACCCCAATAAGCCTGTATCAAAACACACAACCTGAAGCTGTGGAGATGACTCAGCGGTTAAGAGCACTGGCTGCTCTTCCAGAGGTCCAGAGTTCAATTTCCAGCAACTACATGGTGGCTCACAACCATGTGTAATGGGATCAGATGTCCTTTTCTGGCATGCAGATGTATGTGCAGATAGAACACTCATACATAAAAACATAATTAAAAGTCACACGACCCAGTTATTATATTTATAAGCTATATGCCTAGACTGGGCAGGCCAATCTCTGTCCTCCCTTATTCCCCAGCTATGAGACCCTCTGCTACTTGCAGTTTTTCCTGGCTATGTGGTTCTTCTCCATATTGGCTTTCACCTCTTCCTCCTCTGTTCCCCCCCCCCCCCCCCGCCTCCTTTTCCTTCCTCCGACTCTGAGACCTCTGGTCTCACCTTTCCCTTCCACTACCCAATCATAGGCCCTAGCCTTTATTTGACCAGTTAGAATGGGGAGAAAGTTTGAGATATCTGAGTAAGTGAGTTACTCCTTTTCTGGGGCAGCCCCTCTCAAGGATGCAGAATTAACATCAAAATACAAACAGCACCAGGGCAACCCACAACACTATTGTATCTGCTAACCTTGTTCTTATAAATAACCACATTTATATCTGTGTGATTCCCACCCTGTAATCTACTTCATATTCTAGTCAACATATCATAAAGAATTCACTTTCCTTGCCACTGTGATGCATGGAAGACAGAATCCTGGTTATTAATCTGATAAAGTTTGAAAAGAATGAAAATAATGTAATAATTTTAGGTGAAAAATGATATAAAGTGGATAGCTGGAAACATGGTGGTTTGAATTCTATTTGTCTCAGTGTTAGACAGGTTTAAACTGTTTTCATCCGATTTGAGTATTCTGCTGTGCTAACCAGTTTTCTTCAGTTTAAAAAAAAACCAGACCTATTAGCAATATAAAGTACAAGTCTCAGTATCTAGAGTTATCTAAAAATGAATATGGTCACAATAAAGTAAAATATTAATAATTTTATGGTAAAGTTTCATGGAGATAT
The DNA here is from genome assembly GCF_947179515.1 of Apodemus sylvaticus. Taxonomy (NCBI): domain Eukaryota; kingdom Metazoa; phylum Chordata; class Mammalia; order Rodentia; family Muridae; genus Apodemus; species Apodemus sylvaticus. The sequence goes on from NC_067490.1 coordinate 13,443,465, forward strand.
ATTTGTGCATGCTTAATTTTGATGATTGCAGTTTTGGAAGTGTGTGGGGTGAAGGTGGAGATTATGGCTTGTGGGAAAAGGTTGCTGTATCACCCCTAAACCATTAGTGGGATTCAGTGTCAGCTTCTGCTTCCTTTAATTAGCAGTAGCTACCTTAAAATGTTTCATTCACTTTTGCAGCAAAAGGATCTGCGTCTCTTGAAAAGTAACCTGCTTTCTACATCAATAGACAGGAAGCATTCATCCTGAAACAGGAGCCCACTTCATGAGCATTCCAACATCTCTTTCCTTATAGTAATTTAGATAGTAGGTGATTAATACAAATGTGACATTGATATGAATAATTGCTGATACAAATGACGTCAGTCGTTGAATTCTTACACATTGAGAAAACACGACTTGAAGCAAAGTAGAAGGTACAAGCAGCATGCATTTATATTTGGTATTGATATTTTTCTAGATCCTGAAGCCTTGTTGTGTTTTGCCTCACGTGTGTATACAGTGTTATGGTAAAGCTCCATTTTCTAAAGTGAGGCTATTTGGCTTCCGGCTTTCATTTGTCACTAGTTGGCAGAGAAATCCTGGAAATTTTGATGACATATACATCTTTCTCCATCTTCTCATGCAATAATAAGGACACAAAGTTTGAGATTTTGTAGAGGTAGACAGAATTTTTAAATGAGATATTTCGCAGGAAAAAATATTGTTTGTCCCCAGAGGACTTCAATGTCAGCAATTAGGAGCATTATCATGCTAATGGGAACTACTATTATTCCACTCAATATCAAAGGAGGTGCGGTTACTAAAATAAGTCCTCTATAGATAGACAGTTCTAGTATAAAATATTAGGAAGTAATATTAAAAATTGTTCTGATAGTCTTTTAAGGTATAGATGGTATTGTATTTGTGATGTCATTGTTTGCAACATATTTTATTCAAAAAAATCTAAGGTATGTTAGCATCTTATATCAACTTCCTTCACTTATAAGTGGCATTTTAGATTTAGAGTTACGAAGAAGCCTTTAATGTTTTAGAATATTAAGAAGAGAAAGCAACTAAAACTGATCAAACACACATTTTTGAATTGACAGTGAACCTCGTTGGGTTCTACATATTGAGTTTTGCAGTGCATGTGTGGAAAATTTCTACAGAGGTGACAGACATTTGGTCAAAGCGGGGTGGCATTAATGTTGCCTCATCAATGTGGCCTCAGACTTTCTAGGATGTGAGAAGAGAAGTACGTAAACCTTCTCCAATGGCATAAAAGCTCTGAAATGAATAAATGCAGAGTTCCCACAATCACACTGCCCCTGCTGATAGTCCGGTATGAAAACATTTTTGTTGCACTGCCATTGCTGTTTATAATTGTGCAGCATATTTGTTTCCTTGCAGCATTGGCATGAATGAACTTCCTTCCAAATACTACCAAGAAGAGCCCTTCCAATTTTGCACTTACTGGTAAGAAATCTCGCAATGCATATGCTAAGATCTGTGTTTGTCTTAATTTCTGGTTTCAGCTCATTGTGTGTATTCCTTGAATCTGATGATGTATTCTGAGAGTGTAATTCCAATTTTACATGAAGAACTTGAAGCACATAGATGAGAACAAAACTATATCTGAAAACGAAAATTGTAAGCAACCTTATCATCATTGAATACCTGGACTGGATGCAGTTGTAGCTCCTATATAAAGTCTATACTGAACTTGCTATATTAATGTTTGGTGGATATACTATTGAGTTATTTTAGTGAAGTACAAACAAACAGAACTGTTGATTCATAGGGAACCTATCTCCCTAATTAGTTTTATAGAGGCAAGGTCTCCAAAGCATTTGGTCCAATACATTTAAGGTCAAGGGTGCATTAACACTGTGGTGAGTCCCTAATCTTGCTGAAAACTGCGATTGTACTTACCTTTAAATTCAAAGCAAAGCCAGGCAGTGATGGCACACGCCTTTTTTTTATTTACATTGCAAATGATTTCCCCTTAATCCCAGCACTTGGGAGGCAGAGGCAGTCGGATTTTTGAGTTTGAAGCCAGCCTGGTCTACAGAGTGAGTTCCAGGACAGCCAGGGCTACACAGAGAAACCCTGTCTCAAAAAAAAAAAAAAAAAACAAAACAAAAAAAATCAAAGCAAAATCTAATTTAAAACAAACACAGCTAAATTTCCATTTTAGGAAGTGCTATCTCTAGTCAGTTGCTCACTGTTTACAAAAAGTCACCTTATGTTAATGGACTCCAAAATAAAAGCATCATGCAGTTGATTTAATGAATCAAATCAAACTGCCTAGACAAAAATCTATGCATATTAGCAAACATTTTTATTAAATATTTTGTATCCCCTTTCCTCATTTCCCCTCTGAAAACCCCCTATCCCATTACCCCTCCCCCTGCTCACCAACCCACCCACTCTCACTTCCCCATCCTGGCATTCCCCTACACTGGGGCAGCAATCCTAGTGTGTCTCCACTAGAGTGTCTGTGACACCAACTTCTACAAGACCAAGGGCTTTGCCTCTCATTGATGTGTGAAAAAGTCATTCTCTGCTACATATGTGGCTGGTGCCATGGGTCCCTCCATGTGTACTCTTTGGTTGGTGGTTTAGTTTCTGGGAACTCTGGGGGTACTGGCTGGTTCATATTGTTGTTCCTCCTATAGGACTGCAAACCCCTTTAGCTCCTTGGCGTAATGTTTATGGATATATCACTTTTCAAAGTTCATTATCCGCTTGTTGTTAGGTAATAAATATATTTTTAACATGCCGAACTTCTATCCAACAAACTTGGTAAATTCACTTTACTAATAATTCTTGGGTAGATATGTTCATTTTCTGAAGCGTCTGCAACATTTAGTGTCAATTGTGACTTTTATGTTGTTTTCTAAATATACAGGGAGTTTGTCATTTGTTTTTCATTGATTTTAAGCTCAAATGTAAGGTGTTTATAACATATTTTGTATGATTTCAGTCATTTGGGATGTGTTTATAAATCTATAGATAGAAGTATTTGGTAGTATATTATTGTCATATTTTGGACTCTTAAAAACTATGAGTCCCATGCTTGCTGAATGAAATACTTTTATGAATCTATGAGAGTATTTTTTTCTAACTTTGCTTAAATCTTTTATTTCTTCATACTTCATTTCCCATCTTTTAAATCCACTACAGAGTGATTTGCACACTCATTTCCATATTTTCTCTAACAAAATAAAACAAATTTAGTGTCTTAAACAGAATCTGTTTTCTTTTATACAGTCATGTTAGCTAGGATGCAGCTTACAAAATGCTGAAAACCAGGCAATGTGCAATCTAGATAAAGATTCTAGGAAAGAATGTCGTCCCAATCTCATCTAGCATGGCCTCCATCAGTTGGTTGATTTTGCCCTTTAGGACTGAGGAGTAGGAATCCTTGGTGCTCCCTCTTCAGGTTTCTTCTCAGCAATCCCTGGGTGTCTCCACTAGAGTGTCTGTGACACCAACCTCTACAGCAAGAAAGGTTGACTTTAGGCTGTTATTCCACTGTAATCTCTCCCCTCACTTCTCTCCTGTCTTCTTCCTCTTGTACACACACTTATTTAGGGTCTAAAGTAGCATATATATATATGTATATATAGTATATATATATGTGTGTGTGTGTGTGTGTGTATGCTTATGTGTGTACATGTGTGTATGCATATGTATGTGCATATATGTGTGCATATAATGTTTAATTCTCAGTCTGTATTAGTCAAGGTTCTCTAGAGTCACAGAACTTATGGATAGTCTCTATATAGTAAGGGGATTTGTTATGATGACTTACAGTCTATAGCCCAACTGCCCAAAAATGGTCAGTTGTGAATGGGAAGTCCAAGGGTCTAGTAATTGCTCAGGCCCACAAGACTAGTAGATTCCAACAGATATGCTGAACAAGCAAATACAAGCAGGCAAAGAGGAGTGAATATTCCTTCTTCCAATGTCCTTATGTAGGTCTCCAGCAGAAAGATGTGGCCCAGATTAAAGGTGTGTGCCAGCAATCCTGGATCTAGAACTTGTTTTGTCCCAGGTTGACCTTGAACTCAGAGATCTCCTTGCCTTAGTTTCCTGGGATTCATAGCCTCTATGCCTCAAGATCTCCATGCCAAAATCCAGATCAGAAACTTGTATCTCTCAGTCTCACGATCTGGATCACAGGGGAGCCTTCCAATTCTGGATTGTAGTTCATTCCAGATAGAGTCAAGTTGACAACCAGGAAGAGCCATTACAGAGTCTATTGAATAATTTGAACCACTGCCTCTTTAGCAACTTGCTACTTAATTGTGATAGGAAATTTTGAGGTCTTTTCTCCTATTTTTTAATAATAATTTATTATGAACTTCTGTTGCTCTACAGTGTTGGCCAATAGGGTACTTCTCTCTTGTGTACTGGTTACATCAGATACTTTCCTCCTTCCTCCATCTTTCTAGATCTAATAAAAAGTATTCTATTCTCCATTTTCACAGATACCAAATTTTCACCTTCCATTTATGAAGAAGAGTTTGATGTATGTCTCTTCCTATGCCTGGCTTATTTCACTCAATTACCTCTTGAACTGTCTATTTCATTATACATTTCATGGGTTCATATTTATGACTGAATAGTACTGGTTTTGTATGGAAACCATTTATTATTTTCCCACTGAAGCATGGACAACACACTCATTGATTTCATAGTATAGTGGGTTTCTTAGAGTAAACACTGGAAGCTAGTTATCTCTTTGATACACTGAGATTTCATTACTGTGTTACAAACTCAGTTTTGAATAGATGAATCCTACCATCGTTCTGTTTTTACTTGTTTTGGGGTTATTTTCATTATGAAGTTCTAGGATGGATTTGCTAATTTTTTGTCCCCATCAACAGTGTACACACCTCCCCTCCCCGACCTCTTGATGACCATGCAAGTTTCATCCTTTTCAAAACAGCCATCGTAATTAACATATAATATCTCATTGTGATTTTTGTTACTGAAAATTAATGATATTAAATAACATTTTTTCTTATACTTCTTGGGAAACTTCTGTTGATACTTTCCCCATGCTTCTGCATTCTATTGCTGTCATTATGATTTGGCATTATAATTTCTGATCCCCTCTTAACTTAATTCTGTAACATAATTTCTTGTTAAGTTTTTCCCCTCTTTATATTTAAAATTATTTTCCATACACTATATTCTGACCACAGTTTCTCCTACCTCAACTTACCCCTACCACTCCACCTATTGAACTCCACATCCTTTCTTTCTCTCCCTCTTTAGAAAGCAACCAAACGAAATTATCAACATACAACAATGGGAAGAAAACACAAGAAACATACAGATACAAAAATAAAACCCATGAAAACACAAGTTGAAAACCATTTTACACACACACACACACACACACAAGACAAGTAAGAAAAAATGACCAAATTAGGCAATATGAGACAAAAAATCTCCAAAAATATTAGTATGTTCATTTTGTGTTCATCTCTTGTTGGGCATGAAGCCTACTTTTATGTGTGATTAATTTACCGACTAAGATCCCACTGGGGAAAATGAGGTTTTTTTTTCTTGGCAAGTGGGTCTCAGTTGTAGAAAGCTTCTTCTTAGGGGTGAGAGATTATGTTCCACCTGAGTCCTGAATCTCCACTGTGACAGATAGTTTCCAAATATCTTCTATATCCTCTCTGCTGACCGTACTTTACCGAGTGGATGCTCTTTCTTTGAAGTAACCCAGTGTGTCTACACTCACTCCTCTCAGTATGACGCAGCCTCCACTGACATTTGGAGGTATCTGGTCTCTGTTTCCTTCTAGACTGTCTATTCTTTAGGGTGACTGCATTCAAGCCTTTTCCAGCTTCATGCACGCAGGCTGTTTCCATGGCTAATTGCTGCTCACTCAGTAGAGGTTGGGCATCCTTTGGCGTCTGTCTATATAAATATGCAGGGACTTCTGATCTCCCTTGTGAAATGGCTTGATTCAAAATCTTGTTTCATGATCCACCCCAGGAAAGTGAGGGAGCAAAAAAGCCCTTCTTCAAATGTCTATGTCTTTTCTATTTTCTGAGGTTCTATTTTCGATTACCAGCTTTATTTCATTGGGGAAAGTATATTGTAAGATTTTATCTTTTAATATATTGAGAGTTTGTGACCCACTGGCCGGTTTGGGAGAGCAATATCTTTTAAGGGGACATGTTGGTTAGATTGGGCACTATGGTAACCAGGACAGTCTATCTAATTGAGTTTAATATAATAAAACATACCTGCAAGGTTCCTTGTGCCAGGTCAGGGTTTGGGTCTTTTAGGGAGACTTTCTTTCCAGTTACCTCAGAGTTTTAATTTCTGTCTATGATGACAGATATTTTTTTTTATGTTTCTGACTTTATTCTGCCAACTTACTCAATCACAAGGTCGTATTTGTATGTATAAATATAAATTTTGTTTTTATTTATACATATAAATTTATACTACTCAAATATATATCACTATAAGTATTTTGGATATTCATTTACAATTCTTTTGAAGACCATTTTTCTTATATTTGGACATTTATAATAGACTGTATGGTGCAATTAAAAATGTTATGTATTTTTTGTGTGTTTCCACTATGTGTTACTGTGCCTACTGGGGCCAGAAGAGGATATAATATTTTTAAGGACTGGAGTAATATCTGGAACTGTTATGTAGTTACTAAGAATCTAACCAGGGTCCTCCAGAAGAGCAGCCAGTGTTCTTAACCAACGAACCATCTCTCTGGTGCATAGTGACTGTTCATATGAGACATCTTTTTCTATCCTTTTAAATTCAAGTTTTCATAATCCAGACTCTATTTCCTTGCAACTACCTCTATTTGGCTTAATATTTAAATATAATCTGAAATTATATCCTTCAATTTGTTTATCTTGTCTCCTTATTTTAACGTAATTATTGATATGTATTGGTATAATTTTACATGCTTGTAAATTGTGTATAGTTTGATATGCTATTCTGTTTTTTTCTTTCTCTTGTCTAAGGATGATTGCTCAAATAATATAAATAATAAATTATATAAAAATGTACCTGATTTGTTATTTCATTTACACTCTAGGAAATAAAAGCTCAAATTCTCAGTTCTGGTCTATGTTTGGTAGCTTTATAACTATAGTGTTTATCTATGAATTTCATATATATTCCCTAGGAATATATACACATATATATGTATGTTTATATACATATTCATGAAAATAAATGTTTTATTCAGTTGATATTTAGATTTATTCACATATATTAACATTCATTTTACTTATTTTTATTTACTAGCATATCTCATTAGGACCAGGTGATTCTTGTATTTTTACAGATAGACATAAAGGAAATTCATCACCATCCCTAAAGGCACACAGAGTGCACAGGATGGCAAGGATGCTAAGACAACAGCATAGAAATACCCTGAAGTGTAGGCATGAAACTACTTAGATGGTGGAATATAACCCCCTTGTGCTTTCACATGTTGTCTTTCAATTACAGAGGAAAAAAAATTACTTATTAGTGAGAAGAAAAATTTTATTTTCATTTCTACAAATTCATATTCTAAAGGCCACACACATTAGCTATTTGGGCCATGGATTTTGATCATGATGTTATCAGGACAACAGCTTGTGCACATTGACTACAGGGATGCAGAGTAAAACGATGTTATTTTTATGTGCACATTCTTTATAACATTCCTACTGCTGAATTTATTTTCAGAGTTTCCCTGTAGGATAAGTTGTTGTTTCAGGTGTCAGGATGTTAGACAGAAAGGTCTGCTTTTAGTTTGAGCATGGAACTTATATTTTCTAAACTCCTGTCTTATAACAGAAATAGTTGTGAGTTCAGTTTCTTCTGTTTGCAGGTGTTAAGAGAGACTTTCTGTCTCAGTGTGAGTAGTGGATTGTTACTATTTACTAGTCACAGGTTTTATTCCCCAGCTATGATAGTTTGTATAAAAGTGTGAGGACTGTTCTTTGGAGGAACCAATAATTTATTCCACATAATTAGGGACATTACATGGCTCCATGGATCTGTCATCCTTATGTCTCTGGCTTCCAAGGACTTAAGTATGAGTTCTTCATTTTGTTATCTCATGAAGCTTGGGTTGATTTTAGAATATTTTTGATGATTTTTGGTTTTGTTATGTTTTGAAATATATATATATATATACACATATATATGTACATACATACATACATACATACATACATTGTTACCCTTTTTCTTTACCCTCCCTCCAACCTTTCTCATTAACTCTTCCATTCATCACTATCTCTCAGATCTATGACTTCTGGTCTCTTTTTCTTTACCTGTTGTTATATCCTAACAATATAACTGTAATCTGCTCAGTCTATATAATGTAAGCTGTATGCATGTGATTCAGAGCTAACCATGTGGTGTTGGATAACCAGTAAGTGTCATGGAGCAAAATGTTCTCTCTCTCTTGTAGCATTCCTTAGTTGCCTATAGTTCTTTGCTGAGGGTTGGGGCCCAGTGAGCTTTCTATTTCTGTGTTAGCATGTCAGTTGATATCTCTGGTCAGGTAGAGTTGAGATATCCTTACTGTTGAGATTTCATGGGTATAGATTCCCTAACATCTCTCAGATATGCAATCTCACAGCAGACACCCAGGTCCTCTGGCTCTTATAAACCTGCAGCATACTTCTTAGTGCTGGGTGATATTTATCTTTTTAAAATAAATTACCCAAATGTTACATGTATTTTATGTATTTATGCATTTATGTATTTTTATTTGCTGTTCATTATTTCAAAAGAATTTGGGGGGGGGGCTGGATGTATGTAAATATATTCTGGGAGGTAGAAGGCATGTAAAATTATTAAGGCATGGGGTATATGTATTTTAAAGACATTATTGTTGGTAAAGATTTATCTTCCAAACTAGCTTAACAATGAACTGCAATTTTACTCTCCAGTTAATTTATCAAGCCAGCCAATATAATTAACTAATGATACATTTACCCAAAACTAGTTGAGCTGACAGTCACCCAGGGAGATAAAATTCCTCATGCTATCTTGTGTTTTACTTTTCAAGTAAGAAATTATAACCTTTGTCATAGTCATCACTTGGAGTTTAAATAAAAGTACTAGCAACATTTTGGTGAATTTCTGACACATTACTTGAAAAACATTTTGAAAAACTTTGAAAAAGCTTCCAAAGAATATTAGCTCCTAGAATTCAACCTATTTATCAATGTGCTGTTTGTGATCGTGATGATGTTTAATAATACTGTAAGTATATTTTAATGTTTATTTCTAATTCAGATACACAATAACATGCTCATGCCAGCCTACCAGTGAAGGAGGAAGGTTTGGGGTTAGGTGTAAAATCTGTTTCTGAGCCATTTTCTGCCACTTTAGATACTACTCAAGTCTCAATCTTCTCACCCTGGGGGAAACAAGGAACTAACCAGGGCCTGAGGATGAAAGGTTTTCTTTATAAATCTGTGATTGTGACTTTATACCTGTCTTGCATTTTATTGCAGTGTCAAACAATATCATACCAACAATTTATTCAACCCTGAATGACTTTTTAAATGTAGATTTTGAGTGTTTCAACCTTGTGCTAAATTAGAAAATAGCAAGAAAAATATCTTGAATCTTCTACTCTTATGCAGAGATAAAGATATTCTATCTTTAATTTTATAGGTAACATTGTAGATGGCATTTCATGTACATATGTACACACACAAGTAAGCATATATATACATACACACATACATGTATGTATGCACGTATAATATATTCACAAACACAGAATCACACACATGCACATATATATATATATATATATATATATATATATATACACACATAAACACTCATAGTTGTTTACATCAGCAATTTGGTGTCATTAAAACAAGAACTACCATCACAGAGCTACCCAAATAAATGAAAGATGATAATAGCAGATGTTTTATCTTGATGATATTGGCAGGTATAGTCAAACCTTTGCTTTTCAAAAAGCACAAATACGAATCAGAGTTAGCATGTGGAAAATCAAGACAAAGGGATGTGACCTTGAAGTACATATTCTCTACAACCAAATTCAGAGTTAGTGGGTCAAGCATGTCTCAGCTGTCTGTTACACAGAAAGCACTGAGCAGCTTTGTAAAGGACACTGGGCTGTTCAACACAATGGGAGAGTAAGTTCTGAGCCAAACTTTAGACAATAATGAAGAAGAAGTCACAGGACAGAAGACAACTCTCTGGATGCCTGTGGGACACCAGAATGTCAACTTGAGCAAGGTAATGAACCTTTAGTGGAGACACAGAATGACAAATGGTGAGACTGGGTAGGCTTTGAAGATCCATCCACTCAAGGAGCTGGGCTTTTCCCTGATGATAAAGGGAAATAATACAGCTGTTGATCAGCAGACTGATGTGAGAGAAATGGTGCCTGAGAAGAATTACTCTTCAACACGACGGCAAAAGGATAGGAGGAGAGGGAAAAATATTCAGGAAATATGGAATGCTTTAAAAATAAAATTAAGAGCATTTTAGGTTTCAGTAAGAAAGATGAACTATAGACGGAGAAGGAAGAAAACTGATGTGAACTAAAAACAGATTTTTGCCTGAGCTAGATCTCTGCCTAAGATAATTTGCCTATCAGTTTCTACCAATAAAGTTGTCAAATGAACAGGGCAAACTTTAATTCAAATGTTGTACTTTGGATATTGAAAAAGAAAACATTTTAAATGAACTTCAAGCCAGAGGCCTGGGAACTACTCAGCATCTTCGATTACTTACAGGCTCCTATGCAAGGACTCTTGACATAAAGAGCCACTGACTGACAAGCTGAACTTTTAATTATCCAATATTTTACAGTGGTAAAATTATCTCAGACAATCCACCCTCTATTACTTAATTTTGCCCAATGTTTACAAATAGAAGGTTTTCGCAAACAAAACATTTGATTGATTTTAGAGATTGTGAAACTTCGAATATAAATTTTTTGTTATGTTCAAAACATACTGATGGCTTCCTTTAAAGTAGCTTTGTATTTTAAAGATAAAAATTGGAGTGAATAGTCTCTTATATTGAGTATATTTTTATAGCAACTTAATATTTTAACATATATATACATATAATTAGTCAATAACTATACATAATGTCTCACAAAAACTTGTTTGTATTTCTATGGTGCATTCAAAGTGATATTATTGTTACTTTGCAAATATATTCTGGCTCAGTGTCTAGCAACAAACTAATAGAGGAACCAGTAAAAAACACCAGGGGGACATTGGCTAAAGGGGAAAAGAGACAGTAAAAATAAATTTTCAATAACAGCGATAATACCACTTTTAAGATATTTTCAAAACTTCAACATGATTTTTATTTAAGAACTGGCAATAAAAGTAAAGTAAAAAGAATATGGTGTGATTTCTGTTTGAAGTTTATGGATACCATAGAATTGAATTTTAAAACTTAACAGGCTAGTACTTGTCTCATTCTTGTAATTTGACACTAGAGAAGATCAGGCAGAAGAGTCACCAAGAGTTTGGAGTTAGAAGCCAGAGTAAGCTCTCTGGGCTGTGGAATTAGAATGTCTCTCTCTCTCTCTCTCTCTCTCTGTATGTATATGTATATATATATATATATATATATATATATATAATTATATATAAAGTATATATAAATTTAATATTTAGTATATAAAGTATATATATATAATTTACTTATATATATTCCAACTATATATAATTGACTAATTTTATATACATATAAATAGACAATAACTATATATAATGTCTCACAAAAATAATTTCTTCCAATATCTAGTGAAATCACTTCATAAATTCAGAGACATCTTGCCCAACACTTTTTAATAAACATAAATGTCAGTGGCATGCCTTGAATTCTCTCAATGTATTTTATAATAAAAAATAGTCATTTGTATTTTTCTATAGCAACTTGAATTTCTGTAATGATATTATGAGCTTTCAGAATGCATTTCTTAAACTATTAGGTTTTTTTTATTTTTTTATTTTTTTAAACTATTAGTTCTTATTTTACAATCTTTTACTTCTAGGCATGTTAGTCATTATTATAATGGAATTATATAGGCTTATAAAATATAAGCTAAACACATAGATCAGCACAAGGGCACAGACCTCATTCACGGTGGCATAGTAGCTCTCGTGTTTGAATGTGGGTGAGTTGTCATTCCGGTCCCGCACCACGATGCGTACTTCATGATAAATAACTGTGCCAACCTTCTTGTTGACACACTGGACTTGCACTACGATGGAGTGTATGTTCATTGGTGGCTGCAGGAAGAAATGACATCTTTTTAGACACAGCACACTTAATTGCTTCAGTATTACTTTACTTATTCTCTATGACAAGCCAGGCAGCAAGATAACCGCCTGCTTTGAAAGCAAGAGAAGATAATCCTAATTGTTTCATTGTATAATTCCACATCTAAACATAAATGACTTCAAGTACTATTACGGTCATAAGATTTTGCTAGTGCATAGACACAGAACTCATGCTAAGATTTACTCAAACAAAAACAATTTTTTTCTTTAAAAAATCCTAAGAAACAATGGCCTTAAATTTATTTTTTAAAAACAAAGCTGCATCAGACTTCTAAGAGGTGAGAAGCTTTATAATTCTTTGTTCACTTAATGAAAATAGAATGCTTCTTAATGATAAAATAAATGTGAACAGAAGAAAAGATTGACTCGTTAGCCAACCACATTCAAATTCCACACTTATACACATACACACTGTCCATCTCTTTTATGTGCACCATTTTTATTACTAGAAGTCTTATGGGTTTTCCTTTCTTTAATATCCTGTCTCCACCCTGCCTCATCTTTCCAACTCTCACAATTCATTTTTCTTTACTGTACTTTTCATCCACAACTCCATATATTCTATACTTTATATGTTTGTTTCAATTCATGTCCCTTGATGAGACTGGAGGTTCCCTCTAATCATGGGGTGCTTTTCAACACCTAGTCACATCCTTCTACACATAGTAGCTGATTTAGGACAGAAGAGTGAATGACATCACAGAAACTGCATCATTTCCCACCTTGCTTCTATAAATACTGTCTGAATGACTGAGGGCAAATTTAAAATATCTCCAGTGCTTACCTGCTCAACTCTGACAGTGAGAACCCAACAATATGAATGTGATAGTACTACAGTAATCCCACAGGACTACCCACGACTTGGTATGTGGTGGCCTCCTTAAAACACAGGTGAAGATCTTTACATGAGGTGTGACATCACCCTGTGCTGTAGTATCTAACTGACATCAGTGAAGACATCAAGGTTATGTTTATAGAACTTCCAAGCAACACACACACACACACACACACACACACACACACAAATCACAGGAGCATATAATAAATACTATGACTAAGGACAAAATCATCTTAATTGCACTGGCTGGTTCTGTGTGTCAGCTTGACACAGGTTGGAGTTACCACAGAGAAAAGAGCTTTAATTGAGGAAATGCCTCCATGAGATCCAGCTGTAAGGCATTTTCTCAATTAGTGATCAAGAGGAGAGGGCCTATTGTGGGTGGTGCCATCCCTGGGCTGGTAGTCTTGGGTTCTATAAGAAAGTAAGCTGATCAAGCCAGGGGAAGCAAGCCAGTAAGAAACATCCCTCCATGGCCTCTGCATCAGCTCCTGTATCCTGACCTGCTTGAGTTCCAGTTCTGAGCTCCTTTGATGATGAACAACAATTTGAAAGTGTAAGCTGAATAAACCTTTTCCTCCCCAACTTGCTTCTTAATGTTTCTGCAGGAATAGAAACCCTAAGACAATAATTAACAATAAATAATACTGTTGTTTTGAAATAACACACTTAAGCCCCACCCCCAATTTGTTTAGGTAAAAACCATCTAGATAGTACAACTGACTATAGACACTCATATGAGCACATACTGATGAAAGACAGATAGGTAGGAGATGAGCTTACATGCCAACACTAAAATCAGAGGTTGGAACACTAATGGGTAAACCCTGTACCCATTGCTAATACCAGAAGCATAAGAACTTAAGATAGCAGACACTATTTTACAAGTGAACAGAAAATAGAGCTAGTGCACTTTGAGAATATGTGGCAACTTTCAGAAGTTATAAAAGCCAAAACTGTGCTAATGTAAACCATTTTGTACGAGGGCCTCTGTAATAAAACACTTCTGAATGCTACAGAGTAGTTTGCTAGCAAAGTCACCTGAAAATCTTCAATTTTCAGGTAAAGGACTGTTTTAAAGGACTGAATTGTAGAAGATTCACAGAAGAATTTTAAGTAAGTGACCGTGCCCCTCCCATGCCTTATTCCCAGTTTCAAAGTAGTTAGTGGCCTTAATAACCTAGTCAAAAAAGACTTGGTTTTAATTGCAAAGTAAAATCAGAATAATTATGCCTACTGCTATTTTTGGCACAACTTTTGGAACACAATCAGATAAGTGATATTGCATCTACAGTTATTTTTCTTCTAAATATTTCAAAAGAGACATATAAATCTTCTCATTTCATTTGCCGCTTTACAATGTACTGTAGTGTTGGGATAAAAAGGTCACAGGCTTTCCAAGGGTGTTAAATGTAGTATGTGAGGGTCCCCTTCTTCCAGCTAAGTACCTGTACATTAGATAGGAACAGGTCACCTGGAACTACTGTCATTCTCAACTCTGGCTCCCTGTGCGTGCAATGCTTAGTGGCTGGGATGAACTTAGGTGGCAATAAATTCCAACCACTATGGATTACACTGAACTGAAAAGGTCCCTGTGGCGAATATTGAAGGCACAGTGTAATTTCGTATTGGAATAAATCCTATTCTCCTGTACAGGGAAGTCATAAATACATCACGCATAGTCTTACTGAGTCGATTAGTCAGACTTTAGGGACTCTGCAATGCTTATGGAAGTGTTGGAGAGGTTTATGACTCTGCAATGATGGAAATATAGGGGAGAGTTTGGTTGAACTTGCACAGCTACTGGCAAAAGTCAGACATGGCAATTCTTTGATACTCTTTCTTAAATCTTGAATTCTATTTATTTATCTATTCTATCTAGAATTTCTAAATCTTGTGTTCTATTTATGAAACAAGGAAACACCCTACATATAAATTGTGTGGGGTATATATTTAAAATAATCACATTCATATACCCCTAGAATTTCTAAATGTATGCCTAATGTACTCTTCCAAAGTCACACTTGCATGTCTGTGCAATGACATAAATCACCAGTTTATGAAGTTTATCTCTCAAAGGTAGTATTGGAAGCATGAGATGAAGAAGAAACCTTTCAAAGCACATGGGATCATTGTAATTTAAGAGAAAGATGAAAAATAAGTCACCTAGAATATAACACTAGAAGGGAATTTATGCAAGATAGTCAGTGATGTCCACACTGCGTATTGCAACACTCCTCTATGATATAAGGGAAATCTAATACTTTTAGAAGCTGATTACTTAAATATTATTAATCTGAAAGTTTAATTATTGAAATGGAACTAATTTTTGCAAACCTTTAAGATTTAATCTTATTTTTCATAGAGTATAAATAAGTGTGTCAACTTTGTACAGGAATGAATGGTTTGCTCATGTCTCCTTCCTTCTGTCATGGAATTTACTTACTATCTTCATACAATGAAGAATTATCACTGTTTTATAAAAAATTAGAAAAGGTGAAATTGTATTCTAGGAATATCTATTTCACATTCCCAAGGTTTGAACCCTGGATCATGCATATGATAGGCAAGCTGTTCACCATTGAGCTATGTAGTTTCAGCCCTTAAGTTGATATGCAAATGAAAAAATAGAGGTAATGACTGTCCAGAGTTGTCTACTCCTTAGGAGTTACTTAAAGAACAAAATGGCAATTTGAAAACCAAGTTAGATATAAACTTATATGGATTTAGGTATGTTTGATAGTTTTTAATACCATTTGTTATATGTTAAGTTCAAGATAGGTGAAATTAATATGACCTAATCCTTGGATACTAAGAACATTTATGTAAATTTGTGTATTAAATAGTCACAATGAACATAAAACAGAATAGTTAAGAGTATGGAGCATAGAATATATAATCACACCAGCATCAACATTAGAACACAGATCTGTGCATATGCAGCATTTATGGATATAGTTGTTCCTCCTTTTTGGGGATTCACCCCTAGTAGCACAAGTATGATACTATGGTAAAAAAGAAGAAATGAATTCTGCATGGAGACATGATGGGAGAGAGCCTAGAAGGAGTTGAGAGGAGGGGTAGCAGTGCTCTGTGTGTGTGTGTGTGTGTGTGTGTGTGTGTGTGTGTGTGAGAGAGAGAGAGAGAGAGAGAGAGAGAGAGAGAGAAACAGAGAGAGAGAAATCAGAGATACAGTATATGAAAACATAAAAATTGCAAAGAATTTAAAAGATTTCTAATCAATTTTAGCATCTACTTAAGATGAAGGTTGAGTTAGCATTGAGATTGTCCTGGATTCCAAGTGAGAAGAAGGAAGACTGACAAAGGGATGCTGATGGATGGAGGTGTAAAGGTGGATGGGAGATGAGGCTACTCATCAGACCTGGCAAATGAAGAAGAGTGCTTGGGCAGAATGGATAAAACCCTTTGAGCAGCAATCAAGTTTAGAATTGAAGGTGTTGGGTTCTCTTAGGTCACTGCTTTCCCTGGCCAAGGACTTCCTAGCTTTGCAATGAGCCTAGATCCCTATCATACTATTGGAACAGATCCAGCTTGTTCTTAGTATTCAATTTATTGATTCCATAATAACAGGTACTCATTCCACACCTCGTAGTGATTAAGTGATACTGGTTGCATGAGATCATAATTTGGCCCTTTAAAGATCCTTGAGTTTATTATTATATACAGTTGATTTCTATGATTTTGTTTAGGAGTCAATTCAGATAACTGTACTGAACACAAACAAAAATAGAGGGGAAAAAGCAATGTTTGTAAATTGCCAAGGTGTTTATATTGAATCTCTTACAAGTATTTTCTAATCAAATTCAAATATTTGGAGCTTGGTAATTCAAATATTTTCCTATGAATCTTTATTAAAATAATTAGCCTACTTAAACATTTTATTATACAAACAATGTATTATTTATAGCCTCAAAAAGCAAAGGGCAGAAAACTTGGCTTAGATTACTTTCTTTAGGAAAAAAAAATGCCATTATTACCTGTTTGAAATGCAACTATAAATGGAGAAGTACTTTGAAATGACCTCACTATACTTCTTTGTTCAAGTTCATTCAGATAAATAACTATTTAGTTTGTAATTATATCAACAACTTGGAAAAAATTAAAAGCAGTCAACTTATGAACTGGATAGTCACTGTAAAAGATGGAAACTTGGACTTTCTCTCAAGTTTATGAAAATGAATCAAATGAATGGAAATGAATCAAATGTTCAAAGACACAGCATTTGAAACAAACTATGAAGAAGCTTCTGAATAGCCAAGGACATAACCAACAGAGTGATATACGTTGTCTTACATCAATAGAATGGGAGACATTTGTAAGTATTCAAATGCCAGAATATATAAATAATTTGAAATGTTCAGATTCAGGACGAGAAAATTCCAAAGAACTTATATGTAAATGTGCAAAAACTATGAATAGATACATCTCAGAAGGAAAAGTTAAAAATGGCCAAAAAGAAGTTTTGAAGAAGTGTTGAATTTTACTAGTTTAGTTGTCATGGAAATGCGAGTCTAAGCCATGCTAAAACATCCATTGTCTCACCTCAGCTAGAATGTCTATTATAAAAGAAAACAATACAGAAGGTAGTAGGGAGTGTTGAGAATTGAAGATGGGCTACTTATGCACTTTTGTTGGGGATGCAAATTTTCCCAAGTATGGCGGTAAGTGTATGGAGCATCCAAGAGACTAGATCTATCACAAACCACAGCTAGCCCACTTCTGAGTATATATCAAAGGAAAATGGCGTCAGCATGGCAAAGGGAATCCTGCATGACTGTGCTTGCCTCTCAAATAAACCCTGTACTTTGACTATGGAATCAGCCTAAGTGCCAAGCACGGAACAATGAATAGAGAAAATGTGGTGCATAGGCACAGTCGAAAATTCCTTAGATATAAAATGTTATTTTATCACATAGCAGAATCAAAGGGCTTTAAAGACTTTATGGTAGATGAAATAAAGTTAGGTACAGGAAGAGAAGTACTGGTGTTCACTCGGATATGAATGTTATAGATGTAGAAAGTTGGAATTTAGGATAGCGATTAGCAACTGATAGGAAGATTAAAGGGGAAGTAGACAATAGGAGGTCTGATTATAGGTCTACAGGAATAGACAGACAGACGAAGCACAATACCCGTTCTTCCTAAGAGTTGGGGTGTGTGTGTGTGTGTGTTATATTACACAAGCTATTGCTCATTTTCTAGATAATAGAAGAGTAAGGCTCAAAGGCTCCACACACACTAATGAGAGGAGTTGGAAAAACAACCATGGCTTATTATATGGATTTGACCTTATAAATTATATACGTATATTGAAAAATCATGCTAAAATACACAAATGTATATGTAAAGTTATTGCAAATACACAAGGAACACTGTTACTGTAGAACTGGCAGGCATGAATATCAAAAAGCTAGACTAACACATGAAAGACAGAAATGGGAGCATCTAAATATATAAATGCTCAAAAGAGTCTGATCTGTGTGGACGAGGGTACTGAACTGACAAAGAAAGACAGGCAGGACCACAGGGGCTAAGATGAAGAAATACAGAGGTAGCTACACAAGACCTCTGAGGCCAAGACCAAGTAGGCTTCTTTGCAAATACAACAGTTTTTCTAAAACATTTACCTTGTCCATAATATGCATATATTATTCATATTTACCAATATCATCTCCTTATATTTATCTGAAGTCATTTTTAAGCTTATTGGCCAAAATTATACATTTTTTTTTTTTAGTCTTAGGAAAGAATCGGGGTATTTCTCAGATACAAGAGAATCATGTCCACTAAAACGTTTTATAGCAGTTTGTTTTTTTAATATACTGAAGGAATGCAGAGCCAGTGATCATAGCACGGAGCTTGGCAGTTGTTCGTAGGCTCAAAAATGATTACCAGCTCTGTGTGGCTCTACAAAGCATTGATGTTGTTTATCGTGGCTCTTTCTATTCATAAAAGGGCTGAGCCAAATTATTTGGCACCAACCCCCAGAATTATATTTCTGGCAAATATTCCATGTTTAACAAGAAAGTCAAGTTTGGTTTTCATTCATAATAATCTCCCTAATAATAATGTGTGCTTTGTTAATATTTACTTTTTGAATGGGGATAAATTCTAAATTAAGTAGAATTTAATATATTATAAAATACGTACACCTATATGCATGTTTACATACATATGCTGGGCAACATCACAACAAATAAAATCTGGATGTGATAAATAGGCAGTCAAACCTTGTTCCACATTTATTAGTAGAAATTGTTCACAAGACGTATTGTTAACAATAGCCACTTGGAACAATAGAGACCCCAACCCACCCACAACATTTTCAATCCCAAATTTATCCTGTCTACAAGAAATGCAGGTACAGGGAATGAAGCAGAGACTGAGGGAATAGCCAACAGATAACTGGCCTGACTTGAGATCTATCCCATGGACAAGTACCAATCCCTGTCAATATTAATGAGACTCTGTTATGCTAGCACTCAGGACAGGCTCCACCCAGCAACTGTTTCAGATGGATAAAGGAGACAGAAACTACCAACCAAAGTACATAAACGTGCTGGACCCCTTCCCACACATATGTAGCTGATGTGCAGCCATGGCCTTCATGTGGGTCCTGAACAACTGGAGTACTGGGTTGTCCCTATAACTGTTGCCTATCAGTGGAATCTCTTCTCCTAACTTGGCAGTCTTAGCTGGCCTCAATGGGAGAAGAAGCGCCTAGCCCTGCAGAGACTTGATATGCCAGGGTCGGAGGATACCGGGTGTGTGTGGAGGGCTTCACTCTCTCTGAGGATAAGGGAGGGTGGGGAAGGGATTGTGGGAGGGGGCAGCTATCAGGATGCAAAGTAAATATGAGAAAGAGAGAGAGAGAGAGAGAGAGAGAGAGAGAGAGAGAGAGAGAGAGAGAGAGAGAGAGAGAGAGAGAGAGAGAAGAGAGAGAGAGAGAGAGAGAGAGAGAGAGAGAGAGAGACTGACTTCCACATGATATACACAGCCCTAAAAGCAGTGCTGAAGGTGAGGGGTTAATTCATGTGGGATCCATGCAGGATGAAGGGTCACCCACTCAGTATCCTAATGGGAAGTGAGTCATGAGGCTACACAACAATACCCATTAACTCTGCTTTAGTTCTGCAGCCAGGAAGGCTTGGATACTGTACTCTGAGATGGGAACACTTCTTTGCATGCCCTTCCCTTCTTAGTCCCTAAGAAAGATGGGGATACATGTGGTTGAAGTGGGACACACGTCTTTTCAATACTTTGTCACCCTTTGCAGAAATGGTATACCAAACAACTTTGGCAATTTAGCTGTCATGTAGGAAATGGTTCTGCCACTGGATGAGGATGCTGTCAGGAATCTGGCTTACCTTTGTTTTTTATCACCCTCATAAGCATGACGTTCAGCATTACTCCTTCCAATTCTAAGTGTGCTAGCAGCTAAATGAGAGGGCATACGCCAGCTTCCATTGACCCCACAGCCACAAAACCAATAGTACCTTCAAATACACATCATGGGAAAATAATGTGGTTCTGTGTGATGGCCCTACTTGCCCCAAAGGCATTATTTCTTTATTCTTTGTAATCTATTTATTTTCTCAGCACTGGGAAAAAGGTCCAGAGTATCAAACTGATTACCCCAGACACAGAGGCCTCCTTCCTTTTGCAGACTTACTCCAAGGATTTTATTTTCTCTTGTTGCTGTGTCAAGTAAATAAAATCTAATTATAGGAGTAAATTTTAATATCATATAGATAATTCATATAGACATTTTAATGATACTACAGCTACAGCACAGGGTCAGAGAAAAATAAAGCTACTGACGTCTCTATCCAGAACTCTTCCGGTACTGTTCAGGAAAAGCATCTGCTTAACAGGGTCCAGCAACACCCAGTAGTCCACGTTGTCCTTTAAAGAGAGTTCTATGGTGGGGTCTGGTCCTCCGGCAGTCCCCTTAATCAACATGTTGTCCACCAGAATTGTACCTGCAAACCAAACACAGCTATGTGTAACCGTGCACTAGTCAAATGCATTCTTTATCATCATCATTATTATTTATCATTCCATTTGATTGCATCTTGAATGATATCCCACTTCATTCTTTAACAAGGATCATACTCTTCAACCCAGCTACATCAAACATTTGCCGAGTCAGGTCACATTCAATATTATACAACCTGAGCTATACAATATAGCATCCTGAGCATCACAAAGTATTTTTCTTGTCCCCCAAAGATGAAGATATCTCTCTTTGTTGCGCTATTTGTCAGTGGTATTTTGGGGAAGGTGCAGGCTAGAGCGCAGAAATTTGGACACTTGAAAAACACCACCCTGTTTCTCTTTAGCAGCACTGACTATCTCCCACCTCTCCATCACTTCTCTCAGGATGTATGATTGAATTTTTTATCCTGAACAAAGGAAACAGCTGTAACAGCAGAACAGGACACCAAATCTACTCAGTGAGACTTTTAATATGAAAAGAAAGATCTTGAAAATGAAAGAGAGGAGGGAGGGGGTTAAGTAAAGGGGCAGCAAAATTCCCCACAACAAGAAGTGCATCCTGTTCTCGAATGTCAGAGTAAATTCATAAAAGACAAATCTCAATGCTACCACGAAAACACAGAGCAGTAGCTGCTCATCTCTAAGACACAGGCACTCAACTGGACTGACAAACTATTCAGATTTTACATTTCAAAGCTTGCTGCTTCTTCTTCTTCTTCTTCTTCTTCTTCTTCTTCTTCTTCTTCTTCTTCTTCTTCTTCTTCTTCTTCTTCTCTCTCTCTCTCTTTCTCTCTCTCTCTTTTTCTCCCTCCCTCTCTCCCTCCCTTCTTCCCTGTCTCTTTCACTCTCTTCTTCTTCCTCTTCTTCCTCCTCCTTCTAGTAGTTCTTGAGCAAATATGTCTCTAGCATTTCTTCTCTGCAAAAGATTCCATGTATTTTTTTAAGTTGTGTGTGAACAGCAGTGATGCAGGTCAAATGTGGTTTTCTCCACATAGTAACTCTCTTCCTGCCAATCAAGGGGGGTTAGTGGCTTAGAGCAGTCATTTTCTGATACATTATATTGCATGAACAGTGTATAGAAGAAACATGGCTATGGAAATAAAGACAAGCTCTACTAAACACTAGAAGAAAATGGAAATATTTAGATAATTTCTTGCCTTAAGACAGGAAGCAGATCATAAAAAATCCACAAATAGGAAACTAGGCTTAAAAAATAAAATGTTAAACTTATCTATCATATTTTGGTAAGGCAGGAAATTGGCCTAAATCTTATACCACTGCACTGTTACAAAAAAAATAAGATTGAATCATTATTTGATTTCCCCCTCTACCTTAATAATATTAAGGTAGGATTTACAATATTTCCCTAGCAATATCCTATTGATATGTTCTAACTGCCTAGGACATTTTGAGAGGAACTATTTTTATTTAGACACAAACCCGTTCGTTATATTGATCCTTATATCCTTCACACACTCCTGAATTCTAGATAATATCTTCTTTTTCTGTCTTCTGTAGAATGATGAAAATCACCAGACAGGAATTTCTATCCCTAAACCATATGTTTATCTCTGAAGAACAATTGTGCTTTAGTATCAGCACACTGGCAAGAACGGAAATAACCCCAATAGAAGCTCTCCCCTGGTTGAGGTTGTAGTGATATCAGCATAGAGAATGATGGTCAGTTGTGTCTTTCAGTCTTGAGTACTGTAGTGTGTGCTCCTGCTTGGAAAAGTATGTGCCAAGGATCTTTTGTCTTTAAACAGATATATTTCATTGTTTTCTTAAATCCATTTTTTTCCTCAGAAGTTAAATGTTTTCAACCATTCTTAAAAGGACAGAACGTTCAGTAACAGACAATACATTTATGAGGCTTTAGGACAGAATTGCATTCTTTTCTATTTATGTTTATTCTTGTCATATCAGAACTGGGCCATGATCTTTTGTTGTTGCTGTTAACATCTTTTTTATACATAGTGATGTTTTTCTTTTATTGAAAATAGATTTTTTTGTGTACAATATATTGTGACTACGGTTCCCCCCCTCCCCAACTCCTCCCAGACACTCGCCACTTCTCCTCTCACTCAACCTCACAACCTTTTATTCTCTTTCATTAGAAAACAAGCAGGCAACTGAAAACAATAATGAAATTAAATAGAACGAAAACAAACTTTAACAGGATAATACAAACAATTGAAAGAAAAATAGCCAAAGAGAAAGGACGAGAAAGACATATAAACAAAGAGATAAACATGTTCATACACACAGGACCCCCATGAAAACACAAATTGGAAACCATAATATATATTCCAATGACCAATAATAACAATAATAATGATGATGATGATGATGATGATAAATGCCATTTCAAAGCATTATGAAACAAATAACCTTCAAACATGGCATTGAGTTGGGCATCTACTACTGGCCACGGTTACTGTTTTTTTAAGAGTGTTTTGTATACCCAGTTAGACTCCGTCGAAGAAAACTAAGTTTTCCTTTGTGAGTGGTTATCCTTTGGAGACAGTTTCTAGATTAAGGATGGTTTAGTTTGTCTCCCAATCACCTTTCATTGCTATAATCCCATCAGACTCAGAACCGTGCAAGCTATGTGCATGCCGCACAGTCCCTGCGAGTTCATATGTGCATCAGTTCTGCTGTATCTAAGTCTTATTCCCTAGTGGTCCCCATCCTCTCTGGCTCTTACACTCTTTCCTTCTTCTCTTCTGCAGGGCGCACTGAGCCCTGAGGGGAGTGCTTTGATAGACATCCCATTTTGGATGGAGTGTTCCAATGTCTAGCACTCTCTGCACATTTCTAACTGAGGGGTCTTTGTATTTGTTCCCATCTACTGCAGGAAGAACCTTATCTGAGGATGGATGTGTGAGTATAGGAGACTTTCATTAGGAGTCATTTAATTGCTATACTACTTTAGCAAAACTATACTGTTTGGTTTTTCTCTAGGTACCTGGCCTATCTGGTCTCAGTTTCATGGCTATCCAAGAGGTATTTGATATGATCTCTATTTCAAGGAATGGGAATTAAATCCAATAAGATATTGGTTGGTTAGTACCACAGGCTTTGTGATACTGTCGTACTTTCCTATCTTGCAGGCAGGTCTTCATTGTAGAGAAACAGGTTTGTAGCTGGGTCAGTGTTTACCTTTCTCCTATGGTACCATGAGGAGTACCTTCCTGTACAATGAACACTAGTCTGTAGGGGTAGAGGCTCTAGGTAGATACCAGCTTAACTTCTCCCTGTTCAATGAATCACAGAGGTTTTGTCTTCAGCAATAAGACCTTACCATCGGTTTGAGGAGAGAAACCAATGGGCTTGGCAATAGCTTGGATTTCTGGGGACTCAGATGAAGCACCTTTGACAAAGAACTCAATAGAAATAAATCATTTCAGAACTGGAGGCTTCATTTGGTGACAATAGATGTTTACTTGGGACTTTGTCTACCCTTATTACATTTAGAACATATTCAATTCTGTCTATAGCTTAGGAAGGTTGTATTGTTTTAGGTTTCTATAGAACCCCTTAAATAACTCTTAGTTACATCTGTTCGTCCCCAGATTCCTTCCCTTCTTCCACACTGGCTTTTAAATATTACCTACTATATACCCTAGGCTGCCCCACTAATATGTTCTCGTTTATACTATTATGGACACCTCAAAAACTAATATAAGCTAAATTTAGAATTTGAAAATTTTTAGTGGATAATTTTTTCTATTACTCTATATTTTTAATTTCTAGGGCAGCATCTTACTATTTATCCTAGAATGGCCCCAAATTCATTATTTACTTATTTCAGTTTCCTCCATTTTGGGACTGCAGGTGTGTGTCACCACATGAAGTTCAGAAATAACTTGGAATATGACTCTTCTCTATTCTCAGGTGTGACAGATATTAGTATGTTACCAGAAGCAGGTAGTATAGAGACAACAATGTTTCATTTTTCTGTTACACAGGCTGTGCATATATAGCTAAATTTCTTTGCAACTTGGAAACACACACTCAGAGTGCACCAAAACATAAATCCTCTGGACAGCGACTTATAAACTAATACAAAATCTTCATTATAACAACCTCCTTCTGGTCTATATCTGTTCTCTAAAAAAAAGTATGTCTTGTCAAGAATAGAATCCAGTCTCCTGTCAAGAAAGTGGCTCAAGGATAAAGGATTTGGTTATTTTTATGTTACTAACTCTATGTGAAAGTATAAGCAAGATAATTGTCACAGAAGTCTGACAAACCATATTACTGTTCATGTCTTAAAGCAAAGGCTAACCTTAAGTATTGTAACCTGTCTAGACTTGATATAGACTAAAAAGCCATGAATTAGAAGTTACAGGACAGTAGGGAATGCTTAGAGTACAAAATGATATAAAAGACTGATGTCTTTGGTGGTCTGTTTTCCTTGACTTCAGTCCCACTAGCAGGCAACCAA
This sequence comes from Apodemus sylvaticus, assembly GCF_947179515.1. Classification (NCBI taxonomy): domain Eukaryota; kingdom Metazoa; phylum Chordata; class Mammalia; order Rodentia; family Muridae; genus Apodemus; species Apodemus sylvaticus. Next base: position 13,469,116 of record NC_067490.1, read on the forward strand.
CTCAGATCTGTGGTTAACATAGAGTGACCACTTCCATACCTCAAATATTTGTGAGTTCTGTCATCAAATTTCAAATTATATTTGATGGCAGGAAAATGTTTTCCATAAATTTGTATGTTATGTTTTTATGGAATATATTTACTCTTCACTAGAGTCTTTCATTAAACTAAGAACCACACATACCCTGTTTTGTCTGCACTCAATATTTCAATCTGCACTTCTACTTGTAATCCCAGATCTGTACTCCATTCCTTAGGCCACATCTCTGCTTGTATCCATGAAGGGTCTGCTGCTACCTGGAGCAATCAGGTGAAATCCCCGTATCCCATTCTCCTGCCGGCTTAGTCTCCTGGCAAACACAGCAGCTGTGAGGTCTGCCTTATCCCTTCTGCATTCCAACTTCTGTCCCATACCACTACCTGCACTCTCAGAGGCCTGCAGCCATCAGGGACCACCAAGTCTGCCCACATTCCTGGAAGCCTGCTGCTACTTGGGACAAGCAGCTCTACTTGCAATCCCAGAGGCCTGCTAATATCAGGAGGTACCAAATCTGCCTTCATCTCTGGAGGCCTGTTGCCATCTAGGACAACCAGTCCTATCTGCAATCTCAGAGGCCCTCTTTCATCAGGGTTTACCAGCTCAACCTGTTCTCAGACCCAGAGGCCTGTTGTTATCAGGGACTACCAAGTCAGCCAACACCAGGGAAAACCAGATTGCTAAAGGCCAACAGAGACTCCAGAGAATCAAATAACCCCATTAAATGTGGTGTATGAAGCTAAACAAAGAATTCTTAACTGAGGAATATCAAATGGCCAAGAAGCACCGAAAGAGATGTTCAACATTCTTAGTTATCAGGGAAATGCAAATCAAGACAACCCTGAGATTCCACCTCACACCAGTCAGAATGGCTAAGATCAAAAATTCAGGTGACAGTAGATGCAGTAGAGGATGTGGAGAAAGAGGAACACTTATCCATTGTTGGTGGGATTGCAAGCTGGTACAACCACTTGGAAATCAGTCTGGTGGTTCATAAGAAAATTGGACCTAGTACTACCTGAAGACCCAGCTTTACCATTTCTGGGTATATACCCAAAAGATGTTCCAACATATGAAAAGGATACATGCTCCACTATGTTCATAACAGCCTTATTTATACTAGCCAGAAGCTGGAAAGAACCCAGATGTCCCTCAACAAAGCAATGGATATAGAAAATGTGGTAGGTACATTTATACAATAGAGTACTATTCAGGTATTAAAAAGGATGAATTCATGAAATTCTTAGGCAAATGGATGGAACTAGAAAATATCATCCTGGGTGAGGTAACCCAATCACAAAAGAAAACATGTGGTATGTACTCACTGAGCCTAAACGCTCAGAATATTCAAGATACAATTCACAGACCACCTGAAGCTAAAGAAGAAAAAAAAAACCCAGAGTGTAGATGCTTCAGTCCTTCTTAGAAAGGGGAACAAAATCCTCATGGGAGGAAATACAAAGACAAAGTGTGGAGCAGAGACTGAAGTATAGGACATCTAGAGACTGCCCCACCTAGGGATCCATCCCATATACTGTCACCAAACCCAGACGCTAAATCAGATGCCAAGAAGTGCTTGCTGACAGAAGCCTGGTATGGCTGTCTCCTAAGAGGCTCTGGCAGAGCCTTACAAATACAGAGGCAGACACTCACAGTCTACCATTGGACTGAGCACAGGTTCCCAAATGGAGGAGTTAGAGAAACGACTGATAGAGCTAAAGGGGATTGCAACCCCATAAAAAGGAACAACAACCAACCAGATCTCCAAGAGCTCTCAGGGACTGAACCAAAGAGTACACATGGAGTGACCCATGGCTTCAGCTGCATATGTAGCAGAGGATGGACTTATCAGACATCAATGGGAGGAGAGGCTCTTGGTCATGCAAAGGCTTGATGCCCCAGTGTAGGGGAATGCCAGGGTGGAGAGGCAGGAATGGGTAGGTGGGGGAGCACTGTCATAGAAGCAGGGGTAGGGGGAATGAGATACAGGTTTTGTGGAGGGAAAACCAGGAAAGGTTTTGACATTTGAAATGTAAATGAATAAAATATCCAATAAAAGGAAAGAAATATAAGATCAACATAAAAACACCCTTGACAAAAGCCAAGCCAATATGGCACCACCAGATCCCATCTAACCTACTACAGCAAGCCTTGTATGACATAACAAATTAATACACAAGAAATGACTATAAATATAATCTTATTAGAATGATATAGGCTTTTAAAGAGGAAATGAATAAATCACATAAAGAAATACAGAAAAATACAATCAGATAAAGCTTTTAAATAGGGAGTAAATATAAAGAAATAAAAGGCAATACAATAAAACAGGATAAATAAGTGAAAAAAAATCAAAGACCTGAAAATAATATCAGAAGCAATAAAGAAAACACAAACAGAGGCAGTCCTGGAGATGAAAAAAAAACAAGGAAAGAGAACAAGAACTGTAGAAATAAATATTGACAACAGAATATAAGAGATGGAAGACAAAAATTCAGGCTTAGAGGATACAATAGAAGAAAGCAATACTTCAGTCAAAGAAATTGCCAAATCTACAAACACCAAGGAAATTTTTAATACATGAAAAACCAAACCAAAGAATAATAGGAATAGAAGAAGATTCTCAATTCAATGTTCCAGAAAGTATCTTCAACAAAAATCATAGGAAAAATTTCTCTAATCTAGAGAGATAGAAATAGATGTATAAGAAACTTACAGAACATCAAACAGATTAGACCAGAAATGAACATTTTCCCACCCCATAATAATTAAAACACTAAATGTACACAATAAAGAAAGAATATTAAAAGCTAAGGTAAAAAAAAGCCAAGTATAAAGGCAGACCTATTAGAATTACACCTGACTTTTCAACGGAGACTCTAAAAGCCAGAAAGCCCGGGACAAATGTCTTAAAGATGCTAAGATGTCAGGACAGATACAGCAAAACTTTCAGTTAGCATTGATAGAGAAAATATGATATTCCATGACAAAAACAAATTGAAACATTACCGTCCAACTATTCCAGCTCTACAGAGGATACTATAAATAAAACTGCAATACAAGAAAGATAAATATACCCAAGAAAATACAAGAAATGAATAATTTCCCAGATACACACATGCACACTATCACCACTATCACCACCACCAATATAACAAGAACTAACAATTATTGATTGTTAATATTGCTCAATATCAATGGACTAAATTTACCAATGAAAAGACATAGGTTAACAGAGTCGATGAGAAACAGGTTCCCTCATTCTGCAGCTACAAGAAATATGCCGCAGCACCAAATATAGACAGTACTTCAGTGTAAAGTGCTAGAAAAACATTTTCCAACCAAACATCCCAAGAAACAAGATGGAGTGGTCATTCTGATATCTAATAAAATAGACTTTCAGCCAAAAGTAATTAAAGAAATGCTGAAAGACACTTGATACTCATCAAAGGAAAAATCCACCAAAATGACATCTCAATTCTGAACATCTATGAGTCAAATGCGAGGGCACCACATTTGGTAAAAGAAACATCATTACAGCTTAAATCACACATTAAATCCTATGCATTAATAGTCAGAGACCTCAACACCCCACTCTTAACAATGGACAGGACACCAAAGCAGAAACTAAACAGAGAAATAAAGAAGCCAACATGTTATGAATTAAATGCACCTAACAGATATATTTACAGTACATTTCACCCAAACATGAAAGAATAAAATTTCTTCTTAGTAACTCATGGACCCTTCTCCAAAAACTGACTATATTCTCAGTCACAAAGTCTCAACATATACAAGATGATTGAAATAATTTCTTGAATCTTATCAGATCTCCATGAATTAAAAGTTGGACATCATCAACAACAGAAACAACAGTATACCTACAAATTCATGGAAACAGAACAATTCTTTACTCAATGAACACTGGATAAAAGAAGAAATAAAGAAAGACATTAAAGACTTTCTAGAATTCAAAAAAATGAAGGCGCAACATACACACATTAATAAAACACAATGAAAGCAGTGCTGAAAGGCAAGTTCATAGCACTAAGTGCCCCCATAAAGAAATTGGAAAGATCTCATACTAGCAACTTAAGAGTACACCTGAAAACTCTACAAAAAAGAAGTAAACACATAGAAGAGGAGTGGGCAGCAGGAAATAGTCAAATTCAGGGTTGAAATCAATACTAATCAATACTAGAAACAAAGAGAATGATACAAAGAATAAATGAAACCAAGAGCTGATTTTTTTAGAAAAAAAAAAAAAAAACAACAAAATAGGCAAACCTTTAGCCAAACTAAAAGTCAGAGAGAATATCCAAATTAAAAAAAAAAAATCAGAAATGAAATGGGGACATAACAACAAACACAGAAAATTCAAAGAATCATGAGGTCTTATTTCAACTGCCTCTTCTCTGCCAAATTGAAAAATATAAATGAAGTGGACAATTTTCTAGATAGACTCCACTTCCCAAAGGTAAATCAAGATCATGTAAACCATCTAAATAGTGCTATAACGCCTAAGGAAATAGACTTAGTCATTCAAAGTCTCCAAACCAAACCAACCAACCAAACAAACAAACCCAAGACCAGATGGTTTTAGTGAAGAATTCTACCAGACTTTCAAAGAAGAGCTAATGCTAATACTCCTCAAACTATTCCACAAAATAGGAACAGAAAGAACATTGCCAACCTCATTCTATGAAGTCACAGTCACCCTGATACCTAAACCACACAAAAACTCAACAAAGAGAATTTCAGACAGAGTTCCCATATGAACATTATCAAAAAATAATAAAAAACTTGTACACCAAATGTAAGAACACATCAAAGATATTATCCAACATGATCAAGTAGTCTTCATCCCTGGAATTCAAGGGTGCTTTAATATGTGAATCCACTTCAATGTAATTCACCATATGAACAAGCTGAAAAAAAAAAAAACCTTCACAATCATTTCATTAGATACTGAAAAAGGCTTTGATAAAATCTAACACTTCTTGATATTAAAAGTCAAGAAGAGGTCAGGAAACACATGCCTAAACATATTAAAGGCAATAAACAATGAGCCAATGGCCAACATAAAATTAAGCAGACAGAAACTTAAAGAAATTACACTAAAACCAGGAACATGGCAAGGATGTGCACTCTCTCCCCACATCTCTTTAATGTAGTACTCGAAGTTCCACACAGAGCAGGAAGATAACTAAAAGAGATCAACAGGAAAGAAGTCAAAGAACTGCTATTTGCAGATGAAATGACAGTATGTATAAGTGACCCAAAATTCTGTCAGAGGACTCATATAGATAATAAATACCTTCAACAAAGTAGCTGGATACAAACTAACAAGCAAACAAACAAATCAGTAGACCTCCTCTATACAAACAATAAATGGTTTGAGCAAGAGTTCATGGACACCCTTCATAACAGTCACAACTTCCTGAACAGAACTCCAATAGCTCAGCCATTAAGATCCACAATTATTAAATGGGACTTCATGAAACTGAAAAACTTCTGTGAGACAAAGGACAGCATCAATAAGACAAAATCAGTCTATAGAATGGAAAATACCTTCACCAACCCTACATCTTACAGATACCCAAATTATGTAAAGAATTCAAGAAGCTAGTCATCAACCAATCATTTAAACAAACTTAAAAAACAGGGTACAGATCCAAACAGAGAATTTTCACAGAGGAATCTCTAATGGTTCAGAAACACTTAAAGAAATGTTCAACATCTTTAGACATCAAGGGAATGCAAGTCAAAATGACTATGAGATTTTACCTTACATGTATAAGAATGGATAAGATGTAAATCTCAAGAGACATCACAGACTGTAGAGGAGGTACACCAAGGGGACATCTCCCCCATTTCTTGTGGGAGTGCAAACTTGTACAAACCACTCTGGAAATCAATTTGGCTTTTTCCCCCAGAAAATTGGGAATAGTCTCCTTTTTTTTTTTCATTTTATGATGCTATATTAACCCTGATATTCCAAGTACACAGTCAATACAGAAAGACAATTACAGACCAATTTCAATTATGAATATAAAAACAACATACACAATAAAATACTTGCAAATTTTATCCAGGCAAACATAAAAAAGGCCATACATCATTTAGGTACAGTTCATCCTTGAGATGAATGTTTGATACGCCACTTGACAATCAGTCAATGAGTTTCACCATATAACCAAACACAGCAAAACAAATGATCATTTTATTAGTTGTTGAAAAAACCTTTGTTAAAATCCAAAACCCCACAGGATATATTCTCAGAGAATGTAGTGCTAAAAAGAGCATGCCTAAACACTCTAAAGGCAATATGCAGCATGCCAATAGCAAACATCAAATTAAATGGAGAGAAACTCAAAACAATCCCACTAAAGTCATAAGTCATGAAAAAGACACACTCTCCATAGCAATTCAATATATTGCTTGAAATTTAGGCTAAAGCAATTAGATGACTGTAGGAGGTCAACAGGATCCAAATCAGAAGGGAAGAAGTCAAAGTTTTATCAGTTTTCACAGGGGATATGATTAAATACACAAGGAACCAAAAAATACTGATAGTATAATTTAGCAACCATGAAATATTTACTAGAGAAGTCCTACAGGTGATAACACCTTCAGCAATGTGGTGGGGAACACGCATAACTCAAAAAAATTAATAGTCCTCATATATACAAATGACAAATAGCCTGAGAAAGATATTTTGGAAACAACACTCTTCACAGTGGCCACAAACCACATAAAACGCCTTGGAGTAAGTCTATGCACACAAATGAAAGATGAGTATTAGAAAAATTTAAAGTGTTTATAGAAAGAAATTAAACAGTATACCAGAAGATGATCATTGGCTATATTCACAGATCACTAAATTGCCCAATAATTAGAGAAGCTTCCTATAGCACGTGATGGTAGCAGATACAGAGATATATAGACAAGCATTAGAGGGAGATCAGGGAATCCCCTGGGATATGTGGAGGAAAGATTGTAGGAGTAAGTGGGTCAAAGACACCAGGAGAGTACAGTCCACATAATCAAGTATTCAAGGCTTATAGGTGTTCATTAACATGGAAGAAACAACTACAGATCCCCGGTTGGTTTGTACTATGACATCTGCAATCACATTGTTTTTGTTAAGCTTGGAGTTTATGTTAAGATTTTCTAATTTTGCAGAATACAGGTTTTGAAAGTAATACCTAGTTATTCCATGAACTTCCTCAGTGTCAGTTGTGTTTTCCTTTTCATTACAAATTTTGTTGATGTGAATAGTGTGTGTGTGTGTGTGTGTGTGTGTGTGTGCGCGCGCGCCTGTGTATATTTTGAATAGTTGGATATTTTTTCTATCTTGTTGATTACACCACTGCTGGGCATATACCCAAAATATGTCCCACTAGGACAGTTGCTTCAGGTATGCTCATGGCAGCCTTATTTGTAAGAGTAAGGAACTGGAAACAACCCGGATGTCCTTCAATCAAAGAATGGATAAAGAAAGTGTGGTGCACTGTGGAAATTAATTTGGTGGGTTCTCAGGAAACTAGGAAGAGTTCTATCTCAAGACCCAGCTATACCACTCCTAGACACATACCCAAAAGATGCTGCAACATCCTACTTGCTCATCTATGTTCTTAGCAGCAAGAAATTGTAGACAACTTACATGTCCCTCAACTGAAGAGTAGATAAAGAAAATTTGGCTCATTTATACAATGGAATACTACTCAGCTATTAAAACCAAGGGCATCATAAATTTTGTAGGGGATTGAATGGAAATAGAAAATATCATCCTGAATAAGGAAATTGGCGGTGGGCATATGGAGATAATCTTTAGGATATGCCATAGTCCTTGAATAGAGAAGACCCCAAGGGGGTCTATGGGAGCAATTCTGGATGAAACCCCTAGCACTGGGGATATGGATCCTGAGGTGACAATTTCCTATAGCCACCATGACTCCCAGTAGAAGGATAAGTTCAGCAAACCTACCCACCAAAACATTAACCCCAAATGTGTCCTGCCTACAAGATGTGCAGGGACAAAGACAGATCAGAGATGGAGGGAATGGTAACCAATGACTGCCCCAAGGTGAAACCCATCCCATGGATAAGAACCAATCCCTGACACTATTAATGATACTCTGTTATGCATGCAGACAGGGACCTAGTATGACTGTCTTCTGAGAAACTCCACACAGCAGCTGACCCAAACAGATTTGGAGAACCACAGCCCAACATTAGATGGAGCTCAGGGAATCTTATGGAAGAAGAGTTGGTGGTAAAAATTGGGTCACCAGGAGGGGGTAGGAACCCCATAGGAAAACCAATGGAGTCAACTAAACTGGACCCTTGAGGGCTCCAGAAAGACTGAACTACCAACCAAAGAGCATACTAGACCCCCTGCATATATGTATCAGACAAGCAGCTTGGTGTTTATGTGGGTTCCCCCAAAATGGGAAAAGGAGCTGTCTCTGAATGTGTTACCTGCCTGCCTGTGAATCCCATTCTTTTAACTGGGCAGCCTTGTCTGCCTTCAGTGGGAAAAGACATGCCTAGTTTTACAGTGACTTGATATGCCAAGGTGGCTTGGTGCCCAGAGTGTCCTCCCAGTTCTTAGAGGAGAAGTGAATGGAAGGGTGAAGGGAGGAGGGGTTATGTGATGGGAGGACTAGAAGGAGGATTTCTGCTATCAGTATGTGAAGTAAATAAATAAATTAATGGAAGATATATAACACATTTAATATACATGCACAAATGCAATATGGAGACAATATATTTGCGAGTATGGTTCACAATCAGGTATCTCCTGTTTCTTTGTAAGTGATTTTATTTCCTTAAGTAGATGGGTTGTAGTGCAAGTGCAAGGATCACTCTCTAAAACTACTGAGAAAATCTCAGGATGGAGGAGAGGACCTGTGAATTTCTAATTAAACAAATTTTATAATGCTTTAAAACTATATTGTACTCTGGGAAGTAAAGGGAAAGAGAGCTCTTGGAGGGAGAGAGGAGGGGGAGGGAAAAGGGGGCCAGTTCAGATATGGGAGGAGATGGGGGAGAAGTACAGAGAGTCAGGAATTTGAAAAGAGGTGTGTAGCAGTTGGGGAGGGGGAATTAGTGCTAGCTACCAGAAAGTTCCAGATACCAGGGACTCAAGAGATTCCCAGGACCCATTAGGCAGGACATTAGTTGAAATACTCAACAAAGGGGAGATAGAACCTGTAGAGACCATATCCAGTGGACAGACACAGCCCCCAGTTGAGGGATGGAGCCACCCACCCAGCTTAAAAATATTAATCCAGAATTCCTCCTGTCAAAGGGAAAGCAGAGACAAAGAGTGGAGCAGAAACTGAAAGAAAGGCCATCCATAGACTACCCTACCTAGGGATCCATTCCATCTGCTAATACCAAACCCAGACACAACTGCTGATGTTAAGAAGTGCTTACTGACAGGAGTCTGGTATAGCTGTCCCCTGAGAGTCTCTGACAGAGCCTGACCAATACAGATGCACAGAGCCAAACATTGGACTGAGTGTGGGGACCCCAATGGAGAAGTTAGGGCAAAGACTGTAGAAGCTGAAGGGGTTTGCAACCTCATAGAAAGAACAACAATATCAACCAACCAGAACCCCCAGAGCTTCCAAGGACTAAACCACCCACCAAAGAGTACACAGAGGGTACCCATGGCTCCAGCTGGATATGTAGCAGAGGATGGCTTTATCAGGCATCACTGGGAAGGGAGCCCCTTGGTCCTGTGAAGGCTTGATGACCCAGGATAGAGGAACACTAGAGCACTGAGGCAGGAGTGGGTGGGTGGGGGAGGGGAGCACCCTCATAGAGGCAGGGTGAGGGAAGAGTGGATATGGGGGTTGTGGAGAGGAAACTGGAAAGGGGAAATAACATTTGAAATGTCAATAAATAAAATAATGAATAGAAATTTAATTTAAAATAAAAGTATATTATACAGAGAGAGGGAATAATGGATCATTCTTCTCTCTCTCTCTCTCTTTCTCTCTCTCTCTCTCTCTCTCTCTCTCTCTCATTCTCTCTCTCTCTCTCTCATTCTCTCTCTCACTCACTCTTTCTCCCTCCCAGTTACTTCCCAGATGATGTCATGACCAATTAATTACCCATAATGATCAAACAGTATGAATTCCTTCAACTTGCTTTCTCTTGCATGGTATTCTATAGGGACAAACAAAAATGAAACAAGAACTGGGTTCTAAGATCAAAGACTAAAATAAAACTCTTTCACATGGATCTTTTGTCCTGCATCTTCTCAGGATGCTCACAGAAGCAGTTTCTCATCTGATGCCCTCCTTTCTTTTTTTTATTAGATATATTCTTTATTTACATTTCAAATGTTGCCCCCCCTTTACTGGTTTCACCCCCCTAACCCATCCCCCCCTGCTCACCAATCCACCCACTTCTGCTTCTCTGTCCTGGCATTTCCCTATACTGGGGCATCGAACCTTCTCAGGACCAAGGGTCTCTCCTCCCTTTGATGTTCAACATCTGCTGCATATGCATCTGGAGTCATGGGTCCCTCCATGTGTACTCATTGGTTGGTGGTTTAGTCCCTGCAAGCTCTAGGGGTATTGGGTAGTTCAAATTGTTGTTCCTCCTATGATGCTGCAGACCCCTTTAGCTCCTTGGGTCCTTTCTCTAGCTCCTCCATTGGGGACCCTGTGCTCAGTTCAATGGTTGGCTGAGAATGTCCCCCTCTGTACTTTTCATGCACTGTCAGAGCCTCTCAGGTGTGGAGCAGAGAGACTGAGGGAAAGGCTATCCAGAGATTGCCACTTCTAGGGATCTATCCCATATAGAGTTAAAAAAAAAAAAAAAACCCAGCACTATTGTAGATGCCAATAACTGCTTGCTGACAGGAGCCTGATCCTCCTTTCTTAGTGTAGAGGTAAACTAAGAAATTTTATAGGTAAGTTAGGCATATGTACTTACCATATCTAGATAAGATGCTGCCTTGTTAAAGGAATTACACCTGTTTCTTCTAGCTATTTCATAGATAAGTTTTATACAATTTTTAGTCCAATTGTGATTTAAATATTAGGAGGCTATTAGCAATCTGTCATTTTAAGGATGAATAATGGTACCTGACAGTTAAAAAGTAGCTAGATGAAAATTCTTAAAACTATGATATTTTGCAAATTTTTTTGCTGAAATTTAAATTATTTATGTCTTAAGAGAGTAAAAATCAAGACAAAATGAAATAATTCCCTAAAATGTGCATATTTCCTAGGAATAATAACTTTTCTTTACTCATGTTAATTTTATGATATTTAATAGGAATGTGTGAGGTAGTAATTTCAGGTATCTTCTGTACCTGAGATTCTCTCTTCTATCTCTGTTAGTGATGCTTGCATCTATGACTCCTGATCTCTTTCCTAGGTTTTCTATCTTCAGGGCTGTGCCCCTTTGTGATTTGTTTTTTGTTTCTATTTCCATTTTTAGATCCTTGATAGTTTTATTTAATTCCTTCTCTTGTTTGTGTTTTCATGTAATTCTTTAATGAATTTTTGTGTTTCTTCTTTAAGGGTTTCAGCCTGTTTACCTGTATTCTCCTGTATTTCTTTTTTCTTTTTCTTTTTCTAAACGTGAGATGTGCCAGCTGAGATGGCCAACTTTTATTATAGATTTTTGTCTATATTGTTTACATTCCAAATGATTTTCCTTTCCTAGTTTCCTCCTCCCCCTAAGTCCTGTAAGTCCTCTTCCCTCCACCAGTTCCCCAATCAACTCTCTCCCACTCCTCTGTCCTGGCAATCCCCTAAAATGCTGCATCAAGCCTTTCCAGGACTCGGGCCCTCTCCTTCCTTCTTCTTGGGAATGATTTGATATGTGGGTTGTGTTTTGGGTATTCTGAACTTCTGGGCTAATATCCACTTAACAGTGACTGCATTCCACGTGTATTCTTTTGTGACTGAGTTACCTCACTTAGTATGATATTTTCCAGTTCCAACCATTTGCCTATGAATCCTGTATTTCTTTAAGGGAGTTATTTATGTCCCCTTACAGTTTCCTATCATCATCATGAGAAGTGATTTCAAATCTGAATATTACTTTTCCGGTGTGATGGTATATCTAGGACTTGCTATGGTGGGAGAACTGGATTCTGATGATCCTAAGTAACCTTGGTTTCTGTTGCTTATATTCTTATGCTTACCTCCCACCATCTGGTTATCTCTAGTGCTACCTGCCCTTGCTGTCTCTGACTGGAGCCTACCCCTCCTGTGATAATGGTTGTGTTGGAACTCCTCAGAGTCTAGCTGTCTCTGTGATCCTGTGATTCTGGGATCCTATGATTCTGAGACCCTGGGTGGGTCAGAGCTCCTGGGATTCAACCTGTTTCTGGGATCCTGAAATCCTGGTGTGACTAAGCTCCTGAGATCCAGTAATCCTGGGCATGTTAGAGTACCTATGGTTCTATGAAACTAGGTATTTTAGAGCACCCGGGAGTCAAGCTTCCTCTGGGTGTTATGGGACTGGTTATGAAGCTAGTGCCAAAGGTCTCCTCAGGTCATCAGCTCAGACTGGAAGGCTAATGTCAGGTTTCTTTGGAGACTCAACTGTATCATGTTATGTTTGTCTGGAAACTGTCTTGTGAGAGGATGTTTTTGCTGAAGCAGACATGTAGGTGGATCTTTCGTTGAGAATAGACACATTGCGTTATTTGGAAGCAACCTGAAAAAGGGCATGTGATGTTTTGCTAGAGCAAATACTTGAGAGTACATATGATATTTAGAAAAGATGTAAGCATAACCTAACAGAAAATTTATGATGCTGAGATGCTGTATGCTATTGGTACACTTTATCCATTTTTGCTGGCTATTGCCTGTCATGACTTCAGAGAAATGCACCACTACTGGTAGTCTTCTGGTGGCTTCTTGGCACTTCTATGGACTCAGGCTAATTGGCTGAACCTCAGGATTTTTTTCTGGATTGACCTGCCATTGCTGATTCATGAATGGTGTTTGCAAATGGATTGAGCTGCTGCTGCTGATTTATGTGAACTGAACTGCTGGTACCCTGACAACACAGATAAGACTTAATCCAAAGAACTATTTCTAGGTCCACATCCTCCTTTATTAACATTTTGTTTCTTCTACCTCTGGTGGGTGGCAAGCTAGAAGAGAGGTTAAAACATTTAACAACCCTGAATAAAAGGTATGTTTTGGAAATCTAAGCCTACAAATGTGTCAAGCATTTTGTAAATCTCCATGCATAAAACTTTAGAAATAGTAAATTTTTTCTCTTGTGCTTTTTCTTTACCTAAATATCTACCTTGATATTTAGTCAGAAGATTATGTCCAATTTAGTTGTAAACACAGTATTAAATAAGTGTATATACAGTTTGCATTTTCGTGTAAAAGTTATGCACACTTGATCAAGTTTCATTTAACTAATGAAAAACTAAGTCATTAAAAAACTAGGAACCAGAAAGAAAGTTAGCATGCCTTCAAGGGTGTGTGTGTGTGTGTGTGTGTGTTTTGCACGATATTTGATTGCACTGTGAGACCTCAAGATTGTGATATTTACTGGAAAAAACATGTTTCTAGTTATGGTGTGGTTTAGCCCTAGTACATATTTTGATCCAAGGGATTTTAGCTTATTTTAAACAAGATTAGATAAATTCAACCATAAATAAATAGGAGAAAGAAATCAGCTGACAGGAAATGAACATAGGAAAGAAACATAGAGAGTAAGAGTCAGAAGGTTAGTTTGAAAGACATGAAAAGTAGCAGGGCAGGACATTCAGTTTGAGGCGCTTTTGAGACAGGGTGGAGAAGAGCTTCCTTCACTCTGCTCTTCTGACCTGGGCTTTTTACCCCAGCATCTGGATCCAGAATCTTTATTGGTAAAATTGGACTATTAAAATTTTGCTTAAAATATGTGTGTATCTGTACATATTTATCTCTGTGTGTGTTCATGTATGCATATCTGTGTGAGTTTGTGTATATATCTGTGTGTGTTTGAAGGGGTAGAAGGAGGATGAAATAGACAGAAGAAAAGATTGATGGAACCATGCTTTCTGGTCCTACATCTGTCTGTCCTAATAGATGATACCCAACTAGCAATAGAGATCTCACATCCCAGTCCTGTTCCGCACCCTTTAGTCTTTCCCTCCCTCTATGTTGCTAGCTACTGCCTTAGACAAAAATGAACAGATTCTTAAATATGAAGATCTTGGAATGTAGGTTTCAAGTGTATGGAAAAATCTCTACAAAATTCTTACTAGGGAAATTCACTATTTACAATCTATGTTCTATCATTTTCTTGACAAAAGTTTAAATGATTGTAAGGAAAATGACTGTAAAATAAAGTGTTAAAAATATTAAGATGCTATTATTAATGGCCTAACCCTAGGGTCAATTTCATCCCATAAGTCCATGAGTATTGAGGATGGCTCAGCTGTTGAAATAAGTATGACAGTAAGATATAAGAACTTGCCCCATGAGTCTGAGTCCATAGAATGACAGATCTGCCTCTTCATGCTGGGATAAAACAAGGAGTGAGTAGCACAGAGCCAGTCCTATGTTCAGAGGAGCTGAAATATCTTTAAACTAGACAATTACATCAGAACTTACTGGGAGGCCTACCTCTTGTTTTATGCATGTATAGTACCCTTAAGCCTGGGTAGAGCCTGTTACTTGCTTCTAACAGAACAAAAGGTAGGGTAGGAAAGTGATGGGAAGATCTGTTTATATGGAGGTGTCCACAGGGGACATGTTATGAGAACTTTGAGTAACAGCTTCATTGACTTTCTTTCCTGAGTGCTTTTGATAGAGCAGTTTAGGCACATTGGCATGCACACAGGGCCAGGAGCTGTGTGTAGCTATGAGGAACTATAAGTAACATACAACTGATAGCAATCAAGTCACTGAAGACAATACAGCTATAACCACAAAGTAGTGCCCAGAGATCTAAATAAATCTCGAAGTAAATGGTTCCTTAACATTGTCATCTTAATGCTTCCTTCATAAGAGTCCTAGAGAATTAGGGAAGGACCTGGCTCTGCTAGGTCTGGAGCCTGACCAAAAGCATCTATAGAATTATAGATATTTGTCATTTTAAGCCACTGAGTTATGAAAACCTCATTGTGTAGTAACAGATAATATAGGCTTTAAAGTCAAAGGTCTATGTTAAAAATCCTGACTCCAAATCATACTAGCTCTGTGATTTTTTTTGGCAAATTTCCCAGATTCTCATAATCAGCAATATGGCCTATTATGATACATAAACAATGCGAATAGAGATGCATTGCAGTAATACTTTACATCTAATTGCTATGAGCACCACGTAGAAATTTAAGCATATAAAGAAGTTATTCTTTTCCCATTAAATTGTGAGTGTCGTGCATACTAATTTTATTTTACACAGAGATGTGATTATTTTACAGCTGAGATAAAAGCATAAAATTTAGGCCAAAGGGATGAAGCAACCATGAAAAAATAGGCTCTGTAATAAAAAACAAAAACAAACAACAAAAACAAATAAACAAACAACAACTGCAGTTCAGATCCCAGAATCCATCTAGCAACTGGGGATTCTTGTATGCCTTCTACTCTAAGTCCAAGAGGAATAGAGACAGGAAGATTTCTATGGCTTGCTGGCTTTCAAGCTGGCCAACAAAACAAAACAAAACAAACAAAACAAAACAAAACAACCCTAACTCCAGGTCTACTAGAAATATTTTCTCAAAGAATGTGCACATAGTGACAGAGGAGGACACCTGATACCATCTCTTGCTTTCCAGGTGCACACCAACAAACATATACATTCACAAAGAAATATGATAAAAGATAGATAGATGATGGTGATGATGATAGATTGATAGAAAGATACATACATCCATCCATACACATACATACACACATATACAGATACATCCATATGTACATACATACATATATACATATGTGAAATTAGAGATATTAGATGATAATCATGATAATAAATGTATATGAATGCCACAGGAAATGGCCATATCTATGCAAAAGACTCAGCATAATCATGAAGCAGAAACAGCTTATTTTCGGTTACTGTTAAGAATGTATTACAAGGCAAAGGCTATTTCTTACTGATCAACGGGGAATGTTAACAAGCTAGCAAGCAATGGAGACCATATTGCTGAGGTTGAATGAGGATAGGACTGTTTACTGGATCAATGAGAGTAGGTGAGAAGGCATAAAGACTCAGTGATCACCAACACCTCCAATTGCAGCCGTAAAAGTGAGAAAGTCTCGCACCTTCTTAACGCTGCGAGACTATTCTCTTCAGACCATAGGATTGATGTAGTCTAAAATTAAACTACTAACATTTTTAAAAATCTGATCGTTCTCCAGTGCCATAGAGAAGAGAAGGGAAATTGAAGAGAAAGTTGGGGAAGTCAGGAGTTGGGGAAGGAAAGAGAGGAGGTTTGGCTCACCATTTGCCCATTATATATATTTTTCATATATATATAAATTTTCATATATATATGAAATATTATATATTTTTCTTTTGTTTCACGCTATTTTATTCTTGAATCTCACATTTCTTTCTCTGAGACTGAGTGAAAGACTAAAGAGAGATTGGATTCTCAGGGCCACACACATGATGCCCTCCTTCTGCCATCTAATCATGTATCCTACTGGAATATGGTTCTCATCCTCATGTTGTTCCTTGCACAGGCTTGGTCAGGTTCCCAAGTGTGGAAAACAGTCAATTCATGCACAACTGACTTGTTTGTCTTATCAATATAGAAAATGGCAATAGAAATGGTGGTGGGTTGATCTGGTATGACCATAGCTTTTAATGACTTTTTTCCTTCCTATAATTTTGAATTTGTTTTGAACCAAAACTATTTATATTGCAAAAATCACGACAGGACACATTACAATCTTGCCCTATTTCTCTGATAGTTTCATATGTAATTTGTAACATGGTATAGTGGTTTAAGTATTTAATATCATAGATGAATTTATATGAAAAAGCAATGCAGTTTTCTTTTCTAACACCTCTTGAAGAATCCTGAGTGATTGGAGCCCTAAATTTAAATCCATTTTCTCACCTTTAAATTCTTTCAAAGAATCAATGAGAAACAAATTCTTATGACTACACTAAATGACAATTAAAAAACATATTAAATAAAGAGGTTTTATTTCACAGGTATGTTGCTTCTAGAAACCAATCATTGGAGAAGCTATTAAATAATTATTATGTCTGCATTTGCTATTTGGCTTGTAAGTATCCATGAAATTCGACTGTCATTTTTCTAACACAGTAAGCATACTGGAAAAATAAATACGCTGAAGTTTGACCATTAAAGAGCTTATTATTATATTTTAGTACAATAATAAGGACCAGAAAACATTTAGGTAGGTATCAGAGAAGAAGTTGAAGAAGTCAAGCAAACTGAATTCAATGAATATTCTAACTACAAATGAAATTAACTCTCTAAGCCAGTGTGAGTTTTTCACATTAAAGATGAACAACACTTTAAAAATTAAATTAAATGGAATCAGTTTTCTTTAATTATCTTCAAAGTATTTTTATTTTGTCTTTTAGTAAGCTTAAGACATGCAATTGACATCCGATTTGAAGTTCCGATGTAGGTTTATAGGTTTTATAATGCAAATTTTCACGTCATGTTTAAGCTAAACAGTTATTCTTTGTTAATGCTCTGGTGCATGGAGCAGCATTTTAAATTTTTTGTTGAGATGATTTATTTTTACTGTAGAGACAGTAACTGATTTTGTATTTTCTTGATTTTTGTAATGGACTTTGCTCAATTATTTCTTTGTTCTCACAGCATGAATATTTAATCAAGATTTTTCTCCAAATATGGTATATTTTAGAAAGGAAGGTTGTTCAACTTTCTAGAATATCAACAGTGATATTCAACACCAATACAACATTTTTGCAAACACCGGAAAGAAATTGTCTAATTTCCATAATTAGACTACTACCACTATAAATAAAGCAGTAATAGCTAGAATATTTTGCTTCCTAACACTCAACAAGAAAAAGATTTGATTAAAATACATGTAAAGGATATGAATGGACACTTCTCCAAGGAAGATTCATAACAGACCAAAGTTCCTCAACTTCAAAGTCATAAGAGAAAAATCAATGGTTGACTCACAGTTTCAAAGGCTTTGTCTATTATCATCGTGTCAGGCATCCAGGCAGACATGGTGCTGGAGAAGGAACTGAGAGTTCTACATCCAGATCAGCGGGCAGCAGGAACCGAATGTCACTAATGACCCACATGTATTGGTTAGCCTTTCATAGTGTTGTTAAGCTCAACTTGTACTAACAACACCATTGAGAGAAACTCGCCAAAGAATTGTTTACGAAAAATGGAATACCCAAAACATGATCCACACATCAAATGAGGTACAAGAAGAACAGAGGAGTGGCCCCTGGTTCTGTAGCAGTATAAAGTAAAACCAGAACAGGGATGTGGGAAGGGGTGGGTGGGAGAACAGGGGGAGGGAAGGGGGCTTATGTGACTTTCGGGGAGTGGGGGACCAGAAAAGGGGAAATCATTTGAAATGTAAATAAAAAATATATCGAATAAAATAAAAATACATTGGAAAAAAAAGAAGTTAGTCTTCAGAGAATCAAATAACCCTATTAAAAATGGGGTACAGAGCTAAACAGGGAATTCTCAACTGAGGAAACTCAAATGGCTCTAAAGCACCTAAAGAAATGTTCAGCATCCTTAGTTATCAGGGAAATGCAAATCAAAACAACACTGAGATTCCACCTTACACCAGTCAGAATGGCTAAGATCAAAAACTCAGGGGACAGCAGATGCTGGAGAGGATGTAGGAAAGGAGGAACATTTCTCCATTGTTGGTGGGATTGCAAGCTGGTAAAACAACTCTGGAAATCAGTTTGGAAAAATCTAATTTGAGGAAAATCTAATCTTGAGGAAAATCTAATTTTCCTCAGAAAATTAGTCCATAGTACTACCTTAGGACCCAGCCATACCACTCCTGGACTTATACTCAGAAAATACTTTAAAATGCAATAAGGACACATGTTCCACTATGTTCATAGCAGCCTTATTTATGATAGTCAGAAGCTGGAAAGAACTCTGATGTCCTTCAACAGAGGAGTGGATACAGAAATTATGGTATATATACACAATACTATTCAGCTATTAAAAACAATGAATTTATGAAATTCTGAGGCAAATGGATGGAACTAGAAAGTGTCATCCTGAGTGAGGTAACTCAATCACAAATGAACACACATGGTATGTACTCACTGATAAGTGGATATTATCCCAAGAGCTCAAAATAAACAAGTTAAAATTCACAGACCACAGGAAGCTCAAGAAGAAGGAGGACTGGTGTGGGGGTGCTTTGATTTCTCTGAGAAATGGAACAAAATATTCACAGGAGCAATAAAGGAGACAAAGTGTGGAGCAGAGACTGAAGGAAAGGTCATCCAGAGATTGCCCTACCTGGGAATTCATCCTATAAACAGTCACCAAACCCAGACATTATTATGGTTGACAAGAAGTGTATACCAGAAGAAGCATGTCATGGTTGTCTCTGGAGGGACCTGTCAGAGCCTTACATATACAGAGGCAGATGCTATCAGCCAACCATTGGACTGGGTGTGGGGTCCCCAATGGAGGAGCTGAAGGGGTTTACAGCCCCATGAGAAGAGCAACGATGTTCGCCACCCAGACAGCCCAGGACTCCTAGGGACTAAACCATCCACCAAGGGGTACCCAAGGTTCCAGCCAAAAATGTGGCACAGGAATACCTTCTCAGGCATCAGTGTGAAGAGTGGTCCTTGGTCCTGTGAAGGCTCAATAGATACCCCCAACAAAGGGAAATCAAAGGGTGGTGGGAGTGGGTCGGGTGGAGGGGCATATTCTTGGAAGCAGGGAATGGGAGGAGGGGTTGGAAGGTTTTTTTTGGGGGGGAAACCTGGAAAGGTTTTAGCATTTGAAATGTTAATGAAGATTATATTCAATAAGAATAAATTGAAAATTAAAAAAAAAATTGCTTATGAGGTTGCTATGACAGTTTGCTGCTCCCGTGTCCTCATCTTAGCAGGTTGGCAAGCCTAAGGTTTCTTCAGGACTGGACTACAGCTGCTGGTTCAAGATGGCGTCTGCTTGCAGAAAGGACTAGACTATAGATGCTGATTTGTGTGTGGTGTCTGACTGCTTAGAGGACTGGTCTGAAGCTGCAGATTTGTATGTGGTGTTTGCTATAGAACTGCACAGCTGCCAAAGAAGATCAAGCTTGCCCCCAAAGAATTATTGCTGAAGAGGTGCATTTCCCTCATATCTTATTAACTTTTCTCTTCTACTACCACTGCTGGGTGGTGGTTTAGAGGAGAGGGTGTACCCTTATTGAAAGTAGGTTACAAAAAAATGTATGCCTATACCTAGTGACACACTTTCTCCAACAAGGCCATACCTACAAGAGTATACCTCCTTACCTACTTATAGTGCCACTCAGTGTTTTTTATTCAAGCAACCACATGCTGTTTCAAGGGAATGAGATGGAGATATAATGTCCTTCAGCTTTGGCTTGCCCATAGATATGTATACACAGATATATATGCCACACTCATCTCTCTCTCTCTCTCTCTCTCTCTCTCTCTCTCTCTCTCTCTCTCTCTCTCTCTCACACACACACACACACACACACACACACACAAATCAATAATGAAAAAGAAAATGATACCCCATGTGAGAAACTGCATGTATACTATTCATTTAACGTAGAACTAGTTTGTCCAGATGGAAGATCTGTAAACAGATTGGAGTAAAATAAAAATGAATGTAGTTATTTCTACTGATGAGTAAACCTAGAAAAAATGTATGTTAATCGACAATGTCATGTGTACGTTGTTTCTCCTTTGACTTCACATACATGCCCTTATTGGAAGAATTGTGTGGTCTGCATGAAAAGGTGAAAAAAGTCCTTGAAAGAGGATGCTCTGAACACATGAGTTTGAATCAATAGTGAGAGGTCAAATCCTTATAAAATAGTATCTACCTCTGGGATGACCATGTACTCCCTTTCATTAAGAAAAGGTCAAAGTCCTACATTGTGTTGTCTACCTTTAATCTCAACATTCAGGCTGAAGTGACAGGTGATTCCCAATGAATTCAAGGCCAGCATATCTACATAGCACATTCCAGACCAGCCAAGGCTACATAGTGTGTCCCTGTTTCACACAAATAAACAACACAAAAGTAAGCGATCATCTAAAGTGACTGGAAATGGAAAGCCAGTTTGCTCTATAGGGATATTTTTTTTATTTCCATGTGATCTCAGATGCTGCTTAGCTGAACATTCAGGGCAGAGGTAGCCAGGTAATCCTCAGCAACACTACCTTGCCATGACTATCTAACTAACTAACTAACTAACTAACTAACTAACTAACTAACTCACCCCCCCCCCCTCTCTCTCTCTCACACACACATTAGTTATTTCTTGCTGAGACATGGTGACCAACTTTTTCTAGGGTAATTTCTTAATTCTTACTGAGATCAGAATACCCATTCCATCACAGTAGCCCCCACTCCCTTCTGTACATCTTGGATAATGCTATAAGCAACAGAGCTCCTCATGGACATTAGTTACTTCTCTTAACAACACACATGCTAAACCCTGGTGTTATGTATATTTCCTAGTCAGGCTGGAAGAATATGGTAAAGGGTGGCTTATTACCCTATGCAAAAATATGAATCTACTGCATATTTCAATTGCCCTGAAGGTTGCAATGTCTCTAAAATGGTACTTTGAGACTGTAATGTGTCTACAACTCACTTGGGATCTTGTTAGAGTGACAAGTTCTGACTTTGTAAATACAACTGTGGCCCCTAGTTGATGGCTGCTACTTGTCTATAAATCTCTGTTTGTAGAATCAGACATTTTAGCATTTCTTATCTGAGTGTCATCCCAGACAGGGGTCTCAGTGTCATACAGAAACTTAAAAGAAATATTTATCTGTGGCTCTTTACATGTAGCAGCACTACCGATGAGTTAGGGCCTCAGAGAGAAAGGCTCAGTCACCTGACTTAACAAGTAACCTACATGATTCTGATACTCACTGACAACCTGATTTTGCAATATGATGGAAAGAAGGGAACATTTTTGAACTATTTAACTGTAGGCTGCCACCAAAAACTCAGATCAGTAAACCAGTTGGCTGCCAGAAGACTATTGATGCCACATTTTAGAGTGTAGCTAACACATCACAAACTATATTTAAGTCAGTAGCCTCCGAGAAAGGATTAAGAATAATAAGAAAGTTTAAAAATCACAAGTTGTTGTGTTTAGTTTTAAGCTCTACCTGCCTTTACTCTGGGAGATGACTATGCCACCAGCCTTGACCTGACTTCCCTTGAATCCCTGGATAAAAGACACACACACACACACACACACACACACACACACACACACACACACACACAGTTTGTTCCTTTCCTACTTGCCTTATGACACAATTGCTGGGCATTATTCTCTCCCTCCTGGAAAAGCATGCCCTTAATATTTTTATCTCCACTTCTCCTACATGCCCTTTTCTTCAGTGGCTAGTTCCACCTAGCCCCTGCCAAACATCCATGACCACACCCTCGCCTGTAGTAGTGGCCACAGGACCCAGCTCCTCCAGAGACCTTCCGAGACCTCACATGACTGCTGACCTCTTCTCCCTTCAGAGCATGACAAAAACTCCTCCTCTCCTTTCTTGCTTCTGCCTTTTCCTCCTGGTACCCAGAAGTCCCACCTGTACCTTGCATAGCAGTTAGCCCCCTGGCTTTCTTTGCTGAAAGATCAAGAACCAAATGGAGAACAGGACCTTAGTATTTGAACCACCCCTTTCAATGAGCTTGTGAGAAAATTATCAAAGTTCAGCTAGTATGGGAGCATTAATTATAGACATCATGATCCAGGTGCTTGGGAGAAAAGTAGAGTCTACTTTCATGGCCAGAGAGGTTCATGAGATTTAGAGGTTCAAGTTTGACTGCCTTATTTCTTAACCTTCTGTTTCAATGTCTCACTTGATCCTGGTTCTGTATTTTTTATTGCCTTTGTTTCTAGTTTAAAAGATCAGAAAGTGTTGGGGACTCATATGACCCTAAATCTATCAAACATTTACAGATACACAAAGATGTAGGGATCCTTCAAAGCTGTCCTGACACATTAAGGTTCCCCATGAATATCTTTAGTGTTATAGATGTTAAGTTATAGAGGTTAATTTTACATTTCCCTTTTTCTCTGTAGATCATCTAGGGTTGTCAGACAAAGCAAATATGATCATAATTCCTACTGTTGTCATGGCGATTAAATACTTGAGCCACTTCGTTGTTCAATGTTCTACACCTGCACTTCATCTTATGCTCCTGCAGGAGCTAATTTGGGTAATTGAGATGCTATGTTTGGCAATGGATTAACCACATGTCATGTGGATTACTCACCCATAAGAAAAGAACTTATCTCTGGCTTTTCATGCACAATACAGCCCCATAATTTTATTACAAGTTTGCTTTATTTACTTCTTTATTTCCCCCGCCCCCCAGGAGGCAAGTCAAGAATCAATTATAATATAGGTGTGTTAGAGAGGAAATGTCAACTGCCAATCACTGAAACCAGTATGGGTTCAATAAAAGAATGTTTTATGGGGATGGGGATGGCGATGGCGATGGGAAATTGCATGAAAAGCTGCCATGCACTACAAGGCAAGGATATGGAACAGAAATGTTATCTAAATAAAGAAACAATGAATACAACAGAATCCATAACAGCATCGTATAATAAGAGCCACTCTGAGGAGATTTTTCCTTGCAGAGGGTCTTTGATTCCAGCATCATGGGAACAAGCTTTTCTAAGTTTCTGAGTTAGTAATTACTCAGTTATAGTCTCAGCTCTTGATTTCAAACCACTAAGATAGCACCACATCACAAAGAAGCATCTCATCTCCATTTACCTCTATTCACTTTCAGAGCACCTCACATCTGGCTTACATCTGCCTCCTCTGTGGACCTTTTGGTTAGCTTTGCTCAGAGATTCTAGCTTCTGGGAAATTTTATTTATCATTTCTGCTGGTTGTCTTATTTCAGTCCTATGGGTACAGTTGACTCATGATTCTTCAACTCGAAGGTGCTATCCACACTACATTCTGGCTCAAAACCTCACATCCTGATCTCAACAGTACCACTCATATACCTCATAAGTGGGTCAAACTGAGAGCTGACTGAAAGGAACTAGAGGGAGCATCTTTCCATACATATTTTTGTTAGGGATTCTTTTTGCTTTTTGTTTTTTTTTTTTAATCCATTTAAGTGCTTCCATTTTCCAGGGGTAAAGTTGATTATTTATCATTATGCATGTCCTATCATACCTCATACCCATTTATTACAAATAATATTATATATTGAATATTATCAGGATTGGATAAATTTAACTGCTTAGCCCATGTCAACACTCTCATGTACTTGGGTTACTGCAGGAAATCCCCAGATTGTCTTCGTGTTGCAGACTCCACTGTGCTTTAATCTATTTTCAACACACCTGCTAAAATTATCCTTCAAAAATATGCCAGCTTGAAATTCTCTAATGGCTTGTAATGCCCCAGAAAATGGAAGCTAAGTCCTCACACTGCTCCAAAATGTCTAACATGATTTCATCCTTTCAGTCTTTACCTGGCTGCCATTTTTTATTAATCATACTGACTGCCTTCTTTACTTGGTCCCGCTGTCTTGCATCCTCTACCTAACTTGTTCTTGCTTTTATAACTCTACAAGTTCCATTTGTTCCTATCTTTCTCACCATGCTATTTCTCACCATGTTAAATAACTTGCTGTATGCATTCTTCTAATTTATATTTTTCCACTCCATCTAGTAAATATTTTGTGGATTAACGAAAGATTAGAGTTCTATTATATAATGGGTTTTTATTAAACTTGCAAACATTTTGAAGCTTTGAGCAGGAAATACATGTTACTGGTTGTTATAAAGCTTAGATTTGCAGCATATCTCACTAGGATGGGTAAAAGTTATCAGAGCATTAATTTTGGAATTTGATATATATGGTCATATTAAAATCATATTTATTATTATGATGGAATTGTGTAAATAGTTCTCTCTAGAGAACTTTCAGACTCTCACTAATGTATTAGTAGTCTAGGTATAATCAGTCAAATCTTCTTGGAAGTTTAACTGTCCATTTCTGGTTAATTAAGAGAAATAATTAACAAGGGAGAGAAGCTCATCTAACACTTATTTATGTCTTAATTATCTTTATAATAGAAACTGTAAGTACTCAGAAAATAGTAAGTTCATAAGAGTTTGTGTTTGATATTCTAAGGATAAATGTATCTCTCTCATTGAAGAAAGAACTCAGTATCTCAAAGATCCACAGTACACATGAAAGATATTGAGAACCAAAGTTTATATAGCTAAGTACTGGTTTACTGTTGGCTTTTGGACAGGAACTAGAGGCTGAGATGCATATTTAACACACAGGACCTGGCCTCCAGGTTATCCCAGCATCCCTCAGTCCCTATAAAAGCCAGACATTTTGGTCTCTCCCCTTTCTTTTCCTATCTTCATTTTCTCCATCCCTGCATGCTCACTGTCTTTCTCTTTTTCTCTCTCCCTTCCCCTTTGTCTTCCTTCTCATGGCAACTTACCTGGCCTCCTTCCTTGGTACCAGTGAGCCCACCTGAGTGTAGCTATCCAATAAACCTGCCGCTATGTAACTTAATTTGGCTTGAATTGTCTCATTTCACTGGTGGAGAATATTTATCATATATCATTAGCTTTTGGGCCATTTGATAATACATTTTATACTGTATTGAAATGCAAGTAGGCTCTTCACCTCCGGTCTTCTGTTAATGTTTAAGAGGTGTAAGCATTCTTGTTTCCTTGCTGAATGTTGATTCATTCCTACCTCTTGCCCTCTATTTTTTATTTAGTATATCCTCATAACACTTCTCTATCTTCCGGCTAGGAAAAAAAATCACCCAACAATGTGTTCTGCAATATCAACTTTGCTACCTTCTTTCTGTCCAAACCTTAAGACTATCAGGGTTCATGATTGATTCAATGAAGAATCATATCTGGGACTCAAGTAGTATGTAAGCACAGAGTTTTTTATTCTTCAGAAGTCTAGCATGCAGGGGTCTTCCATTACCAAGATAAAGAGTGAGCTTGCAGGCTTGATTTATTGATTTATTAGGGGAATTCCAAGGTAAGTGGCCTTATCTTGCTCTATCTCTAAAGGACATTCCAGAACTATTATGAGGTGTGAGAGCGGGAAATTGTTGCTGATCCATTGTCCTTGCTTCAGCCCAGGTGGTGGGGCAGTCTTTGACTGTTTGCCTTAAGCCTGGGTTTTTAGTCCTAATCTCCCAAACTATCCATTTGAAGCCTGTCATGGAGTCAGCCTGTCTCATTAAAGACCACACCCACATCATAGATTTAGAGCCTGGTATGAAGACAAGAAAGGGCTGCTGTGCACCCAAGAAAACATACACTCAGAAATATGCACATACTCATGAACATGTAGAAGCAGAGATAGGAAGATTGATTGACTGAGAGAATGAGAACGACTCTGAGAAATGAAGAAACTTAGGTTTACTTTCACAGCACAGAGCTTTTGCATAATGTGAACATCCACTTGGATGGCATGAACAGGTCTTCTCTTCCTCAACATAATAGCTAATATTCACAGGCAAGATGCTAGTGTCACAAAAGATTTGACTAGGCTGAAAAGATGTCTTCCTGTGGAAGGGAGGAGACAGTATTGTGAAAATGATAACATTTCCCTCTGAGGCTTTAACAACGTAATAAAAATGATATTCATTTCTTGTTTAATTTCATGTGTTCTTCCAATTCATGTTTTTAGTAGTGAAAGGGTTAGCTCAGGAACTTTGGAAAGGTCATAGAACACTTGCCCCTCCCAGAAGGGAGAAGCTAAATTACATTCCTCAGACCACAAGGAGGTCCCTGCAGCTAGGGAAGTCCCAGAGAGCTTTGGCTACCTACCTCATTCCCTAACAACCAATTAGTTTAAAGATAACACAGTTCTGCCAATCACATTGTGCCTAATGGCGGCCTGAGGACTGCGCAACAGGCTGTGCATGGTTGTTCTCTCCCCATGTGCAGGGCAACCCCAGCATGCTGGATTAAATAAAATTCCTCTTGCTTTTTGCATGGCTTTCTATCTCCACATTGTTTACTCAGGGGGGGTCTCTCTGGTAAGCTAAGGCTCCCCAAGTCTTACAGTAGAAAGGTAAAAGGTAATACATAGTAGTTTAAGATACTTCCCTTATTCCATGTCCTTCCACAGTATAATGACCCACCTGTCGAGAGCCATGGTGAAGACTGGAAAAGCCCCAACTCAAGCAGAGTGTAGTCAGGAGTAGTGTGTGATAACTTTTTTTTTAATCATCGATATGTGATTAAAATTTTAATACAGCTTTTAAGATCTGAGAGCATTTTGCTTAATAATTTAAGCTTCTGGGTTCCTTCTCAACTTAATTTAGGAGCAAGAATTCTGCAAGCCTCCTTTACTAGTCTCAAGTTAGAATCTACTAAAACCAGTCTCAGTTATGCACACTGTCAGCAAACTCTGCCCTAATCTCCCAAGAACTCTGAATGGGGGACTCTTCAAATGAAAGTCTACAAACAAGGTTGTTGGTCATTGAAGGGGCCACCCAACCACCTCTCCTATGGTTATACTAATGGAAATTCCTGAAATTCTTGTCATCTTAACTACTGACGTTCTCATGCTATAGCAAAAGCAACAGGAAGAAGGGATGGTTTATTTTGGCTGGAGGTTTGAGGGTAATGTGAGAGCCAAAATTAATTTGTGAGCCCCACCTGCTATAGGACAAGGTAACTTTCCTGGAATGCTGAGAATTGTAGTTCTTGAAAAACAACATAGCCACATGGAAAACAATGGATGTACAGTTTGTCCTTAAAAAGTCCCTACAATTGTTGGGGAATCTGCATGAAGACCTACCTATAGATCCTGTTCTCCTAAATGAGAGAGAGCCTTGTCTGGTCTCAGTGAGAGAGGAGTCCTGCAGTGACTAGTGAACTGGGTGGGGGTTAGAGAATACCCAGTGTGGTGGGGATCCCCCTTCTCAGAGAAGAAGTCTGGGGAGTGGGGAGGATGAGATGAGGTGGGGCTGGGAGGACAAGAGGGATTGATATTAGGATGTGAAGTGAAAAATAGATACATTTTTAGAGAGTCTCCCATAACATTGGTTTCATGGTCACTCGCTAGGAATTTCAGAGACTGAACCTGACCAAAGTTCCCCCTGGTCAGCATTTAATTTGAAACTTGTTCCAAATTTGGCTCAAAATTGTGGAATTGGTTTTTCTCTTTCAAACCTTGGGATTGGCACTACAACCTATTTTGATAGTGTGGCAGCAGGTTACAAAGCACCCACAGTCATAAAGTGGAGAGATGAATGAATTTCTCCCTTTCCTTTGTTTATTTTACCAGGTACACCAGCAGGTTAGATGACAACACACAGATTTAGGATGGATTCCCCTTTTATACTCTCTATAAGGACCCTCACAGATACACCCAAAGCTGTTTATCTCATTAATATCCCAGGCATTTTGTTTCCTATTAAAATTTCATTAATACCCCAGGCATTGTGTTTCCTATTAAAATTAAGCGCCAAGCCCTCCTTTTGTCAACCAGACTCCCAAACACAGCATATCTGCCCTGCTGTTTTGCGTTATTTTTGTGGTCTGTCTAAACTCCAGCCCACAGTTACCTGGCAACAGCCAGTATGCTCCTCCCTACAACTACCTGGCAACAGTCAGGTAGGCCTGGCCCACTATAAAAGGGGATGTTTGCCCCTCCTCTCTCTTTTGAGCTCTTGCCTCCCCCCCTCTTGCTTCTCTATCTTGCCTCTTGCTCTCCTGTTCTCTCTTGCTTCCCTTCTCTCCCCATTCCCTTTCCACATGTCATGGCTTGCCTCTACTTCTCTACTCTCTCCCTCTTTCTGTCTTTCTCTGACTCTATTACCTTCTTAACTCACCTCCTTATGCCCTGAATAAACTCTATTCTATACTATACCTTCATGTGGCTGGTCCCTCAGGGGGAAGGGATGCCTAGGCATGGGCCTGCTGAGGCATCCTCTTACTGCATACCTTACCTCCCTTCCCCATTGAACATATTCTTATCTGCAAGTACTAAATGCTACCAAGTTCTTAGCCCACACTAGCACAATACAATTGCAATGGGAGCTGGCAGACTCAAAGTTTAATAGTCACCATGAAAATTAATGAAAGTGTAATAACTAAAGAAAGTTGAAGATAAAACCTGAATATCAGATTTGGAATAAAATTGTAACGGGAAAAATTCAGAGAAAGGTATGTGCTCATTCTGTCCTTTTCCTTCATTTTCAAACTTCTCAATGGAAGCTGGGGGGTCTCTGTGATCTCTTTAAAAGGATCTATATTCCATTTTCAAACGTTTGTGCAGTGTTTTCTGTCTACCAGGTCGGGTCCGTATGAGTGTCCCTTTCCTTTCTCCACTTCATATTCTGATTATACAAAGGTCCTTTGTTTGCTTGGAGAGAAGACATGACTAATGTCTGATTCTGAATGAGATCACATGCAACCCTAGAGCTATTACTGTGCTGCCTTGCTCTATGGGGTAGAGGGGAGTTCTAGACTTGCTTCAGTACCCTCCATAGACCTTCCTAGTATACTGGGACAAAAGGATGTCTTATAAGTTCTGAGACTGGGTAAAATATAGGAAGAAAAGAATAAGGAAACAGGTAGAGAAGGAAAGAATAAGGAAAAATAGAGTACTTAGGCATAATAAA
Organism: Apodemus sylvaticus; assembly: GCF_947179515.1. Lineage (NCBI taxonomy): Eukaryota > Metazoa > Chordata > Mammalia > Rodentia > Muridae > Apodemus > Apodemus sylvaticus. The sequence continues at coordinate 13,498,988 of NC_067490.1, forward strand.
ACTGTGCAATTAATCTTAGCTCAAAATCACAGTTATAATTAATGAAGATATTTTAAAGAAGCTTGCAGGAATAAGACTGTGAGTTCAACTGAGTGTACCACCACCATCATTATTACTGAAGTTTGAAATAGGTGATGATGTTGTATTAATTTTAGCATGTGTAGAAACTGGTAAGGTAGAGGCTGAGGCATGTTATGACTAAATTACACAAAACACCTTCATTTTACATTTGCATATAATAGCATATAATAAGGTACTATATTAAATGCATAGACAGCTTAGAATATATACACAGATAAAATAATAGCCAAACTGATTCTAAATCGTTAATATCATCCTTTTCTGCAGGCATGTGTGTACACATTATATGCCTACATATTTTAAAATATGGTTGTACATTTTATAATTCTTTATAATATATTTTCCTGTCTTGTAATGTAGTAAATTTTGTTCCATATTAGGATGTGTTTTAAGTTCTGTGAATGGATAAAGTGCCTTGCAGCACATAAGTGCTAAATATATGCTTCTAAGCATTAATGCATCAACACATGAAACCATGAGAGTCAAAACACAGGAGATTTTTTTTAAAGGATTTTACTGGCTCCAGCTGGGTAAATGTGGTTTCCCAAAGCTTGAAGACCAAAGTTTGTATCTGCCAGTTGTTCTTTGACTTCTGTGTGCTCACGAGTTCTGCTGATTCAGAGAACAAATGGAGGGTGTTTGCTGTTATTTGAGAAACATAGATGTGTGTGTGTGTGTGTGTGTGTGTGTATGTGTGTGAGAAATGAGAGAGAGAGAGAGAGAGAGAGAGAAAGAGAAAGAGAGAGAAAACATGTCATAAGAGAATTGCTACTGTGTCATCCTAAGACTTGAAGATGAAAGTTTAAATGGTGGGGAGGGAGAAACTAATGTGTATATTATGCGGAAGTTGGGTTAGGGTATGGGCTAGGAGAAAGGAAATGGGCCAGCAAGAGCTGTGTTGAGGTTTTGTCTTTTACTGTCTACAGTAATGGTGGCCTCCAAGACCTGGAGTCTGGAGTAGCTCCTGGGACCCTGCCCACAACTTAATTCTGATTGGCTAATAAAGATGCTGACAGCCAATAGCTAGACAAAAGAGAGAAAGGTGGGGCTTAGGTTTCATGGGCTTGGAGAGAGGACCAGAAGGAGGAAAGGAGCAAGAACACACCATGGAATAGAAGAACATACAGGAGGGAGAAGGAGAGACGTCATGGGCTAAAAGCCAAAAGACTGTGGCCCAGAGGGTTGCCCAATTGTAGTTAAGAGTAGCCCAGATGGACTATAGTAAATAATAAGCGATAACTCCGGGTTATCAATAGGAACGGAAGTGGATTCTCACAACATGAAGGGTAGGCAGCTACCCAGCTGTTGTGCTGCCTGAGGCTATTTAAAAATATAAAGGCCCTGTGTATCTTTCATCTGGGAACATAAATGGTCTAAGATGGGGAAGAAAGAAGGCCAGGATTATTTAACATTTTCTTCTACAGAGCTGGGCAGAGGACTGCAGTAAGTGTGAATGACAAGAGAGTACAATGGGACTTATGTGTCTAAAAATGCCATCGTGAAACCTTTCACTACAGGATAACTTTAAAATTTAAAGTAAAAGAAAGAGATACTGGAAAATTCTTCCCCCACCCTTGTATTTGCCCAAACGAGGGAGCCCTTTTATTAGCAAGGAGCGAAATCACTGAATACAACTTGAGGTACCTGTGTAGAGCTGTACCTCAAGTCCTGGTCTGTGGTCATAACCTGCCCCCACTCTTTTTTTGTCTTCAGGTTACTGTTCCTGCTTTGTGCTGTCACACAGCCCAATTCTTGTGTAAGATATTACATAAACCGACTTTACCCGTCTCTGTGAGAGCTACTCATTCCCTGGGTGTCTCCTCTGTATAAATGACATATTTGCTTTAATAGAACTCTGATGATCTTATAATGCCTTTTTTTTTCTTACAGCTCAGAAGACACAGTTCAGGGTGACCAAGAGCTCCAGACGACTCAGATCTGCACTCACACTATGTCCACGCACCCATTAGCAATTCTAGGCGGAGAGATCAAAGGTACTGACATGGGGACTCCCACTTTGCTGTCCTTTAGCTCTTTAATTATAGCCTTTTGAAATCAGTTTCACAGTTAAAAGGTGGCATGACATGCGCAGGGAAAGGCCATGTTTTCATTCCAGAGTTTAATGTGCTAATAAAGAGCACAGAGAGGCAAGCGCCTGCACTGATATATATGTCATGTCAAACAGCAGTGTAACCCAATCAAACGCAAGCATCAAGAGACTCAGCCGACGCCATGAAGAGGGTCAGGGTTCAAGTGATAACTGTTGATTGGAAGGTGTTTAAGAAGACCAGATGAGAATGATGTGTTTCTGTTCCACTCTATTTCTTCCAAATGAGTAGAAAACGCCCGGATAATGCTAGGAGAATTTATCTATGATTTTATTTTGTCTTGTTTCTTTTCATTTCTATTTTAATTTATTGTGTTATAGGGCTTCTATTTGGGGATTTCTCAGCAGCTGCTTCGGTCTCACACTGAAAAGTCAACAGAGCACAATGTGAGCTTAGGTGTTAAGGTTCAGGCAAGCTTCTCGCCTGCTGGCTCCAACGTCCACTAGATTGTCTTTGCCAAACTTTGTACGAAAAACCATCTCTCTGATTCCTTTTTCAAGATAAATATTCTCTCAGTCTCCTTCCAGGTTGCTTCCATAATTCAGGAAAGCCTTTATCAAGAACTGGACAGCCATCAGTATGACAAAAATCAGAAAGGGGATTTTATTTTATTTTTATCTGTGAGTTTGTATGGAAGGAGGAAAATATTTTCATAAGCAATGATAAATAAATGCAGATGATTTAATCTTATGGACCAACTGTGCCCAAATTCCCCCTAGCACTTACCTATGACTTACTTCAGCATTGAAGAAAAACTCTCTTGCTCATTGTTTTCAAAAAGGTAAGCAGTTTTTTCCCCCCATTGTTGAAATAACCTTAAATAATGCCTTACTTAACTGTTTAATTTGTTCATTGGAATTGTTTTTTGGAGGAACTTTACTTAACTCAGTTGTGTTTTTTAAAATGAATTTAATTCTAACCCATCATCATTTTATAAAAAAGCATAAAATACACAGGAATAAAATGAAATACATACTCTATAAATGTCATTGCATATGTCAAGGTAGACACTTAACAACAAGCCTTCTAAAATTCTGACAATTTTGAATTTCTTGCAATATCTCCATGTTCTACACAATCCTTCTAACATATTGCCTTGAAAGCATTTCTGTGAGATAGGCATTGATTCATTATTGCTAGGCCTTTATATATTCCAATATCCCATTTTTTCTCTCCCTTCAAAGGGCAACTTCACATTGTTCCCTCTGCTAAAAATGTTTAATTAAGGTCAGATTAAATCCTGAAAAATGATTTGTTTAATGCCCCAATTAGCTACAAATTTTTGTGTATTATTACTAACAAAAAAATTATTCACAGCAAAAAAAATAGCATTAATTGAGTCAAAAGTTAGGAAGATTTTAAACTAATTCTATAAACATTACACTTACTCCTGTATATTGTTTGAAATTAGGAATAAACAAATCTAAGAGCCAAGATATGTAAAGACTAAAGGTTAGAGTTCTAGTAACTAAGTACAATAAAAAAAATAAAACATTAAAATTGGCTGCGTGAGAATCAGAAACAATTCAATTTTCAGAGGATCAATCCCAAGGTCTTACACATGGAGTCAAATGCTATACTGCCATAAAAAAAAAATCTTTAAACTTGTTAAATTAACATGATAGAAACAGATTGTGTGGGGAGGGTTGGCAGCAAAGGAGAAACTGGAAACTCCTCAGTAATGGAACATTTTATATCACACATGAGGCAGTAGTTATATGTGTGTACTTGGGTTGAAAGTACACTTTACTTTGGTGTCATCCATGAGGACAAACTTGATTTATTCTGACTGCCTCCTTCTTGGTACATACTCTTGAATTTTAGAACCTGGAAAGATATGAAGAATCAGAAAGGGAAGTGAGCACTACACTTCAGAATTCAGTTGTAGCTGAGACACTGCACATAATTATGTTACAAAGACAAGAAGGAATTTGTAAGGCTGGAGAAGGATCAGTGATTAAAGGGATTGCTGTTCTTCAAGACAAACTTAGTTTCATGCTCTAGGATATTTAATCTATTTGGACACACACACACACACACACACACACACACACACACTTCTCACATGTAAAGATATTTTTTGAAAAGGTTTTTAAAAGAGGCATTATGCCATGTGTATTATCCAACCTTTGTTACTTCCCATATTAAACCTTCCATTCTGCAGGAAAGTTGTTTAAGCAAGTAAGTAAACAATTCAAAGGGCTTGAGGAAGTCCCTGAAACTGACCAAGATTTACTAGGCCTCTTTTTCCCAGAAATAAACAAGCCAAGCTACTCAAAGTCACTCTCAATCTTCAAGGCTTTGCCCAAACCAGCTGCCTGGAAGCAGCAAAAATCAGCTGAGCTGCCTGAAAGGAGTTTAGACTAACCAAGCACTTGGAAGAAACTCTCCAATCTGTTGAGCAGTCTGTAGGCTGCACAGTGTTTTCTATGTATGGAATTTTCAGTGAGCTGTCACTTATGCTGGGGAAGGCTTTGGTGATGCAGTTATCCTTGAGACATTTCTGTTCATGTAAGTAAGGCCTCACCCACATTCCTATAAGTAATGCCCAAATTCATTGCTTAACCAAGTTGGATTTTGTACTTTGGTCTGTCATTGGCTCCCACTCTGGATTGAGCTCCAGTGAGTGTGTGTTACATCTCCTCAGGAGAAGTGTTGTCACCCAACAGGTGCACAATGATGTCAGGTGTCTGTGTTTTTCTACAATGGATATAGTGAATGTGATGAGGAGCTTGGGCTGGAGATAGAAAAACCTTTCTTATTCTTTACCTCTGTACTATAAGAAAAACAGCATTTCCTATGTTGGCTCCCTGTGTTATGGTGGGAATTTGTCCAAATACTCTCTTCCTTCAGCACTTCCAACAATATCTGAGCCATTTATTCTGCTTAAATAAACTAGAGTGGATTCTGTAGAGGGATCTCTATGTGTTTGTTTGGTTGTTTAAGCTACAATGGTACCTGTTGCAGGCTTTGCATGAAATCCATCCTACTGAAGATAAGAACTCCGAGGTGAAGGAAAGATGCATTTCCCAGGAGCAGATAACAGGAGACACAAGTGTTATCTTGACAAAGAACTTCATTCTATAGCACAACTTGTGTGTATCACATGTCTCCTTAGCCACTTGTTCAAAATATAAAGCCATGTTTATTTCTACAGCTGCTTTAAACATGTTTACCTGTTTATTTTGCAATTTTTTGAACATGGAACTCTCAGACACTTTGCCTGCTTGCTTGTCTGTTTCCTCGACTTGGACTCTCACAACCACAATGGCATGTAAACTGTTAAAATGAGATCTATACAGAAACCCATCATTGAAATAGCAGCATGCAGAGCTGGGCTAACAATTGCTGCTTTTAAGAGTTCCAGGGACTGGCAGTGAGGGGCTCTGTTTAACATCTAGCTCAACATAAGCAAACAAGAAATAAAACTAGAATAACCTCCCTGAAAAGCATACCCCATCTCTTGGTTAACAATGCAAGTCAAGATGCAGAATGATCTTGGCTCTCAACATGGCCATGAGTTTTCATTTATTTCTTAGCCTTTGCCTGAGAGTGGAGTTCTGGAAGGCAGAGTTCAAAGGCAATTATTGTGTGTTCATGAAATAGTCTCCCAGAAACTATCACACTTAACACTTCTTGTAGATATTAAAAGCTTTAACAGTGTTAACATTTATGTAAATAATTTCGAGGGAGTGCTCTCTTGTTGGAATAAATTACTTGGAGGCCTGCTTTTACCTCTTTCCAAAGAATGTTGTTCACTTTCTTGATAAAACCCACAATGCCCAGACTTCTAGAAGAAAATGAAAACAGGAGAGTGCTTGAAGATGCATTAAATGTACATTCGTACATTTGCTTTCAAACCTTAAACATGGGCTCCTGTTAGTTAGGCTGAGATGTGAAATCTCACTGTTTCTGTTTGAAACACAAAGGCAGCAGTCATTGTCCCAAAGGATTGACTGACTGTAAGTAAAGCGAAGATGATGAATCTGACTAAGCCAGCATTGGTGGGAGGGACAGGGCTCTGATTTTTTTTGCATAATGGTTCACTCTTTGAGCTTCAATTATAAGAATATCTGGGATGACTTTCTCCTACAGTTTTCTTGGGAGCACTTGCAAAGGAGCAGCACACAGAGTCTAAGCACGTGGGGCAGGGCATTACAGCACAGGCACCCGGGCTATGGGAGTGCATGTTAAGTTGAGTCTTGCTGTTCTTTTGAGCAGCATGATAGCTTTAACAATGGAATATTTAGCCATACCCACACATGCATCCCAGTTGTACTAGCAGCCCACTGTGACTCTGAAGGGTACTAGAAGCCTTAAGAAGATTTTGAGTACTGCTTTCTAAAATGTGTGCAACTTTTTCTTAGTTACAGAACAAATTTCTAACAGAAGTACAAAAGACAACTACAGTTTCAAGGTGCTACCTTATTTACTTAAGTAAGCAATTTATATATATATATATATATATAAAAGAGTGTATTGGGCTGGAAAGAGGGCTCAGCAGTTAAGAGCACTGGCTGCTCTTTCAGAATTCAATTCTCAGCCCACCCCAGAGTGGCTCACAACCATCTGTAATGAGATCCAATGCAGTCTTCTAGTATGTCTGAAGACATTGATGACAACAGTATACTCATATACATAAAATAAATATATCTAAAATATAAAAATAAGAAATTGAGTTAAAAATATATTGATTGTGATAAAATAGAAGGGTGGATTGATTATGCTTACCATATCAAGAGATTTTCTATTTGAAAATGGAGGGGAGCAGTGTTTTGTTTTGTTTCTTTTATTGTTGTTTGTTTTGGTTTTTGTTGTTTTTTTAATTGTGGGTTTGGAAGTAGCATATATTATACACAGTTCAAAAATGTGCAACTGTATTACATTCCAGCTTTTAAATTAGGAAGCAATAAATTCCCCAAAGAATCCAAACTGTCATAACAGTAGTAACCTGCTTCACACCTAACAAGTTGTGCCTATGAGATACAAAAGGAAACAGAAGCCAAATGACACAGAAGGCAGAGGAAGATTTAGCAAATGATGCATCACTGTGTCATAGATGGTTCATGGAGTGGGATGAGAAGACCAAATATATAGGTTTCTACCTTAGCCAACAGTTTTAACGTTAACCTATACGTTTAGCAAAACACTAACAAAAACATTGTGGGAGACTCCAGACTTGCCACAATAATACTTAGCTCAACAGAGTCAATGAAAAAAGACACTCAGCAGTTCTAAGAATGGGTAGAATGGAGTTTTGACACACAGTTTATATTTAAGTTCCATATTTTATTTCAGGTAAAGCCAGTTTTTCAAATTACAGGATGTTTGAGGTTTCACTTACGATAGGTGCAATGTAGTAATTATGTACCAGTTTATATGAAAAATGTAGTAACTAAACTTATTAACCAGTGTTATGTGCTGTAGGGTGTCCTGGAAGTCAGCATGGTGCTGGGGGTGAAATTACACATTACATATACATAGAACCCACTTCTAGAACTCTCGTTATATACACATAGAACACACTTCTAGAACTCTAACTGCGTAAGACTGTAATCAATGGGAAAACATACAAAATCGCAATTGTAGCAACCGTAAAATAGCAGAAACCAGCGTTGTTTTAATATTTAGGTCTCTGTATGGTATCCTTCATTTAGCCAAAAACTTGATTATAGAAAATGACTTAGGAGGGTCCTGTCATTAAAATCAATAACGATAGAAAGAATCTGGACTTCTAGCAGTTTAGAAGATCTTTGGAAACAGGCCAGTGTTGTTTCACAGTGTCTGTTCAGATTGGAGTACACATATTTTGAAGTGATTTTCTATTTGTGATTTTCTATTTTGTGAAGTAAGCTAAGTTGCCTTTTTCTTTTGACTTAGTTCCTCATTGCAAAGGAGACAACTGATAATGCTCCCTATGTCAATACCATCTATGGTTATGTAAGTACATATTTTTGAAACTGGTATTTTTGTATGTAAACTCTCTGGTTATATTTATCTCTTTCTTCTTTCTAAGTATGAGTCAGCGATTGTAATAATCTCTTTTATTTTCATTCAGGTCTCTGCAGACAAACCATATGGACCGAATATTCAGCCACTATTTTTAATTCACAAATGATGATAAAGAAAGAAAGAAAGAAAGAAAGAAAGAAAGAAAGAAAGAAAGAAAGAAAGAAAGAAAGAAAGAAAGAAAGAAATATCTTTAAGAAGTTCAGTGTAAAAATTCCCCTTTGAGTTGTACAGTAATCTCTGCCATGTTTCCTATAACATATACAAAGGTAGAAAATGAATCATTAAGGCAACAAAAGCTGCTAGTAACAAAACAGAAAGTTGACTATGATATATTAAGCATTTCCTAGGAACCAGGAGAACAAAAAACTACCATGCAGGAAACCAGGACAGTCACCTGATCCCATTTCACTAGAGAACCAGCAGGGGATCATGTGTCTCTCTAGACTTTGCCCTCAGGAAGTAGGGCAGCTGGAGCAAATTAGCCCGTTCAAGCTCTACTCTAGCGGGTCAAGGGTGCAGTCATTGGTCCTAAACTAACTGTTGTAAGTTGGTATCAACTCAGCTTCTTGTATCAGTTTGAAACAGCTCTGTAGAGCTTCAGCACTGTGAGGACAGCCTGTACTTATGGCTACTAAATCAGATACATTTCCAGCTGAATTCATATTTTTTTTTGTAGCAACATGTCTCATGAAATTCTTGATAATGACATATATTAAGATTCATTCATCATCCTATGATCACATTTAGTTTGGCATCCTGTATTGTCCCTGGCTAAACCCAGCAATCTTTTCTCAGTTGAAACTGTAGAAAGCAAGTCTCTGTCTTCTCGGAGCTACCCTCCCCACCTCCTTCCCTGGGTATATTGGAGTAAATATACATAACTACCCTACACCCACATTGATCAAATCTTAGAAATATGCTCAGGTGAAGACTTTTAATGAATTTACTGACATCGAAGTAATGTCATATTTTTTGTTTGCATATTAGCCAAATCCATTATACATTGGGGGGGAGACCCCTATAATACAAGGGTGATGTTAAAGCTTTACTTGTTTTAATGAATGTCTTAACAAAAGCAGACTGAGAATCAGACAAGTAAAAGCTAAGCTAGGTTTGGTTGCATATATATCTACCGCAGCCTAAGATATCCCACAAAGCTTTCAGGTCAGTTTTCCCTAAATTACAGCCTCTAGTGGTCATGCCCCATTTTTTTTTAATTGACTATTGTCTTCATTTACATTGCCAATCGTAAAACCTTTCCCGATATCACCCCTCCACTAATACTCCCAGCCCCTCCCTCTCCTCCTTTCCCCTGCCTCCACCTATATGCCCCTCCACCCAACACACTCCCACCTCCCCCACACCTCGGTTTCCCTTTGTTGGGGCCTCTGTTGAGCCTTTACCTGACCAAGGACTATTCCTCCCACTGATGCCCAACTATTTCTCCCTCTGCCACATTTTTGGCTGGAACCATGTGTGCTCCTTTGTTGATGGTTCAGTCCCTGGGAGTCTTGGGGCATCTGGGTAGCCGAAATTATTGTTCTTCCCATGGAGCTGTAAACCCCTTCAGCTCCTCTGGACCATCCTCCAGCTCCTCCATTGGGGACCCCATGCCCAGTCCAATAGTTGGTTGCTAGCATCTGCCTCTGTATTTGTAAAGCACTGGCAGGGCCCCTCCAGAGACAACTATGATGCTCCTTTTGGTATGTACTTCTTGTCATCCATAAAAGTGTTGGGCTTTGGTGACTATTTATAGGATGAATCCCCAGGTAGACCCAGGTCTCTGGGTGGTCTTTACTTCAGTCTCTGCTCCACATATTGCCTCCCTTATTGCTCATGTGAGTATTTTGTTCCTTTTCTTAGAGGAACCAAAGGGATAAGCTATTACCACTAAGGTACAATAAGGTTCACACTAGAGTGCCATACAACCATCTTGCAGAAACAACCAAACAGCTGCAAAAACAAACAGACAAACACCTCTGCATGTTCTAAGTAATCTTAAGATTTTGTGTTGGACTAGATTTGTAGTTTTTCTGTAGTGCGTAAGGACTACAGGCTGTGAGCAGGACAACTGCCAGGGCAATATCAGAAAGGGAAGTAGTGAAAAATGATGATTAGAACAAAACATTGTCACAAGTTCATTGCACAGATAGAAACCATATTTGTTCTTGTTGCTGATGGTCGCCATTTGGCACTTTGGGGATGCAATTCATAGATTGTTTTGAGAATTTATCCTATGCAGGGGTGCAAAGTTGATGGGAGCAATTTGGAAATGCCTGTGATAGGAGCACAGCACAGAGACAGAAGGGTTAGATGGCTATGGTACTATTGCATTCTCTCTCTCTCTCTCTCTCTCTCTCTCTCTCTCTCTCTCTCTCTCATGTTCTCTCTCTGTTAAAGCATACATGAATTCTTTCCTATTTTATACAGTCTGCAGAACCTCCAAATGATTTCAACAAGAAGTCTAAAATCTTGGACTTCTTAATGAACCTTCTCTCTCATCTTTTTCTACCAGCCCCAGCTTAACAGCCCCCTAAGCCCTAAACTCACTGACACTTATAATCATGGGTTTTGCACCATCTAGCCTTTACTCACAGACTTATTATTGCCTATGTAGGCAACATCAAACTAAATGGAGAGAAACTTGAAGCAATCCCACTAAAATCAGGGACTAGACAAGGCTGCCCCCTCTCTCCATATCTTTTGCAATATAGTACTTGCGGTACTAGCTAGAGCAATTAGACAACATAAGGAGGTCAAAGGGATACAAATTGGAAAGGAAGAGGTCAAACTATCACTATTTGCAGATGATATGATAGTGTAATTAAGCGACCCAAAAAACTCCACCAGAGAACTCCTACAGCTGATAAACAACTTCAGCAAAGTGGCTGTTTATAAAATCAATTCAAGCAAATCAGTAGCCTTCCTATACTCAAAGGATAAGCAGGCTGTGAAAGAAATTAGGGAAATGACACCCTTCACGATAGCCACAAACAATATAAAGTATCTTGGTGTGACTCTAACCAAACAAGTGAAAGATCTGTATGACAAGAACTTCAGGGTCCTCCTGAAGTGTAATGAATAGCAGGGTCCTCCGGAAGTGGCATGCCCAGTTTTCTGAGGAACCGCCAGACTAATTTCCAGAGTGGTTGTACCAGCTTGCAATCCCACCAGCAGTGGAGGAGTGTTCCTCTTTCTCCACATCCTCGCCAACACCTGCTGTCTCCTGAGTTTTTAATCTTAGCCATTCTGACTGGTGTGAGGTGAAATCTCACCAGGGTTGTTTTGATTTGCATTTCCCTAATGACTAATGATGTTGAACATTTCTTAAGGTGCATCTCAGCCATTTGAAGTTTAAGTGAAAATTCTTTGTTTAACTCTGTACCCATTTTTAATAGGGTTATTTGATTTTCTGGGGTCTAACTTCCTGAGTTCTTTATATATATATTGGATATCAGACCTCTATCGGATGTAGGGTTGGTGAAGATCTTTTCCCAATTTGTTGGTTGCTGTTTTGTCCTTTTGACAGTGTCCTTTGCCTTACAGAAATTTTGTAATTTTATGAGATCCCATTTGTCAATTCTTGATCTTAGAGCATAAGCTATTGATGTACTGTTCCAGAAGTTTCCTCCTGTGCCCATGTCCTCAAGGGTCTTCCCCAGTTTCTTTTCTATTAGTTTCAGTGTGTCTGGTTTTATGTGGAGCTCCTTGATCCACTTGGAGTTGAGCTTAGTTCAAGGAGATAAGAATGGATCAATTTGAGTTCTTCTGCATGCTGACCTCCTGTTGAACTAGCACCATTTGTTGAAAAGGCTATCTTTTTTCCACTGGATGCTTTCAGCTCCTTTGTCAAAGATCAAGTGACCATAGGTGTGTGGGTTCATTTCTGGGTCTTCAATCCTATTCCATTGATCTACTTGCCTGTGCCAATACCATGCAGTTTTTAACACTATTGCTCTGTAGTATTGCTTGAGGTCCAGGATATTGATTCCTCCAGAAGTTCTTTTACTGTTGAGGATAGTTTTAGCTATCCTGGATTTTTTGTTATTCCAGATGAATTTGAGAATTGCTCTTTCTACCTCTGTGAAGAACTAAGTTGGGATTTTGATGGGGATTGCATTGAATCTGTATATTGCTTTTGGCAAGATGGCCGTTTTAAGTATATTAATCCTGCCGATCCACGAGCATGGAAGATTTTTCCATTTTCTGATGTCTTCTTCGATTCACTCCTGGGCATATACCCAGAGAATTCCCCAGAATGCAATAAGGATACATGCTCCACTATGTTCATAGCAGCCTTATTCATAATAACCAGAAGCTGGAAAGAACCCAGATATTCCTCAATGAAGGAATGGATACAGAAAATGTGGTATATTTACACAATGGAATACTACTCAGCAATTAAAAACAATGAATTCATGAAATTCATAGGCAAATGGTTGGAACTAGAAAATATCATACTAAGTGAGGTAACACATTCACAAAAGAACACACATGAAATGCATCACTGATAAGTGGGTATTAGCCCAGAAGCTCAGAATACCCAAAACACAACCCACATATCAAATCATTCCCAATTAGAAAGAAGGAAAGGGCTCAGGTCTTGGAAAGGCTTGATATAGCATTGTAGAGGATTGCCAGGACAGAGAAGTGGGAGGGGGTTGATTGGGGAACTAGTGGAGGGAAAAGGAAGTAGGGGACTTAGGGGGAGGGGGAACCTGGAAAGGGAAAATCATTTGGAATGCAAACAGAGAATATAGAAAATTTTTAAAAAAAAGCAAAATTCCAAAAGTTTGAATTTTTTTTTTTTTTTTTTTTTTTTTTTTACCAACGAAGACAGATGCTGAGGTGAAAACTTACTACCTCAGAGAAGCAGAGAAAGCACCTAGCTGACCTCCTAGAAGCAAAAAGCTTCTCCTGCCTTCTCCATGCTGTCTTAAACACTTTTCATCTCAAAGAAGCTCCTTTCTGTTTACTTCCCTTCAGTCCCTGTCAGCTGGTTTCTTGCCCTGTCCTTTGATCTACCATTGACCTTTTTTAGCTCCTGTTCACCCAAAGTTCTTCTGCCAAAGGTGTGTATTTGGGCTGAGCCACACCACAGTTACTTATTTACAATAAACAGAAAACTCATGCTTTAATGGTGTATAGTAGGACTGAGCCAAATCACTACAATCAAAGGTTTTCCAGGTCACAATCTTGGGGTTCACAATGTGATCAAATATCCTACCATACCTACGTTTTCCCCTACTAACTTTTTCTTCTTCTGTATTATTACCACTCATGTTTTAGATATGAACTGAAATCTTTCTTGAAGCCATGTTCTAGGTTTGGCTGGCCTCACACTAACTATGGGATTCCTCAAAGTTGGAACTATGTAATACCTGCTGTCTGCTGCCTAGAGTTTACTACAATGGAGTTTGCAGGAGATTCAGCACTTGACTACTGGGAGAAGGGCAGAGCCTACAGAGCTGAATTCTGTTGTGTGTCTCACTAATCTAACTCTCATTAATGGACAATTCATTGCTATTTTTCCCCAGTAGATTCTCCAGCCTGAGCTAAATCAGAAGTAATCTTGATTTAGCGATGGTTTTTGTCTTTGTCTTGTTTTCCTTTTATTAAATTAAATCAACTTAACCGGAGCAAGCAAGTCACCTTGACTTACAATAAACTTAGATATTACAACAAAACCAAGTCAGTGATGTTTATATGCAATGTGGTTTGGTTTAATAGCCAGATAAAGTTTTCCAGTAATAAACAAAATGAAAATCTTAAGAGCATTCGGAAACACTTCCAGTTAAACACCGTGGCTCTCTGAAATATTAATAAGTCAAGGTATATCCATTATAGTAAAATGGCTTCAGATGTTTTGCTTTGAGGGCCATTATGGCACTATAAATTCTTTAAAAACTTATTACAATTTCAAACATACAAGTAGTTCAAATAATTGGGCTTTTAGTGTGTGTGTTTCACCCTTTTTTCTTTGTTTTTGTTTTTGTTTTTTTTTTTTTTTGCCTCACTCTGATTTCCTATAAGCTATGTGTTATATTATACTAAAAGAAAAAAGAGCTACCCAACATATAGTCTGCTTTCAAAACAAAAGAAAGATACCCAAGGTCTTATTGGCTGTATGATGCTAGTTCCTGGGGGGATATGTGATTAAATTTTCTACACATCTCAGAAAGGGAGCCAACCATAAACAATACTAACCACACCAATGAAACTCAACATGATGAACCACTGAGCTTTACTGGAATTTCTTACAAGCATATGGGTGAGAGGTTACTTACAGGAGCAGAAAGATCAAATGCAGATGTCTCATCAGAGGCCCTCATGAATGTGAGTGACATCTCACAAAAACTAGAAGACTAGAGAAGATTCTCAGGCAGCCAAAGAGATTGCAAAGTGTCTATGCTAGGTAGCTCAGTTGGCCTGAGCCACTTTTAGGCAGCGAGGCTTCTTCCAGGTAGCTCAGTTTATCTGAGAGTGTTTTTTAGCAGTCATTACTTTTTCAATGTGTATAGGAAGGGCAAGGTTTAGAGAATCTGTTCAATTTTAGGAACTTCCTGAAGCTTCTTTTCAGAAAGTTTACTTCCTGAGCTTAATAATGGATTGTTTTATCTTAGAAGAAATTGTTACATAACACATTTATGTATAACTTTAATTTTTTTAAACCTTATTTTTAATGATCATTCTTAAATTCTTTAACCTCTCTTGTAGCCCACTACACACCAGAGTAGTGGGGAAAAAGGATATGAGGGAAGTAGACCTGTTTAGAAAGGTTCTTTGGAGCAACTCCCATCTATGTTGTCCTAGAAATCAACAATTCAGTTCACAGATTAACAGGCAACAGCAATTCAATCCAACTGCAAACACTTCATTGATATACCAACAGTCTAGTTAGACAGAGTTGGGTTAGCAGCACCAATGACATGACCTAGCAGAGACAGCCAGGCCTCATCCTCAGCTCCAGTCAGCAGGAAGGACCAACAGCAACACCAAGAGAAGTTCTTGGCTATGCTCCTCTCAAGGGAATACCAATGGAGATGTGAGGTATTAAAGCTTTACACAGCTAGCTGTACCAACAAGCCAAGCTCTGCCTGTCTCTCCATGAAGACCTATGTGTCTCGCCTCAACATGTACATCCAATCAGTCTGAGGCAGTGGAAATGACAAGAAACAGCAATACACCATCAGAATTATTTTGGTGCAGTTCTGTCTTTGGAATCCCGGCAAATGAAGCTCAACTATGCAGTGTAAGGCAGGCCAGTACATGCGAGTTGTTAGCAAACAATCCTGCATCACATGTCCTTTCATATGCTTCCTTTAGTTGAACATCATCTCTCCTATGTCTACATCAGTTAAATGTTCCTTCATGCGTCTGATTTATCCTTTTCTACCTGTGTCCACTTTAATGAAATGTCCCTTCATAGGTTTGCTCCAGGAAAACACCATCCAGTCAATTTTTCAAAGAACCCTTAAATTTCTACTTTACTTAGGTATCTAAACAAGTAATCAATCTACTACAAATACAAAATTCAAAATCTTTTATCATTTGATAGAATACACAGTAATTTGATAATTTTGAGTTATTAGCCAAGATATACCTACTACTCTACCTACCATCTCTAACCCCACCTCTGGGTTGCACCTGATTTAGAGAGGATATTTATTATAATTATATTATAAAACAAAAATTATACCCAAACTCACAAAGCTATTAAGTTCTTGGAAAGTTGAAAGGCAAGTCCTTCTTCCTCCTGGTTAGATTTGATGATGGATAATATTGTCAACTTCATAATATCTAGAATCCCCACAGTGGAGAAACCCTAGGGCACACCTATGAGTGGTTATCTTGATTAGAGTAATCTGTTAACACTGTGTGGTGAATTATCTAGATGGGGTTCACTGAAGTGGGAAGACTCAGCCTCAATTTGAGCCACACAAGTTTTTGGGCTCTTGCTCTAGACTGCACAGAAAGGAGGAAGGTAGCTGAGTACCAGCATTCAATGTTAATTATCTTCCAAAATGTGAACATAGTATTTCAGCCATTTTTTTTCCTCTGCTGAATACAGCTTCCCTGTCATGCTGTAGTTGCAGACAAAATAAATCCTGTCTTCAGTAAGTTGTTTTTTGTCAGGGAATTTTATATGGAAATGGGACAAGTAATTAATTCAGAATGCATGCATTCTACACTAAAGAGGGAAGCCTAGAAAAGGGATTTTGTTGCAATTATAAAAGCTGATGCCTCTACCTGTGATCACACACTTACATAATCTTTGCTTTAGTGAGGCCCTTTCTTGTTTACCAGGACAACAGGTAAACAAAATTGATGCAAGATCCTGGGGTTTATGAAGGTCAGCAAGCAGGTGAATATCAAAATGAGAACATTTAGCTGATATGATGAACAAATTCCTGTATGATAGAAGCAAACACTGAGTGTCTGGCTAGAATTTCAGGAAAGGGGGAGGAGGAAGAGGGGTTTCCATTGATAGCACCATTGCTTTAATATGCAATATCCTAATTTAGGAAACTTGATATATGTTCTTTTTGTTGTTGTGGGTAAATCCTTCAATGAGATAAGATTTCTGTCTTTAATTTGAGATTAAAAATCTTCCAAAAGCCCACAACAGTTTGCCCAGACAAACTGTTTGAACTAAACATATTGAACTAAAATTTGGCATTATATCATGTTGGTGACCTCAACAACCTAGACCAATAACAAATTGCTTCTGTTTGAGGTCAAAAATGGAGAATCTGCTCCAAATCAATGTTTTAAACAACTAATGATAACTATTGTTTATAAATTATACAAACCTTTTTTTGTTCTGAGTACTTTAACATCTCTGGATGGACACATCCATAACCACAAAATGTATTAGAGCTGATTAGATTTCTTGCTATGATAAAATCTTGCCCAGGACCACTTCTGTCAAGAAATTATCATAACACACAGTAGTTAAAATTGTCAGAACTAATACAAATATTCTTTATATTTGTATTAATTATTCTTATATAGATACAGATCTATGGTCACAACAGGGAACTTTAATTGTGAATGCATACTATGCCATAAAATTTTAGGCAACCTTACTCAGTCAATATTTAGACAATGATCTATTATTTTTTCAATGTTCAGAGATAACTTGAGATAAACAGGCTAAATGAACTAATACAAATACTATTATAGGGAAATATTTACTATACTTTGACAATATCTATGATAGGATGAGAATCAATCTACTTAAGAAACTTATTTTAACTTCATATCACTCCTTTCAAAGATAGATCTATAATCAAGATGTTTGCTAAATGTGTATCAAAATATTTAATGTTTCTTCAAACTCAGGCATGAGGCTCACTATGAGACCTGGGTTATCAAGGAAGTAGAAAATATTTTTCAGAAAATATTTCTGAAAATATAAAGAAAAGATGTGCTTAAATGACAACAAAATTATGTACGGTAAAAAAAAACTGTCAACATGTCACAAGGATACCTTTTTATGAATAATTAATGCCAATGTCTATACTGTTTTGGACTTTTCTCCCCTTTTCTATGCCTTACTATTAATTTTGAAGAGAGTTTTACAATGCCAATCTGATTCTGAAACTATTCTTAGAAAATCTGTAAAAGAGAGTGGAAGTTACATTTAGGTCATGCCATTGATACAGTTCTTGCAATCCTCTGTCCATTGTTCAAGACAAAGTGATTAAACCATATCTAAAACAAATATGTCTGAAAGGCTTTACCCAAAGGCCAACTGAAATAGTTGCAGATGCCTACAGCCAAACATTGGCTGGAGTTGGAGGTCCAGGGACCTTTACTTAAGCATCAGGGGCGGGGGTGGGGGGAGAATTAAAGGCCTGGGAGAGAACAGGAACCCCACAGGAAGACCAACAGAGTCAACTAACCTGGACTCTTGGGGGTTCTCAGAGCCTGAGCCACCAACCAAAGAGCATACACAGACTGTCCAGAAGTCTTGGCATATGTGTGGCCGATATGTAGCTCAGTCTCCATAAGGGTCCTCCAACAAATGGAATGGGGGCTGTCCCTTAAGCCTGACTATGGAATCCCTTCCCCCAACAGGGCTGCTTTGTCTGGCCTCCATGGGAGATAATGCACATTACCTTGTAGAGACTTGATACACCAAGGTGGAGAGATACCTGAGGTGGGCACTACCTTCTCAAGGAGAAGGAAAGGAGGGATGGGAGGAGGGACTCTGTGAAGGGGGACTAGGAGGGTGCAGTGTTTGGGATGTAAATAAATAAATTCTGTTAACAGAATATTGTAAACTGACCTGTTGGGATACTAGCAAATGGTTCCTTTATGCAGTTAGTTTTCAGGGGCTATGGTTTTTATATTTGTGAATCTAATCAACTTTAAAGAGAGAAATGCTTGATTTCCACTGAGCATGTACAGATATCTTCTAAATCCTCTTGTAAACAGGAGGGCATAATAGCTATTCAGACATCATTCACACTGAATTATGCACAGCGAATCATCTATGGATAATCATCTATGGATAACCCAAGAAATAATACGCAGCTTCCCACGTGCGGTTGAGCTTCCAAGAGTTAAGAATCCATGTGTACAGAGTTAGGCAATATCATGATCTGAAACACTACCCACCTTCATAAACAAAGGGCACATCCCCAAAGATCTTGTAATAGTATATAATCTCAAACAGAAAGTGTATCATTCCATTATACAAGCAATTCAGAATGACTATATTGATTAGTAAATGAAGAAGAAATTTCCCCATTCAAAAGTGTTGCTTATTCATCACCAGGAACAATTTTTATTTCAACACTGAACCCTGTCTTCTTTCTTTGGTGATCACACACCCCAGCCCTGCCAGCTACATATTGTCAGCTAGCAAGGCATATGAGCCAGCTAAAAATGAAGTTTTTTTCTCTTTATAAAAATAGCCCATTCATGAAAGAGTAAAGACCTGTGATACAGATTTCAATGTCTGAATTGAGGAAAGCATTGAACTGTCAGTTCAGCTACTGCTTCATTTTCACTTCTGAGCTTGACTCTGGAAGCAACCTACTCCAGCCTCTGAGACTGCATCTTGATGCTCAAGTTGCTTTGCTTCTCCGCATCAGGACTTGAGCCTCAACCAGGGCACCACAATGGCAATGAAACTGACAAAAAGGGAATGGTTTTGTCAAAGCACTTCAACTAATGAGGTGGTTCTGGGAGTGAAAAGAAAAGGAAAAGAGTTGCCATTTATATTAAATTTTTTTAAGATTTATTTTTCATTTGTCATGTACAAGGATTTGCTTGCATGTGTGTGTGTGTGTGTGTGTGTGTGTGTGTGTGTGTATCTATCTTAGTTGGGGTTACTGTAGCTGTGATGAAACACCATTACCAAATAAGGTAGGGAGGAAAAGGGTTTACTTGGCTTCCACAGTGGCTTATGATACTTCCACATATTAGAAGTCAAGGCAGGAATTTAACTAGGCCAGGCTCCTGGAGGCAGGAGCTGTTACAGAGGCCACTGAGGGGTGCTGCTTAGAGTTTTGTTCCTTGGGCTGGCTAGTTTAATGTAAACCTAACATAAATTACAGTCATTTTTAAGGAGGGAACCTTGATTGAGAAAATACCTAATAAAGGGGCTGGAGACATGCCTGTAGGGTATTTTCTTAAATAATAAATGATATGGGAGGGCTCATTGTTTTTGGAAACACCGTGGGTAATGTTTCTGGATTCTGTAAGAAATTAGGCTAAGTAAGCCACGGAGAGTAGGGCAGTATGCAGTATTCTTTAATGGCCTCTCTATCAGCAGAACCTCTAAGTTCCTGCCCTGTTTGAGTTTCTGTCCTGACTTCCTTCGATAATGAACAGTGATACGGAAGCATAAACCAAACAAACCCTTTCATTCCCACATTGCTTTGGTCATGGTGTTTCATCACAGCAATATTAAGGCTAAGGGGCCCATCATGGCTTGTTCAACCTTCTTGTTATAGAGCCTAGGACGACAATGACCCCCATCCACAATGGGTGGGGCCATCCACATGCATCACTAATTAAGAAAATGTCCTGCCTGCAGGCTTGCATACTGCATAGTCTTATGGAGATAATTTTCTCAATTGAGGATTCTTTCTCTCTCTTAACTCCACTCGTATCAAACTAACAGAAAAATGTAGGCAGGATAATATGTATATGCAGACCACTTGAGTACCTGGTAGCCATGAAAGCCAGATGAGAGTATCAGATCCCCTAGAAGTGGAGATACAGATGGTTGTATGGGACTATGTGCATGCTTGAAAACAAAACCCCCCAAACTGGGTTCTCTACGAGAGCAGCACACAAAAACTTTTAACAACTGAACTGTCTCTTTAGCCCCATCTTGTAATTTTTAATTTTCAAAATGCTAGGCATATTTTATCAATTACACTTTTCAGTGACATTGACAGATAAGGAATATATATATATATATATATATATATACATATATATATACACATACATACATATATGTATATATATATGTATACATATATACACACACATGAATATATATATATATATATATATATATATATATATTCCCTTTTATAGGTTAAGAAAATTACCAAAGTCAAAAGAAAAATGACTTTGAGGAAGGTATGGTTGTATGGGCCCAGAATCTCAGCACTCTAGAAACTGAGGCAGGAGGATGGCTAGATCCAGGGCACTCCCGTGTTACACAGATAGATGCTGTCTAAAAATACAGAAAATAATGAAGACAGAGGAAAAAAACCAAAACCCATGTGGCCTTATTATGTTAGGGTTGGGGGTTGCCTTTACCTTAGTAAAAAGCAAAACAAAAATAAGCGATAAACTTCACTCTATTGCTTCCCAAAAGTCCCAGTTCTCGCTCTTGCTATACTTGCCACTATCCAGCCAATCAGTTTTCTTCTCTGCCTACTTCAAGCTGCATGGCCCCCACTTGTACATCTCTCCTTCATGACCGTGCCTTCGTTAGTTCAAATGAGAAATCAGTAAAGCTTCAGAGCCTAGTTGCAAGTCACACAATTTTCATGTTGAGAGTAAACACGATTCCTAATCTGCTTTTCAATTACCATGTCTTCCCCTCTGATCAGTTGCAAACAATAATCAAAGTGCTATGTTTATCCCTTAATTCAGAAACACAACATAGCTCAGACCTATTATTTTATGGAGGCACTATTTAGTTCCTTCCACCAGAGTATGACAATAAAAGCTAAACGAAACACATGAGGTACACAGGCTTGTGACATCAGAAAACACAAGGCCCCAAGCCTGGAAACATACCACTTACATAAGATGGACTGGTCTACACTTTAAGGACAAGCAAAAGAAAACCAGTGTTTAGAAGTCTGGCAGAGGGGACTTCATTATGCTGGTTTTCTCCCTGACAGGAATCTGATGGAATTAGATTTTCTTTGCCATCATAACAAAGAGAAACTTAGGGTGTATGAGAAATGTTATTTATAGGACACAAATGGAAAACACGGCAACACCAGGCCTACGTGAGGAGGAGGGAACATCTACTTCAAAATGACATCACACAAGGCATACAGTTGGCAATGGATGATGGATGACATACGTGAATAACTTCCAGTCAAGATTCCCATAACGGATTTCCTACCTGACCTCATTACAGCCATTGGTGTAAAAGAAGAGATTGTGCATTTCCCTTTTCGATCAGTACCTTCAAAAGTGCTCTCAAATTTCTATCTCAATTGAAGAACACATAATGAATTTTATCTTAGACCGCTTGATGTATTTTTCTGTTTTAAAAGACCTTGTCGAATATTCTTCAAAATACCATCCTTCTTAGCATTCTATCCCTTACCCAGAATTAACAGAGGAAATTTGTGCCAAATGCATCACTTTCCTTTGCTGCTTTTCCTGCTTCATCATCTCTTAACAATTCTGGAGGTAAAAGTAGCAAAATTGTGAAAGGAAAAATAAACCTCAAGCCCATGAGAGTATTCTTTTGATGGTGGTGTAGTTCTATTTTTTTTTTTTTTTTATTGAGAGGCAGTCACTTACATGCTTGTTTGGGTGTAGAATGCCTCTTCAAGTGAATGGTGACCCAGCCAGCACCCAAATGTCTCTGACCCTGATGATTTCTGCTCCTCATGTCTTCTTAGAGTTGTTTGTCATGGTGCATCCTCTGCCTTCCAGTCTTCTATGCGCTAAATACTATTTTCACTTATTCAAACTGCAGGACTTTAATTCAATAGCTTTTCCCTCCCTTCACTAGGCCAGCAAATGCTGACTCAGCACCTGAACAGCCTTCAGAAGTCTAAAAAGAAGCAAGGAACAGAGTTTATAATGGCCGAGTTTGGCTTTATACAAGGAAACAGAATTTCCCTGAAACTGCATCTTGTACATTTCATTCTTCAATAGATGTAATCTTGGGAGTCTGCAACTGAAAAATGATGATGTGTAAGTATCTCCATCTTCAGATTACTTCCCATGAACTCTTCTTCCTACTTGGCTGTAGAATAGAAAGTCATAATAGATCTCCCCAAGGATTGAGCACATTACCATTTAGGTAACAAACCTTCTTCCTGTCTCATTACACTTAGAATGGCTAATTGTCTCTTTTCCTAAGAGCCTGGAAGTCAGAGAAGTTTTAAGCAGACTGAATTTCCAAAGCTATTTTCTTTAATATTTCAAAGCCTTATCATTTCTTCTTTGGAATTTAGAATACCCATCACTTTGGGTAAATAAAAAATTGAAAGATGCAGAAATGTTTTGTTTACCACTTTTTGAAAATTCTACACTACAGATGAAAATAGATTTTTTTAAAAGACCGAACATAGATGTTCCAATAATAGAAAATGATGGATAGTAACATATGGAAAATATGAATACAGAGCGGACATAGGCTGAATGAATGCAAGAAAGTAGAAGAATAATGGGAAAGCCCCTCACTAGCGAGAGTGGACCCTGGGCAACACAGTGGAGCTGGACCTGATAGAAAACATAGGTACAAATGAGCCAGCCCTAAGCATGTGGCAGCCGGAGAGTTGGCCCACCCCCTCGCAGGCTTTGGCACTTGGGACAGTGGACCCCATGCCTCTACTGGGCAGCACAGTAGAGCTGGCTCTGGAGGCTTATATTAGCATCAGAAGCTATTTACAGTCAACTTCTGAACCCAGCGATGACGTCATCCCTGGGCAACAATGATCCTCCTGTGTCTGTTGCCATGGCGCCTGTCCCATACCCCATGCATTAGTTATCTGCGTCACCTGTGTTACCTATGCCATGGCCTGGATAAAAGACACAGCCCTAATTCATAGCGCTCTCTCTCTTCCTCACTTCTTCCCCCACCCCCACTCCAGGGTCATCTTTGTCAATAAAGACCTCTCCCGTGATAACTGTGCTGGCTTGGAGTGATCTGTCCAGGAATATGCCACCTCGTCTAACAGCAGAGGTATGGGTGAGCTGTCTCTGAAGAGCTGACCATACCTCCTGAAGATACTGGCATGGGTGGCCTAGGAGAAGCATCGCTGGTGAGCTCACTCAGATGGTGCAGATAAGGGAGAGCCGGCGGTTGACTGCGGCTGACTAGTTCAACTACTACTCCATCCCAGATTCAGGACTTTGAGTTGGTCTACCCCAAAATATTCATTATCCATGAACTGTTGGGGCCATGTGAAAATGCTGGTCCTACTGATCCAAAGCTGCAGAATCTCCATGACTGAGGCCAGAGCCTCGAAGCAGATAAATGACTCATTACAAGGAACATTTGCTAGTAAAAATGTGTGGACAGAGGAGTCACACTGCGACACGCTACAGCTTAGCTTACATAAGGTGTTTTGTTTTATTTTGCTTGTGTATGTTTTTTATTTTTATTTTTTGGGGGGTGATTACAAGGGCAGAGGGCAGATATGAGGACACAGGAAGATGAATGGAATGCAGGGATTATGGGAAATTCACAAAGCATCAATGAAAAGGCTTTAGAAAAGAATTACAGGGTAGAACATCGGGAAACAGATCCTAGGGGAGAGTGTTGGATGTATTAACAGTACAATAGGGACCGGGGCTGAAAACCAGACCATAATAGTGTGTGAACATTCAATTAAGCGACTGAGTCCTAAGAACAATAAGTTTTATGATTATGCCTAGTTGCTAAGGCATTTGTGTACAGATACGGTGCTTAGGTAATTTTTATATCTGAGACATAAGTGGAAGACAGCTAGGAATGTTTGTGACTGCTGTGGACTGTTAAGAATGTAAATTCATCAGACACAGTGTAGACAATACTGCGGTAGTCTCTGAACTCTGCAGAAGGTATCTATTACGTAATGCTTCTCTTAAATATTCTTTGTGAAGCTATACATTCCTATCTACTGCATTTAAGTTGCATTTATTTTGTCTGTACAGCAGAAAGCAATTAAGATTTCCACCAAGTCATTTTACATGATTCACAAAATTCATAATTTTGCTTTGAGTTTCTCAAAAAAAAATAAAAGGAGTAGAAATCACATTAATACAAGTGCTAATTTATGCTACTGTGAAGTTCTTATGCCTGTAATAGCTATTGGGGTTTTATGGACAATTAGACAGTACACAGGATGTAGTTATGAACTAACAGATTTCTCATTAGACTATCTAATAAATATTTTCCACTTTGCTTTGTAAAACATGATCTCTTTTTACAGTCTTTGTTCCAAAAGATAAAATGCAATTTATAGTGAATGTTAAATTGACTGAAGTAAAATTCCCTTCATTTTTAATTTTTATTCTATTTTTTTTTATAGAGAATGGATGCTGGCAATTGAGCGCCTGCTGTTTATTCAAAGTGTGTGGCTCAGCAGCAGACATGGACAGTTGGCTGATTCCCCACTTCCCACAAGCAGGATGCTGTGCTCTCTGAAGGGAGGTTTGTTATCTGCAGGAGGAGCAGTGGGAGAAGAGGGCACTTGCCTTTATTCCCATGCAAATAAGCTTTCTGCAGGTGGCCTTGGAACAGGATGCAAACTATCATTTAAAAAAAAAAAAACTGGGTCAATTTCTCCTTCTTTGTGCTCAAAATTTTACATGTTCAGGAAGAACTTCTTAAATTGTATTGTGTCCTTTCCTAAGAAAAATTGATATGTTGCCAACTGTCCTTTCACAGTCCTAGATTATCTGAAATATTTTCCTTTTATAAGATGATTGGTAGATTTAAAAGTTTGATATGATTTTGAATATGTGTCTGTAGCATCTGTGTCTCTGTATGATATGGAAACTTAATAAAGAAAAAAAAAACAGTCTCTTAATTGTGTAAAATCTTAACACTTCTGAGCTCACGAGTGAAGTCTGGTAAATTCTGTGCTGCCCTTGACACACTTTCTGTTTTCTTGGAGGTAAAGAAATGAGCACTCTGGGAGGCAGAGGCAGGCGGATTTCTGAGTTCGAGGCCAGCCTGGTCTACAGAGTGAGTTCCAGCACAGCCAGGACTATACAGAGAAACCCTGTCTTGAAAAAACCAAATCCAAAAAAACCACAAAAAAAAAAAAAAAAAAGAAAAAAAAAGAAATGAGCTTCTATCAAAGGTGCTAATCTCCTTAACATATATATTTTGCTTGAAAGTTTGCTTTTACCCTGGTCACACTTCAAGTTTAGCAAGTAGTAACAATGCCGTAACCTGAACAGCTTACTCTTTCTGTATCTTCAACTACATTAATCAGCCCAATACTTTTTTGTGGTAATTTCAATGAGAATGGCCCCCATAGGCTCATATATTTGAATATTTGGTCCCCAGTTGGTGGGACTGTTTGGGAAGGATTAAGAGGTGTGGGCGTGGTCTTGTTGGAAGAGGTGTGCCACTGAGATTAGGCTTTGAGGTTTCGAAAGTCCACACCATTGCCAGTTCTTCCCCTCCCTGTCTCTTCCTCCTTATAGTGCACCAATATGTACGGTCTCAACTTCTGCCTCAGCACCATGCCTGCCTTTATGTTATGCTATGTACCATGATGGTCATTTGACTCAAACCCCTTGAAGCCCCCAAATAATGTCTGTCTTCTATGAGTTGCCTTGGTCATGGTGACTTAGAATCACAATAGAAAAATTACAAGCTTTGATTCCTAATAATTCTAACATAGTGACAAAATATAGACAAGTCCCTTGCCACAATGTAATAGTTGTTCTTCTGGACAATTCCCAGTTGAGTCTGTGCTTTAATCTGAAACATCAGGAACAAAGTCTTTTCTGGCCTAATACCCATTAACATCTAAAAGCACTTTAGGATATATGTGACACCTCTCCAAAAAACAGCTCTAGAGCTTCCTATACTATAGTAGTTACAGAAATGCTTCCAATTTCCTGGTACTATTTTTGTATGTTGGTCAGACTTTATATGTGCTGTCCTTTAATGAATGTGACAGAATCTGTAAGCCAAATAAACAGTTTTATCTTTGGTTATTTTCTTTTTACTCCTTGCTTCTGAGCTCCCAGTTTAATAAAAGAGAAGGTGGGTTCAGTTTAAGAACAGCCTGCATCACAGTAGCCAGGAAGCAGTCACAATGAATGTCCACTCTAGTGCGCTTTTACCTCCCTCCTTTTTCATTCTTTCTTTGCTTCCAGCCTATTATCAAGTAGTCTTGCCTATTTTTGGAACTGGTCCTTCTTTTGAGTAAATATAAGCCAGTTCATAGACTGACCCAGAACAGTGCTTATGGGAATCACTCTATCTAACAAAGTATAAAATCAACTTTAATAATTACACAGGGCGCTATATGATTCATATAACCCTTACAGAGTGTGGAATACCACAGCAAAGTAAATAGAATAATTATACTCCTTCTCTGGAAGTAGAAGCAAATCTAGAAAGAAGGATAATCTAGCCTTGTATAAGACGACACATGAATTAATATTCTATTTGATTACAAAGGTATTTCTCTTTCTGGAAGAAGGTAATTTCATTACTCTAATTTTTCTAATCATACTTTGTCCTCTTGTTATTGAGTCTGGGGCTGGGCCTGACTTTCTCATTTCCACTCTCTATTATCCCTTGGATTACATGTTCTTCTATTTTGTTCAACTGTTTAGAGTCCTAATTAGCCAGGATCTTCTGATTATCACTCTTCTCTACTTTTAGCTCAGAATTCCTTCTCCAGATCTCTAAGATCGGTTGTAGCCTCTCCTGATTAAGTGTCTTGTATCTATCAAGCTTACAAATATATAAACCTTCCTATTGAACCTGAACCCAAAGTCTCACTATATTTTATAATGAATTCAGACTATCAAAAACCCAATAGCACTCTATAAAGATAGCAAGGGAGAATCTATATGATAATTATTTTTGACACTGTCTTTCCTCTTTATACTTTATATCAGAATAAATTCTTATTGTTAAAATTCAATAAAACAAAGTATAACAAAATACCTACTAAACGTGGTGATATAATATTTCCTTTGCTAGAATATTCATTACCTTTATTTTACCAAAGGACATGTTGTTTGAGTTCAATGAGGACTATGCCAGGTTTTGTGATATGGGTACTATATACATTGAATTCAGTTAAATCTTGGCTATCTTTCTCTTGTAGGTATACACAGAAGTTACTCCTGGCCCTTTACCAGGAATATCCAAATATATAAACAACAATATTAATTTAAGCTTATCCAAGCTATTGTCAGGATGTTTCTACTATATAAATTCCTTCAGATGGAAAGATCTAAATCCATCTGATTCAAATCACACTACAAACATATTTTCTGAAAAAAAATATTATTTGAATTTCATACATTTTCAACTTTAAAAAGCCCTCAACATCACTAAGCTATTTTGGTACCCTAAAACATTTTGTTCTAGCTAGTTCTTGTGAATCTGATAAGGGGGGAGACTTAGTTCAAAGAACACCTTCAGAAGATTGGCCTATAGGTATGTTGCGGACCATTTTCTGAATTAGCAATTGATTGATATTGGATGGCCCAATCCAATGTGGGTGCTGCCAAATCTAGAAATGTGGTCCTACGCTTTATAGGAAAGCAGGCTAAGTCATGGAGAGCAAGCCAGTAAGCAACACTTTTCCCCCCTTTGGCTTCTGCTTCCATCCCTACCTCTAGGATTCTTGCCCTGCATGAGTTTCTTCATGATTTCCTTAGTTATAGACTTGTATCTGGAATTGTAAGATGAAATAAAGCCTTTCCTCCCCAAGGTACTTTTGGTCATGGTGTTTTATCACAGCAATAGACACTCTATCAAAGACACATGTTAAAACCATAAACAGATGTGTAGGTGGTACATATCTGCTACCCCAGTTAGGTAGCTGAACCAGGAGGATTTAGGATTGAAACCTAGTCTGGGGCGCACAGCAAAATGCCAGGTTGTTCATTTCTACATGGCGAATATCAGGTTAGCCAAGGCTATGTAGTAGGACCCTGTCTTGATGAAGCAAACAGAGAAACAAACAAAAAAGCAACAGAAAATTTAAATGTGACTACATTTACAGACACTTGCTAAGAACACACACATTCTTTCCTTTCCATCCATAGGTCTTAAGTTTATTTGGGAAGACTTAGACTTCACTGTGAGTATTCTGCTTTATCTTGGCATCATGTATTTCATCTGAACACTCTGTTTTCCTCAACATAGGCAGCATGTTTAGTTTCTGGAATATTCTTGATGGGCAAGGGCTTGTGCGGAGAATCACGTGGGAGGCTCTCCCCATATTACATTATGCTTTTTCATACAGAAATTTGTATTCAATTTGACAAAATGCTTTTTTACCCCACCTTAGGTCAAGGAATGAATCTTTCTCAGCTGTTTCCATGGAGATTTTTTTTTTCTTTTCTCAACTGTCTATTGTATCCTCTGTGCCCTGGCATTTATCTTTTCAAATCTCTTGAGGTATCTCGCTCCAGCATTCCTCTCCCCTGAATGGCGGTCCTTGGCTTTCCTCTTATGCAGTGTTTTTTTTGGTGGGGATTTGGGTTGCTTGTTTTTTATTGTCTTTTCTCTTCTTTCTATATGACATGAGAGCCCAAGGGAGAATGAACCCATCTATTGTTCTGGGTTTGCCTCCCTCTAAATTCATACACCAAAGCATTAAGGAAGGGCTATAGATCAGACTCCACTCAGAAGAGGTGCAGTATGGAAATGAGAGCTGTCAAATTCTATCTTCTGGACATGAAATGGATGTGGTAGTCATGTTGTACACATGGTCTCACATGGGTATGGGTGACTAACAAAAGACCTAAACAATATCAAACCAGTTAGTATTCTAGCCGGGATGGAATCTTGTGAGGTCACAGCAGGGAGAACTATTCTTATTTGTGGGTGACCACAGGTAAGCATCCTGTGCTCCAACAGATGACCCTAAAATTGGTATACATATGAGCAGCACTTAGTGGCTATTAAAAAAAGAAGACACAGTCATAAAGGTAGCAAGGAGACTCGATTGGAGTCTATTGCTGGGAGTCGAAGGAGGAAAATAGGGACAGGCATGATCATATATGTATATGT
The DNA here is from genome assembly GCF_947179515.1 of Apodemus sylvaticus. Lineage (NCBI taxonomy): Eukaryota > Metazoa > Chordata > Mammalia > Rodentia > Muridae > Apodemus > Apodemus sylvaticus. The sequence continues at coordinate 13,528,625 of NC_067490.1, forward strand.
ACATGTACATGTATCTGTATATGTATAAGTATGCATACATATATATTATTTAACACATAAATATATCATAGTACATATATTACAAATATATATGCATATTTATTATACTTTAATATATACATACACATATACATATGTATGTGTATATGTATATTATCCTTAAATCATAATTTTTTAAAATATTTTTTACTCTTTTAGAATTTCACAGAATATATAATTATCATATTCTTTACTGTCCTTCAACTCCTTCCAGGCCTTTCACCTACCCTCCACACTTCATGTTCTGTCTTAAAAAGAAGTAAAACCAGAAGGAAACAGACATTTAAAAAACCATGGAGTCTGACTTCTGCTGGTTTACTGCTTCTGAGCATAAACCTGGCCCTGGTGTGTGGTTCATATACCTCATGTCTCTCAACTGAAGAAACTGAACTGGTTGTTCCTTCCCTCATTATTTGTCAATAGATTCTCAACTAAAGGTGGGGCTTGGTGCTCCATCCCCCATCTCCATGCTGAGATCCCTGTCTGGTTTGAACTTGAGCACGCCATGACAGTTTCTGTAAGCTCATGTGCACATTAGCTATGTTGAATCTGGAAGGTGCTCTTTCCTTAAAATTATCTAATTCTGCTAAAGGAGGCTTCCCTGATGAGGGCTGTGTGATGTGCTGATCTATGAGCATAGTAATATGTCATGAGGAGTCATTATATCACTCTGCTCACTCAATAGACTAATAGTAGTAGATTTTCTATTACAGTCTATGACCTATCTCACTTTAGGTTCTTGGCTGCTCTAATATTGTCAGGTAGTCATTCCTTCCCATTGAATGGGCCTTAAATTCAATCAGAAAATAGTTGTTTCCCAGTACCTCCAAGATATTAATAATAATTTAAAATAAAATAAAATAATCAGTAAAATAGACCCTTTTGCCAGCTAATTTCATTATTATGCTCCTGAGAGCTCCACCAAAGGGTGCACATTCAACATCTCCACACCAGTGAAAGCTAGCTGATTCGTACAGCACAGCATCTTGAATGTATAAGGGACCTTGGTGGAAGCCAGATTACTTCCTGAAAGACATGAGCAGTCAGTGAGTCGGGCATCTGGTTTCTAATCCAGAGACAACCATTAAAGGGTGCTGAGGCAAAAGCTTCCTTCCATGTTACTTTCTCTTATAAACATTCTCTCCAATGAGAATCTAATGTTTTCCTATGAGATTTAATCACTCAATATCACTCAATTTTAAATTTCACTCAAATCCCATTTTTAATTATTTTCTTTTCTCCACTTTTACCTGCCTTAATATTCAAGGATCTAGTATACAATATTTAATTATGGCCTCTTTTTTTTTACCTATATTATATCATTGTTTATTTTTTTTAATTTATTGATATATTTATTTACATTTCAAATGATTTCCCCTTTTCTGGACCCCCACTCCCCGAAAGTCCCATCAGTCCTCTTCCCTCCCCCTGTTTTCCCACCCAACCCTTCCCACTTCCCTGTTCTGATTTTGCTCTATACTGTTTCACTGAGTCTTTTCAGAACAAGGGGCCACTCCTCCGTTCTTGTACCTCATTTGATGTGTGGATTATGTTTTGGGTATTCCAGTTTTCTAGGTTAATATCCACTTATTAGTGAGTGCATATCATGATTCTTCTTTTGAGTCTGGGTTACCTCACTTAGTATGATATTCTCCAGCTCCATCCATTTGCCTAAGAATTTCATGAATTCATTGTTTCTAATGGCTGAATAGTACTCCATTGTGTAGATATACCACATTTTTTGCATCCACTCTTCTGTTGAGGGATACCTGGGTTCTTTCCAACTTCTGGCAATTATAAATAGGGCTGCTATGAACATAGTGGAACATGTATCCTTATTACATGCTGGGGAATCTTTTGGGTATATGCCCAGGAGTGGTATAGCAGGATCTTCTGGAAATGAGGTGCCCAGTTTGCGGAGGAACTGACAGATTGATTTCCAGAGTGGTTGTACCAATTTGCAACCCCACCAGCAGTGGAGGAGTGTTCCTCTTTCTCCACATACTCGCCAACACCTGCTGTCTCTTGAATTTTTTTTCTTTTTTTCTTTTTTTTTATTAGGCTATTCTCTAAAGTTACTTCTCTTTTTGATCCTTCCCTACATTAAATTTATACCAGGTCTCACCTTGGAATCTATCTTTCTAAGCAAGGTGCATTGATGTCTCTTTATAGTTGAAGGAAATTTATTATATTTTACAGCTATGCATTATGACAAACACATGTCTTTTGGTTGTTTGGTTATTTTTGTTTGTTTGTTTATTGTTTCATTAGGATTCCTGACATAATCAACAATAATGTCTTCTTCTCTGGTTTAAATACAGAGTCTCAGTTTGTGTTTGTCTGGTTCTTTATGGGTTCATCATGATAAACCCACATACCAACATTAGCCAAGAGGCCCCGTCACAATACTCAGCACGCTGAGTTGCCTTTAAAAACAACTCATATTTTACAAGAATTTTCAAATGAAATTTGGTTCAACAACATTGTTAGGTTAAAATGAGCATACTTGAACCATGTGATTCAAAAAGAAGTGTTTTCAGGAGCTGGAGAGATGGTTCAGTAGTTAAGAAAAATGCACTGTGATTTTAGAAGACCTCAGTTCAGTTCCAAGCACGCGTGCCGGATATCTCACAACTGCCTGTAACTCCAGCTCTATGTGTATCCAAAGCCTCTGACTTTGGTGAGCACCTGTACTCACATGCACATACTCACATATTGGTACACACACACACACACACACACACACACACACACACACACACACATATATATATATATATATATATATATATATATATATAATTAAAATAAAGGTTAAAAAATACGTCCTCATGTAGAAATATCTAGAATGTCTATTTTCTTTGATTTTCTCCCTATAGATGTCGCACAGATAGAACTTTAATATAATACCAACTTGGGTGAAGAATTATCTAAAATTAGAATTTAGATACGGTTATGGTGACATACTCTTGTAATTCTAGCATTTGAGAGCCTGAGGCAGGAAGGCTGTCATAAGTTATAGGCCAGAATGATGTATATTCCAGATAAGACTAAGCTGTAGTATGAAGCCTTGTTTTAAAACAAATAAAAGAAAATAAGAAAAATATCTATTATATATTACATATACATATATATTCTCCATGTGTGACAAGGATCATGATTTTATATACATATATAAATATATTTTAAATGTGTATAATATATATATACATATATATATATATGTATATATATATATATATATATATATATATATATATATTGTTCCTTTCCTTTGCTCATGGTCCTTGGTACACATATAGAGTACAAATGATTAAAACACAACATTTACTACTTCTCTTCATTAAAAATATGACTTCTACCCCCACCAATAAAAAATAAAGATTCTGATCATAAAATCCATTGAAGTGACAGTATAATCTCACTCACAGTGGTATTATTAAATGAGTCTCCCACAGTCTAAACTGGCCATAAGTTGAAACACACAGGTTGTCCTCAGAAATAAAGTATGTGGCATCCATTCACCATGGGTGGTTGATGACTTCAATACTCCCCTAAGCAAACTAAGAACTGGCAGTGTCAAGGAATCATTTACAGTAGTATTGAAATGTATTGTTTTAAGATCTGGGTAGGGGAAGAGACATTTTGTAAGAGATCAGTGGAATCCCCTTCATGCCTCCTATTGTCTGTGGTTAAAATCTTAAAGCAAAGCACAAGATTCTAAGGCCAGTAGGAAGGAACCATTAGAACCCAAAGAACTCTTCCCTGGAGACTCAAGAGGAAAGAGTAGAAATAACGTTTATTGTCGAGGCTAAGTTATATCAATACTATCTCTGCATGCTTGCTGTAATCCTCTCTAATCTTCTAAGGCAAACAGAGATGGGAACAGTCTTTTCTATAAACTCAGGTTTCTTCTCTAAGTGACTAGGATATATCTTCTAAGTAGCCTTCATTCTCATCTAACCAAGTCAAACTTCAATTCTTTCAGTTCTCAAGGAATGGGTATTTATGCTTTAAGATCCTCTCTCCCCCTCTTAACCTTTTATCCTTATCGTAATCTCTCCTTAGCATGCCTTTGTTTGGTTGTTATTTAACAGCTCATGACTTCAACATCCTCTTTCTCCAATCTTGCTTAGCCAGCAATGAGACATTTAGAACCCCTCATCCTAAAATAGATGTAGATTTCAAGCCATGCAGATCCTGGTCTTTTGTTTCTCTCTTTTTGCAAGTACAGACTCTTCTCTCCCAGGGTCAACGCTGTCTCATTTCCCACTATTTTCTTAAAGATATGGGATCATTTTCACTGGCAATCAAATGCCACTTACTTTACAATGATACTATGTTAGAAAATCATTTCATGTTCACTGTTTCTTTTTCTTTTTGGATTTGAATAAGGACTTTATTAGCAGGTAACTTGACTGAGAATATCAATGAGTGCTAAAGAGTATAAGGTCATATATTTGTTAATTTCTTTTTTTAATTTTTCTATATTCTTTGTTTACATTCCAAATTATATCCGCTTTCCCAGTCCCCGCCTCCCCATAAGTCTCATAAGCCCTCTTCCCTCCGCCCTTTCCCCAATCAACCCCCTCCTACTTCTCTGTCCTGGTATTCCCCTACAGTGTTGCATCAAGCCTTTCCAGGACCTGGGCCCTCTCCTTCCGTCTTCTTGGAAATGATTTGGTATGTGAGTTGTGTCTTAGGTATTCAGAGCTTCTGGGCTAATATCCACTTATCAGTGACTGCATTCTGTGTGGGTTCTTTGGTGAATGAGTTACCTCACTTAGGATGATATTTTCCAGTTCCAACCATTTGCCTAAGAATTTCATGAATTCATTGTTTTTAATTGCTGAGTAGTATTCCATTGTGTAAATATTCCATATTTTCTGTATTCATTTCTCCATTGAGGAACATCTGGGTTCTTTCCAGCTTCTGGCTATCATAAATATGGCTGCTATGGACATAGTGGAACATGTGTCCTTATTGCATGCTGGGGAATCCTCTGGGTATATGCTCAGTGCTCTAGTGGTATAGCAGGGTGCTCCAGAAGTGTCATGCCCAGTTTTCTGAAGAACCGCCAGACTAATTTCCAGAGTGGTTGTACCAGCTTGCAATCCCACCAGCACTTGAGGAGTGTCCCTCTTTTTCCACATCCTTGCCAACACCTGCTGTCTCCTGAGTTTTTAATCTTAGCCACTCTGGTGTGAGGCGAAATCTCAGAGTTGTTTTGATTTGCATTTCCCTAATGACTAATGATATTGAACATTTTTAAGGTGCTTCTCAGCCATTTGAAGTTCTTTAGATGACAATTCTTTGTTTAACTCTGTACCCCATTTTTAATAGGGTTATTTGGCTCTCTGGAGTCTAATTTCTTGAGTTCTTTGTATATATTGGATATTAGCCCTCTATTGGATGTAGGGTTGGTGAAGATTTTTTTTCCCAATTTGTTGTTTGCCATTTTGTCCTTTCGACAGTGTCCTTTGCCTTACAGAAACTTTGTAATTTTTATCCATACTTTTATAGGCATCTGGTAGAGTAAAGGTGCCCAATATCTAGCAAATAAAATACATGAGTGACATTTTGAGGAATATGTCCTTATTTCTACCTAAGACATTTCGCCTTTTCTAGTTATGTGTGCAGAATCTATAAAACGTATCTGTTGTTGCAGATGAAAAGATGACCACACACTCCTTGGTACTAAGAAACTTAGAAAACACAGATCATGCCCCAGTAAGGCAGGTTTTGAAAGAGTTAGAAGCATGAAGAAAGTCCCCAGGGACACAACACATGTCATCATCGTTGTTGTCATCATTCTGCTCCTCCTCCCTCTTCCTTCTCCTCTTCTCCTTTTTCTTCTTTTCTCCTTTTTCTCCTCCTCCTCCTTTTCTTCCTTCTTCTTCTCCTCCTTCTTTCTCTCCTTCTCCTCCTCCTCCTTCTTCTTCGAAGCAAGTTTGAAGTGGCCAATGATAGTCCTTGTTCAAAGTAGGCTTTGAAGGGAATATTAGAGAAGATGGGTGCAAGGAATCTAAGAGCAGAAAGATTGGACAGAGTGCTCTGAAGAGCTGTCTTCTATACAAGACATAGTTGCTGTACAATAAGCACATGGCAGTAGTGTTTGCTTAGGCAAGATCTGCACAAGACCAAGCCAGTTAAGAATTCTATCATGGAGTGTGAATGGGCTTCCAAGGTCCCAAACAAGCCCAGGAACTATAGGCATTTTATCAGTGATAGGGATGAAGAGTCACTTTCATTAGGCCTGTGGGTTTGGTAAGTTATCCATGTTCCAGTCAACAAGTCCCCATGATCATTTGGATGGCACTAACTGGACTCAATGGGTTAAGATAGATAGATAGATAGATAGATAGATAGATAGATAGATAGATGCATACATACATACATACATACATACATACATACATTCATGCATATATAAATTGGAGACAGTACAGGATAGGAGGTTGGGGAGATATGATGTGGGATCCTGGGGTAAGTTATGGGGTAGAGGAAGTAAGGGGTATATGTGATCAAGATACATGGTACACATGTATGAAATTTTCAAGGAATAAATCATGTTTTTCAAGTACATTGTCAAGTAAGGTGTGTTTCTTGGAAGATTCAGAGAGTGATCGCATGGAAATGTCATTATGACGGTCTGTAGTTCTATTTATGTTTTTATTTCTTCTTTTATTTTCCTTTGTTTTTGTTTTTGTTTTTTAACCTAAATTGGATACCTTCCAAAGTGGAACATTAGACAAACTTTGTACATAGTCTAATGCATCATATCTATGGCTTCTGCGTCTATACAAGATAATAAACTCACTGAAGCTGACTTTTCCCTGCCTGCCTTAAATTAACATTGCTTCTTTGTTGTTTATAGTTACAAAAAAAGGTATACAGGTAATCAACTGGCCTAGAACATTGTGAATAATATTGCCAGGGAATAATGGCTCAGATCTATAGAGACAGTCATATACAAAGCAGTCAATCTAGACTCAATCAAAAATTAAAAGAAAAGCAAAATGAAATTAGCTCATCCAGATACTCAATCACTTGTTTATTTTTACTATCTCTGTATAAACAAGGCATCTACTAACACAATATAATGGGAGGCAACTATACAGGGCTGAAGACATATAAATGATTCAGTGGATTTGCCAATGAGAGAAGTGAACAATGAAATCAATATGTATCTCTTTCAACAAGTATATAAATTCTCATCAAATTCAGATTCAAATATGTTCAAATTTACCTAATAGCTGCAAAGCTTATTGTTGCTACATGTTCACAAACAACACTATAATTTTTAAGTGCTGTTTCTATGAAAGAAAAATTGTTCATATCTACCACTTTCATTGCAAAGATCCCTCTGGTTTTGTTGAAATATAAAGAGTAACAACATTAAGTCAAGTGTGATAAATTTCACCTTTTACATTTATCTTCTCATTGGCATTTATTGGCACTTGCAATCTATTTATAACCTCATATCTTCTTCCAAGCATAAATTATTATGCAAATACTTGAAACTTTACCAGTTGTTTATAAATATTGCATGCAAGTCTATAAACTTTAACAACTAGGAAATAGTATCATTTGTGGCTTATAAATGTAGAATACAGAGTAAGGTATAGCTTGGATCAGTCTGAACAACAGACGGCCCCTGTTCACAGATTCTGGTGAATTTGTTTGGAAAGGGTTTTATTTATACCATTAACATCTGTGCTTAGGAAAGTTAAGCTAAAAATTATTTTCATTTCCCTAAAAAGTTGGGAAGTAGGGAGTTCTAGTAAGTAGCAAGTTGACCTTAAATGCAACTGAGAGGATTCCAGTAATGTTTAGTAAGTACTGTAAAGTTTTCATGTAGTGAATTCAGCAATATTCAGTAGTTATGAAATTACCAGATGTTATAAAGTAAGACCAACTTCAAATCTATGTAATGCAAATATAAAATATACATATTTACTCTTGATTCATATTGTCAAAAATGTTTAGGAGACTATCACCAAGGCTTAATAAATGTTAAAAATACTCCTATGAAGTAATATTATATGTGTGCACATACATTCTTGTGTGTACAAATATATGCAATGCAGTGTTTATGACTACCTTTTTATCTCACAATAATGAATATGCATATTAACCCATATTAATAAATTATAAATATTTCCTTGCTTTTTAAAAAGAAAACAGAAAGTGACAATTGCATGTACAAAGATGACTATTTCCAATCCTTTGCTTCCTTTTGTGTACTGACCCTTTTAGGTAACACTTTGCAAGGATATCTAAGGTACATTTTCACTGGTTTAAAAATATTTCAGGATGTTTTGACAATTTTCGCCCATATCTTTTCAGCGTCTATTTCATATGGATGCAATTCAAGTCAAGGTAAGAATAATAAAGTATAAATCAGCTTTGCAAAGACATATAAATCATGAATTTAGCAGCTAATTCAGATCTCAATATTGTACGTGGTACAAAACAATCTATTGCAGACGACTAATTTCAACTCCAACTGTCAAAATGACAAGAAAACGAGCTATTAAAGTCAGCCTCTCTCACAAATGCATGTGGCATTTTACTGACAAACAGTAACCACTAAATAATGAGCAATATTAGGAAGATTGAAACCCATAATGTAACGGATGACAGCCAAGGGCATAATGATGTCCTCCGTCCGCTAGTATGACTGGATATTTATTCTTTGGCTAACTTTTCTGTCTTCCTTTTTCTCCAAATGAATATGAAACATAACTCCCCTTTCTCTGCACTCTCTTCCTAGTTTACAGCATTCAGAACTTGCTGTCTGGCAGTGTAATGTTATCAAATATTCCACAGTGCTTGGAACACCTGCTATTGTTCTCAGTGTTTTGAGAAAAAAATTGGTTAATCTATTTTTTTTCCTTTCGGTCTGGTAAATGAAAGCTAATTTGCAATGTGTTTCAATGGAAAAATTTTAGGCATAAAAATTATACAACCACATCTAAAATATACTTAAAATTTAAGGATAAATCATAGTTACAAACACATAAAAAGAAGTTGTATCAAAATGATAATCATAAACACAGAAGTGCATGTTGCAGGGAAAAATGATTGCAGAAAAGTTCTTAAACACTCTACAATGTCTATAAAACCCACATACCGAATTTGTGGCTTGCATTTAACACAGTTTTATGCACTGGAATAATGCACTCCTCCAGCTTTAAGGATAGTTAGCAGTCTGGGCTAAAGTACTATTGCAACATATCACTAGCCACTGAATAACAATGGAACTCATGTTGTGTTTTTGTGAGGGTGAGTTTAGAGTAGCAGTGACTAAATGAGGTTTTAATTAGAAAGTATAATATGCCTCCCTATTAGAGTGAAGGGGGAGGGAAGAGGGCTTATGGGACTTTGGGGGAGTGGGGAGCCAGGAAGGGGGAAATCATTTGAAATGTAAATAAAAATATATCGAATAAAAAAAAAGGAAAAAAAAAGAATGCTGTCTTCCTTTTCTCGTTGACAACTAACTTTACTTTTTACTATACAGACTCTGTAACTCTGTATCTATTCCTTACCAATCAGTGTTGGACCTGAAATCAGCACTGATACCAGCCTTAGTCTGTGTCAGAGTACTAAGCCATACCCCAGTAACAATTCTTTTTGAAAATTTTCTATGTATGAATGACGCACTTAGAAACTTGAATGCTGATGCTTCTTTTAACACTAAAATTAAATATTTTCCCTTATCTAAAAATGCCTTTGCAATCTATCACACTTTGTCTATTTATTCACCCTCAAAACAAATATTTTCTAGCTTTGGTTAGTTGTGTCAGTAGACACGACACTCTTAAGTGATAGAAGCAAAGTGTATGCACATGTAGACAAATGAAGACACCGGCATGGTGGAGCATAAACAGCAGGAAGAGAACTTATGTGAAGCCAGAGAATGTCATGGCAGGAATAGTGAATCCACTGTCCTTGTGTATTGAGTGTGGGGAAGTAGGAAGAAAGTCGCTTCTGATGTGACATTCTTCAGTTGGCTTGAGGAAACCAGAGGGTGACTGACATTTTGTGAGATAAGCTGAAGAAAATCTTTCCCTCTTTCCTTTTCTCTTCCTCCCCTTTCTTCTTCCCTTTCTCCCTCCCTTCTCCCCTCCCCCACCTCCAGCCCCTCACCAGAGGGAGACTGAAGAAGGAAACAGTTTTGAACATACAAATGTCAAGAGTGGTTGAGAAAGTCAAGGGTGCCTCAGAGCTTGAAATGAAAAATTCACACATTTTCAGCTAAATATGATCAGCAACCTTTCTGAGAGAAAGAATGAAATTACAGGTGGAGGATGACACTCGCAAAGAATCAGTTATAAGTGTCTGAAGAGCATCTCAATGCTATCGAAGGGACTCCTTTTTATAAGTTATTAATAAGTTAGCTGCATTACATCCTACATGGGCTTGCTGCTAAACATTGCCTATTACAATGGCAAGATAGGAGCCCGGAGCATTCATGCCCAGCTTTGTGTGTCAGTAACAATATTAAAGAATTTTTCCTCTTGTTGAGATACTCCTTTCTCAATGTGTATGTCAACAAATATGACAGCTGGCAACATCTTTCTGTGGTTTATCTTCTAGAAATAAGCATATGCTTGAATTATGGTACTAGTGACTGCCGATAGGCTCAGGAAGTATTTAAGCGCACTAGGTTGTGCTTTCTAATTTTGGATCCTATTTCTTTACTATATCTATCTTAGATGTCTTTAGGTATCAGTCAGATGCAGTCAGCAGTCATCAGAGGAGAAAGCCTAGATTGAAGGGTTGTCTGTCAAGACTGGCTTGTTTGTGAGCATGTTTGTGGGTAGTTGTCTTGATAATTCATTAATGGAAGAATGCTAAGCCGACTGTGGGCGGCACAATGCCTTAGGCAGCTGGTCCTTGGTGGAGTCTGTGAGCTGGGGGGGGGGGGGGCTTTCTTCCATGCTTCTATGTAACTTACTGCTCCTATTTTCCTTAAAGATAGACTCTGACCTAGAGTATAAGATGAAATATATCCTTTCTTCCCCTCATGTATGTTTGATCAGAGTGTTTTTAAAACAGCAGCAGAATGAAGCTAAAATAATAGCTTTCTTCATACTGTTGGCACAGTATTAGCAAAGGAAAGAGGGAGTACCAATGAGTGACTCCCTTGTCAGTCACATGTAAGTTTTCATTTCTCTATGTGGGTTTAACCACTGGGCCACAACCCCTTGTGACCACATCAGCTACTGGGTTTAGGACTTTAGACCTCAGTGTCTCACCTGTTATACTTACTTCTAAGCCCATATAGGAATATAAATTAGAAAAAAACTGTGCCTGATACATGGTGGTCTCTGGACAATGCCCATGTGTGTGCACAACTAAATACTAAGTCTTTCTTAAGTCCTTTAACCTGTGTACAAATTTCCTATGGTAAAATCAATCCAATGATAACTAACTTCCCTCAGAAGGCTATGGTGAGAATTAAATAATACATCACATGCAAAGATTACAGAACACAGGCCCAGGAGAGCAACTTAAGTCCTAACTCTGTCTCTTAGGTGGTGCATGGCGCCTTCCGGAGTATATAAATGGGACATGACCTGAGCTCCTTGGTTACACAGAGAAGATTAACTAGACCCGGATCCCTCTTAAATTGTCTGGCCTTCACTTTCACACAGTCACTTGAGGCCAATGTGGCTGTTAATTCTGAGGATCAGAGAAATGTGTGAAGCTTTTGTATTGGGGATGTGTAGCTTTGGAAGATACACAACTTGTGAGAGCTAAGTCAAAGTGAACTCAGGCTGGAGGTGTATTTAGTTCTTGTCTGCCTGAGTGACAGCCATTGATTGTCCTCTTTCCAAGGTCCAGTCTTTGATAAGATTCTCCCACATCATTTCATTCCTGTGTAGTTTTTGTTATTTCATCTCAACTGTTCTGGGTGAGGACATACCTCTCACTTCCTTACCCTTCTGTCTGTATTAGCTTCTCTGCACAGAGTACACAATGTTTTCTTTTCAAAACATATATGAAACATGAAAAACCATGTTGTACGATGTATGTAACATGAAAAACCATGTTGTATGATGATTCCATGTATAGCAGTATTGATGGAAAGGGAAGCCTGATAGTTAGAGAGCACCATCTACGCAAGTTAGAACATGAGGTGACATCCTCTCATCCAGACTGTCAATCATGCTGCATGCCATAAGACGTATCTGCTTACTAAAGGAGATAAAATGCGTACTCAGCTCTGCTAAACCTGTCATGAATTTTACCATAAGGCATTCCAGATCAAAACATTTGTTCAATAGACTAGAGGCTAATGCAGTCAACAAATATTAATGCCAAGATACCTTAGAATACTGCTTTCATCTTATTTATCCGATTACATAGTTTTCAAATGGCTTCGACTCACAACAGATCGAAATTCAAACTACATCATTGTGTTTGTTGCTTTTACATGTCTGAGACCTGAAGAGAAACTACAAAAATAGGAGAATTTCAGTTTCACTTATGGTTCAAGGACAGAGCCAATTTTAGCAGTGAGAGCATAGCAGGTGCCTGGGGTAGACTGTCTACAAGGATCAAAGTTCATACACCCACCTGCTACATCTGAATCAGGAAACAGAGTGGGCCTGCCATTTTGGAGCGCCACCCTATTGCTTGGTCTCCATGAGGCCACAGTTCTTATAGGTTCCATAACCTTCAAAAATCAGTGCTACCATATGAAGACTGAATATTTAAACAGGAGGATGTGGGGGGACACTTTATGTTCAAATTCTAATCTAAATTGAAAGGCAACATACTATTTGAAGCTATCCTGAAAATAAGCATTCTGTACCAGATATATTAACAATTATACAAATAAATGTAGTTGTTGTTTATCATGGAGGAAAGGGAGAACAGTGAGCACGTTACCCAGATCAAGGTGGTCTGACCAAGGTCCTTGCTCTAAACCTTGGATCCTTAGCAGCTCACTGAATCACTGTCAGCAAAGGCTTACCATCTTAAAGTAAAAGCTGAGTAAACATTCACCTTTAATAAAGCTAAGTACCGTGAGAATGGCATTGGTGCTAATTCCTATCAGACAGCAAGCTTTTCATCGCCCTGGAGAGCAGCAGGGTCAGAGACTTCATTTGGTTTGGCTGCCTGTTCCCAAGCCCACCCACGACATCACCTCTTCATCCAACCAGTGTTGGTGTTTCCTTGGCAAAGTGCTGATGCAGCTCTGAGAGAGCCTCAGAAGGAAGCTTTTCAGTAGAAAGTGACATATGAACTCTGTCACAGAAAATCAATGCTGTTAGTTATTCTGGGGGGAAAGATTCAGGGCAAAGGATGCTTGAGAGAGAAAACTGCATGTGTGAAGGACAGCCTGAGATGAGAAAGCACAGGATGCCACCAGGCGGGGAGATGCAGGGAGGCTGGAGGTATTGTAGGATAGCTATAGAGAGTATGCCTAAGGTTTCAACCCCATGCAGCATAGAAGGACAGCCTGGCACAGAGACAGAGCCTGTCTCTGCACAGCTAGGCTGGGAAGGAAACTCAGCCCCATGGGCTTGGTAGAGAAATTGGTTTTGCTTCCATGGTGCTCTTCAAGTATTAAGCTCAACCCCAAGACTTCTTCATCTATGTCTACATGTGAATGTTTGTGCTCTTATCTTAGAGTTTTACTGCTGTGAACAGACACCATGATCAAGGCAAGTCTATAAATGACAACATGTAATTGGGGCTGGCTTACAGGTTCAGAGGTTCAGTCCATTGTCATCAAGGTAGAAGCATGGCAGCATCCAGGCAGTCATGGTGCAGGAGGAGCTGAGGGTTCTACATCTTTATCCAAAGGAAGCCAGGAACAGACTGGGCAAGCTCAGGCATCTAGGAGGAGGATCTCCAAGCCCATCACCACAGTGACACACTACCTCCAACAAGGCCACACCTTCTAATAGTGCCACTCCCTGGGATGAGCATATATAAACTATCACAGCTATTACATGTAAGATTTGGCCATTTGAATTCAGGGCAATGGGAGCACATGCAGGAGCAAGTTATGAGTGTCTACTATAAGAAGGAAATGTGTGAGACTGCCTGTTAAGAGCTGTAGATTGAAAGGAACGTAAAAGAAAGCTGGTGTAGATATCAAAGGATACCATTCTCTTAATTTGTATAGCTACAATGTTATAGAATAAAAACATGCTGTTTGTATGAGGCACAAAAAATCCAGTGCATATGCATGTGCATGCATATGTGTGCATACATGAGTGTGTGTGTTGTATGTGTCCATGTATGTGTGTGGAGAATAGAGGGTGTCAGGTGTCCCTTTTTTCCCTGAGACAGGTTCTGTTTTGAGTTTAGAGCTAGGCTCAATGCAAGCAAGTTCCAGTGAATCAATCTTCTGTCTCAGACCATGACTTCACTGGGATTACCACAGCACACACTACAAGCATGCTCTGATACCCTGCTTGCTTGTGGACTATGGGATCTAATCCCAGATCCTCATACATAGGCAGCAGCACTTTTTGCCCATTAAGCCATTTCTCTAGCTCCTCCCCAAATTACTTTAATAAAATAATAATAAAATATTATTGACCTGTGTGGTGGGCATAAATCTATAAGGTATCTGATCAACATAAATCTAGGGGACAAAAAGCAATTTTAAAATATGTTTCTCTCTGTTACAGCAATATGTTCAGTCCATTGTTCAGGAGAACGACAAGGTGAAGGGAAGCTTCCAGAAAGAGATTTTAACTGACCACAACTCCAGAGGATGAGAAAGAAGTTGAAAAGGAGTTGAATAGGTGTTTGCTTGAGGAGCGACTAGGAAAGAAGAAATGGGCAGAGAAAGAAATGCTTTGTACATTCAGAAGACCACAAAAATTACCTGTATAGCATGCTGACATAAGTTTAAGGTACCCACATGAAACCATACTTCACTTCTTTTATTCATTGAAGATAACTTCTGGAATAGAATGTGGAAATGCAGAGGAAGCCGCTCTCAGAAGGTTTTGTGTTTCCTTGTCAGGCAGGGTATGGAGATGGGGGAAGGGAGACCCATGTGTTACACAGTTTATCTCTCTAAGATGATGGTCACAGGAGTTATAAGGAAACAGAATATGGAAATAAGTTAATTATTTATTTAAGGTTCTCTAACAATAAATGCCTGTTCAAATGTCAGAGAATCTGAATGGGGAGGGGTGTTAAGAATGTAAAAAAGATTTTTAGCACAGAATTCCAAGAAACTCTCAACAATGAATTAATGGCAATATTCAAATGATTCCACAAAATAGACACAGAGTGAACATTGCCCAATTCTTTTTATAAGCCCTTAGTTACCTTGACACCTAGACTACATAAAGACCATCCAAGAAAGGAGAATTACAGACTAATTTCTCATGTGAAGAAATATGTAAAAATTCTCTGTCAAATATTTGCAAACTGAATCTAAGAACACATCATAAATATCATGCCCCATGATCAGATAGGCTTCATCCTAGAGATGCAGGGATGGTTCCATATATGTAAATCAATAAATGCAATTTACTATATAAACTCACTGAAATATAAAAAAAAATGTCATCATCCTATTAAAGCAGAAAAGGGCATTGACAAACTCTATCACCCTTCATGATAAAAGTGCTTGAGAGATTAGGAATACTAGTGGCACAACTCAATGTACTACAGGCAATTTACAGAAAACCCAAACCTAACATAAAACTAAATATAGGAAACCTCAAAGCATTTCCACCAAAATTAGGAACAAGACAAGGCTGTCCACTCTTGTCATATTCATTCAACATAGTATTTAAAGTTCCAGCAAGAGCAATAAAACAGCAGAAGAAGATCAAAAAGATACAACTAGAAAGAGAAGTCAAAATATCTTTAGTTGCTGGTGATGTGATTTTATATGTAAGTGAGACTAAACATCCTACTAGGAAACTCTTACAGCTGATAAACACTTTTAGCAAAGTATTAGGCTATAAAATTAAGACATAAATATTAGGCTTCTTGTATACAAATGAGGAGGGATTTAGCCCTTTCTGAGTGCAAATTTATATATATCCACTGTGGAAATCAGTGTCATGGTATCCCAGGAAACTGGCAATAGAACTAACCTCAAGGACAGCTATGCTACTCTTGGGCATCTAACTAAAGGAGACATCATCCTACTACAGAGACATTTTCTCAACCATGTTTATTGGTGTTCTACTCACAAGTGCTAGAAATTGAAAAAAGACTAGATGTCTGTTAGTGGATGAATGGGACATTTACACAATGGAATACTACTCAGCCATGAAAAAAACTGAGACAGAATGACAAATATGCCAGGCATTCACGTGTATGTGAATGTTAGCGCCTGAGTCATTGGTAAGCAAGCTACAATCCATAGAACCACATAGGTAAGTTATTCACAAGGTAAGAGACTAAGTGAGGTAGGGGGATTTTTCTAGGAAGCAGAAATAGAATTAATATTTATGGGTGGATGCTGGGTGGAGAATGGAGCAGGATAATTAATTAAATGGGAAGGGGTAGGAAAGACAGGCACAAGGAAAGAAATATGAGGAAGAATAGCTAAAGAGCTACTGCATGGAAACCTAATAAAATAGAAGCTTCCTAAAATATATGCAAATATGAAATTGATCTAAATTAAATTGCCAAATAATGGAGGCGTAGGGACAGAGCCCCCCCTTAGATAAATCTCATCACCAAATGAAACTTACAGTACAAGGAATATCTTACATCTACTTGAGTTGTTAGACAAAAGGCACCCCATAATGACCATCAAACACCACAGACTATTGACAAGGCTCTCCACAAACTAATGGTAGGCCCTATTGCTGAAGATTACACCTATACAATGAATTAAACAATGGAGAAATGGAGAACTAGAGCCAGTGCTTATCTAGAGCCTTTACCCATCATGCACTAGTATTCCTGGGGCTTGAAGGTAATCTGCATTCTACCAAAGGACAAAGGTAAACATCCATCCAGAAAGAAACCAATTCAGGAGAGTGACCTGCCGGGGTAATAGTGGCACAGAGCTTGTAGCAGCAAACAATTAAGATCTAATTTGGTTTAAGACCCATTCTGGGAGATGGAATTAATACCTGATGGGAATTATTAGGGTGGTAAAAAGAAAACTTGAGACTAGATATGTCACAGACCTAGTGGAAAATCAAATACTATTTACTATTCTTCCCAATGAATGTGACAATAAAATAACCCTTGACATCATTTTGATGTGTGTGTGTGTGTGTGTGTGAGTGTGTGTGTATGTGTGTGTGTGTGAACTATCAACAGAGAATCTTCTGCCCGCACCAGATGAGAACAATTACAGACCACAGGCAACCAATAGCAGAGCGTGAGATACTTTGGGACACTCAGCCCTAAATGGGATGTTTCCATCAATTCCCTCCCCTCGGAGCTCAGGAAACCATGGGTATGAGGAGATAGAATATAAGAGCTTGGGGGGACTGAGACCAGCAAGGAAGTCAGGCCTTCTAGACCCAGCAGGACTGATGCATATATGAACTCACAGACCCTGGCAGCACGCACAGGGCCTGTGTGTGTCTGCACCAGATGGCCCTAGAACTGAGAGAAGTTGACACCTGCTTCCATCCCTAAGCTGGAAGCCAGCTCGAATTGATAGTCATTTGCCAATGTTTTGTTTTGTTTTTTTGTTTTGTTTTGTATTTTGGATTTGATTTTTTTGAGACAGGCTTTCTCTGTGTAGCCCTGGCTGTCCTGGAGCTCACTCTGTAGACCAGGCTGGCCTCGAACTCAGAAATCTGCCTGCCTCTGCCTCCAGAGTGCTGGGATTACAGGCGTGTGCTGCCACCATCCTATCATTTGCCAATGAAAAATTAATTTTCTTCAAGGGCAATGGCATCATTGGAAATATATCATCTCATCATGTTGTAAAGGGTTCTTCTCTTTTTTTTCTTTTTTCTCTCTCCCTCTCTCCCTCTCCCTTCCCTTCCCTTCCTCTCTTCTTCCCTTTGTTATATTTAATCTTATAGGTCTTTTGTGTATATGTATGGCTTCTGGTTTCCTGTTTGTTTTGAGATTTTGCATGTGTGAATGTGTGTGTCTCAGAGTCTATGTGTGTTTTTCTTTGGCTCTTTTTCATTTTGTTTTAATTCTACACTGGTTTATTTGTTTTTGTATTAACTTATTATATTTGACTATTATTTTTCAGATGCCTGATTGTTTTAAAGAGAGACAGAAATGGGTGTGGATCTGGTGGGATGGGAGGGAGGTGGAACTGGGAAGGGTTGGGGAGATGAAACTGTTGTCAGAATATAGTGTATAAAAAGAATTCCATGTTCATTCAAAGAAAAAAATAACTGGCAAATTTCTCTAAATAATAAAAGTAAACATCTTTTCAGAGGACATTTGAAACATTAAACAAAATCTTGCCAATAAAGCTTACTAAAAATTATTGTAGTTGGGTGAGATACATTTCTAAGCGTTGCTTAAAAATCAAGAAGCATTTGGTTAAATGATGAAAGAATTGAAGCCATCCTTGTTGCTGTTTAAGAAGAAGACAATCTGTCAGTCCCTCTCCTCCTGTCTCTTGTCCTCTCACCCTCCTCTCCATCTCTCTCCTCTCCCCCGCCCTTATGGTATTTCTAAGATACAAGTTTTTTCTTGCTGAGCTTTTGCATTTTTTATTGTCAACAATTCTGTTTTCCCTGATGTATTTGCTTAAAATAAGTGCTTTAATTATTTAAGTGCACACTCAATATTTTAATATTTAATACTCAAGTACCATACCGTCTTCAGTTTATTAGAAGATTTTTGGATACTCAAGACAATATTGGGAATAAAATAGTAGCCCATTAGAGGAGTCTCTTTACTTATTTTGTTAGAGTATTTTATCATCCCCATATCAACAAGAGATGCATATGGACACCATCAAGTATAAGATATAACTACAGATCTATATAGAAAGTCTATAAAGGAAAAAAAAATCTCAAACATTTCTCTGTAAATACCAGTGTGGTTATCTGGAATTGCATTGGGTTTTCTAAGATGTGTTTATTTTAAGGTATCCATAAACTCATTTTAATAAAAAAATTATGCAATGGTAATATTTTGAAAGCTAGCTATAGAACTAGTAATAAAGTACACGTTTTAAATTAAACCTAAAGTCTTGTGTGTGTGTGCGTGTGCGTGCAGTAGGCAGTGCTCAAAGCATGGTGTCCCTTTGGAGATCAGGGCACAGCTTGCAGGATGTACTTTTTCTCCTTCTACCATGTAGGTCCTAGGGATGGGTCCAGATTGTCAGTCTTGGCCACAAGTGCTTTTCCACAGCTCACTGATCTCTAGATCTAAAAAGCTTAAGAGAAACTTTTTAACAAAATCAGTTTCCTGTAAACAGAAATAAAAAAGAAAACAATGAAATAGAATCCTTATTGCTGTGCTCAGAATGCAAAGAATGGGACAAAAACAAATCGCTTATTTGTGTAACTCATAAATTACATCCCCAAGCATAGGCTACATACATATATTGCTTAGAGTGGTATTTTGATTCAGGTAACATGAATTTTAAGAATAAAAGTTGGATTTAAGTGGAGAGTCAAAAAATAGATTCTTAGAAGTGAAGAATAAAATAATGTTAAATTAATCTTAGTTGCACAGAGGAGAAACACTTGATCCAAAATGATCACAAGGGAGTCAGCAGTGTGTCTATCCTAGTAAAACCCTGGGTTTAGTTTCTATTACTGTATAAAACAGAGACAATGGTGTATATCTCTAATCCATACACTGGGGAGGTAAAGATACAGAATCAGAATTTCAAAATCACCTTCAGCTACAGATTGAATGAGAAACCATAAGATAAGCTACTTCTTCAAGAATGAAACGAAGCTAACAAGTATTTTGGGTCAGTTGTAAGGTCAGGCTCATTCCTATCTGGAAGTATTTTAGTTCAGTTGTTCCTGTGATGGCTAGACTCCATTGTTGTTCTCAATGCAGGTATCCCATCATTGACACAGGACTGAGGAGAGGAAGCCCAAGTCCTGCATGGTTTCATTGTTAAATAAAACTAATGAAACCTCAGGCATTCCTGTGAAACTCCAAAGCTGCATTGTCTATTAATAAAACAGGAGCAAAATACAGACATGTTTAGATATTGTTGATAGTGTAGTGTGCTTTTATAAACTGATAGTGTCCCCAGATTTTTGTGTTCTCTTAAATCAATGATGCACATTCTTTAGATAAATGGAGATGTAATCCCATTTAACAAGAATTTGCTAAAGCACTCTTACATATGAGGCCATATGAAATTAAATTTATACTTTTCTCTAGGAATTGTTCTAGAGTTATTACTTGTTTTACTCTGTTCTGTTATTACGTCTTATTTCCCCCTCCCACCCCTCTGTGTTTTGTTTGTTTATTTATTTACTTATTTATTTATTGAGACAAAGTCTCTCAATGTAGACCTGGCTATCCTAGAACTAACTTTCTTTCTTTCTTTCTTTCTTTCTTTCTTTCTTTCTTTCTTTCTTTCTTTCTTTCTTTCTTTCTTTCTTTCTTTCTTTCTTTCTTTCTTTCTTTCTTCCTTCCTTCCTTCCTTCCTTCCTTCCTTCCTTCCTTCCTTCCTTTCTTTCTTTCTTTCTCCTAGAACTTTCTATGTAGACTTCTGTGTCTGGCCTTGAACTCACAGAGATTCTCTTGTTTCTGCTTCCCAATGCTTGGATTAAAGGCCTGTATCACCATGCTTGGCTTAATTTAATTGTGTGTGTGTGTGTGTGTGTGTTTGTGTTTGTGTTTGTGTTTGTGTGTGTGTGCTTGTGTGTGTGTGTGTGTTTAATATTAGTTATACCATGGATTGGTATACTTAAAACAAGAACATAGTTGGGTGTGGTGGCTCAAGATTATAATTGTAGGATTTGGGAAGCTACAGGCAGGAAATCTGCTTAGAGGCTGAGGTTACAGAGTAAGTTCTGGCCCAGTCTTGGGAATCAGATGAGACCCTATCTCAGAAACTAACCAATCAACCAACCAACCAATCAACCAAACAAATAAAAGTCTCTTAATTAATTTGATACATTAAAAAAAACCGGCGGCGGCGGCGGCGGCGGCGGCGGCGGCAGCAGTGGCTGCTCCAGCTGAAGGGCCATCAGCAGTGGAACCAAGGCGTCACAGGGACCAGTTAGGCCCTGCGCCCACGACCACTGACCTTCGCTGACCAGCCGGGCAGCAAGCAGCTGCAGTTGTGCGGCGCCTTTCCTGCACGGAGGCCACTTCAGAACTCGGCCTCCCACCAGTCAGGAGAGAAGCATCCATCTTGGATCCGTACTCCAGGAATCGGACAGACTGAGGTACACAAACATAATCCGAGGCCAACACCGCGGTGGTCTGAGCCCGACGGGCATTGGCCTGCACCCAGGCCCTGGGCGGGTCGGGGGGCCATCGGGGTGCCAACCCAACCAGGAGGTTTTTTGCCCAGGCCTGCGAGCGCGCCGCCGCCATTTTGCCTGCAGGACGACAGAGAGCTCAGGCGGGCAGACCTGTAACAGGCATAGCCTAAGGCTAACAAAGCGGGGGTCCAGGCCCCAAAAGGCACAGGACTGACCCCAAGAACTGGGCGGCTTGGTGGGCCATCTGTGAGTCAACCCGCCCAGGTGATTGTTAGCAAAGCAGACTCTCCCGGCGCTTTCAGGGAGCGCGGGCGCGCACGCCCGCCATCCTAGTCACCTGGCAAACCCAATTATCAGTCATAGCCCCAGGGGAACTTTGCTCGGACCTTGGCCTCCCAGGCTTTTGCCTGGACTCAGGGACTGGGCGGCCAGGCTAACCTTGTGTGCAACAGCCCGGTTGGCAGATCGGCTGCCCAGCTGAGTGAGCGGAACACAGGGGAGGTCACAGTAGCATACACGGTCGGCACTCCCTGGGAGTGCACACGGGCTCCATCTGCTCCACAGACACAATCTGGGGCAAGGCCTCAGGCAGAAGCCCCTAGCTCTACTCTCTCCGCTTCCGGATCCAGATCAGTCTGGGCGGCAGCATTACATCTCCAAGTCCTGCAAGTGGCTAGCTGGGCTTCCGGGCGGCCAGCTGGGAGAAGTCAGTGTGCTCCAGTGAATCCAGCGGGCCCCAGCGGGAGCCTTCGGGTGCCTGCTTTGGGATCTGAACAGCCTGGGCAGCAGCACACTGTCTACAAGCAGTGCAGGAGGTAAGCTGTGCACCAGAGGCCAACTGGGAAGGGGCAGCTTGCACTGGTGAGTCCAGCACTGACAAGATAAACTAACACCAGTGAGATCTAGATGGCAAAAGGCAAACGCAGGAACGTCACTAACAGAAATCAAGGCAATATGGCAACATCTGAACCCAATTCTCCTCTACCAACATGTCCTGGATACCCCATCACACCAGTAAAACAAGATTTGGATTTAAAATCACTGGTCATGATGCTGGTACAGGAACACATGAAGGTCATACATAAAGAAATTCAGGAGAAAATGGATCAAAAGTTAGAAGCCCTTGCAAGGGAAACACAAAAATCATTGAAAGAAATCCAGGAGAATACAAAAGCCAACAAGGAGGAAATGCAAAAAACACTTAAAGAAATACAGGAGAACTTTGCTCAACAGGCTGAGGTCATGAAAGACGAAACACAAAAATCTCTTAAAGAAATACAGGAGAACTTTGGTCAACAGGCTGAGCTCATGAAAGAGGAAACACAAAAATCTCTTAAAGAATTACAGGAAAACACAAACATGCAAGTGAAGGAGCTAAGCAAAACCATCCAGGATCTAAAATCAGAAGTAGAAACAACTAAGAAAACTCAAAGGGAAACAACTTTGGAGATAGAAAGCCTTGGGAAGAAATCAGGGGACAGAGATACAAATATCAACAACAGAATACAAGAGATAGAAGAAAGAATCTCAGATGCTGAAGATTCCATAGAAACCATGGACTCAACAGTTAAAGAAAATGCAAAATGCAAAAAGCTTGTAACCCAAAATATCCAGGAAATCCAGGACACAATGAGAAGACCAAACCTAAGGATTATAGGCATAGATGAAAGTGAAGATTTACAACTTAAAGGGCCAGCAAATATCTTCAATAAAATTATGGAAGAAAACTTCCCTAACCTAAAGAGAGAGATGCCCATGAATATACAAGAAGCCTACAGAACTCCAAACAGACTGGACCAGAACAGAAATACTTCCCGTCACATAATAATCAAAACACCAAATGTTCTAAACAAAGAAAGAATACTAAAGGCAGTAAGAGAAAAAGGCCAAGTAACATATAAAGGAAGACCTATCAGAATCACAGCAGACTTTTCACCTGAGACTATGAAGGCTAGAAGGTCCTGGGCAGATCTCATGCAGACTCTAAGAGAACACAAATGCCAACCAAAACTACTATATCCAGCAAAACTCTCAATCACCATAGATGGAGAAACTAAGATATTTCATGACAAAACCAAGTTTACCCAATATCTATCCACAAACCCGGCCCTAAAAAGGATAATAGGAGGACAACACCAATACAAGGAGGGAAACTTCACCCTGGAAAAAGCAAGATAGTAACCTTTCATCAAACCCAAAAGAAGTTAAGCATTCAAATTTAAAAAATAACGTCAAAAATGATAGGAAGTAACAATCACTATTCCTTAATATCTCTTAACATCAATGGACTTAATGCCCCAATAAAAAGACACAGACTAACTGAATGGATACGTAAACAGGACCCTACATTTTGCTGCTTACAGGAAACACACCTCAGGGTCAAAGACAAACACTACCTTAGAGTAAAAGGCTGGAAGACAATTTTACAAGCAAATGGTCTCAGGAAACAAGCTGGAGTAGCCATTTTAATATCAGATAAAATTGACTTTCAACCCAAAGTCATCAAAAGAGACCCTGAGGGACACTTCTTGCTGGTCAAAGGAAAAATACAAAAAGAAGAACTGTCAATCCTGAACATCTATGCCCCAAATGCAAGGGCACCCTCTTTCGTAAAAGAAACTTTATTAAAACTCAAAGCACACATTGCACCTAACACAATAATTGTGGGTGACTTCAACACTGCACTTTCCTCAATGGACCGATCAGGAAAACAGAAACTAAACAGGGACACAATGAAACTAATTGAAGCTTTGGACCAATTAGATTTAACAGATATATATAGAACATTCTATCCTAAAACAAAAGAATATACCTTTTTCTCAGCACCTCATGGTACCTTCTCCAAAATCGACCATATAATTGGTCACAAGACAGACCTCAACAAATATAAGAAGATCGAACTAATCCCATGCCTCCTATCTGATCACTATGGAGTAAAAGTGGTCTTCAATAGCAACAGAAACAACAGAAAGCCCACATACACGTGGAAACTGAACAATACTCTACTCAATGATACCTTGGTCAAGGAAGAAATAAAGAAAGAAATTAAAGACTTTTTAGAACACAATGAAAATGAAAACACAACATACCCAAATCTATGGGACACAATGAAAGCAGTGCTAAGAGGAAAACTCATAGCCCTGAGTGCCTCCAAAAAGAAAATGGAGAGAGCATACATTACCAGCTTAATGACACACCTGAAAGCCCTGGAACAAAAAGAAGCTATTTCGCCCAGGAGGAGTAGAAGGCAGGAAATCATCAAACTCAGGGCCGAAATCAATCAAGTAGAAACAAAGAGAACCATACAAAAAATCAACAATACCAGGAGCTGGTTCTTTGAGAAAATCAACAAGATAGATAAACCCTTAGCCAGAATGACCAAAGGGCACAGAGAAAGTATCCAAATTAACAAACTTAGAAATGAAAAGGGAGATATAACAACGGAAACTGAGGAAATCCAAAAAATCATCAGATCCTACTACAAGAGCCTATACTCAACACAACTGGAGAATCTGGAGGAAATGGACAATTTCCTTGACAGATACCAAATACCAAAATTAAATCAGGACCAACTAGACCATCTAAACAGTCCCATAATGCCTAAAGAAATAGAAGGAGTCATAGAAAGTCTTCCAACCAAAAAAAGCACAGGACCAGATGGCTTCAGTGCAGAATTCTACCAGACCTTCAAAGAAGAGTTAACACCAATACTCTTCAAACTATTCCACAAAATAGAAACAGAAGGAACACTACCCAATTCCTTCTACGAAGCCACAATTACGCTGATACCAAAGCCACACAAAGATCCAACAAAGAAAGAGAACTTCAGACCAATTTCCCTTATGAACATCGATGCAAAAATACTCAATAAAATTCTTGCCAACCGAATCCAAGAACACATCAAAACGATCATCCACCATGATCAAGTAGGCTTTATCCCGGGAATGCAGGGTTGGTTCAATATACGGAAATCCATCAATACAATCCACTACATAAACAAACTCAAAGAACAAAACCACATGGTCATTTCATTGGATGCTGAAAAAGCATTTGACAAAATTCAGCATCCCTTCATGCTTAAAGTCTTGGAGAGAACAGGAATTCAAGGCCCATACCTAAACATAGTAAAAGCAATATACAGCAAACCGGTAGCCAGCATCAAACTAAATGGAGAGAAACTTGAAGCAATCCCACTGAAATCAGGGACCAGACAAGGCTGCCCCCTTTCTCCTTATCTTTTCAATATTGTACTTGAGGTACTAGCTCGGGCAATTCGACAACATAAGGAGGTCAAAGGGATACAAATTGGAAAGGAAGAAGTCAAACTATCATTATTTGCAGACGACATGATCGTCTACCTAAGTGACCCAAAGAACTCCACTAGAGAGCTCCTACAGCTGATAAACAACTTCAGCAAAGTGGCAGGTTATAAAGTCAACTCAAGCAAATCAGTGGCCTTCCTATACTCAAAGGATAAGCAGGCTGAGAAAGAAATTAGGGAAATGACCCCCTTCACAATAGCCACAAACAGTATAAAGTATCTTGGGGTGACTCTTACCAAACATGTGAAAGATCTGTATGACAAGAACTTCAAGACTCTGAAGAAGGAAATGGAAGAAGACCTCAAAAAATGGGAAAACCTCCCATGCTCATGGATCGGTAGAATCAATATAGTTAAAATGGCCATTTTGCCTAAAGCACTATACAGATTCAATGCAATACCCATCAAAATCCCAACTCAATTCTTCACAGAGTTAGAAAGAGCAATTATCAAATTCATCTGGAACAACAAAAAACCCAGGATAGCTAAAACTATTCTCAGCAACAAAAGGAAATCTGGGGGAATCAGTATCCCTGACCTCAAGCAATACTACAGAGCAATAGTGTTAAAAACTGCATGGTATTGGTACAGTGACAGGCAGGAGGATCAATGGAACAGGATTGAAGATCCAGAAATGAACCCACACACCTATGGCCACTTGATCCTCGACAAAGAGGCTGAAAACATCCAATGGAAAAAAGATAGCCTTTTCAACAAATGGTGCTGGTTCAACTGGAGGTCAGCATGCAGAAGAATGCGAATTGATCCATCCTTGTCTCCTTGTACTAAGCTCAAATCCAAATGGATCAAGGACCTCCACATAAAGCCAGACACTCTGAAGCTAATAGAAAAGAAATTGGGGAAGACCCTTGAGGACATCGGTACAGGGAGAAAGTTTCTGAACAGAACACCAATAGCGTATGCTCTAAGAGCAAGAATTGACAAATGGGACCTCATAAAATTACAAAGTTTCTGTAAGGCAAAGGACACCATCAAGAGGACAAATCGGCAACCAACAAATTGGGAAAAGATCTTCACCAATACTACATCAGATAGAGGGCTAATATCCAATATATATAAAGAACTCAAGAAGTTAGACTCCAAAAAACCGAACAACCCTATTAAAAAATGGGGTACAGAGTTAAACAAAGAATTCTCACCTGAAGAACTTCGGATGGCAGAGAAGCATCTTAAAAAATGCTCAACTTCATTAGTCATTAGGGAAATGCAAATCAAAACAACCCTAAGATTTCATCTTACACAAGTCAGAATGGCTAAGATTAAAAATTCAGGAGACAGCAGGTGTTGGAGAGGGTGCGGAGAAAGAGGAACACTCCTCCACTGCTGGTGGGGTTGCAAATTGGTACAACCACTCTGGAAAGCAGTCTGGCGGTTCCTCCGAAAACTGGGCACCTCACTTCCAGAAGATCCTGCTATACCACTCCTGGGCATATACCCAGAAGACTCCCCACCATGTAATAAGGATACATGTTCTACTATGTTCATAGCAGCCCTATTTGTAATTGCCAGATGCTGGAAAGAACCCAGGTATCCCTCAACAGAAGAGTGGATGCAAAAAATGTGGTATATCTACACAATGGAGTACTATTCAGCCATTAGAAACAATGAATTCATGAAATTCTTAGGCAAATGGATGGAGCTAGAGAATATCATACTAAGTGAGGTAACCCAGACTCAAAAGGTGAATCATGGTATGCACTCACTAATAAGTGGATATTAACCTAGAAAACTGGAATACCCAAAACATAATCCACACATCAAATGAGACACAAGAAGAAAGGAGGAGTGGCCCCTGGTTCTGGAAAGACTCAGTGAAACAGTATTCAGCAAAACTAGAACGGGGAAGTGGGAAGGGGTGGGTGGGAGGACAGGGGAAGAGAAGGGGGCTTGCGGGACTTTCGGGGAGTGGGGGGGGCTAGAAGAGGGGAAATCATTTGAAATGTAAATAAATTATATCGAATAATAAAAAAAAAAAAAGAAAAAAAAAAAAACCAGCAAAAACAAAACAAAAGAACAAAGCCTTATGTGAATGGATGGAGAGGGGCTCAGAGGTTATGGGCACTGACTGTTCTTCCAGAGGGCCTGGGCTGAACTTCCAGTTTCCACATGCCAGCTCACAACTATCTGTAACTCCTGTTCCAGGGAATCCAATGCCCTCCTACAGACATATGCAGTGAAAACACCAATGTACATTTAAAAACCCTTTCATGTGCTAATTTCACAACATAGACTGAAGCTGTTATTCTATTGATTTAATATTTCAACAGTAATACTGATGATTTGTACTCCATGGAAGTAGAATAATTAAATAATATTTATTTATTTATTTATTTATTTATTTATTTATTTGGGACTGAACAGGGGCCTCAGTATGCAAAGAATGCACTAAGTACCCTACCATTCAGTTATATCTCCAGCTCTCCTGTTATATTTTTGTTAATTTTTTAAAAAGGATTTATTTATTTTCATTCTATGTTCATGAATATTTTTACCTCTATGCAAGTCTATGCACCAAGTCCTTTGGAGATCAGGGGAGAGCATCTGATTCCCTGAAACTGGACTCAAATGATGATTGCTGGTCACCATATTGGCTGCTGGGAAACAAACTTAGGTTCTCTAGAAGAACATTCAGTGCTCTTAGTGTATGTGTCATAGCTCTTGCCAAAGCTGGTCCTTCATAATTGTGATCCCCCTGCCTCAGCCTCCTGAATAGTTGGAAATACATGTCACCATATCTGATTCCTCTTCTTTAATTGCAAACTATACTTCACTCAAAGGCGTGGCTAGTTTAAGCTTACATCATAGCTCCCCTACTTTTGTTTTCAAGATGTGCCTTCGAACCATTTATTCTAGATTTAAGCTTCACTATCTTTATGTGTAGAATTCCAATAACAATTCTTACCTTTTGAGGTCCTAACATGTATAAAGACTTTGTATAAAAATGGAACTAGGGAGGTGCCTAGCATTCCTCCTTCATTTCATTCACATTCTGTTAATCTGCCGCAATAGAGACATTCAACCATCACATCAACTATAATCACTAACTACTTTATTGTTTTGTCTGAAGTATACTTCTCTTATGCCCCCTTCCTCA
Organism: Apodemus sylvaticus; assembly: GCF_947179515.1. NCBI lineage: Eukaryota > Metazoa > Chordata > Mammalia > Rodentia > Muridae > Apodemus > Apodemus sylvaticus. Next base: position 13,557,444 of record NC_067490.1, read on the forward strand.
GATAGACACACTGTAACTCAACTGGAAAAGAAAGGAAAAATAACCAATACAATTCATTTCTGTATAGCCTCAAAGCAGTAGGGAAGTCTAATGAGCTACCAATACAGGGAAAGGTGACTCTGCCATCTTCAGAGAATGCCACTGGAGAGTTTTTACTGAGTATGATGAACTCACACCAACCAAGATGAATGGAAAGTCTATGTAAGTATCCTCAAGGCCAGACATAGCACAGTCCATGTAGACACAGTGGAGATACAAACAGGACACCTGCAGGATAGGTATTAAATGTTTAAGTGTTTTCACAACTTCTCTCACGACATAGTATACCTTCCATTTCCTTTGGTTCATCCAAAGCACTATGAGTAGGCTATTTTATGTAATTTGCTAATAAAACACTTCAATACCTGGCTCAAACCTCTAGATTTCAAATATGAGGCACCACATCCCACAGTGTATGTAACTGACTGTCCTTAGATAATTAAGAATGCTAAAATGGCAAGATCTCTGATCACCCAAGTTAACAGTCTCTTGGCATCTCTGTGAGGGTGATTATAGCTTGGATCAGCTGAGCTGGAAAGACTCATTTTAAATGTGGGCAGAGGTGTGAGACTAAATGGAAAGGAAAAAACAGAGCCAAGGACTAGCATCCATCTTTCTCTTCCTCTTGACCACAGATGCAATGGGACCCTCCATTTGAATATTTCATAATGGTGCCAAAGTTATATTACCTCCATAAGCTCTGTCTCTTCCATTTCCAGTCTAGCATTAATTCTTAACTATGTATTAAAGTTCTATACTTTTTCATATCTCTAACCACTATTCATTAACTCATACATTATGATTCTTCTAAAATAATTTTTTCATAAAATGCATTATGATTATGTTTTTCCCTCCCCCATCTCCTCCCAGACTCTTTTCTCACCCAAATCCACACCTTTTCTTACTCTCTCTCATTAGAGAATAGGCATCTAAAAAATAATAAAACAAGATAAAACAAAAACAAACTAGAATAGGGTAAAACAAACAGAAGAAAAAGTGCTAAAGAAAAAGTACAAGAAACACATATAGATGTAGAGACACATTTTCAAACACAAGAAAATTCCATAAACTCAGAAAGTATTATATATACATACATACAGAAGACCTGGAAAAAATAAAAGAGGGAGGTCCTGTATTATGAGACTATGAACCTCCAAACCTTCCATTGAGTTCTATTCTTGTTGACCCTCTATTGCTACACATGGGGACTGCCCTTAAATGTGGTTTGTATACTCAGTGAGATGTTTTTGGAGAATCCAAATTTTCCCTTTGTATGCTGTTATCCATTGAAGATAGCTTCTGGGTTAAAGATGGATGCTAATTTCTTTAACAGGGTCTAACTGGTTTCCTATTCTCCCATCTGTCTCATTGAATTTCTTCTCCTTAGGGATGTCTGAGTGAGCCTCCCAGTTCTCAAACAAAATTTTGTCATAGCTTTGATATGAAATCTTCATAATTCTCACAATAAATGAAACTCCTCATAGCCAGTAGCCTTATTGTTGGGGGTCTGTGCAGGAAAATTCAGTGACCCTTCGGTATCATAAAATTGTTTTCAAGGACTCAGAAGATGCCCAAAACTTCAGTATAAAATGGCATAGTGCTTTGCATATAACGTATGCATATACCCCAGCACACTTTAGATCACCCCTGGGTTACAGCTGTATAATGTTAATGCTACATGACAATGTCCACAACTTGTTGGCTAGGGGATGATGTGATAAATACACTGATGACATAACTTTAAAAGCACATTTAGTCTACTGATTAAACTTGCGAAATACAATATATAAATAGAGAAGGCTGACTTCCCTATAATACTTTCAAAATACTTGCTGTTTTTGCCTCTCCTTATGTGGTGGTTTGAATAGGTTTGACTCCAAAGACTCACAAATATGAATGCTTGGCCCATAGGGAGTGGCACTATTAGGAGGCATGGCCTTGTTGGAGGAAGTGTGTCACTGTAGAAGCAGGCTTTGAGGTCTCCTATTGTGCTCAAGCTCCACCCAGTGTGGAATCTTCTCCCTTTCTGCTGCTTACAGCAAGATGGGGGAACTCTCAGCTCCTTCTCCTGCACCATGTCTGCCTGCATGGTGGCATGCTTCTTGCCGTGATGATAATGAACTGAACCTCTGAAACTGTAAGCCAGGCCCAATTAAATGTTTGCTTTAAAAAAGTTCCCCTGGTCATGGTGTGTCTTTGCAGCAATGAAATCCTAAGTAAGACAGCTTCATGTACATTTTTGACTTTTTCTAATAATATTTCCTAATGACCTTTCATTCTCACATGAGGAATTACTTTGCTCATACAGGTTTTTGGGGTTCCTCAGAAACTGGGTGCTCCTCTCAAACTGTTCTTGCAAAAGTACTCATTGCGATATGTTGAAATCAATGCCAAACAAATGTGTACCCACTGCTGATCTTCAAGTTCTTTGAGGCAAGTGAATTTAGACACCAGACACACTATGTCTGAGAAAAACATGAAGCTAATTGGAGAGAAAATGCTTATGAAGCTCCAGTAATGGATCAATGGAACAGAGGAACAAGAGAGACATGGAGACCACATACTTCTTTATATCTTCCTTAATGCTTGAAATTAATTTAGGATTATTAATTAATCCAACACATTTTCCTAGATTTCAGTAATTTTATTGCTATAGTATACCTTGGAGGTACTCAAGTTCAAATCCTCTAAATATATATTTAAACTTGTATTTTCAGGATTTTCATAGGCCTACAGATAATGGTCATTTCTTTTTTTTAATTTTTTATTTTTTTTAATTTTTTTTATATTCTTTGTTTACATTCCGAATGCTTTCCCCTTTCCTGTTTCCTCCCTCCCCTTTGGTCTCATAAGCCCTCTTCCCTCCGCCCATTTTCCAATCACCCCCTCCCATTTCCCTGTCCTGGTACTCCCCTACAATACTGGCTCAACTCTTTTCAGAACCAGGGCCTTCTCTTTCCCTCTTCTTGGGTATCATTTGATATGCTGTTTCGTGAGAATTCAGAGCTTCTGGGCTAATTAATATCTACTTATCAGTGATTGCATTCCATGTGTATTCTTTTGTGATTGGGTTACCTCACTTAGGATGATATTCTCCAGTTTCAACCATTTGCCTAAGAATTTCATGAATTTATTGTTTTAAATTGCTGAGTAGTACTCCATTGTGTAAATATACCACATTTTCTGTATCCATTCCTCCATTGAGGGGCATCTGGGTTCTTTCCAGCTTCTGGCTACTATAAATAAGGCTGTTATGAACATCATTTCTTAACTGCTGTGCGCTTCTAGACCCAAACTATAAAAACTAATGAAATACCCACCCTCAGATTTTGGTGAGAAACCTTATTGGGAGGCACCTCTAGGTTAGAATTTTTTGAATGAAATCAAAATTTCCTACACTATAGCATTTATAGAGAAAAAAGCAATTGAAACACGTCTTTCAACTCTTTAAAAATATTGCAAGCTTTGAAAACTAAATGCCCTAAAAGGGATTTTACTCAAATCCAATCTGTTCATGCTTTAGTTATTTACAACACATGTTTTCAAGAAAGGAAAAAATAAATTTTTACAGTGTACACTAGCATGTCTAAAACACAATAATCTATCTTGTTTCCTTAAGACAAATCTTCAGAAGAAAATTAATTTCTGCTGTAAAAAAAATACTGATGCAAAGGCCAGATTCAAGATGAAGCTATTTGACTTATTCAAGCAGAGGACTTACAATCATTAGTGTGGGCTGCTTTCATGCCGTGCTCCTGACATCTCATCCCTTTTCCTGGGACCAAACCAAACTCCCCATATTGTAGTGATGGAAGTCTTCATTCCTCCTTTGTGGGATCATAATCCTCACCACCCATGTGTCCAGTGGACTTATTAAGCAGTTCCATTATTTATAGCTGCTTTTGAGTGGATGCCTGGGCAGGGAAGGAGATGGCAAAAACGCAAGTGCTGTGCAAATGGCATATTATAAAATTAAATGGTAACATATTGTGTTGTTTCGGATCACTGTCAAGTCTAGAGGCAAAATAGAAATAACAGATGCAATATGAATGCAGAGTTATCATGTGTGTCGTGCTGGATCCAGGCTCACAAAATTAGCACAATATGTTCTACCTGAGGTAGATACCACACACACATACACACACACACACACACACACACACACACAGAGAGAGAGAGAGAGAGAGAGAGAGAGAGAGAGAGAGAGACAGAGAGACAGAGAGAGAGAGAGACAGAGACAGAGAGACAGAGAGAGAGAGAGAGAGAGAGAGAGAGAGAGAGAGAGAGAGAGAAAGACAGAGAAACAGAAACAGAGAGAAGAGACAAGAACCTTTTAATTTTGGTTGATAATAAACTATGAAAAGAAACTATACCTTAATTGGGCTTCTTATTAAAATTTCTAACAGAAATTTCTTCTGTATTAACAGATACCTTCATTTTTTCCTATCACAAGATTTCTAACATATCTTTTAATTCAATCATTTTTACTTGTTCGAATGCACCTAATTAAATTCTACCCTGAAGCTAAGCACAGATAACTCCCTATTTTATTAGTTTCCTAGTAATGTTACAGATCTGGTTTGGGAGAAATCCTAAGGTAACTGGATTTATTTGTGGTTGAAATATAAATGCATACATGTAAGTTATTGCTCCAATAGCTCATTCACTACAGCCAGTGCTGTAGCTCATGGATTATCTGTGATACTCAGAAATTGCCAGAATTCCTTTTGATTTATAATATAAATGGAATTCAGTCTATGGGAAAAAACCCTTACTTTGTAAGTGAACATTTAATGATACTCTTTCTACAGGAAATAAAGCTGGAAGGAAAGTGCTTCTAAACCATGCATTTATTTTTGGTAAATTTATATGTCCTCATCTCTACCCTTCTACTCTTCTTGCCTTTTTGGCATATATGTTCACACTAACATTTTCTCTTCCTTTCCTGAAAAAAAATGGAAGGAAAAGAAGAGACCTCTACTTTCCACTAACAGCAAGAATTAAAACTACTACTGAATAATTTAAGCATATAATAACCATTCCCTTACAACTTAGGGGATAATAGCACAGCCTTGCTATTAATATTTGTAACCCAATCTGCTATATTAGTCCTTAAAACTTGTAGAACCAACACTATTCTCTTTCCAAAAACCTTTCATGGGTTTTTAATTTTTGTGTGTAATTCGATTGGTTTAAATGCATATAGGAAACTCTGAGTCTGAAACTCAGAGGGGTATGGCCATGAGGCTACTAAAAGATCTTCACCAATCCTACATCAGATAGAGGGCTAATATCCAATATATATAAAGAATTCAAGAAGTTAGACTCCAGAAAATCAAACAACCCTATTAAAAAATGGGGTACAGAGTTAAACAAAGAATTCTCACCTGAAGAACTTCGGATGGCGGAGAAGCATCTTAAAAAATGCTCAACTTCATTAGTCATTAGGGAAATGCAAATCAAAACAACCCTGAGATTTCATCTTACACCAGTCAGAATGGCTAAGATTAAAAATTCAGGAGACAGCAGGTGTTGGAGAGGGTGTGGAGAAAGAGGAACACTCCTCCACTGCTGGTGGGGTTGCAAATTGGTACAATCACTCTGGAAATCAGTCCGGCGGTTCCTCCAAAAACTGGGCACCTCACTTCAAGAAGATCCTGCTATACCACTCCTGGGCATATACCCAGAGGATTCCCCAGCATATAATAAGGATACATGCTCTACTATGTTCATAGCAGCCCTATTTATAATTGCCAGAAGCTGGAAAGAACCCAGGGATCCCTCAACAGAAGAGTGGATGCAAAAAATGTGGTATATCTATACAATGGAGTACTATTCAGCCATTAAAAACAATGAATTCATGAAATTCTTAGGCAAATGGATGGAGCTAGAGATCATCATACTAAGTGAGGTAACCCAGACTCAAAAGATCAATCATGCTATGCACTCACTAATAAGGGGATATTAACCTAGAAAACTGGAATACCCAAAACATAATCCACACATCAAATGAGGTACAAGAAGAATGGAGGAGTGGCCCCTTGTTCTGGACTCAGTGAAGCAGTATTTGGCAAAACCAGAATGGGGAAGTGGGAAGGGGTGGGTGGGAAGATAGAGGGGGAGAAGGGGGCTTATGGGACTTTCGGGGAATGGGGGGCTAGAAAAGGGGAAATCATCTGAAATGTAAATAAAAATATATCGAATAAAAAAACATAAAAAAAAAAAAAGAAAAGAAAGACAGTGGGTGGTGGTAAAAAAAAAAGCACTAGGAAAATCATTTCTAAGGTTTGGTGATAGAGTTAAGGGAAAGAATTATGTTCTTGATGACTTTAGATCCTAGGTTCAATTCCTCAGAAAAGGAGAGGACGATAGGAGAAAGTAGGAAGAGGTGGGAAAGAGGAAGATCAGGGAGAGGCATCATGAAAACAGATTTGCTAATTATGAATAAGAGAAAATTTTAAATTAATTGCCTAATTAAACCATTACTGGTAACACTGAGCTATGTTTAGCTCATGTTTTTCCAGTAGACCAATTAAGAAAGAAAATGACAGGGGACCAGGAGACAATTAGTGGTAGCAAGACTTGTATACATCTAAAAATTGAGTATTGTATAACAACAGGTCACAATATGGCATGAACTCTGGGTGTACAGGAACTTTAATCCAGGAACATGGATGCTCTGAGAAGAGATCACATCCAAACATTTGATCTGGCTGGAATGCAGAAGCTCTGGATTATAACATGATCTGGCTGGAATACAGATATACCATTACTACACACCTTTAATCCCTAACTGTGAAGGTTTGTTGAAGGAAGTTGCAATGGTTAAAAGTGATGTTTAGTTGAAAGGCAAACAAATTGAAAAATCAGAGAACAATCTGACAGAATGAATCACAGACAGGATATATAAAATTCACATAGTAACAGCAGTGAGAGAGAGAGAAAGGGGGGAGGAAGAGAAGAAGGGAGAGAGGAGGAGGAGGGAGGGAGGGAGGGAGGGAGAAGGATGAGGAGGAGGAAGGAGGGAGGGAGGGGTGGCAGGGAGGGAGGGGAGGGAGGGATGGAGGACAGGGAGAGAAGGTGGTGGGTACTGTACCAGGATAGTTTTACAAAGACTACACAGAAAGAACAAGCTAGACCCAGATAAATATAGAATGAGCCAGAGAATGGTGAGAAGGACCCAGAAGATTAGAACATATCGCCAAAGTTAATAAAAGGCCAGGCAGAGCAATTCCGTCAGAAGTCTAGAGAAGCCAGATTGAATCAATCATCTTGGAAGATTAGATACTATGAAGGCTAGAAGCTTCCAGGCCTAGGCCTAGGTATAGTTAGAAGAGAGAAAGAAATGTTCTAGCTCTCATCTCATTACTGTAAATTCCTGCAAACGAAAAACCAGCTAAAATGTACAATTCAGCTGAGGAATAAAAGTGACATTCATCCGGGAGTTTGGTACCTTATCCAAATCAGGACTCTAGGTCTTATCTAAACTAAAGATGATGAATATGATGGACTTACTACCATTATCCCAACATCCTTTTCAGAATACACAAAGCAAAAGATCTTATCTTCTCTTAACATAATACATGTCCAAACTACCAACTACTCATCCTGCTAGAATCCTGAGTGTTCAGTGGGTGTGACTATACTGCCTATACTCCACTGTCATTATTTCTAACAGGAATATATGACTTGAGGCATAAATGCAAGGTCATTACTTTTCTAAAAGTATTTCTTGAAGTTCCTAGTGAAAGTCATGGCTCAACCACTTCACAGACTAGATGATCAAACTCAGATCCTGGAATGATGAATATTCTGATAGTTCTGAGTCTTCATTCAGAGAAATATGAGACCTTTCATAAATAAGCAAAACCAAAATGGTGCATGGCTCAATGTCAAGGAAGGTAGATGGGCAATGGAGGTCAGTCAGAAGGGAGGGACAGTGGATCCTTGTCTTCCAGCCATCTTCTTGATTTCAGTGTGTGAGAGACTGTTACACAGGAAAGAACATACATGGGAGCTGTTGTTAAAAATAATGTCTGACTCCAAATATAGTCAGCAAGAAAGTGGGACTGTAGTACAGCTACATCAACAAGTTATACCCCAGGACCAATCTGGAGGGAAGTCAATTTGTCAGTTATTATGGGTACAGAACAAGTTGGCCTGCAATGGGGTTTTTGAACCTTGGAGTAAGCAAATAATTCATTTTAGCTGGTTTTTCATTTGCAGGGATTTGCAGATTTTGTTTTGCAAAGACTTCTTGAGTCTTTTTCCTCCTGATAGCTTCTTTCCTTTTGCAAATTTGTTTTTGTTTGGTGCAGGGGCAACCAAGTCTGTATCCATTTCTGTATGAGCAAGCAATGAACCACTTTAAAATGCTCATTCACTTAGGTTTGTATTGCTAAGATAGAACACAGACGAAAAATCTACTTGGGGAAGAAAGGGTTAATTTCGGCTTCAGACTTTTTTTTTTTTTTTAATTTTCTATATTCTTTGTTTACATTCCATATGATTTTCCCTTTCCCAGTTCCCTCCCCCCCCATAAGTCCCATAAGCCCACTTCCCTCTACCTGTTCCGCAATCAACCTCCTCCCACTTCTCTGTCCTGGTAATCCCCTATAATGCTGGATCAAGACTTTCCAAGACCAGGGCCCTCTCCTTCCTTCTTCTTGGGAATGATTTGATATGTGTTGTGTCTTGGGTATTCAGAGCTTCTGGGCTAATATCCACTTATCAGTGACTGCATTTCATGTGTGTTCTTTTGTGAATGAGTTACCTCACTTAGGATGAGGTAGTTCCAACCATTTGCCTATGAATTTCATGAATTCATTGTTTTTAATTGCTGAGTAGTATTCCATTGTGTAAATATACCACATTTTCTGTATCCATTCTTCCACTGAAGGACATCTGGGTTCTTTCCAGCTTCTGGCTTTTATAAATTAGGCTGCTATGAACATAGTGGAGCATGTGTCCTTATTGCATGCTGGGGAATCCTCTGGGTATACACCCAGGAGTGGTATAGCAGGGTCCTCCGGAAGTGTCATTCCCAGTTTTCTGAGGAACCTCCAGACTGATTTCCAAAGAGGTTGTACCAACTTGCATTCCCACCAGCAGTGGAGGAGTGTTCTTTTTCCACATCTTCACCAACACCTGCTGTCTGAGTTTTTAATCTTAGCCATTCTGACTGGTATGAGGTGAAATCTCTGGGTTGTTTTGATTTGCATTTCCCTAAAGATTAAGCTTCCTCAAAATGGGTAATCAGGATAGGAACTCAAGGCAGGAACCTAGAGGTAGGAACTAAAGCAAAGGCCATGGAGAAATGCTGCTCACGGCTTACTCCTTCCTTGTGACTTGTTCAGCCCACTCTCTTACATAACACAGGACAATCTGCTTAGAAGTGAGTGTCCTTTACAGTGAGCCGGGCACTCCCACACCAATTACTAATCATGAAAATAATGCCCCCAATCTTCCTTATGGCCAAATCTCATGGAGCCAATTCCTCACTTAAGGGTCACTCTTGCCAAATAACTACCTTGTGTGAAGATGCAGAAACAAACATATAAAAAAAAAGCCTACCACCACCTTATAGACTGTACAGTTGAGAACCGAAATCCTGTCTTGGAGAAGTCAATCCCTAACTATGATGTCTTTGCCAGAAATTGATGATAGCATTAAAGGAAGGGTGATGTCTACAAATGGAAGAAAAACACTAACTGACCTCAACTGAAGGCGAATATCCCTTTAGCCACATTCTTCATACTCATACTTCATTCTCAAAAACAATTTATGATTGTGTGTGTGTGTGTATGTGTGTGTGTGTGTACATGTATGTGTGAAAGAGAGGGAAAAGAAGAGGGAGGAACAGAGAGATGGAGAGGCACCATGGCCCATATGTGGAGGTCAGAGGTCAGATGGCAGGAGCTAGATCTTCCCTTCTGCCGCGTGGGTCTGCGGGATGACACTCGGATCATCAGGCTTGATGACAATTTTTTAGCAGCAGTGCCATCCCACTGGACCCCCTATTTTCTCATTTCAAAATCATCTTTCAGTTTCCAGAAATGTGGGAAAGGACATATGTTATTATTTCAGATTACTTTATACTAGATCATTTCAGAACAATTTCCAATTTAATCCTGCATTCCTCTTCCAAGAAAATATTGTAATTTTTTTTAACTGACCAGGTAAGTAAATGAACTTAAGCCAAACATATGTAAACCCATTGTATTTCTGATTTAACATGCTATGCATGACTTCATTTACTGTTAGAACCATGTTAATTATTTTTATGACCTCTAATTTTTTTAAGTATTTAAAATTCAAAAGTACTTCATTGCTTCTTAAAGGGCTAAAAAATGCCAAGACATTAAAATTTTTTTTCTACTTAAAACAAAAACAAAAACAAAACAAACCCCAAACACACACAACGACAAATCAACAAGGATGTCAACCACTGGAACTAAACAGAAAGCAGATTTCCTTTCCTTTCCTTTCCTTTTCCTTTTCCTTTTCCTTTTTTCCTTTCCATCTGTTTCCCTTTCCTCCCTTCCTTCCCCCTTTTCCCTCCTTCCTTCTTTTCTTTCTTTTAACATATGTGAAATAAACCTGGCTGCACCCTGTGGGGCCAGTTTGGCAAGTGGGACTGTTGGAAATTGCCTGTTTGATGTCAGGTGAATGGAAGTGCCAGTCTCCTCTTCTGAGCATGAAGCAAGGGGACTGCTTTTCCTCCTCATACTTCCAAGGCATCCACTCAGATGCTTAAGGATCACTTTTGTCCTTTAATGGAATTCAACTGTTAAGAGTGATTTTAGGAGCCTGGGTAGAGAGGCTCCTGCTGTAGCCTCTCAGTGGGGGATGTGTACACATAGCAGAGAGGATGTAGGGAACAATGATAGCCATACACCAAGCAGTTGCCAAGTTAAGGATCTGACATATGAGGAGTGTGATAAAACTCACCACCACTTCTCAGAAAAGAGAGAGATACTTTTAATCTTGCAGTGAATTTTAAAATGTAAAATATGAATTGGACTCATTATATGGTGATGGAGAGGATTAGAAAAAAAAATCAAAACCTGAAAGAAAAAGTCCTAACTTAGAAACATTAATGGTCTCAAATTTCCCAGATAAGTTATTTAATAGTGGTGATGGGTTCTGTAAGGAGCATGCCCAGGAGGCCTTTTCAAATAGCTCATGAACAGCTATGATGTGGGCCTTACAGGAGTGCCCCATGAGAGCACAGGCACATGTGTATAAATAGGAAGCTCTGTGCCAATACCCAAGATACCAAAGTCAAGGCCAGACAGAAGATGCTCTATGAAGAGACCCCTAGTGCACAAGTAATCCTACAGGCTGAGGACAGGGGCAGGGGGTGGGTGGGAAGACTGTAAAACACTACAATAGACTGAGCCCTCTCCTTGCCTCATTCTCACAGATTTTCTCTATATGGTATTAGAACAAAGTAGAAGCAAGAGCTGCTAAGAATTCACATAAAGTACCATAGTGTCTGAGTAATAATGTTCTCTAAGTTGCTGTATGTCATAAAGTCCCATTTTCTCTGTGACCTACACAATAAAAATATTTTTAAAAAAAACCTCAAAATCTACTAACTGAATATGGTTTTGGAGAAAGGGTTTGTGAGGTGCAGCCTGAGGGAATCTGTTCTTCAATGGAACAACTAAATCAGGTTTTCCTCTGTAAACTGGACATCACAGTGGGGGGCAAAGTTACATATTGGAGAAATAGATTAAGCTTAACCAAATGATGAAAAGAAATCAAATCACACATCACCTGCCTCATTGTGTACTTTTTCTAGGAGGACTCTTGCTTCTAATCCATAAACAGTAAAAATAGATGCCACTTGAGTCCATGTCTATGAAGTTAGATGGTAGTTAGCCCATTGCTGGACATGGACCTTGATAGATTCATCAGAAGAGAGATTGGAAAACATCCTGAAGTCAACTTATTGTTGAGGCTTACAGAACATTAGTTTTTAAACATTTGTTTAAAAAGAAAATCTAACCAATCCTCTCTTTAGGACACACTTTCATGGGTGATTGCAGTTCTGAAACAGGATGGCCTTTTTGTGCAGAAGTATGATTAAAAAATAATCTCAAGGAATACCCTGGGTACCAGAGGCTTGAAATGCTTTTCTGCAACTTAGGACTTTAGAGACAGTAATGATAACAGTAGAATTCTATGTTCACAATTGTATGGGCAAACATGAAGCATCCTGTTATGCCACTAAAAAAGTCAGTCAGTGGTCTTAAGTATTTGTTGACTCTGCTCTTCCCTGGTGACTCATAATGACACTATAATACATGTGGTCAGTGATTCCCACAGATGTTCACCCACTCACCCCAGTCAATGCTTGGTAGGTTTCTTGTAACTGCAGGAAAGATGCAACTGCTAAGGAAGATAATATGCATTTGGACAAAGGTCCAAAATGTATTTTTTCAGTACCTCCATACAGTGACCTTGGACTATGTAACAGCATATAGAAGAATATTTAGGATAAACATACTAGATACTTGAAATCTACCAACAGTTGTTTTGTTTTTGTTTTTTGTTTATTGTTTTTTTTTTTTTGAGACAGGGTTTCTCTGTGTAGCTCTGGCTGTCCTGGAACTCACTCTGTAGACAAGATTGGTCTAAAACAGTTGCTATTTTTACCTTTTCAGACATTAAAGAGAATAAAGGTTTTGAATCATTCCATTTGCAATGAGTCCTTCACTAGATATGTTAAGGTTAGATATATGAATATCTTACAGTAGAAGATACCTTTGACCACCAAATGCCCATTCTCTTCCTTTCCATAGCAGTGAATATGTTGAATTTTACAAAATATGTTTTCAAAATCACTGGAGGATGTCAGGACTAAGTTTAATTGGATCCCCGTCCAAAAAACAAAACAAAACAAAAAAGGTAAAGATAAAAGATCGCAGTGGATTTATAGTTTGGATTTTAGGTCAGCTGCTTCCAGTTTTCTAGATTTGATAAGAAACCATCTAAAGATAATTTCACATTTATTTCATGTGTGCAGTACCTTTGTTGCATTTCTTTGTGTGAGCAGCAGAATAACAGGGCTGAGCAGAGAATCACCTTAGGCCACTGTCATTATTTTGTATTGTATTTGAGTTCATTTTATATCCAAGGTGAGCTGACCCATGCGCTTCCAGAGCATATACTTTCTTAATCTCCTGTCTTGCTGTAGGAGCACTGGATTAAAGATTCCTGTTACTACAGCCAACTTTACAATATTTCCTTGGATTTGAAGTCATTTCTTTCCACTTGTACAAAAACACTTAGACCCTTCGATCTACCTCTCCAAGCCCTTGCCTAATTTTTTTAAATAATCATTGTTTTCTCATAAAATGTTTGACTTGTTAATTAATAAGAGAATTGAGGACTCATATATAAGCCCACACCCCTACATTAATCTTATTTTCCACAAGATGCCAAGAGCATATATGGAAGAAAAGAAAGCATCTTGAATAAATGTTGTTGTTCAAATCACATAGCTTTATGTTCATGAAACTGTACCCTTATTGCATACCATGCACCAAACTTCAAGTGTCTAATCAAGGATTTCAACATAAAACATGATATCTTGGGTAACATAGAGAAGAAATTTGGGAATATGCTTGAATTCATTGACACCGGAATGCACTTTCTAAACAAGACCTCAGTAGCACAGGGATTAAGACAAAAATGAGTACATAAGACCTTATGAAACTAAAATGTTTCAATACAAAGGACACCATTATTTGAGGGAACATATAGCCTACATAATGGGAAAAGTATCAGTTATCAATCTGACAGGAAGTTAGCATTCAAAATTAAGATTTCATATTATTAAGATTTCAAAAACAAAAAAAACCTTAACTAAAAAGGGGAAAACACTTCAATTAAAAAACAGGACATGGAACTAGTCAGAGAGTTCAAAATATATGAAATAAAAATATATGAGAAATATATTTAAAATAGTTAATATCCTTAGGCATCAGGGAAATGAAAGTTAACATTACTTTGATTTCATTTTTATCCCAGTCAAAATGTCTAAGATTTAAAAAAACAATAACAAACAAGCAAAAAGCCTAAAACAAATAACAACAAATCCTAGCACCTCTGTGGGAAAGGAGGAACACTTACTGATCCTTAGTGACAATGCGAACTGGTCCAAAATTTATGGAAATCAGTGCAGAGATCCCACGAAAAGCTAGAAGTAGATTTATGATATTTCCTGGCTGGAGCACACTCTTGGGCACACAACCTAGTCATAATAGCCAGGGAATGGAAGTGGACAAGGTGTTCTTCAACTAAAGAATGAAAAATGAAAATGTGCTATTATTTACACAATAGAATTCTGCTATTAAATAAAATTAATGCATTAATGAGTAAATGGATGGACCTGGAAACATTTATTGTGAGTGAGGCAACCCAGAATAAAAAACAAAACAAAACAAAACAAAACAAAAAAAAACCCAAAAGTTGACATGTTGGTTTTTTTATTTCAATTTTGGATGTTGGCTTTAAATCTTTAAATATATGTGTTTCATTTTGGGATACTCATAAAGATCAATAAATTAGTAAGGGGCCATGGTAGCATGGGTTTCAAGAGAGAGGAAATAAAATATAATGGTACAAAGGGTAAAGGGGGAATCCTGGAACAGAATGGGTTAAATTGGGGTGTCATGTCTGTAGGAAGGATAGAGGCGTCATATGCAAATATACTACTATGAAAAACTTCTTAAAATATGTACAGATAAACAAATAAGAAGAGTCATCCTGGGCTGGAGAGGTGGCTCAGCAGTTAAGAGCACTGGCTGCTCTTCCAAAGGTCCTGAGTTCAAATCCCAACAAGCATATGGCTCACAACCATCTGAAATGGGATTCAAGGCCCTCTTCTGGTGTATCTGAAGATAGCTATAGTGTACTCATAAAATACATATATACATCTTTTAAAAAAAATTATATATCAAAAAGGAGTTATCCTATAATGAAGGGGCAGCACAATGTCTCTTACTAGTTACTATATGCTTACAAATAAAAAGCTCAGTCCCAGTACTGGGTTATATCTTTTAAAGGTTTTGTCACTGACCCACAAGATCCATAGACCTACAAATAAAACAGGTAGTTGCCAGTGAGTTCTCTTGCTTCCTGTCCAGAACATATCAGACAGACCTTATTGCTGAGAACACAACAGAGAGGAGTCACAGAACATGGAGAAATCAAACTGGTATTGACGCGGAAGCTTTATCCCAACTGGCTGGCTTTCATAGGGCTAGAAGGTGATATGCAGGTTGCAGGAGGAGAAAAGTAGTCCTCACTCTTACCCACCTGTGAACGCTGTGAGCTGCAGCAATGACTGGACTAGCAAGACACACGCACTGGTACAATAGTGGCCCAAATACCATGTTCTTAACAACCACACACCAAAAATTGAACTCTATAGCTAATACTTTATTGCCCCAAGAACCAGTCCTAGACCTGAAAGATGCTCATCTCTCAATGATACATCTCTCTCAATACAATCCCCCTACTCCCAATTCTTGGTGATCATTGCAGGAAAAAAAAAGGTTGGAAAGATTGTAAAAGCTAGGAATATTGCTTTCAAGACACAAAACTGCAGTCACATTGATAAACGCACAGGTATTGTGACAATATGCACAAAACTTATACAAGCTAAAGACAGAAATATTCTCATGTGGTAAGGAAAGTGGGCATGAAGTTCAAGCTCTAGATGAGACGCTGTTGGGAGAGGAAGAGTCAGTATTCTTTTACAGTATAGCCCCTAGTAGATTGAGCACACTCAATGGAAGGCTACATATTTAAGTATATATATGTGTAGCACAAATTGGACTCAACTGGCTTTTGTAAAAAAAGGGGAGGGGGAAGAAGACCTAGGGTGGGAAGGACAGGGTGAGTATATCAGGAAGGATTTGGGGAAGATAAATATATGATTAAGGCATAATGTGTGAAATACTTATAAACTACAACAAAGATGAGAAAAAATCCCACAAACTATAGAGAAAAATATGAAGAAATTCTTTGGTAATAACATCTTTTGTTAATTCTTTGAAGAGTCAATACAATGTAACTTTGTTTTATGGTGTTTAAAAATTAATTTAAATATAATTATATCATTTTTCATCTCTGTCCACCTCCAAGCCCTTCGGTTTCCACATCTCCCTATCATGTTCTCTAATACTGATGGCCTATTTTTGATTATTATTGTTGCATAAATATATAAACACAACTTGCTGAGTCCACTTTGTATGGATTGTGTGGATATGATTCAAGGCAGACCACTTCATACAGTTAACTAATTAGTCTTGGTAAGTGTAGGATCTACTTTGCTATACAGTTAACAAAGCAGACCTAGATTTTTTTTCTTAGAAAATAATAATAGAATCTTGTTCTACGCAGCTGGACTTAGTAGGAGAAAAATGTTAATTTTAACTCTACATAGCCCGATCAAACAGACAATTGGAACAACAGCCTGTTCATACTGATGACTTGCTATTCTGTTAAATTCTTTCCCTTTTAAGAGAACATACCTTAGAATGGTTATGTTGCTTATAATTATTTAAAGTCCCATTTTTTTCATAACAAAGGGCGGGCCACTCCTCCGTTCTTCTTGTACCTCATTTGATGTGTGGATTATGTTTTGGGTATTCCAGTTTTCTAGGTTAATATCCACTTATTAGTGAGTGCATACCATGATTCATCTTTTGAGTCTGGGTTACCTCACTTAGTGTGATGTTCTCCAGCTCCATCCATTTGCCTAAGAATTTCATGAATTCATTGTTTCTAATGGCTGAATAGTACTCCATTGTGTATATATACCACATTTTTTGCATCCACTCTTCTGTTGAGGGATACTCAGTGAAGCAGTATAGAGCAAAATCAGAACAGGGAAGTGGGAAGGGTTGGGTGGGAAAACAGGGGGAGGGAAGGGGACTGATGGGACTTTCGGGGAGTGGGGATCCAGAAAAGGGGAAATCATTTGAAATGTAAATAAATTAAAAAAATAAAGTCCCATTTTTCCTCTTGGTCACATAGAGGTCAAGCAAATCGTTAACATTGTTTTCAAGGTACTGTTTCTTCAAATGGATCAATCTTGGATCATATTTTGGTGTTATTTTCCAAGAGTAATCTTAAATATAGAATATAATTTTCTGGGTATGTTTTTTTTATGATTAAAAATCTTTATTAATTATTTTTACCTACTTTTGTACATTTTGTCCAAGAAAGCTGCAGTTAAATAACTTACACTCCTCCTCTTCATCACTCAACTCTTCCCATGATCCCCACCACTCAAATTCATGACCGTATCTTCTTTATTGTATATACATGGGTGTATATGTGTGTGTGTGTGTGTATAAACCATTGTGTCCATTTAGTATTACACCAAAATTAGGGAAATGTTCTATTAATGTGTTTTGACCAAGACGATTCAATTGCAGAGAAAAATCACACAAATCTGTACTTTTGACCTAGTAAAATAGTAATGAAAAAGTAATGCTATGTGTTTGTTTGAACACTTACATTTCTTAGAGGGCTTCAGCACTATTTGGAATAAAATGTTCTTAAATGAAATATACTCTATGACTGTTTTGTTCATATAAAATACCTATTCATAAATCTCTTGTACATAAAATTTCAGAAACATATATATGCTTATAAATATCTAACATAATGGAGGAAGGAAAAGAGGGAGGAATTCATATATACTAACACACACTGATACACACATACACACATACAGACACACTCTCACACATACATACACACAAATATATACACAGACACACATAAACATACATACATATACAGACACACACAGAGAGGTTGTGAGGGTGAGGAAGAGAGAGGAGGGGCATAAGAGGGAGAGAGAAGGGAGAAGGGGAGAGGGAGATTTTAAGATTTTTAACGGTCCTCAGACTCTGCTTTTTCTCTCTATGAACCATAACTTTGTGTTCTCTATATCCCCTGGAAAACATGACTAAACTTATTGAAGATCTCTATGACAAGTATTTGCTCAGGGGGTGGTTTGAGTAAGAGCAGCTCCCACATGTTCATGTGTTTCAATGCTTGGGCCCTAGTTGTAGAACAGTTTTGGAAGAACAAGTAGGTGTGTCTTTGTAAGAGGAGGTGTTTCCCTGGCATTGAGGGTTCAGGTTACAACAACCCAGGACAGGCCCATTAGCTTTCTCTCTATCTCTGCTTGTGGATGAGATATGAACACTCAATAATTGCTCCCATATTATATCTTTTTGACTTGTTCCATGTTTTTCAGCTGTGAGGGTCATGGATTCATTCTCTGAAACAAAAGCCAATGAAGTCTTTCTTCTATTAGTTGACTTGATCATGGTGATTTCGCACAGTAAAAGAAAAGTAATTAAGACATTCCATTAATAGAAGATCTGACTGTTTTCCTATGTGTTTGCTTCTCTAATAAACAAACTTCTGTCTTCAACAGGTTAATTTTCATTTTTTAAATTTTTTTCATATTTAATAAAAGTCCAAAGCAGAAGAATAGAAAATAGGCTTCTCAGAAACTAGACACTTCTAGGATTTCAGAAGAATAGTAGAAATTAAAAAAAAAAAAAAAAACAACAGCTCAGAGCTCAATAGTAGACTACAGTTTTCATTTGGCTCCTGAAGATAACTCAAGAATTGGAAAGAAGTGTAAAGGGCTTGGCTAGCTTTCTCCTTTCTGGCCCCGTGTGAGGGATGTGAGTGTGGGCCTTACCTCAACTCTTTTCTTTACTCACTTGTAGTGTCAGATGAGGAAAATAACAACTGCTGAATCTGAGCAATGCGGAGTTTAATAACTAGGATGAGGTACGGATTATTGTCTAATCCTTGAGATTAAGCTCAAAGTCATGGGGCACCAAGGTCATATCTCAGCGTCTGCAACATCTAATTTCAGAGGAACACTGAAGAGCTGAGAGAAGAGATGCTTGATGGTCAATATCAACGGTTCCTCTTAGTGGAATCTTTCTAAATTAACATCAGTAGATTCTGTGCCGTAAGTTTTATATTAAAAATGTAAAATTATAATTTTTTTTAAAAAAATCCAACTCTGACATACAGAGGAATCTGTCTGAGTTTTTCCATATCTCGCTAAATCTGCTGAAATGTATTACCTGAAGAAAAGCACTTGACAAATATTTCCCAAAGAAAACAATTGTAATCAAATTTGAAACATTGAGCATTGTTACTGATGCTTTCATACTAGTAGTCCCTCGCCACTTCTCTTGCTTTCTAGGTTTACTGAACACACAAGTTGGTAATAGTACAAAATTAGGAAATAAGATTTCATATAGATTCACTAAAGTCAAAACTTTATGTAGTAACATACTGATACATTAATTAATTAATTAATTATGAGATTTCACAAGGCTTGCTCTTAGCTGTAATGAGTATGTTATGTTTTGAGGTTTCTGGGTCCAGAGCACAGTTTTTTAGTGATAATACTGCATATTCAGCAAAGTATAAACATTTAGAAGGATGCACACATGCATAAAAGGCTCCTAGCTGTCATTCTTTGCTGTAGACAAATGTACTGCAATGATACAGGCAATAGCACTGAAGGCTGCACATCTCCATGGGATGGTTCATCAGACATTTCTCAGGTCATGAGAGAAAGAATAAGACACTTAGTTGGACAAGTTTGAAACTGAAAGTCAAGACCATAATAATTGCTATGTTATAAACAACAAGCATGTTGCATATTTTAAATTTAAAAATATCACTGGGAAAATAATATTATCTATATCTGCCAAAAGAGAAAACAAAAGAAACTTTTTCATGCATCTGGTGCTAGTATAATCCCATATGTAAACATATGGTTTTCAAATTCCTTACTGATTTCCTCAATAGTCTCTGTATGCAGTTTAAAGAAAATTGAACTGTGGCATAGACATTGTCCCTGCATCACATGGTTAGAGAAGATGCTAAATAAACAAGGGATTCATTAGTAGTTGTGAAAGAAACATTACATACACTTGTCTGTTATGGAAAACAGGAAAGAGAAAACTTCTTGAAGTTGGAAAGAAGCATAGTTCTATTTTCTTTCTCTAACCTATAGATCTGATAATGTTCTCAAAGTGATTGCATTTTACCACTTCAAAATCCATTTTCAGAAAGGAGAAGAAAGAGGAAAAGGAAGGTGACAGACCAGGAATGCACAGGAGGGGGAGGAGATGAAATGGGCCAATGTTCTTTGAAAATGTCAAGGCAATTTGAAGAGTTAGAATTTTTCTCTTAAGGAATGTCTGTTTTTAAGATTTTTCCCATTTTGTTTAATACTATTTTTTCTTCGAAATAAATAATTTAAAATTCATTTAAAACTCTTTTCAACTGATTAAAAATCTAATTTGTCTATGTGGAATAAGTTGGTTATAGAAGAGCATGATAACTGAAGTTTACATTACATTTGCCCTAATCATCAATTTTAAAGTAATGGCCACCACTTAGAATTTTCTAATATTTATTTTTTTCAGGTTAATAAATCTATTCCTACTTCCATTCTGGAAGTTGGAGCAGGAGTCAAGGTGTGTATCTTAAATGTAAAAGAAAACTACAAAGAGCAAAAACCCCTCGAATACCCAGGGAGGCAAGCCACTTCTTGAACAGACATTCATCTCCTCACACAAAGGTGAGAGATAAAAGTGCACAGAAGAGAGGTGTGCTAAAACATTCAAGTCAACACACACTTAGCTGCTAGACATAAAATGGTGAGATTTTAGATCTCAGTTTTCTTTAATACACTTTTTTTAAAAGTAAAATTTCTAGATGAATCATAGACAAGGGGCACCATACTAAATAAAGCACAAGTACTCTCCTTGTATGACAGCTTAATGTATTAGCTTTCTAGCTGTGGTGATGTCTATTTCATATAATATATTTATTATACTCTCACAATATCACAACCAAGTACCAACAAATGCAAAGTCTTAGAGAGTTGGTGTTCATTTTAGTAATTAACAAAATACATGTGACACATCAAATTAAGGATAAACAGTCAGCAAAACTCAGAAGGTCTTCTCTTGGAAGTAGAGTAAGAAACACATTGTGGATTTCTCTTCTTTTCATCTTATCTCTTGGGTTTTCTATATAGGTTGTTCTGTCATCTGAACAGATAAGAAAGACAAAGATCTTGGAAGGTTTGAAATACAGCTGTCTTCTTCTTTCTTTTACTCATGATTGATTGACAGAGGAAACTTGTTTAGAATGTCCCCATCAATAAAATTAATCATCCAAGGAAATGACTTCAGATGGATTGATTTTTAGGAGATGGGGGTGGGACACGTGTCGAGTGTCTGTGAGCCCCTGCGTTCTATCACCACTTCTAAAAATTAAGTTGATTAGTTTATTGAATATTAAATGTTACGGTTAACTTCTTTTCCAAAAAAAAAAAAAAAACTTGATGGGGGAATTTAAAAGAACGGAAATGACACAATGTTTAATCATACGATCGAAATAACATTCTTAAAAAGTGTGTTTTCTAATTCCCACACCTCCTTGCAACCATTTTTAAACAGTGAAATTGTTGTGAAAGAAAAGACAGGCCACTCTCAGGAAGCTTTCTCTGCCCTTCCTTGGTGTTAAGGTCCATTCTTTATCAAGACAGCATTGTACTTTCTCCAAAGGTAACGTTTTTGTGTTGGTATATCAGAGGTTGACATGATGGAGCCAGGACCATGGACAAGAAAATAAGAAAATGTATTTATAAGATGTTTTCCTTGTTTCTGAATGTAATCCCTCAGCAATGTGTAATATGAAAACCTACTATCAGCTAACCAAGGACTTATCAGTTACTGGTTATATCATTACCTGTAACTTTTATCTTAATTTGTCATATAAATTTAATTCAGATATTTTAAACACTTTTACTACTAATAAAAAGGGAATGCATTTTGTATATCCAACTCATTTTGTTGTTGTTATTGTAGTCAACAACAGAGTTTCTTTATTAAAATAGTTTTTAAAGATTTCTTTTTGACAGAATCCCATAAAGAAATGGTACCTGAGTAGTTAATAAAAATGGTCCTATGTGTTTGTTGGGAAGTACCAAACCATCTTAGGTTTGTTTCCTCCATGATTTATTTTCTTTTTTTCGTCATAATATTTGAATGGTATACAGGTTCTTCACCATTCTGATTCAGATAGAGACACAGCAGTTTGAATGTGGTGAGAGACAGGCACAATTAATCAGTGTGTAGGAGACTTATACTTCTTTAGATATAATAGGTGATTCTTTGATGCTCTTGCATAGGATGACTTAGCTGGAACAAGCCATGTGAGTCTATGAATGCTAAATGGATGGGAAGATGGAAGCCATGAATACTACATAAAAAAATTGTTTCCTCTAGCTAAGGTAAGTCTTCTCTGAAGGCCTATGTGTCGAAACCTTATCCAACAGCCTATACTGGTGTTAGATAGAAGTGAAACCGTTGTGACGTAGAACTTAGTAGAAAGAAATTAGTACTGGGGGGTCATGTCTCTAAAGGGAGTATTATGACTTTAGCTTCTTTCTCTTTGCTTTCTGTCCACCATGACATGAGACTCTGTTTCTACTCCATCTTCTGGCCATGGTCTCCTCCCTCAACATAGGAACCCAAGTGGTGAAGTGGAACACAGACACACACCTCTGAAGCAGTGAACCCAAGTGAACCTTTTCTCTTTTTATTCTGACTTACCTCGGGCATTTGCTAATATGATGGGAATCTCATTACCACAGCCTTCACAACTTCTACGTTTCCTTCTTTATCAGGAAGGGCAGGGTCTAGAGCTAAATTGTGAACCCCAAAATGTTAGGATTTGGCAGTTACCACAAGGAAAGAAATCTTCAGAGCAAAAGAATAGAAATGAGACAAAGGCACTATAGAGCATATCTGAGGGAGATTTGAAAAGAATCACCTCGTTTCTAATTATCTACTTTAGTAAAACAGAATTTAAAGTCTCACGTGATTAAAATTCTCAAACGTGGGGATAGGGCCCAGAAGTCATGCAGGGATCTTTCAAAATACAGCTCCACCAGATGCAGAACAGTGTTCCAAAACCATGAGCCTATATGGGACATCTCAGACCCAGGTATCCCTGGGTCCATGGCCATGTCATAATGCAAATGCATTTGGTAAATCCTTAAGATTCTCTGTCATCTTAGTAGTATCAACATTATCAAAAGGTCAAAGTCTCTTCTGAAACTCAAAGCAACCTCTAGTTGAGAAACCCTACAGAATAAAAAAAAATACATATTTACATATAAAATGATGTGGGAAATGTCGCCATTCCCAAGGATGTAGCAAAGACAATAAGAAGCATTTAACACATATGCACACACATATATGTATATGTGTATGTGTACATGTATGTGTATGCATATATTTATATGTGTGTATTCATATGCATGCATGCATTGATATATGTGTCTATACATATATGTATGTACACATGTATACTTATACATATATATGACATATCATGATATGTCACATATATGGGTATGTAAAATAAAACCCAGCAGTATAGACACAAAATCCTGACTGTACTGTATTTGTGTGGCTCTATTCTTAGGCCTCTATCTTTTGCAGGACTTATTTCCCCCTAGGCCAGCTCCACATTATACCTGAAGCTTCACCTGTTTCTTATTTCTTGCATTTCTGATAATTTAGCATCTCCATTGCAATTTGTGGGTTACAGTCTCAGCTTTAGGTATAGCGTACTTTGGTGCTTCCCTGAGACTGGATGAGAAGGTCTGCTGAAATCACTATGGCAAGAGCAAGCAGTTCCATTTCCTCCAGTCTTGGCAGATCATGCCAGAAACAGGATCAAGGTATAGCACATCAGGCTACTACAAGAGACTGATGTCTACCAACTAGGTCTTATATCCCAACACTTTCTATAACTACCCAAATAGCATCACCCACTGTTGACAACAGACAATTGGCCAATTACTGGTTCAGAGACACAGTCTAAACTGTTAACACCTGTCAGTCCATAAAGTTGGATGCACTCAGAAGGTGTTGCCGAAGTGATGTGTATGGAATTGTCCTCCCCTGAAATTCCATGACGAACCACGCTATCTGCTCTTGCTACATTTCTGTCCTACCTCTGTCTATAAAGGAGGATGTGCCCTGCTTGGTAGAAAGCCAGCTGGTTAAGATGGTAGATGCCCTGAAAAGGAGCATCTCTCTTCCCTTCAGTTAGCATGGTAGCACCCCATGAAAGCAATATATTCCCTAGGATTTGAGAAGAAAGCCATATCTCCTGAAACATTCCGGAGAATGATTTTTGCTTTTTAAAACATGCAGTTGCTGCCATACCTTAGGAGTACGATGAGTCCTATGTCCCTACTGTATCACCCACAATGCCACACTGATTGGCTTTCTATCCTTGTCATGATGAGGAAGCTATGACGTGACAGTCATGGGCTTATAGTTTGATTATGGTATATTTAGGTATGTCTTACTAAGCACAAGTTCATTATAGAACTGTAGGCAGACAGACAGAAAGATAGCAATAGAAAAGGACTCTGTGGACAGTTCATGACCATACATCAGATTGAAAGTCTCTTCTTATATATTTTAGAAGAAGGAGGATCTATGCCATGCAACTGACAGGCATTCTATGTTATATGCTTGTTGTCAATTGTCTTTATGTCCGAGAGCATGTGGGAGGGTGGAAGCCTTATACCAAATGGACAATGAGGGCGGGAAGAGCAAGAATGTAGAAATATATATATATATATGTATACATATACATATATATACATATATGTATATGTATACATAAATATGTACACATATACACATATACACATATATACATATATGTGTATGTATATGTATATGTGTATATATATATATATATATATATATATATATATATATATAAATGGACTAATGTTTACAAAATGGCACAGGTCTGGCTAATACTGAGTAAACAGGCAAGTGCTATTCACTTTGGTGGTAGCCAAAGAGTCTTTGCAGGTTTCAAGGTTATGTTAATGAGTGAATGGGGATGCAGGCGTTGAATGCCTATGCTCTCTCATACACATTCTGGGATGATAGCAATGAATTGTCACAGAGCCACCACTGTCTCTTGCAGTTGTAATCGAATACTGGAAAGGACCTTGATATTCTCATTTTTAAAGGTCAAATGTCCTCTCAGTTTATGGGAAAAATAGCTAAATGTTCTCATCCTAGCTTTCCAAAGACTGTGTTTTATAGAGTGAGTTCTATGTGTTCACACCTCTTTTTGTTTTGTTTCGTTTTGTTTTGTTGGTTTTTGGAGATTTCGAGACAGGGTTTCTCTGTATAGCCCTGGCTGTCCTGGAACTCACTCTGTAGACCAGCCTGGCCTTGAACTCAGAAATCCCCCTGCCTCTGCCTCCCAAGTGCTGAGATTAAAGGTGTGTGCCACCACCACCAGGCTCACACCTCTTTGTTAATGCAAATACAATGCCATTACTTATTCATATACTAAGACATTTTTTCTCACCTATGAAAGCAGTGATTACAGTATCACAGAAATTCTGTTACTGTAATCTTAATTTTAGCTAATATTTCAAATATCAATATTTAAATCAAAAGCAGATATGATAAATCTACATTATTATTTAGTATATCTAGCATCAGGGCAACAGTAATTAGTGTTTAAAAAAAACAGAGCTCTAAGGATCTTTTCAGCGTGTTAAGAAAGCATCATAAAAATATGCTCACATTTTAACATCCATTTATTTTCAATAAAATAAAATACAGCTTTTTTACATAATATAGTAATTTTTAATCAGGGGAATACATAAGATCAGCAGCTTAAATTTTCATTATTTATAATTTTAAATTGTTGCTATTTTAGTCTCCTCTAAAGTTAATCATAAATTTTAATTGATTTTGACTACAAAGAAAGGAACATAAAAAATATTGATCGATAGTTAATAAATGAAAGCAAAAAATATTCTCAGTCTTTTCAACACCTTGAAATTGTTGTAAATGACACAAATAATACTTTTGGTCTGGGGACTTTTAGTAGATAAAAATAAATGGTATCAGTTTACAGAAACCCACCTACTTTGAGACATTATTTAGAGGCATTAAGATTCAAAACATCCAAAATGGTGTTCAACTAATACAAAAAAAATTATATTCACTCATAACAATAGGACAGAAAGCCCAACAGAGGCATAACTTAATTATGACAGATAAAATATAAAAATAAACATAAAATCATATTATATAAAACTCATTCACTCTATAGCAAGCATCAGCTACCCTTGAGATGGTTATTGTGACTTTTATGGGGGTAGCATTTTAATTACTTGCTACTGAGAGGTTACTCTGAACCTTAAGTCTGACTGCTGTCAGTGTCTTCAGATCCCTAAACATACTGTTAAAGACATCAATTAACTCTTTAGGTCACTGAATTGTAGTATTTCTGCACTACACATGTGCATGCCTGGCCAGCTTCATACTAAGAACATTTTTAAACATATCCATTAAGACATGTATGTGAAAAGATGATCATTTTTTTTCCAAATAGAGTGAAGACAAGTATTTATCTGAGATGTGGTCCACTTGAATCAATCTTTACCTCTAGATTAGCAATGTTTTAGAGACCATTTAATCTTTTTTTTCTATATTCTTTGTTTACATTCCAAATGCTTTCCCCTTTCCCAATTCCCCCCTCCCCATATGTCCCATAAGCCCTATTCTCTCCACCCCTTCCCCAGTCACACCCCTCTTCCATTTCTCTGTCCTGGTCCTCCCCTACAATGCTGGATCAAGCTTTTCCAGGACCAGGACCTTCTCCTTCCTTCTTCTTGGAAATCATTTGATATGCTAATTGTGTCTTGAGTATTCAGAGCTTCTGGGCTAATTAATATCTACTTATCAGTGATTGCATTCCATGTGTATTCTTTTGTGATTGGGTTAAGATGATATTTTCCAGTTCCAACCATTTGTCTAAAAATTTCATTGATTCATTGTTTTTAATTGCTGAGTAGTATTCTATTGTGTAAATATACCACATTTTCTGTATCCATTCCTCCATTGATGGACATCTGGGTTCTTTCTAGATTCTGGCTATTATAAATAAGGCTGCTATGAACATAGTAGAGCATGTGTCCTTATTGCATGCAGGGGAATCCTCTGGGTATATGCCCAGGAGTGGTATAGGTGTTGGAGAGGATGCGGAGAAAAGAGGAGACCACGTAATCTTATCAAACCATTAGTGGTTAATTTTGATACCACCACCATGCCCAACTTCCAGTCACTGTATGTTAATTTTGATTTAAAATCCCCATGATCACCTAGTTCTTTAACTACATGCTAACTGAGGTAGAGACATCACTGGGCCAAAATCTAGAACTTAGTGTAGATCCTATATCTGTTTTGATGTTAGTGGAACAGATATTTTCAAAAGCTAGCTCTGAGATACAAATATGTGGTACCACATGGCTATGCATTTGAACTCTAAATTACAGAGAACATGATTGCCAACAGATAGGAAGGAGAAAGGCTGTCTGTACTAAAGACTGTTAGATGAGTTTAACATCAATGGATTTGTTGGGAAATTGAAAACAATATCAAAGACCGTCATGACTAATGTGCATGTATACAGTCAGTCACAATCCCTCTTCTATATGCACACAGACACTTTAGCTGTCAGTCATCTGCTGTCTCCTCCATCAACTTCTTAATTCTTGAAATTAGCACTCATCTTCCACTGTGAAGTCTGAATTTGTTTATCCCATGCGTAGTGATAGTTTCTAAATATGCACCTCACATCTTCAGTCTTAACCATCCAGGCCTCTATTCAACATATGCTTCCCCTATTTCTCCTCTATTCTCTGCCTTCTTTCTGGTCTTTCTTTCTTTTTTTTTTTCTCCTGCCTATCTACCTCTACCAGCATGTGTTTAAATGGATTGGGTTTTTGAAGCATCCCCAATACAATTCCTTTTTTTATGAGATATTTTCTTTATTTACATTTCAAATGTTATCCCCTTTCTTTCTTTCCCCTCTGAAAACCGCCTATCCCATCCCCCACCCCTACTCACCAACCCACCCACTCCTGCTTCCCTGTCCTGGCATTTTCCTACACTGGGGCATTGACGCTTCTCAGGACCAAGGTCCTCTCCTCCCTTTGATGTCCAACAAGGCCATCCTCTGCTACACATGCAGCTGGAGGCATGGGTCCCTCCTTGTATACTCCTTGGTTGGTAGTTTAGTCCCTGGGAGCTCTGGGGTTACTGGTTGGTTCATATTGTTGTTCCTCCTATGGAGCTGCAAACCCTTTCAGCTC
Source organism: Apodemus sylvaticus (assembly GCF_947179515.1). Classification (NCBI taxonomy): domain Eukaryota; kingdom Metazoa; phylum Chordata; class Mammalia; order Rodentia; family Muridae; genus Apodemus; species Apodemus sylvaticus. The sequence continues at coordinate 13,585,789 of NC_067490.1, forward strand.
CTTGAGTCCTTTCTCTAGCTCTTCCACTGGGGACCCTGTGCTCAGTTCAATGGTTGGCTCAGGGCATCCCTGTTTGTATTTGTCAGGCACGGGCAGAGCCTATGCATCACAGAACAATGTCTGGAAATATCTAGAATTGCAGTTTGAAATGATCTACGGAAATGACTGTACACCTGAAATAATGAGAGTCACGCAGTCTGTGTTTACTTGGGCTGTTTATTAGAAAAATAAGAGACTGCAAGCAAGCAGTCGCCTTCCTATGTGTTCTACTGTAGCCATGGTGATGGGAAGCTGAAGGTAGAAACGTTGATGTATGGATAACTTGATTTTGATTGGCAACCCACTTGACTATATAAATATTTATAGGTAAAAATCACGGTTGAGCATTTTTATTCATTTTCTTCCAGACACAAATCAGAGAGGAGGAAAATAATCAGGAAAAGCAAGAGACTGACTAGGAAAACGTCTTATGTAATGAAGAAGTAATTCAGTGATAATCACTTCACTACTGGAGACTGAGAAGCAAATCTATGATAAAATACAGACAAATACAGATTCAGAAAGCAAAAAACAGACTAACTAAAACCAACCAACCAAAATGAACAACTCCTAAGTCTCCAATATCTCCATCTCCTAAATTAATAAATAAATAAATCGTATCTCTGATCATCAGTGGTAAGATTTAAGAGAAAGTGTGTTGCCACACCAACTGGTTATCCAATAACAAATGGTCAGCTCAGAAATCGTACATCCAAGTGACATTATGTAGACTGAGCTGGTTATATCTAAGATTATCTCCATATACCCATATAATCATTAATGGAAAAGGGGGGCCATGAATTTGAGAGTGAGAAAGAATCAGTATATAGGAAGTTTGGAGGGAGGAAAGAAACAGACAAATGATGTGATTATGTTGTAACCTCAAAAATAAAATAAATAAAAAGGAAAGTCTGTTGGATATCATATTTTGATATGTCTCCATGTTCTATTTAATAAGGCCATTTGTAAAGCTGAGAGTACTTCAGCAATGCATTGAATAAAAATATCCAAAACCATTTTTCTTATTACTGAAAACACTGCGATTAGGGGATTCCTTTATTTGCCAAAAAGAGTAGTGTGTACTGTTTGTTTGAATTGTAGCTCCTGAAATAATGTAAAAGAAAAAATAACACTAGATCTAATGCTTTTCTAACGTGCCCATAGATTGAATATAGTCACTTCTTTAGTATTGCTTGATCCACATTAAAACACTACATGCAGTTGAAATACTGCAGCCATTCTCTGTAGAATTATTTGGCAAAGAAACATTTGTTTTGAAAATTACTATAGGAGGCAATTTGAAACTAAAGCATTTCAAATCATTGTGGAATTATTGTTTTTGTCAAGTGGTCACTAAGAACCTGCACAGTGTTGATTTCTACACTCTACTGAAAGGTGAAGGTTTTAACCCACTACAGAGTCTCTGTGTCCTTAAAGGAAAATTCACAGCTCCATTTTCCGGGTAACACAAATCATGCATCCAACATCTGAGGACAAGGAACAAGAGTGTACTGGAAATGCTTATGTGTAAAGCTAATTTGGAAGAGAAAGGACATGAGGTAGGGGGCTGGAAAGTGTAATCTAAAGACTCAAGAAATGAATGTAAGGACAGGTACTTGGAGGAACCATGCTTAGCTTGGTTTTTGGAAAGACCATATGCTGGACTTTAAAATGAGAAATGGGTCAGTGACTTATCCTCTACCCACCATTCCTAAATGATTTCCATCAGAACCCACTCAGTGGAAACTGAAATCACGAAACAAGTCAAAACGCAGCATCCTAGGGATGGCCACTGGTAGAACGAACTTTCCTACAGTTTACAAGTGAACTTATTTTGTAGGGTAGTACCTGGGTTATTCTTGTTACCACTGGTTTTATGCTTTTGTTTATTCAAAAGAAAGTATTACAGTACCTAGCCATCGTCTTGATGGTCAAGACTTAAATACTACATTTATAGAAAGTCATTCACTGTCATAGTTTCACTTAGGAGTAATGGCTTATATGTGCTACATGATTCAAATTTATATAATTCAGGCTCATTTCTATACAGCACATAGTTAACATAACTGTTAGAATGAAAAGGCATATGCATAACAGAACTTGGTGTTTCTTTCCTTAAATACAATAGACAACTTTCCTCAATTAATCTCTTATCATGTTTGATAATCATGATAATTCTAGAATCACAAAATTTAAATGTAATAGAGCATTCATTAAAATTTACAGTTATTTTGCTCCATAACAAAATGTTTCAGCATAGTGTACATTTTTATACCTTGGCTGCCTTGTGCATACCTTCTCTTGCTAGTTCTGAGGTCATCTTCAGAAAATCTTGTTGTTTACATAAACATATAGCCAAAAGTGATAATATGATTAATGTGAGAAAATATAGGGCTTCATCGAATTCAAATAAACTTAGAGGCCATTGAGGAAATAAGTAAGAACTTATTTTTTTAAGGCTCAGAAGCTTCCCTCTTCTCTTCTCAGTGGAGTTATACATTCAAACAGGTGTCACCAGTGACCTTTTGGAAAACCATCCTCTGGTACAAATGAAACAAGCAGAATGCGTTGCCCTATGCGCAGCCTCCTGGTGATAGACACAGCCAAATGGTTTCGTATAACAATGGTTATCTTGCAATAGCAATCATGACAGGAGTAAAATATATGGGGGGAATCTGACACAATAATACCTTTGTAAATCACAGGAAAATGAGTCTCTCATCAATGTGAACTATGTTCACAGTAAACAAAATAATTCAGAGAGTTGATGATGTGCTGGATAAGAAACAGCAATGGTGATGGATGACTCTAAATGCTATGACTCTGTAGCATCTACAAGCTATAGCCAGACCACTAACGCCATACAAAGAGTAATTTTTCTGCATCTAGAAATAAGTTAGGGCACTACAACATTAGGGAACAAAATAAAATATCTTTCTGAGTTATCTAAATGTTAGAATTAGTGTGTTATACCAAAGAGCAACAGAAATGACTCCATCATCTCCTAACAATTTTATCCTATTGAATACATTTTAATGCATTGTGTAATGGTACAATCATTATTAATTAATCAAGATACATTTTTTTCAGACAAAGTTCAAGCTGGCCTGAAACTTTCTATGTAGCTGAGGTTAGTCTTGAACTTACAAAGATTCACCTCACTCTGGCTCAGTAGTGTTTGGACTGGAAGGGTGTATCACCACCCCTTTCTGGCCAAAATTTTGGTTTCTTTTATAGTTACAATTGTTTAGCCTCTAAATGAATAATCTGTTGTAGAAAAATTCTACTTTTTTTGTATTTGAAATTGCCTGTTACTTATTCCAATTTCAGTGCTAACTAGTCTTTGACCAAGAATTATTCTGGAATCTTGTGTCAATATAATCAAAGAGAGAGATAATTGACTTTATCTGGCTGACAGTAATTTTGCAGAGAAATGTGGCAAATGCACCTGCCAAGTTAGCAGAATACAGGCTTAACCAGAACAGAACAATCCTTCCAAAAGCACATGTAATAAATACATACTCAACATTTTCAACAGAGCGTTACATGCTTTTCAACAGCTTATTATCTAAGTAGTCTATTTTATTAAAATGTACAAAACATACAAGTAATATAAATAGTTTATTTAAAATAAATGCACTATTATAGAACTATGATAATGGAGGTAAGGAGAGAGGGGTTTGGGAAGAGAAATACAGACACAACAAATCATATCTATCACTATTTCACTATGCTGGTCTAGCTTTAGCTCATTGAAGGGGCCATGACTCATGCTCAGCTCAAGTGAGAGCCTTATTACTTATTAAGGTCTCTCTGAAATATTTGCAAGCATCTTTCCACCTACTGGATCCTTGAAAAGAAGGATTTTAGTACTTTTTTCTCAACACTGAAAATAGGTAGAAAAGTGAAAATTAACCCATTGTTTAATATCAGGACTGAAAATACCTGGCTTAGTGGGAACATTTTTAGGTTTCCTAGATTATAAATGCCATTGTCATGAGCTGTTTCATGAGATTCTCAGAGTGAGGACAATGACTGTGGCGCGCACCCCTCGACCAGCAAGGAAGAAGATCGCCACACGAGGATTCTTCTCGGATCACACTTTATTGGAGCCCCTTGGTTGAGAGCGAGCAGGGAGCAAAAAGGGAAAGATGGCCTAGTGGGTGAAGCTTATATAGGGAAACAGGACACGGGCGAAAACCTGATGGGCCAGTGCCAGTCCACTGATCTAGTGAGCCTCAGGATTGGCTAGGGACAAGTCATGTGACGCACATGCGCAAAGGCTTAGCAGGCCACTTGGTGAGGTTAGGCCATATATGGAGTTGTTTATTTCTGGCCTGCACGGGAAGTGAGCACCATCTGGTAATGGCAGCGGCTCCCGGCAAATAACGTTCATTATAGTTTGTGGCAGAGATTCACTAGATCGCCATAGTTTCAGAAATTTCACGTAAAAGCAAAAAGAGGCAAAACGTTTACCATAGGTCTATATTTATACTCTGTGTTGGTGTTCAAACATCTTTGACAGCCTTCTGAGGAGTTGGCAGTTTTTGTAAAATATGTCAAAAAAGAAGCACAACATCCTGGAGCTGCATCAAACAGCAGAACTACACCCCCTTCATATGCCAGAGCAGCCCGGCAGCCTCTGCCTGCACCCTTTAGAAAGTCAGGGCTAGGCTGTCTCTAAAAGGAGACAGGCAGCAGTACTGTGGCCTGATCTCCAAGCCCCGCAGAGTCGCATGCTACCCCAACTTCCTTTAGTAAAAGCAACTATTTTATTTCAGCTCAGTTTTAAGTACAAAGCAATTGGCTAAAAACAAGGAAAGGGCATACACAGGAATTGTGGCACACTCATGGGCTTTAGGCTACTGCTTCAAAAAGTCAAACTGCATCTTAAAAGAAATGCAGGTCTGTCCTGGATAGAAATAGTTAATCATAAGTAAAGCATAAAATCCACCTGTGAAAGAGTCTTTTCCTATTATATTTAATGTATTTTCTCCTTTGTCTATAATTATAATTTAGTTCCAATTTGTTCAATCTGGTCATAATTACTCACTCCATATGCTTTCATTGTAGATGAAATTAATTTCTAAATAACCAAAATACATTTTTGTAATTACCTAATATTTTAAAAATCCTGTTTGTTCTGAAATTTTTTTTTAATGGGGGCTAGCAACAGCGCAGACATTTTGGCGACGTACAAAGACCGTGGGTGAAAATGGAACGTAATAGTCATCTCTCAGCAAACTGAGTAAAGCATTACCATCAAAATAATCCCATGATTCATTGCAGGTTAGCATTACAATGCTATATCATTAAAATGCTTATTGTCGTTCTCAAAGAAATCTAGGTAGAATTATAGTAATAAAAAAAATAATTCTTCAGGGAGCAACTTGACACAGTCCCTTTCCTTAAAGTGAAATTCTAGAAGAAAACTCCTTTATTACTGGAAGCACACTAGCAACAAGCCAAAAAAGTCATGTAGGTGAAAGTCATGTGGTGAAAATGCCCAGAATGCTCTTGCACAGGATGGCCCCAAACTTCACCATCTTTATATGTCCCAGTAGAGGACCGGATTTCATTATTATTTTAAAGTTCAAGCACATAAAGAAAAAGTTCCAGAACAAAATCTTTTATTTTTTTATTTTGAGAATACACACACACACACACACACACACACACACACACAATTAAGTATGGCAAGGTAATGCTTCTATTACCACAGACAGGGAGAATGGCTTGAGTATTCAAACTTCTTGCCTGCTGTCAGCTTTTGCTATGCGCTCTCTTTCAGTTTCACAGGGACTTCCTGTCAGCCATGCTCAATCAACATGTCTAACCAGTTTTAAGCCTTAATCTTTACCAAATTCCAGACAGAGCTCACCGTGTGATCCCTTCCTTGGAGGAACACATTGCATTTCACTTAGATGATTCCATCTATGACTGTAAACTCTTCCTATTTGCAGAAACATCCAAATACATATAGGATTCATACAGAACTAAAGACTTCTATTTACTGAAAGAGTCTTTTGTGACATAATCCAAATGAAGCATTTCTAAGTGTGATATATTATAAAGCTTTGAGCAGAAAATTGAAGATGAATCATTGATAGATTTTGAAAAAGCTTTTATGTACAGTCTCTGATTATACCAAAGCAAACACTAAAATAAAAACAAATTCTTATAGAAAGTGCTGGGAAATACACTCACCGTTCCGACTCTCTTCATCAATGGCAACTATGGTAGCTGGTGGTCCTCCCCTAGCTAGTTTGCAATCTAGAGAAAAGATAATCAAAGGTTATAATTAACAAGTGCAAGAGAAATTACAAAAAACTAAATTCACTAATACATATGTATATAAACACATTGATATTAAAAACTTACAATCAAATTAATATACAATATTTTAAGCATTTTACTATGAAAAGAAAATATTTTCTAAGGCCAATGCAGATTCCATGATACTACAGCTAAACACTATTCAAATCTTCCTGTGAAACCAGCAAAGAAGGCTGGACAGCAGTCCTTCTGGACAGAAATAATGGAATGGTAATTTAACTCAGAGAAATAACATAGGGAGATGATTAACAGGATAAATGATGAGAATGCTCCATAACAGAAACAAACATAATTGTAAATTAATTGTGATAAAGGGCATGATTAAAGAGAGTGAATAGAATTTTAATTATGGTGTGAAAACAATAGAGTAAAAATGGACAAACGAGATGCCCATGAAGTGCTGTGGATTATTTTAGTCACCTTACCCTCGTATTGCCAGTCTGTAGTCAAAGTATAGAGTCACCAATGGGAGCATATCAGAAAACAGAAGAAAGAAAAGAAGAAAGGATACATGTATATATTTAGCAAGAGATTCGCATATACATAAAAGTCATTATACAGTAATACATGAATTACCTAATTATCTGTGGAAAGGAGATGCATCAGATTTCATAATTTGAGTATAATATTAACACCAAAATAGATAACATATGCATATATCATTAGCATAAGACTATTTAGTAGTATTTTAGATTGATGTTAACATAAAGTACACTTATACAATATTTTAAATATATATATTGCTTGCAGAAAGTGTTTATCCCTACACTGAAATCTTTAGAATAGTATCTTTTAATTGGAAGTGAAAATGAAGTCATACTTTAAACACTCATCTTACCTTGTTGAGGATTACTCAATTATGGCTCTAAAAATAGCATTATAGCTTCCACAAATAAAAAGTGAAGGCTAAGCTTACAAGTTACCACACATATATCAGGGGTGCTCTTCTGAGTTACACAGAGCCTTTCACATGTCTCTATGTATGTTTGTGACACATATGCATGCTGGAAATTATATATATATATATATATATATATATATATATGTGTGTGTGTGTGTGTGTGTGTGTGTGTGTGTGTGTGTATGTGTGTGTGTATACACATACATATATATGTATATGTGTATATATATATACTTATGTATGTATATGTATGTGTGTGCATATATATGATATATATAACATGTTTGGTATCTGGAAGGTGATTTCAAGATTTATCTGATAAAAAGGTTTGCTGCCTTTTACGTATGTCAGCATAGGTCATACAGTCTTTGGAAGCATAGTTTTGAGAGGTGCATTCTCTTTGGAAGTGAAAATGCTGGCAGGTGTTCAGGCTCAATCTCTTCATCTTTGTCAATGTTCAAGAGTCCCTCTTCACACTTCATATCTGTGGTAACTCTGTACTCTCTTCTCTCCTTCCTGCATCTCCTAACATCTTGACTCTCTTTCTATCCCCTCTTCTCTTACAGAGAGTTTATCACCAGCCTTGCAGAGGCCCCATTCCTGGGTCTAGGAACAAGGATAAAATATGAACATATTTTTTTGCTAAAACATGTTATGTGTTTCCTTGGAAGTAAAGACAAACCCTGAACAACCATCCACGTTTTCTCTCCTCTGGCCCAGCTGTGCTTGAATCTGGCTTAAATGGCTCCCTAAGTATTCCCCATGTTAGTAGTTTGATCTATTGTGTTTCTGGTTGTGAGCCTGGCCTTTGATGGCAGAGCCATCTCTCCAGTCCCAGGTTAATGACTGTACAGCAATGACAGGGAGTGGTGTACTTTTGGAATTATAGTACAGGGATATAGGGAGTAAAACCTCAGAAAGAATTAATGTAGGTCTCCTAGAACCCTGACTGGTTCCTAAAGATGGACGTGGACTGAAATGATGAACCTGGCTTTGACTCCACCCCTCATCTCCCCATTTTACTATGTGGTCCTTTTCTTGCCTCGTGCTATTGCTATTGATTTTATCTTTAATGACTGAATGAAAGCCAAGCAGATGGGCTGGCCAGTTCCACATGTGAATCCCAAATCATAAGGAAAAGAAAAAATATTTATAGTTTCCTCATCCTGAGTTTTCATTTGTTATGTGTTTCACGGGAACAGAGGTACTAGGTAGAAAGGGTTGAGACCAGAGGAACGGTGACATACATGTAAGCAGTCACCCAGATAGAACTCAATGCTGTATCTGTAGAGTTAATCATTTAAAACAATTACTAACAACAGAAATAATTGAACCAACACAGTGGCAATTAATTTGCAGGAAGGGATGGAGGGATGATGAGAAGGGCAAAGGTGAGGGGCTGGAGAGATGGCTCGTCAGCTAAGAGCAGTGACTCCTCTTCTAAAGGACCCAAGTTCAATTCCCAGCACCTACATGGCAGCTCACAACTATCCATAATCCAGTTCCAAGAGACTTGGTATCCTCAAACAGACAAGCAATACACATTAAAAAAAATAAAATACACATACACGAGAAGGGCAAAGGTGACTGAGAAACAGAGGAATAGAAACCCTGGTTGGTCTATGCAGAGGAGGATTCTAAACTGTACTTGTCTCTTGAGCTGTATATGATACAGCATGTATTTATTCACGACTGTTCCCTTCATCTGTGTATAGCAAGGACCTAAAACCATCACAGGTACAGAGAGTAGCTAAAACTGTCCCATTTCGTTGTGAATACTGGTAGATGAAAAAATATTTAACCAGTAGGGTTTTGAGCAGGCAGGATGGAGGAAGACAGAGGAAGAGGTTAACATGTAAATTCTCATCTCTCACTAGTGGGTGACTACAGAGGGCAGACCTCCATACTAGCAAGATGACTCCACTGGGAACTCTACCTGTGACATACTTGGTAAAAGGGAGTGCTGACTCTCACAATATCTGTAAATGAGTGGTGACTTCCAGGGCATGGGGCCACAAATAAACACAAGCAAGTAAATAAAAGTTTAAAAAAAAAGTAATAACATTTTTTTGAAGAAAGAATGGATCTTACCCAGCTAAAACAAAACAAAAACAAAAAGTTAAAAGAAAGTGAGAGAGAGAGAGAAATGGAGAGAGAGAGAGAGGGAGAGAGAGAGAGAGAGGAGAGGGGAGAGGGGAGAAGGGAGGGGGAGGGGGAGGGGAGAGAGGGGGAAAGGGGGAAGGGAGAGAGAGGGGAGAGGGGGAAGGGAGAGAGAGGGGAGAGGGGGAAGAGGGGAGGGGAGAGGGGGGAGGGGGGAGAGGGAAGAAAGAGAGAGAGATTCTTATATGCAGTCCTAGTTGGCCCATAGTGCCTGGTTCGTGGGTTATTTCCTAGACATAGTTGAACATATCTGTTTAATGCTTTCATCTTCTCGGAGATTGCTCACTTCCCCCTCTTCTTTATAGCCATCTTAATTTTTCTTTAGGACTTTGAAGGAGCATGACCTCTTTTAGGAATAACCCAACAAGCATTCCATTTAATTCATTCCCTATTTGGGAAAGTATCAATTAACCTTCATCTCCCAGAGCTGCCTTCAGAGTAAGTCTGTGCTCAACAAGAACTGCTTCTGAGAAAATACTGTTGGTTTTCTGTGAACAGCAGTCTAGCTACCTGCAATATCTTGTCTGCCATGCTTCCAACAGATCTTCCCAGACTTACTGTCCCTTCAGTAGCAAAATGAATTAACTCAAATATTTAACTCAGCTTCCTTACAGTTAGATCCTCTAAGAGGTTCCCATTTTTAACCAGTGAATTACCATATCCAACCAACAGTTCATTATTGGCCTAAACCTATTTTCATTTTATTACTTTTAAACATAGAACACTAATGAAGGGAAGCTTGTCAGACAAATAATCTATTAATAACATTATTCAAAGCAGCTCAAGTGTTTGTTTTGAAATGGTGCATTCATGAAAGTATAATTAGCTCCAAAATTCAGGAAAACATTTTAATGTGTTTATTTAGAATTGCCTTGAGAAGAAAATAATTTGGATGAACCAGGCAAGGATTTATTGAGTTCAAGATATCCTCATTGAAGTCAGAGGGAACATTAAGAAGCAATTTGGAATTTCCCTGTCTTTTCTCTACAAATGGATGGAGCTAGAGAACATCATACTAAGTGAGGTAACCCAGACTCAAAAGGTGAATCATGGTATGCACTCACTAATAAGTGGATATTAACCTAGAAAACTGGAATACCCAAAACATAATCCACACATCAAATGAGATACAAGAAGAAAGGAGGAGTGGCCCCTGGTTCTGGAAAGACTCAGTGAAGCAGTATTCGACAAAACCAGAACGGGGAAGTAGGAAGGGGTGGGTGGGAGGACAGGGGAAGAGAAGGGGGCTTACGGGACTTTTGGGGAGTGGGGGGCTAGAAAGGGGGAAATCATTTGAAATGTAAATAAATTATATCGAATAAAAAAAATTAATAAAATAAAAAAAATAGACTGCAAAAAAAAAAAAAAAGAATCTACCTGTCATGAGAAGGATGAGTTTGCTGTTGGCGTGTGGACCTGGGAAATGGGCTCCTTCCATCTGTTTAATTTAGTCTTCACTGTCCTGGTTAAACCACATATTGGTCCTTCATGCTAAATAATGTCAGCCTCTTAGGGCCTTAGATATTTCCAACATCTGATATATTATTAAGTGTGAGATATGAATGCTAATACCTGAATATCAATATTCTACAGATGTGCCATCATCTAAGTATATTCCATGTGTCTTTCAATGATCTCTGGTCACTGGTTGGACTGAGGATCAGAAGGGAGTCCTAGAGTGACAAGTCCTAGTGACATGATTGAGAATTAAACCCCAGGGCATTCTGGTTGGACTACTGCCCGAGGACAGCTCAGGCTTGGCTACTAACTGAAATAGTCATCCAGCAGAGGAGGAAGCCATGGAAGACCATCCAATTCTAAAATTTTCCTTTCATATCAAGCAATGTAGTCGCAATAAAATTCAGAGCTATTCACCTGAGTGTCAATGACTGGCACACTGTTTTTCCCACCAGTTTCTTGGGAGTTCCACTGACCAGACACTGTCTGTACTTGTCATTTCACAGCAGAACTCCATAATTAAAAATTAGTCCCAGTTCAAGCCTGGTCTTTCTCAATCACACAGGGAACACTAAGCAGCCATACCTGCATGCCACCCCCTGAGTGAATTTCCTATGTCTATGGTAGATGGGAAGAATATTTTCAAAATATATACTACAAAATCCTCAAAGAAATGACTAAAATATTTTAGAAATGATCAGTCATTTTATGCGAGTTAAAACTAAATATTTTTATGGCCTGGATCACAATACATAATGCTATTTTTGAGTGAAAAAAATCAGAAAATGTTGAATAGCCTATCAGATGCTGCAATACACAGCCTTCTCTCACCTCTCAAATTCATCTAGTGGATGTTCCAACAGAGGGTAGAATCCAGCTCTTTATTTTTCCTTAGTAAGTTCCCTTCCATCCAGAGATACCCACAAGCCCTGTTGATACGCCACGATTTCCTCTTTTTATTCTTTGTGACTAATCTGTCCTTCATTTACAACTTCTACAGATGTCAGCATGTGTCTAATTTTGCCAGGAAAACCTTCTCTGGCCCCTCACCAAGAAAGATTCCCTGATGCATACTCTTGTAAATTCGCTGCCTGCATCATTACAGCAATTTGAGATAATAGGAATCCCAGTAACAGAAATCCTAGTATAATCCTATACCTTTTATATACTCCTTATGGTGTACATTATGGATGAGACCACATTATATATTAACTTTCCCATTCTCCTTTTTAATCTTTAAAATGTCCTTAAGTACAAGGAACTGGGAAAGGATGGGAGACTCATTAGTTGTATAAAGACAGGATCATTGCTATCTTCACAACCAGAGGGCATGTTTCCAGTTCAGTAAAAAAAGGGGAGAAAATGCTTACTTGCTACCAATTATTCATAATATCCTCTGCAGCTTCATACACTGACTATCTGTGGGGAAACCCTGCTAATTAAGGCTGAAGTCAATCATGACCAGATAGTTCTTCTGAACTCTGTACAAAATGGTGGACTTTCTTTACCAACAGGGCTTCCCCTTCTCTGACCTTGTCTGGGAGGTCTGACCTCCCGTACCCAAAACATGGGAAAGGCGGAGTAGTACTTGGCAAACCTACAAGTTCAACTTCCTCTTTTCTTGCCCCCTTAAGAACCTGCTGAACAAGTAGCTGGGATTTCTGAAATGTCTCTCTAAGCAAACAAGGCCTTCCCAATGCTTTAACCTCTAGCCAATGAAACTTCACCCTAAGAAGAAATCCTTTCCACTCTCCAAGGTTCATATACACCCATGATTCATCTTGAATAAAGTCTATGTATATAAGCCCATTCCAGAAAAGATAGGCACACAAGCTAAGATCATCTAAAAGAGACATTTCATTGGAGACCATCAGAGAAGGTCTTTGTCTAAAAGAGCTGTAACATTAAGATCCTCAGAAAACGCCTTCAATCTCTCTTTCCACAGGCACTCTTTCCTAACCAGAATAGGATCCTGAATACCCAACCTGTTTCAGACTCCTGAACACACTGAGTGAGAAGAAGTGGGGAATTTGGAACAACAGCTGGACCCACGACACATAAATCACAATTATCTAGTTGTTTGGACTTAAGCAATGTTACAGAGTAAGATTCCCAGGAGCAGTGAAGATGTGTTTAAACATGTATAACAATTTTGTTAAACTATATTTTAAAGAAATGAAGCATAAAAGCTTCAGATGGTAAGACTTTGGGAAAACTGGATGATATCAAACACTGTAACTCAAGACAGGAGATAGTTCTACTCTTGATCACAGCTCCTGTCTCTTTATAACAAATCATGTCCTTATCAGTGTCATTTAATTATCTGAATCATTTTAGATCCACCAAAGTTTTTAACTTACTATCATTATTTAACACTGTTGATGAATTAGTCAATTTTCATCTCAGAGACAAATAAATATAAAACTCACTCATGCAATCTTTAGTTCAGTGATTTCAAATCAAAATTGACCCCTAGTGAAGTATATTTTGCTTAGGCATTTGAAATCTATTGTTTAATAATCTAATATCAAGTAGACAGGGCAACCCTACTAGAGCTTTTCAGATCTTTAACCTACAGTGTCCCCTTAAGATTAATTATATTGTTAGGTTTATTCTGTCACATTAACTAAATTGTCTTCATTCTTTTTTTTTTTAATTTTTAAAGAGACCACTACAGAAAACCACAGACAATCAGAATTCATAGTTGTTAAAACCAGTCCAAATGGATAGACACAGCTAACAAACAATTTTCACACCCAATGATTGGGGCATATTGGGGAAGATGGGGTAGAATGATCATAAGAGCCAGAAGACAAGGGACATTGCTACCTTGATCCTACATAAAAATTCAAGCAACTAAGGAAGATCAGAGCAGAGAAAAAGACTTCCCCAGGGAAGAACAGAAAAATTGGTTACCTAGTACCCAATGGGTGGCCCTGAAACAGTAAACACAAGAAATATTATGTGTATTAGGTGGTTATATTTTAAAATATACATATATATATTTATATATACATATATTAATATACATATAGAAATATATATATGCACATATACTATATATACATATATTATATATGCATATATGTAATGTATGTTAGTGTGCACATGCTTATGTGCATATGTGTGCACACACTTTGGTGAGATCCACTTCTAATCCCACTTCCCTTCAAATCCTCCACTATCCCCTTAACATTATTTCTTCTCTACTTAATAGTTCCTAAAATTACTTTTAAAAAATCCACTGAGTCTTCTCAGTTGGTAAAAAGAAAAGAAAAAAAGATATTTGAGTATCCAAGAGCAGCACAGTGTTGGAGGCACATTAAACAAAGCAGTTATACAGTTTAGATGTGAGATGCTCCTAAAACTAATTTGTTACTGTCTTTTCTAATTAATATAGAAGATGCTCAGCCATGGTTCTACAAATTGACTCAAAGCTCCTGCACAAACTCTGGCATTTAAGATCACGTTCTCCAAGTAGGCAGGTCCTCAGCCTTTGTTTAGATCTACTTTGCTGGTTTAAATAGAATTATTTACCACTAGCCAATTATGTACATGCCTTAGCTTTTATTAAAAAAAAAAAAAGAAAAGCAAGCTGTTGACTAAAAGAAAAAAAAGAATAATCCTTTAATTACTGATAACACTGTTTTACAGGTGGGAAATATTTCAAGAAGGTAATCTGCCCAATTTACCCATTAGCATGTGGGAATATTATCTTCCTTTATTTAAATGGAAAAGTATGGAATTATTTTCATTTCTGTGGCCTTGGAAGAATGTGTTGATATTTAACACTATGTTTACTATTTCTTATTCTTGTATAAGCAGAGAAGCTGTTGGAGAGAGAAGAAGAAAAGTATTTCATGTTACTAGCATTTGAAGTTTGACTATATACAGATACCTGAGGTTAAGCAATGTTTTTCCACTGAGTTATTTAATAGTTCATGTTTATTAATTAAAATGTGTTTTACATGCATATGTTTCATATTAACCACTCTTGTCTCCCACCTCCTTACTACTCCTGTCTATACCAGCTCCCCACAAATGTTTCTCACATAACTACTCATTTTGTGTTTGTGACCCACTGAGTTTATCAGTGCAGTTTCTCAGTTAGGATTTCTAGGACTGTGATAAACATGAAGACTAAGAAACAACCTGGGGCACAAAGGGCTTATTTGGCTTATACGTTCATCATTAAAAGAAGTCAGGACAGGAACTCAAGCAGGGCAGGAACCTGGAAGCAGGAGCAGATGCAGAGACCATGGAGGGGTGCTGCTTTCTGGCTTACTTCACATGGCTTGCTCAGTCTGCCTTCATATAGAACACAAGACCTCCAGCCCAGGGATGGCACCACTCAAAATGGGAGAGATCTACCATATCTATCGCTAATTAACAATTGCCCTACGGGATTGTGCACAGTGTGATCTTATGGAGGCATTTTTAAAATGAAGTTCCTTCCCCTCAGATGACTTTAGCTTGTGTCAGGTTAATATGAAACTATCCAATATAGCTAGATGTATGGTAATGTTTTTAGAAGCACCTTTTGCATTCAGTTGGCTCAGCAATTTGTATAAAATGAAAAATACTGATTCCTTGATCAGGGACTCTGTCAAAGGTCAGCAGTAAAGAATAAGACCCAATGAGCCACTCCCACTTCCTTGACAATAATGGTAGGGCTGGTCCTGTGAAGATCCAGTGCCATAAAAATGTCACTAACTATCGCAGTGGTTATGGAGTCTGGCATTCTGAAATCCTCACTCTAACCTTCCATCTCATATATTTGTATCTCCTCTCTTCTATAATGTTCCCTGAGCCTTAGAGAGGGTGATAAAATGTTTTGTTCGGGCTGATGATTGTTTCTCATTGTCTGCATCTGTACCAGCCATGAGCCTTCTTCATTCTTTATGCTATGGAGAATTGGGTATAGAGGTTCTAGAATCAAAAAGGGAACGTTGAGTCAAGATCAGACAGGGGACTAGAGCAGAAAATTATGGAAATAGAACATCCAGGAAAGTGGTAAAATATCAATGAACACAGACTGTTCACTGTTTCCTTATTTATTTCAATGTATCTTCTTAGGGCTTCCCTGGACACAGTAGCTTATAATAACCTGCTCAGGGTCAGCAGACCACAAAGTCATTGCTGACAAGTCTGAGCATGGGATTGGAACCTCCAAATAAATCTATGTCCTTTCCACATGACACCAGAGAGGCAAAGTGCTAGTAACATCTTTGTATGTGATTAGCTTAAGCCAGAAATTATGTCATTCAATGAATAATTTCTCCCTGCATCATAACCATCTCAGAGAGCAAAATGCAAGTCAATTCCAATCAGTGGGCTCGTGTAATCTATTCTGAGAAGAAAGAAAATTCTCCCTGCCAAGCATGTTCCAACCTTGGGTTGAAACATGTACATGTATAATAAAAACTAAAATGACTGTAGCATAGAGCCATGGCATTTTTAAGTGTCCTACTACAAGTCCATCCACTCAAGGTCCTTTTGGAAACAATAAATATCTGTATCTGTATCTCTCTCTCTCTTTCTCTCTATCTATTATCAATCTATCTATCTATCTATCTATCTATCTATCTATCTATCTATCTATCTATCTATCTATGTATCTATCTGACTAGGACTTTGAAGATCTGCTGTTGTTTGTGGGTCCTTGTTGGGTAAAACTATGCTTCATTTCATCACATTGCATATCTCACATTTTACACAAAGACTAAGACAAAAGAACACTTTATTAAAATAGTGCTGAACCTGGTCTTTAAGTTTCATATTCTTTCTTCATATTAGCCTTCATTCTGAGCACTATGTGTTAGCATTTCTTTTAGACTCTGCCCTACAGTTACCAGACAACAACCAGGTGTGCTTGACTTAGTAGAAAATGGATTGCTTGTCCCTCCTCACTCTCTTACTCTCTTACTCTCTTGCTTTCTTCCCCTCTTCCCCCTCTGTCCCTCCCCATTACCCTCCCCACCTTTCTCTTCATGTGTTCATGACTTCATGACCAGCCTCTATCCCCCCCCCCCCACCTTTCTCTGTCCCTACTAATCCCTCAACTCTCCTTCCCATGCCCTAAATAAACTCTTTTCCATACTATATCTGTTGTGTGGCTGGTACCTCAGGGGGAAGGAATGCCTCAGCATGGGCCCATAGATGCACCCCCTTCCCATGCACACCTCCAACAAACATACCCCTTCCATTTTTTTCTTTTTTATAAAACACAATACTATGAGTCAATTTCCCCCTATGATTAGAAAAGACAGCAATAGCACAAAGACTGAGAATAGGCCTCCTTGGAATATCTAAAACCTAAGAAACATCACTGGAGGTCTCTTCATTTCCTGTGTGGGGCTCACTATACTGGACTTGATGAAGTCTAAAAATGGACCTTCTCAGAATGTCTGAAGTATTAGCAACATCATGTTGAACTCTTCAGATTGTCTCATATTCCTGTGCTGCTAGATGTGGTATCTTCTTGATCTATTTCTCCATCAATGTTTGGTAATATTTCTTCCAATAGTTGGGTATCTAGGGGGAAATATCAGTTGTCATAATCTAAAGAATGCATCAGCACAGTATTTCAATATAATGTCCATAAATGAAAATGTCTGTCCTGTATTGACACTTAGAAAAAGCTAA
Organism: Apodemus sylvaticus; assembly: GCF_947179515.1. NCBI lineage: Eukaryota > Metazoa > Chordata > Mammalia > Rodentia > Muridae > Apodemus > Apodemus sylvaticus. The sequence goes on from NC_067490.1 coordinate 13,603,328, forward strand.
GAATAAATTATAAAACACAGACAAAAGTAAAAAATGTGTAGATAAGGGGAAGGGGAAGAAAGCTCATTTTCGATCTGAGTTCTGGGATGGATAGTAAGAATTATCAAAGCACAGAAATCTCAAAAGCACATTAGTATGGGGTGATATTTCTGTCTACTGAACAGCTTGACTGCCTTATGGCAAGTTACACTAACTAATGGGCAAAGTATTGGCGTTAGCTTATCAGATAGTGTGTAATCAGATATGCCCACTCTTTAAATTAAAAGGGATGAGAGATATTTTAGAAATAATTACATCTACACCATTTATAATAAAAACAAAAAGTATGAAATGACAGTTCTATACTTTCAACTTGTCAAGGATTTCTGCACAGAAAGTACTAGATGATTTTGTTAGAGATGCAATAGTTTTAAGAAGGAAGAAGACAAATGAAATAAAGGAAGAAAAGAAAGGTATAAGTCTACATAGCAAATATGTTAAGAAAAAGTCTTTTGTTCCAAAACTTTTCACTTCAGAGATTATATCAGTATCAAAATAACCACACAAGTATGTATTACTATTAAATTATACTACTAAATAATTATATAATTGTGTGACATTATTAGAATACCATTATTTAAATGTAGTCTGAATATACGAGAAGGAGAATGAAATAAAGTAGAATTGACTTTCCAATTTCTGTGTTTCCTTTGTTCTACATTTGTTGTTATTGTTGGCTTTGTTCTCACATTGTTAAGAACTGGGAGCCTTAAACTGCTGCTCTAACACATTGTCATTTGCCATGAGGGCTGACACTGTGGTCTCTCAAGAAGAATCAACTCCCTGATATTGGCAGAAGAAAGATAGTAAGTGATCCAAAGTGAGATTGAACAGGGAATGTAGTGAATGTGTAGTTGTTTGGGATATGCAAGATATCCTGCTGGCTCTTATAGCACTGGGGCTTCCAGAAGAAACTTCAGAATTGCAGTCAGACATAATTCTGTCTCTTTTGCTCTTTCCTTTATAAAACGTGTTTGAATTCAGAGTTTTCTATATTGCTTGTCACAAGTAATGTGTTACATGTCATATGTAATATGACACAGGATTTAACTAATGAATCAGCCATGACAAACACACATTTATACTGTTTAAAGATGTTTGAGAATGGTTGAAAAGAGGGTTTAGCAGTTAAGAGTACTTCCTGTTCTTGCTAATTGCCAGGGTTCAGTTTCCAGCACCCACAGCAGTGGCTTACAACAGTCTGTAACTCTAGTTCCAAAGGACTGCATGCCCTTTTGCCTCTTTGGGAATCTTCACATATGTAGCATACATAAGTTTCATATACAAACATAATATATTTTTGATAAATCCTAAAAATTGGTATGTACTTATAGTAATGAATAAAAACATTTTAGAAGCATTGTATAAATTCCAATCCTGCCATGCATAAATGTTTCCAATATTAAAGACTTAAAAATAACAATTACTAGTTAGTGGTAGAGCACTTCTCTAGGAAGCACAAGGCCCTAGATTTGATCCTCGGCTCAAACAAACAAAAGCACCTGCTAGTTTACTCCTAGTTAAGTACTAATGTTTACGGTGAGTAAATTTTTCCCACATTACATTTATACCAAGAAAAACTGAAGCAAATATTTGGGAGAGAAAGAAAGAAAAAACTTTAAGCAAGAAAATATGTAAGCTGAGTATCAGATTATAAAAAGGTTTGGATCTTATAATCAGTATATGATAAAGCATTGTACAGTGTGTAATATATAAGAGTGGAGCACAGTTAGATTTACATGTGGCTAAGCCATGGAGATAGTGGCCTGTAACCATCTCACACTTCAGGCTTCTAGAACACACCATTTGACTTGCTTCATGAAGAGCGGTGGTTGACGATTACATAATAAGGCTCACACAAATCTAAATTTTTGAACTGGACACGGCAGTGACGAGAACAGGGAAGAAAGAATGCTGTAGTTAAGCATATTTTGTTCACTTGAGCAACCAAGTTGCAGCCTTGCAATCATGAAGACAGGCATGTCATCCTGAGAAAACTCTAGATGGAATTGATGCTCAGATTGGGACAAATATGTATCACCCATCCCGTCTACAATCTTCCCTGGACTTGAAATCAACTTTCACTGTTTTCATTGTATGGTAAGATAGTCTACCATGTACAAAGTAAGCTAATAAAAATGTAGAAAAGTTATAAAGTGATAGACATTTGGAAACTTAATGAAAAACTTAACATTATTTTCCTTATCTCAAATGAAATGTTGTTTATAGCCAGAATGCTTTTTCACTACTTCTGTCACTGTTCTCCTATTTACATTATTTTATATACTTCTTTTAAATTTTTCAAATACACCAGGTATACAAAAAAAATCTGATATATTCAGAGGTGGTCCTTAAACAAGGCACAACAAAACAAATATTTTTATTATCCCATTCCTGATAATAAGTCAGAAATAGCCAAGGTCTTATCTTTCCATTATATGAAAAAAATTCACATTTGGGCCATGGAATGTATGTATGTATGTATGTATGTATTCTAGTGCCAAAAATATATTATGGTACTGTGCATATTTAACTTTGCTAATTTAAATAGCAGCAAATTATTTTTCAAAACTATTGGTATCATTTTCATAGGTAAAGGAAATTTGAAGATATCTCCTTATAAAAGTTAGTATGAAATTTCTGTCATTAAAAAGACTAAAATACCATTTAATGCTTTTAATTTTACATTTTTCTTACTGCTTGGAAGTTTTGTGTATTTAATGAACTTGTCTTTTTATGAAACATTTGTTCAATTTTACATTGAGTGGTGTTTTTTGAAAAAATGTATCCTGACAACTAGGTACTTGTTAGTTGTGTGTGTTGAAAAGCCATTTGCAGCCCATGGAACTCATCATTATTTCCCCTTGTTTCTTTTAACAAGAATGTTGCTTGTTGCTAGTATGTTATATTCACACATTATCTGGTTGTGTTTTTGTTTTTGTTTTTTGACAGCATTTTACTCTTTAGCTCAGGCTAGCCTTCAACTCTTTATACTCTTGCCTTAGTGTCTCAGATGTTAGAAGCTTGTTCTATATAGCATGCTTCCTTCAAGAATTTCACAATGTGACATTTTTTAAAACTCCCCAGGACACAGTGGTATTTCTATAGATAGGTTTCTACCATGCTTGAGTCTTCTGTCTAGTTTGGGGACAAACCAATATTACTCTTCAAAAACTCATTGTTATTTATTTAATTGGTTTTATAATGTTGGGCATGATGAGATCTAGAGCTTCGCAAGGTTCTATGTCACTGAGCTACATCATCAAGTAAAATTACTGTTTCTAATATGACAGAATTAGTAAATGTCCAGTTTCTTTGAATGCTAAAGGGAAGCAAGGGACACACAATACTTTAGTAGTAAACAGGAATAGATTTTCACCCACTTAGAATTACAATATAGATGCCACTTCATCACTAAATAAAAGAGATTTTAAACCAAGAAACTACATGTGTCATATCAGCTGCTTTTAATCTATGGATTCTTTGGGCATTGTGGAATTAAGTGAACATTAATGACTCAGAAGAGGAAAGAAGCACATTAAAATGAAATAAACTGATTCAATTGGAAAATGAGTTGAAGAATAATTTAGGGGCAAATATAGAAAAATAATTATCTTAATATAAGAAATCATAGTCACAAAAACTCAATTTTTACTTTGGCATTTTACATTTCTCTGGATTTCTAAATTACAGAGCTTGATCTCTCTCTCTCTCTCTCTCTCTCTCTCTCTCAATCTCTCTCTCTCTCTTTCTCTCTCTCTCTCTCTCTCTCTCTCTCTCTCTCTTTCTCTCTCTGTCTGTCTGTCTGTCTGTCTGTCTCTCTCTCTCTCTCTCTGTCAAATATGCCCAAGTCAGCAGACTATCATTTTCACCACTGTCTTTAATCATAGTTTTCAATTTTATTAACCTTGTTTTGCTAGAAATCTTTATTTTCTTATCTGTGCTTACTTTTAGTGGTATGTCTTGAAAGAGAATAGTCAGCCTGTGTTTTAGTCTCATTAAGGAATTTTAGGTCACCTAAATTAAGCTCACAAATGGAAATTAAAATCTCATTCAATATTTTCAAGTCTTTCTTACATTTGCATAGTACATTATTAAAGACAAATGTATTTATATGTTAATTAGAATTTGTTGAAAATTTCATTAAAATTCTTTTTGGTATTATTAATTATATCTTCCATTAAACAATATTGAGTTTCTTGTTGCTGGAATAGAGTGATCACCAAAATGGATACCTACAGGATCCCAACTGGTTTATTTTAGCCATTAGATAAATTTGTAACATCCTCTGAAGATTGTGGTACTTGCCCCACCCCTTTCCATGGATTTCAGACAACAAAATTGAGAAGTAAACTCTCTATGTCAAACTCCTCAAAGTCAACATCAGTTCTCTATCACCTCTTTTAAATGCATCATGAACATGTCAGTGACATCATAGCACAGCCATTGAGAACACAGCACCTAGGCTGGGAAGCTGGCTTGGTAGGTAAAGTAGTTTCCATGCAACCACACCATGCTGAGTTTGCATCCACAGGACCTGTATAAAAATGATAAGCAGGGTAGATTACATCTGCAATGCATGATAGTGTAAAGCAAGTCAGGTGGAGACTTGTAGATTATTAGCCAGCTTGTCCCTCTCAGTGAACTTTAGATCCAGTGAGAAACTTTGTCTCAAAAAAATTAAAAAAGGAAGAGAAAGGAAAATAGAAACCCCCAAAACAGAATAGAGCAATTGAGGAAGATTCTCAGTGTTGACCTCTGTCCTCCAAAGACACCTGTACATTTATAAGAGCACAGAGACGTAATAAACTGTTCCCCTTCCCCACCCCAGGAATGATACAACTAAAATAACCCTCTATCCAATAATACAACCTTTGACACTAGTTTCTTTGGTATTGAATGGTATCAGATGAAGCCTTCTTGCTTTGTTTATGGAAGGCTACTCACACTTTTGTCTCAACTTCCTCATTTATTCATGCCATAATCAGGGTATCTTCCTCAAAAAATTGCTACAATATTTTGAATGATTTATCATTAAAACATAGAAAGTGGTGCCTAGAGGGTACTCTGTGTCCAGTGGGCATTATGTAATATGAAGAGGATGCAGGTTAGCTGCTTGCTGTGTCATATAGGTGAAAGTTGTTGACTAATAGTTATGGATTTCAACACGGTATCAATAGCTTACTGAGATGTAAATGACAAAGAACCTTGATATTTTTGTTTATGTCCCATGAAAAACCTATAGATAATTTATCTTAAATAATAATCTGTTCATCTAACAGAATAGTTCAATTATCAACAGTCTATTTCCATAGGCATTCATTATCAAGCACAAACTCCCACAATCCCAGTCACTTGCAATGTAAGATCTGCGTTAAACCTCATGAGCTCAGATTCAAAATCTGTGAAAAGTCCCATTGAAACATGTCGATGGTTCTGTCAAGGCCTGGTCGCTCCCATGACACATGACACCTGTTTAATGGCTATAACTATTTATCATTAAGAGACCGGGGGAGAAAATCCATAAAGACCTAGAACAATTTCATTCTACTCACAATCCTGTCTCTTATGTATCTCCAACTGGTCAACCTGGAGATGTCCCCATCATTTGATGAACCTTTGGGGTGAATCTGCAGCTGCAATAGCCAGTACTGATGATGAGCCTGAACTTTTGAGGAATCTCTGCCAAGCTTCCAAATGCAAATTTCACTTTGTATACTAGATGATGAGAAACACTCCAGAACAATGAGATCTGATCAGACTCAAGTTTTACATTGTTTGATTGAAATCCATTGTAGATCAGATGAGTGCCACCAGGCCATGCCCTACACTAAGTGACTTCATATTACATAGCAATTACATAGTCTAGTAGCTTTTGGGGAATACCTTTCTCTGACTTATTCTATGCTATGGAACAGTGGCTTGCTCTGTTTTGAGAACAAATGAAGATACAGAATAAGCCTATGTCTTCTTTGCACAGGAAAACAAATACCACCTGCTCAGTATAAACTGTGAGAGGCAGACTGGCAAACAAGTTACTTATATAAGCAAATATTACCACAAATGAACATAGCAAATAAAATCAGAACACATAGGCACATGGGTGCATCAGAAACATGGCTAAACAAAACAAAACAAACAACAACAAATATGATGGCAAAACCCCAACAAGACTAACAGATTAACACATTAAACTAGGATTAGCTGATCTTAAGGGAGAGGCAAGCCAGCTAGCTACTCTGTTCTATCATCTAGTTATCCTTCCTGAACTTCATCCAGAAAATATGCCACACAAGATTGCTTCTTCTGTTCCAAGGCTCAAATAGAAGTGTAGGTTTATTTCTATGTACTTTCAGCAGAATAACAGTATTAGGGTTCCTAGGCCCATGACCCTTCTAGTCTCAGATTCCTGATCACTTCACCAGTGCTCAGTATGGGTTCCATCTCATGGAATGAGCCATAAATGTGTCACAAATTGGTTGGCTACTCCAGTAACATTTGTGTTACTATTGTACCAGTACATCTTCCAGAAAGGTCAGTGTTGTAGCTGGCAGAGTTTATAGCTGGGTGGTATTAATGATCACTTTTCCATTCTTTCAGTATACAGAGTATCTTCCAGAACCATGAATGTTAAGTGAAGCTTCTTGCTGGGTACAAGCTTGACTTCTCAATTTTATTTCCTTTTCTTTTTTCAATCATTTATTTTTTTATTCATTTTACATCCCAACCACAGCCCCCCTCTGTCTATCCTCCCAATCCTGCCATTACAAATCCCTACTCTCTTGACCCCTCCCCACTGAAAAGGGGAAGCACCCCCTTGGCTACAGCCTCACCCTGGGACATCTAGCAAGGGTTTTCTCAGTCTCTGTTCCCTGCAATTGGATGTCCAGCTTGACTTCTCTGTGTTTGATGACATAAGTTTGTCTTCAGCAATAGGACTATTTCATGTTTAGGGAGGTGTCCACGTGACACCTTTGACCAATGCCTCAACATAAACTAACCATTCCATAAAGTATTTACATTCCCAATGATGTCTTGCTATACTCATAGATCAGTGCCTTGCTCAGCCATTATCACAGAAGCTTCTTCTTGCAGCAGTTGAGAACAAACACAGAGTTCCACAACTGGCCAATACACAGAAAGTGAGGCACTTTGGAATACTTAGTCCTAAAAGGGATACTTTCAGTTAAAACCTTCCCATCAGGGTCAGAGACTTATGCAAAAGAAAACAGAGAGCTTGTAAGAGCCAAATGTGGTAGATGACTCCAAAGAAATAAGGTTGATGCATGTATAAACACACAGAGGCCGTGATAACATGCACCTGACCTACAGGTTTTCAATCCAGAAGAAATCCCAGCATGGAGAGGAAGTAGTTGCAGAGTCCTGCCTCTAACCAAGAGGCAATTTGCAATTGATACCTGCTATGAAAGGGAAAAATCTGTTTCCTCCAATGGAGTCTCACTGGAGTGTGGTATATTATAAGTCCCATATGCAGAAGTAGTTGACCAAAACAGAATCCATATTTTTGTTTTTTATCATCTTTTGTTTTATTAAGTTTATTTGTTTTGCTTTGCTTTTTTATTTTCTCATATATTACATGCCAGCCACAGTTTTCTCTCCTTTTTCAGAGTATCTATTAGCAGTAGCCAACCCCTCCACACTCCTTTTCTCCTAGATCCACCCTTCCTGTTTCCCTTTTAAAAAGGGCAGATCTCCCAGAAATGTTGACTTAGCATCATGTAACAAGCTACAATAAGACTAGGCACATACATCATATTAAGGCAATGTAACCCTGTAGGAGGAAAAAGGGTTCCTAAAGCAGGCAAAAAATATGAGAAACAGTCCTTCTCCCACTGTTAGGAATCCCAAAAGAACACCAAGCTACACAAATGCAACATATGTGAGTAGAGCCTAGGTCAGTCCCATACAGTACCCCAGACTGCTGGTGTAGTCTCTGTGAGCTTCTCTGACCCTTGGTTAGTTGATTCCATGGGGTGTGTGTTCTTGTGATATCCTTGACCCCTCTAGCTCCTACAGTCCTTCTTCCCCCTTTTCTAAGGGATTCCCTGGGCTATCTATTCCTAATATTTGGCTGAGGGTTTCTGCATCTACCCCTATCAGCTGCTGGGTAAATCCTCTCTGATGCCTATTATGTAGACTCCATCAACAGAGCATCATAAGAAATCATTTAATTGACCTTTTTTGGTATTTATGTTTGGTTCTATTGACTATTGACCCTCTGCTTCCTTGTCATCCAGGCAGTGTAAGGTATGGGCTCTCTCTCTTGGCATTGGCCTCAGGTTGTAACAGTCCTTGGTCAGCCACTCCCATAAGTTCTGTACCACCATTACCCCAGCACATCTTGCAAGCAGGACAAATAATAGGTTGAAGGTTTTGTGGCTGGGCTTATGTCCCAATCCCACCAGTGGAAGGAAGCCTTTCCTGGTTATTTAAGATGGCCAGTTCATGCTCCTGCTCCTCCATTACCAGAGGTCTTCACTGGAGTCACCATCATAGATACCAAAAAGTTTCAATTGCATTAAGTTTCTACCTCACCCCTGAAATGTCCCCCCAAATCCAGTTGTCTCTCACAGTATTCTCTTTCTCCAGCCCTTCACAATCTGATCCCCACCCACTCCCAGCCCATGCATTGGCACAGGAAGCAACTTCCTCAACAGAACAAGGATCACAAAGGCACTACGATGGACAATTAATAAATACCTCATAAAGTCAAAAACTTAGTTAGGTGCAGGGTACTATCAATAGGTCAAAACTCTACCACACAGAATGGCAAAAGAATTTCATCAACTGCACATCTGACAGAGGGATAGTACGCAAAATATATAAAGAACTCAAGAAAAAAGACAGCAGCAAACCAAATAATCCAATTAATAAATTTGGTCCTGATCTTGAGTTAATTTTGAATCCAGCTGCTGAAGGTGTTTATCAGTTGTAGGAGTTCTCTGGTAAAATTTTTAGGGTCTCTCTCTGTTTCTGTCTCTGTCTCTGTCTCTGTCTCTCTGTCTCTGTCTCTGTCTCTCTCTCTCTCTCTCTCTCTCTCTCTCTCTCTCTCTCACACACACACACACACACACACACCATTAACATTTGTAAATAGCAATGCTTTGACTTCTTCCTTTCCAATTTGTTTCCCCCTTGATCTCTGTCAGTTTCCTTATTGCTCTGACTAGAACTTCAAGTACTATATTGAATACAGAGAGAATAAACAGCCTTGCCTTGTCCTTGATTTTAGTGGAATTGCTTTAAGTTTGTCAACAATTAATTTTATGTTGGTTATTGGCTCACTGTAGATTATTTTTATCGTATATGTGTCTGCATCTTGTAGCTCTGATCTCTCTAAGACTTTTCACATGAAGGTATGTTGTATTTTGTCAAATGATTTTTCAGCATTTTATAAGATGATCATGTGCTTTTCCTCTTTCAGTTTGCCTATATGGTAGATTATGTTGATGCATTTCTGAGTATTGAACCATCCCTTCATCCCTGGGATGAAGCCTACTTGATCATGGTGGATGATGTCTTTGATGTGTTCTTGGATTTTATTGAGCATTTCTGCAACAATGTTCATAAGGGAAATTGATCTGAAATTCTCTTCCTTTGTTGAGTCTTTGTGTTGTTTATGTATCAGGATGACTATGGATAATAGAATGAGTTTGGCCATGTTCTTTCTGTTTCCCAGAGACTGAATCACCAACCAAATAGCAAGCACAGACTGGATCTAGGATCCCTGCACAAATGTAGCCGAGGTGTAGCTTGATTTTCATGCAGGTCCCCTAACAACTGGAGCAGGGTCTGTCCCTGAATCTGTTGCCTGCTTGTGGATTCCATTCTGCCTACTAGGCTGCCTTGTCTGGCCTCAGTGGGAGAGACCTAGTCCTGCAGTGAATTAGTGTTCCAGAGAAGGGTGACAAGAGTGGGGGCTCCCCTTTCTTAGAGGAGAAGGAGAAGAGGAGTAGGGGGAGATTATATGTGAAACAGGGGTACTGGAAGGAGAGGGGTGCTGATATTGGGATATAAAGTGAATTAACAAATTTACAAAATAAAAACAAAAAAGGGTTACATATCAAAACAGAGAATCCTCAACAGAGAAATCTCAAGTGACAGAGAAACACTTAAAGAAATGTTCAATATCCTTAGCCATAAGGAAAATGCAAATCAAGATGATTTTGAGACTCCATCTCACTCTCATCATAATATATAAGATCAAAATTACAAGTGACATTTCATGCTGTTGAACATGTGGAGCAGAGGGAACACTTCCCCACAGATGGTGGCAGTGCAAATCTGTACAGCCACTTTGGAAATCAATATCATGGTTTCTCCAAAACTTTGGGATCAATCTATCTCAAGTCCCAGCTATACCTCTCTTTGGCATATACCGAAAGGATGCTTAGCCCTACCTTAAGGACACTTACCCAAATATAATCATAGCAGATTTGTAATAGCCAGAAACTGGAAACAATATAGATGTCCTTCAACCAAAGACAGATAAAGACAATGTGGTACAGCTACACAATGAAATATTACTTAGTTATTAAAAGCAAAGACATCATGAAATTTGCAGGCAAATGGATGGAACTAAAAAAGATCATCCTTGAGTTGATTTTATAACCAGCCACTTTGCTGAAGTAGTTTATTAGCTGTAGGAGTTCTCTGGTGGAGTTTTTTGGGTCAATTAAGTATACTATCATGTCATCTGCAAATAGTGATAATTTGACTTCTTCCTTTCCAGTTTGTATCCCTTTGACTTCCTTATGTTGTATAATTGAACTTCAAGTACTATATTGAAAAGATATGGATAGAGAGGGCAGCCTTATCTAGTCCCTGATTTTAGTGGGATTGCTTCAAGTTTCTCTCCATTTAGTTTGATATTGGCTACCAGTTTGCTGTATATTGCTTTAACTATGTTTAGGTATTGGCCTTGAATTCCTGTTCTTTCCAAGACTTTTACCATGAAAGGATGCTGAATTTTGTCAAATGCTTTTTCAGCATCTAATGAAATGATCATATTTTTTTTCTTTGAGTTCGTTTATATAGTGGATTGTGTTGATGGATTTCTTTATATTGAACCATCGCTGCATCCCTGGGATGAAGCCCACTTGATCGTGGTGGATGATCTTTTTGAGATGTTCTTGGATTCGGTTGGCAAGAATTTTATTGAGTATTTTTGCATTGATATTCATAAGGGAAATTGGCCTGAAGTTCTCTTTCTTTGTTGGATCTTTGTGTGGTTTTGGTATCAGCGTAATTGTGGCTTCATAGAATGAGTTGGGTAGTGTTCCTTCTGTTTCTATTTTGTGGAACAGTTTGAAGAGTATTGGTGTTAGGTCTTCTATGAAGGTCTGATAGAATTCTGCACTAAAACCATCTGGTCCAGTGCTTTTTTTTTTTTTTTGGTTGGGAGACTTTCTATGACCCCTTTTATTTCTTTAGGGGTTATGGGCCTGTTTAGATGATCTATTTGGTCCTGATTTAATTTTCGTGTTTGGTATCTGTCTAGGAAATTGTCCATTTCCTCACAATCTTCATTCTCCAGTTGTGTTGAGTATAGGCTTTGGTAGTAAGATCTGATGATTTTTTTGAATTTCCTCAGTTTCTGTTGTTATATCCCCCTTTTCATTTCTAATTTTGTTAATCTGGATATTTTCTCTGTGCCCTTTGGTTAGTCTGGCTAAAGGTTTATCTATCTTGTTGATTTTCTCAAAGAACCAGCTCCTGGTTTTGTTGATTCTTTGTATGGTTCTCTTAGTTTCTACTTGAGTGAGTTCAGCCCTGAATTTGAGGATTTCCTGCCTTCTACTCCTCCTGGGTGAAATAGCTTCTTTTTGTTCCAGGGCTTTCAGGTGTGTCATTAAGCTGTTAGTGTATGCTCTCTCCATTTTCTTTTTGGAGGCACTCAGGGCTATGAGTTTTCCTCTTAGCACTTCTTTCATTGTGTCCCATAGATTTGGGTATGTTGTGTTTTCATTTTCATTGTGTTCTAAAAAGTCTTTGATTTCTTTCTTTGTTTCTTCCTTGACCAAGGTATCGTTGAGTAGAGTATTGTTCAGTTTCCATGTGTATTTGGGCTTTCTGTTGTTTTTGTTGCTATTGAAGACCACTTTTACTGCATAATGATCTGATAGGAGGCATGGGATTACTTCAATCTTCTTATATTTGTTGAGGTTTGTCTTGTGACCAATTATATGGTCAATTTTTGAGAACGTACCATGAGGTGCTGAAAAAAAGGTATATTCTTTTGCTTTAGGGTGAAATGTTCTATATATATATATATATATATATATATATATATATATATATATATATATATATATCTGCTAAATCTAATTGGTCCAAAGCTTCAATTAGTTTCACTGTGTCCCTGTTTAGTTTCTGTTTTCCTGATCGGTCCATTGAGGAAAATGCAGTGTTGAAGTCACCCACAATTTCTGTGTTAGGTGCAATGTGTGCTTTGAGCTTTAGTAAAGTTTCTTTTATGAATGAGGGTGCCTTTGCATTTGGAGCATAGATGTTCAGGATTGAGAGTTCTTCTTGGTGTGTTTTTCCTTTGACCAGCAAGAAGTGTCCCTCAGTGTCTCTTTTAATGACTTTAGGTTGAAAGTCAGTTTTATCTGATATTAGAATGGCTACTCTGGCTTGTTTCCTGAGACCATTTGCTTGTAAAATTGTCTTATAGCCTTTTACTCTAAGGTAGTGTTTGTCTTTGACCCTGAGGTGTGTTTCCTGTATGCAGCAAATCAGTTGCCCTCTTATACTCAAAGGATAAGCAGGTTGAGAAAGAAGTTAGGGAAGTGACACCCTTCACAATAGCCACAAACAATATGAAGTATCTTGGTGTGACTCTAACCAAACAAGTGAAAGATCTATATGACAAGAACTTCAGGTCACTGAAGAAAATTGAAGAAGACCTCAGAAAATGGAAAAATCATCCATGCTCGTGGATTGGCAGGATTAATGTAGTTAAAATGGCCATCTTGCCAAAAGCAATATACAGATTCAATGCAATCCCCATCAAAATCCCAACTCAGATCTTCACAGAGTTAGAAAAAGCAATTTTCACATATATCTGGAATAACAAAAAACCCAGGATAGCTAAAACTATTCTTCACAGTAAAAGAACTTCTGGGGGAATTAGTATCCCAGACCTCAACCAATACTACAGAGCAATAGTGTTAAAAACTGCATGGTTTTGGCACAGGGACAGGCAAGTGGACCAATGGAATAGAATTGAAGACTCAGAAATGAATCCACACACCTATGGTTACTTGATCTTTGACAAAGGAGCAGAAAACATCCAGTGGAAAAAAGATAGCCTTTTCAACAAATGGTGCTGGTTCAACTGGAGGTCAGCATGCAGGAGAATGAGAATTGATCCATTCTTATCTCCTTGTATTAAGCTCAACTCCAAGTGGATCAAGGACCTCCACATAAACCCAGTGACACTGAAACTAATAGAAAAGAAACTGGGAAAACCCTTGAGAACTTAGGCACAGGGGAAAAGTTCCTGAACAGAACACCAATAGGTTATACTCTAAGATCAAGATTTGACAAATAGGATCTCATAAAATTACAAAGTTTCTGTAAGGCAAAGGACACCATCAAAAGGACAAAATAGCAACCAACAAATTGGGAAAAGATCTTCACCAATCCTACATCAGATAAAGGGCTAATATCCAATATATACAAAGAACTCAAGAAGTTAGACCCCAGGGAACCAAATAACCCTGTTTAAAATGGGATACAGACCTAAACAAAGAATTTTCACCTGAAGAAATTAGGATGGCCGAGAAGCACCTTAAGAAATGCTCAACATCATTAGCCATTAGGGAAATGCAAATCAAAACAACACTGAGAAAACCATGCAGTTTTCACACCAGTCAGAATGGCTAAGGTTAAAAACTCAGGAGACAGCAGGTATTGGCGAGGAGAAAGAGGAACACTCCTTCAGTGCTGGTGGGATTATAAGATGGTACAACCACTATGGAAATCAGTCTGGTGGTTCCTAAGAAAACTGGACATGACACTTCCGGAGGACCCTGCTATACCTCTCCTGGGCATATACCCAGAGGATTCCCCAGCATGCAATAAGCACACATGCTCCACTATGTTCATAACAGCCTTATTTATAATAGTCAGAAGCTGGAAAGAACACAGATATCCCTCAGTGAAGGAATGGATACAGAAAATGTGGTATATATACACAATGGAGTACTATTCAGCAATTAAAAACCATGAATTCATGAATTTTTTAGGCAAATGCATGGAACTTGAAAATATCATCCTAAGCGAGGTAACACAATCACAAAAGGATACACATGTAATGCAATCATTGATAAGTGGATATTAATTAGCTCTGAAGCTCTGAATACTGGAGATACAATTAGCATATCAAATGATTCCCATGAAGAAGGAAGAAGAGGGCCCTAATCCTGGAAAGGCTAGATCCAGCATTGTAGGGGAGTACCAGGAGAGAGAAAAGGGAGGGGGAAAGATAGGAGAATGGATAGAGAGAAGAGGACTTATGGGACATATGGGGAAGGGGGGAACTGGGAAAGGGGAAAGCTTTTGGATTGTAAACAAAGAATATAGAAAATAAAAATATACAAAAAATAAAAATAAAAAAAAGAAAAGATCATCCTGAGTGAGGGAAATCAGACACAGACACAGATAGACATACATGGTATATACTTACTTATAAGTGAATATTAGCTGTAAAGTAACGGATAACCATGCTATAAACTACAGACCCAGAGAGGCTAAGTAACATGGAGGGCTCAAGTTCAGGCTTCATGGTCTCCCTGTGAAGGGACAATGGATGGGGGGAGGGAGGGACGGAGGAAGGGAGGGAGGGAGAGAGGAAGAGAGAGAGAGAGATAGAATGAATGAATGAATGAATGAATGAATATATGTTCATAGATATGGGTAGGTAGGGAGATGGAGATAATTTAGGAGGAGTTGGGAGAGGAGAAAATTTACTCAAAAATATATTGTAGAGAAAAAAATACAAGGGTTTCTCCCGACCAGAATAAACAACACACTAAAACTGACCCTCAAAACTGCATGCTCACCATGTTTCTGAACATGGGCATCAGCAAATAACTGTAAGAAAAAAAAAAGATAGTAGAAGCATTTGTAAGGAACCTGGGGAATAGTTAATTGACCTAAGAAAGGAAAACAAGATAGGAAGATGTGATCAGGGCCATTTACAATGATCAACAGGGCAATTACATGCCTGCTTCCCTATTTTCTCTGAAAAGTAAAAATAACCAATTTCTCTTAATATTATGGCACAAGGTTGATGCTTTTGGTTAATAAAGATATACTAACACAACCTGCAGTCCCTGATATGTCATACAATCCCTCTCTTAGAATCAATGAAGTACTTCAAAGATAATATCTGCAATAATCCGGAGATAATAGTGTTAGCATGGCTGTTAGTCTCAGACATTTACCATTCTTTCTCTGAACCTGCTACATGGTCTTATAATAGATAGGAACAATGTAGCTTTAGAAATAGAATTGTGAATGTGAATGTTCCCTCCAGGGCCTTTCGATACCCAGATTCTGCTGCTCATGGCTATGTAATAACTAATTTGGACAGTGGGGTACCTAAAATCAAAAGTCCAAAAACCTAAATAGAAGATCTGTAGAAAATATCAATAATTCATTCAGGTAAATTATCAGAAGAATTGTGTGCATGAGACATCATATTTCTCATTGGCCCATTTGAACATTTATTGCTAAATTGCCTTCTATAACAAAATAAAATCACAAGTCGAAGTGTTACTGGGATTTTATGATCCAAACCTGCATGGCTCTGGCAGCCTTACCAATGTAAATTTGGTCATTCGTCCTCTTTTGTCCTTAGAAAGAGGCAATTATAGTGGAAAATAGAGAAATGAGATTCATTTAGTGAAGGCCCAGTGGGTAGAGGAAAAAGAAAGAGTTATAGTAAAATATCAACCAGGAAGACTGTTTTTTCTTAAGTGAAAGGGGTGACAAGTGGATCTGATGATGAGGAGCAGCAAGGGGAGAAAGGTCTGGGAGGAGAGGAGGGAAGGGAAACCTGCAGTCAGAATGTAATATATGGGAGAATAATAGATAGATGAATGGATGGATGGATGGATGGATGGATGGATGGATGGATGGATGGATGGATGGATGGATGGGTAGGTGTGTGGGTGGGTGGGTTGGTGGATGCATGGATGGATGGATGGATGGATAGATGCATGGATGGATGGATAGATGGATGCATAGATGGATGCATGGATGGATGGACGATGGATGGATGGATGGATAGATAGATAGATAGATAGATAGATAGATAGACAGACAGGCAGATAGATAGGTAGATAGATAGGTAGGTAGGTAGGTAGGTAGGTAGGTAGGTAGGTAGGAAGGATAAATTCTAGTGAGCTCACACTCTATGAATATGAGGTTTAGGCTTAAATAGATGGTAGGAAGCTAAGCAGCCATAGTCAAGTGGTGCTCTTGCCCATCACTAACCCATCACTGATTCTGTCCCAGTCTTTTCTTCAAGACTCTCAGCAAGTTTTGAGCACCTTGTATAGTCTTTTCCTTTGAGTCAATTTTCCCTCTAGAGACTTTGATTTCCAACTGAATGATCATTTGGTCTTGTTGAGGAAACCTACAAAGAATCCTCCTTCCAACAAATCGTGTTAGTAAAATTTGTTTTCACACATTATAAATAAGGGAAATGAACTGAAATTGGCACAAAATGAATGAGACCTAAATATCATCTCAGAGACTATCAACATTTCAAAGACAGCAGACATGGAAAGACCCCAGACATGGGCCAAAGGGACATTTGTTAGACATAACACACACACACACACACACACACACACACACACAAATACACACAAATTGTCTGAGTGCAAATTAAGAAAATAACTGAAAAGAACTATCTGAAGCTAGCAAAAGTAACAACCAATATCAGGAAATGGTAGCCTGCACATTTGAAGAAAATGTTTTCAAACCATATATCTTCGAAGGACCCAGTATTACTATTTGTGAAGACATGATACAACTGAATAATTAAAATATAAAGCCCTGACGACTACATAGTGAGAAGGCATAGGTGAACATTTCTCTAAAGAAGAAATAAAAAAATAGGCCACAGCAACATATTTCTTCTGATGTCTATGAAAAAAAGAATCCATTAATGTGACCCAATTTGCTGTCTCTCTATTGTAGATGGGCATTGGTTACCATGAGCTTCTGACTCATTAGGTTGTCCTGCTGTGGAAATGACCTCCTCTGGCCATCTGCTAGGAGTTCCTGTCACTGGTCCTAATTTCTCCTCTGAAAGGGTTTTTGTACACAATGACCCAAGAGTTAATTTACTTCAGAAAAAAAAAACTGCTGGAAGTATTATGTCCCCAAATTCTTAAGACTGATTAATACATTTTACATCTGTTACTTTAGGGATTTCTGATCCCAAGTGTTACAGAGAGTACTTTGTACACAATGTTATTGCTTCATGGACACTATGTTGCAGTGTGCATAGTATTAGAATCACTGCATATTGATAGACATTTAGATTGAAATTTCATCTTGGTGCAAAAGGAATGTTGTGGGGAATATTTTTGTGCCTATCATTTGTGACTTGATGCAAGTAGAAGTTAAAAGTTAGACTTTTATATCAAAGATAAACAAATATAAATGTCTAAATGCACTTATTTACTTTTGACAATGTATGTGAAGACATAACCTATTTTTCTATATTTAAATGAGAATAACTTCTTGCTTCATGCTCACTTTTACATGCTAAAAATGAAAACAGTGCCCTAGCATTGTGAGAATAACACACTCATGTACTTCCTCAAATACTCACATTAGAAGATTAGTAAAATATCCCTGTATTCTTTACTATTTTATTTTTTAACAAAAATATTTTTCAAACAATTTCTCCCAGATCCTACTCAACTCCCTATTCACACAATTCTATATTTTCTATTTATAAGCAAAAGCAACACACACACACATACACACACACACACAATCATAAAAAAGAAAATCAAAACAAATAAAACCAATTTAAAAAGCTAGCGAAAACAAAAGGAACTGCAGGGACAAAGAGTGGAGCAGAGACTGAAGGAAAAGCCATCCAGAGACTGACCCACCTAGGGATCCATCCCATCTGCTGACACCAAACCCAGACACTATTTCTGATGCCAAGAAACGCTTCCTGACAGAAGCCTGGTATAGCTATCCTCTGAGAGACTCAGCTAGAACCTAACCAATACAGATGCAGATGCTTGCAGCCAACGATTGGACTGAGCATGGGTACCCCAATGGAAGAGTTAGGGAAAGGACTTAAGGAGCTGAAGGGGTTTGCAACCCCATAGGAAGATCAACAATATCTACCAACCAGACCCCTTCAGAGCTCCCAGGGACTAAACCACCAACCAAAAAGTATGGAGGGAACCCATGGTTCCAGCTGCATATGTAGCAGAGGATGACCTTGTTGGGTATCAATCTGAGAAGAAGTACTTGTTTCTGTGGAGGTTTGATTACCCAGGATAGGGGAATGCCAAAGAAATGAGGTGGGAGTGGGTGGGTGGATGGTGAAGCACCCTCATAGAAGCAGGTGGGAGGGGGATGGGATAGGGGGGTTTGTGGAGGGGCAACAGAGAAGGGGAATAACATTTGAAATATAAATAAAGACAATAACCAATTAAAAGAAAGAAAAAGAAAACAAAAGGAATCATCAAGACCACAAAAATGCTCCTGAGTCATTTCTTGTTGGCCATCCACTACTGTGTATGGGGCTCGCCCTGAACTGTGGTTAATATCCCCAGTAGGACTCTCGGAGAAAACTGATTTTTCTTTTTCCAGCAGGTATCAATTGCAATAGCTTCTGGGTTAGAGGTGGGACTTTGCATCTACTTCCAATCTTCTTCATGCTGGGATGTTGTCTGGTTTGAATCTGTGCAGGCTGTGCGCATGCTGTCACAATCTCTGTGAATTCGTATGTGCATCTGTGCTGTTGTGTCTGGAAGACAGTAACATTTCCTTGAAGTCACCCATTGCCTCTGCCTCTTATAATCTTTCTGTTCTCTCTTCCACATAGTTTGCCTAGCCTTGAGTGGAGGGCCTTGGTGAAGTTATTCTGATGGAGAATGAGTGCTTCAAACTCTCTGACTCCTCATGCTATTTTGCAGTTGTGGCTCTCCCTGTTAACTCCTATGTATTGCAAGAAGCAGCTCTTCTGATAAGGGTTGACTGAGTCATTAACCTATGGTCATAGGAGCATGTCAATCGAAGTCATTTTATCACTATGTTTAACAGAACAATTGTAGTAGCTTTCCTACACTTCTAAAATTTATCTAGCTTCAGGTCCTCAGATACAATAGTCTGTCAGGTATGGGTTCCATCTCACTAAATGGTCCGTGAGTCTGATAACAAAAGTAGTAGGTAACTCTCAAACACTTGTGCCATGTCTACACCAGTGTATCTTGCAGGTATATCAGTAAGTATTGTGTGTTTGCAGGATTTGTAGTGAAGTCTCTATTCTCTTCTAGTAAAATGTACATTATCTTCCAGTTCTGTGAAATCTCTTCAGTAGGGATGAAGCTTCTAGTTAGGCACCCCCTAGACTTCTCTGTGTTCGATGACATAAGGTAAAGTGTTATCTTCTGCAATAAGGGCAAGCCATCAGGTTGTAGAGAATGAGTAACAGCTTTGACAATAGCCTATAATGTCTTAGGAATTTCCTTTGGGCCTCGTTGCCCACAATTCAACAAGATATAGTCCATTTCTAGCACTGGGGCCTTTAGGGTAGTATATCTAGATGGGTTATTGTTTTTCCTATTATTTGATGATTCCTCTTAGAGAGAGTCCTTTCATATATGTACATAATCTAAGAAGCTTCTGTACTAGTAGGTTTCCATATAATTTTTCAAATGGCCTTTATATACATTTAGCTATCGTTCCATTTTTCTTCCTTTAGCCAATTCGACTTCCCCTTTCCCCCTCTTAATCCTCTTCTTCTAGTTTTCCAATAGTGCTCCATAATGTATTGGATTTCCCATCCCTTGTGATGTTCTTCTCCCCAGTACCTTAATAGGTACAGATTCTCTGTTGTGATTCAGATTGTAGCACACACACATTGAAGTCTTAAAGGAAACATACACATGTGAGAGAATGCCAGAAATATTTGCTTTGAGAGATCTAAATTATCAACTCTAGGAATGATTGTTTCTAGCTCCATATATACCAAAAAATGCCATGATTTTGGGTTTTTAACAGCCAAATAATCTATTGTGTAAATGTCACGCATTTTCATTGTCCACTTATTATGCATCCAGATGTACCTATAAATACAAATAAGAAAGTATCTCTGTAGTAGATATATGCCCACAAGTGCTATAGCTGGATCTTGTGGTAGATCTTATCCCCAGCTTCCCAAGAAACTTTCATACTGATTTCCATAGGGCTTAAATAAATTTCCACTTCAACTAGCAATGAGTGTTTCCCTGACCACATGTCTTTGCCACTGTGTACTGTCATATCTTTTATTGATCTTAGTTATTCTGACTGGGTTAAGATGAACTCTCAAGGCAGTTTAAATTTGCATTTTATTGTTAAGAATGTTAAACATCTTTTAAAGTATTTCCCACATCCTTGTGTTTTATCGTTTGAGAACACTTTACTTGGCTTTGTATCTCATTTTAAAATTATTTGTTCTCCTGATGTTCAGCTTTTAGTTCTTCATACATTCAGACACTGAGCCTCTATCACATGGATAGTTGAAAAATATTTTTTCCTATTATGTAGGTGCCACTTTGCACAAATAATGGTGACCTTTGTGGAACAGAAGCTTTTCAACCCCATGAGTTCACATATTAAAGGTTGGCTATAGTGCCTGCGTTAATAGTGTCCTGTTGAGAAAATCCTTTTCTGTGCCAATGGATCCAAGCCAATTCCAGATGTTCTCCTCTATCACATTCAGAGTGCTCATTCTTATGTTGAGGTCCTTGATACATTTGGAGTTGAGTTTTATATAGGATGATAGATGTAGATCTGTTTTCATTCTTCTACATGCAACCACACATTTTGACCAGTCTCATTTGTTGAGGATGCTGTCATTTCTCTAGTGTGTCATTTTGGCTTCTCTGTCAAAGCACAGGTGCCCATAGGTGTGTAGAATGATGACTAGGTCTTCTGATTGAGAGTATTGATTCAACATTATTCTGTTTTTATAGCTATATCTCTACAAGACAGCTTGATGTCTTGGATGGTGTTTTCTCTAGCAGTTCTTCTATCACTCAGATTATTTTAATCTGTTTTCCCTGTCTCTATGTATGACATTGACAGTTACATATTTAAATGTCTGTAAAGAATTGTCTTGGTATTTTAATAAATATTACATTTTAACTGTGAAATGGCTTAGTAAGATGGCCACAATATTAATCCTTCTGATTCATGAGCATGGGAAATCTTTGTATCTTTTCATGTCTTAATTCAATTTATTTCTTAACCATCTTAAAGTTTTTATTATACAAGTATTTCACTCCTTTCATTTCAATTGTCTAATTATATTTTAAAATATGAAGCAATTGTGTTAGGTACTGCTTTCTTGATTTCTTTCAAAAGCTATATGTCACTTATCTGTAGAAAGGCTATTCATTTTTTATTGTTAATTTTGTATTCTGTTACTTTGCTGGAATTGTTTATTAGCTCTAGACTGGTCTATGGATTTTCAATTGAAAAGGCATAAGTGGTTATGACAGGGACTTTCCAAAAGTAGGCTTGAAACTTGAAAATATTACAAAAAATGTACTAATTCTGGAAATGTAGTGGACAAAAGTTAAATAATCTTGAAAAAAACAGTTGTGGGGATAAAAGTGTATCATCTTGATGGTTTTTAAAGAGGAGAGTCTGGTAAACAACATGTAACTTGAGCAAGCAAAGAATGAGTAGACTGTATAAGAGTAATGGGAACTGAACAGTTAAATAAATAAAATAACCAAAAAAAGAGAAAAGATTTATTTCTTTTTTTCCCCTTTAGACACACTCAATATTCATAAAGAACTATGCTAGTACCTTAAGAAATAGGAATTGGGGAAGGGATTTTAATTTTGGACATTTCACTATCTCTGCAAAAGCATCACTTATTTAAGTGGATGAAAACCACCACATATTCATTTCATGCAGTAAACAGCCAGGATTATAATTTAGTTATTTGATGTATACAACATGGTAAATATTCTTCAGTGTTGGTAAGTAGGTCCCATTTTTTTCCTAACAACTTAAACCTAATCAAAACCAGATTTTGATGAAGATTGTATCATTTCATGTACTTTTTTGAGGATTCAATAGGATGATTAGACTGTAATCCAGGAAATCGATACAGGATATCAAGAAATAAAAATAGCATGCTGTGAAGGATAGAAAATGGTGCATCATGCATATTGAAGCTAATAATTATCAAGGTGCATAAGGTAATAGTGCCAATCTTAGAATACCATCTCTTATTATAACATACATTAAAATTGGATATGCGCATATGTAGTTGTTAATTCAGGGACTCATAATTGGTCAGAGTACTGAACATAATGAATTGATTCGTCAGCTATCAAGGAATATCTATATCAGTTCCCCCTCCACCAAGGCTCAGAGCACAGCAGAGAGTAGGGAATAGAAAAATCATGAGAGTCAGAGGCTGGGGAGACATACTGTGAAAGGCTGCCCCTTGACCATGGCATGGTCACTGAACCGATAAACTCATGGCAGCTGTGGTTGTGTGCATAAGAAGTATACAAGATCCAAAATTCCAGCATGGGGTTGGGAGGGCTCTTGAAGCTCCACCCCTAGCTATGAAGTTAATGCTAGTTGATGGCTGCTAGAGATTGAGAGAGACACTTTTCCTAGGAGTATGCCCACTAGTAGGTTCTCTATACCCCAATGGACAACCCTACATCTATATGTATATATGGGACCATGAAAGGTATGGTCCCTTTCTAATCTTAAATCTAATCAAAACTAGATTTTGATGTTAATTTTTATTACATCATTGGAAGATTATATCATTTCATGTACTTTTTTGAGGATTCAAAAAATGAATCCTCCTGGTTGAGCTAAAGCTTAAAACCCATAAACCCTGAAGGGAAGATAGGCATTGTTTCACCTTTTCCTGAGTATCAAGTCTCTGTCACTAGCTGCAGCCCCCACCCCCATAGATTTGTGACCCCTGGTCACATAAGGGCAATGTCCCAAGCTCCTCCACATGTAGAGGATGTGACCTGTAGTCATGTAGGCTCAAGAGAGACCATCATACTAATGAGGTAGCTAAAGGCCCGGAGGGCTTAGCCAGTAAGGTTTCCTTCCCAGGCATTCTTCCCTGCAAAAGGTATTTAACCTTAGGCCTACCCTGAGAGGTGGGGTATGGTTTTACTCATCTACTTTCTGCCATGACAATAAATGTCTTTAAAACATGGGCTGCCTGTTTTCATCGGGATCTGCCATGGGGAGCCATGAAGAATGCCTTGGCCTATAGAGCGAATCTAATCTACCATAGAAGGCCCACCAGACAGCATGGCCTCCTTGCAGGCCTGGGACCCTCCCAGCCAGCTCCAGCTATTCTGAAGCTCAGACAGTGCTTCCACACCCCAGAGTGGTGTCTCCCGGGACTTCCTTAGTGCCCAGTATCCACCTGGTGACAGTGTGGGGTAACCACAGTCAAAACTCCATGTGTCACCTCCTGGAGCATCCAAGGCCTGTGGCAGAGCAGACACGGGACCCACAACTTTACATGTATTTAGGCAGTACTAATTGCATCCAGTGGGTTGAAAAATATCAACCAGGAGGATATGAAGTTGGGAGGAAGATATGATAGGGTTGCTGGTGAGAGTAGGGAGTGGATGTGAGGGGTGGATGTGACCAACATACATGGTATACACACATGGAATTTTCAAAGGATCAGTGTTAAGCCTGGTATGAAGGCACTTGATTCATAACACACATACACATGTCCAGCATGCACATATATACACAACTCTCATTGTGGCTGGTATGTTCCATATCGTAGCAGCATATACACTAAAATCTCTATCACTGAATGACTGAAACTGAATTAGCAATAGTTCATGAAGAGAGGTCAGTTCATTTCTCTGAATGAGTTTAAATGGCTAGAACCCTGTTTTTAAGATAAGTTTTCAAGAAAATCATTATGAAAAATGATTGTGTATTCATTTACATGAATTTCTCCAAGGGGTAGAAACCTAATAAATTTGGTCTCAAAAAACTTAAAATCTCATTTTTTTCCTTAGAAGCATTTTTTTCAAAACTAAAAATTAATATAATAAAAATGTGCTAGCAAGGTAGATTTTAAAACAATTTATATTATAGTACTATTTTGATTCACTTAGTATAATCTTTAATTTATACATTTAATTTATCAATAAATAATCAATTTTTATTATTGCCCAAGTTGTGAAGTGAACACATATATTGCTAAAGCTATCAACTTAAAGCTAGGTCTACTGTGACCACACATCCTCAGGTCTGTGACTCAGCAGCTACTGAAGCACTGTGGCTTTTCTGGTTCTCTCCCTCTCTGGTTTCCATCTGCACAAAGCCATGGATTTAGTGTGATTGCATTAGCACCTGGATTTTCCAAGTATCACTGACAACAGTGTCAAAAGAAAATCCACTTAAATACAGTGTTGCTTTCCACCAAATAGAATATTTGGCTGTCTATTGAATATAAATTACTTGTCCAGCTGACAAAGAAACATGTAATAAAGAAGAAAAGTCAAAGATAACTGTTTTCAACAAACAGCTCTGGCAGGATGGCATTACGTTAGTGAATGGTAGGCTTATTAGCAAAACACTTTTCTAACAGTCGAATGACCCCAAGGCTCAGCCTCTGCACTGTATGACAAAACAGAAAGAGAATCATTTATTCTGTATTGTTTCACTTACCCTGTGCTTGAAGTTATGAGAGGCTACACCTATAGGTAATGTTAAGTCTAGACAAGACTGTATTCCTAGCTGCAACCTATGTCATCTATCATCAATCATCCCTGGCTTCTCAGCCTATAGCATTATTCTTAGAAATGGTGGGAGCTGCAGGGAGTAAGGCCTAACTGGATGAAAGGGGGTCAGTGGGTATAGAAGCCTTTGAATTACTAGGCTCTGGCTTCGTTGTATGGTTGTATGTCTCTCTGCTTTCTGGCTGTACAAGTTGTGCGGGTATGCACTGCCATTGCACTTTCATGGTGATGATCCTTACTACAGAGCCGTGACAACGAAACCAGTAAATATGAACTGACTATTCAAGGCTAAATCCACGTCCTTAAAACAGAACATTGCTCCTCTAAGCCATTCATCTCAGCAACAGAAAAGCTAGCATGCAACCAGTAGAATTTTTTTTAAGTGAAACCATTACCCTCTTAAATTAAAAATGCGAGAGTGATTGTTCTCTGATCACTGCTGAGGGAAAACAAATATTGGACAAGTTCCTAACTCATAGGGAGGAACAGAACCCAAAGATAAACAAATGCAACCCCATCCCCCAGAGGCTCATTGATTCATCCTCAAAATCTCAGAGAGGAACTAGGAGAGAAGGCCAGAGTGCAGATTAATTAATTAAAAATGAGTCACCCACAGCAAAATGCTGTTCCACTGAAGTTTCCGTGAATTCATTATTTTCCCACATGCTGCTGAGTTCACTAACATCTAAACCTAGAAGTTGTCCTTGTCTATATTTCCCATGCTATTTTAACCAGGGTTTCTTTACATGTGATCACACACCATGGCCAAAGGCAACCTGGGTGGAAAAGGCTCATTTCAGTTTATAGTTCATAGTCCAGCATCCAGAGAAGCCAAGGCAGGAACTCAAGGCTGGTACACAGAACAACAGCTCATGTGAAGGCCAAGGAGAAATGCTTACTGGCTTGTTCCTCAGCCTGCCTTCTTGGATACTTCCAGGGCCAGGTATCCAAGAGTTGCACCTTCCACAATGGGCTGGGCTGGCACATATCATCAATCAAGAAAATACATCACAGACTTAACCATACATCAATCTTGTGAGAGTATTTTTTCAATTGGGGTTGACTTTTCCTAAAGGATACCAGCATGGATCAAGTTGGCATAAAAGTAGCCAACATATCCATTATTATATATCAGGGAAGACTGCCAGAAGATACAAAAGTCAATCACTACATGTTTCAGAAAGAATTAGAATAGTTAATGCAAAACTAGAGCTTGTTTTTCTCACTGAAAGGGATCAGAAATATAGTAAAATTCAGGACAAGGTTGGCATACTCCTTACATTGTTAAAATTATAGTAAATTTACTACTTTAAGAATAGCTAAAGGCATTTTAGGTATTATTTTTAGACTTCTTTTTTAAAATATTCATTTCTATTTATTTATGAAATGTGTGTGTACGTCTCTGTGTGAGTGTGCATGAGCACACACACAGACCTACACACATGTACCATGTGTGTGCAGATACATGTAAAATTCTGAAATGGTCACTGACTCCCCAGAAGCTGTAGTTGTAAACATTCCACTAAGGACCAGTCTCCAGGATTCTGAAAATGTGGTTAATGCTCTTTAATCCTAGCACATCATTGCAGTTCCTTCAGGTTTATCTTTAGTATAGATAAGTCTATATACTTTAGTTCAGATAAATTAGTACACTTCAGACCATCCTTTCAAGTTAAAGTAACAGTAAAATTTACCCTAACTTTAGAGAAGTCTATGATCTGATTCTCTACCTGAATTTACCCTGTGACATATTAAGAATATGACTTGATGAAATTTAAAAGGCCAATTAAAAAAAATTGTACTTTTGCTGGTTGATCTCAGTTTTTGAAAAATTTGTATTCAATCTTTGAAATTGTCATTTGTGTATACAGTGTATTTGGTCATAGAAACCCTCTACTTCCTCCTCTTTAATGATTCACAGCACCCATTACATATTCCTCTGAACTCTAAGCTTTGTTTGTCACAGTGAAAAATGCGCAGGTTCATTTAACCCAGAGAAATAAACATTTAGTGCATTTCAGGAGAGTGGCAAGTAGTGTCCTTCATCTTCAAAAAGATAACAATATGTGTACCTTTTTGGTTTCAGTCTTCAGAATGTATGAGATTCATGCTGAAATTGATGGCAAGGGAACCCCTCTACAGTTCATTTGTTCTATATTATAGAATCATTCATCAGTGAGAATATTTTAAAAATGTGGATATGAGTAGCCAAAATGCCACATACTTGGGGTAAGACTATATAAAAAAAAACACATGAAAAACCAGATGCTTTGAACAAAAATATAAAATATGTATACTGACTGCTTACAACTTCCTGCATCTGTTTATCCATGGGAAGGAAACTCATTTCCTAAGAGAGTCAACTACTTTGGGCTGTTTATCAGTTATATTTTTTACTGTGAATGGACAGATATGTATATTGTAAAATGGTATGAGAGTTATTCTTGGTTGTCAAGTTAAATAGATATGGAATTAATTAAGCCCAGAATATAAGACAGAATATCCTGTGAGGGATTTTATTTTCTTTTTCTTTCTTTCTTTCTTTCTTTCTTTCTTTCTTTCTTTCTTTCTTTCTTTCTTTCTTTCTTTCTTTCTTTTCTTTTCTTTTCTTTTCTTCTTTCCTTCCTTCCTTCCTTCCATCCTTTCCTTTCCTTCCTTCCTTTCTTTCTTTCTTTCTTTCTTTCTTTTTTTCTTTCTTTCTTTCTTTCTTTCTTTCTTTCTTTCTTTCTTTCTTTCTTTCTTTTTTCTTTCTCTCTCTTTCTTTCCTTCTTTCCTTGCTTAATTTTAAATAGGTTGATCTATTACTAATGTGGAGCTTTGTGGTGCGAAGATATACTATTATTTTTTATTGGCTATTTTCTTTATTTATATTTCAAATGTTATCCTTTTTCCCATTTACCTCCGAAATCCCCCTAGCCCATCCTACCTCTCCCTGCTTCTATGAGGGTGTTCCACCACCCACCCATCCACCCTAACCTTCCCTTACACTGGAGCATCAAGCCTTCACAGGATCAAGGGCCTCTTTTCCCTTTCATGTCCGACAAGGCCATCCTCTGCTACATATATGGGTCCTTCCATGTGTATTCTTTGGTTGGTGGTTTAGTCCCTGGGAGCTCTGGGGGGGGGGGGTCTGGTTGGTTGATATTATTGCTCTTCCTATGGGATTGCAAATCTCTTTGGCTCCTTCAGTCCTTTCTCTAAGTCCTCCACTGGGGACCCCGTGCTCAGTCCAATGGTTGTCTGCGAGTTTCTATCTCTGTATTTGTAGGGCTCTGGCAAAGCCTCTCAGGAGACAGCTATATCAGGTTGCTGTCAGCAAGCACTTCCCAGCATGCACAATAATGTCTGGGTTTGGTAACTGTATATGGCATGGTTTCCAGGCAGTCTCTGGAAGGCCTTTTCTTCAGTCCTGCTTCACACTTGGGAAGACATACCCTTAATCAAGATCTGGACCATACCTTCTACTAGAAGTGAACATAAGGACATGGGAAAAGGAAGTGTTGGTTTCTGCTTGTTCTTACCTCACTAGCAAGTCCATTCCTTCACTGGCATTAGAGCCTATTTCTTCAGGATTCTGACATATTCTGAAGACTGAGATATCCAGCCTCATGAACTGAACAGCTAATGGATTCCTAGACCTTCCATTAATAAGACAGGGTTGAATTAGGTGGACCACAACCTGTAAGTCATTCTAATAAATCTCTTCTCTATATAGATGAATTCATTCTATAATATCTGCTACTTTAGAGAATCCTGACTAATGCATATGACCATTGTAGACTTTTCTCATATACTCCATCACTTCCACGCTTGGAGCCAAGAAGCTGTGCTTCTAATGTGTGCCTGGACTAAGTCAATCTACCCACTTAAGCCTGGCTCAACTTAGACCTCTGTGGTAATCAGCAATAGCCAGTTATTGTCTACTTAAGCACCATTGTAACAGTTGAATATGCGAGCCTAAATCTAGATATTTCTGCATTATGATAATAATGGTGGTTGTGAAGACAAACAATAGGAGAGATAAATGACCAGAAAGTATACGATGTTCCTTTCTGATATGATGATAATATTTTATTACATGTTCAGAGTCATGCTGTTGTCAAAACTCATGAACCTCAAAAATGTAATTCTTATATTTTGTTTCATACTTCAGGGTATTAATTTGGAAAGAGATAATCTATTCAATGTTTCCATGCATACATAATACAGGTTTGAATAAATGCTGTGTAAATGTGGCAATTGTATATATTTAAAGGCTTTTTTTGTTTGACAGCTTATTTGCTTTTTGAGACATGGTCTCTCTATTACATAGCCCTTGCTGTCCTGGTACTCACAATGTAGATCAGGCTAGCCTCAATCTCATATAGATGCCTCCTGAGTGCTGGTGTTAAAGGTGTGTGCCACCTTTCTCAGCCATTTTTTTAAGGTTTCTTTAATTTTACAACAAAATTAAAAAGAAGGTACCACCATCTTTCATGTATTCCTTCCCTACTCAGGCAAAGTTTCTCTGTCATGAAGTCTCACCCAGAGGTCTGCATCTGCTACGCAGAGCCCTCATCATCAACAAGGACTGCCACTTGTCTATTCAGTAGTTTTACATTCTATAGCTATTTGTGAATGCATAGAAATGCATGTCCATCATTAATGCAGCATAGAAGGCATTTTAACTGCCCTCAATGTTGTCTGTACTCTACAGATTCTGTTATTCTATTCTCAGGTGTTTAATAAAACAGTGGTTTTCCCTTTAAACATTTCTGTAATTTCCCCATGTTATAGTGTGAGATCGTTGGAACTGTAGAATATGCAGCTGCCACAGGCCGTTTCGTTCACTTAGTAGCATAGAGCCAAGATCCCTGCTACTTTATAGACTGAAAAGTTCATTGTATTTTAGTGTGAAATAATCTTCCATTATGTGGGTATATGCACTGCCCTTTATTTATTCATGTAACTCTCGAGTTGAGGTTTCCCTCTCAACTCTGGCAATTGACATTTAGCTGCCCTAAGTACAGATGAGTAGACTTTTGGGGGTCCATACTTTTTACCACCTTTGAGTAAATACCAAGGACTATGATTGCTGAATCATGTTTCTTCTTCCCTGTGGCTGTGTGGTTTGTGCTTCTGCCAGCACAGAATGTGCTTCCATCTGCTCCACAGCCGTCCCAGGGTGTGCTTGGAAAGCATCCCTGATACTGGTCTAGACTCTGACAGGTGTTTAGCGAGAGAGCATCCTCTTAACGTGTATTTGCCTTGTGTCTTTTGTGTCACATCTTTTCACAGGTTGTTTTACATTTACATACTTTCTTCTTTTCATTTTGTAATGGTTAAAGTTTGGGGCTATGGTTTTCAGTGGTTTGTTCTTACAGATTACCTTTTAAGAGAAGGCTGTTCTCTTGGATAGCCAGTCCCTTGCTTAGCCCTTTGTCTTCTTGCAAATACTTTATCTTAGTCTGCCTCATCTCCTCCTGTCCTCCCAACTGCCTTATATCCTCATTCTCTCTTTACTCCCATCTCTTAATTCACTGTCTCTCTAATCACAATAGCTCACTTCCTTATTTTCTCTTTCTAATCCAGTTACCTGCTTGCCTCCCACCCCCCAATCCTTTACCTTCTCCCTACAGTGACTTTCAGAATTCTTTATTTTAAAGAATGCAAACTTGTGTGTTCCTATGATCATTCTCAGATGATTTGTCTGAGAGGTGGTTGCTGTAAGAATGGGCACAGGGCTCATCTCCATAACATTTTAATAAAGTCTTTGAAATTTAAATTTAACTAAATTTAACTAAATTATAACTGGTATTATATCATTTCATACTTCCCATAATGACTCCATACCATTATAAAGCAATCATCTTCTTGTCACAAAACATCTTATCTTTTTTATATCGGCAAGACCATAAACTTCTACCATGAAGCAGCATGACCTTTTAAAAACTGTTTTTGCAACTCAAGGATTCTACACTATGTTGTATCAGAACTGCTGTTTCTTCTGCACTGGGAATTTTCTAATTACCTCAGAGGCCTTGATAATTACCTATCCATACTCCTCTAGAGTCCACAGTAAGCAAATCGAAGTGAGTCACAATGCCAAGTGATTTCATAACTATGTCAAGAGGCATACAAGGGTGAGCAGACCCAGAGCCCTAACAGGGCATGGTTTCAATCCTGCTGAGTTTCCTGCTCCTTCTGTGAGGCTCCCAAGTGACTCTAGAGTGTAAAAGCCATTTTCCCACCCAGCACTTATCTGATCACATAAGTACACTTATCAGGAAGACTACCCACTTAGTACATTAAATTATTCTTAATAAGAAGATAGCTAATTTTGTACACTTTGACACGATACTATTCTAAAATCTATTTTAAAACATTTTCAAAACTTGGCTCTTAACTTTTTTTTATGCCACTCACTAGTTTCAGCCAATTTTGCTTTAATGTAAACATTTTGTAGATTTTTCCATGATTGGTTGTGTCTGAATTTCCTTCTGTCTGTATGGTTCAGCACCCCATGCCATAACCAACTTGACTCCCAAAGCACATTTTCAATTCTGCCTAAAACATTTACTTCCTCTTTGTCCAGTTAAACCAGTTCTGAAAATGTTATGTAGCACGGTTTGATTCAATGAATTTTCATTTGCATTTTTCATGTCTCCTTTTACCAATATAGTCTTAATGAAGAGTATGTTTTATTTCAGAGTGTATTACATTGGACTTAAGTATTTTGGTTTACTGGGATTGACATATATGCATACTTAGTATTTGAAAGACAGAGCACAGTTAGCATTCCAGATGGCTTGCTCCTGCCTCTTCCTAACTAATAGAATACACCCAACCTACTAAGGCATATTTAATTGACATAAGGGCTTTCCCCCCCTCTGTTTTATGATTTCCTATTATTAGTATTATCCATTATACTCACATATCAGTTTATCTACATATCTATTCTCCAGTGGTTTTACTGTGTTATTTCGAGAGATGTGAAAAACCAAATACAAAACATTGAAAAAGCTATTCATGATTTAATTAGTTGTAAACTCAACCACCACAGAAGTGTGGACTTTAGAGACTTTCAAATCATACTTTATAGTTCTCTCCTGCCATATGATGTGTTTTTTTCCTGTGAAACATCATGATATTATTTTAATTTTAAATTGCTTTTCAAACTAGAATGCTTATAATATTTTTCAGAAGAAACAAAATTTTATTCTGAGACTTTAAAATTTTAAAAATAAAATTCATCCTTACAAAGACTACCAGCAATTAGAAAATTTGTTACAAGTAGTATTATTTTATGGCATTAAAATATATACTTAAAAACTAGGAAATATATTAAAATTATATTTTAAGGAAAATAAAGCAATATTCATAAACTAATAAATCAATAAAATTTGATGATCTCAGAGCTTTACTTTCTTATTTGATTTTTCTTTTGGTCATAGAAATTCTGTCAGGAAGATTTTATGTCTAAATATTCCCTCCATAAGTAAAGCTCACATATTTGTAAGTAAAGCTCATATATTGATTGATATACTTAAAAGACATTGTCAACCATGGGCAAGACTTGTTACTTGGTGAATTTATTTTGAAGTGTTCACTTCAAATAGAAGACATTGAGGAAGCTAAAATTAAGGAAGGAGAACTGTAAATAAATTCTCACTGGAGTCTATGTGAATCACAATACATCAAAACTGTTTCTGAGACCAAGGGTAGGGTTGTTCAGATGAAGTCATGTTGCACATGGGCCTGGTGCTATTCTTGTGAACCAATCTCCTAATGAATACAGAGCTAATCACTGGGCGAGTAGGTGGGACTTATGGGTTTGACAGAGGAAGGGAGGAAACAGGAGAGAGTTACTTCCTTTTGGATTGGGACAGCAGAGGGATAAGATGTAGTTGCTAGAGTTTCCTAGTATCATAGCAGACCTACAAGGATTTGCCACTGGAGGGATCAGATTTTAAGAAGGCTTGCAAGATTGGGTTTTAGTTGTTGCACCCAGAAATTGAGTTACCATTGTTTCTGAACTAGTTTATGTTGCATTTTCCTTCATGCGGCAGCTCATCTGGGTTCAAGAGAAAAAGGTATGTGGCAAAGTGTGGGTTTACTAGATGCACACCACAAAGACTGTAGGGGATTTGAAGCATGGGGAGGCATGGTAGTGACTCACCAGTGGGAACCATGGAGAAGTGGTGGAGTTCAGAATTAGAATCTCCATGAGATAAAAACAGGTTGGGCTATTGCCTTCCCATGCATGGCCAGCCAGGCCACCTAGGCAGAGGCACAGGAATGTGCTGGTTCTACTTTTTAAATATTTCACTTAACAAGGTCAGATATTAAGGATGTTGCCAACAGATCTGGTCAGAAATAATGTATCTGCTTCGGGAACCACTACTATGGGGTATGTGTGTGCAGAAATGAGGAAGTGAGAAACAGGAAATAAGAAACTTGCACTGTGTGACACTGCTTATCACATAACCTAGTTTTCTTTTAGAACTTCTAGCCCAAGGCTTTAAGATTTCAAAACTGTGCTTTAAAGAAATATTGCAGTGGATTGCCTCAATGCACGCCAGGGCCCAGGGATTTGATTGGATTCCAGCAGCTTGGAGTTTTTAGAATGAGTCTATAGTTCACAGGTTGCTATGAAGCTCTACGAGTGAATGCTTCACCAGTCTGATTTTTAACAAGGAATACAATCTCCTGTTTACTGTGTATCATTTCAGGAACTGTTGAAACATATAAACATATTCCTTTATGCACAACTACCTGCTATGTTGATATGGAAGTTCAAAAGTTAGATCAAACTCTTGCTGGCTTGGACTCTCTTACTCCAGTGGGTTTTGATTATAATTAGCAATACTGTTATCAAATGGTTGGAGAGTCTGGAAGAGCTGACCTCATGGGATTTTTACCTTTCAAAAGCAGAACAACAGCATGGTTCTAATCCATATATGGAAGATGAACAGATTCAATTGCTACTTTTGGAACCTTCAAAACAAAATAATTTGAAAGGGAAGTAAACAGAAAAGGATTTACATGAGGATTTTAAAATTATCTTGAAATGTGAACAGAGGCAGACTCCTACAGTTGAACCATGGTGTCTATCAAAACATGCTAATTAGATGTGCTTAGGTGATGCAATGATGTGGCAGGCTCTTCTCCATGGCCTTCATTGTACCCATCAACATGATCTCACTGTGACAAGCTCCAGCTTCTTCACTGTTTAATCTGTTAGGAAGCTTTATTTTCTAGCCCAAGGGCACTATGTTGAAAACTCATGGTGAAGAAAATATAAGTTCAAACAGATAACCAGAGAAATAAAAAGTAATGTATTGAATCACATACTGCAAATGCTATGTATGGTGGTTTGAAGGAAACTGTCCCCCAAAGGCTCATGAATTGGATCCTTTAGTCTCCTGTCAATGGTTTGGGAAGGTAATGGAACTTTAGAAAGGGCAGCCTTATTGGAGGAACTCTAGCATTGGAGGAGAGCTTTGACAGATTACATCCTGTCACCATTTCCTATTCTCATTTCTGTTTGTTCTAGGCTAGTAAGCTGTGATCTCCATGTACCCATTTTATATATGAGAATATGATCATCTGGCTTTCTGTGTTGTCACCATGCCTTCCTACCTTGATGGGCTCATTCTCTCTGGGAGTAAACTGTAAACAGAATAAATCCTTTCTTCCTCTATCTGCTTCAGAGAGAGTATTTGGTCACAGAAAGAGTGCAGGCTGCTAACACACTGTTTTTCTCTATATAGGACTAAAACCAGCAGAGTATGATAGGACAAAAGGGTAAATATAGAGTTGGTTTCATTTCCTTAAGTAGATGGTAAAGTGGTTAGGAGCACTGGTCTTTAAAGGTCCTGGGTTCAAGTCCCAGTACCAACATGGAGAATCATCATCATCTACAATCCCAGTTAAAGGGGACTGTCTAACCCTCTTCTGATCTCCAAGGGCAGCAGGGCAGTTCATGGTGCACATGCATATGTGAAGTTGAAATGCTAAAAAACACATAAATGAATAAATATATCTTTAAAGAATGTTTGAAACATTAATGTTTATTTGTAAAGAAAAGACATATGACCATACATTTTAATATTTTATATTTATATTTTTATATTTTACATCTTGATTTTTTTCATCAAATTTGATTATAGCTTGCTTTTCCTAGAAGCATATAACCACTCACACTCATCATATAGATATTATATATAATATATATTTTATATAATATGTTTATATACTATATATGCAATATATATTTATATATTACAATATATTATATTATGTATATATACATATATATATATGAGTTTGTGTTTATATATATATAATTTTGCTAACCTGAGGATAATATTCATTGCCAAATCTCCTTTTTGGTCAATAGACATACTTCACCTATATTCACAGTATAGAGGCTGAAGCATTAATATAATGAAAAAATTATCATGTTTATGTTTCTTCTTGATTGCTCTTTATTTATTCATAATTTTTTAAAAGAAAAACTTATGGGCCCAGGGCTAGGTGCACAATAATATATTCTTTACCTTCTTTTTTGTCTCACACACATGATACTATAAAAGAAAAATATGTAATATGGCAACAATTGGTGTTCAGAGAGATGCGATCCTCACTGCCATTATTTTTCAATCTAAGAAAACAAACCTTTTTAAAGATGTGCATATATTTATGAGATATTTTATGATGATGTGACTCCTGTCTGTTTTGCATAATGACCAGCTGAGGGAAAATGGCGCATTCATCACCTTAAATATTTGTTGTTCTTCATTGCAACTGCAGTCAAAATCCCCTATTATCTGCTCTAACATGTGCAATGTGTTGCCCATGGCCTTGCATTCAAGAGGTTCTTCTCCTTAAGCACAGAACTGTGCTCTTTCACATGTGTGTCCTCTTTCTCTTCCCTCTTCCTCTTCTTCTCTTCTGTCTTAGGTCCCCAACACCCCAATCTATGTGACCAACTTTTACAATATATTCTGTCTGAGAATGTTTATGCAATATTTCTTGTTGCCTATTTTGTTTTGAACAAATTTGCCTTGTAATTATTTAATTCAAATAATAAACATCATTTAAAATATCATTTAAATACACAAACTTTATTAGCATAAATGATGGGGTTTTAGATATAGCTATTAGAGGAGAGTTTACAATTAAACAACTCTTTTATCAAAATGGCCCAAGGTAACCTATCCTAGCTGAGATTGTATGTTATACTATGACTTAGGTCAAATCTCAAATAAGTCTTCGACATTAGCCAATTTAATAATAATAAATGTCTTACAACCAAAACTATTTGGGTGCAGTCTATAGTCATAATTGTATTAGTTGAAGATTATGAAGAAATTTTATAATATCCATATTTGTTATAATGTGATTTAACACTAAAAGTATAAAAATTTACCTCTACATTTGAATAATACAAATTCTCATATTTATTTACTTTTCTACATTCCCCTCAGTATTTTACTGCATTGGGATTACTCTCCTCTGCCAGGAAATCTATTTGTCATCCTTATATAATTAAGACAATGAAAAGAGAGTCTGGACTAGAAAGATGATTCTGCTTAACACTATTTGCCTTTCCAGCAAACCTGATTTCAAATCTCAGCACCTACATCACAAGGCTCATAACCACTTGGAACAGAAGCTCCAGTGGATCTAACAAAATCTGCTGATCTCCATAAGCGTACGTGCGCGCACGCGCACACACACACACACACACACACACACACACACACACACACGAGAGAGAGAGAGAGAGAGAGAGAGAGAGAGAGAGAACAAGAACAAAATTACACATATACCATGAATAAAAACAAAATAAATTATGAAGTGAAAATCTGAATATCAAAGAAGTAGCAAGAACTACATGAACAATGTATTTAGAGCTGGATTCTGAAGTTCTCACTTTCATGTCAGATGCATATGAGGCTAATTTAATAGATATGAAACCCTACATCAATGACACCTTTAATTCCATCTGCTAAGGAGCTCTAGGCCAATGCTCATTGGAGGCAATGAGGTATTTCTGGCAGAGTCAAACTGGAAAATGGAGGCATCATTGTGTCCATTAATTTTCAAGTCAGACAAGGATATTGTCGCTCATATTGAAAACCAAGGAACACACACATCGACAACTCAACTATCCTTAGTCTGATAATTTAAACATAAGTTATCTATAATTTATTTCCTCGTTTAACTTCTCAATATTTCACTGATTTAGAATGCATCTCTATTTGTGCCCTAAAATATATGGGTATCAATATAATGATCTTGTTTATGCAGCTATTGGTTTAAAATATTCTATAAAAATTAGTATTAGAGGGTTAGTATACTTCTTTTTTTTATTTGATATAATTTATTTACATTTCAAATGATTTCCCCTTTTCTAGCCCCCCACTCCCCGAAAGTCCCTTAAGTCCCCTTCTCTTTCCCTGTCCTCCCACCCACCCCTTCCCACTTCCTTGTTCTGGTTTTGCCGAAGCAATTATTCAGTTAAATTATAGCATATGGGGGGATGAATATTGAGCTGAGGGAGGTCCCTGTGTTGAACATCTATAAAAACAAGACTTGAAACAGTGATAATTGGTCATTTGAAGATAACTTATTTGAAGTGAAAGAGAAACCGGAATGGAGCATACATCACCAATCTATGGGAATCACCTTCAATTATGTCTTACATTTCTGGGGAATTTTATCTTTTATTAACAGCAGGATATTCCCAAACAGGAGACTGAGTAAATGCATCTTTCAGATCGAACCTTCTTTCTTTCTGACACTTTTCTACTAAGATCAATGAATCAATTAATTAGTCTGAGAAGCTTTTTTCACTATTATTATTTTAAATAATGTTGAGTACTTGACAGCTGGATCTAGACAGGACAAGTATGGACGTTGATTGAATCTCTATGCCTCACATCATTGGCTCTTGAAATAGGAAGGAGCAGCCAAGTGTTTATCAGAAATGTTCAATGATTTTAGTTCTTTCAGTGATCAAAGCCCTCAGCCAGTCTCCTTCCCAACTTCATTCTCTCAGATCAGACCCTTAAACTCCCTGGGCTTAAGATGTGGTGCATGTAGAATATTTCATATAATATTTGCATTACACTGTGAGGAGCATACAAGTTCTTTCAAATGTTATTGATAGATGCTGTGTGCCAGCCAGTCATCAAAAATCACATCAATAAACTTGACTCTAGAGAGTACGGAATCTAGTGAAGTTAAGGTCTTTTCTTACAGGGAATTCTGCACAAAGATGAATAAAACTGTCAATATTAAAAATGAAAATGTTGCTCCAGGTCGGGAACATTCCCAGCCACAGCGCGCTATCTCAAAGTGGTGCAGGAAGATAGATATCCACCCAGCAGCCAGCGTGGAGGAGGCAGCCTGCACAGGTGAGACCTGCCCTGCAGATCGGAGGATCCTGTCCGGAGGCCTCTGGCAAAAGACTTCCGTTTTTGCCTCCGGATAGGAAACATACCCAGTAACAGTGTGCCATCTCCGAGTGGCTTAGGAAGCCAGTTATACACCCTGCGGTGCAGAGGAAACAGCCAGCACAGCCTGCATCCAGAGTTGATCAGAGTCACAGAGCTACATAAACAAATACAACTACAAGAGAGTGAGTCTCGGCTGCCATCTTTGCTCCTGTGACTGTGTAACAGATTGGTAGGCAGAGATCACCAGAGTGTTAAGTAGTGCTGCTTTACTGGTAGGGAAGATAAAAAGATATCTTTCTTTCTTTTTTTTCAAAAGAATTGTGTCTCTAGTCAGTTCTCAAAGGCTGAACAACAATCTTAATCTATACATTAGGATCATCTTTAAAAGTTCAACCCTTGGTTTTACTGAATTATAATGGTATAAATAATTTGGAAATACATATGTGGTAATTTTTTGTTGACATCAAAAGTTTAGTAGTCCCAAAAGTAGTAGTCATTATTATTTACTAATAAATTTCACTCATCTTTTGTCAATTATGATTTATTTACTTCCTCTTGACCAATGAGCTCAATTAAAGAAGAAACAAGTCTCTATGGTGGTTAAAATGTTAACTATTTTTGATTTCGCTTTCAGTATCAGCTCTTCAAATGTATAGCCACCAAAGTCAATGCCAAGACAGTTGTAAGTTTATGTGAAATTAATTTCTAGCATTTTAAACTGCAAGGACTGCTGTTGCAGTCTGTAAAGTATTCCAGGATCTGTGGGCATTCTCATCAACATAATTATGAGTCTGGAAAGTACTTGGTTCAGAATCAGCTTTTCTGTTCAAAATAGAAATGCCTTTTCTAGTGTCCCTTGTGGCATAGAAAACTCAAAGCATGATGGGACTGTATAGTTGCCTTTTCCCTTCATCATTGCACCACATATAGAGAAATCTAGTTAGCCTCCATGTTTACTTTTACTTTATTTAAACATACTTGACAAATTATTATAAAAATTTGGGGGCCTACATGTTCATATGGTCACATGGTTTCTCAGTGCCTAGAAATGAGTATTTATCAGTGGGAAACATGGCTTAAAAGAAGACCAGAAGCCAAGTGGACACAAATGTGTACCCATCCTTGTCTATTTGCTTCTGTCTGTTCATAAGTGAGCCTGTAGATCCAGAATGTTGTATAAAGTGGAACACTCTTTAGAATGTGATTTTGTAGTATTTATAATTAGGGTATGTTCATCATACAGGGTCTAGGGTTTCACAGACAAAGTCTTTCTAGTACATCATGTCGTTGACTGTATAACCCCTGTCTATAATCCTAATTACCTTCCAAGTCTTCTTTCTGCCCTCAGGATCACCGAGCTACTAGAAAAAAATATAGCAAAATAATTTTTTAAAAGCCCCCTAAACTTATGCCACAAACCATCACAACATAGATTCTTGCAGATCTCTGATGTGTTTGAGAGTAATGGTTTTCCATATAGTCACTTTGGACCATAAAATATAGAGTAAAAGTTTACAGAGCTGGATAAACCAGAGTGCAGCCAGGTGCCCATGCCCTTTGTTCTTTTGATAGTACCAGAGTGTCATCTTCCCACAGCACTTCTTGTATATGATGTATGGATTTCCCCTTGAGATCAAATTATAAAGCAGTAAGACAAAAACAAAACAAAACAAAACAAAACAAACAAACAAACAAAAAAACGTAGACAGGGAAGTAACATACATAGGAATTGACCACAAAATGGAAGACAATGTACTTATACAAAGGGTATAAGTTGTACTTCATTTTCTCTCCTCCCTCCTCACAGAGACTATTGTCACCACAATTTGAAACTCCTTAAAGATAAGCTGATGAGTGGTTTTCTCTTTCCTCTTGTACCTTACAACATAAAAGAAAGTTCTAATAATTGATGAAAGGAAGAGTATAGGTGGTGCATTGGTCTTTTTCCAAATCTCATGTTTCTGTTTTCAGCTTGTCTCAATTGTCTGCCTTCTAATACACATTAGCACCTGGCTCAGGAGAAAAGGGAAGCTCATCATTTGTGAATTTCAGTCAAGGGTACTCTGTGTATTAGGTGTGTTATTAGTGACTGGTTTCAGAGTTTCACCTTGGTCAATTGAATACTCCCAACGATGGACTTTATCCATAGTTCCCAGTTTATCCATTGAAAAACAGAGTTGTTTAAGAAGTAATTTCACTATTTGGCTCATCCATTGACTCAATAAATACACACTACGAATTACATTTTGGGAAATACATGATTACTTAGTTTAGGTGATCACTAATTAACATTGACTATTTGAGGAGTCATTTTCTCTGCTGCAATTTGGAGTTTTATTTCTTTTTCCCTGACATTTTGAATTCTTTTATTCAAAATAAAATTTAGCATGTTATTAAAGAGAAAGTAAAACAACCATCTAATTCTTAAACAATAGACTTAATTATTCATAGGAGAAAAGTTAGTAAGTATAGACAATGTGTCAACCATTGGTCAATATTAGTAGGTTCTGAAGCTGGATGTTTTAAGTCAAAACACAAACAGCTGAAACTAAAAGAGAAATCTCTCCGAAGCTGAAGCTGAGGTCTATTTGTGTTCACAGAGGGTCTGATCATGTGATTTGACAGACATATATCCCCCTATAGACATATATTCAGGACAGCATGCCAAACTCTAGAGTAATATTTTGGGCTACATATAGTTCAGCACCTGGATACATGTGATTCATGAAAAGTGTGTATATCTGAAAAATGTATTTCCACACTCCTGTATAGTATAATATATAATTTTAGGTATAAAACTTAAAAGACATTGACTTTATAATTCAAAGGGACAAAGATTACTTAATAGTACATATT
The DNA here is from genome assembly GCF_947179515.1 of Apodemus sylvaticus. Taxonomy (NCBI): domain Eukaryota; kingdom Metazoa; phylum Chordata; class Mammalia; order Rodentia; family Muridae; genus Apodemus; species Apodemus sylvaticus. Next base: position 13,644,714 of record NC_067490.1, read on the forward strand.
ACTATTATTTTCTATCTGAGTAGAATCTGAAATCAGGGTGCAATCAACTCATTGCAGTTGCTTATCTAAGACTTAACATTTGTTCAATTTGTTTTACAAGGATTACTGATATGATACAGCTTATATGGTTGATATAGGATTAATAGCTTATACATTTATACATGATGATTTATACATGCATTTATACCAATGAAGTAAAATACACTAAGATGTATTTTAATATTAAGAACTATTATGACTTGCATATTTTCGAATCGCTACCATTTTGTCACAAATAGCAATAAAATTCTTGCTAATTTTTGTTTTAAAATCATCTTCATTTCAATGATACAGTTATTTTAATTTTCTTCCTTTGGGATTATAATATTATTGTATTAGTCACCTTCATCTTCTTTAAGTTGCATAAAACAACATCTAAGTTCCATATATATTGCCGATTTTTACTTGATTACTTCATTTATCTCATTTGCAATTAGGAAGTGGTTAATATTAAGTGGCATCAAATATGAGCTGAAAGATGTTCATGCTAATAAGATTATTATCAGAGGTATACTTTACTAGCTATAAATATATACCTATCAAGTCAATAATACAGATCAAATACTAACCCTCATCAAGCATAAAACATTATTGTGATTTAGATTACCTTCATGCCTTTTTAACAGTATATTAATTATATATAAGTTGTCATTTACCATAGTTAACAGATTCACTATTACATATGAATTTTAGAATGATATATTAGCTACTCTTGCCTTGACTGCCTTTATAGACAATGAGCCAAAGGCTCTGATATTTGATCCATTCAAGAAAATACAATTACAATTTATTTAACAGCTTACTTATACTATTATGCCAAGTGATTGAAGAATTCAAAGACTTTCTGTTTATTTTGAAACTTTGGTTAATAATTACTCTCTATCCACCTTTGTGGAAGACATTTATAACACCTATATTTTCAGGACAAACAAATATATCTCAAAGAAAAACTGCAGGTTTAGGCATGTGGACAATAGTCAATGAATATAGGAAGGCACATGAAAACAAGGAAGGAGGTCATTATTCGAAAATGCCTTTATACTTTGACCTCTAAGAGGGAAGAGGCATACAAACCTATACTTGTAAGACATCCAAGCAGAAATCACGACGGAGATTCAGCCATACCGTCCGCTTTTGAATGCAGCCAACAAATGCAGTCCACACTTGCCAACTACATCAGTGGCTTTCATTACACATCTGGAAAGAATGGGATTGCTTTTTGTTCTCTGCTCTCAGCATGCACATGCTTCCAAATGGACCCTTGGAGCTATAATTAAGCACCTGCAAAATCATCCTTCACAGGCAGATCTGTTTAGCCACTAGTATTTGCCTCAAGTTAAAAATGCTATGCAAAAAGTATATTGCCTAAGTGTATCTGGAAATTCTATCTTTGTAATTTAAGAACTACAGGAAAAGTGGTGGATGGGAACCATTTACTCTGGAGACATACGTTCCTTATGCATTGCTTTATTTATTAGCAAATAAATTTATTATTGCTTAATTCATCAGGAAACAATGTTATATGAATCTGGTATAGGCACACTTTCAAAATGATCCAAAGGTCTGTACCATGACCTGACAGTTTACCAATTACCTCACTGTTCCATAAAAAAAAATTTAAAAGCAGATATACTTCATTAAAATAGTGTAGATATTGCCAATTCTCTTAAATGTGAAATGCATGATGCAATTTGTAATGATAAAATCATCTCAATCCTATGTCATTAGTGGCACACTGTTCACAGTGAGGTAGTTCAAATATATCTTTTGCTCATGCTCATAATGTTTTCTTTAGCTTGCGTGCTCTTTTTCATTCTCCTTTACTAAGCATCTGCTTGTTTTTTCCTCCAACCGGAACTTACATTACTTTTCCCTATCTATTGTCTTTGTAGAGTACAGCGTTCTAACTCCTATCACCATCTCTTTGATATGTGGATAAAGTAAATCTGCTACATATTCTTGGGTGGACAGCTAGAATCAAGTTGTCAATAAATACACAGACTCCCAGCTGCACCATAAGTAAGAATGAAGTCATGTCTCTCTACAAGATGGGATTGGAAATTACCTCGAGGCACATGGAGACAAACAGAGGGAGATCTCAGTCATACATGGAATGTACATAAGGTGGGCTCATAGCAGCAAGCTAAGGCAGAATAGACACAAGAGACTGGGAAACGAGGAGATAGTAAAGTGTGGGAAGACTAATAAATGCACACAGTTATCATATGATAGAAACAGGATTGTCTGGTCTGTGATACAGGAGTCTGTTGCTATTGTCAATGAACTGGATACATAAGCAAATGTGAGTAGAAAGGATTTGGAATGTTTGTACCTCACTGTTGACTGTTGAGATAGGGAAACAAGATGTAGACATAACAATGTCTACATGGGTCAAGATAGCTCGTGGTACCTCAAACATTTGTTATTTTATCTTTGTGTGATGATCTTAAAATTAAGGACATTATTATGCAAACTGCCAAAGGATGGAAGCAATTAAACTGTCCTATTTACCTATAACTATGATACTTAACAACATTACAAGATAAGCATAAAGATAAAAGGAATGAAACTCACCTGTCAGGTAACTGCTGTCAAATTGGACTTTTAAATCCCAAGAGGGAAATCATGCCTAGTACTGAAAACCTCATATCCATGAGCTAGCAAGGTGATGGACCTTAGGAAAAAAAATCTACTACTACCATTTTGCTAGATCAGCATACTTCCTTAATTCATTCTAAACAGTATCCTTATATCCACAGATAAGTATAGCAACTTTATCACCAAACCCTCATCAAAAAGCCTCCCTACACAGCCTATCAAGACCATCACAGAAAACCACATCTGGACAAAATGCATGCATCAACAGATTGCAGGGAGTCTAATCCCAATGAATATACCTATGCCACAGCTCCTGTGTCTTTGTCTCAGGGAACATTTTGGAGGGTGGGGAGGAAAGATGATTAGAGGCAGGATACCAGGAAGTCTGATGAAACAGAGTCTCCTAAAAATGGTTACATAAACAAAACCTAAAAAGTGACAGTATCAATGGACATGTTAAATGTGGAGGGGGAAATTTCAAGGACCCTTCCTCTACACAAAGAACTATTGGTACCTAATGACTACCTGAGAGGGAGAATTAGCATTTACCAGGGATGAATCCCCTGAGTGACCAACCAATGCAGGATTGTCAGCCTTGAAACTATTTATACACAGACAATAGAAACAGACTCAGCAGTTTGTGTGTGTGTGTGTGTGTGTGTGTGTGTGTGTGTGTAAAATTTGTCTACATACACACTTGCATACATATAAATATGTATGTTAAAATTTTAATCAAAAAAGAAGGCTATCAATTTGAGAGTAGGGGCAATGACGGCTTTGAGGAAGAATGAGGGGAACTAGAGGGAAGAAAGAGAGAGTAAAAGTCATGTCATCTTATTTCGATTTCTGTATATTTTAAATTTTTAAAAATTAAATAAATAAAAATAATTTAGAAAACAAATCAGGAATAAAAACAAATGAGATATGATCCAATGTTCCTTATGAAAAGCAGTTTGTGCATATAAAATATATGACTATGAAGAAAGACAAAGCTAAATATCATAAGTATGAGAATGACTTGACCAGATCATATCCTTGTTTTTATTATATAATGGTTGAATAAGCAAATATAAAACATGTCATGTGCTATTCTTGAGAATTTATCAATATATGATTAGACTGTAGTATGCAACCTGGTTCAAAATGGTTTCAGAGCCTTAGATTCACAGGCTCCCTGTTTCTGAAAAAAGTTGGAAAGGACCCAAGAAATAAGGAACTTGAAAGGGTTAGTCTGAATGAGCTAGCCAGCACTCTCAACAGATATAAGCTGAACTTCCTCGATGGAGACATTCATCTTGTAAGAATTCCCAGTTCTTAGTATTGGTACTCCCCAAGTAGCAGTCGTATTAATTCCCAAGTGGAGCAATTTCCAGAGTCTCAGGAATTCTAATGTTTTCCAGTTGTTGAACAAAAGTTCTAGTCAATCTATGAATCATTAAAAGGATATAAAACAAGTAAAGGTTTCTGACCAACTAATCTACAGAGAACCTGCTATAAGGAAAGAGCAGGCATGTATTAGAGTCTCTTTGCTTGACTTTGTAGCAATAATACAGTTGCACAGCGATAAAAAGTACCATTGCCTTTTCTATTGGTATTAGTACCTCTCAAAACAGAATTATGTTTTAAAAAGGAAATGTTACAAGGCAGAGCCTCCCATCTTTTGTTTCCATTAGCATAACAGATCACACTCTGGATACAAATCCTATCAACTCTGGCGACCATGAGAGGACAATTCATGCCTCTCACAAATTCACTTCTTCCCTTTTCTGTGTGATTATCCATATCCTAAAGCTCACTAAATGGAAATAAGCCTGCTCTCTAGCAGAAAGGATACTTTATATCTGAAAACCAGACATTTCATCTTCTGTCTCAGAGAGTTAACCTGGGGGTTATCAACCAATACTGGAGAGTTCAGTGCAGGGTACCCTGGCCCAGAAAGGGAAGCTATGGTTCTTTAAACTGATTATTAAAGCATGTCAGAATCCATTTTCTCCTTCAAGGCTTGTTTTCAGGAAAAATTAGATCCAGGTTATAGAATTTGGTTACTTTGGACAAACTATAGAATTTTTATTCTACAAAGAGATATTATTACTGATTGATTCATTCAGTAATGAAATAATGGAATAATCTCTATATGGTACTGAAAACGAAATTTCTTTTTTTATTTTCTAAATTCTTTGTTTACATTCCAAATGCTTTCCCCTTTCCCAGTTCCCCCCTCCCCATATGTCCCATAAACCCTCTTCTCTCCACCCATTCTCCAATCACCTCCCTCCTTTTTCTCTGTCCTGGTACTCCCCTACAATGCTGGATCAAGCTTTTCCAGGATCAGGGCCCTCTTCTTACTTCTTCATGGGAGCCATTTGATTAGTCATTAGGGAAATGCAAATCAAAACAACCCTGAGATTTCACCTCACACCAGTCAGAATGGCTAAGGTTAAAAACTCAGGAGACAGCAGGTATTGGCAAGGATGTGGAGAAAGAGGAACACTCCTCCACTGCTGCTGTGGTTGTAAGATGGTACAACCACTGTGGAAATCAGTCTGGTGGTTCCTCAGAAAATTGGACGTGACACTTCCAGAAGATCCTGCTATACCACTCCTGGGCATATACCCAGAGGATTCCCTGGCATGCAATAAGGACACATGCTCCACTATCTTCATAGCAACCCTATTTATAATAGCCAGAAGCTGGAAAGAACCCAGATATTCCTCAATGGAGGAATGTATACAGAATATGTGGTATATTTACACAATGGAATACTACTCTGCAATTAAAAACAATTAATTCATGAAATTTTTAGGCAAATGGTTGGAACTGGAAAATATCGTCCTAAGTGAGGTAACCCAATCACAAAAGAATACACATGGAATGCAATCACTGATAAGTAGATATTAACTGGCCCAGAAACTCTGAATATCCAAGACACAATTAGCATATCAAATAAAAATGAATTTTAATGTACTAAGAGAACATGTGGATACTCTGATTTAGTTATGAGTTGCTCTCAAAATGGAGCCTATGAGCTTTATTCACATAATCAAGATGGAGTGAGTCTCCTGTGTTACAGGTCTTGTGTTAGGTGCTTAGAATCCAGAATGCTCATGATCTGTAGAGTAGAAATAATCAGCTGTCGAAGATAGGAGCCAGAAGCTAGCTCCTTAAGAGAAGTGGGAAAAGCACAGACTTTAGGTGTGTTGTGGCTTCTTCCCTGCCGGAAGCTCTGAGGATATTGCCTGGTCAGGAGGAGGAGGAGTGCAGGGGAAGTCATAACTCTCTGTATTAGTGCGTAGCTGCCCTCAAACTCATTATGTCAAGTAGAAGCAGGCTAGACTTGAACCCTGATCATTGTCTCAACATACTGCAGTACTCTCAGTGTTTGTACTCAGTTCCCCGAGGAGAACCTTGGAAAGCTGGGTTGGGTTCTGAAGAAAGAGCAGAGAGGGAAGCCATATTGGAAAGATTCCATTTTCAAAATTTTATTCTTACCAATCTCTAGCTTGCCCGCTGGCCACATGATTTTAACCACAAGTAGCAAACACTGCTTTTGGAGTATAACTCCCAATGGTAGGGAGGGAGAGAAACACAAGTATCTAAAAGAAACTGTCAGAAATCATCCACGGAGAGCAGAGAGTGAGTTTCTTTAAGAGACAAGAAAATGATGACCTGTGTGAATGAGAAGGGGCTGGGACATGTTCCTAAGACTAATCATAGAGGGCATAGCAACACTTCCTTGGGTAACAGAAGGGAACTGAAGGCTAAAAAAGGCTTTGATTACTGCCTTGCCTACAAGCAGGAGTTCAGGAGAGGAACATTAAGAGCTTTCATGTGGGCAAAGAAAATACAGAATGCCCTTTTTGCTGAATAGCCACCAAAATCTTAAACATGTGAATGTGTGGATCAGAAGTACAGAAAATAAAGGAATGAGGTTTGAAAGGTTCATAAACCATGCGAAAGGAAACAAAGATTACTAATCAGATGGCCAACACTCCAGACAGAGGCACATCAGCGTGACATGAGGCACAATTCCAATGCATAATGCAATAGAATGTTAGAGTTCCCACGAGTGTGTGCAGTGTTTATGTACTAGGCTACAATTAAAGGTAAACATGATATAGAATGTTTAAGGAAGAAGAAATGAGCATACATGACTGTTAAGTTGTTCTGTATGCTTTTTCCGTGAAGCAAGGAGTTGAAAATTCTGTCATTTGGTTGTATGTAGTAAGGATTATACAAATATATAACTGTGAAATAAAATGTGATATCGAAATATAATTCTCTCACCAATCATATAAAAGTGGCAGGTTTACAAAGACGGGCCAACATAGTTCTAGCCTCTGAGGGAGTTTCTAAAACCTTTATACAAAACATGAGGAGGAAGTCATCAAATTAAATGTTCCAAATATTTTATTGCATAATCAGTGTCACCCCGAGGCCCAACATAGATAATTGAACATACCTATAAAAAGGAAGTGAGTTAAAAATGCATGTCAATTTGAACTAGCAGAAAAGATTTAATAAGGCCAGTGGTAGAGTCTTTAGCTCTTGTGCTCATTAATATTCATGAAAACTATAAAAAGAAAACAATGCCAATAATATTTGCAGGAAATATGGGATATTTTAAAATTTCAAGATCAATTAGGACATACCTTTTAAATATAAGGGGTCTGGGAGTCAGGGTAATATAGGACTTCATAGGAATTTATATGTGTTACATGGAATGTAAAATTAGCTAGTGATGGAGTTAATACTTTTATTTAAAACTTTTCTTTGTCTGATGGCCCTAGAATGAACCTCTTGAATTCTTCTATATCCTACATCCCTAATATTAAATATTGGGAAGGGACCTTGAAGAGGCCAATAAGTGTTATTAGGAGACATTGGCAATTGTCCATGATACTTGCTCCTTTCTGCAGGGTTCTCTCAATTACTGGCATACATTTATTTTCTGCACATTCTGCCAATATGTCTACAATACAAATTGTTTTTTGTTTCAGGTTAATAGTATAAAATAACCTCTAGTCCTTGGCATTAAAATTACCTTAGCTAAAAAAAAAAAAAAAAAAAAATCCACACTGATTTAGTAAGGACAAGTAATGGACTGTGGGTAAGGAGATTTTAGATTTTCACCTTTGTATTACCTTAATGTATTTAGTAGGATGAGCATAAGAATATCTCAACAAATAAACAGTATTTTGTAATAATGAGTTGATTAAAAATGTAGGAACAAAATGGGTGCCCCAATCGTCTGTGGTTAGCCCGGTACACTGCTAAGCTTGCTGGCTCTGTCCTTCATGTGAGTCTATGAAAAAGCTTGTGAACTCTTGTCATTTGGTTGTCATGAAAACTACACAAATACAGAATTTTAAGTAAAAACTTAACCTTGAATTATGATTTGTTAACCAATAGTTTAAAAGAAATAGAGTTACAAAGAGGGGCATGATGGCTTCGGCCTCAGGAGAGGTAGGTTCTCTAAAGGCTTTATACAAAACACAAAGGGGAGCTCACCAGATAAGATGTTCTGCTTCTGTGGTACCTTTTAGGAAGGTGGGCACTGAGCTCTTTAAAAATCCCACTTTCATCTGGAATTAAATTATGGTGTTGGATTTAATTTAGTTCCGTCCAACCAAGTCCTTGCTTTCTATCATAATTTATGTACAAGTAAAGAAGGAAGGGGTGGGAACAGGAAGTGAGCAAAGCAGGAAAAGATAGAATGCTGGAAAGGATGAAAGTGGGGAGGAGACATAGTAAGTCCTTATGCAGAGAATTTAAGAGTAAATAATGTTTGAGAAATAAAAACGTACTCTGAGGCTATGTAATCACAACCAAACTGTGAAGCTCTGCACTCAATCTACAAGATGTATGCGAGCAAACTGTTAGAGCCAAGATGAGCAATACGCATGTATTACAAGCCCGTGAATAATGTCACCCCTAATGTACAGTAAACAATTATTCTATGCAAAACAAAACATTGACTGAGACAATTATTAAACTCTCACTGCTGAGCCGAGTATATTAAACTTTCAAGCATTTAGAAAATACAAATGGGCACTTTCGCATTTGCTCATTTGTTTCAAGGTGAACGTAGTCGGTAAAATCTTACCTGAAGGCAGATATTCATTATTGCAGGCAAGCATTATGAAATAAATTTCAAATATTATGTATTCCACATAAATTACTCAGGAGCGAGAGCAAGTGGGCTGTAAAGTTTCACACAAGCATAGAAACATTTCTTGGGGGGGGGTAAAAGTAGTGTGTTTGAGAACTTATCTACAATATAGTCTCAGGAAAAACTCTGCCAGTATTGGGGCTATTACCTAAGCTTCATAAAAATGCAGCTATCTAATTTAATTTAACTCTGAACAGATTTCTTCGCGGCACAATTTGTATTTCGAGAGCACGTCGAAGAATCATAGCTTGCAATGTATGGCAGCTCAATGAAGAATAATCTGTAAACAAACTTTCCATCTATCAACAAAGGCCATTAAAGACCATAAAATAACCCATCCCTAACTGATTAATGCTGCTGCTGAAAGGGCTTTCAGGCCATTAACATCCACAAAATATACCGCGTCTGGGCTCGCATTTATTAGATAAATCACATAGTTGTGTGTGTTGGTACAAGGCGACGATTTCTTACCCACATCCCCACCCACATTCATTTAACATTTTTATAAGGAAGACATTTGGACGAACAATGAGGACCCGTGGAAAATAAACAGCTTTGTTCTCTGCCTAGAGACAAAGGCAACGACACCGTGGCTATGATCGAATGTCGGAGGTATAGTGCTTCTTGCGTGGACTTTAAACACTGTGACTATATAAATATTTTCCTTCATACCTTTGGATATTCTCTATGGATGGCAATGAGGGTGTTGCATGCCTAAATTGACAAGGGAAGGGGAACCTTTATGGCATTACACTCTGCCCTTCCACAGTCACCAACCCATCTTCCTAGGGATAGCAATGCAGCCCAGGCAGACCATTACCTTCAGAATGAGGGCTTTGTCCACAGCTCACAACCTATCAGCTCTAGTTCCTTCATGGCCTCTGGTTTGTATGGGTCCAATGGTTTTGACATTTGAAGCTGCCTCTAGTTCAAGGCCTCTTTCAGAGCTGTCTTCCCAAGTCAAGCAGCTGGTAGAATATACCCTTCATTTGTTTTTATCATTTCCAGAGATAATATTTTCAACTTTATTTTTTTTGAGATTATAATCACACCATTTCTCCTTTCCCTTTCCTCTCTCCAAACCCTAACCTGACCCCCACCCCAATACTTGCTCTTTTTCAAATGCATGCCTTCCTTTAAAAATTTCTGTTGGTAGTGATGGTGGTGATGTGCATGTATTCCTAAACCTATAAACACACCCTGCTCACTCTGTCTAAAATTACTTGTACATACATGTTTTCAGGACTGGCTACTTGGTATTGGATAATCAACTGGTGCTGTTACATGTTTCATCCATTTTACCTTACTTCCTGTATTCCACACAAACCCATTGATTGTTTTTACAGCTATTTTACAACAAAAACACCCTTGATCCAGTAGGTTAACTAAAGTTTCCAAAGTATCATATCTGGTCTTTGGCAGTGCAGATTCAAACCCTGGCTTCTGTTGTCACTGAAATTCATAGGCAAATGTTTCCTAATCTTACTATCATGTTTTGAATCTTTCTAGCCAAGAACATAGCCTGGCTTTCTATTCATTACTCTGACCTGATTCCTCCACTTTCAAATTGGTCTGGCTTCTGATCTTTGCCCTGCCTTCTTATCATTGCTGAATTTCTATGATGATATCGACAGCAAGGAGAGGGAAAAAATGATAGCCCAGCAGGCTAGAGTTAAAAAAGGTTTCTGAAGATTTGAATCTTTAAGATCAGCTTCTGGTCCTGAAGCTAGCAAGTGGCAGAGACAGATGGAGTCTCTAGGACCATAGATCTGTAGGCAGTGGCTTGGAAGTGCAGGAAGATGGTGATAGACATACCTTTATTCCTGTATGACTTCATTTTGTATTTAGCTTGTGTCCCTGATGCCTCTCCATGGTAGAACAACACAGATCCTTGCATATTTTAAATATCACATTTATGGAGAAAGTGGAGTAGAAATGCCTGGGTATCACATCATGAAGATTTGTCTACACATGGATCAGAAGTCCCATGAAGAATTCTCATTGCTGTTAATGAGTTATTTTAAAACAATGTCCATCTTAATATGTCTTTATGAAATTAATTTTAAGATATTAGTAGGAATGGATGAATACAAAGACAGTAATGAATGGTCTTCAAGCACATTTATCATAAAGGTAAAGGCAGCTTTGCTCTACCTATTATATCATTTCTAGTACCAAAAATGTTGCTGTTTTAACACACAGATGAGTTAAATCCATTGGCAAGGAATATACATTTATCTACTTAACATATGCTCTATGCATTGGACCTAGACTTTATATTCATAGCAAGGTTGTGATTATGATTAGCTGTCAGCCAGTTCTTATAGACATGACACATGTTTAACATTCATAGTTATATACTTGAATAATAGCTACTACCATGTCCATCTTAATCATATTTTATCCTCTGAGGTTTCTCACATGCCTAAAATTAGACAAAAATACACATTTTCATCATCTAATTGTATTTCAGACAAGTGAAAGGCATGGTATTTTACTTTTTATACTTTAATTTAAGTAAATTTCAATATTGGAGAAATCTAAAGATATACAAGGTTGAACAAAAACCAGTGACTTAGTTTTAGGAACAGTAGAATATGTAATGTTTTAATAAAATAGAGACAGCCATAGTCATGTCCCTAAAGCATACTTAGCTTAAAACAAAAGCAGTTTATCATTCTCACCGGAAAGATTTAGAGGGTGTGAAAAATACAAGGGTTACCTAATGTCTTATAGCAAACATAACTTACTTTGCTTCACTAGGATGAGAGAAACAAGTTCTACCACATTTTTCATGTGAATTCAATGCTCTGTCTCTTAAGAACCGATTTCTGGGGACACTATATACTTTGGATGCAAGATGGAGAGACACTGAGCCTTACCTAGGGTGAATTATTTCCTGACAGGTGGCTCTCCTGGTACCAGATGGTACTGCGCAGGCCACTGTGAGGTAAAGGCATCAAAAGAACTCTGTGAACTATAGAATACAAACCAGTCAGGCAAGATGCACTTATTAGTTTCATCAGGGCACAACTGATAGGGGGAAATCAATCACTGTCTAATTGAATTTGGGGGTCATTTCTACAAGAGGAAATCTATGCCTAAATCCACAAAACTAGTCTCAAACATGGGGACCTTCAGAGGGGCCTCAATATGGCCATTTGGTTGAGTCAACATAGCATTGAACTACCTACTAAGTATGTTTCTTCCCACCATGGCTACTATCAGGCCTAAACATTAAATGAAGAAGCTCCTATTTGTAATGCATACCAATAAATGCTAAGACCCATGGCTGCGAATGAGGTTGAGAATGAAGGACAGCTGGGTATTGAGGCATCAATAAGACATCAAGGCTCATAGAATACTGTAGAAGAGGAGGAAGTAAAACAAACAATCAAATAAGGTGGGAAGAAGAGTTTTGAAATTTCATCTTCTAAGGAGACATGAACTCAACATCTGTGAGTTCTTGAGTTCTGTGTACCATACTGGCAAGGAGGTAACTCAGGCCCCTCCTAAGAGTAAGCTATGGAGAGGGAATGGACTCACAGGTTCCACCCCACACTACAGATCTGTGGACAACCAACTGGTTCTGGGAGAAAGGAAAGCATGGGGACAGTTATGTAACTATTGTTAAGAAAATCTGTGTTCTCCTGATTAGTTCTCAATTCAGGATCACACACGAAGTCCTGGTTAAACTCAGAGAAAGAATAAACCAAACCACAACCAGTAAGTAGGGGAAAGATTTATGGGGTTAGGGAGGATAAGTTCTGGTAGGCTTGAGAATGAAATGTGTGTGTGTGTGTATGTGTGTGTGTGTGTGTGTGTGTGTTCGTGCATAAAATAAATATTTCAAAATGTAAAAAACAGACATTCTCAGGCAAATGGATGGAACTTGAAAATATCCTAAGTGAGGTAACCCAGTCACAAAAGAACACACATCATATGTACTCACTGATAAGTGGATATTAGCCACAAAGCTCAGAATAACCACAAGTTGTGCACACAAATGCATATATATGTGCACATACTAGTCTACAAACAAAGAGAAACTGAACTGAGGCTGTAAGCTTAAAAAAAAAAAAAAAGAGCAGTTTCCCTGGGTGACATGACCAAGGGTCCCTGAATGCTTTTTAGATAATTAGATAAAGTGGGCAAATTTACTGCAACAAATATTTTAAGAGTATAATAGGGATTTACTCGAATTAAAATGGAAATGAAAACTAGACATTTCACTGTGACCTGAATCCCCTTATGGACAAGTACAAATGTGATAACTGTCTTACAAGATGAAAACTAATCAGCATTTCAGATTTATAGTGAGTCTGGGAGGTGCCAGAGTTTAGGAGCAAGTTTCCTAGAGTGCTGTACAGAGTACTCTCATATGGGATGACAAGGAAATCTGAAGTCACTTACAATTTTAAGCTTGTATCAGTTATCGATGTCTTCCTCTATTTATGACCTTAAGAAATATGGCTACCTTAATTACACATAAAGTCCAAGGAGATAAAGCATTGCTGAATGAAGAAATTAACAATGTTAGTGGCATACACATATAATACACGTAAGTATTATAGTTTACCACATCTAATATTTTCATAGTTCTTTCAACTCTGACTTTCTCTAACAAATGCATATTTTTGTTTTTAAGATTTTAAAAATATAACCTGAGTATAAAATAAGTCAGAAGTTTAGAATGGTTCACTAGTTTTTAAAGTTTCATCTTAAGACAATTTCTCTATTAAAATTGTTAAGAGTATTACTGGTAACCTATCAGAGACTCAATTGCACATGATTAGCCTTAAACACACACACACACACACATGCACACACATATGAACAATGTTAAATATACATGGCAGGATGTGTGTGCATGTGAGCATATGTGCATGTATGTGTGTGTGCATGTGCATGTATGCATCTTCTCTTCACTGAAAAAGAACAACTATCTATGTGAGCACTGTGAATATCAAATGGAATTTTATACATGTGTGTGTGACAATGTCTATGTAACATTATGTTTATAACAATGATAATTAAAGAAAAAGTGGTCATAACTTTGACTTTTTTCTTGTCACCTATAACAGTCTTTCTAGAAAACCATATGCCACTGTGGATTTATGGGCATAGGGCAGATGCTTAAATCTGTGACTGTGCCTTCTACTCTGAGCTTTGCCTGTTACCTCCGTGCAGTGTCTAATAGATATTTCCTTTGTTTCTTGGTTTTACTTATAAGAGACAGAGATTATGAAACTGACGAAGGAGCAGAAAAAATAAAGATGATCAAGGAAATCTAACAATTGTAGGATGTAGAGAAATAAATCTCCATATGGAAATGATGCTAAGATGATATTAATGAAATATACTTCCATACATAAGTTCTAAGACAAGTACTTTATAGTTTTAGTTTAGTTTAGTGTCTAGGATATGGAGAGTAACAGAACACCATCTACATCTTAATAAAGACAGAGAGAAGCACACAAACACATGCATATGCATGTGCAAATGCACACTCAGTCACATACACTCTCTCATACACTCTCACACACACAAATACACACACACATGCACACGCATGCACACACATACATACACATGCAAGAGGGATGGGAAAGAAGGAGGGATAAACACTAGGAATGACAAAGCCAGCCCACCTAGCGATAAGATATGTGAAGCATTTTGTATTTTTAAAGTAAATTTACAAATGATTAACCCTTTGTCTTAGTTTTTAGTTCTATCATTATAAACACTACAATCAAAAGCAATCTGGGGAGGAAAGGACACATTTCAGCTTATAGTTTAAGTCCTTCGTGAAGGGTATTCATGAACAGGAACAGAAGAAGAATCCATGGAGGAGTGTTTCCTGGCTTGTTCAGTCTGCTTCCTTGTGCCAGGAAGGACCACCTTCCCAGGAGTTGTACCACCTATGGTAGGCTGGGTCTTTCCACATCAATGAACTATTAAGAACTCATGGGTTACCTTCAGGCAATCTAATGGAGTGATACTTTAATTGAAAATCTCTAGTTTATATAAAGATGACCAAAAACTACCCAGGACACCCCTTGATAAAACTTTTCTCCATTTGTCTTGAAAAATTCATTTTATGTCCAATCTCTTGACCTATGAACTTTTATAGAAGTATATGAATAGAGTTAGGTTTCTCAATAATCAGTCATGGGCAATTGCCTCAAGGTCCATGGGGCAGCATAAGGGGTAGATACGTTGAAAAATGAGAAATATCCTATTATTATCAAGAAGGTAGATTCTACTTGGAAATTGCAGGGTAAGCATTTCCAAAGAAGCTCATATATTCCATAAAAGAAACAAGTACCTATTTCATATGCAAAGCCATTGATGCCCCTTCTTCAATAAAAATAAAAACAGGTAAATAATTTTAGAAGAAAAAAATTAAATCTAAAAGTTCTCTGTGTCGGTGGGAACCAGATCCAATTTCTGGCCCTGGTTATGGAGCTGCAGGAACTGTAAGCAAAGGGAACTAGAGGGAGAGCTTAGTGAGACAATGGAAAGATGATGTGTACTGTTAAAGCCTTCCTCCTCCCCCAGCATAATTATAGCCATTTTGTTCCGTACCTGCCAGCTGTTTCCTGTTGCTGCTGTAACCTGTCTGCCAGTCATTGACACAGAGAAGTGTCTTGGCTCAAGGACATGCCGACCACATACCCTGTTTTGTTCTGTATATTATGAATGTTCTACATGAAGTGTGTTCATCTTAAGAAATTCCACAAAGCTTTATGTAGGACCCATTAAAATCAGAAGTAAATATGAACAGTTATATCTAAAACGGCTTGAGTCAGAGCTGACCAGCGGGCAGCCCTTCCTTCACCTATGGAGGAGTTCATTGTGGGCTTAGAGCTGACACTGAAGAATGCTGCTAATAAGCCAAAAAAGTTGTAATTATAACATTCATGCTCGGTTATCTCAATGTTCTGAAATTCCCGTTCACCACCTGTGCATCCTCCCACCCCTCTTACCGCACTCAGGACCAATCAGCTTAAAGGTTAGGTGATAATCCTTTGTCTAAGGATTAGCCAACTGCTTCCCTTCCTGCTTTTTGAAGTTTTGAACCTGTTCTTTCCCATAAAAAAAAAAACAAAACAAAACAAAAAAAAAAAAAAAACCTACTCTGAGAACAGACTAGTTGCACAATTAGGCTTCTGAGTCCCTTTTGCAGTCCTGAACATTTGGTATTAGTGTGTGCATTCAATAAATCATCCCAGTCTTACTGAGATCATGTGGCTTATGGAGCGACTCTCAGACCCCAACATGTACAAAATACTGGTGTGGCTTTCCCTGACTCATAGCGAAAATGCAAGCGTTCTTAAAGAAACTTTACATATGAAATCACAGAATTGCTGTCTTGGAAGGTTTAACTTTTGAATTTACGTATTTTGATTATTTTCAGGATATTTTTACATGTGGCTAGGGCAGCCCTCATATGGAGTGTGTAGCTGAGGGTTGACCGTGTAGCTGAGGGTTGACCGTGTCCTTCTGTTACTCTTGATTTCACTTAGAGATGTGGTGTGGTACCAAGGAGTGTACTTTTTGAATGTTCTCTACCAACAGAGTTTTATATCCAGGCCCCTTTCATATGTCTTTCAGTGAGGATTTGGTAAAGGTATCCTGTTTCTCAGGGTATTTTGACAGAGTCCTGATGACAGTTACCTGGTGAACTTGGGGAAAAGATGACTGCTCTACCTACAACACCATTACAGAGCTAGAAGCTAAATTAGAGTCTTCTTGAGCCAAAACACTAACTACACCACTGCACACACAGGAATGAAAAGCCCTTATGAATATAGAAATTCTGAGGCCACTGTGTCTATGGAGACCACAGGGAAGAGAGCTCAGAGGATTCAGGTAACAGAGCTCAGGTATCTCTCTATTCACTTCATGTTTCTGTGTTACTAATATGTATTTGGATGCATACAGTGATAATTTATAGTGGTGTCTCTTCAATCACCTTTTTCTCTTAGCTGTACACTTGACAAATAAAAGTGAAAAATTAACAGCATGCCACTTCTTTCTTGGTATAGTTTCTCTCTCACCATTTTTCTCTCTCCTTCCTCTCTCCTTTCTCTCTCCTCCCATCTCTCCCTCCACCCTTTAAGTGACAAAACACATGGGAAAGCAACATGGAAGAGGAAAAAGATTGTTCTGATATAGCTCCTTGTCTTAGTCAGGGTTTCTATTCTTGCACAAACATCATAACCAAGAAGCAAGTTGGGGAGGAAAGGGTTTATTGAGCTTACACTTCCACGTTGCAGTTCATCACAAAAGGAAGTCAGGACTGGAACTCAAGCAGGTCAGGAAACAGGAGCTGATGCAGAGGCCATGGAGGGATGTTCCTTACTGGCTTGCTTCCCCTGGCTTGCTCAGCCTGTTCTCTTATAAAACCCAAGAGCACCAGCCCAAAGGTGGAACTACCCACAAGGGGCCCTCACCGCTTGATCAGTAATTGAGAAAATGTCCCACAGCTGGATCTCATGGAGGCACTTCCCCAACTGAAGCTCCTTTCTCTGTGATAACTCCAGCCTGTGTCAAGTTGACACACAAAACTAGCCAGTACACTCCTGGGAAGCAGACACTTACCCTAGGATATGTTACACTCTTCAGAGAGGCAGCACCAATGACCCCTTCCCACACCAAGCCCCACCTCCTAATAAAGATTCAGTTTTGAACCATCTTTGCATTAACTCACTAATGAGGTGATTCCTGGTCAAATCACATCTCAACATGGACTCTGGCTAGGAGCCAAGCCTTTAGAAAAGACTTAAGTCACATCATTTATAGAAGGGCATTTCTAATCCCAAGGTATTGCTTAATTTCATATAAAATAATATCTGTTTTAAAGATAACATCACTAAATGGCACTGATATAGTAAATTTAATTGTACCTGTAGATACATGAATACTTGGTGTAATTAGGAAACATCTAAGGTAGTATTTCTAGGTCTGTCTCCAGGGGGTGGTACCTGCTGATAAATTCTGAATAGACATCATTATTTTCTTCTTTTTAATCTTCAGGAAGATATATTTAACAACTTTTAAACTGCCTAATCTCTCTAAAAATTTGTCTTTGGATAATAGTAAAAGTCTGTGTAAAAGTGATTTAGAAACAAATCATAATAATATAAGGTAGAGAGAATATACCTTTTTTATTATAAATCAGGAGACGTGCTGCATCACAGAAACCTCCAGAGAGTTAAAAGCTATTTTTCCCTGAGCACTTGGACTTCAGCTAAGAGAATGGAGTGGAAACTGTCAGGACCAAGAACCAACAGCATAAGCACTGTCCCTAGTCATTACCAGTGCATAACACACAGCAGGCGAAGAGACGGAGGGAGCAAATAGGAGGCCACCAGCTGTGGATCAGGCATCCAGGAAAGCCTCAGAAATAACTTTCTGGCATACCTGTAAATTTTAAAGTTTTCAGGAGGCATTATACGACTGCTCTGCCTTGATTTACTATATTCCAAATTCTCTCTACTTAAGTATCTGGCCAAAAATGGGTGCATATTTTAATGCCTTTAACATTGCACAGTCAAAGGAAGAATACCAAATGCACGGGTATTTGAAGCTGCAGGTTATCCATCAACATAGCAGCAGCAGGAGCATCTGCTAGATCAATGAGCATACACAGCCTTCCTGAAAGGCTATTTGTTGCACCCAATAACTGTATTGATTTCATACCCCCTCCTCATTTGCATGTTTCTTTTTCACAACTATTCACAGCTGATCAGTACCATGCTGGCGCATATACTGGATGATAGAGCCAGGGAAATAGTCTAGATAAACTAATTCTGAATAGTGAGGAATGACCACAAAGCAGTGTTTTATCCACAGGACTGATGAGAAGAAAATGCTTGAGCCTGGCTATCATACCCAGCCCAGAGAGAGAACTCAGCAAAGGTCATCCAAGAAGATTGTAGCTATTATCATGTCATGACTCAACTTTGTAGTATGAATAGATACATGTGTACTCATTACAAGCCTTTGTATGGTGTACATGGGCAGGTGTGCACATACAGGCTACGTGAGACAATGAGTGGACACATACAATTTATTTCTACCATTATATTAAAATATTCATCAGAATGAATTAATATGAATATGATATCTGAAGATAATATTAGAATATAATAATATAAAATATTATTATGACAATATGTATATAAATTGTACTTTATGGACCAATAAACTGAGTATAAAGAAAAAATGCACCACTGGGACAGAGAACGGCTACACAGAGCCACAATGACAGAAGGCTTCACACCACAGCTATAGCTAAAATAATATTTCAAGGATGTCAAAGTATGTTCTTATTAAAAATTCATTCAAATAAAAATATTTAGTATGATTTTTAAATGTCTGAGTAACAGTGCTAATTGCTTTTAAAGAAATATTACTTTTCCTAAGAATCTTTCACTGACTATATTTTTGAGGCAAACTTGGTTAAATCTGGTCTACAAGGCAATACCATCTTTTTTTTTCCTTCTATCATGATTCTTTTCTTTATTTGATATATTTTTATTTACATTTCAAATGATTTCCCCTTTTATGGACCCCCACTCCCCGAAAGTCTCATCAGCCCCCTTCCCTCCCCCTGTTTTCACACCCAACCCTTCCCACTTCCCTGTTCTGGTTTTGCCCTATACTGCTTCACTGAGTCTTTCCAGAACAAGGGGCCACTCCTTCGTTCTTCTTGTACCTCATTTGATGTGTGGATTATGCTTTGGGTATTCCAGTTTTCTAGGTTAATATCCACTTATTAGTGAGTGCATACCATGATTCATCTTTTGAGTCTGGGTTACCTCACTTAGTATGATTTTCTCCAGCTCCATCCATTAAGGCAATACCATCTTGATGGCTTTATTTTTGTGCAGAGTGCTATAAATCAGTGCTATCCATATTTTTAAATCAGTGGAGAAAATGAAAGACCAACTCACATGTTTGATAGATGGAAATTATGAACTATTCAAGCTTGAATGTTCCTCTGTTCTCTTCCCTGTTGTAATGTATGACTAGAGCAACACTGTGTACCTTTTCACCAGTTTGCACTGTGGAGTTTAGAAATGTTACCTAGTACTATTCTGCTGAATGGACACTGTAGTAAGAATTCTGGAATTTTGATTTCTTTGAAGAAAACACAGAAACATTAAAAGAATGTACTCTCATTTTTAATCCTAGGTGTAGGGATGTGGGGCTGCTTTGAACTGTCCACAGCAGTTGACTATGATTTGCCTCGTGCTGTAGCAAAGGAATGGTTTTGACAGCTGCAGATAGTTTCTGTTATATGATGTTCAGAATTCTGGGACGTAAATGAAACATCTATTGTTTTGTTCAAGGATGAGGGAATATTGCAGAAGAGGTAGTGGAAATAATACAATAGCTAATGGCTGGGAGCGGTGCTAACAGTGTGTTCAGGACATAGCATGACCATTGCACTTGTTCACTGAACTCAAAGCTACTGTGGTTATGGACTGAAGAGCCTCACATGTTACTATGGCATCACGCATAGGGGAAGGGGCTCTTGCTCTACTAAGGGATTATGAAAAGTCATGGGTATAAAGAGGCATTTTACTCCAAAATGGGCTACTTAGAAAATATCTACCTTCCTATAAAATGCTTTACCCATTCATGTATATATACTAAGATGTTAACATTCAGTATTTACAACTCTAACTTGCAGATCTCAAACTCAGCCTAAAATACACACACAGAAAGCCCTTGGCTAAGCCTCACTGGAGGGCATGTTTTGTATATGTACATATAGAGAAATTTGGATATCTGTCAGTAAAAATCACACAGAATTTTTGATGTAGAGTAATGAATGTTGCCATGAGGGTTTCTAAACTAGATATCTCATTGTCATATCACACATTATACAGAAAAAAATCTAACAAAAGTGATGTAGGAAACAGAGTTATTAAAAAGATTCTGTTGTTCCTCATTTTAAAGTGAAGCCCAAATGGGAACCATGTATATGGGCTGATTTCTAAAAGCACCTTTCAACTTTCAGTCTTTCGCTAAAGGTGAATGTTCCAGCCCACCTTCACGTACAGCCTGGGTCAGCACAACAAGCTCTCACGCTGCCTCTCTGAAGTCAAACAACAGACTCTATCAGAGGTAATAAGCGGAGTGCCAGGCATAAATTATTCTAATTTGCATGTGATTAATTATACCACGCATAATGAGAAACAGTCAATTCTGCACTTCTTTTGTCCATGTCTTTCCTATGTATGTGTGCAAGAGAAGAGACATATTGTACACACTATAACCCTGTGTTTGCACTCTCTATATAAAACATGCTATCAAGTCTTCTTCAGACATGATAAACATTGTACAAGTCGTTTATTTGAACAAATAAGAGCAACATATCTACTATCCTAATATTATTTTGAGGAAAAATAAAACCTTTCTTTGTAAACACACCCAAACAGTAGGCTTATGAGCAGTCTGTTTCCCCAAGGTACACAGGGCAGGTGGAGAATTTTATGTTTCATCTAAAATTATACCCTTATATCCTATTTTAACTAAACACTATGGACATAAATCTGATTCACTTATAAAAGGTACATTGGTTGTAATTACTCAACTAACAAAAGCAACATGCACCTAAAATGGTTTAACACTAGCATTCTTTTCATTTAGAGAAAATTAACAGCTACTTAGGAATGATCTTGCAGACCCTGAGTCGGTAGGAATAATTACTATTATTAGTAAAAAATAACCCCCTGTGTATATGAAATCATATGACTTGTTAAATGTGATGATCACTGCATACCTTCAAAGATTATTTTGCAAGGACAGTTGACTCATGTGACCCCATAAATGTATAATTACTTGCCAATTAAAAGTAAATGGAAAAAATTGAAAGACGATGATTATGTAAGAATTATCTAGCTTCATTTTCTCTGAATTCTCTAATATACTACCTGTATAAAACTCTATCAGGAAGCAGATGATGTCTAACATACTGAAGTATGACATCTAGTTACTCACACACTGTCCATTTTTGTTAGTTAAAATGTACAAACATGAATTTTATGGTAAAGTGCACCCTGAGCCCAGTGTTACTTCAAATACCTCCATTCTTCATCAATTCCCAGTCTTCTCATATAGCTTGACATTCTCTTTATGGGAACCATTAGTGATTCAGAGTCACTTTGTTTGTTTGTTTTTCAAGATAGGGTTTCTCTGTGTAGCCCTGGCTATCCTGGAACTCACTCTGTAGACCAGGCTAGCCTCACACTCAGAAATCTGCCTGCCTCTGCCTCCCAAGTGCTGGGATTAAAGGCATGAGCCACCACTGCCCAGCTCAGAGTCACGTTGTAAATACTAAAATGCCAAGGGTTAAGAGAAACAATGCTAGATTGTTGTAAAAAGAATCACTACTGTAAAATAGTGCTGTATGATTTTGTGAGTGACACTGCCTTGGACATGTTGACTGATTTTTATGCCTGATGAAGGCACATCCTGAGAAACATGGAAATGGAGGGTTGTTTTAATAAACCAGAAGAAAAAGAAAAGAGAGAAAGAAAACAATTTTCTTTAGGAAAAGAATGAAAGGGACATTTGGCAAGAGTCCATGACAAAGAAGAGAAACGAGAAGAAAGAATGAGTGACTGGGAATGGTAAATTGTTGTTTTTTTTTTTTTTTAAGAAAGAAATATGTATTGATTTTTAAAAATACTATTGGTTTACTGAAATATTTCTTTTTTGTTTTGTTTTGTTTTATTCGATATATTCTTTATTTACATTTCAAGTGATTTTTCCCTTTCCTGGATTCCTCCCTCCCTCCCTGGGAAAGTCCCATAAGCCCTCTTCCCTCCCCCTGTTCCTCAAACCAACCCTTCCCACTTCCCTGGCCTGCTATTCCCCTACACTGCTACACTGAGCCTTTCCAGGACCAGGGGCCACTCTTTCTTTCCTCTTTGGCATCCTTTGATATGTGCATTGTGTCTTGGGTATTCCAAGCTTCTAGGCTAATATCCATTTATCAATGTGTGCATACCATGAGTGTTGTTACCTCAACACTCAACCCATGAGACTGGGTTACCTCACTTAGGATGATATCCTCCAGTTCCATCCATTTGTCTACTAATTTCATAAATTCATTGTTTCTAATGGCTGAATAGTACTCCATTATGTATATATACCACATTTTCTGTATCCATTCCTCTGTTGAGGGATATCTGGGTTCTTTCCAGTTTCTGGCTATTGTATATAGGGCTGCTATGAACATAGTGGAACATGTATCCTTATTACCTGCTGGGGAATCCTCTGGGTATATGCCCCAGAGTGGTATAGCAGGGTCCTCTGGAAGTATCATCCCTAGTTTTCTGAGGAACCACCAGAATGATTTCCAGAGTGATAGTACCAGCTTGCAACCCCACCAGCAGTGGAGGAGTGTTCCTCTTTCTCCACATCCTCGCCAGTACCTGTTTCCTCCTGAGTTTTTGATCTTAGCCATTCTGACTGGTCTGAGGTGAAATTTCAGGGTTCTTTTGATTCGCATTTCCCTGATGACTAAGGATGTTGAATATTTCTTTAGGTGCTTCTCAGCCACTTGATATTCCTCAGGTGAAAATTCTTTATTTAGCTCTGTACCCCATTTTTAAGGGGGATATTTCACTCTCTGGAGTCTACCTTCTTGAGTTCTTTGTATATCTTGGATATAAACCCTCCGTTGGATGTAGTGTTGGTAAAGATCTTTTCTCAATTTGTAGGTTGCCATTTTGTCCTTTTGGCAATGTCCTTTGCCTTACAGAAACTTTGTAGTTTTATGAGGTCCCATTTGACAATTCTTAATCTTAGAGCATAAGCTATTGGTGTCCTGTTGAGGAAATTTTCCCCTGTGCCCATGTCCTCAAGGGTCTTCCCCAGTTTCTTTTCTGTTAGTTTCAGATCTCCTTATACTAACCTCAAGTTCAAGTGGATCAAGAACCTACTGAAATATTTCTAAACAATAGATTTGATCACATTTTCCTCCCCAAATCCTTCCTATATCCTCCCTTCCTACCTAGACACACAACTTTATGTTCTTTTCCTCTTTTTCAAAAGACAAATATATATATATATATATACACATATATACACACACAAATACATGTATATACGTATACATCTATACACATACAATACATATATATACATATATACATATAAATGTATAATACACATATATAATACATATATACATGTATAAATATATACATATGTACGTACATACACATATACTTATATACATGTACAATACATCTATACTTATATAATACATCATATATATGTGCATATGTACTTATATATTTGTACATATGCACATATATATACATATGTACATATACACATGTATACATAGGTACATATATTCATATATACACATATACATATATACATGCCACAGACACATACACACACAAACACACAAAAACATAAGAAACAGAAATGCAAATAACTAAGTGGAAGATCAGTAAGGGAAAAATAAACCTGTAAAGTTCACAAAAATACCATTGAGCTTTTGTGTTGGCATCTACTTCTAGGCATGGTGTGTGCCCTGATATATGGTTGATATACCTAGTAAGACTCCATTACAAAAAACTGTGCTTTCCCTTTTCAAGTGCAGATAACTTCTTGCTTAGAGGTAGAAGTCAGGGATCTGTGGTTAGATAATTATGTACTTAGAAGTAATTTTTATTCCTATAGTCCTTAAGTAGAAAAATAGTAGCATGTTTTCCGTAGGTCCATGGCCTATATAGTCTCACATTTTCAGCCACTTAAGCAATGCCAGGTATGAGTTCTCTGTCATAGAATGGGCCTTAAGTCACACTAAATAAATACATACATAAAAATACATAAATAAAATGTATGCTTAACCCAAAACATGAATACCATGATTGTACTAGTGTATCTTGCAAGTGATCAGTGTCATAGGTCATAGGACTGGTAGCTAGGAGATATTGATAATTTCCTTTTCCTCTTGTAGTAAGCAGAGTATCTTTCAGAACCATAAACACCAGTGAGAAGGGGTAAAACTCTAGTTAGGTATCAGCTCAACTTCTCTATGCTTGATGACATAAGTAAGTATATCTTCAGAGACAGGGCCTTGTCATTAGTTCAAGGAGAGAAACAAGAGCCCCTCAATAATCTGTGATGTGTGTGTGTGTGGGGGGGGGTTCATGGGGTTCACTTTGATCAATGACTCAACGAGATGTAACCCAATCCTGACACTGTAGGTTTTACTTGGTGACATAAGCTGTTTAGTTAGATCATTGTTTCTCCTATTGTTTAGTGGCTCCATTTGGATTGCTCTCATATAAGTATATATTTGAGGAAGCTTCTGCAGTAGTGGGTTTTTATAATATCCATTAGTATTATTTGTTTCTCTCCATTTTCCTTTTTTAACCTTCTCTCTCATCCTTTTCCTAGTTAATACTCCCATTCTAGCTTCCTCTTTATCTCCCCAAAATGCTATATTCTATTTACCTTCCTCAAAAGATTCTCTGTGCTCTCACGGTCACTTAGTAGATACTTCATCTTTGTGTTTATTTGGATTGCACCATACATACTGAAGAATGAAAGTATTTCATCCACAAATAAAAAAACCCAAACAGTATTTGCTTTTTTTGGGGGGGGGGCTCTGGGTCAGCTTACTCAGGGTGATTGTTTCTAATTAATCTGCATATTTTATTAAATCTTATTTTAATAGTCAAATAGTATCGTATCCATTCACATCTGTTGATGAATGTCTAGTTTGCTTCCATTTTCTGGCTATTATGGTTGATATGGTCATATACCTTTGGGTATATGACCAAAAATCATGTAATTGGGTATTCAGGTTGTTTGATTCCTAGTTTCTTGGGGAACAGCTATAGTGATTTTTATAGCGACTGTACAAGTTTGCACTCCCACCAGCATGGATGAGTAGACCCCTTATTGTTCATTCTTGCCAGCATGAGCTGTCATTCATTTTATTGATCTTGGCCATTTAGGCTGGGGTGAGATGAAATCTAAATGTGGCTCTTAATGTGCATATTCATGATGACTAAAGATATTAATCATTTCTTTGTTTCTCAGCCATTGGTGTTTCATCTTTTGAGAGCTCTCTACTTAGTTCTGTATCCACTGCTTTTTTTTTTAATTGGGTTATTTGTTTTCTTAATGTTTCCTGTTTTAGTTCCACTCTGACAGCTGCCTTTGTCTATAACCCAAGGAATCAGTATAATTTTCAAACACTGTATTAGGAAGAGCATTTATTGACATCTGGACAAAATCAACACTGCCTTTCTAAACAAGTAGAGTGAATTTATCATAGACTCTGGGAAACACTGACACTGATAATCAATATGTAGCAATTCTGTTTTTATGATCTGACAATTAAGTGGATAACAAAGCCTAACAATTGGTATAGCTGCAGAAATTAATAATGCTCAATGCTTTTGAATTCTTAATAGCCTTATCAAGTTTATTGGTCTGTTCATGAAATACATAGTTTTGATGGAAAACTAGAAAATTAATGCCTTTGCTTATGTACCAGGTGGCTTTGCTCCTCCTGTATGAGTATGGGAATTGTAATTGTTTTTATAAGACATCAAGGAATAAAGAAAGCTAATAAAGTAGTCAAAAAGAAACAGAGAAGGAATTTATTTTTTTATTCGATATATTTTTTATTTACATTTCAAATGATTTCCCCTTTTCTGGCCCCCCACTCCCCGAAAGTCACATAAGCCGCATTCCTTCCCCCCACTTCCCCCTTCCCTGTTATGGTATTTCCCTATACTGCTGCACTGAGTCTTTCCAGAACCAGGGGCCACTCCTCCGTTCTTCTTGTACTTCATTTGATATGTAGATTAGGTTTTGGGTATTCCAGTTTTTCAGGCTAATATCCACTTATTACTAAGTGCATACCATGATTGATCTTTTGAGACTGGGTTACCTCACTTAGTATGATGTTCTCCAGTTCCATCCATTTGTCTAAGAATTTCATGAATTCATTGTTTCTGATGGCTGAATAGTACTCCATTGTGTATATATACCACATTTTTTGCATCCATTCTTCTGTTGAGGGATACCTTGGTTCTTTCCAGCTTCTGGCTATTATAAATAGAGCTGCTATGAACATAGTGGAGCATGTATCCTTATTACTTGCTGGGGAATCCTCTGGGTATATGCCCAGGAGTGGTATAGCAGGATCTTTCAGAAGTGACGTACCCAGTTTTCTGAGGAACCACCAGACTGATTTCCAGAGTGGTTGTACCAATTTGCAGCCCCACCAGCAGTGAATACCAGAGTGTTCCTCTTAGAGAAGGAATTTATATATTTGGTTTTATCATCAGAATTTTGGACTGTATTCTAACTATTTCTGTGCATGAAGTATGACTGGGAAAGGGGAAATCATTTGGAATGTAAACAAAGAATATAGAAAATAAAAATATATAATAAAAAACATTAACTTGACATTATCCAGGTTTACACAATGAATAGTGTAGAAAAGGACCTTCCACATAAACGACTTTAGACCAGGTCTTCCATGTAACCGTTAAAAAGCCATGACTAAACAAAGGTGATTACGTTCTCCATGCATTTAATGGTGGCAGGAATCCATGCCCCTATGCTCTGTGCTAGTTCCCAAAAGGAACAGCAAGAAAAAGAAACTTCAACAACGAAGACATGAGGTCTCATGAAAAGTAGACTTTCCAATTTTAAATCACCTTCTAACTTAAAAAATACACATGAGAATTGACTGAGAGATAAACTGTCAACATTTCCCTTTACGTCTTGGCTCTATTATAAGCCCGTACATAAGCTGGGGATATGAGCAGATGACTACTAATGAATCGGATGATTAATAATTAATACCACTCACTCAGAGTTCATTTGGAGACGTTTCCCCAGGAACCACTCAGATTGTTGCTAGGTCTGCCAGAGGTGAATGACATGCTGAGGTGGGAGATTTCACAATAACAAAAACTCTAAGATTGTTAAAGGATACTTAATTAGACCAAAAATGAGGCAAAACCTTAACCTTGAGGAGTTGATGTACTACGTTCACTGCTTGCCTGCATTCTTCACACGCATCCCCTGCCTCTCCATCAAGAATGCCCTGCATCACATACGAACTCCAACCTTCAGAGCATCAGCCCTGCTAAACTCTCAAAATTTATGTCTATGCTTGACAGTTTTATATAGAATTAAAAATTGCTTTGTGGTACACTGAATGATCTTACATATTTTCGGCAGGTTGACAAATATCTTGTTATACATAGACAGTAAATTCTGTTTTGTAATCGTGTGTTCATGAACCTGCTATGGAGTTTAATATTATTTTCAACTTCTGTAGTTTGTAATATGACTTATAGAAGTTCATATAAAAAATTGGCCAGAAAACTGTCTGTGAGGAAAGAAACAAAACAAAACAAAACAACACCTTGACTCTATATGTTTAAGATTCTTTATTACCAGGAAATAAAGAAATAAAGGATACTTCTCAAAATTAGACTCCATGTCTTAGTTTTTATAAAATGTAAGGTTAAAAATAAATCCCTGAGAGTTTTACATTTTCAAGAGAAATCTTCTGTATTCTTGGTTGAGGATTGTTTTCTATTCTATTAATTAAATTCAAGTTTTCAAGGCGACATTATAAAACAATAGCTGCTCTCTCTCCCTCCCTCCCTCCCTCCCTCCCACCCTCCCTCCCTCTCTTCCTCCCTATATATGTCTATCTCTATCTATCTATATATGTATATCTGTATCTGTATATGTATAATGTATCTCTATCTATTTATCTCTATATATATTGAGAGAGAGATAAGTAGATAGAGATACATCAGGGGAAGTAAAGTAGAGGTAAGTCCATCTGTAGGAGGAATTTGCAGGCACTTGATATCACACCATACAGAGTGCAACATTTATATGTTAGCATAGTAATGCACAATTAATGTGGCATGATTGAAGCTTTAAAGACCGCCCAGTGTCAGCATGAAATCTCTAATTATCCAGTATTGTGACACTGAAACCTACACAAGCTAGCATAGGAGACTCAGGAATTCAAAGGTTTTAAACAGAAAATCTTCCCAGCCCTGTGATGTAGTTGTTAAAAATGAAACAAAAACCAGTCAAACAAATGAACAAACAAACAAACAAACAGAAAACCCTAATAGTCTGGGGAGATGGCTGCAGCAGTAAAGTGCTTACTATATAAGCACGAGCATTCTAGTTTAATCTCCAGAATGAACATAAAATAAACAAAACAATGATAAGCAACAAAACAAACAAGCTAACTAACAAAAAAGCAAACAAACAAAAACAAAATAAAACAAAGCCAAAAAACACCCAGCATTTTAGCTAGTACTTGTAATTTGTAATTTTAATGTTTAGGAAACTAAGAAAAGCAGATCCTATCATAGTCCAGAGAGTTAAACCTTATTAGTGAGTCCCAGGTTAGAAAGAGACCAAGATCCTGCCTCAAAAGATGATATAAGCAGCGCTTGAGTAAGAACACCCAACGTTGTGTTTATATGTAGTGCTTAAGACAGATCCTGATGAATGCATCTCTGGTAGCTGCTGGATGCCTGGGCATCTAACAGGAGCCACAGATTCTCTTCAGCCAACCATCATCAGACTGAGCTCTGGGATCAGAGGAGGATTTTAACCCCATAGGAAGAACAATGTAAAGTGGGTGGACCATCCAGTGCTCACAGGGACACCACCATGAACCAAGGAGTGTACCTGGAGGGATCCATGGTTCCAGATGAATACATAGCAGAGGATAGCCTTGTCTGACATCAATGGAAGGAGAGGCCCTTGGCCCTGTGAAGGTTTGATGACACAGCATAGGGTGATACGGGGGTGGTGCAGCAGGAGTGGGTGGGTGTGTGGGTAGCTCCCTCATAGACATAAAGGGGAGGGAGGAGAGGGCAGATATGGGGTGGGGTTTTTTGGAGCATTAACTGGGAAGGGGGATATAATTTGGGTTGTAAACAAATGGAATAATTAATTTAAAAAGCAAAAAGAAGAAAAAGAGACTTCTTAGAGTACACTCTCGATATCACAGGCTATATAACAGATTCTTCCCTTAAGACTCCACTTTGTTTGAAAGAAAGAAAAAAGCTGCGCTAAACTTTGAAGGCTTTTATGGATTTGTGGGTATCTATAAAGAGAAATTCTATATACAGAATACTTTTCTTCTCTAACAGAGTTATTTTGTTAGTGGAGAAGACTCTGCCCATATTCTTCTACCATGCCTTAATGTAGAAGATGCATAGGTATTTGTAGAAAATTTATGCTATAGTATATGATAAGTTAAAAAAAAAGTCACATTTGATGAGTCTGATGAGTTCAGTTAATTTTTCCAGTTTCTGAGCAATATAGGACACTTTGCAATAGTTTTCAATATCTATAACTTTGCAAACTGTACTGCAGGACAAGATGAACTGAGACATACTGTCTAAATAACCACTGTACTGTGCTGTCCACCAAATTAAGTGAACTCTGTCTTCAAGATTTTTGATGCTGACAAAGATGATGAATTAAACAAACATTAATTTATTGTAACTACAAACAATCCCACAGAGAATTATGGGATTATGAAACAGTCCAGCAGTATCAAGCTTTCCAATCCTGCTTGAGAAAATAACCTTATAAAAGATAAGCCATGCTGAAATAGAGATTGGTATATTATAGTCCATGCAGCAAGGCAAGAAACAAAGGTATGTAGAGTCAGTAGAGAACTGAGGTTAGAACATGCAAAATATAAAAGAAAAGGTAAAATATTATGAAATTTACATTTTTTAATTCAACTAAATTCATCAGTATAAAACAGAGACAAATGCATATTCTTACTGTAGTGTCAGTCCTGGGTTTGTTCCTCAGCACTGCCAAAAAAAAAAAAAAAAAAAAAAAAGGAACTTTCTACAATAGTAAATGTAATCAGTGTGACTTTCACTTGGACTGACACCAGATTTGACAATTGTTTCATTCCCTCTACTATATGGGTAGACCAGATGACTAAAACAGAATGTATTTATTAAAATTTAAAAAATACACCTTACAATTGATAAAATATAGATCACTTTACAAATGGAAAACTACCTTTTCTTCTTGCTTGAACTTGCTTGATCATTTTAGAAATGATCATTGCTTCAGATTTATATTATATCCCTTAGAAACATCAATGAATCCTTCATTTACTTCATATTTAGTTATGCTGAAAACATTTCAGGAAAGAAGTAAAAATGTGCTCTACAATCTGATGGCTTACTCTGTGCTTCCAACCCTTAAAAGTACTTATATAATATACTGTCGGATTTTTAAAAATAATTATTGTTTGTTTTGCTGTCATTTGTTGTGTTTTGTTTTGTTTTAGTGTTTCCTACCAAAGCCAACAGGATCCCAGGTACTTTTTCTTTATAATGAAGTTTAGATTTTATTTCTATTTATTTATTTTTTTTAGCGAACACATTGATGACTGTCTACTGATATTAGAAGTGAAGGTGGTAGTGATAAATATCACCACTGTTGGGGAAATAATGTACTGCTCTTAATTGCAAATGGAATATCTGGATATAAAAATCAGTAACTTGTTGGATACTGTTAATATATGCCTGGAGCATCAAAATGAGTGCTTTGAAAACAAACATACTGTTTTACTAGACTGATACGTATTTACTAGTCAGAGGAAAATATTTTCTTTTTCACAAAGGAATATGTGCAAACTTAATGCAAATATCCAGTATATTTAAGTGATTAAATATAATTCATAATGTCAAAACTATACTTAAAAAAATAAAACATTCTGTTGAAAATCCTCTCAAGAGACTGGCCAGGAGGGTCATGGCTCAAGACCTACCTTGGTCATACAGCAAGCTCAAGGCTCAACCAGGCAACTCAGAAGAATTGTGCAAAAACCTAAAAGTCCTAAGGAAATCACACAGTGGCAGGTAATTGCCTAGCAAATGTGATGCCCTGGGTTTAATCCCCATTCCTTCAAAAGAAGAAAACTAATTTTTTTTCATTGAAAAATAATTTTAGAATACTTAATAGAAATTGTCTAATTGATAAATTTAGTTTATAAATGCCACTATAAAATAATTCACTACATTTAAGTTAATACATTTATATATTGCAAGTAAAAAAGTTAAATAAGTTCATTTATCTTCTTTTCAAAGACATATTTAGTTTTACATACACTCCAATTGCTATTTGCTTTTGCATATAAAAATAGGAAACACTGGCTGTTTTTTTAACTTATTGGCTATGAAATTGATCTTAATCCATTTATTTATAAAAGTCAAATTATTTGTGTGGAAGAAAAATAGGTGCACATATCTGAGAAACAGCACCTGATAGTGCCCTCTGTCTTTTATACACATGAGCACACATGCACAAACATACACATACACATACACATACACATACACATACACATACACATACACACACACACACACACACGCGCGCACACACACACACACATATTTGGACATGACCAGTTACACAGAGACATGTACACACATCAGGCAAGGAGACTTTTTTCCTAAGTAGTGGGAAAAAAACAAATCCATGGCAAATCACTGCTACTGCCCCCATCCAAGCATGTGAAAAGTTAGTACAGAGATATTCTGTCCTTACTAAGTATAATTTCTTTTAAAAGCAAAAGGAACTTGGACAAATATAAAATATTGACAAGGTCCTGCCTTATTTTTGAGTTTTGCCATATTGGAGCCAAATATTAGGCATTATTATTATGCATATTAAAAACTTAATGTAAGATTAGGAGCCAACACTTGAGATGTGGAAAATGAGCTACTTGAGAATTTTCCCTTCATGACATTCTTGGAAGGGAAGACCAATGGAATGATGGAATCCTAAATGCTTTGATATGCACAATTTTATATATGCAGAATATTAAATACAACATCTGCATAAGAACAAAGATGCAATTGATATCATCTTTAATGATATTTACTGAACATTGTCTATGAAGCAATGCCATATTTAAACTATTTATACCATTTACTTTTCCCTTTATTTCTAAAAATTCAATCCTTCTTTCCTTACAAAATCAATTATCAGCAGTAAGCACTCCTTAAGAAATGTTAGCTGGCAACATGACTCATAAGATACAGGAACTTGCCACCAAAACTAATAATCTGGCTTAAACTCACTCAAATTGTCCTCTGACCTCCAAATGTGCATGCCCCTGTGTATATATCTACACAAACAAAACAAATAATGTAATAACATTTAAAGAATTGTATACAAAATATAGAAGGAGAAATTGAAAGAGAAAATTAATCTTGGGTTTTCTCCACAATGAGAATTCCTGAATGAGTCTTCTATTTTTAAAGGTAAACATGCAGAGAAATTGTGCATGTGCAAACCACATTCTTTCTCCATGAAGTTCATCCTAAACTAACTGAGTATGTTTTCAATGATGATGGGAAATGAACACAGTCAGGTGTATAAGAGCTAATGACATGACTGTCAGATATAAAGATTCAGCAAAGCAAGCATGTAACAGCTACACTATAGGAACTCACTGTTGGATATAAACAATGAAATATGCCTTCTTTCTTTCATATTTTACCTCTAAGTAAAATGTACTTTGATCAATAATAATTCTTAGTATTTTGGGATACATAGTAGTTTGTTATCTATGTAACTATTATAGAAAAATTGTGTCATCTATCTCTCTCTCTCTCCCTCTCTCTCTCCCCCTCTCTCTCTCATATATATATATCTATATATATATCTTCATAAATTTGTCTTTTTTAAGAATGTTAAAAATTTACTCTGATAATTGAAAGGTAAACAACATGTGGGAAGACATTAACCTTATCTAAATCACCTATTATTCCAAAATATATGAACTGTGCATCTTTTTAAAAGTTCTGGCTATAAGTGTGTGTTTAACTATGAGTTTATACATTTGTATATTGTACCTTCTGAGTCAGAAAGAGCGCATTATATCCCCAGTGCCTTAAAATATGCATCTTTAATGTGCAGATGTATGTCTGAACTGTTAATCTACGATACTGCCTATTATCATTTTTCTGAATGTGTTCCTTTCAGGTTTTGATTTTTGTTTTGTTTTGTTTTGTTTTTCTGGTTTATTTGAGACAGGGTTTCTCTGTGTAGCCCTGGCTGTCCTGTAACTCACTCTGTGGACCACGCTGGCCTCAAACTCAGAAATCCACTTGCCTCTGCCACCCAAATACTAGGATTAAAGGCATGAGCCACAACCACCTGGCCTTTTCAGGGTTTTAATCACATTTTATTTCACTACTCTGCAATTACTTGTATCTGTCTTCCCTTTACTTCACTTGTGTCAAAATGTCCGCAAATTGTTTATCACATGCAAGTTATTCCTAGGATATCTTGTAAGATTGGCTCCACAACACTGGTTAATAAGATCCTCAGATACAGAAGTCATAAGAATGGAGTGACATCTGTGTAAAACCTCGGAGTTTCCCTGTCTGTTTTTAACTCATTCCTATACCCCTTATAATGTTGAATATAGTGTAAATGTTTTGGAAATTACACACATTTAGAGAATAATGACATAGTCTTAGAAACAAAATATCTATTTGCCATCAGTCTAAAACATCCCTAAATTTGAGCAATGTCATGAGATTGACAGGAGACCACTCACATAAAGTCAGTGTGGTTTTGTTTACTGACTATCCATAGACAAAGACCAAAATCCCAATATGTTAGCCTTAGAAGTTAGTGGCTTCAGAATGGTATGAGGTCATGATGATGTAGTGACAGGTGAGTATGGTTGTTTCCTTATAATACAAGAGATAGAAGAAAGAGTCTCAGAAGCTGAAGATACCATATAAGCCATGGACTCAACAGTTAAAGAAAATGCAAAATGCAAAAACCTTGTAACCCAAAACATCCAGGAAATCCAGGACACAATGAGAAGACCAAACCTAAGGATTATTTGGTCTCCAGGGAACCAAATAACCCTATTAAAAATGGGGTACAGATCTAAACAAAGAATTTTCACCTGAAGAAATTCGGATGGCCAAGAGGTACCTTAAGAAGTGCTCAACATCATTAGTCATTAGGGAAATGCAGATCAAAACAACCCTGAGATTTCACCTTACACCAGTCAGAATGGCTAAGGTCAAAAACTCAGGAGACAGCAGGTGTTGGTGAGGATGTGGAGAAAGAGGAACACTCCTCCACTGCTGGTGGGGCTGTAAGATGGTACAACCACTTTGGAAATCAGTCTGGCGGTTCCTCAGAAAACTGGAAATGACACTTCCGGAGGACCCTGCTATATCTCTCCTGGGCATATACCCAAAGGATTCCCCGGCATGCAATAAAGACACTGCTCCACTATGTTCATAGCAGCCTTATTTATAATAGCCAGAAGCTGGAAAGAACCCAGATGTCCCTCAAAGGAGGAATGGATACAGAAAATGTGGTGTATTTATACAATGGAATACTACTCAGCAATTAGAAACAATGAACTCACAAAATTTTTAGGCAAATGGTTTGATCTGGAAAATATCATCTTAAGTGAGGTAACCCAATCACAAAAGAATACACATGGAATGCAATCTCTGATAAGTGGATATTAATTAGCCCAGAAGCTCTGAATACTCGATGCACAAATAGCATAACAAATGACTCCCATGAAGAAGTATGGAGAGGG
Source organism: Apodemus sylvaticus (assembly GCF_947179515.1). Taxonomy (NCBI): domain Eukaryota; kingdom Metazoa; phylum Chordata; class Mammalia; order Rodentia; family Muridae; genus Apodemus; species Apodemus sylvaticus. Next base: position 13,680,203 of record NC_067490.1, read on the forward strand.
TCCTGATCCTGGAAAGGATTGATCTAGCGTTGGAGGAGAGTATAAGGACAGAGAAAAAGGAGGGAGGTGATTGGAGAATGGATGGAGAGAAGAAGGTTTATGGGACATATGGGAAGGGGGGAGGATCTGGGAAAGGGTAAATCATTTGGAATGTAAACAAAAAGAATATAGAAAATAAAAATATATAAAAAATTAAAAAAAATAGTCCATGAAATTTGTGCAGAGCCAGCTGTGGTGTTTCACATCTGTTATCTCAACATCTGGGAACTTTAGGAAAAACTGTCTTGAGTTTGAACCTAGTCTGTGTTGTAGAGACAAGAGTTGGCCTTAAAATACATAAATAAATGACTTAAGATATAAATAAATCATCTTACAAATGTTCCTTTATGTAGAGTTAATCCCCCCTAAAGCACCTGGAATATAAAAGGGGCAATGTAGAAGTGTTAAATAATAAATAAATAAGAAATTGAATAATGATCCAATGATAATAGTGCGGCCACATATTATCTATGCATTTGCAAAGATGTAATGAGTTATAAACAAAACAAAAAAATAACTATGCAATCAAAGACACAAGTTTACAGCAAAATCTAATTCTCTGACTGAAGGAAATATGATTATGTTATAATCCATTCTGATCACAGTGGGTCAGCTTGGGCTTGACTTTCTGTATTTCACCTATTAATATTTGAAACAAATTATATTGAGGGTAAACAGCCAAAAGCCATATTAGCAATAAATGCCTGAAATGTGTATGAAATCATGTCTTTTATTCATGTGCTCTGAGCTAAATATATTCCTTGCAATTATCTTCAGGACCTCAGGAAATGAAGAGGGGTATGTGATGTCTTACAGGGGGCACTCGCTCTAACATGCTTTTTCCTTTCACTAAGAAGTGTCTTTTCAATAATAACATTGTGCATTAAACCTGTTTGAAGTGGTTTCCAAATCTCAGATATGAAAAGATTGTCCCCAGGTGCTTGGAGTGCACTTCAGGAAGACTGTGAGGCCACTTTCCCACTTGCTACTTGTATGTAATTGAATTCAACAATAGAAAACACTTGGCAAGCATAACTTGCCGATACATCAACATATATGTTGGGAAACTTACTGTAAAAATTCTCTATTTTTCAGATGCTCAGAGACTAGAATGACATTTGTACACTAGGAACATTTTTAGAAGCCACCTGATCCTATACATTTTAAATAATTTATGTCACATGTGTTTTTGGAAATAAAACATTTGTTCTCTATTAGGCTAGTTTTCTTAAAATCTGTCATGGACTTTAGATTTATTTTAATGTATATGAGTGTTTTGCCCATATGTACCACACACATGCCTGATATTCACAGAAATCATAATATACAGTGTGTTACATTGGAACTGGATTTATGAATGGTTGTGAGCCACTATGTCCGTGCTAGAAAAAAATCTGGGTCTCCTGCAAGAACGGCAAGTATCCTTAACCAATGAGTCACCGCTCCATTCCTGCCATAGATGTTTCTCTAGGATAAGTTTACTCTATTATAATCTAGTTTTATGTTAAACAGTATTTTGCTTATTTTCACTCCTACAAATCAGCTCAACGAATTGTGTTTCTTAATTGAAAACACATTTTTAATACAATATATTCTGATCATGCTTTCTGCTTCTCCAGCTCCTCCCAGCTCCTCTCCACTGCCCCATCCACACGACTACATGCCTTCTTTTTCTCTGTGTTCAGAAAACAAACATCCAAAAAGAAAGAAAAAAATGAAAAAAAAGAAAGAAAATGCACAAGAAGTGCATACAGGCATCTTCTCTCATTTTCTCTTTCTCTCTCTCTCTCTCTCACACGCACATGCACACGCACACACACGTGCACACACAGGAGTGCACCATAAAAATGTAAAATCAGAGTCCATAATAGAGAAGCAAAATACCAGTGTTTTGTTTCAGGGTTTTTTTTTTTTACATGAATTTGCTACGCATAGGTTTGACTCCCAGCTTTTCATACACTTTCCTGGTAACCCATAAACCTGCCGCCCTAAAATCCATTCTACAAAGAGACATGCCTACTGGTATTTCTGACACATCTCTAGATGTGGAACACTGATAACATTCTTTAAACTCCAGCCCTCTTCTGCTCACAGGACAACCAATGCCCTCTACTTTGAAAGAGGAGAAGGAGTTGTCAGAATGAAAATCAGGTCTCTTGCTGACCATTACAAATGACACCTAAGGATCCTGGGAGGATGAAGAAGGGATGGGGATCTGTTGGGTGTCATCCTGATAATAACAATCATAGAAGCTGGCCAGAGTCACAGACTTGAACACCAGCTTAGTGACACCAAGGGAGGCTCTTTTACAAGGACACTAGTCCAATCAATATCAATCATTGTATCGAAGAAAGACCATTTCAGAGTCTAATGTAATCATCTTCGTTGCTGTCTTAAAACACTCCACCTCCCCCTACCCTCTGCCTATGTTCACACTGTTTGTTTGTTTGTTTTTTGTTAGTTTTTTGCTTTGCATGTTTCACTTGAAAAGCTGTGCAGATCCCGCTGGGGTGCCATGATATTCCCAACTACAATTTTCTGTTATTTATTGCTTTCTAACACCATGACTTTTCAGTTACGTCCATAGTAGACACATTTTCTGCAAGCGTGGATTTAATCAAGTGGTAAATAAAACATTTATATGTGTGCAAAAGAAAGCATTTCCTCCCACTGAGCAGATACAGAATCCCTCTTGCAAATATTCCCCAAATACAACAGTGTACAAGTAGCATATTATATGTACTGTAGTACTCTAGAGATACCTAATAGGACACAGGAAGTTTAGGTTACATGCCTATAATGTGTTCTTTTACATATGGGACTTGTGTGTCAGCTACTTTGGTATTTTATGGGCATCATATCCTCTCAGATAACAACTTTGGGTTCTGCATACTCTTTATATGAGGTGAAAATACACACCTTATTCCTATTTTTATCCCTTTAACATACTAAAAACATGTATGGTTATATAACAGGAATCGATCGCAGCTCCCATCTGTCTCAACATTCTGTGCTATTAGAATTATATTCTTTTTAATGGTCCTATGGATTTTTGTAATGAGAAATTAAACTTAGAAGCTTATGGGTTCTGTGTGGGTCAGCATGGTAACAGATACATTAATTGAGTAGTTCCCTATAGGCAAACTAGCATGTTTATGATGCTGAGTACCAACATCTGAATATAGGATGAATTTAGATTCATAACTGCTTTTATGTCCAGTACACTAATCATCATGCACGATGTGATTAGATGTTCTGCAGTCATCCTTCTTAATTTTCTCAACTGTGTCACATACACTTCATCGGGCAAAGAAGTTTCTCATTGTCCACCCCGGTCTTGATAATTGATTCTCAGCAAAAGTATTTGGTTGAAACAAGAGTCAAAATGTTTAATTCATCTGATTACTACACCCCAGGAGTTTTCCTTACTCTCAGCTGCGAGTGCAAAGCCCTTCAATTAGTCATAAGGTGACTACTGGATCTAACTCCCCTCCTCACCCATCGGATCTTGTCATTGCATCACTATTCCGAGCAGGATAATGCACTTGCCCCTGTGTTCTTTACAGAGGCTGAGCACGCTCCCACCTCCAGGACCTTTTCTCCATTGCCTCCTCCACCCTTGAAGCACAGTCACCAGGAATCTGTGTGCCTTCCCTCTTCTAAGTTTTGCTTACAATGCATGGTCACGTTAATTACTGCATAGGCGAAGCCCTGCTCTCATTCCCTTACAATTTAACCTGCTTCACTTATAATAGAATCGCCTTCAGATAGTAGTGAATAGAACCATTTTTATGATAGGTTATTTTGTGTCTCATTCCAGTATAAATCAAACATCCTGAGTGTGCAAGTGTGTGTGTGTGTGTGTGTGCATGTCTTTTCTTTTCCCCTGTATCTGTCACATCTGTAACATTGCTAGATTCCAAATGGCCCCTTAAAATATGTATACAAATCTACAGAAGCTTGTTCAAATTAAATGTTATATAACTATATGATTATGTATATCGCATATATATGTGTATATACAGTGGGTAGGTAGAATAAGATATTGTAAGGCTTTTGAGTTATACAAATCACCCAAAATATGTTAACATCAGTTATTAAAAACCTGCTATGTACATACTAAGGGGAAATGTTTATAGGCATGAAGAAGATGAGGCGAATGTTTTAATAACATGTGTCTTTGTTATAGTCTCCTACTGAAATATCAGAATTGCATTGTGGGTATCTAAAGGACTTGGAAAGCAAAATTTAAAATACGAATGACTACATTAGCAATGTTCTAAGTCTAGCCTGGAAGCTCTCATCAGTATTTTGATTATATAATAAAGACACTTACTTAATAAAGTTAACCAGCCTGCTGTCATCACTGAGCATCTGGCCTCCTGCCCTCGGGGGCCGTAGAGAGGGAGGGTGAGCAGTGCTGAGTGAGACACTGTTCCCAGGAACTAGTAGTGCCCTGTTACTCACAACATTATGAACAAGCACCTAGAATGGTGCCTATGAGCGGAGAAAAGCACACGGGCAGGAAACAAATATGTGGAAACTATAAACTCACTTGAAATCTATGACGACTTTTTTGAATGCGCATCATCATGGGAAAAGATATAAACTGAATCTCAAAACAAAAGCAAAATGGCATGTTTGTGTACTACACATATTTTTTTCTAAACGGTTCTCATAAACAAACACACACACTATATGTAGGTAACATTATCAACTCACGTGTATGTATTGACTGTTTTGTCAATGCTTCACCTTTAAGGAATGGTATATTATTTAAACTCTTACTAATTATGGTTTGTAGCTGTTTGATCTACAGTTGCTATGCTAAAGCTCCACCAATTTACTACTGTTGGTTGACAGAGGTATTTAATTTCTCAATTTGCTTTTCACACGATACATCGATATATTGCTATCTGCCAATTAGACTATTTTGTCGGTCACAGGAGGAAAGAAAAAGTAAAAAGGATAATTTTCTCTTTATGGTTTTCAAACTGAAATATCAAAACAAACATTTTACAGCATGCTGCAATTTAAAGAGGAAGACAGATCAATCTTCTAGGTATGTCATCAATGGCAATATTGAAGAAAAATGATCAATTAGTATCAGGTATAATAGGGTTTATAGTGACAAATTTGGAATTTTGGCTTCTTTTAAAAAGATAGAAATATTGTGAGAATATATTTTTTCTTTAATCGCAGGTATGGGGATAGGGAGCTGCTTCAGATTATACACAGCAGTTGACTGTGGTTTGCCTTGTGTTCTAGCAGGGGCATGATTTTGCCAGCAGCAGATAGTCTCTGAAATTCAATTTTGGAATTCTGGGGACCCTACAGAAGGTATATAAATGCAAGAATTCCAAGAAATGGTGGGTTGTTGGTCGGTTGCTGTTGAATGCAATTTTTGTTAAGCAGTTGTGTGCAAAGAAGAAATAATAAGAAATTAGATATCTTGATGGCAAAGAACGAACTTGCAACAAGGAATTCAATACCTCTAATCAGCAGAAAGTAATCTAATGATAATGTTGCTCCTTTCTCTTCTGTCTTAGCTAGGGTTTTACTGTTGTGAAGGGACACCATAACCAATGCAAGTCTTACAAGGACAACATTTCATTGAGTCTGGCTTACAGGTTCAGAGGTTCAGTGCATTATCATTAAGGCAGGAGCATTGCAGCGTCCAGGAAGGCATGGTGCAGGAGGAGCTGAGAGTTCTACATCTTCATCTGAAGGCTGCTAGCAAAATGCAGGCTTCCAGGCAGCTAGGACAAGAATATTAAAGCCCACGCCCACAGTGACATACCTACTCCAACAATGTGACACCTCCAAATAGTGCCACTCCCTGGGCAAGCCGTGACACCCTCTATCCTTTTTTCTCTCTTATCTAGTGTTAGGAGATTGAAAAGGTAGAAGAAACTGAGTCGAGAATGGTGGAAGAAAGAATAACCCACAAAGTAGCGAAGAGCTAGTTACAATGGTTTGAATGAGAAATGCCCCCCACAGATTCTTTATTTCAATCACTTTGATCCCCAGTGGGTGGTATTGTATTGGAAGGTTATGGAAACTTTAGGAGGGAAGCCTGGCTAGAATGAGTATTTACTGGGAGTGGAGAGTATGGGTTTCAAGCATACCCCCACTTATTGTTCTGTTTCCTGGATGATGGTGAAATGTTATCAGCCGGTCTTCCTGCTTCTACTGTCAGGTACTGCAGTTGCCACATCTTCTTTGTCATGGTAGACAGTGGCCCTCAGTAAATGTTAGCTATAATAAAGCCTTTCTCCTCCAAGTTACTTTTTGTCAGGGTATTCTAACACAGCAACATGAAGGTAACTAATACAGGTATCACATGCAATTCATCACGAGAGGATATTTTAGGGCTGTGATTCTTCTATATGTGGCAAAGACAACAGACTCAATCCCAGTTTGAGACCTCTTCCTAATTTTAAGACACCAGAGAAGCAATTGAGAGTCTCTGTGTCTGTCTTGTTCATTATGTAAAAGTGAACTAAGAGTGAATTATTGCCCAATAATCATGGTTAGAATAAATAAGACAGCAAGGCATCGGGCATCTTTTAATTAGTAAATATAAAAGAACTAGTTTCTACTGTAGTGCGTGATCTTTTCATATAAATAATGGATTGATTTGTGGTTTTCTGCACCTTCATGAACAGATAGAAATAACATATTTGAGATATACAGGAATATACTTAAACATGTATGAGACGCTAAACATAGCATCTTGCAAAAACTAATCACTACAAATATGAGAATTTTAAGAATAGAATGAGGTATGATAGAGATAGAGTATCTGAACAGAGGAAAGGGAAATAATCAGTAGATTTTTAAAAAAGGATAAGGAATATGGAGACTCTTCAATGAAACCTGAGGAGGCATGGACCTAGCAAAGGAAGAAGAGCAGAAAAGGAAAACATAAATAGAACAGGCCACTTAAGGTAGGGAAAGGCAGTGCATTTTTAAAGTGATCACTCTGACTGCAACTTGGTGTGCTATGTTCCATTGATATCCCTAGGAGGCCTGTCCTGTTATGAAGGGAAATGGCCCTGTTATGAAGGACTTGGGGAGGAGGGCGAGGGAAAAGGGGAAGGGGAAGGAAGGGAATTTGAGCTGTTGTTTAGGCCAGAGCAGAATTTCTGTGATGCCTCTACTTTTCTGTTATCCCCACTCAGATAAGCACAACTTACTCATACTCCACAAAGTACCCCCAGAAAACAAAGTGGTTCAACTAATTGGGACTTTGGTAGTCTCCTTGTTTGTTCTTTGGCTAGTTTCTTTTTTTTTTTTAAATTTATTGATATATTTATTTACATTTCAAATGATTTCCCCTTTTCCCACTCCCCAAAAGTCCCATCAGTCCTCTTCCCTCCCCGTTTTCCCACCCAACCCTTCCCACTTCCCTGTTCTGATTTTGCTCTATACTGCTTCACTGAGTCTTTTCAGAACAAGGGGCCACTCCTCCGTTCTTCTTGTACCTCATTTGATGTGTGAAAAGATGAATCATGGTATGCACTCACTAATAAGTGGATATTAACTTTGGCTAGTTTCTTATTTGAGATAAGTATGTGTTCATTTGCCTCCTCCTAAGAATAGCATCCTATAAGACAGAATAGCATACTGTAAGACAGATTTGTGTTAGTAGGTGAAGGAAGAGAAAGATCTTTCCTCAATGAATCCATTATTATAATACACACTGAGGCCATCAGATGAAAGTTTTTCTAACTACAATGCCTGACCTTCTTAGCTGCTTTTGTGGGAGAGAATTGAGGGTGGCAAAGGGTCTTTGTGCTGTATACCAACTGTAAATCATGATTCCTGCACACAGATAGTCTAACATCCTTGCAAATAGCTCAATGCTTCAATAGTTCATCAGAGAAAGTTGAATTTTTATCAAGAACATGGGTTATTGTGTGAGATATGACAAAGTCTGGAGTTTTCATTTATTTATTTATTCTAAAAGAGAACACTGAGCAACAAATAGGAAGAGGGGTACAGAATTAAAGTAAGAAACAATGCACATCTGTACTCATTTCAAGCCCAACAGAGATAATCACAAAGGGCCCATGACTCAGAACTCCTAGGAAGGGAGAGTGAGTTTTGGGAGAATGGAAGAGCAGTCCCTGAGCATCTGTATGAATGATGCTGTTATCCTATCCTACCAATGTGCCCTAACAAAAGAAAGGTCCCTCCTTCTTCCTCATGCCTGCTTCTCTCAGAACCTCTACTTTCCTTCTCTTATCTAAGAGGTCTCAGCTGTTCTGCCTTCTGGTTTTTATTATCTGTGATCATGCCCTAGCTGGAGTTCCAGAGATTTTGTATCGAAATAGCAATAATTTCTCATTGCCTTAAGGCATAGACAACTATAACACCTCTTTCCTATTGTTAAGGGGATGTAGACCAAGACTCCTGTCTAAAACCTTCTAAAATCTACTTCTGCCCCATTGTGCTGTGCCCCAGTTTTGTTTCTATTGCTGTAATAAAATATCCTGACAAAATCCAAACTAAGGGCCAACAGGTTTACTTTAGCTAACAATTTCTTGTTACTAGTCTGTCATTGATGAGATGTCAAGGAATCAGGTCTGAAACAGCTAGTGACATTACATCCATGGATAAGAACAGAAGAAGAGAAGAAGAATGAATGACTACACGTTTACAGTGTAGCTAACACGCACGTGTACACACACACACACACACACACACACACACACACTAAATATATACACAAAATATATATGCATAGTTGATCATAACAGTAATTGGTGGCTCTCAGTTTAAGGCTGTCTCTTTACACATAAATTAACAAAATCTAAACCCTTCCACACACGTCCACATGCTATCTCAGTCTGAACCATCTTTATTGAAAGTCTTTTTTCAGACGTATCTCTTTGACAATTAAAACTAATCTTCACACATGAGAATGGATGCTGTTCCCAAGAGACTGAACCTTTGTAGAAATGAATCAGAAAAGAGTCTCACAGTAGAACCTAATCCCACTTAATAGTTGTTCTTGTAAATAGATTATAATAGAGAAATTAAGATGCCAAGAAAGAGAGATTGTAACACTTGGAGATAGGCAGTAGAGAAGATAGAAGAGGATGACTTTCTGCAAATCAAAGAGGAGATGGGCTCAGGGAATGCCAAATATACCACACCCTGATTTGTCTGTAATTCTGCTTTCCAGAACTGAAAAAAAAATAATTTTCTACAGTGTAAGCCACTGTGTGATATTGGTGGTACCATATCTGTGTCTTTTGTTTGTAGGTTCTTCCTCTGTCCTGTATCAATGCACTAACTTAATGCAAAGATAGCAACATATACTTATTTTTTCAAGATACCACTAAGAATCTTAATTCATAGTATTAATAAAGGAATATGATAAATAGTACCTCCCTTATTGCTCTCCTAGGACTGATAATGCACATTCACATGCATCATTATACATTAAAAGTCTAACTCATAATGTATTTTGCCCTTTGAACTCAAAGTACTTCTATGAGATATGAGTCATCACTGTGTCACTAACCAGATTCCAAATTCTTCAACAGATTTTGCTTATTTCACTAAAATATATACCATTCCCACATATATTATTACATAAATCAAATGTTATTCAGGCTTAGTCTACTAGATTACATGAGGTGCATTAATTTTGTTTCCCAGAGTTTGACACTTAAGTGAATGTTAACTAAATAAGCAAATGTTAACTAAATAAGCAAATGTTAACTAAATATGTGTTTTTGTTGAGAGTCTAGAAGGCAGAGTAGAGAACAATTGAAAGCATGTGTAGTGGATCCACAGGGTAAGAGAAGTAAGAAGGGAGAAAATAACGGCCAAGGACAGGACCTTATTCAATTATAAGACAGCCACGCTGTTAAGTATGATACATGGCTCTTTAGAGAATTATAAACAAGATTGGGATGATCTCCAAATTGAACAGGAGATACAGGTAGAGTATTTATGAGGAGATGGAACAGAAAGCTAATAGCCAGACACTCTGAAAAGGTCAATGCAAAAAAAAACCCCTGAAAGCAATAAAGTCATTGGTAGAGTGGATCAATAACCCTTCTTACTGAAATGCTAGAGAATTACAGGATTCGTCCAACAGGGGAGCCACTAGAGGCCATAGAAAATGCAGTTTCTCTAGAGCTGTGAGAAAAACCAAATTGTAGAGCTTAAGAGGATTTGTAAAGTGGTGGTAACATATATACACTGGCTGAAAGAGACCCATGTAGAAGGGCCATGCTAGCATGTGAACTAGCATCTTGGATGATGCCAAGACAAGTAAGAACACAATTCAAGTTTTTTTGTTCTAATTCAATCTCTATTACAATCAAAATGATTTCTGTCTTTTTATATGACTAAGATGTGATTGTTCAATAACATCAAGTTTTCTTATCTCAGAACCACAAGGGTTGCATCACGTTGTCAATCATCATGAATCACATCATACAGATGGAATGCTCAGCTAGACTTTTCACTTCCCTGACTCAACAGAGTAGAGAGAATTCCTGAAATATTGGCAACAGGCTGGCTCTTCTGTAGAATCTTGGGAATGGCGTGTGTGTGTGTGTGTGTGTGTGTGTATGTGTGTGCCCTGAGTATCAAGTGCTCTTCTAATTATCAGAATCCAATTTTCTACTCTGTTTTTATCTCTGTCCTCCTGCCTATGCATATTGACAGTAAGAGAGCTGCTACTGTAATATTCTGAAGCCACTGAAGTATTCCAGGTTAGAGTACAGAAAAGCAAAGGCTATGTACATGAAATTGATTCCTAGGAAAATGATATAGAAACAAAGAAACAACAACAAAACCGATGTATTTTCACATTTTAAAACTCTGTATTGAGGGTAAAAGGACACATACAATTTCTCACCATTAGAAGATGAAAAAAAAATCAAGCCTGACAGTCAGCTAACATACATCATATAACATAAGTTGAAAGTTAATCACATTCTCTCATTTTCTACTTGCTCTGTTAGTTGAGTAAATTTATAGTCTGTAACCTCACAGAATATTCTTTGCCTCATATATGCTATGAATACTTGCCTAGACATAAAGCCAGGTCATAGATTAAGCAACCATTGTCAAGTAGCTGTTCTATAAATTTCTAATGCATCTAATATTTATTTCATTGAAATGATGAGAAATTTTAAGAAATTAAGCTGGTACCAACTCTGGAAGCTTCATCCTTTTTGGTTAGCTTTCACGGTGCTGGAAGATGTTATACACACAATATAATAATCATCAGCCTGACCAGCTGTGAACCCTGCAGACTACAGTACTAGTCTTCCAAAACTGAACCACTGGTTCAAGAATGGCACAAATCTTATGAGAGAACCAGTCACTTTCTAATTGGATTTAAAGCCTGCTCCAGAAGATGGAACTCATGCCTGGTACTATTAACTTCGTCAAATTTCTAGTGGCTGATTAGGTCATTGGCCCTAGGGGAAAATCTTGCATAATTATTTCATTAAGTGGAACATGGTAGCAAACAATCCCTCAAGTCTTTTTTTTATACCCACAGATCATTACATATCCCAATCCTCTCCAAAGTAGCTCTTTCTGACAGTGGAGAGTAACTAATACAGAGACCCACAGTGGTCAACATTCGGAAAATGGCAGACCGTGGAATGACCAGCTCTAAATGCAAAAACTATCTCATACCTCCTGCCCCTGAGAGCCAGGGATAATTGCAAAAGAAGGAACAGAAAAATTATTAGAGCCAGAAGTAATGGACGACTTCAGCAAAGTAGTAGTTGCTGATCATGATGGTAGTAATGCACACATGAACTTACAGGAACTGGGATTGCATGCACAAGACCTATAGAAGCTCAAGCTAGCTCAAATCCAGCATGAATAAGGGGGCAGGGTACTCATAAAACACCATCCCTAGTTGAGAAACTATTTGCAATTGATGGCTTCCAGAGATAGCAAGTCAACTTTCTACAGGGATGTGGCCACCATGAGGTTACCCATACTCTAGTAGATGGTCCTATACCTAGGTAAACACAGACAGCATTAAGCGGACTCAGCTTGTTTAAAATCAACCAACCAACCAACAAACAAATAAAAGAACAAAACCAGAATACATGAAGTAAGGAAAAAATATTAGACAAGGGGCAATTAAAGCAGACATTGGTAAGAAAATTTGATTATTAGAATTATAACAAAACAATGCAGGCTTATCAAGGGAGTAGACGAGTACTTATTCTATGATTCTAGTGTGAGGATACTTAGTTGAGAACTAAAAGACAGGACTTGGAGGGGAAGAAAAGGGGATTAAATTGGATCAAAAATATATATTGGTATACACATACATATATTTAATACATGTTTATATGTATGAAATTTTCAAATAATATAAATATCCCCAAATTTAAATAAATATTAAAAATGGCTAATATATTTCAAAGTATTTATTTCAAGTATATATTTGAAGAATACTGGACTATTATATTTAGAAAAAATATTGATTAAGTAAGCAGTACATATCTGTTCCACTTTCCTTATACTTAAATGAGAAAATATATAAAAATTATAAAACTATTCAAAGCCTTTTATTTACTTGTCTACTAATTAGTTAATTAACAAAAGATGATAATTTAATAAGAGATGATAAATTCTATTTCTCCTTCAACCTTCTCTGATGCTCTTTCTGTATGTAAATCTACAGTCAGATATTTTAAGGAATTCCTTTAACCAGTTAATAATCAATGGCAAAAGTCATCTTTGAATCTGATCTTTTTCTCTTATTCTGTTATGACTTTCACTCCTGCCTAGCTTGTACCTTAACCTTGCATCTTCACACAAACCTGTGGATAAACATTGCCTCTATGTACCCCTCTCCCATGGTCAGTAAAGTACTTCTGTGTGTTCTCCATGATACACACTTACTACTGATGTCATATATATGCAACATATGATGTCACATGGAAATTTGAGGAGAAAAATTCCATTTTATTCATATATAATTCAGAAGAAACAAAGTGCCAATGATCATTGAACTGAGTGAGGAATAGGAGCAAAAGTTTGGCAGGGGGTATAGCTGGGGAATGGGGGTTTTCCTGCAGCCTAAGCAGAAAGGGGATACTGAGGCACATATGCAGCTACATACATTCTGCAAAATCCTGTCAAAAAGCTGCTGAGATCTAGGACAGGCATTCTTCATCGAACCTTCATATTAGCCTCTTCCTAAAATCAATTCCTTCACCTCTAGGAATGCTGGGAAGGCTGTGGGGGCTGAGCACACACCTGACTTGAAGTCTTTCCTGAAGCCTTTAAGAGTTAGCATTACCATGGGCCATCAGAGAAAGATACAATATTACACCTTCCTTTTACTACACAATAACCAACAGCAGCCACATAATCCTACAGTAAAGGCCGAACAAGTCTGTTGAGAAAAGGGCAAAAGCTCTAATGAGCTTACAAATAAAATCCATTGATAGCATTATGATTTAAACATGGGTGGCTTCATCTAATTACACAAATTACCTTGCTTAAGTACATATTTTGCGAATGTATAACACGAGAAAATGGCTTACCTGATCAACATCGCTGTTAAATATGAATAAGAATGGAATGTTTTATGAAATAAATATGGGAAAACTGGTTTGTTACCAGGAGCTCAATTAAAATGTGTTCCTTCAATATTCTTGAATGCCTCTTAAATTGTATATTTAAAATTCCAAGCAGTTGTTTATTTATTACTACTTTTTAAAATTCATTTTTTTGGGCCCGGATATTTAAATTTCCCACTAAAGGAAAAACTGTGAACATTTAATTTAGATGTACTTGACATAAACAGAGTGCTAATTAGCAGGACCACTCCAGGGTAAATCTTCTGATTTTATGAATAAACATTATGGATTGTTCTGCCATCTCAAAAGATCTTCACCTCCGCAGACACTGAGGGCCCAGGGTAACTTAATGTGTGTACAGCTTGAACGCATTTGGAGAATATCAAAGTAACTCATTTATCTTCAGGCATGTCAGTTTAGCTAAGCAGAGTACAAAAGAATTTCACACTTTGTGCTACTACTGAGACCAACCAGATAACAAGCCAAGAGGGGAGAAGCTGCTGCCGTGTCTATGTTCCCTTGGTGTTGAATAAACATTGAATAAAAGTAACAGCAATTTAAAGGCATAAATATATTTTTAGATGGGGAAGTCCCCACAAGGGAATTTGTCCATATTTTCTATTTCACCAACACATGTGTATATGGAATATACATATAAATATGTGCATCATATATAAATATACCATACATATGTATATCTCACATACATATCCTAATTTTCATTGTGTGGGATTTAAAACACACTGTCATACTGAAAAGCTAGCATGAATGTATTTAGGTCACTGCAGACCTAATGTAATGAATCTTCTGAAAGTTACAGTAGGTGATTTTGTTTTTTAAGTAAACTGATTTGTTTTAAGGAATGACTTAAGAAGTCAATGGCCAAGAGTTTGACATTTTCCCTTCCCAAACAATTCCATAAGGAATCTAGTATAGCAATGTCTAGTAGTGGTGGCACCGGCCCTCAAGCCACTTATGACTTTCCCTACTGTCCCTGTTACAGATTTTAGACTCATGGGAGACTGTGCTGTCCATCAGGTTGCTGGATTTATTAGAGACTACTATTTGTGTTCACTCAAATGCATTAGCAGAACTTATTATTTTTCAAAAGTTTTTTTTAGCACTTTCTTAGTAAGTATTAACAGTGAGGTTTTATGTCGGATTCTCTACATACTACAGCCTTTATAGTGAATCAAATGTATCTATGGCCACTTTTGTAAGCTTATCCACTTGAGTTACTACCAAGAGCTTCTAACCTTTGGAAATAACTATAAGTCAATATCCATTTCTGGAAAGAAGCCTTGTTTAACTACAGAGATCAGAGTAATGGCAGACTTACCATCATCATACTGGCTCCAGCAGACTACCAAGAGAGAAGCAATGAGGATCCAATGGGGTAAACACTTCCAGAGAGCAAAATGTGGGAACATCTTCTGTCAAATTTCACTCAAGGCTGATCTGAAATAACAGGAAGTAGGAAAGCACATTTGACATGTTCATTATCAGCTCTAGGAAAGCAAAATTGTCAGAGCACAGAGAAGCCGTAATGACTTCATAATTACCTGTATCACACCATCCATTATCAAGTAACACTTATGGCTAACATAGAACATTTGGTGTTCTGTAGCCTCCCAATGATGTCGGAAGATAATGGTTTTAACACTTCTCTTTCAGATATGACAACATCACAAGGCAAACAAACAAAATGATGTTAATGTGTGTGTGTGTGTGTGTGTGTGTGTGTGTGTGTGTGTGTGTAAGAGAGTGAGAGAGACAGAGATAGAGATACTGGGGGAGGTGGGTGTTAAGGCTGACCTCAGCAGCTAAGCACTTCCATAGTATAGCCAGTGCCCTGGGTTGCAACTCTAGGACTGAAAAACTTTAAGGCAATAAACAAAAATTCAAAACTAGTGAGTCAGCGAGTTGATAATGCTGTGATATTCCTAAGAAAACAACATCTTAGCCAAAGTCAGAAAGATGCAGTCAGCTTCCTTTATGGATCCTGAGTCTACCCACGTGACTTCACTCCATGTGGTTAACTTTGATTTTGTTGCTCTTCAGGATGATATTGTCTTATTTTATTACAAGTACAAGCTTTCAAGATGAGAACGACCTTAAAGTCATCATTCTAAAATCGTCCCAGCCACTGGTCCTGCTATGATTCCAGAAATAATCTGCTTTGATATGAGACCTTGTTCGAGCTTATTATAGGATCCCTTATACTGCAGAAAACATTACACTAGAAGCATGCATGCTGGACAGCGAAGAGAATGCTGTCGGCCAGAAGAAGAGGAGCTCAGGAGAATACCTGGTTGTTTCTGGATAAAGAAAATGCAGCATCTCTACCCTTGTGTTATTCTTTGTTCAATTTCTATGTGCTTCAAGCCCAAGCTACCTTCAATGTGTTCAGCATCCAGCAACCTATAAGGAGGTTACAACTCACCCTGTACTCCCAATATCCTATGGAGAAAAATCTCACTCTCTGTAGCCACATAGTGAGCATGTTCTTTTTAAAGGATGTCTATGATTCAAGAACTACATGCACCATGTATAGCTAATGCCACATTGTACCAACCAGTGGATATACCCATGACATAAGTGCAAAGAGATCAGATGTTTTAGACAGAGACTACTTCATCACCAGCTTTGAGGTCTTTGAATTGCAGAAAACAAACTTCTAAAGGTAAAATACATGTATGTTGCTTAGGGAGTAGAGGATATTTTAAACATTAACTTCAAAGCATGGCTGTGTCTCTAGCAAACATGTGCCAGATCCTCTATGTAAAACTCTTCCCAGTAGATCACTCTCCAGATATTACTATGCTTGAGAAATCTGAAGTATGCCCAGAGTTTAAAAGGCATACAGTGAGCTATGAATAACTTCAATCTATTCTCTATTAAGGAGGTAATTTAATTAGCATGCTCAACCCTCTGGTGTAGTTAATAGTTACTTTGGCAGTCACATTCAAACCCTGTCAAAATACTGGGGATAGAAGCTTTCACAATTAGGTTTTCACTCTCATAGATAAGAGAGGAAGCTTCATGCTTGGTGTTTGATCTTTTCCTGTGGGTTAAAATGCCTTAACATAATTGTTCTCTAGAGAACACATCAGTTTTGGATTTTACATCAATTGTGTTTCCCTAAAGAATAATAATAATAAAAAAAAAGATTTGCATTGTTCTGCCATTCCATATTCCTGAAATCCATTCACCCAGCAAGAACTCACATAAGGGGCACTGGGTACTACTTGCTTTTCTAGAAGGTAGACAATATCAGTGATGAAAAATGCCATAATTTTTCAATTCTTGTAAGAGTACCTATTAGCCAAATGAATATAGAACTCCACAGACATAATTATTATAGATGATGTTTAAAAGGTCATAAGTGACATGGAATGAAAGAGCCAGCATTGTCAAAAAATTACAGTATCGCATTACCCTTAGCTGCCTGATAACAGATGAAATCAGGCTACACCAAGCATTGATACATGAAGGAAAAAAAATTCTATAGCAGCAAAAGCTTTCTAACAGCCCTTTGCACAAGCTCTCTTGCACAAGCTCTGAAGTGTCTACAGTTCAAGTGCAGTATGTTCACTGTCTTAGGATAAGAAAAACCAGGCTGTCTGCTAGGGTACACGTGGTAGGAAGGCCAACAGCCCCAGATCCAGATATATAAGCAAGCATCCTACAAAAACACTTGTGAAAATGTTGACTGTTCTTCAAGCCATTTCTCCTCATCACTATGAAATGGACCAATGCTTTTCTTAAGACACCAAATCTGGAGTGTGCTGTCACTATACTGAGATGCTGTCCCACATACACTCTCAAGAGGAAAGAGAGAAACCTCACACTGTAGTGGGACACTGACCTTCAATGGCTTGCCAGTCAAATGTCCGGGACTTCTGATCTTTGACCCAGTTGAGAAAGAGCAATATAAAAAGATCATGTTGCTGTTCTGAATTCTCAGTGAGAAGTGTCTGAGACGCTCCTGTTAGAGTAAAGCAAAGCTCCTGTCAATGCTACCTCAACTACCAACATGAAAACAGGAAGCATTCCATGTATCCATGATTCACCACTCACTATAAGAATTTCCTAAACTGACTCGAGAGTCATATACTAGTTCTAATGGGAAATAACAGTAGTGTCTTCATTGCTGCAGGAAACTATTGCCTGTTTTAAGTACAACTGGGTTGGTCATCCCTTTCTTTATAACATTTAGAAAATATATTTTTATATAAATTTACGCTCTGTACTGGTCATGTAGAAACATTCTCATAATTTTGTATATTAATGAATGCTTTAAGATATTCAAATATAGTATAACTACATTATATATTTCTATATAAAATGCATGTAAATGATCATAGTTTACTTATATGTATATTATATATGCTGATATTACCTTATTTTTTCATAAGTTTATTTAAATCCAAAGAAAGAAGTTATCATGTCTCATCTAATGTGACTTAAGAGTGGAAAATAGCCTAGTTTTGCACTGGATGCAATGTTGATCATTCTCTAGTATTCACATGCTGGAGATTTTTCAATGAATGGAGGTATTAGATGGGGCCCTTAGAATGGACTCTAGTGAGGAAACTGATGTCACTAGTACACACTCACAGGAAAAAGAAGCTGTCTTGAAAATGAGTTATTAGGCCAAGATGGATTTGAGCATTTTACTTGTAAAGGTGATCCGACATAAAATATACAAACTAAAGATAAATAATGAGTCTTCTCTTAGGACTATTCAGTTAACAAAAACCAAAATGCAATTGTATCTCAAGTCTGAAGACATAATAGTGTCCTGTTTACCATGAATTGACTAGTTCAAAATTCCCATGTTTTGTACTGAAGTCATATCTATACATTGTTTGTTTATGTGGTTGTTTTCATATATAACAAAATAGTGGCACCTATGGCATTAAAACATAAATCCAAGCAAAACCATCTTCTGTTGTAACTAATATAAATACATAATAGATTTAAACCAAGCAGTATCCTTAATAGCAGTTAATTATTATGTGAAAATTCTGGGCACATTATAAAAGAGAGCTCAGAACATTGAGAAAGACAGATGAATTCGTTATGAATGTGGAACTGAACAATGGTCCATATAAAGTTTCTAGGAACCTTCTCAGATGTACCAGCAAAGATTCAAATCCTGTGTTATGCCCTGTCATGCAGCAATAGAAAATTGGGGCTTCTAACTAATAAATAGGAAAATATAAAGATAATGAGTTTCTTTTTTTCTTAAAAAAAGTTTAGATTTGTTTATTTTACATATATGTGTGTTTAATCTTTATTAAGTTTAAGTATGTATACCATGCATGTGCCTGGTGCTCACAGATCTTAAGAAGGCATTGGATCACCTGGAACTGGAATTGCTGATGATATGTTAGTTCTAGAACTGAACCCCAATTCTGTATAAGAGCAACAAATGTCCTATACTGATGAGCAATCTTTCCAGCTCCAGTGATGCCAGTTTCTGGATTCACTTAATTTATATAAGTCAATTTCTGGAAATTGGAAAATAGCAGGAGAGAATGGGGTAAAGATGATGGAAGAAAAAAGGAAGGCAGACAGAATGAGTCAGAAGGAGAGAGGGGAAAAAAGGAGAGATAGAAAGACAGAAATAGAGGTAGAGTGTGTACAGTAGATAGATGATAGATAGATAATAGACAATAGATAGATAAATGGATAGATAGATAGAATATAGGTAGATCATGAATAGATGATAGACTATAGATAGATCATAAATAGATGATAGAGGATAGATAGATCTTAGATAGATGATAGACAATAGATATATCTTAAATATATGATAGAAGATAGTTAGAAAGATAGAAAGATAGATAATAGAGAAATGATAGGTAAATAGATGGTAGACAGACAGTTGGATGGATAGACAGTAGATGATGGATGAGAGAGAGAGAGAGAGAGAGAGAGAGAGAGAGAGAGAGAGAGAGAGAGAGAGAGAGAGAGAGAGAATTTTCCTATGCTCTTGAAGGTGAAGAAAATCTGCAGCAGTTTAGGTGGCTTTTTGGACCTCCAAGTATTCCCTCTTAGGAGCCTTCAGAGATGCAACTAAAAGCAAATGGATCTTTCAACTACCTACGTGAGCCCCGTGGCATAGCCTTTTCTGCAAATCAGAGTAGTGGGCATTTTGTGTTTATCTCTGCCAAGCACTGAACAGGGGACCTGCCAAGCTCTGCCTATCCCCCTGCCATGGAGGAACTTACCAGTTTACAGCAATTTGTAGATGGAAATAAAAACTGGGTGTGAAAAAAGCAAACATGCCAAGTATGTACATTTCTGATCACTTGACATTAAAGCCACAGCCAATCAGTGTTTCATCATCTATACGATGATATTAGAAAACACTAATTGAAATAGCTATTTGAATAATGCTATATATAATATAAATACATAGTAAAGACTGAGAGATAGAAAATGTAATCAAAAACTTTGTTTACAAAAGTCTAAATATATGCTTTGTAAAATTAATTATATTTAACTATTGTGAATTCTCTGTTTAGTTCTGTACTTCATTTTTTTAAAATTGGGTTATTTGGTTCTTTGGAGGTTAACTTCTTGAGTTCTTTATATATTTTGGATATTAACCTTCTACCAAATGTAGGGTTGGTGAAGATTTTTTCCCCCAATCTGTTGGTTCGTGATTTGTCCTGTTGACAGAATCCTTTGCCTTATAGAAGCTTCTCGGTTTCATGAGGTTCCATTTAACAATTATTGATCTTAGAGCCTGAGACATTGTTGCTCTGTTCAGGAAATTTCCCCCATGCCAATGAGTTTGGGGCTCTTTCCCATTTTCGCTTCTATTAAATTCAGTGTATCTGCTTTTATATTGAGATCTTTGATCCACTTGGACTTAAGCTTTGTGCAAGGTGAAAAATATGGATCTATTTTCATTCTACACACAGACCACCAGTTAGACAAGCAGCATTTATAGAAGATGCTTTCTGATGCTATGATGTGCACACAGACAAGAGCCTAGCATGGTTGTCCTGAGAGGCCATGACAGCAGCTGGCTGAGTCAGACTCAGATACTTGCACCCAACCACTGGACTGAAGTCAGGGATCCTTATGGTTGAATTTGGGAAGGATTGAAGAAGCTAAAGGGGAGGGTGACCCCATAGGGAGACTAGGAGTCTCAACTAACCCAGACTCCAGGGACCTCCCAGAGACTGAGCCACCAACCAGGCAGAATACCTGAGCTGGTCCAAGACCCCTCCACTTCCACCCTGGTACATATGTAGCAGAGGACTTCCTGGTCTGAATTCAATGGGAGAAGATGTGCCTAATCCTTCAGAGACTTGAGGTCCCAGGAAAGAGGGAGGTCTGGTGTGTGTGTGGCAGGGGGGAGAGCACCACCTCAGAGGTGAGGGGAAGGGGGAATGAGATAAGGGAGTGTGGGAGGAGGGACTGGGAGTGGGGGCAATGTGAATAAATACATATTTATTTATCATGAATATAATAGAAAATATGTATTTCAGGCATTTTGCTAAGTAACACAAGCAGAATGGGACAATGCTACCCACTGCCTCTCTTTAATCAAATGGAATCACATATCACATCCCTTCTGAATCCATCTCTGTTTTGCGTTCTATGGAGGTTAATCAGTCATCACAAATGTGCTTATCTGAGCAAAACTGCAAGATTTAAATCTGGGTTTTAACTTTCACCATGATTCGAGAAATTCTTAGGCAAGGTCCTTAATACAGTGAACTGAAGAGACTTGTTATAACTTTAAAGTTTCAAAGTTTTCTGCATAACTAAATACATCTATTTGGTGATAAAAAATCAGTAAAGATGAATGTTGTTAGTAAATACTAAAATAAGTAGGCTTTGCTAATGTTTTACAACAAATTATACTTTTGTTTTCCTTCCATTAGTACTTTTATTTTTAGCTTCCTTGCTAAGAAGAGGTATTTATATTTTATGCTTTGAGATGCATATAGAAATATCTTACATATGGTTACTCAAATAACTGTTTAATTGATTTTTTAAAAGCACACAAAGATAGCATTTAGGCTAAACATTGAATCTTTGCTTTGATAAAATTACTTTAAACTTTCTCTTACAACTTTGCCAAAGGAAGTGATCAATTTTTACTTATAATGGTGGAAGGATCATCATTTGTCTTAGAAAAATTACTTTTTGTATAAAAACAATATGAGCCCTTCTGTGATGCTATATGATGACTCTTTAAAAGACAAGATTTTAATTCAATACTACATTTATTTGAGGACAGAAAAATTTCCGGCAAGAATAAACTACTTTTGAGTTAAAATAAAAGAGCCTCAATCTGTTTCTATATTCAAAAATATTTTAAATTTATATTAGATGCTGTGGCTTTATAACACAAGAGGTATAACATTTAAAGTATGCCCACTATTTGCTATTATAGAATAAAATACAGATAACTAAAACAAAATGAAAAGTTATATGAATAAAAACAAGCCAGGCAGTAGTGGTATAATCTTTTAATCCCAACACTTGTGGGGGAGATGAATCTTTGTGTTTGAGGCCATTCCGATCATACAGAGTGAGTTGCAGGACAGCTAGGTCTATACTGAGAAAGCCTGTCTCAACAACAACAACAACAACAACCAACAACAACAACAAAATAATAATAATAATAATAAAAACAAAAGAAGAAAAACATAGGTAAACACTCCTCAGTAGGAGTTTGGATGTGACTAATTTATAAAGAAGTGTCAAAACCATTTTATTTCATTGACAGAGAAATCACCACACGCACACACGTGCACACACACACTCATACACACACAAATACATATACACAGGAAAACTTTAGTCTGGTAATGAAGAGTCTTGAGTCTTGTTTTATCAGTAGATATTCACTGAATGGCACTGTAAAACCAATATTAACACTTTTATGGAGTGTTCCTCTTTCTCCGCACCCTCTCCAACACCTGCTGTCTCCTGAATTTTTAATCTTAGCCATTCTGACTGGTGTAAGATGAAATCTTAGGGTTGTTTTGATTTGCATTTCCCTAATGACTAATGAAGTTGAGCATTTTTTAAGATGCTTCTCCGCCATCCGAAGTTCTTCAGGTGAGAATTCTTTGTTTAACTCTGTACCCCATTTTTAATAGGGTTGTTCGGTTTTCTGGAGTCTAACTTCTTGAGTTCTTTATATATATTGGATATTAGCCCTCTATCTGATGTAGGATTGGTGAAGATCTTTTCCCAATTTGTTGGTTGCCGATCTGTCCTCTTGATGGTGTCCTTTGCCTTACAGAAACTCTGTAACCTTATGAGGTCCCATTTGTCAATTCTTGCTCTTAGAGCATACGCTATTGGTGTTCTGTTCAGAAACTTTCTCCCTGTACCGATGTCCTCAAGGGTCTTCCCCAGTTTCTTTTCTATTAGCTTCAGAGTGTCTGGCTTTATGTGGAGGTCCTTGATCCATTTGGATTTGAGCTTAGTACAAGGAGACAAGGATGGATCAATTCGCATTCTTCTGCATGCTGACCTCCAGTTGAACCAGCACCATTTGTTGAAAAGGTACAACCACTCTGGAAATCAGTCTGGCGGTTCCTCCGAAAACTGGGCACCTCACTTCCAGAAGATCCTGCTATACCACTCCTGGGCATATACCCAGAGGATTCCCCACCATGTAATAAGGATACATGCTCTACTATGTTCATAGCAGCCCTATTTATAATTGCCAGATGCTGGAAAGAACCCAGGTATCCCTCAACAGAAGAGTGGATGCAAAAAATGTGGTATATCTACACAATGGAGTACTATTCAGCCATTAGAAACAATGAATTCATGAAATTCTTAGGCAAATGGATGGAGCTAGAGAACATCATACTAAGTGAGGTAACCCAGACTCAAAAGGTGAATCATGGTATGCACTCACTAATAAGTGGTTATTAACCTAGAAAACTGGAATACCGAAAACATAATCCACACATCAAATGAGATACAAGAAGAAAGCAGGAGTGGTCCCTGGTTCTGGAAAGACTCAGTGAAACAGTATTTGGCAAAACCAGAACGGGGAACTGGGAAGGGGTGGGAGGGAGGACAGGGGAAGAGAAGGGGGCTTACGGGACTATCGGGGAGTGGGGGGGGGCTAGAAAAGGGGAAATCATTTGAAATGTAAATAAATTATATCGAATAAAAAAAAACACTTTTATGTAATAACCTCTTGTTTCCATTACTTGAAACAATTTTTGTGTGTACATCTTTCTGTCTGTCTGTCTCTCTCTCTATTTCTCTCTCTTATTTAAAATAATAAATTATTTCTGTAACATTTTGTAATAAGCTAATGAGTCAGTCCTGAATAAAGCATGCTGCCTCAGAGATATTCATAATCTATTATTTGAGCAAACACTATGATATTGCAAATGTCATAGAAAATATAAAATTTTGCATTAAAATACATATTTCTTACAAAAACATTCAATGTATCCTTATATTCATTATGAAAAGTATAGTGTGGAACACAACTAGAAAACAGTTATTAAATACTAACTCTAAGTTCTCATGCATCACATTTTAATGGGCCATTTATTTTCAGGATCAATGAAATATATCAATTTTTCTCTTTATGTCAATACACACATATTTGTAAGCCCTTTCTAACCAATTATGATTTGTATCTTAAAGTTCTTTCTTTAGAAAACTGTTGAAGATTTATTAATATAAGCCAGAATATAAAAATACTAATTTAATATGTTTTTAAATGGTGAGAATGTTTGAAATTGACAAAAAGTACTTTTCATTCAGAAGAAATGTTCTGAAAATAAAAAAACAAGAAAATCAGACAAAACACAATGAAAGTTTACATTACAGCCTTTTCCTAATTATCTCTCCTCACCTGTAGAAAGTAGTGCCTCCCCTGTAGGATCTCCGCTGAAGTTCAGAGGTTCAAGATTTAATTACCACTCATAAAATATGCTGCCTAGCTTTTAAAACTATGAAAAAAAATCCGCATTTTTTCATGATTCAGCAAGATATTTCCCTTAGGAATAAATCATTAAAGAGTATTAACTTCATGCAAATTAATGGCTAGATTAATTCTCTATCGACTCTCTGAGGCCGATGGTTAGATCAGAGCCAGTCATTCTTCGTAGACGTACAGAGCTTCTGAGCAGCCTTAAGATGTGGGTGCCATTACTCTGAGGCCCTCGAGGAAAGATGAAGGAGATATTAGGAGTGATTTTGGAGCAGTGGTTTTAATGAGGATGAGGAGCCGCTGGGGGAAGAATGGAGACAGCAGCACACTGCAGCCTCTTGTCCTTACCCTCATGCATCTCAAAGATAAATTCTGTTTCTACCTTGTAAACTGAAGACTTGAAGGAACCAGACAATTCAGAGGTAATTGTGAAGACAGTGTATATTGAATTTTATTTATATTTTTTGAGTTTTTTTCATTTTCTCATGTCAATGCAGTGTGCATGTATGTACACACATGCACACACATTTTATTTATATATATACATACATGCACACATACACATATATACACACATATATACACACATATACATTGACACACACATATATACACACATATACACACATGCACACACATTTTATTTATATATATACATACATGCACACATACACATATATACACACATATATACACACATATACATTGACACACACATATATACACACATATACACACATATACACACATATATAAATATACACACACATATATACACACATACACAAACATATACACTCACATACATATGCATACACATACATATATAAACACATATATACACACTCACATATATATGCACACACATATATATATATATACACACACATACATATATACACAAATATATACATACATATATACACACACATATGCACACATACATACACACACACACATATATACACACATGTACACACACATACACACAAACACACACATATATATAATATATTATATATATATATATATGTATGTGCAGGCATACTTGTACATGTGTGTCCATGCATGTGGAGGTTCAAAGTTTATATGCCCATTATCCTTGATGACTGTATTTCCCTTTACTCACTAAGGTCAGACATGGTGCTTAGGGAATCTCAGTTGTCTACTGTCCAAGGCAAGAATTATCGGCAGTCCACCATTATTTCCTCTGGCATTTGCATGGATCTCAAGGGGATCCAAACTCTGGTCCCTATGCATCTCTAGCAAGCACTTTAACCAATGACTAAGAACATCCCCCATAGTTCTCTGCATTTGTCACTGCACCTGGCTCAGAGGTCATATGTGTGACTGGAAGTTTAGCGAGATGTTGCACATGAGAGAATCTAGGAGGGAAGGAATACATGGACTCTGCTGAATTTCAGATGATACTAGCTTTGTTCTTGGATGTCTAATACATGACTTTCATTTTGTCTTACATTAAAAATTAGGCGTCTGTTACATAATAATTAATTCTAATAGTTGCAAATGAATTATTGTTACTTCATTTTTTATTATACTAGCATAGTATAAATATCCAAATTGTGCAAACATCTTTCACAGACCACGCCCTTCCACCTGATTTCTCCTTCAGCATAACAGACCATACCATGTTGGCCAAAGAACTGTTTGTGTTCAGATCATGGTGCCAATTTGAAACCTCTCTTCTTACAGCCTGCCAGGTAACATCCCGGCAGTTTGATAACAGCTCTCTCTATATACAGAAGCCAAGTGTGATTACCATTTTGCTCCATAAATGCTGTTTTCATAAACACACACTGTGAGAACTTGTAACCGGTTTTAGTACATTCTGTCGGGAAAAACCTCTATGTCTGTAAGGTATGCACCAACTGAATGACAATGTGCTGAAGACCCAGGATGGGGCAGGTAGAAGTTCTATGTCTATAATGTGCAGACTATCTCTATAGGTAACCTAGGATATGATAGTTGGAAATTTCAGTGATGCTGTTAGTCATTATATTCTCAAAGCAAAGAGATCAACAAACAAATAATCGCAACAAAAATAGTAGTTGTTAGAACTGCTATATACTTACTATGAAGAATATAGTTATCATACAATTCACATATATTCAGAAATTCCTTCTCATGAGCACCAAAAACTCTCAATTTAAAGTAAGAACACACTGCAAACAGTCTTTACCATTCTGGTTGTCACTTTTGTCTCTAGTATTAATGTATGCTCTAAAGTTTGCAATCCTGAGAGCATGTTTAAACATGCTAGCAAATCTCCAGGTTCCTCTCCTACTGATGTGTGTTTGTCCATGCCTTTTCTATGTTTTTGAGGCTTAAAGAGGATTCTAGAGGATTCCAATCTTTTAAGCCAGCTTTTGGCAACAGCTGCCCATCATTTTTGAGCAACACTGTGACTTCCCATGAAAATCCTTATGTACACAAAGTATACATATTGCTTTTAGTGACACAAATAAGAAAGAAGGAGAAAAGAATGGTTACACTGCACTTCAGTCATGTGGTTGTTTCTTGATTTTCAATAAGCCTAATTATAAAGAAGCATTTCCAGGTAAGTATCATGGTTGCCCATAGACACGTCCAAGGTTATCGTGTCTGTGATAACATGCATGGTGTGACAGTTGGAGAAAGTATTGCTTTTTAAAGGTAAGTGTATCTAAATATGGAAGGATGAAATATCAATATATAAAGTATAGACAATAAACCCTGATGGCATGGAGATGATGCCCACTTTTTTCTAGAAGCTTTCTCATACTCCTTGTGCCATATTTGTTATTTTAAAATGATCTACTATAAAACGAGACCTGTAAAATGGTGGAAATGTCTAATATGTTGTTGGTATAAACTCAGAAGTTTTCTCTAGACATTAGTGCATTAAAGAGGGAAAAAAGTGTATTTAATGATATTGAAAGGGGCTTTATACAAAAGTGGACAAGCAAAGCAGCTGGCAAATGGACTCAGCTCCACGAGGCATTGCTAATTAAAGTGGGGAAATACTGTTGGCAGAGATTAATCTCTAAAAGTCACTTCCACAGAATCACAAGAGAAGCAGACTAATTTTAATCCCTCGAGCTAAGGCTAAAATTGTATCACATACAATCTTCCACTCGCCAAGTAATACAGGCCCAGTGAACGTCATCCAACTGTCATATTAAGCCACTTTAAGTGTGGCTCATGCCTGTAATTTTCTTGTAATCTCGTTCTGAGTAGAGTGTTCAGTAAGCTACAGTGATTAGAATGGAGTAAGCGTCTGGCAACAGCGATTGGTATACGGAAAAATACAAACAAACAAGAATAATAAGAACAAGAATGAAAACAGACTGATAAGCAAAGCTTTCATTACACTCTTGTAAAGAAGTCAAACACTGCTATAAACTAAAATTATTTCTCCTTGGTTCTTTTCAAAATATTATTTCACTGCAATGTTAAAGTTAAGGAAGCAATTGTTTTCTAGTATGGTGAACCTGTGAATGTTGGGAGCAGCTTTGATTCTGGCATTATTGCACATGTTATAGTTGGAGAATATCTTTCTAACAAATCTCTAGGTCTCTGAGTGTGTGCTATATTGAAGCATGAACAAATTGGGAACATTCATTTAGTGAAAGATGAATAAGGGACTAACCATTAAAGCATCTTTATAGTTTGCCTGGTTTTGAAAAGACTTAGATTTTATCTTTGTTCCATTGAAGAATTCTGATGATGAGCTATGTATTTCTCTGGGAAGGAAGCAGAGTGGAGAATGTTCTATGAGGTAAATGAGAATGATGGGAATTCCCAATGAAAACAGACATGGTCAGACAGAAGACCTTCAGGATGGTAGATGAAGAAGCCTGGCCTTCATTGAGGGCATTTTCCCTTTAGCTAATAACTGTTTACACAATTTCTGAAAGCATGTCTGAGGGGTGTCCCTGAATAGCTATGTTTAGATATACCTATCCATATCTCATATGCATGATATTAAATATCATAATTGAGCACTTTTCAGATACCTTCTTACTTTACTAGAATATATTAGAATTGAGCACTTTTTATATACCTTCTTACTTTACTAGAATATATTAGACTTTCGTGATATTTATA
The DNA here is from genome assembly GCF_947179515.1 of Apodemus sylvaticus. Taxonomy (NCBI): domain Eukaryota; kingdom Metazoa; phylum Chordata; class Mammalia; order Rodentia; family Muridae; genus Apodemus; species Apodemus sylvaticus. Next base: position 13,708,886 of record NC_067490.1, read on the forward strand.
TTTTTGTGAGAAGAGACAAAAATACAAACATGAAGTTAATAATATTAACTCTTATTATTCTGAGGAGGATATGATGGTTAAGGCAGACTGGAGTCAAGAGACAATTCTTGCATTGTGTGTTTGTGTGTTGTGTGCATTGTGTGTGAGAAAATATCATTTGACCCAGAACATGAATAACCCATGGGTATTATAGACAGTACATAATTGGGATGCAAGAATGCTCTTGTGAAGTCTCTGACTTAGGAGAATCCAAGCTGTGACTGAGATGTGACAGTTAGTCCAGCTGGATATGAGGGAGAAATCATCCAGTAGACTGGGAGCCCCTGACTCAAGAGGTGGGAGAATGAGGTTTTTTTTTGTGGGAGAATGAAGGTTTTTTTGTTTGTTTGTTTGTTTTTAAGAGTTGGTGTTGCTGAGAAGCAGGTTTTGAACTTTTGATCGGCACACTGAAGATTTAAAGAGTTATTAAACTCCTGAAATGCAGAAGCCCACAGAAAGACAGCACTGAGGTGAGAATTGATGCAGGGCTATGAGCATTGTCATCCAGGAAATAAACACAGAACTGATAGAACTTACTCAGTAAGTTGTAGTAGGTTTGGCGTAATGCTGCTTGGATTCTAATATTAATTTGGGTTCCTCAAATTGCTTACTTAATTGTCTCCATGTAGCTTCTGGGGACCTGCCCCCCAATTGGTTCTGATTGTTAAGTAAAAATGTGAACAGCTAATAATTGTAAAGGACAGACCGAGGTGGGTTTTTCCTGGGCTTTGGAATTTCCTGGAGCAGAGAAGGGGGAGGGGCGATCTGCCATACTGGGCGAGTCAGGAGAAGAAGAGAGATGCTGTGCCTGAGAAGAGTACAGGACAGAAAGGCATGGCCACCATGAAAAAGAGCCGGGAGAGAGCCCTCTGGGTCCAGAGTGGACAAGATAGAATGTAGAGTTTAGTAAGTAATAACCCAGGATTATTGGCGAAAGGCAGGTCAACCATGTGGAGATTAGGCAGTGGGCCAGCTATTGTGCAGATTAAGGCATATCTAAATATAAAGGCTGCCCGGGATAGTGGCGCACCCCTGTAATCCCAGCACTCTGGGAGGCAGAGGCAGGTGGATTTCTGAGTTCAAGGCCAGCCTGGTCTACAGAGTGAGTTCCAGGACAGCCAGAACTATACCGAGAAACCCTGTCTCAAAAAAAAATTAAATATATATATGTGTGTGTGTGTATAAAGGCTGTGTGTGTGTTTTTCATTTGGGACCACAAACCATTGAGGCAGGTGGTAGTGAACCCACTGCTGGGGATATATTAATTAGCTATTTAATTCAACAGTGAGTTGAAAGGAGAGATGCACAGGATATGCAGGTATTTAGAGGTCAGAGGGAAACTCAGCTTAAAAGATCGAGAAGCCAGGAAAGGGAGTGACTGAAGACAAATGATGAGTCTGAAACAAGGGTTCTCATGTAAGAGATGCAACTGTTAGGCCGAGAGAAAGAGGGATGGTGAACTTACCACTGTGGACTTGTCAAAGCGAAACTCATTGATCACTTTAAGAAAAGTCAATAAAACGTATAAGTCTAAACAATAATCCAGGCTAAATGTGTTGGAGATAATGGAACATTTAGAGAATTATTTGTTACTATAGAAGGTACAGGTAAATGTTGCAGGCTAATTTGGAATATAAGCACATGGGTGCAAGTGGTATCCCTGATAAAGACATCTGAGGCCAGTGCAAATGAAGTAGGAAAGATAAATTCAGGTGTAGCAAGATGTAGGCAGAATTCTGTGGTAAGACCAGGGCCTTAGCTTGGCAATTAGATGTCTACAGCAAAACTGTTATACACAGAGAGTGAAATTCACAGCTGGCAGAAGTTGGGCATAAAAGTTATGTTGGGGATGTGAAGACAACGGCCAGAAAACTCTTCCCTTGAGCCCTCAGATTGAGCTGAGACCTTACATGGAATTAACACTATGAAATTGATTTTATACATTTTCCTAATTAAATTGAAAAATAGAAAATGATTTGCCTAAGAAAGTCATCACCTCAAAGATAATGATAAATGTCAAACATTTTACTCTAATTCAAAGAAAAGTTTGTTATAAATTAAACTTTAAGGGACATTGATGCTTTTAATAGTGGGGTAAGTAGTCCTTCCTGCTGCTCTGTTGGGCACTGAAGTATTCTGGTGATCCTAGTAGCCAACAGAGTGATCCTGAAGCCAAAACATGCTAACTTAAAAATAGCAGTTCAAACTCTGTTCATTGATATATTGCTTGATATGCTTAAGAACTTGAGTAACTAGTTTACATCCAGAGTGCATCCTCGAGTGTGCTGAGATGGACTTCAGTCACACTTATCAATGACAATAAAAGTAATCAATGTCTAGAATCATATCACTTCCTAAAGGGACCTTAAGCTACATAAATGTTCTAATGGTCATGGAGAAGCTTGTTGGTTTTAGATATCCCTAGATGGGCTGTTCTTTTCTCAATAGCATTGCAAAAATCAATCTATCCTTGGACTTACACTAATTTTATTTTTTACTATGATAGTATATCCAAGCTTCAAAAACTTCAAAATAAGAACTCTTGAGAATGGTAGTTGTTAGTAATTTAGCTAGATGATAGGCAGCTATATGATAGATCAGACAGATATGTGCTAGGCTCTTGGTAGGTAAGAGGTAAGATAACTAAATTAGAATTATAGATGGTAGAGGATGTAGGAGATACACACATTTAGATTTCAAAAAAGAGATATAAAATTATTCATTTTAAAGGTACATTGTTGAGAATGGGCCTGGTGCTGTTCTTGTGAACCAATCCCCCAATGAATAAAGGAGCCAATCACTGGGCAAACAGATGGGTCTTCCAGGTTGGACAAAGGAAGAGAGAAAGCAGGAGAAAGTTACTTCCTTTGGGAACCAGGACAGCAGAGGGGTAAAATGTAGCTGCTAGAGTTTCCCAGTATCATGGCAGATCTGCAGGGATTGGCCACTAGAGGGATCAGATTTTAATAAGGCTTACAAGATTATGTTTTAGTTGCTGTGTCCAGAGATTGAGTTACCATTGTTTCTGAACTAATTTTGTGTTGCATTTTTCCTTCATGCAGCTGCTCATTTGGGTTCAAGAGAGAAACGTATGGTAGCAAAGCATGGGTTTGCCAGATGTGTACGACAAAGCATGGGTTTGCCAGATGTGTACGACAAAGGCTGTGGGAATATTTGAAGCATGGGGTTGGTGTGGTAGTGACTTGCCAGTGGGAATCTAATAAGCTGGATAGAGAGATTGTAGAGTTCAGAGTCAGAATCTCCACGAGATAAAAACAGGTTGGCCAATGTGACGACTCTACCTTTTTAAATATATCCCCCAAACAGTACATGAGCTAAATGATATTACTAAAGTAATGATATTTACTTTACATGGGATGGGATATTTACATGGGATGGGATACATGGTTCCATGAGAGGTGGCAGATGGTCCGATGAATAAATGTGTCATTTATTGCATACCCCAACCAGCCATTTTTTTAATTTAGTAACTAATTCAACAATGTGAAAAGCTTTATGTATTATCACATTCAACAATGTGAAATGTGATAATACATAAAGTGTTTACAAATATTCCTAGTCTCCAAATCAAAAAAAAGTCATAATCATCACTGTGTGAATGCTATATAATTTTTTTCTATGCAAAATCTATGTTACAGCTTAGATTCCTTCCTTAGTAATTTATCAAACTTATTATAAATTGCCAAATATGAGATGAGACTTCAAAGAGGTGAGTGAGTCATGTCCTGTATGTTTCCCACGTGCTTATCAACTTTCTTCCATGTATTAAATATTGACGATAAACAAGGCTGCACATTTGCAAGTCCCAAACGAGATTACTTGCACTCCTCTGTCCAGCTCAGAGCAGACAGCCATGCAGAGTTCACCCTTGACTCTAAAGTGTTTCTCATCTAGAAGGAGGTTATGACTCAAGTGTACTGTCAAATGATATAAACAATTATCGAGATGGAAGCAACGGATTAGGCAGAAAATGCAGAATAGGTATCAGTGAGGTCATTCTGGAGAATGAATATCAGGATCTGAGAAAGACAACTGTTGTGGCCAGGTCATAGACAAAGCAAGATAACAGAAGCACAATGAAAATACTTGACCAGGAAATAGCCCTACTTTACTGTGACTTCAACATGCTCAGTTATGTGTTGAGATTGGGGGAGAGAAGGTTAAAGCTATAGGGAATCTCTAAACCACTCATTATAATAACTTCAGGCATATCAAGTAAAGCTCTCAGTTTCTGTTAACAACATTAACTTTTAAAATCTCTTATGGATTATGTGTGGTTCAATGTCCCAGTTTCCCTATGAATATCAATATCATCAATGCTATCCACATTGAATTTGAATAAAATTATAGGTAGATGAAGGTCCATGAAAAAAAAGCCAAGTTCTTTATTAAAAATATTGTTCATGGCTAGAAGACACTTCTCTAAACAGGAAATGTAGATAGTCCTATGGGAGGGAAAAGAGTTCCATGGAAGGTATGGTATAGACAATGGAGGTGACAGATGGTTCTGTAGAGGATACTTCAATGGGAAGTGGAGATGGTCCCTTAAGAGGGGGCAGATGGACCCATGAGAGGTGTCAAATGGGCATATGAGGTGATAGATGGTCCTATAGGAAATGGAAGATGATTCCATAGGAAATGTCAGGAGGCCCATGGCTTAATGAGGGGCAGTAGAAGCTCTCATGGGAGATGGCAGTTGTTTCATGGGAGGTGGCAGATGTTTCTGTGGGAGGTAATAGATATTACCATGGGATAGGACAGATGGTGACATGGCAGGTGTGAGCCCATGGGAAGTGGCTGATTGTCCCATGGGGAGGAACAGATGAGCTCATAGGAGGTGGCAGGTGTTCCCTTGGAAGGTGACAGATGGTTTCATGGCATATGATAAATGGTCTCATGGAAGGTGGCAGATTGTCCATAGGATGAGACAGGTGGTTCCATGGGAGGTGGAAAATGCCCCCTTGAAAGGTGGCAGATGGATCTATGAGATGGGACAGGTGGTTCCATGGGAAGTGGCAGATGGGTCCATGAAATGGGACAGATGGCCCCATGGGAAGGGACAAATAACCCCATGGAAGGTAGAAGATAGTGTCTTGGGAGGTAACAGACGGTCCCATGGAAGGTGATAGCAGAGAGTCCCCTGGAAGATGACAAGTAGTCCCACAGGAGGTAGCAGAGGGCCAAACGGAAGTTGTATAGGAACATGGATAATTCTGCAAGAAGGAGAAGATACTTCTACAAGGATGGCAGATAGCTTGATTAGAGGTATAAGATAGTTCCATGGAAAGTGGCAGATGATCTTAGAAGAGGTTGCAGATGGTGTCATCAGATGTGGCAGATGGTCCCATGGGAGATGACAGATGTTCCCAAGGGCGGTGGAATAAAGACCTGGGAGGTTGCAGAAGGCATGATGAAAACAATAGTTTAAAACATAGTGAAAGCGCCTAATCAATAAATATAAAAATATGCTTTACCATCAATACTAGTCATGAAATAGTCCTGATGTAATGTTTCAGGTGTTAAGAAGCAGAAAAATGATGTGTGCTGGAATAACAGTCACTTGGAGGTATAACTTTGTAGCTGTGGCTCTCCAGAATCCTGTATTTCTACTTTCTTTTACTTTGTGTTTAAGAGTAGCCTGTGCTTGACCCTTTTCATTGTAAATGTTTCTCCCCACAGACAATTCTCCACACATTTCCCCAACCCCTGTACTGCTTGTCCATGGCCCACATAGACGGCCACTGACTGACATTTTCAGAAAGTGAATATCTTCCTCTCAGTACTGCCGCCACCATCACAGCCTCAATTTACCTTAATATCTTCTATTCAAAGGACTTGATAAAAAGGATCTTAGACTGCCATTAACGTTTTTTGAAGACTTACTATTCAGGAACCAGGAGTTATGCTTCTGCGGGCAGTGAGGAAATATTGAAATCAATCAATCAATCTCTCTCTCATACACACACACACACACACAGTGAAATTTTCAACTGTGGTATTTTATAAGGTTTTATATCTTTCAGATGCTGGAGGTTAGAAAATCATCCTTCAAAAAAAATTGGATTTCTGAAAAAAAATATTTTTCCCTTGTGATTATGATCCTGCATAGCATTCGAAGAATTGCCTGATAGATTTGTAGAGAATTCCCTATTCCTCCTGCACATCTTCTACTTAGGGAGGTTTAAGTTACTCAGAAACTGGGCTCCACTCCATTACAGTTGTTTATTCAGAAAGAGAGCTAGTGTGGAAAACAGAAACCTCGTCTGCACGTAGACCCAGTGCACAATTCTCCAGCCATTTTACAGGAAGAGGAGTGGATATTAACTTCCCGGGCTTTTGAATAACTTTGGGTTGAATCTTTGGAGTTGATTGTTTGAACTGTGTCCTCAGTAGCTTCCTTTCCTTCTTGGAACACTTGCTTCTGGTGAAGAAGTGTAACGTGGAGTCCGAAAGCATAGTTCCTGGCGATTCACAGTGCGACTTCCAGGGCTCAGGAGAAAGTACTGAACTGAAATCAAAGACTGCTTTGTCAAATTCCCTTAAAAACCTCCTGAATCTTTCCTAAAAATCTGCATGTTGTACATCTGAGATAGGGATATACCTTTATGAGATATGGATAGGGATAAGGGTATGAGTATGGGTATGGGTATGGGTATGGGTATGGGTATGGGTATGGGTATGGGTATGGGTATGGGTATAGATATAGATATAGATATAGATATAGATATAGATATAGATATAGATATAGATATAGATATACGCCTAAGCATTAGTTCTACTCAAATTCCAAGAATCAAATTCTTTTTCTCCTGAACTAAACAGCCTACACTTCCTTACATATTTACAGTTTAAGCCCATCGAGCTCTTATGCTGTGCAGAAGGGTCCTAATTGGGTTGCCTATTTGATATGTGACCCCTGATTTAGCCTTACCTAGAATAGCTCATACATAGAAAATACTCCATGGAACAGTGAAAGCCTCTGATTTTATTTTACATAAGGTGAAGATATGTAACATCTACAATATCTGTGCTCAGACATATGCTGGTGTTTCTGTTACAGCTAAACCTGAAGAAATTCAGATATCTCTGATTGAAGAACTCAAACTAAGATTCTCATCAAGCTGACGGGATTGTCAGGCTCAGTTGAAGCAACAGCAAAATCACATGCTTTGCATATATTCAGGAGATCATGAGAACATGGCACCCAGAATCAACTAAGCAGGGCTCATAAGGGCTCTCAGAAACTGAAGCTGCAGTCCCAGAGCGTGCCTGGGTCTGTGTTAGGTCCTCTTCATACATGCTTGACATGTTTAGCTAGGGGTCTTTGTGGGACTCCTAACAGTGGGAGTGGGTGTACCTCTGACTCATCTACCTACTCTTGGAATCCCTTTCCTCCTACTAGGTTGCTTAGTGCAGCCTTGATATGAGGATTTGTGTCTAGTCTTCCTGTAACTTGTTATGTTGTGGGTGGTTGGTAATGCCTGGGAGGTCTGTTCTTTTCTGAAGGGAAACAGGGAGCAGTAGATCTGGGGAAGAAAGGAGGTAAGGGAAGAATTGAAGGGTTGAGCCAGGGAGGCTGTGGTTGGGATGTAATATATGAGAGATTAATAAATAAAAAGAAAAAATGAGACACAAGTTAGAACCCATAAAAATGAAAACCTTGCTCACTGTGGATTGCTTTTTTCCTATCTCTTTATACCCTTGACAATGGAAGAGCTTAGAAAGTTCTTTCCTTCAGCATATTACACCTCAGGTTATATAAGTAAGGAGGCCCTCAATGTAAAATGGGTATTAAAGTTCAAGAGGGTTCCCAGTGCATGAACACATCAGGATCAGTTAATCATGATGGATTAATTAATTAATGTAATCATATTCTAGACTGACAATATGTTCTGAGATCTATGTTTCTTAAACTTTTTATTAGAGACAAGCAAGCATTGCTGTTTCTTGATCAAAGAGGTTTAAAATGCTGATGGTCATTTCAGAGTTGTGTGGACGACTGATTCCACAAAATGATATCTAAAGGAAAAATAGGAGTCAACAGTAACTGTTTTGCCAAAAACTTGACTCTCAATGAATCCTTCATTTCATGTCATCATCGTTCCCAAAAAGAAGTATTTTCAGATGGAAACTGTTAGAATAAATACCCATTTTAGATCCACAACTGACTGGATGGAAGAGGGGGGTAGTGTCCCAGCAAACAGATACATTCATTACATAGCTTTGGAGGACCAATGCACATACATTTGGACAGATAACTATTCATTACCCTGGATCACTTCACTGCCTGAGATGTCTGTGGTCATAAGAGATCACATGAAACAAAAGCCAAACTCAAAGCAAGGCAGATGGCTAATTCTCCAAGAAACACTTAAGAGAACAAATTTACATTAAGCTGGACAAGGTTTGTGACCCAAGATTTTCAATGGCCATTTTGGTTTATTATTTGTTGTCTCATCTATAAAACTTGAGTGTTTATAATGGTATAAAGATTAAACAGAAATCATACCTATAAATACTTAACACAGTGAAACCTTCCTGTCATAATTTGCATTTGCATTAATATTATCACATATGTTAACATTATATGGAAAGAATGAACTAAATAGAAATGGAAACAGCAGTGCCAGCTTGATCTATTTAGAAGAAAAATGAGAGTGTAGGTAGCAAATATCAAAATACACGAACAAAAAATGCCAGGTAACAGTCTCAAGGCATGCATTTGGCCATGCATAATATGGCCATGTTGAAAAAAGTGGATATAAAGTTGTTTTTTTTTTTTTTTTTTTGTAAATTGAAGTTCTAAGCAAATCTGTGATATTTAGAAGATCTAGACATTTCCTGTTCTTATCTCTGACATAAAACCAACTGTGGTGGTTTGAATATGGTTGGCCCAGAGAGTGGCACTATTAGGAGGTGTGGCCTTGCTGGAGTGGGTGTGACTTTGTTGGAGTAGGTGTGTCATTGTGGTGTTTGAGACCCTCCTTCTAGCTACCTGAAGACAGTCTTCTTTTGTTTGTCTTCTGATCAAGATTCAAAACTCTCAACTTCTTCTCCAGCATCATGTCTGCTTTGATGCTGCCATACTTCCTACTTTGATGATAATGGACTGAATCTCTGAACCGGTAAGCCAATCTCAGTTAAATCTTGTCCTTCATAAGAGTTGTTTTGATCATGGTATCACTTCATGATATAACTTCACAGCAGTGGAAACAATAAGACACCAACCAATAATAATGTTCTCTGAGTATTCTGAATTTGGCCCCTGATTTCTGTTTCAAATTTTATTTTAATAAAGCTATCGCTAAAATTCTATTTTATTTAATTTGTGCTTCTAGAGCCATGGCAAAACTTTAAAGACCTATAAGATGAGGAATATAGTTTTGAGTCGACTTACACAGGTATCTTTTTATCATTTCCCTTCATTTGACAATCTCAGTGCAGCAGAGATGTTTGCTGATATTCTTGTAATTATACAGAGACAGTCTCATATTTCATTTATTTGTAGTTATTGTCTAAGAAACGGAGTATCACAGATTGCAATACTGATTTTCAAATAGACAATAAAGTAATCCATGTGAAATTATAGATAGGATCTTTTATTATGATTTATATACTTACACTCTCTGCCTTTCTCTCTCTCTCTCTCTCTCTCTCTCTCTCTCTCCCCGTCTTTGTGTGTATATGCATGAGTGTGTATGTGTATCTGCTATGCGTGTCTACACAGGTGTATATATGGAGGCCAGAGGTCAACACTGAATGTCTTGTGTCTCTGTTTTTCTTTCCTCGGGTCATCACGCTTAGTGTTTGTATGAACATGTAGGGTTTGAACAAAGTCAGTATTTTATTGACTATATCAAGCTATTTTCTTACAGGAAGATGTAGATGGAGATATTATATTGTGGTTGGTGACAAGACATGCCAAGTACTTCTGCACCCTATTGCTGACAGTCACTTGGAGTTTGAGGGTCCTGAAGTGGTTAGGTATACTGGTATTTTGGTTCAAATATGATGACTATCTACCTCAGAGGGAAATTTCCAGATTATAGAATAGTGACCAACTTAAATTTACCACAGAAGACCAAAGACTCTTCAAAAGTGGCTCTATACATTTATAGCAAAAGGAGCCTGAAAATCTCAGATGATGCCCACACTTCCAAGTACCTCAGGCTGCTTATCTTTCATATTGGCCATCTCGTGGGAGTGTAGTGGTTCTTACTTCTAGCTTCAAATTGCATTTTTTTCCAAAATTGAATGCCTTTTGTAAGTTTGTTGCCCACTGGAATAGCTTATTTGGGAACTCTAGGGCCTACATTTTCACTTTGCTCCAGGGATGGTCTTCCATGTGCGATTTCATGTGCTATGTGAGATGAGCCCTCTGAACTGCTATTTTGCTCTTTTCATTATCTGTTTTGATGACTATTTAAAATTTCATATACAACAAGGTGTCTCTCTCTCTCTCTTTTTTTTTCTGCTGTGGCCAATGCTGTTTATAACTTATATTCACAGTTCATTGTTATTCAAATGTATGAGAGTATTGTATTATATCTTTCGGGAATCTTACTGAGTCAAAATGTTACTTGAACTTTCTTTTCTTCCCCCTTTTTTTAAAAGGAAAAGATGAAAAATATGCTATACAGTTAAGTGCTTTCCCTGCAGATATGAACCATCTTATGTCACATTCCAGAGGTACAAGTAAAAAACAGTTTATTTGGGGAGATAAAACAGAATTTGAAACAGGAAAGGATAATGTTGGAAAAATAACACATTGAGTCCTGCATTTAGAATTTATGCTAAGAGAAAGCAGAAACCTCCATCCATTTAAAGGTTTACACTGACCTATTCAAGTGTGAGTTTTATAGCATAAATTGGCATAGAAAAGAAAGTATCACTTGGGAGGCTTCTTAGAAAGGCAGATATATGCTTAGACAGACTGGTGAGGGACCTCAAAAAACCAAGGTGCGAGAATCATTTAAGCTTCGCTTAAAGGCTTTTCCTGCCCTCCATGCTTTGGTCTTTCAACAAAATGTCATTTGCTAGGGATGAATTAGAGTATGCTTCTCTGCTTTTAGTTATTTAAATAACATGGTAGAAAACTTTAAAAGATGTTTTTTAAAATCAAATTGTAAACTACCATGAGAAGGGAGGTGCTAAAATTGTACTCAGTGTGCAAATTCCTACGCATAATGGGGTGGTCTATAGTTTTCAGGTATTTCATTGCTAAGGCTTGATAAAGATCATTAACTGGGGCTCCTTGGTTGGGGTTCCTGTGGTCCACAGTTTCAGTGTCTCAATATACATATGTTTATCATATTCGGCTCTGTGAAAAATAAATTTAATAGAAGTCAGGTGTCACATTTGGTGTGAGAGCACCTTGCCTTCTCTTTTGCCTACCCTTATAAAAATATTTATTTATTTATATTCCAAATGCTGCCTCCCCAAAGGGTTCCTCTCCCTATCATCCTGACTAACACTTGCATTTCATTACTGAACATGCTCACATATTTTTCCTTCTGGGTATATACTTTCTGTTTCCCATATACTTCAACTAAAATTAATTTATTGTATGCAGGTATTCAAATTCTTGATCAGAAAGCTGTATATATCATTATAATATAAAACATGTCCAATGCAAGTGCTTGCATTACTTATTAACTGTTAGAGGAATAACAATAGACAAAACTATTATATAATGCAAACAAATGCATCAACTGAATCACTATAGAGCATTAATCATTGTGAGTAGGAAATGGATATGTTAGTATCAATTCTCTTAATTTCACAGAAATCCTATTCAGCATTTCTCAAATAATATTAATAATCGAGGAATATTACTAATTAGTATCATCAATACTACTAATATTAATACTTAGGACACAATTGGCAAAGCAATGATCTGTGATACTGGTATCCTGCCTAATTGTTTGTTAGCTTACAAACAATCATATAGATTCATGCATAGGTGTTTGCTATCTCCAAGATCTTACTGATTATAGTGCACCTTTTTTATACCTTGTTATTTGGTTCTCAACTATCCCCGATTATAAATGGAATTCCTTAGGTATTCTAATTTGTTTTATCACATAGAATGTTTCTAATTATATTACACCCTTAAATGACTAACTAGGGTGTCACAAAGAAAGATTGACAGCATCATTTTCCCTTGCAAACAATTTATCTCGGGCTTTCTCATTACGCATTTAAATTAACTTACAAAAGGGGCTCCTGATGGTGTTCCATTTGAGGATAGTGAGACTTCATTTCTCACAAAAAAGGGAATAAGTAATGAGGTAAAGACAAAAGACATTCAGGGAGCTAGCAGGTAAAGTACCTGCTGTGTGAGCCTGAAGACCTCAGTTTAGACGTAGCATTCAAGGAAAAGCCAGGTATAAACCTAGCCTTGGAAGGTGGAGACAGTCTAGCCTATTCAATATACTGTAGGGAGCAACTAAGGAAGTTATCTGGCATTGACCTATGTAACAGCTATTTCTTGGTTGTCAACTTGACTGCATCTGGAAAGAACTACAATCCAGAATTGGAGGGCTCACCTGTGATCCAGATCTTAAGGCTGGAAAACACAAGTTTCTGACCTGGAGCTTGGCATGGAGATCTTGAAACACAGTGGCCATGAAAAGTTTAGGCCCAGGCAAGGTAGTACATGCCTTTAATCCCAGAGTCTGAGACAAGGAGATCTCTGAGTTCAAGGTCAGTTTGGGACAAAACACGTCCCAGATCCAGGCATGGTAGCATATACCTTTAATCTGGGTCACAGCTTCTGCTGGAGATCTACATTAGGACATTAGAAGAAGGATAATTTGCTCTTCTTTGCCTGCTTGCACTTACTTGCCAGCACATCTGTTGGAATCTACAGAAGACCAACTGACAAAACTAGCCTTGTGGGACTGAGTACATACTGGATTTCTGGACTTCCCATTCATAGCTGACCATTGTTGAGTGAGTTGGACTACAGACTGGAAGTCATCATATATAGAGACTATTCATAAGTTCTGTGACTCTAGAGAACCCTGACTAATACAATCTATGACCTTCACATGCACACACATGTGTACATACATCTGCATGTACACATGCACATACAGAGTCACACAGAAAAAGAATATTAGTTTCTTGGCAGGTTACCCAGCAATACCAAGCTTACTCATGCCCTCAAACTGCTGCTGATATCATTGAAATCTAAAATCTATACATTAAATGTGGTAATATTACTCTGGTTTTGAAGCTGAGATATCTTTAATATCTCGAGACATATAATTATGAAGCCCACATGATATGCAATGACTGAGGTAGAAGAAGATTGTATAACATTTTGGAATAACTGTGATTTTTTTCATTGTTCATAAATCTGGATCCTGGTACTCAGGCAGTTTACAGGTGTTTGAAACATCATCCTTATAAAATAGAGAAACAGAGAACACAATTCACATCTTTGGAAGTACAAACCAAGACATTCTGCTAAGGATATATTCCAGATCCACCTCATACCGCATGTGTAAAGTGATTTAAAGTGACTTTGTGAGGCTTCAGGAAGAATACAACTGCATTTCTTGGACCCTCGTGGCTTCCCTCTATAGAAGAAGGTCAGAACTGCCCAGAGAGATATCTGCCTAAACCATTACAGTACCTCAAGTGAGTAGTGTCACATCCTCTACTAAAACTAAGAGTAAACATCTTCTACTGAAAATAATAGTATACATCATGTACTAAAACTAACTGACAGGCATCCAGGACAGCACATACAGCTCATATTCTTGTCTGATTCCATTTGAACTTAAGGAAGAAGGATTCTAAATCATATTACATTATTGTATGGTTTATATTTTTATATGTTTTTTATTGTAAATAATTTACTGATGGAGAAACAACTGCAAAGATACAAAAATGCTCTCAGATGTTAAAATCCAAATAGATGAAGAGTAAATAAGAAAATTATTTTACAACAGTGAGAAAGACAGAGAGGATATAGATTTAAGGTTACTAGAAAAAATTAGTTTATCTTTCTTCTTCTGTATGCTTTTCAAATAATGAAGGACTTTTCATAAATGCTGAAGCTGATTTGAAACCACATTATGAGTCTCGGGTCAGAAGAAATTGACTATTCCATTTCAAATACTCATTACAGGAATTGCCAGACACGGTGTTCGGTGGGAAACACTGGCTCTGTCATCAATGACTCTATTATCAGGGAATAAAGGAACCGGAACTGTGAGCAGTTCATTTTGATGAGAGGAGAAGTATAAAATGGGAACACGAAGCTAGGCAGGTAGTTGGAACACTACGGCGGGAGTTCCCCGGAGGACATGGGTTGAAAGGCATCCTGCATTGCAGACAGTAAAGTATACGAGGAGAGAAATCCTCAGCCACAAAAACAGCAGGGCGAACGCAGGGAATCATGAAAGGTCATAGATTCCTTCAGTGCACTGAATTCAGCTGTGCATTCTATTAACAGAGAAGCTGGGGAGGGCGAGGAATAAGCCAGAAAGTCCCAAGAGCAGACACAGGGGGACATCCTGTGGAAGGGAAGGCAAACCTAGACAGTGCCACACTATGGATAAATTACCATGGCAAGGCTGAGCCCTGAGCCGTTCCCCTTGGGCTCTCTCTTATCTTGCCGAGATAAGACATAGCCCACTGCTGGATAAGACACCCTCAGCCTTCTTGCCATAGCCCACAACTAACCAACAGGTAGTCCTTACCTCCTCTACCTTCTGAGATTTGCTAGAATGTAAATTTGGCTATTAATTTGTTTTAGTGTTTATTTTCTTCTTTGCCTTTTTTGTTTGTTTTTTTGTTTGTTTGTTTTTTGTTACACAAACAGAACTTCATCTGAGCTATCCAGATTCTCTCCAGGATCTTATTCCTTCTATACTCACTCACTGAGGAGGGCACCTATTCGCTAGATTTCAAGGTGTTGAGGAAGCAATCTATGGCCTCAAGCATGCACTGTAATAACTAAGTATACATCCATCTCTCCTTTTACTTTGCATGCGAGACAAAGATTCACTATCTTGCTCAGACTTTGAGCCACTCTTTCTGTAATCCAAGCAAGGCTTGACCTCATAATATTTCCACTTCTTCCTGGCTGTCCCTCATCATTTATTTTGGTAAGACTCCTAGTAATTGCATCCCCTTAGAGTATAAACTCTTAGTTCAGGAACTTTACAATGAATTTTAAGGCATCATAATCTGTGTACACACTAGAAGAGAGACTGAAGGAGGGAGATGATTGGAGAAGGGATGGAGAGAAGAAGGTTTATGGGACATATGGGGAGGGGGGATCCGGGAAAGGAGAAATCATTTGGAATGTAAACAAAGAATATAGAAAATAAAAATATTTAAAAAAATAAAAAATAAAAATAAATAAATAAAGAAGATTAAACTGCGGAAAAAAAAAAAGAGAGACTGTGTATAGGCAGAAGGGTATGGGTAGGTCAGGAGTGTGGGGGACAGATCACCTGTCTGGATAAAATGGTCATGGCTTAAAATATGAAATGTCTCCTCTGTCAGCTTATGACTTATGAATGGTTGGCATTGAGCAGTTGGTTTTTGTGAAATTCTGAAAACTTATAGGAGGTAACTGGATCATTCCTGTGCTTTTAGGGGGATCATTCATAGTCCAGTCCTCTCTCTGTTTTCTGTCTACTATCAGGTGAACAACCCCCATGCACTCATTTCACTACAACTGCCAGTGTATTTGGTACTGACCAGATATCTTTGAACCTTCAAGGCCTTCCTTACTAGATTATTGTGCCTGGCTATGACTCTGCATCTACAGGGCCAGAATCAATGGAACTCAATAATCATGACTAGATCCTCTAAGGCCATGAGACCACTGTAGCAGAATTTTCCCTGTCCAATCACATTAAATATTAATATAACAAGAAGCCTGTGATTGGACAGGGAAAAGGGAGGCAGAGCGAAGAATTGCAGAGACAGAGATGAAGGAGACAGGAAAGAAGGAAGATGGAGCAGGAGGAAGATGATTCAGATTCTGCGTGGCTTTAAATAGCCACAAATAGCTAAGAATATAATAAAGGGATAGAATAATTGGGATAACTTGTCTAATCTGAAATTATTGTGTGGGCATTTTGTGAACTGAGAATTTATTGTTATATAAATCTGACTAATTATAAGTTTCTAGAGTTTTGATTTACTGCGTTAAAGGGATTTGTGACAACTAGCCGCAGGGTAGATGGTTGAGAAGGAATTAGTGGCTCTGGGACAAGCTAACCAGAGCTGGGAAGACCCAAATCGGTCTCTGCTGGGGCTAGCCTAGAGGCAGAGGCAGTGAGACTGCCACCTGGGCAGCCAGTAGCTGGGTGTAGCGTGGAAACTTTCCCTTCTTTTTAAATATTTACAGCAACAGCCCACCACCAATCTTCTTCCTTTGCCATGACAAACAATTTCTGTATTTATTTTGTCAGAAAACAGTGGCTTGAGTATTTTAAAGCTGCTAGTGACAGAGGTTTACCCAGAACCACCTCAAAGAATCTCTGAATGTTTGAGACAATATATACCTGACCTCATCTGTATTGTGTTTTGTATCCATAGAGTTAACCATTACCCTGTATTTTAATAAGTGCGTGATTACATTATAAATGCCAATTAAAATAATTGGATACTTAAACCAGGTTTTACAAACATCTATTCTCTTCTTTCACCCCTTCTTCCCACAAAAACCGAGTGTTGGAGAAAAATAAATAGATCATGTGGATATGACTTTTCTGTCCATTTTCTCTAATTAGCATTTTTAAGCAGTGTGAATTTTTGCAAATACAGTCTATAGTTTCTGAAATTCAAGCATACTCGCCAAATTAGGTGTTTATTCATTTATTCTTTCTTCTTTTCTTTTATGGTAAGCAAAGTACTACATGGTTGGTTCGCACATCCTTCAATCGCTCCTCCATTCTTTTTTGAAATTCAAGTATCTTTTGTTATTGTTACTTATTCATGTTACAACCCGCTCCCTGCCCCCTTCCCAGTTATCCAATCTTACAACCCTTCTCCCATGCCACCTTCCCTTCTCCGTTTGAGTTGAAGCCCCCTTGGGTATCCCCCCAACCCTGGTACTTCAAGTCTTTGTGAGGCTACTTGCATCCTCTCCACGGAGGCCAGACAAGTCAGGCCAGCTTGAAGAACATACACCACAGACAGACAGCAGGTTTTGCGAGAGCCCCCTCTCCAGTTGTTCAAGACCCACATGAAGACCAAGTTGCACATCTGTTACATATGTGTGAGGAGACTCCTTTATTTGATTTATCTGATTTTGTTGGCACTAGATACACATGTTCTGCAAATTATATGTATTTAATCTGTTTAAAGCCTCCATTCCTTTTTCCCCAAAAGTAGCAATGTAACATTGACACTAAGTATAATAACAGTGTCTTCATTTTATTTGTGTCAGGATCAAGTTGCAGAGCCTCTACCTATATGCATAGCCTAAACAAATGCACAGGAGATCTTAGCAGTTAGTGACAGTTCGTAATTGCATATTACACACCTAATAAAAAGAGCAACTGGCATTGTTATAGATAAGACCCCACACAGCACAGGCCTGTGTGGCCTTTTATCCTTTAATCCAACAACACAGATGGATGCTGCCAGCCCAATTCAGAGGGTGATGGTGAGGCAATTCTTCATAAACACATATAGGAAATCTGCTTTTATGGCGACAAGACCTTGTCTCCAAAGGTTGAAAACACAGAGAAATCAATACCTGGCATTAGGCAAGTACAGTGATAGATCTGCTACTTTCGGATTTAATCATGTTTAGTTTAATGTCACTTAATAGCAGTGAGAATTTCACTCTCATTTCTTGTTATAGTTCTAAGTGAGATGTTCTCCTACAAAGACTATCTGACCTACTACACAGAGCACTAGAATAAAAATTATACTATAATTGAATATATATGCATATACATACATATACATATACACATACACACATGTATATATGTATATATGTCATATATAGACTATATATAGAGACTATATATAGCCTATATATATATATATATATATATATATATATATATATATGTCAACCCACTACAATAGAACACTAGTGTATTCATTCTGTACTGGTGAATGTAGAAATTAGCAGTGTCCATGATGACCACAGACTAGACTCCAGTCCTGGTGTCAAAATGATTTCGAATTATCCTTCCATCCTAGATCCTACTGCTACCTGCCCCACCTGGCAGCACAGAAGTAGTGCCACCTTTCTAGCTGACACTCAAGCAATGGCCAACCAAGACTGGCATGAATTGCCACTTAGGCAGTAGGCAAGAGAAAATGAAACGAGAAAGCTTGGGCTTCTTATCTCTCTTCCCATTTAAGGACACAATTTCTCATTTTCTGCATCTACCATCTATCTAATGGCTTCCATTCAAGCTTTTTGATCAACAGTGGGGTCAAATGTAATCTGTGGTCCAAACCAGAATGGTTTTGTTAATGAAGTGATGTGTTATCGGCACAAAGTGGGATTGTTTTGGCAAAAGCAGTACATGTGGTCATTGGCATATAAAGGGCTAGACATTAAGGGTTTAGCAGTGTGCCAAATCCATATTTGGTAATGGTCAGGTGTCTTTGAACCTTCACATCTTTTCCTATTAGATTATTGCACCTGCCTGTTGCTGCCCCTTGCCTAGTAGTACCTCAATGAGCATTAATTATCATAGTAGATCCCCTGAGCATCTAAAAAGTTCCATAGATGGCATAGTTCAATCCCAGAAGAATGAAAAACACCCCTCTCCTCTGCTATTTCAAAACATTATATAGGCAATGTGTGGAAGTTCTGACTATATATCCTTTGCCAGGGTGCCTGAGTCTCCTAATGAACTCTTTTAGACACTGAAAATAATTGTGCAAATTCAACACATAAAAACAAGTAGAAAAATGTCACCTTAGGTTCCTTGCTGTCCCAGATACCCATTCCCAGGACTATGAAGGAGGAAATATACAGATTTCAAGGTATATTGGCTATTTCCCTGAAGACAGGCACAAAATCATAGGATCTGGAAGAGACACAGACATGGTCCTACATTTCTATGAAATGCTAACTATTCACTATCTGTAATCTATAGCTAACTTTTCCTTAAATAGAAGTCTAGCTCAAAATATTTTTATATTTAGTAATTATTCAAGGAGAGAGAAATTGGTTTGAGTGTTATAGTTGGAACACTAGTGCTTGAACTGTGTACAGAGTTGCCTTGAGTTTAATATTGTTTGCCTGGTACTATAACAACCATGGTTTGCATTAGAGTCTATTTTTATTTCAATATTCTCCAATTTTTGCAATCTACAATGGTTTAATTTCTAGACCTCTTATGATTATTATTTGAATTTCTATGATGTCGAACTGGTTCTGGCCCTTTGCCTCTGATGATGAGAATAAATGCTAAACACCGTTGAACTCTGACATGTCCATGAATGTTTCATGCCCACACTGTCAGGGGAATTGGCCTGCTGAGACACTCAGAATTGAGTGTAGAGAATATAAAGATGAAAGATTTTCTTTTTAAAAAGTCACCTTAAGATCACCCAATGTTTCCTTCTTTCAATGTGATAACAAAGATCTCCAAGAATCCTGTCTACATCATCTAAAACTTGACAGCTGGACAAAGAAAATGGAATGGATGCCCCAGTAGGCATTTAGGCTAAAAGGATGACCTGCTATCCAAGTACAAATGATAATCACTTTAGAACTCATTATCTTAAGCATAGACTTGGGCTGATAATCTTTAAATTAAAAATTAAAATACATAATAGTTGAGGTAAATAATCAGGAATTGAAAAGTAAGGGCATATTATAATAATGCAAGTTGAGAGTGTCTATGAGCACATGTGGTAATGATGACAGAGACAGAGACTCTGAAAAAGAAAATGCATTTGTGATAGGATTGCCATAATACAACTTTGAAAGTGTTTCACTGCTATCAACAATATACTTGACAATATTGCACATTTATAGCAAAAGCCAGGAAGGATTCCCATTCATCCATACAAGTCAAGGAGATCGGGACTAGTGAATGATGCTTGTAGTGTTGTTTTTCACTGGACCATAAGGTTAAAACCCTGAGGTGCAGGGAGCTAGAGAGATGGTTCAGCAGTCAGTGTGGCTGAGCCTCTAGATATTGATGCTGGCAGATATGCTCTTGAGCTCTATACAAGCAAGCTTCCTAATCATGACACATGCATCCACCTACAACTCAGGCTTTAGGGAATCTGATGTCTCTGCCCTGGGCAGATAGGTACATAATCACACAAACACAAACACACACAAAACTAAAATGATTTCCTTCTTATTCTGAGAGAGAAGGAATTAGGCTCAGGTACTATGAAAGGCTCCATCATTGACAGGAATGGAGGCAGCATTAAAAAACCTGTAGAACAGTGATCCAGAATTTTATCATTTGATGGGAGAGTTACAGACATAAATGAAAAATAAACTAGACAGAATCGCCTATGCTGTAATATACTGTATAACAATTCATTACCTTCATATAACTTACCAAAATAACAGAACAGCATTAATTATTTGGTATATAAATTGAGATATAATAGATGTGTGATAGAAAATCTGCTATTACAAAGATATCTTTCAATTTTTATATCAAATTGTAGAGACTAACTTTACATCTCTAGGTATAGAAGGCATCACCTCCCTCAATATGTTGAAATAAATCTATAACTACTTGCTTAGATTTTATTTTATAGAATTCATTGTTTTTCATGTTTGCCTGTAAATAGTTGATTATAACAAAATGAACATTAGAAGGAATAACTTAAAGTTCATTTAATTTTATAAGCAACATAAAATATTCAGCACAAATTAATTTTCAGATCTAGTTACAGACATTTTTGTTAACACCGAGGATAGAGCAGAAGAGGAAAAAAATTAGATATTAAGGGAGATAATTACACTGAATGGAGAGAGAGAGAGAGAGAGAGAGAGAGAGAGAGAGAGAGAGAGAGAGAGACTGTGTGAGTTTTGTGTATATGTCCATGTGTACAGATATATTCACATATGTTGAACACAGAGGTGTCTTCCTATGCCTTATTTTTCAAAACATGATGATGACTCTTACTGATCCCAGAACTTACTGTCTGGTAATACTCACTGTGTCCTGAGCTCTGGAGATATTCTTGTCTCCAGCCCACCCTAGGAAAGGGTTACAACATATGCTAACACATCTTGCATCTACATCAGTACTGGGGATCCAAACTTAGGCCCTCATGCTTGCATAACAAGGACTTTATCTGCTTAGTCAAACCACCAGTTCCATAATAAATTTGTGTTCATGTTCATGTGTGTGTTCGTGTGTGTGTGTGTGTGTGTGTATGTGTGTGTGTTCCAGTGTGTGTGTGTGTGTGTGTGTTCAAGTGTGTGTGTGTGTGCACATGCTCATGCACCATGGAATTTAGAGGACTACTAGCAGGCATTGATTATCTCCTACAAGGTGGGATAGAACTTAAGTCAACAATCTTGATGGAAAGTATCTTTCTTTACTGCCTAAACCATCTATGGTCCCATCAGAATTCTGGTTTTGTTTGTTTGCTTGTTTGCTTTTGTTTGTTTATTTTCTACCAGGGGAGTAAATAATTAGATTGCTAGAGCATGACAATTTTTGCCCTGAGTGGCTGTGGCTTTCTCAAGATTGAAGTTAACAAATTGAAATAGAACCTAGGTCAATTAACATGGCAGGATTCTGGAGACCTGGAAAGATTTTAGAACCCAATATGCATTTTAGCTCACTACTAAAATCATTATCTGTCCAAACCAACCAGTGACATGTTAGACTTTCAAAAACGTTAAACTTTCTCCACCAAGTTCATTTCTTTTTAACATAATGATCTTGATTGAATGTCACAATGTTGTTATTTTGCTATCTGGAGAAATAGACCATGCATTCTAATTCTGTACTATTTGCTTATCAGTGAGCCAGCATGGTACAGCCCACAGAATCAGGGCTTAGAAATAGAGGCTATCTAGTAGGGATACACTCAAGTTCTCTGAGACACCGTGTTCTCAAAAGAAACTCAAAGCACTTAGCTTAACCTTCCCTCTTCAGTTATGTTTTCTTTCACAACTTCACAGCTACACAGGACATAGAAAGAACAATGCCAGACAGTTCTAAAAGTGGAAGGCAGCCCTGTGATGAGAGAAGATCTCATTTTAAGAGAGGTGCCAGATGTCCTGTGAAGTGAACTGTCTGTCACACACGTTGTTGATGTCTGTGAATAGCTATGCTCAGTACTGAGAACTAATGTGGAATACCAGCGTTTGGAGCATGACCTCAGACTATGTGCATGTAAGGAGCCATGCACAGGCTCAGTACTGTAGAATTCAGGGCACATGAACTAAGGGATACACAGAGATTCTCCTCAGTAAATCAACAGCATTGCTTTCAAAAGTTATAAAGACAAAATCTGTGCATCTGCTTTATTCCTACCCAGTAAAGTAAATGTGTTTACAAATGATACACTGGAGTCAGGAAAAGTTTTGAGGGTATATAAGAAAAAAATCTCATTTTATCAGTTTCTATAATACATTAAGAAACCATTTAAAGCCACAGGAATGTGGATCTCCTACCTGTCTAAGGGGTTTTGAAATAAAGATCTTCAAGCTATGGATAAGAAGGTAGATATTCAAAGTCATCATTTGATACAACATCTACTAAGAACTCAATTCAGGATGAAAAAGTAATCAAGGTGTATTTTAATATGCATGTCTGTTGAATGTTCATTAAAATTTAGTTTTTATATTTTTTATTCTAATTTTCATTTCATTATTTCCTAAGTGATACATAGGAACAGCTATATACATAGGACTTCCATTATATAGTCATAGGTTAAGAAGAAAAAATAGTCATAGGTAATATAGACATGATGTAGTAATAGGTTACAGTGAATAGGTTACATGTAGGTACTTATGGCACTGTCTATGGTATCTGTAAACTCTTGAACTACAGAAGCCATTTACACACACACACATACACACATACACACATACACACACACAACCATGGAGTGGTGGATAAGTGGAAGTGGTCACCAGACTGGCTAAAATTGCGATGGTTGGAATATTAAATGTCTCTCACATGAGTATGACTTGACTGCTTGCCTTAGGGAGTCATACTTGGTTCATTCCTCTCTCTGCTTCATATCTTCCAGTTCTCACCCCCAAATACACATACACACACACACACACACACACACACAATCACAGAAACATATACACATACAAACACACAAACAGAAAATGAGAGAGAGAGAGAGAGAGAGAGAGAGAGAGAGAGAGAGATTGATTTATATACACAAAAATAAATTTTATGACCTTCTCCTGCCAAAATAATACATCACCCAAGTTGTGGTTTATTTCAACTCAAGTCACTTATATTATTCTGAGTGAGGTAACTCAGACTCAGAAAGACAAATGTCACTAGTACCAGACTTAAGAATTCCTCTTTTGAATTGTTGGTCACAGCTCTCTAAAAGACTACTAAAACATACAGCTTACTGTTATTTTCCTTGGTTATCCCCCAGAGGTAGAAGATTAGTCCCTATTACTAAAGGTATCATGTACTACAAAAACAAGAGACTCCTCAGCTATAGTTAATCTTAATGTTCCCCTCCCTGATGTAGTAATAGAGTGAATAGGTTACATGTAGGTAGGGTTAGGGTTAGGGTTAGGGTTAGGGTTAGGGGTTAGGGTTAGGGTTAGGGTTAGGGTTAGGGTTAGGGTTAGGGTTAGGGTTAGGGGTAGGAATGCCTATCATGGTACCAGAAGCCTCCAAGGAAGTTTTCCAAGGAGAGAGACAATCAATAGCACCCCTCCCCCCCCACAGATGACATCTATGAAGCATATAACTGGCATGATATAATAGCCCTTACAAGTGCAGTGGTGGCACGCATACCATGATATAACAAGTAGTGCTCTAATTCTACTTATGACCTGTTCAACAAGAGGAATACCATGCCTGGTATTGGATAATTGCTATCTAAGCAGTGCTAGTGAAATCATGGTTAGTGGAGGAGAATCTATAACCACTAATTTACTAAACCACCACAATTCCCAATAACAATCTATAAACATTGTCCTTATACCCACAGAGAAGTTTAATTGAGGAAACTTTTCTTTGCAACAGAGACCACAACAGAAAACCACAATTAATCAGATGCATGATCATGGTGACTAGTACTATTGGATATATCTACAAAAGACTCCTGTACCTAAGGCTCAGAGAATATTGCATTGTAAAAGAGGGGGCAGTAACATTAGAAGCTACACCCAGAGGGTCTCACCAAGAAAACCAGAACTGAGTTGGACAAGGATGCCACCAATGAATATGTCAAACTATACAGGAAGAAAGTGTACAAGGCTTTAACCCTAAAAAAAAAAAAAAAAAAAAGAGCTACAGGCAACTGAGGAAGCTGGATGTAGGTAAGGTAGTCCTCCCTAGGGAAGAACATCCCAACTGTTTGTCCAATGCCAAATGGTCAGGTATTAAAACATACATATAGGTATATTATATGGACTCAGCTAGTTATGTTAGGGGATTATATATGTATATATCATGTACCTTCCCCTCCCAGCCCTTGAGCAGGAATTCCAGACCTATTTTTAAATTTTAAATATAAATGCTGTATATGTATAATTCCAGCTAGCCCATATGAAAGACATACAATCCAGGTATTTTATTTACAAGCTATAAGCCTAGCTTGTACATGTTTGGAGCTATTCTAACATATTTCCCAGCCATAATGTCCCTTGTTACTTGCTGTTTTTCCTGGCCACATGCTGATGATCCATCTCCTCTTATGGCAGCCTCCTCTACCTCCATCCTCTTTCTTCTTCTCCTCTCTGTACCTGCAACCTCCACACTCTATCCTCAAGTCCCACCTTTATCCCTCCATTGCCTAATCACAGTAGCCTTTAATTGCCCAATTAAATTGGGAAAAAAGATTTACATAATAGTATTTTGTATATGTCAGGATCTACTTCTCTGGGGTAACCAGAACTTAGGAGCTAGTATATAGCATTAGAATACAAGCAGCATCAGACTAGACCACCATAAAACACCCATGAAATAATATAGTATATTATCAATAAATATTTAAATTCTATTGGTAGAGGAAAATGTTTTAAAACTGAAGTCATTAACTAGATTGAGCATGTATTTAGTCAATGGAAATTTAAATTACAAGGTAATGAGGTGGCTGTAACTTTTACAAATTGGATTTAAATTTGATTGACTCCAAATTGCAATTTAGCAGGTTACTTTGCAACATAAGGGGACATAATCAAGGAGATACTACATGTATTATTAATAAGGAACTACTAGGCAGGCTAGAATTTACTTGTCTTAGTTAGGGTTTCCATTGCTGTGAACAGTCACCATGACCTAGGCAAACCTTATACATGGCAACGTTTAATTGGGGCTGGCTTAAAAGTTCAAAGGTTCAGGCCATTATTATAAAGGTAGGAGAATGACACCAGGTAGGCATGGTGCAGGAGGAACTGAGAGTTCTTCATCTGAAGGCTCCTAGGAGAAGACTGGTTCCCATGTGGTTAGGAGGAGGGTCTCATTGCCCACCCCACTCCCCCCCACAGTGGCACATGTCCTCCGAAAAGGCCAGACCTCCTAATAATGCCACTGCCTGGGCCAAGCATTTGCAAACCACCACACTACTCTATGTTAGAAAATGCCAAGGGCCTCGATGATTCTATTTGTATATCTTTTCAAACCATTAAATGAGAGTGTTCAAAATTAAAAC
This sequence comes from Apodemus sylvaticus, assembly GCF_947179515.1. Classification (NCBI taxonomy): domain Eukaryota; kingdom Metazoa; phylum Chordata; class Mammalia; order Rodentia; family Muridae; genus Apodemus; species Apodemus sylvaticus. The sequence continues at coordinate 13,734,743 of NC_067490.1, forward strand.
TGAAAAACTGCCAGTGAAAGTAGAAGTTTGCATTGTAGCTAGATTATCATTGTGCACTGAAGCTACAATCTCTAGTGAGTTTTGGAGGAACAACAGTTGCATGAGTTACAGCCACACTGTCCAAGTGAGTTCCAGTATCACCATTAATGTAAGTTGGAGTCACAACCATCCATGTGAATGAAAATGGCATCTTTCTTGTGAACTACAACAATTGAAGCATCCATATGAGTTGGAACATCATCCAAGGGAGATGGAATGATATCATCCACGTGAGATAGAATTACATCATTCATGTGAGATAGAATGACATCATCCATGTAAGATGAAATGACATCACCCACGTGAGATGGAATGACATCAGCCATGAGTTGGAGTGACATCACCATTGTAAGCTGGCATCATGCTGAAGTGACAACATGCATGTGTGCGGTGTGTGTGGGGATGACAATGCCCATTTGAGGTGGAGGAGTAGTGACCTTCTGAAAATTATTGTGTGATGAACATCCAGGAAAATGTATCTGAAATGAACTATTTTTGAAATGCCCAAAAGGAAGTAATGTTCAGGGAACAAGATAGTTTATTTCCCTGGAAAGAAACTAAGTGTCATTGCTCAGGATCAGTATTGAAATAAATGATCATTCACACACTATTATGGCTCTACAACCTTTCCATAAAACAATCTTCCTATTACTAAAGGGCTGACACCAAAGGTATGCCTATGTGCATGTGTCTCTGTGCTTTAACATAAAGTTAACCATTATGGAAAAATAAAAGAAATATAAGGTAGAGAGGATGATCAATAGAAAGAATGGGGATACTACAGGGTGAAGTGTTGGTACCAAGATCTGTGATGTCATATAGGCAACAATTAGGACAGTATAACTATGGGCCTGTTGCCAAGGCAACAGCCGCCATATACCCAGAATTCAATGGCCCACCTTTACCTGTAATTTATATCTTCACCCGTATATAATTGGGTAGCATTTCTCCCCCCCCCCTTTCTTTTTATTTTCCTTCCTCCTTCCTGCCTGCTACACCTTTCCCCATCGTAAATAAAGCCCCACATGGAAATGTTTGGCTTGGTGTATCTCATTGCGGCCCACATCTCCACCGCATCCATGCGGTGGACAGATAGGTGACCTGTGCTGTGGCATAGGCAGATGACGTGCGTGGAAAAAAAACCAACATTAGGAATCTATAGCAAATGCTGTCCAAGTAATGTAATGTACCGTGGAGAGCAAAAGAATGCAATGAAGACATTCCTACCACTATCACTGGATCATTCCATAGTACATCTACAAAAATACTGAGACAGAGAAAGAACAAGGGGGAATATGTGCTGAAGAACACACTGCAACACAGTTGTATATGTTGTAATTATAATTAAAGTGAACTAAAACTATCCTCAATAACCTAAGCAAAATCATGAAATAGATTAAATCTTTGATAAATACAAACTTGCTATGAAAACATATAATCTATGGCTTATAATGTGAAAGAAATTTCAATTTAGATTTGAAGAACCCAAAAAATATAATATTTGCCTGGATGAATTCATTAGAGGAAATTCAACTGAAATTTAATAAATGAAATATTAATGATGTCCCACATTACTTTCCAGAAAATAGAAGACAAAACTCCTCCCAGTTGAAATACACATCAGTGTTGCTCTGATTACCCAAGTCACAGAAAGACATTCTGATCAAAAGAAGAGATATGCTAACTAATTGACAAAGATGTCAATATTCTCAGTAAATTATTAGCAAGCTAAATCCAGTAACTCAAAGTATCATAAGACAGGTGTCCTCCCAGTATCAAAAATGTATACCACAATTAGGTGTGATATATAGAATTTTCTTGATATGACAGATCAAGAAGTAAAATCAATGCCATCAAAGAAAAAACTTGGATAAAATTCAGAACTGTGAGAAATAATCCTTTCAGTAGATTTGCAATTTGTTCTTAATGGGACAGAGTGAGGTCTTCTGCTGTCTGGGCATGGCAAGTACATCTGTCCTCATCTTTATCATACTGGAAGCTATCATTAGTCAAAACACATGAATAAATATCACCAAATTCTATGGCTAAGAGCAGAGAGCAGTGGGTTAATGCATCTATGTTATTGTTCATCTCTCTCTTTGCAACCAGCCCTGGGTTCAGCTCTTGCAACAGTGATGCCTAGATTCATAGTAGAGCTTCCCATTTCAATTAATCCAATGACAAACTCTCTAATGAGCATGACCACTGTCTGATCTAGACAGCCCTTGTGGAAGCTCTCTCCCCAGGTGGTTCTTGAGAGTGTCAAGTTCACAACTAAAATAAAGTTTCACACTTCCCAAATACATATATTTGGCTTATTCTAAATACAAATACATATTTAGTTTATTCAGATCTAATTGAGGTCACTGAATAATATTCTTTAGTGTCAACCAACTGTTACACATTGCTATGGAAGGTCAATAATAATATTTTGAGGAAAATAATACCTTCTGAGCCCTGCTGCATCTAATTTGTGATCAGTTATGAAGTGATAGCTGATAGGCTTTTTCCAGCAAAATATTGCATTACAAACATTAAAAAAGCAATGCCAAGTTAAAACTGAACCATATAAATATGTTTAACTTACTTTTAAGAAAGATTCTTCAATGTAATTCATAAGAAAGACAATTGAATTTTAATGAATAGTGCCAGAAAAAATATAAAATATATATATAATGAACCTTGAGCTGAAATGCCAGCTTTCAGGCAAACATCTCTAAGTGAAACTTAGACCTAGCTATAAGGTGGAACATAATTTGACTTTAGAAGATAACTTCATAGAAAATGTGACTGATAACTGGGCAATGATTCAGAGAAACAAAACTAGTAGAAACAGATAAGGAGGAGGAGGAGGAAGAGGAGGAGGAAGAGGAGGAGGAAGATGATCCAACTATGCTTTTACATAGCAAAATATATGTAAGAGGTTGGAGACAATGACTTCTAAACACTGATCTAAAAAAAGTTCTGTCATCTAGAATAGGAGAGGAATGATCACCAAAAGTGGCAAGAGTATTTTTTTTTTTTGGCAGTTAGGAACTAACATTACAACAAAGTATAAACAAAAATAGAAGAAGGAACGAAGAAAATAGAGACAATTATTGGGAGTTGCAGTCCTTAAGGAAAGCTAATTGAAGCCACAACTTGAAGTCACTCACATCTATTAAAAAAAGGCTAAAGTTACAGCAAATCTTGGGAACAGAATGTGCTAGTGACTAAGACAAGCAGGTGATGTTTTGAGCATTGCTGGTTAAAATCCGTGACACTTGGAAGTATAACCAAACAGCTTTATATAAAGTAAGAAATTAATTATGAAATGGTACCACGTCCTCATTCCTAGCTATATCATAATCAGTGAAGTTATGTTTTTATAGTTTTCTACAAGGAGTGGAAATATATTTTTCACAGTGGTAAGGAAATTAGCCACTCAGGCTGGCTCACTGGCTTATGTCTGTGCATAAGCACTCAGGAAGCAAAGGGTTTTATGTAAAACCAAAATGACCTTGAACTGAAACCCAGAAATGAAGTACTACAATTTCCACACTAGAGTGCCCCCAGCAAGTCAAGGTGGGGTGAGTGATTGCTGATACAAAGAAATCTACAAGGTTGAATCAAATACATTCAAAGAGAATTGTGGTCTGGTGTTAGGGTCCAGCTGTGGCTCAGAGTACTCTGCTTCCTCTCCCTAAGGGTGTCCAGATGCTGTGGCACACCAGGTAGGAAGGATGTCTGGAATGGGTAGAGCTCTGCAGGATCCAGGGGTTAGGGGTTGGGGGTTTAGGAGGCTTCTCAGAGGATCTTAGTATTACAGCTCTTCTAGACAAAGGCCTTCTATGATGGTCTTCAATGGAACAGCTCTCTTAGGCCATCTGAGTTTGTGTGCATACTTGGGGGTGGACTTGAATGAGTACACTTTATTTAGGGTGAACCAGGGGCATGCACAGACCTTGGAAAGTTTGAAGGGGTTTTTCTTAGGGTGAAGTTTCATTGGCTAGAGTTTGAAATACTGGGAAGGAGTCTTTTTCATGGAGAGAATCCTATGTACTTGCTAGGTAGATGGGGAAGAGGAAGGTGTACTTGCATGTTTGGCAAGCACTGCTCAGCCTTCTCCAGGTAGAGGTTGGGGGTGTGATCTGGGGTCCTCAGATGATGTCAGCTTTGTTTCTTTTGATAGTTTCAGAGAAGGGGAAACCGTGCTGGTAAAGGGAGAGTCCTCTATTTTGTCCAAGCTCAGAGGAACTATCAGCTCAGGGTAGACTTCAACATTCATTAGGAGGGTTTCCCCACAGTGAATGAAGTAGTACTCAAAAGACAATTTTGCATATTACAGAAAACACAAAATTTAAGCAAACAGAATTCTGCTAGTGAGCAACTGCATGTGGTTTTCTTGGAGGTAGAGAATTGTTTCTACCTGTTGTCTTAGTAGCTATGACACATGTCAAATCTCATTATGGGCAAATCTCATTATAACCTAACCAAATTATGCACCAAAAATATTTTTTGCATATGTTACTACACAACTTATTTTAAAGCTTAAGTGAAGGCCTGTAGGATGCTTCAATGGATGAAGACAAATGTCTCGAAGATTCTCCTAATCCACATGATAGGAGAGAACCTACTCCTACAAATTGTCCTCTGACCCACCCCCAACAAGTGTGCCTTGCAAAACACCCTGTCCCTTCAAAGTAAATAATGATAATAATGTAATCATCTTATATATCTCTAAAATCAATAACTCATTTCATTATATTATGGCTCTATATGAGCTGTCCACAGAGAAACTACTTAACATAAGTTTTAAATAGATGTTTAGACATGGGAATGTAGTTCAGACATGGAGAATGTACTTAGGAGAACAAAAGAACAAAAGAGTTTAGCTTTGTTTCTTTTGATAGTTTCAGTTAACCATTACTCTGAATAGCATGTTTGTGACAGTCATATTCCTTATATTGCTTTGATGGATAACTTCTAAGTGAAGGTGAGGCAGAATTAACACAGAACCCCAGATGTGGCTGAATTATTACAGTAGATATTTACAAGGTGGGGATGTGGTGCTCAGCCTCCCAGGCTCTCTCTGCTTTAGTCATGTGAGTGTCTTGCTGTGCAGTATGGTACCAACATTTTTATCTAACAACCTCACCAAAAGCCCACAGCAAGGGGCAGCCTAGGCTTGGGCAAGAGTCTCTCAATCATGTTCTAAATAAAACTTTCTTCTTTATAACACTCTCAGTGATTTCATTTTAGCAACATGAAGATGATTAATGCCAACAATCCCTTTACAGTTAAATATAATAAGAGATTAAAAAGAAATAAAACTGAGAAGTAGCTCTGATACACAAAATCCTGGTAGATTTTGCATAGGAATCAAGACAATTCAGTCTCTTTCGCAAGAGAAATAACTAGTCTTTCTCAGCATATTAAATTAAGAAAATCCTCTCTCACCTTCAAGAAGAGTGATTCATTCGTCAGATTTCAGATTCATTATAATCAATTCTTGATTTAGGATTTTCATCCACTAAAATACTTGAGAGAGGTGATCAGTCACTCCTGATTAGCTTCTTTATGGGGTCTGCGACTCTGTAGCTCTTCATCAGTTTGGTTTTCCTCTTACACTTTTCTAAATCTTGTTAAAGCACTAAATGTACAATAGAATGTTGTATATAAAAGGAGCTGGAATGCTGTGACTTCTACAGCAGGGTCCTATCTGTGACTCCCAGGTCACTCACATGTGTTCCTTGCTGTGGGAGTAAGAGAAAGGGCTTAACACCTAGGCTGTAGCTGACCAGAGATGTAATCTTACACTTCTATACACAACCATCTAATATTGTCTATTATTGTATGTATTACTGTATGTCACCTTTTTTTCTACAGTATACTTTAGATAAATTCTGAAGCCCCACTTTACTTAAGGACACTTTTCAAAATTAGGCCAGCAATTGCTTTTACCAAGTAGAATTCTTCAAATGATCAATACTTCTATAAATTTAATTTCAAGAGGATCGAATTTGGAAGATGATTTAAATCATTTCTCCTGTGCATGGGGGTTGATGTGTGTGCGCATGCACACATACACACACACAATAAACCCTCTGCCTTACAGAGAACACCCATACTTCATTCCTGAACATGCAGAGATTCCCCACAGTGTTGCATTGTATTGTGTAGTGCTCCTATTTTCCAAGAAAATGTTACTTATCACTTTAGCCTTTAGGTATTTCATGCTTTTTAAAAAAGTCTTCTCTTCACCTTAGTCAGAAAGAAGAAAAAAGGAAGAGAGAGAGAGAGAGAGAGAGAGAGAGAGAGAGAGAGAGAGAGAGAGAAAGAGAAGTCTGTGCCCTCTTAACTCGTGAACATATTATTGAGATTTAGACATAAACAAAACCCTGTAGTTGGTGTGCATGTGTGGTGGTTTGAATTTGCTTGGCCAAGGGACTAGCACTATTAGGAGATATGACCTTGTTGAAGGAAGTGTGTTGCTGTGGGGTGGGATTTGTGAGCTTTCTCCTAACTGCCTGGAAGCCAGTTTTTTCCTGTTTATCTTTGGAACAAGATGTAGAACTTTCAGCTCCTCCAGCACCATGTCTGCCTGGATGCTGCCATGCTTCCTGCCTTGATGATAATGAACAGGTCCTCTGAAGCTGTAAGTTAGAACCAATTAAGTGTTGTCTTTTATAAAAGTTGTCTTGGTCATGGTGTCTTTACAGTAATAGAAACCCTAACTCAAAGCAGCATCCCAGAATAAGGTTTCTCTTACTTGGTCTTTAATGTCTTTCCCAGGAGGCAGAAACTAGAGAAAATTTATGTCCTATAGTTTTGTCAGAAACTATAGCTCCTGAGAAATAAGTGGGAAAGGGTGGTAAGGTAGAAAGAAGCAGGTAATGGGCCAGTGTTGTCTTGAGCTGGTCATTTCTATTGTTAGTGCTAATGGATTTCTTAGTTTTTGAGGAGTGTTTTCAAAGAGGTCAAATAAATGTCTGCCAGGGCAATGAAATCATAGGCCAACTTCCATTTCGAACCATCTTGAGTTTTATCTGATGGAGGACTGCTGCCCTGTGACACACGGCTATATGTTCATCATGTGTATAGGGTCTTACAGCCTCACAAGCCCTAGTGAATACGAAAGTGATACTACAAGGACCTGAGCTTAGAGACTGTTCTGAGTTGACTGATGTAGTTGGTCAAGGATGGTTGACATGGTGTGTATATGCCAATGGCTATAAAAGAACTGCAGTAGTCTTCTGTGGTCACAATGGAGAAGGAGTTGAGGAAGCAGAAAAAAGATGTTTGGTTTGGCAACTGTATATCTTGATTATAGCACTGGCTGACTTGGAACTCACTATGTGGACAGGTAGACAGGTTAATCTTGAATTTGTGATTATCTTCATGTCTTAATCTTTAAATATGCTCAATTACAGATTCAAGCCACATGGCAGGCTCTTGTATGTTTCTAGTCTGAGGTCTACTGTGACGGTGGAAGCTATCTTGTATGCACTCATTGGATTAAAGGAATGTATTATATGTCAGTTATTAAACTTATTTGCACAGTAGGTCTAGCAAAATGACTCAATGAATCAAGGCATCTAGTACCAAGGCTGATGACATACTAACAATCATTGATACCACATGATAAAAGAATATAATTAACTTGTTCTAACTGTGCTTAGATTTCCAGTGTGCAAGTGGTACCATGCACACATACATGCACAAATTATATATATATATATGTATATATATACATATATAAATAAATAAATTTATTTTGTGCATGAACATTTTCTCAAATATGAAAAGATAACAGGTTGTAGATCACTAAATATCTTAAACTAAAATTATTTTGCAGATGTTACTTATCAAGGCACTCAGTTATATAAATGCTTTTCTTTTTTCCCCAAATATTTATTTATTTTATATATAGGAGTACACTGTAGCTGTCTTCAGACACACTAGAAGAGGGCATAAAATCCCATTACAGATGGTCATGAGCCACCATGTGGTTGCTGGGAATTGAACTCAGGACCTATGGAAGAGCAGTCAGTGCTCTTAACCACTGTGCCATCTCACCAGCTCTACAAATGCTTTTCATTTAGATCTCTTTAACAGTCAGAACATCAGGCTGACCGGACAGGTGCTCTGAAGATATGGGGAACTGAAGTTTTTACTTTCTGTGAACCTCATGTCATAAAAACTTTATCTAAACTCAAAAATATCTCAGTAGAGGACCACAAGGAACAAGTGAGTAGGAGACACATGTTCATGGGTAACCCACCCATAGAGAGTTTCGTGTAGTCATGGTGTATTGCACACATCCAACTGGGGTATCTGGATTGCCTTGCCTCTCCTTTCAACCTGGTCTCTCAGGAGACTCCCCAGTCTTAAGAAAGGATCCTCCAATTCTTAGCTACTTGAGCTTCTTTCCACCATCACTTGCCACACCCAAATGCACCAGCTGATCTCCAATGATATCATCATCTTTGTGATCGTTTGTATATGCTTGTCCCAGGGGGTAGCACTATTAGAAGGTTTGTACTTGTTAGAAGAAGTGTGTCACTGTGAGAATGGTCTTGGAGATCTACCTCCTGAGTATGCCCCTGAGTATGATGGGGCCTGAGTATGCGCCATCAGTTCCTGGCTTTGTTTGGATAGAGATGTAGAACACTGAGCTCCTCCTGCACCATGCCTGCCTGGATGCTGCCATGCTTCTGCCTTGATGAAAATGGACTGAACCTCTGAATCTGTAAACTAGCCCTAATTAAATGGTGTCATTTATAAGAGAAATAAAAGATAAACTCAAAAATAAATTTAAGAGTTGGAGTTAAAAAGAAAATATGATTTTAAAGGTATTATTGTGCACAGGCACCAGGGGCATGTCTTTATGTACCTGCTAAAGGCAGAATCATAGAAAAAGCAAACATGGAGGGTATCTGGAAGGAGGTTAACTTCTAGTATGGAGAATCTCATAGCAAAATGAGTATGTGCACAGTGTTTTCAAAGGTAGAAGACCAAGTGGCTGGAACAAGTTCACATATAAATTGAAGAGACAGATCCTTCCACATGAGGGACAAAAAGGAATCCCTCCCTAAGCATAATCAGAGTGTGAGTGCTCTGAGCACAGAGGAGTCTTGACCTGGGGAGGGAGTGCTAGGACTCCAGCCAAGAACAGAAGTGGAACGAACTGATCTCTGGAAAGAAGACAGGGAGTAGATGCTAGGTCAGACTGTGACAGATGGCAGGGCGCTTAAACATTTGGCTCTTACCCAGAATGGGATAGTCAGTGAGGATTTTGAGCAGGGATATCATACAACTTGACATAAGGTTTCAAAAGGTTCAAAAGGATCAACCTAATGTTACGGTTCCTTCATGTTAGCTGCCTTGGAGATTACAATAGAGAGATATATCAACAAAAATACAGGAACCAAGTAGCCTCTTGAGATAGATACCTCTAGTATCTGTATAAGATGCAGCTGACAACCTCACTATGATGACAATCACATACCTGTGTTAGAGTTTAGGCCTTTGATTGTTTCTTAGTAACACTGAATATATTAGTGTTACAGCTTCCTGTTGCTTCCATGACAAATCATAGTACCTGTACCATAAAATCACTGTCCATTCATATAGGGGTAGTATGAGATTTGGCAATGAATTCTGCATAGAGGAACCATTCTTAAGAGCTTTTAATAATCCGTACTTCCATGTAGGAGAAAAGGTAGCTAAGTGAACATGATATCTGGATGCAGACAAAGAGGAAAAGACACATTGAAGGGGCTAACTATTAGAAAGAAAGAAAGAAAGAAAGAAAGAAAGAAAGAAAGAAAGAAAGAAAGAAAGAAAGAAAGAGAGAAAGAAAGAAAGAAAGAAAGAAAGAAAGAAAGAAAGAAAGAAAGAAAAGAAAGAAAGAAAGGAAGGAAGGAAGGAAGAAAGAAAGAAAGAAAGAAAGAAAGAAAGAAAGAGAAAAAAGGAAAAGAAAAGGAAGAAGAGAGAAAGAGGGACAGAGAGAGAAAAGGAAAGATGGAAAGAAGGAAGGAAGAAAGAAAAAAAGAAAGAGAGAGAGAAAAAAGGAAGGAAGGAAGGAATCCTCAAACTGAAAAGTACACTAATCAAAATTAAATAAGTATATCAGACAGCTTCATTAGCAGACTAGATCAAAGTGAAGGAATGCTGGTTGAGATTAAAGGCAACCTATTTCTAAATACACATTTGAAAATAATAAACGTAAAGGAAGAAAGGATGCCATGGAGGGCCTGGAGTAGCCTTAAAAAGCAGACATTTAGATTGTTGGTGTTGGGGAATACTTGTAGATTGCCAATCCCCAGAAGGACATGGGTCAGAGGTTTCTATTCAGATTTGGTTCCACCTTAGGGCATTCCAATGAAACTGGTTAAGTATCAATAATTTTAGAAAGAATTCTTTAAAAAGCCTAAGAAAGAAATAACCTACAGGCTTGGCTCTCCTAGTTTTCTATTGCCATGATAAACAGCATGATTAAAAAAAAAAACTTAGATGGAAAAGAGTTTTGTTGATCTTACGTGTTCTGATCACAGTCCACGGAGAGAAATCAAATGAGAGGCAGAGGTCATGGAAGACTGCTGCTTCCTGACTTGTTCTCATAGCTTGTCCATTAAGCACCTTTTTACAACGAAGGACCACTCATCTAGGGGTGGCACCATCACAGTGGCCTCACCTCTCCTGTATTATTCATTAATCAATAAAATCTCCTATAGGCATGCCGACAAGCCAAGATGATAGAAGCATTTTCTCAACTGTGTTTTCTTTTCTTTGATGATGCTACCTCATGTCAAACTGACAAAACGCTACCAGTCTCTGGGAGACAGAAACTCCCTGAAAAGAGCAACTAGGCAGGGGAACTCAGAACACTTGATCGTATAGTGCATGTGTGTAAGCTACGTATTTAGTACATGCCTATCTATTTCTTGGATAAGGGCATACTTTACAATTTTGAAGGATTTGGTGTTGATGGCAGAGCCATGTCCCCTCAGTAGGCATAGGAAAGGTTCCATCTCTCTGCCTCTCCTGGTTTTAGAAACTGGATAGCTTCTTGGGTTTGTGATTTAGTTCTATCTGAGAAACTATTACTGATAATTGAGCCTCTCCATTTATATGATTCCGGTCTTCCCTGATACTCATTTTTATGACTGCATGAGGCCCATCTCCCCACTGCAAAGGCAAATATTAGTGCTCTTACCGTCATCTCCAGCCCCCACTCGCCCTTTCCATGGACCTTGGTACAGTGAGGGCTTTTAGGGCAGAAAATGTTAACCTCTTTGAGGCTCTGTGCTCTGGATACAAATGGGGAGATCAATTTAAGGTGAAAGGATCTTAGATGAACCTTTCCCTTTCATTATAAATTTTATCAGAATTCATCAAAATTTGCACAGCAGCATCTCAGCTCAAATTTCATGACTATTCTGCTCAATTATCTTTATTTCTTGTTCTTGTAAGGTCAATTGATCTTTTAGGGAAACAAGTAACTTCGCAACATTTTCCTATATTACTGAACTTTCCTGAAAAACTAGGAAATAGTCTATGCGAGAGACAAATTGTAACTCTATACTAAACAGTGTGTGTGCGCGCACACTCACATTTGTTAGTATATGAAGACTGAGATGCTAAAAGTAGAAGATACAGGACACTGATGGTATCAAGCAACCTAACACTTAATTTTCCATTCAGTATTTGGTGTGTTGATACGTTTTACTACTTTCATGGCATGTAAAAAAAAATTCCAGACTGTATTTGGAGTTACATATCTCAGCACTGTAGTTGGAAGCCAGGAAAGGTTTTAGAACATATGCATTCCTAAAAACATCTACCAATTGATATGTGGTTAAACTCTCATAGTAACTAAATCAATACAGGATGAAGGAATGAGACAATTTACTCAGACATGTCAGGAAAATAAAACTTTAAAGTCTAAAAATGAGGGGCTAGAGCCATAAAAGCCAAGCAGAGCATTGTCTTAGTTTCATCTGGTTGCTGTGATAAAAATACCCAGATAGAAGTAAATTAAGGAAGAAGCAGTTTATTCTACCTCATAGATAGCTACTTGTGGTGAGAACATCAAGGAAGCCAGACTTTAAAGGAACAACTGGTCACATGACGTCTGTGGTCAAGGTTCAGGAAGAGATGAACGCATGTCGTCATCGTTCAGTTTTCTTTGTCAGTTTTTAGAATTTCTCCATCTCCAGAATTTCTCAATCCCAGCCAGGAAATGGGGCCACCAATAGATAAACATGTTGGTCTTACCACCTCCATTAATGAACTGAAGAAAATTCCCCAAAGAATGTGCAAAGTCTCATTGTTCCTCATATGAGTCTAGGTTCCAATGGACAATTAACACCGTACTGCACAAGCACTTTAGACATATTTAGAACATATAAGTGGCACCTTTAAGCCATCATTCTTCCTTTATTTAGCCATATCACATTTCAGAGTGGATTGACCCCTAACTATTAACTCACATTGTGTCCAGATGTCTCAGTTTCAAAAGCCACACTGGGCTCATGTGAATACAAAAAGATGACAGAAGAGAAAGAAGCCAGAGATTACGAAGACACACACGGGGCCACTTAGTCTATTTGACTAAGCCAACTCTAATGCTCTAAAGTGCCACTCTAATTTGATTTTGAAGAATACTTTAGCCATTCCAAATCATCACTACTTGAAAGAACAAAGGAGAGTAAGAGGTGAATGGAGCATTTCCAACATGAAGTACTGACTGACGATGGTAGCACCCTTTACGTGAGGCCTTATGCAGTTTCCTTAAAGGTGATTTAATTTTAGTTATCCAGAGAATCATAATGTAGGGTAAGATATGCCCGAATGAAACTAGATATTAGATCCAACGGCAATAAGGTTTCATTTATTTATTTGCTACAAACCCACACATAGACATGCAATATAGACAGTTTCTGAAATGTCTGTCAAGAATCTACTTCTCAAAACCATATCCTAGCCTTTCCCTTTGTCCGTGGGCTGAAATTAGTTGTACTTTTCCTGAATGACATGGAAGTATCAGCTTTAGAATCCTAGGATGCCTTTCATGTTCTGTCTACAGGATTTCAATGCTGCTTCCTGGAGATGAGCTGTTCTCTGGAGATGTTCCATGTGATCAGATAGGATAGGAGGCATCTGAAACAGGTTTGGTAGAGCAGAACATTGCCTTAAGTCCCTCCAGCATTTCAGGAAGTGTATCCACTATTAACTCAGCCTCTGGATAACTAGCCCTGCTGATGCAGTAATGATAGTGGTATAGCGGGGGTTGCTAAGCACTGTCCAGGGGTCACTGATATCAGTAAACAGGTGTTCCCACTGGCCTGCTCTCTGGGACCCAGGAACAGCTTATGCCATCACCTGCCTTTGCAATATAAAAGAGTTATCCTAGGCACTGCATATAAAAGGGCTCCCAGCCACTTCAGATCCCTATCTACCCTGCCTGTCTCCTTACATGCTACTCTCTTATGTGCACACTCCAAGAAGGCTTTTTGCTCTCCCCTTCCCCAGTAAAGCTCTTACACTAAATGTGTTGCATGATGTTATTTCTCAGAGGCATACCTAGGCATGGGCCCGCCAAAGATAAGCCACCTTTGCTCGCATTGATCATATCAACTGACCTCCAGAACTATGAGGCAAAGAATTAAAGAACTGCTATACTTTTAGTAAACTTATAAACAGATCTCTCTCTCTCTCTCTCTCTCTCTCTCTCTCACACACACACACACACACACACAAAAACATGAAGAAAATCATGTCAATAAATGCAGAAGCTAACATATAGATGCCATAAAAGTCAAAGTTCAATAACGTTTGCTCACAGACCATGAACAATCACGAAACACTTTTTTAACATGTTACAGTCCCCACCGTATGTATGAGAGGGTGTGAAATGAGACATGATAATGAAGTAGGCTTTAATGGAAGGTGGTCAAAGAGTTTGAAGCTTTGAAAATCAAAACTAATATTTTAAGGAAAATGAACAACATTTAAGAAACCCTTTTTCCTCTTGCAACATGAATGATTTTTCTAGTGCTGTTAGATCAAAGGAAGCTCTGAGAGACATTCTAGAGCACTATTCAGGAAGCAACTCAGATAAACCAGTCTTTACAGAGGAAGCCAGAAGGATTTGGGGTATTTATTTATATTTCTTAACATTTCTTTTTGAGATTTTTATTCAGATGTATGCTCGTGAGAATGTATGACTATGCATGGTGTGCATATCCACATAGTGCCCACAAAAACAAAAGAGGGTGATGGCTCCCCCTGAAGTTGTAGACAGTTGTGAGCTGCCATATGGGTGCTGGGATTCGAACTGGGGCATTCTGCAAGAAGGGCTAGTGTTCGTAAGGACAGTTTTCTTTCCAGGCCCTTTTACAAATACTTCTTATGTGAGTCTAACAAGTTAGAAGGACCACATTCTTGGGAAGCTTATTTTTATCTGACCATTGACAAATTTTTAAGTGAAATTAGCTGTGAATGAAACTTGTAAGTCTTTTCATTACTTTCCCATTTTGTTAATAGTATTTTACTATTTTAGTAAATAGTTAATAGTATTTTCCCATTTACAAATGGGAAAAAAAAGTTTTCCAGGAACAATAAGATCTCAACAAATGAAGTTAACTCAGCAGACAGTAAGACTCAACAGATGAAGTTAACTGTCAGCAGAGCAGATAGTGGAAAACTTAAACATCAAGCAAAGTTGGTTATTACAGAGCACTTCCTGTGTTCTAAACATATATGAATTGCATGTGATTGAGGCTCAGACAAAATTGAGATTGCTGATTGCCTTTAATATAGAAAGCACTATTCAGGAGAAAAAAAAGGTAGAATCAAAACCAAATTTTGTTAGACATACACTAAAGGGAGTCAGGGCAAGGTGGCAATCTAATTAGATACAGGCACACAGGGTGAAGGAAAGAAATCCCCACAGGTACAGAAACTGTCTCAACGGCAGGGACCTTTTCTGTGGAGGCAGCTGGTCTCCAAATTGAGACAAGGCAGGGGCTTTGCCTGGATCCCACACTCTGCCATTACTTGCTGCGATTTCTAAGCTCCAGCAAATTCACTAACTAGTTTTCCATCTGTTAACACCAGAATTATTATGTTAATGAAGTGTGGAGAGAGAAAAATCACTAATTTATAAAGTGCATAATCCCTAAAGCACTTTGTAAATCCCACCTATGGTGAGGTAAGGGCTACAGTACTTTTAAGTGTTGGCCAATTACCTTCCTTACCAGTTTCCTATTCTTTACTGGAATTTCTATTCAAGGAACCTATTTACAAGTCTATTCTTCAGTGATTTGAGAGGAATGCACGCCACTTTTACAGCCGGTTAGTACTAGCAATGGCTGGGATGCCCTCAGTTTCTCTGTAGAAAAACCTAACTGGTTGTAACTGTAATTAAAATATCTTCCCAGAAATTTATTTCTCTTCTACTTCTCTGTTGTACACTCATAATCACTGTCTTAGTCAGGGTTTCTATTCCTGCACAAACATCATGACCAAGAAGCAAGTTGGGGAGGAAAGGGTTTATTGAGCTTACACTTCCACATTGCAGTTCATCACTAAAGGAAGTCAGGTCAGGAAGCAGGTCAGGAAGCAGGAGCTGATGCAGAGGCCATGGAGGGATGTTTCTTACTGGCTTGCTCAGCTTGCTCTCTTATAGAACCCAAGAGCACCAGCCGAAAGGTGGAGCCACCCAAAAGGGGCCCTCATCACTTGATCACTAATTGAGAAAATGCCCCACAGCTGGATCTCATGGAGGCACTTCCCCAACTGAAGCTCCTTTCTCTGTGATAACTCCGGCCTGTGTCAAGTTGACACACAAAACTAGCCAGTACAATCACTTAAAATCTATTTTAGTTAGAAATTTTTGTTTATACTTACCACAAATGAAGTGTTATAGAATTCATATACATTGCAGAATGGTTACATTTGGGAAATTAACAAATGCTTTGTTTGATATATTCAAGTTTGTGCTAAGAACACTGAAAAGCTACCATCTTGGCCATTTTCAAGCATGCAATACATATCTATCGGTCATTATTGACTCTTTTACTACAGCCAACATGACATGTATGTAAGAGATCTCTTGAACATATTTTCTGTTCCAACTAAAATGTTGTATAATTTTGATCAATGTCTCCCAAAGCTATAGTATAGGACCTACTAAACATCACTTCAATCTGTTGCTAGAGTTTGAGTTTTTAGACTCACATATTTAAGTGAGACCAAGTGGTCTGTATATATTCTGTATATACCTTGACATATTTCATTTACCATAGCATCTAGCAAGTTCATTATCATTGTCCAACATTACATAATGCTCCTTCTTTGTATGTGTTGTGATCATAAACAGAGAAAGATATATGAGAATATGTTCTACGGCGGTGTGGGGGAAAGGGGGTGTGCCTCAGTGGGTCCATGCTGAGGCATCCCTTCCCCCTGAAAGACCAGACACACACCAGTATAGTATAGAATAGAATTTATTCAGGGCATGGGGAGGGGAGTTAAAAGGGTAGTAGAGGCAGAGAAAGGCAGAGAGAGGGAGAGAGTAGAGATGTAGAGGCCGCCATGATCACGTGGAGAGATGGGAGAGGGGAGGGGGGAAGGGAAGAGCCCAAGAGGACAAGAGGCTAAGAGAGTAAGAGGCAATAGAAGCAAGAGAGGGAGGAGGGGCCAACATCCCCTTTTATAGTAGGCCAGGCCTACCTGGCTATTGCCAGGTAACTGTGGGGCGGGGCATACCTGGCTGTTGCCAGGTTACTGTGGGTTGTGCTTAGACAGAATCATAAAGGTATGTTTCTTCATGCCTGCCTTTCAGCGACTCAGGGGCAGCAGCTTGGGCAGCTTAGGTAATTGCCCATTTCCATCATTACTACAAGTTGAGCACAGCACTCACAGGCTTTAAAAGATCCCTGTGGACACCAGGGCTCTCTTACTTTCATTCTTCTCTGTCTTGTTAGTTCTATCTCCTGATCTCTGTCTGTCTGCCTCCCTTCCTCTCCCTCTCCCTTTCCTTCCCCTCCCCCTCCCCCTCTCACCTCCCCACTTCCTGATGGCCTTTAGCTCTCCCTCTCTACCAATAAACCTCTTGTGCTAAGTCAGCTGCATGGTGTGACTTTGTGACATTCCTTGACTCCAGCCTACCAAGGTACTTTTAATTGCTTTACTCTAGTAGTATGTTTAAATAATATTCTATTATTATGCGTAGAGTCTGTGTTTTAATACACTTTTCAGATGATATATTCCATTTGCTCTGGATTTAGACTGAGTAGTGGATTGCAGAATCATTTGGTAGTTGTTTCAGTTTAGTAATCTTCTTATATGACTGCAGTTTTTCCCTTTCCCTCTAATTGTGCAATGCACAGAGATTCTATCTTTCTCCACCTTCTCACTTGATCCAGGTCATGCTATGTGGCCTTGCCCCCAAGTTATTTCTAATTGGTTAAAAAAAGAGATGTTAACAGCCAATAGCTGGGTAGAAGAGACATAAGAGGGGGATTAGGATGCCTGAGGTAAGGGTCAGAGGAGAACCACAGGAGGGAGAGAAGAAGGTGAATGGAGGAAAAAGTCACCATGGATTAGGTGAGTCAGGAAAAATGTGACCCTAAGGGCTGAGCAGTTAGAGGTAAGAGCAGCCAAGCTCATATATAGCAAGTAACAACTGGGGTTATCATAGGAAACCAGATTCTAATAGCATAGAGGGTAGATAGCTGCCCAGTTCTTGTGCTGATTAAGGCTTATTGTAAATATGAAGGTTGTGTATATCTGGGAACTAGTTAAAGGCAAAGTATGAACCCTGCTTGGGATTAAAATTTACTACAACAGAGCGCAGCTTCAGGTTGAAGCCACAACTGAGGTCTAAGTGGATCCGATTTATTTGTCTGATTCCAGAGAAGGACTCTATATTCATCTGTGCCAATTCTTGAATAGAATATACAAGGAAAAGGCAATATAAAGTATTAGCTTTATGAGAACTATTTCTTATTGAATACAAGTATCATGACCCCAGAACACACTGCCAGAATTACAACAGGGATTTGGAGCCCTGAGTTCTAAATGCTTTTCCTATGACCAGCAGCAGTACACGCAGGCAATATTTACATCTTAGCATTTCTTACACTTAGAGTTTCTGGATAGGCCATATGCATCTTTCAAAAAGTAGATTTAGGTGCTTTTCCTATTAAGAGTCAACCTGTGTTTCCAAAATTTCTATGTACCAACCATGAAAAACCATGTAAATTGGCAAATGGTATGAGATATGTTTGTTTTTCATGTCTTAGAAAAGTGCTGTTTTGAGGAAATTTAGGTTTGATAGCACTTCAAGGTATTTTGAAAATTATTTCCTTTTGAAATTTATCTTTATTTTTAACCATGTCTGATTACTTGTGCCTGTGTGTGGATAAGCATACATGAGCGCAGGTGTTGGAGTTGGCTGGAGATGTTAGATTTCCCCTGAAGCAGGAATTACTTGTGAATTGTATAAAAGTCTCCTCAAAATTGAAACATTCCTTCCAGGGGACCCAGGAGCCTTAGGATGTAAACAAAGGACGGCATGTCTAGGAGAATAGAACTTTGGAAGGCTCTTGATGATTCTGTCTCTCCATCAGTATGAAAATGCATCAACCTCACCTGTCCTGTCAATCTGAATAGAGAAGTACTCCAAGCTATGGAGCTGCCTGCAAGCTATTCAGAGATTGCTAAGCTTGCGATTTTTGTGCATTATCCCTGATGTTAAGGTAGGCTTTTCAGTGGTGTAACTGATTTTGACTCCTCCCTGCTCCTTGTAAGAAACACCTGTTAGTTATCCCAATAAAACTCTCAGTTCACCTATGGACTTTGGTGTAACTATAGGGTAAAAGTCCAAGCCCATTTCCAGGTTTGAAAACCCACCATAACCATCCAATCCCTGAATTTAAAACCCCACCGATCCCTGACCTCAAAATCCCACAAATCCTTGGACGTTCCACCAGGTTAAAACTTGAAATCTCACTAATCCCCACCTCAGAAATCTGCCCACTGGAAAACTCTGCCCCCAAAAAACCCTGTGTAAGCCTGTCTCTTTCTCACTTCCTTGCTGCTTAAGCTCTTGTGTGAGATTTGCCATATGTTGTGACTTTGTGGTATATTTTTGGCTTCTGACTGCCAGGATACCATTTCCATCAGAGCTGTCACACAGTTATACTGAACTGTCATAATTTGCCTTCCTGGTGTGGATAGAATGCACATGGAATCTCTCTAGGAAAGTGTGTCACAAGGCAAGGCAGGTGTCAGCTTCCTGACTTGTGTGTTGGGAATCAAATGCAAGCCCTCTCTGCAAGAGAAGTGTGTACTCTTAACTCCTAGCCAACATTCTAGTCACTATAACTTTTTGCAATTTTTGTTGACTTACTGTCCACTTCTTCATCAGGTGGGTCTCGAGTATACAGCCATTGGCATTTGGGACCACCAAGTGGGCATTACCACTTGGCTGTGGTGACATGCTATCCACTATAGGATAGCCTAGCAGATGGATGGCCCTTCCACACGGTGGTTCATTCTCACTGGCTGTTTTTTATAACAAAGACAGCTCTATAAATTGTTCCCTGGGGTTGATCAGTATTGGTTGAGAATGATTGGTTGAGAACAGCTTCTGTTTCTATGACACATGAATAAATTTTGTAATTCATCATGAGTTATCTGCCATTATTTCCACATATTACCTGTTATTCGTCAGGATCCCCAGACAGTGCTCAAATGGGATCATCCACTAGAACTCTAAACGCTTTTATAGGCACATGTGTGACTAGTTTATTACAGTGGTGTGCTACAGAGCAAACAAAAGGGAAAAGACTCAGTGGAAAAGGCCACCAGAAAGAAGTCTTGTGAAGTTCTTCAGCAGTGTCCGTTACTTGAGTCACACAGATGCAGGGAAATCTTCCAGGGGTAGATTGCAGCAAGATTTGTTAAATGTCTATCAGAGGAGCTCAACTGTAACTGAATGCTCAGTGTCCCACACATAACTGTGGTCTCAGACTCCCCGAATTAAAGCAGGTGTTCAGCACGACCCGCGTTGCTTGTGCAGTTTTAGTGCTGTGAGCACAGTCTAATAGTGAGGATTGAATGTCCACATTTCTAAATGTCAGCCAAAGGCCAACTTGGCAAGGAACCCTACAACCATCAGCTGCTTCATGACTGTGAGATATTGCTTCAAACTCTGGCAAAGCTCAAGCCTTGTATATCAAATCCTATAATGGTATTTGATCATAGCATGCATATTCTTGTATGTGCTTCAAACGGAAAAGTTATTTCTCCATCAGTGAAATGAGCCAATTCAAGTCATATTAGACTATATGAAAGGCAGGTTTCTTGGGAAGCTGCTCTTGGGCAAGCTCACTGACCCTGAGGACCTCCCTCAGCCAGGGAAGTTGTCCTGGATATTGGAGAAGAGTGTGGGAAACCCAGAGGGAGGGGATGCTAGAAGAGAGAGAGGCAGAGACAGAGAGAAAGGGAGAAAGGGAGAGAGAGACAGAGAGAGACAGAGAGATAGAAACAGACACACAGAGAGACAAAGACACACAGAGAGAGACAAAGACACACACACACACACACACACAGAAGACAAGCTGGGATAACCTGGAGGGAAAGTCTGCTTTGATATACAAAACACGTACCTTAGTCCTTGTCCTAGGAACAGAAACCAAGCAATAACCATCACAGCATTACTTAAGATGCCCAATAAAAGGCATTTTTCGTGTACATAGTGAATGTACAGTATTTGCTTAGGGAAGAACTGCAAGAGGAAAAAAAAACATCTATGCAACTGGTGTGCTGAGGAGCTACCCACTGGAGCAAGTTATCATATCAGTATGGAACCTGAGTTTACAAAGTGACATGTATGAACCACCTCAGAGTTCTGTGATATAGCAGCCACAGTTCAGGCACCTAAGATCTTGTTGAATGAATAAATCATTTAATCAAGTCATCAAATTTAAAGTCAGAACTCAATACTTTTCTCCATCTAGACTTTAATTCCTGGTAATTTTTACTATTAAAAGAGATGGTATTATAAGAGACAAAATATAATTTAACAATTACATACAGGAATATTTGAGTTGGTTTAATTTGACCCTTCTGCTTTTACAGAAAATCCTCACAATTAGTGAAATAAATAAGAGAAGCTCTATTTTCTAGTATATATTAACAATGGGCATGTCAGTTTCTATGTATGACACTTGAGAGAATGAGGGCATTGGATTTCATCTGTCTAGACACCATGAGCAATGTTTTTGGGTCAAGAGCAATTGTTTATCATTTCAAGGATGGAACTACCCAGTGGCTACTTCTTTAGTTAGTATATGGAGTTCTCTGCCACCTTTCCCTATAGATCAACTTCTCTGGCTAATTGGGTGGTTTTAAAAAATGAGCATCATCTCATCTGACCTACAGAAAATATGATGCTTTCCATGATCGTTGTCTCAGTGTCTTTGTTCATTACTGTCAAAAAACTATTAAATGACAAAGCAACTTAAGCAAGATTTATTCTGGGATGACATCCACCGTGGATGGGTAGTTAAGGAAGTGTGATACAATACATCTCCAATCAGAAAACATTGGTGGATCAGTGCAGATGGTCAGCTCTCTCTTTTTCCACTCATAGCATTCGGGACTCTTGATAGAGAATGGTGCTGCCCACAGTAGGCAGGTCTTACCACCTTTGTCAGCGAATAGATTCAAGAGTATCTCTGATGAGGTTGGCTCTGTTGCTATGTATTGTAATGCTGAGTGCAGGTCCCTAAGACCTGGTTGTCCCAGAGTCAAGGGTCTGCATAAAGACCCAAGTGACACTCTGTGACATTGCCCCAGGTTATTTCTAATTGATGAATAAAGATTCAAACAGTCAATACCTAGGCACAAGAGAGATAGAGATAGTTTAGAGTTCCCAGGCTGGGGAACCATGGGAGGAAACCGGGAGGAAAAGGTGAACAGAGGATGAAGCCACCATGGGTTAGATGAGCCATAAAATAATGGTCATATAGGTTGGCTAATTGGAGTTAAAAGCAACTCAGATGAAACATGGCAAATTATATAATGAGATTATTGGCTGGGAAATAGACATAATAGCATAGAGGATAGATTATGTTGATTAAGGCTTATTGTAAATATAAAGGTTGCATGTGTGTCTTTTATCCTGGACCTAAATGGTTAAAGAAGGGATTAAATTTTTCTACAATGGATCTCATAAAGTCATGCCCAGAAACCCATCTCAAGGATGATTATCAATTCCAGCCAGTTGACAATTAAAACTAGCCATCACAGTAATGAATGAGTGAACACGCACCACAAAGCTAACTTTATTCTCTCTATCATACTGCTTAAAATCAAATTAGCTTACTGTATTATTCTCTGATTACCACTCTGCTTTCATGGGAGCAAGACTGAGAGTTTGACTTGATTTCTGTTTCTCTAGGACCTCACATGATATGTAGCAACCAGCACTTAACACAAATTTGTGTCAGAATAAAAATTTAATGAAAATTTCACAAATAGCATTCCATAGTCCATTATAATTTAGGTATTTAAATCAGACTATAAAAAAAAAAGAAGCAGCACTCCTGGGTCAATGTTCTCTATTGCAATGGGTTTAGGGTGTGCACAATGATACCATCAAGCAGAAAGACCATCCAGAGACTGCCCCACCTGCGGATCTATCCCATATTCAGTCACTAAACCCAGATACTATTGCTGATGCCAACAAGTGCTTGCTAACAGGAACCTGATACAGCTCTCTCCTGAGAGGCTCTGACAGAGCCTGACAAATACAGAGGCGGATGCTAACTGCCAACCATTGGACTAAGCACAGTGTCTCCAATGGAAGAGTTAAAGGACTGAAGGAGCTGAAGGTGTTTGCAGCCCCATAGGAGGAACAATATCAACCAATCAGACTCCCAGAGCTCCCAGGGACTAAACCACCAACCAAAGACTACACATGGAGGGATCCATGGCTCCAGTCACAGATGTAGCAGTGGATGCCCTTGATGGACATCAATGGGTGGAGAGGTCCTTAGTCCTGTGAAGGCTTGATACCCTAGTGTAGGGGAATTCAAGGGCAGAGAGCCAGGAGTGTGTGTGTGTGGGGAACACAGTCATAGAAGCAGGTGGAGGGGGATAGGATAGGGAATTTAGGGGGAACCAGGAAAGGGCATAACATTTGAAATGTAAATAAAGAAAATATCCAGTTAAAAAAAAAAAGAAAATCCTTAACAGGATGAGCAGGGTTTAGAGTACCAGAAGCCCTCGGGAGACATCTTGGACGAAACAGTTCAGGTATCTGTATACGTTCCCACATGAATCACTATCTCTGTTTGCAGAGGTCTGAGAACTGCACTGGAAAGCAAACCTGAGGTGGGTGAGCTTGTTTTTAAATGCTGCAGTATTCCTTCAACGTACAATTATTCCTTTTTCAGAAAGTAAGAAACATCTACCTCATGCCCCAGGCAGGTCTGAGAGTATGTCTCACTGGTCCATCTGCTACTCTACGATCGCTCTTTCCCTGAATACAAAGACACCTTAAGGGAACTATTGTAGGCTCATTACTTCCAAAGGGTGAGAGGGCTCAGCCAATGCTGATGTCTGAAGCTACTTTTTGTGAGGTCACAGCAACTGTAGTAAGCCAGCAAGGCAGCAGGAAGCAGGGGAATTCAGAGGTGCCAGCAAAAGGGTTTCACAATTCCCTGCCCAGGATTTCTCCATATGTAATCCAATTCTACATATGCAAATAACAGGTTTTGGTGAAGGCATCTAAATCCAGTGTGATATTTTCACCATAAGGTGAAGGTAAAATTATTAATAACAATAAATTGAAAATGCTACTTTTCTGGTTAGCATTGTACTTCGTTTTGTTGTTGTTGTTCTTGGTTATTTATTCACCTAATTCTTTCTATTTTTTTATTAGATATATTCTTTATTTAAATTTCAAATGATTTCCCCTTTCCTGTTTTCCCTACCCCAAAAGTCCCATAAGCCATCTCCCCTCCCCCTGTTCCCCAATCAACCCCCTCCAGCTTCCCTGTCCTGGTATTCCCCCCTACAAGGCTGCATTGAGCCTTTCCAGGACCAGGGGCCTCTCCTTATGAAACAAAGAACAAAAAACTCCCAAATACTGAAGGATGATGAAAAGTAACAGAATCTTGGTTAAAGAATCCAAAACTCTGCACATTCTTCTGGCATCTGAGGGCTGCTGCGTCCCCAGATAACTTGGATTTGAAGTATTGGGATATATTTTTATAGAATCCTCAGTTTCACACTGATTCTCATGGCTGCTACTCTTTGGGCTATAGAGCCCCATTCTGCCTTCTAGAAAGACAGAAATTAGCCAGTGTAGTATACTTTTTTATTGGTCTGTTATTGGAAAAAGGAGTCCTGTGTTTCCTTTCCAACGGTTTGATTATTTTTCAGTTTTAGCAGA
The DNA here is from genome assembly GCF_947179515.1 of Apodemus sylvaticus. Taxonomy (NCBI): domain Eukaryota; kingdom Metazoa; phylum Chordata; class Mammalia; order Rodentia; family Muridae; genus Apodemus; species Apodemus sylvaticus. Next base: position 13,759,242 of record NC_067490.1, read on the forward strand.
TCTTTTAAACAGTGCCCCAAGGACAAATATAATCAGCAGCAGTAAGCGCGTGGCAGCAAAATCTGATGATGGAAAACATCCTTGGTTTCCCATTGCTTCAAGGACTGCTCATTAGCCTCTCTGCTCTGTGCTAAATGTACTCCGTGCTGAAGGACCTAGACTTGAGCAGTGTGCAAGACCCAGTTATGTGGGCTGGGCTTGGGTGGAGGGTAGTACTCTCATTAGTAATACACAGCTATGGTATTTAATTATCAGGGTTCTTCCTTCCCAGAGAGATAAAGAGAGTGCCCTAGAGAAAAGGCATTCTAGTACATCCTCTCTCTCTGTCTCTGTCTCTCTGTCTCTGTCTCTCTCTGTCTCTCTCTCTCTCTCTCTCTCTCTCTCTCATCTTCCTCAGTTTTGTTTTCGATGTAGGAATGACCTCTAAACATGAGCATTCTGTCACTGAAAATATCTAAGCCTTATTTTCTCTTTAAAGCTCATTGTAATGGCGCATTGGAAGAAATTCTCCCCACTGTTAATGAGATACCATCAGCTTAGCTACAGGACGTAAAATGGCCAAAAAGAAGGCAGATAACAATTATAACCATAGTAGGCTTTGGTTGTTGTTTTTTACTTTAAAAAAAAAATGAGTCAGCAAGAAAAGAAAATTCTGTCTACTTTAATAAATACAGGTCCCCTAGGAAAACAGTGAATGACTAAGAATCAACTTCTACAATGAATCAAGTTGTGAACTTAGGGGTTTCAGGAACAGTTTTTGTGTATAAGATATTTTATTTCTTTATAACAACATTCCCATATTTTTAAAACCTGGAGTGTTTTTATGACTTATTATCTATATCAGGTTATCTAAAGTAAATGAACATATTTTTCCTATACTCAGTGCTCTCTGCATACCAGGAGACTTGGACAAAAGCAAAAATAGACTAAAAGACACCTTATTGAGTTAAAAGAACATTGTTCCACACTCAGCAATTCAATAGCTGTAATTTTTATCTTACAGAATAATGGATTGTTTATAGATTGTCCAGAAGGTCTGAGAGCAAGCCTCAACCTGAGTCCCATGTTTAATACCCCCATATCACAAGATAAACAAACACCCAGGATCAAGTTCACTACAGATCATTGCTTGATTTCAAAATGTTTTTCCTAATCAAACACAACCATTATGCTTTAAGTCTAGTAATTTAGAAACTTTAGTTTTTGATGGTGGTTACATCTTATTTATATTTTCCTACCAACCAGGTTTATGTGTATGGACAACTGTGGTAAGAGATATATTTGTTTTTATAACATAGAGGTAAGAGTTAAAGATATTTGAAGATATTTATTACAGGTATTTACTAAAGATCCTTAATAAAATATAAAGAGAGTGAATAACATTCTGTGAACACTTATCTGGAACAGTACACCAAGTACTATTTAAAATTATGCATATTAATGTTAATATTAAAACATTTTATTCCTGTATCAGGTAATTATTGTCTGTACTGTGCTGAATAATTCAAACTGAGGATTGATGCAGTTAGGCATTTGTCTTACTAAATTAACTACTTGATAGGAGGGCTGGAAATTTATAATTAGATTTGTGTAATTCTATAACAAGCAGATGATTATTCCAGGATATCTTAGTGTTATTCAAACAAGTGTGCTATAAAAATTCCTTACACTATGTATATGTATATGTATAAACAGATGTCTACTAAACATGTAACTGACAATAATATCCTGGTATTTTCAAATGGTTATGTGTATATACCACAAAGAGCTTTGAAATTTGTAACATAATATCTTACACCTAAGAAGCAGCTTGATAAACAGTCCACCACTCTTTAGATAAAACAAGAAATTCAAGTGGAAGAATTTTGCTAATTTACTATTATAAAAACTCCAACATTCAAACTCACAGTCCCTTCTCTATCAAGAATGTAGTTTGGTTGCATTTCAAAACATCTGTGCTTAATCTAAAGCAGTGGTTCTCAGCCTTTCTAACACTGCAACCCTTTAATACAGTTTCTCATGTCGAACTGACCCTCAGCTGTGAAATTATTTTTGTTGCTACTCCATAATTCTAATTTTACTACTCTTAGGGATTGTAATGTAAGTATCTGACATCCAGGTTATCTGATATGCAAGTCCTAGGAAAGGGTCATTTGATTCTCAAAGTGGTCGCAACCCACAGGTCGAGAAACACTGATCTAGAAAAGCTAGAAAAAATGTATTATGAATAAGAAATTAGAAGGAAAAAATTTAAAGGAGATGACACTTAGCTACAACTCTTTTTTTCACAAAATTTGTTTCTAGTATTGTAATATAGCAAAGTATAATTTAAATTGTTATCATTAAGAAAACAATACATAATACAATCTTGTGAGCTCTTTGTAAAATTGGTTGTCATGAATAAACTGACTAGAAATGGCTTGCTTTGTCATGAAATTGTGATTGGATTTATTTTTCATTTTTCATTTTTTTTGAAATGGGCTATTATAGAATTTCTATTATAGCCTTTCTATCATTTCAGTTTAGGTTCAAAGCTACATCTGTACTTCTGGAACTAATCAAATACTGAAAATTATATCAGAATATGTTTAACACTGACGCCACTTGAAACACCTTGAAGAGTTGAATGGTGTTTCAAGTAGGGTACGTCTTTTTGCCTCACAGTTCTTGACAGCCATATAAATCATCAAACCAATGCATTCAAGCAGAGGCTTCTATTTCCTCTTTGACGTTTCTTGTGTTCCTCCAAAAATGATACGCTGTGTACTTTTAGGATCTCTGCCAGGGAAGCGTTGGAGTCCAGGTGGCCTATTAGTAGTTATGATTGATTTGCCTTCATTAGTGTCCCAGTGACCCTCCCTACAAACTGTCACTCATGGTTGAAGCACCTGACCGATAAAGTGTGTCCAAAAGCACACAGCAGGGGTAAGGGCAGTAATTTAGGCAGAAACACACTCACCATTTGGGTTCCAATGCACTGACAGGCATACGATAAATAAACAAACCTCCAGCCTTCAAAAAACTATAATCTACAGACAGAGGCAGAGATTATTTCAAGTTCAGTACTATTCTGATAGCTTAGTATTTACCATGTAGTAGCGGATATAGACAGAGGAGGGCTTGGCCCAGTTATCTTAGATAGGATGCTGAAGGTAGTGGGTGTGTTTGTGGCATATAGATACAGCCAGCCCAAGGGAATGCTTGCTCTGAGTGGGGACTAAAACAGGCATCTTTCAATGTGCTTGATTTATACACTCACCTAAAGATATTGCCAAGGCACTTACCCTCCAGGTATTGATTTTTTTTTTGAACCTCTGTCCTTCCTCTCATCACTTTAAATGGATGAGATACAGTCATATATTTTAAACCTTTTCTAAACGTCAGGGGGCTCTGTACTAAGATACTTCCCTTGGATTGGTGACAATGGTTTCCCTGGGAGTGTGTCCCTAGGTGCAGAAAGGTGACCTCAGCCTTGAGTACTTTTGGCTCATTCCCCAACTCTTAATTGTCAGTCAAGTATGTGGCCTGAGGCTGTCTTGTCAGATAAAGTGGCGTGGTGAAACTATGACACAGAGATTCCCGGTCAACCTAGGTATCACTCATTTTAGACTAACATTTTTGAATAAAAATCACCATAGAATGTTAAAACATTTAGTTTGAGGGGGAAACTTCAGTTTAAAGATTATGCAATAAAGAAACACCAGCCTACTAATGAATAGTCATTTTAGAAGATTCTATTAGGAATGTACAGAATACTTCCTCTACAGTTTGAAAGGTTATTAAAACATGTAATATGAGATGAAATTAAGTATAATTTAAATCATACCATCTGAATAAGTCTGTATTAAACCTTGGGAGTAAAAGCAGTATATAAATCAATATGCCAATTAGTTTTATATTAATACTTATATGTTGACGATAGATTTTATTTGGGAGGCAATTCAGATAGTAGACATGAAAAGGGAGGTTTATCATTTTAATTTTTATGTCATCAAATGGATGTCTGAGAGGGAATCCTGGTAATCATCAGCAGGTTTAAGGGATTTGGCTTTATTAGACCCCACTCCCTCTCCCTACAAAGAGTGTCAGTCACAAATTGAGTGCAAAGAAGAGAATATGTAGCCCAAATTACCACATTCTTATCTAACGTTTTCTTCCATGCCAGCCAGCAAACAGTTTTCCTTTTTTTTTGATCTTTAATTTTTATAGGATATATTCTTTATTTACATTACAAATAATTTCTCCTTTCCTGTTCCCCCCTTGAAAGTCCCATAAGTCATCTCCCCTCCCCTTATTCCCCAATCAACCACCTCCTGCTTCCCTGTCCTGATATTCCCCTATACTACTGCATTGAACCTTTCCCATACCAGGGGCCTTTCCTCCCTTTGATGTCCAACAAGGCCATCCTCTGCTGCCTATGCATCTGGAGGCATGGGTAACACCACGTGTGCTATCTGGTTGATGTTTTTGTTCCTGAGATCTCTGGGAGTACTGGGTTCTTCCTATGGTGCTGCAAACACCTTCAGCTCCTTGGGTCCTTTCTCTAGCTACCCCATTGGGGACCCTGTGATCAGTTCAATGGCTGGCTGAGAGTGTCCCCCTCTGTATTTGTCATGCACTAGCAGAGCTTTACAAATGACAGCTGTATCCAGTTCTGGTCAGCAAGTACTTGTTGGCCTCAAAAATAGTGTCTGTTTTTTTTAACAGTATATGGGATGGATCCCTAGGTGGGATAGTTTCTGGATGGTCTTTCTCTCAGACTCTGCTCCACACTTTGTCTCTGTATCTCCTTCTATGGGTATTTTGTTCCCCCTTCTAAAAAGGACCAGAGTATCCATACTTTGTTCTTCCTTCTTCTTGGGCATCATTTGATATGTGAATTGTGTCTTGGGTATTTGAAGCTTCTGGGTTAATATCCACTTATCAGTGAGTGCATACCATGTGTATTCTTTTGTGATTGGGTTACCTCACTCAGGATGGTATTTTCCAGTTCTACCCATTTGCCTAAGAATTTCATGAATTCATTGTTTTTAATAGCTGAGTAGCATTCCATAGTGTAAATATACCACATTTTCTGTATCCATTCCTCCTTTGAGGGACATCTGGGTTTTTTCCAGCTTCTAGCTGTTCTAAATATGGCTGCTATGAACATAGTGGAACATGTGTCTTTATTACATGCTGGGGAGTCCTCTGGGTATATGCCCAGGAGTGGTAAAACAGGGTCCTCTGGTAGTATCATGCCCAGTTTTCTGAGAAACCACCAGATTGATTTCCAGAGTGGTTTCACCAGCTTGCAATCCCACCAGCAGTGGAGGAGTGTTCCTCTTTCTCCACATCCTTTCCAACACCTGCTGTCTCCTGAGATTTTGATACTAGGCATTCTGACTGGTGTGAGGTGAAATCTCAGGGTTGTTTTGATTTGCATTTTCCTGAAGACCAAGGATGTTGAACGTTTCTTTAGGTGTTTCTCAGCCATTCAATATTCCTCAGGTGAAAATTCTTTGTTTAGCTCTGTACCCCATTTTTAATAAGATTATTTGGCTCTCTGGAGTCTAGCTTCTTGAGTTCTTTGTATATATTGGATATTACCCCTCTCTTGGATGTAGGGTTGGTAAAGATCTTTTACCAATTTTTTGGTTGCTGTTTTATCCTATTGACAGTGTCCTTTGCCTTACAGAAACTTTGTAATTTTATGAGGTCCCATTTGTCAATTCTTGATCTTAAAGCATAGGCTATTGGTGTTCTGTTCAGGAACGTTCCCCTGTGCCCATGTGTTCAAGGCTCTTCCCCAGTTTCTTTTCTATTAGTTTCAGTGTGTCAGGTTGTATATAGACATCCGTGATCCACTAGGACTTGAGCTTAGTACAAGGAAATAATGGATTGATTTGCATTCTTCTGTATGCTAGCCTCCAATTGAGCCAGCACAATTTGTTGAAAAGGCTATCTTTTTTTTCCACTGGATGGTTTTAGCTCCTTTGTCAATGATCAAGTGACCATAGGTGTGTGGGTTCATTTCTGGGTCTTCAATTCTATTCCATTGATCTACCTGCTTGTCACTGAACCAATACCATGCAGGTTTTTTAAATATTTTTATTTTCTATATTCTTTGTTTACATTCCAAATGATTTCCCCTTTCCCAGATCCCTCCTCCCCATATGTCCCATAAACCTTCTTCTCTCCATCCCTTCTCCAATCACCTCCCTCCTTTTTCTCTGTCCTTATATTCCCTTCCAATGCTAGATCAATCCTTTCTAGGATCAGGACCCTCTCCATACTTCTTCATGGGGGTCATTTGTTATGCAATTTGTGCCTTGGGTGTTCAGAGCTTCTGGGCTAATTAATATCCACTTATCAGAGATTGCATTCCATGTGTATTCTTTTGTGATTGGGTTACCTCACTTAGGATGATATTTTCCAGATCAAACCATTTGCCTAAAAATTTTGTGAATTCATTGTTTCTAATTGCTGAGTAGTATTCCATTGTGTAAATATACCACATTTTCTGTATCCATTCCTCCTTTGAGGGGCATCTGGATTCTTTCCAGCTTCTGGCTATTATAAATAAGGCTGCTATGAACATAATGGAGCATGTGTCTTTATTGCATGCCGGGAAATCCTTTGGGTATATGCCCAGGAGAAGTATAGCAGGGTCCTCTGGAAGTCTCATGTCCAGTTTTCTGAGGAACCTCCAGACTGATTTCCACAGTGGTCGTACCATCTTGCAGCCCCACCAACAGTGGAGGAGTGTTCCTCTTTCTCCACATCCTTTCCAACACCTGCTGTCTCCTGAGTTTTTGACCTTAGCCATTCTGACTGGTGTGCGGTGAAATCTCAGGGTTGTTTTGATCTGCATTTTCCTAATGACTAATGATGTTGAGCACTTCTTAAGGTGCCTCTTGGCCATCCGAATTTCCTCAGGTGAAAATTCTTTGTTAAGATCTGTACCCCATTTTTTAATAGGGTTATTTGGTTCCCTGGGGTCTAACTTCTTGAGTTCTTTGTATATATTGGATATTAGCCCTCTATCAGATGTGGGGTTGGTGAATATCCTTTCCCAATTTGATGGTTGCGGTTTTGTTATTATTTTTTTTTTTTTTTTGGATTTGGTTTTTTTGAGACAGGGTTTCTCTGTATAACCCTAGCTGTCCTGGAGCTCACTCTGTAGATCAGGCTGGCCTCGAACTCAGAAATCTGCCTGCCTCTGCCTCCCAGAATGCTGGGATTACAGGCATGCGCCACCACCGCCCGGCACCGTTTTGTTCTTTTAACAGTGTCCTTTGCCTTACAGACACTTTGTAATTTTATGAGGTCCCATTTGTCAATTCTTTATCTTAAAGCATAAGCTATTAGTGATCTGTTCAGGAACTTTCCCCCTGTGCCCATGTCCTCAAGGGTCTTCCCCAGTTTCTTTTCTATTAGTTTCAGTGTGTCTGGTTTTACATGGAGGTCCTTGATCCACTTGGAGTGAAGTTTAGTACATGGAGATAAGAATGGATCAATTCGCATTCTTCTACATGCTGACCTCCAATTGAACCAGCACCATTGTTGAAAAGGCTATCTTTTTTCCACTGGATGTTTTTAGCTCCTTTGTCGAAGATCAAGTGACCATAGGTGTGTGGATTCATTTCTGGATCTTCAATTCTATTCCATTGGTCCACTTGTCTGTCACTGTGCCAATACCACGCAGTTTTTTAACACTATTGCTCTGTAGTATTGCTTGAAGTCAGGGATACTGATTCCCCCAGAATTTCTTTTGTTGTTGAGAATAGTTTTAGCTATCCTGGATTCTTCCAGATGAATTTGAGAATTGCTTTAAGTTGCCTTCCTATACTCAAAGGATAAGCAGGCTGAGAAAGAAGTTAGGGAAACGACACCCTTCAAAATAGCCGCAAACAATATAAAATATCTTGGTGTGACTCTAACCAAACAAGTGAAAGATCTATATGACAAGAACTTCAGGTTCCTGAAGAAGGAAATCGAAGAAGACCTCAGAAAATGGAAAAATCTGCCATGCTTGTGAATTGGCAGGATTAATATAGTTAAAATGGCCATCTTGCTAAAAGCGATCTACAGATTCAATGCAATCCCCATCAAAATCCCAACTCAGTTCTTCACAGAGTTACCATGCAGTTTTTAACACTATTGCTCTGTAGTACTGCTTGAAGTCTGGGATACTGATTCCCCCAGAAGTTCTTTTACTGTTGAGAATAGTTTTAGCTATCCTGGGTTTTTTGTTATTCCAGATGAATTTGAGAATTGCTCTAACTCTATGAAGAATTGAGTTGGGATTTTGATGGGGATTGCATTGAATCTGTAGATTGCTTTTGGCAAGATGGCCATTTTTACTATATTGATCCTGCCAATCTATGAGCACTGGAGATCTTTCCATCTTCTGAGGTCTTCTTCAGTTTCTCCAGAGACTTAAAGTTCTTGTCATACAGTTCTTTCACTTGTTTGGTTAGAGTCACACCAAGATACTTTGTATTGTTTGTGACTATTGTGAAGGATATCATTTCCCTAATTTCTTTCTCAGCCTGTTTATCCTTTGAGTATAGGAAGGATACTGATTTGTTTGAGTTAATTTTATATCTGGCCACTTTGCTGCAGTTGTTTATCAGCTGTAGGAGTTCTCTGGTAGAGATTTTTGGGTCACTTATACTATCATATCATCTGCAAATAGTGATATTTTGACTTCTTCCTTTCCAATCTGTATCCTTTTGACCTCCTTTTGTTGTCTAATTGCTCTAGCTAGAAATTCAAGCGCTATATTGAGTAAATATGGAGAGAGATGGCAGCCTTGTCTAGTCTCTGATTATAGTGGGAGTGCTTCAAGGTTCTCTCCATTTAGTTTGATGTTGGCTATTGTTTTACTGTATTTTTCTTTTACTATGTTTAGGTATGGGCCTTGAATTCCTGTTCTTTCCAAGACTTTTAACATGAAAGGATGCTGAATTTTGTCAAATGCTTTTCCAACATTTTTTGATGCATTCTTGGATTCATTTGGCATGAATTTTATTGAGTATTTTTGCATCGATATTCATAAGAGAAATTGGTCTGAAGTTCTCTTTCTTCATTGGATCTTTGTGTGGTTTTCATATAAATGCAATTATGGCTTCATAGAACAAGTTGTGTAGTATTCCTTCCATTTCTATTTTGTGGAATCATTTGAAAAGTATTAGTGTGAGTTCTTCTTTGAAGGTCAGATAGACTTCTACACCAAAACCATGTAGTCCTCTGCTTTTTTGGTTGGGAGACTTCCAATGACTGCTTCAGAGGTTATGGGACCATTTAGATGGTCTATCTGATCCTAATTTAACTTTGGTATTTGATATCTGTTTAGGAAATTGTCCATTTCATCCAGATTTTCCAGTTGTGTTGATTATAGGCTTTTGTAGTAGGATCTGATGATTTTTTGAATTTCCTCAGTTTCTGCTATTTTATCTCCATTTTCATTTCTGATTTTGTTAATTTGGATACTATCCTTGTACCCTCTGGTTAGTCTGGCTAAGGGTTTATCTATCTTGTTGATTTTCTCAAAGAACTAGCTCCTGCTTTTGTTGATTCTTTGTATAGGTCTTTCTGTTTCAACTTGGTTGATTTCAGCCCTGAGTTTGATGATTTCCTACCTTCTACATCTCTTGGGTGTATTAACTTCTTTTTGTTGTAAAGCTTTCAAGTGTGCTGTTAAGCTGCTAGTGTATGCTCTTTCCAGCTTCTCTTTTGGAGGCACTCAGAGCTAAAAGATTTCCTCTTAGCACTGGTTGCATTGTGTCCCATAAATTTGGGTATGTTGTGCCTTCATTTTCATTAAAATCTAAAAAAGTCTTTGATTTCTTTTCTTATTTCTTCCTTGACCAAGGTATCATTGAGTAGAGCACTGTTCAACTTCCATGTGTATGTGGGCTTTCTGTTCTTTTATGAATGAGGGTGCCCTTGTATTTGGAGCATAGCTGTTTAGAATTGAGAGTTCTTCTTGGTAGAGTTTTCCTTTGATGAGTATAAAGTGTTCTTCTGTGTCTTTTTTTAATGACTTTTGGTTGAAAGTTTATTTTATTGGATATTAGAATGGCTATTCCAGCTTGTTTCCTGGGACCATTTGCTTGGAAAATTGTTTTTTAGTCTTTTACTCTGAGGTAGTGTTTGTCTTTGACACTGAGATGCGTTTCCTGTATGCAGCAAAATGTTGGGTCCTGTTTATGTATTCAATCTGTTAGTCTATGTCTTTTTATTGGGGAATTGAGTCCATTGATGTTGAAATATTAAGTAATAGTGATTGTTGCTTCCTGTTATTTTTGATGTAATTTTTATGTTTGTGTGGTTATCTTCTTCTGGGTTTGTTGAAAGAAGATTAATTTCTTGCTTTTTCTAGGGTATAGTTTCCCTCCTTTTGTTGGTGTTTTCCATTAATTATCCTTTGAAGGGCTGGATTTGTGGAAAGGTATTGTGTAAATTTGTTTTTGTCATCGGATACCTTGGTTTCTCCATCTTTAGTTATTGAGAGATTTGCTGGGTATAGCAGCCTAGGTTAGCATTTGTGTTCCCTTAGGGTCTAATAGGTATCTATAGATTATGACATCTGCCCAGGCTCTTCTGACTTTCATATTCTTTGGTGAGAAGTCTGGTGTAAGTCTGATAGGTCTACCTTTATATGTTACTTGACCTTTTTCCCTTACTGCTTTTAATATTCTTTCTTTGTTTAGTAATTTGGCATTTTAATTAATAAATAAACAAATCTTTAAAAAATTACTTATAATGTGTTCTATAAAATTACCATGAAGAACACTCAAAAGAATTCACACACACACACATGCACACATACTCTTTCCAGACTCAAGGAACAGTGTTTCAAATACTTTAAGTTGATAAAGTTATTTACTATTTGCTTACAATTTTAGTTAATGGTTACATAAACAGCATTGGAAAGCATTGTGAATGCATGTGTAATTTTCTTATGAGCTATCAAATAAAATACAGGAAGTTACTGATAGTTTTAAAAATTATAGCTTAATACTGTTTGGATATTTTCATAGAAAGTTGAGTAATTCAAGTGCATATTACAACTGTGTCAAGATTCACTTTGGCTAAAATGTTCCTTTCTCAAACTACCTGTGACTTCAGATTTGAGTTCATCATGTGTATACCCACTGGGGAGTGTATTGACTACTAAAATTTATTTAAAATCATGGATATGTTTTAGAAGAAATGAACAAACTCGCAGAGAAGCATTGGTTAAAGTAAGGGAGTATGGATATTTATATATTACTGTTAATGAATCCATTAATTAAGTCTAAGTAAGTCAATCCAGGAAGATCCTGCTATGTACTTGCATTTTTGTGTAGTTAAAAGTGTTATTCAACCTACCACCATGTTAATAAAAATAAACTAAAAATATCCGTGCATACATATGTGTGTATATATGTGCATGTGTGTATGCATATAAATCATATACATGCATGTATTTATCACTTTAGAATGTGATCTGAAGTTTATATCAACCCAAACTGAAGCTCTTATTGGAACAACTTAATATGCTTCGATATTCTCCTTATTTTGATTTCTTCTTATTGCTTTTATTTTGCTTTATTGAGCTTTGGTTTTGGAAAGCCCATTTATTGAATAGAATTATAATCAGTCTCAATAACCCTGATGGCATGTGTTGTAGTTCACAGGACCTACAATGGGGAAGTATGAACTATAGGGTCACATACTGGCTTGAGTAGTTTCAACTGCAGATAGTGGAGCTGGGTCACATTAGGGCTAGCAAACACTCTGGAAAAGAAGATGCATCTGCAGAGACTGATAGAGCAATTAGACTTTCAGTAAACAGAGTAGAATGCCCCAGAATAGCCATGCCATGCTCACTCTTTGTCAGAACAAACATTTTCTGACTAATTGATTAAGAACCTGTTGGAGTCAACTAACGTACATTCTCCCATCTTCTGGTACCAGCCTCTCTGACGTACCTACCAATGCTTTCTGAACTTGCCTTGCTTTATGACTTTCTTTGATCTGTAAAACTTCACGAAACTGCTTCCACATTGGAAATGGTTTCTGGACTGCAGTCACTCAAAACTGCTCCAAAATAAACTCTCCTTTTACTCCTTTCAAGACAAGGATTCTAATTTTGGCCTTGACTGAGTGCAACATGAAACCCAGGATTAGAAACAAAAATGTTTCCTTTAGGATGACAAGTGCTAAGTTTCCTTCCCTGGACATAGTGATTCCTACCTTCTAGAACTAGATTCACCATTAGGGAGCTCTTCTTGAAGGACATGTTGAACCATGGGGACACAAAAAGTATCTCAGGGTTACTCCTTGAAATTTGTTTGGTATACTGAGAGAAAGGGGCTTCTACTTCTGGCATTTGCAAACCTAAGATTTCTAGGTATGAGGTATTCAGAAACTTTGATATTTTCCCATGAATTCTGGTAGAATAAAGCCAGTATCCTGGGACACAAGAGACACTGCAGGAAACATAATCCCTAAGATGCTGTAACCCCAGATGGAATCAAACCTAAAGAGCTCTCCCTAACACTGTTATTGTGTAAGTCTGCTCGAGCTCACGAATTTCTCTTTCAACCAAAGGCCTAGCAAATACTGGATGAGTAGTAGTCAGTTACATAAGGATATGCTTAAAAAGGAAAAACACGAACACGCTTCTGGAATAAGTTAACATACCTGAAATTGTTTAAGCAGCCAATCTCCATAGTCTATTACATTTGACTCTCATAAAAAGATTTCACATCTGAATATACCAAGTCATATACATCTATTTAGAAGCTTTGTTTTTTATAATTAATAATGAGTGGTTTTCCTTTTACAGAGAAGAGGCAGAACCAGATTGGCAAGAATATTGGACAGTGGGGGTTAAAGAGCCCGGATGAGAGACTTAGGAAAAACGAACATCACATAAAAATCTAACCAATTTTTGCCTTTTGTCTTGAAGTTTTGATTTCAAATAAGGCAGTTCATTTGTATATTGTCTTTTAATCTGGTAAATATTAGATTATATTTTTGAATGTTCTCTTGAGGCTTTTCTGATCAAGTTTTTTCACTTTTGTTTTTCCAAGGTTCCTGACACAATGCCCGCCTTTCCTTTTATCATTTCCTCCACTGGGTCTGGCAGCCTCTGCCATCTCATTTTCTTGTCTCCCACTGGCTCTCCGTTTCTCTTATCTCCACAGTGTGCTCCTTAGGAATCTCTTTCAGCTTCTCCTGTCTTCTTTGAACTTGAGTTCCTGCCCATACTTCTTTCCTCTCCTCCTGTCTACCTACCTGCTTATCGGTATTCACATAAAAAAATTGGGAAAAATATTGCCTGACATCATAAACTAGACTTCAAGTAGGCTTTGAGAGATGTCACCCTCATTTTCTTGAAACTGAAGAACATTGCCTGAAATAGTAAACATAGATCATTGTTCAAGGGCTTGTGGGTGAATTTTAACGTTATTAGACACCTCAAATTTTCCCTTTCTCGTATTGCAAAATTTCCTGTAAATTGTTGTCTGGAGTTCCCAGAAACTTAACAGTAAAACAGAACATAGATTTTTCAAAATATGAATAAACAAGTTTCATTAGGATAATATAAATTAGTGTTAGAAAATAAAACCTGCTGTGTTTTAGAGCACAAATCTAAATTATTCACAGACTTAAAAACCCTGGAGAGATTTCCACTTGAGCATTTTCTTTCAATAGTTTTGTTTTCTTTTCCCTAGTCAGAATAACTTTCAAATGTACAGTCAAATTTCCTAACTGTACATGACCTATCCATTTCAATTTTTAAAACCTGTAGGCTCAAACAAGGGACAGCACAAGAATTGGAGTATTAGCAGTGTAGATTTCTATTCATTACATCAATTCATCTCTTCTAATTGACACATAAATAAAAACACCACACAAACAGATTAAGAAAGCCAGTGAGCTTCTATACAATTAGAATGGCCATTCCTAAGTAACCAAGCTTTGTGTAGGGTTTTATACTTTTTCTATCACCTATATTATCTGTCTGTCTGTCTCTCTATCTGTCTGTCTGATGTCTGTCTGTCTATCTTTCTATTGATCTCACTTATTTTATTATTCTCGGTATTACTACTTTAGCAACTAGAAAGTTTATTTCACTTCTCCACTATGGAAAAAAAAAACTATGACAAGAGTTAAAATTAGAAAAAATAATTTGCTTATAACTTCTTCTAGGACTCAGGTTTCTTTTTGCCAAAATTTTGTTGTTTTTCATTACCTGATATCAGTCTATTTTGATCTCCTTCCTAAAAGTTATGCTCTAACCAGACTTACAATTGTATACACACACACACACACACACACACACACACACACACACACACACACACACATACACACACACACACACACACACACACACACACACACACTGCAGCTTAGGGTCTAGTTTTAATTCCAATGAATGAAAAAGCCTAACAGCAAGATCCTTTGAGCATTTATTTTTAAGCAATAATACCTACTTTCAAGATACAAAGTGTCCCTCGATTCTATGAAAGAGTAAAGCACTTTCTTCAGGGACCTGGTGAACGCTCAGGTCATCCCATCTGATGACACTTGCTTGCTCACAATTTATGTCATGCGATGAAGCAAAAGTACAGAGTTTATTAAAGTAACAACTCTCTTTGATCTACCTTCACAAAATAGTCTCATACATTGCTAGGGTAGACAACTGACCCTTTCTATTAGCTTCTTGTGCCAGTTCTTTGAAGTTCCAGTTGCTATCAATAAAGCAACAGTACAAGTAAACAGGTGGGTAACACTACATTTATGTTTTCTGTCTATAGCCTCCATGATGAGAGGCATATACATCCTCTACTGCTCTAAGATCTTATATAATGTGTTAATTTTCCATATAATGAGGCCACTGAATATCTATTCACATTAACTGAGACCCACAAGAAAGTAGAAGCAATCCTGTAGTCCACATACTGCTTCCTGAGCCTGTGTATGTACCAGCAGCAGTTGATGGAAATGGTTTTGGCATTTTTAATCATATTCTCTCATTGACTTAGGTGATCCATCTTTTGTGGTTATTTGCCTGGACTAGAAGTATCATAAGCAATTTAAGGTGTTAATCATTAAATATTGATTCAAGATGGCAGAGAAGTACAAAATTTGGTGAAGTCTGTGAGCAAATTTGTCATGTGTCCATGATCTCTGTGTTCACAGTTCTCTTACACAGGCTAAAGGGAAGTTGGGGTGGGGGCGGGGCTGAGTTTCTTTATGAATGCTAAGAAAGAACGATGCTCAGTCCTGTCTTCTTACAGAAAAATTCAATGTCATGCTCGTCCGTAATATATGGAGAAGACACTGAGAAATATAACTTAGGTCAAAGACAGAAAACAAACATGGAGGACTTTCATCCATCAGGCCGAGGATCACTGTGCTGGGATCTAAGTAGGCATTTGTGCTTATCATATTTGACATCATTTGATAAATCCACTTTATTTGTGGTAAGCCATCCTGAAAACTTGCAGCATTGTCTTTAAACATTTAGGAAAGGCTTAGGAATTGTTACAGGGCTGTTTTACAACAGGCATAAAAGTACATGTGTTTGGAATAACAAAAGGATACATCTAGTTCGCAGTCACACATTTGAGCTGTTCAGACACATTACAATGAAGTGAAGTGTCTTTGCCAAACACATATTTTATGCAAAGGGGTAGTGGCCCAAGTTTCTGTCATCTTGAAATAATCTCTCTTTGCTCCCTACCTCTCAAGCATGTGCTGTGACACAATTGAAGTAGATGCTACCAACTTGCAGCCACCATCTTCTGCATGTCACGATTATTCGATGGCGACGGCATGTACTGGAGACCATCTGTGAGAGACGTTATTTCTTTTGTCCCTTGAGGAATATATGTGTCATTTGAAGATGAGCCTACCTTGCTTTTTGTGAAGCAGGCGTGTGCCAGGTGGTTGGCAGAGAAAAAACACAAAGAGTAATACTGTGTGGGGACTAAAAGACAGGGCTCTGGCGGCAAGCCTTTGTCATATTGCTGTATATTGCAACAGGTGGCAAACACTGACACCCATATGTCATAAAAGGAGGCAAACTGGAGCATGATCCACATTGAGTGTCTCACATTCCAGGAGGCACCAAGAACAGATGTTAGGAAATTTCAATGTTCAGGAAAAGGTAGACTCTAATATCACCTTTAAACCCTGCCCTTTCCTACCCTACCCTTGGCAGGTGCTGAACTGAAGTCACTCACTAAGGAAAAATCCTCAGGACTGTTGGTCACTGACGGTTTTTCTAAGTCACATGTAAACTTGCACACTTTCTGAGGGATCTGGATTGCAATCTGTCAACAGACAAACTGACTGTTAGGTCATTTTTCACTATGAGTAAAGGGGTATCATGGTCTCCCAGAATAGGAGAAATACACTCCACCAACATCTCCCTGTCCTGAGTGCATCATATAAAGATGATAGTAATTAGATTAGAAAATATAACAAGAAAGAGCATTCTGAGTTTTAACAAGGCCTGAAACATTGTGTGGCCAGGGAAACCCATTGTTTCTGGCTGTGTGAATGGCAAAGAGTGATCAAAACTACCCTCTGCATTAACTTCAGACTAAAATCAATGCCAGAAGGTAAGTACTAAAGAGAGGCCCATCTGTGGATATGCTATTCCTGACAGGCCTTCTGTAACTACTTCCTGTTAGGTTTGGTCTGAACTACAGAGAAGTTAGTCTCCATTGGGTAATTTATATACTGGGAATGTGAGCTTGCTGTGGCTAGTACCAAAATCATTGTTGAGATGTGGAAATAAAGAATACTTTTCCTGATGATGACGTCTTGGGGAATGCAAAAGGATGCTGGGAGCTAGGCAAAAAAATATTTTAAAATTACCATTCTTATATAGTAGATGTCTTTGCAACAATGTATTTTTATGAAATCTCTTTGATAGCTGTCAAATACTATAAAGTCAAGCGGTTTGAACAGTTAAACCTCTGAGCATCTTTTATGATCCTTGGCCATAGTTAGTCCAAGATAGAAATACATAATGAGATAACAAGGCATGTGAGAAGGACCCTGCAGGTGCTCCTGGCAGGCAGGGAAGTGAACTATAGAGACAAAAATAGAAACTCAGTTCAGAATGACTCTGTCAACATGGGACAAGCTCTGGGGAGTTTAATGCCTGGGGGTGGGTTATTCCCAACAAATTTAAACACAGTATCACTTAAAATGTTTTCTGGTCTAATACAATTCCCAGTGAGCAAGGCAGTGTAATTACATTAAAATGTAACTCAAGGTACATGTTATTTCTTCCAAGAAGATGGTATCTAGAGATAGGCTGCCTGTTCTAGCTTAAGGTCCTAAAGAAAGGTCAGACTTGGTCTTAGTCATACAGATAACATAGAGGTCATTTGGCTATTAGCCACCTCTGGTCCTAGTTGTAGGAGCTTGGGGAGATCGTGGCTGTAAGGGTCAATTAGATTACTAGCCACCTCTGGTCCTGGTTGTAGGATCTCAATATGGCCTGACCCAACAGATAGTGCATGTCACCAGCTGTTAATCACTTCCAGTTTCCAGCTTTCTGGATAGAAGAACAGGGTCTTTCCATCTTCCCTGTTGAAAAGACAATCCTGTGTGCTTAACGTTTCTGGTTTCTCTAGAGATCTGTGAGTGCAAGACCTTCATGCTGTGCTCCCAATAGACCTGCTGGAACAAATTTGAATCAGAATCTTTGTATATCAATGGGGGAAGGAAGGGACTAGTAATTTCCTTAAAGTAGCTACAGTGAGAAAGGGCAGTGTGTAGAACCAGAAGTGGAAATGATTAAAGAAATATGCCCAATAGAAGAGGAAAGCTGGCCTTTTCCCACAAAAGTTATTCATGTTTTTCATAAGGAAAAATGCCACACCATGTAATGCATCATCATACACATCATAATCTACATCATCAATGTCAAACAGCAAAATGATATTTACTGTCTTAGATCAACCCCACACAAATGCTAAGATATTATTATGCTCTCCGTATAACTCTTGAGCTGCTATTTGTGAAAATTACTTTTTTGGTTTTCTTTGCCTAATTACGTGGATCCCCACCCGTTTGTGTTGAGATCTCAAATACTACTATTTAATGGGGAACTAGTTATATACATATGCTATACTTCTAAAGATCTATTTAGTATACTTTAAGAAAAATAATGGGACTAGAGACAATGATTGCAAATAAGATAGAAAGGCAAATTTGGGGTCTGGAGAGATAACTTAGTATTTTATAGCACTTGATCTTGTGAAATCCCAACATCCACACATTTTGACTATAGATAGTTGAACCTCATCTACAAGACAGTAAACTCTTCTAAACTGAGTAACACATACACTTGTGTGTGTGTGCACACACAGGCACACAAACACATACATGCACTCACATATGCACTCACACATGCAGGGAAATAAAGTATTATTTTTCTGAAAAGATTTAGACATAACTCATGGTGACTATTTAGACATGCCAACTCCAAGTGATGAAAAGGAAAAGGCTAGATTGTGCACTCTGAAGAAGAGACAACCACCTTTTGTAAATTCTTAGGATGGTGGTTCCTGGTCTACTGCATATTTTAGATGCAGTAAATACTCAGGAGGGTTATGATGGGTATACATTAAAAGGTAATTTAGAACATCGTTTGTGTCATCATAAACAATTTCATTTCATCACCCATACTGCATTCTCCTTTCAGTCAAAACACTACTATACACATCACCAGCATGATCCCTGTTGGGGGTGGGGAGATCCAACAAAGACTATTTTTATGAAGCAGGAGTTCAGATGTGTCAAGCTGCCAATGGGTGTGCTATCTTGGGAGTAAAGTTTCTTTCTTTGAGGGTAGAACACTATCCTTCATAAAGCTACAGCGGGAAGAAAGATTTCTAAGGGAACCACAAAATCCCATAATTAGGGATGGTCAGGTTCCCATTAAGATCAGAAGCAACCAAGACTGTAGGTTGAGGCATGGTTGGACTTATGATGACATTCTATATCAAAGCAAAACAAAAAACAAAAAACAAAAAACAAAAAAAAACCATACCCTGCAATGCCATTGTTTCTCTTTGTTATATGTAGTTTTAGTATGGCTTGCTTATCTTCAACTGAAAGAAAAACAGTTGTGCATTTGCAAATATTTGGAAGAAAATTATACTAGTTCTAAAATAGGAACGTAAATGAAAGACATAAAAATTTAAGTGTGAACACATGCCACAAGAAAAGACAAAAGAAAAGTGGGAACACAAACAAGGAGGGTAGATCGGATTGGAGGAGGGGGTAGCACTATTTCTATAGCACTGGATTCAATGGGAACTTTTATCTAATGACAGTAAAGAGTTCAAGATTACATTAAATTTAGTTTACTTTTGTTTTGTTTTACGGTGAGCTTTAAGTTATTTTGAATCTTCATTCTGGACACACACAAACAACAAAAAATAGACACAACAGGTTGTATTTACATACTTATATACATAATTATGTAACAATAAGGATGAGAAAGAGAAAGAGAGAGTGGGGAAGGATATTTGAGGGGCTTGAGGGGCAAGGCATAGAAAGGGTTGGACAGAGGGAAGGTAGGAAGTGTGTGATTATATTTTAATTTAAAATACATTTTAAAAAATGAATTGCCTTAAAAAAAAACATATTAGTCATTCCTGCCTGATTTTGCCAGTGTTCACCGTTGTCAGGCCTCTAAGCCAAGAATGGCTTACCACCTCAGGTCAGTGTGACTAATAAAATAATGAAGTTGCTAATCAAGGAAAGAAACAATTCCTTTCTACAAATGAATTATGTAATGGTACAACTTGCCATACATTATCATTAGACCAAGCAAGAAGTTAGGAAAACAGTTTGCTTTGGACCAGGAAACATGCATGAATGAATCTTTCATTTAGAAAACTGAATCGACATAGTTACATAAATTCAGAAGAGAGTGAATTAAACCTTTGCTGTGTAAATTTCAATGATAAAGAACCAGAAAAAATGATTTGGGGTTTGTCCTCTTTCTTTCTTGTTATATGAAGTTATTCCCAAGGATTCCATAGCTGCTGTCATACTTATACATTCAGGGATATTGTTCTAGTGTTTGCCCCTCGTTCTTAGGATCAGAAAACACATATACACACACTTAACATATATTATCATAGAGTGGCAGATTTCTTTTTTCTTTTTAAATTTATTTATTTAATAAATGAGTACTCTATCTGCAATATACCAGCATGCCAGAAGAGAGCATCAGATCCCATTATAGATGGTTGTGAGCTACCATGTAGTTGTTGGAAATTGAACTCAAAACCTCTGGAGGAGCAGTGAGTGCTCTTAACCACTGAACTATATCTCCAGCCCCTGAATGGCAGATTTTAAAAGAATAACTATCTGGCTATATCCATATGATCTTAATTAGTAATGGAGAGAGATTGATGCAAGTACTGTATCTTTTTTTGTATATTGACATAGTTTCAACCTAAATACTATATATAATTACTATATGGAATCTGATGTTTTGATGCATGTATGTATGTGTATGTATATATATAT
Source organism: Apodemus sylvaticus (assembly GCF_947179515.1). Classification (NCBI taxonomy): domain Eukaryota; kingdom Metazoa; phylum Chordata; class Mammalia; order Rodentia; family Muridae; genus Apodemus; species Apodemus sylvaticus. The sequence goes on from NC_067490.1 coordinate 13,779,798, forward strand.
ATATATAATATATATATATATATATATATATATATATATATATGATTAGAACACACTAATCATATACCTTGTCTCTAAACTCAGATATCTTTAAATACACTGAGGATCTTGAAGAGCACCCCATGGCTATGTTGTTAATCCAGTGATAAGTTAGAGCCTCCATGTTGTACACAGATCTCCAGATGCTCACATATTTGTATTATGTTGCTACACTAATGACTTCCCCAAAATACCAAAACAAGAAGGCTGCAACAGGATCTTCCTGAGGGATTGCTGTCCATGTTAGTACTTGTGCTGAGTTGAGTAATGACCTTCCTATGAGCTTCAGCAATCCCATACAGGGTCTCAGTGGAGTTTGATTGGAGCTCTACAGCAGGAATCATACAATTTCATCACTGTTACAAGCTGCCTCTACATCTGGATCCTTCTTTGTCTACTCAGATCTGCCACATCCCTGCTGGAGGTGTAGGGCATTGAATTCATCCTCCCTACAATTATAGACTATCTGATGGTTCTTTGGCTGCATCTTGCCTTCTGCTTATGGGTAGAGATGGCTCTGTCCCTTTAAGGCTCATGTTTAGACTGAACATGCCCTGATACAGTCATATCCCTGTCTTGGAGGCTGAAACCTAAATTATCTCTGTTGCTCAGTTAATGAAGTCAACATCCACAGGTACTGGGAATATTTGTAGGACCACAGTTCTCTTTGTCTAGAGGCCCAGTGGGATCTCAAATACAAAAAAAAAGCCCTAAAATGAGAAGTGTTTATAACCCACAGTACTGAAACAAAAGCAATGGTATATGATGATGGAAGCTGTTTGGTTTTTGAAATCAGTCTGCTTCTCAATCCAAGTAGTGCACATGAACTATTCCCAAAATGATTTATTCCTGATGACTATAGTTGATGACTTACATAAATAGTAAATTGGAGCATTGAAAATAGAGTTTTGAAAACTTCATTTCTATGTTTTGGGTAAAGATATAAACCATGTTAATGATAGGACAGAAACTTCTCAGTGGTATAATTTTCAACAACTTCTTTTCATTATTTTGGGTAAAGATATGAAGAGTGTTGAATGATAGAACAGAAACTACTCAATGGTAGGGTATTTCTCTTCTTTATTATAAATCATTATTTTCAGCAAAGAATTTAGTTAAACAATACATGAAAACACAAGTGTTGAGGGAAATGGAATTTGATACACTAAAATAATTTATATTCTTGTCCGCATCAGTATTTCCCAAACTTTATTTGAAACTTAAATTAGGAGAGAGAGATGCTCGATGAACGTGCCTCAAAGGCACAGCTCATGCAAGCTTTCTGACTATTCACCCTTCTAGTTATACTTTCGAATTTTCCCTAAACTGACTGCAGTTTTGTGCTTTATACAAACAATACACGATTTGAAAATATGTTTCCTATGGAATGACCGCTCATAGACCTTTACAGTAGGTCCAGACAGATTAAAAATGGACCTATTGCACTCCTACCACAAAATATATCTCTCTACCAGAAATCAACTACTCTAAAATATTATCTTTAGGATATTATAATCATGAGCAAAAGATGTTGTTTATATTTTGGATGCTCTAACCATGTGTACAGATTTTCTTAAAAATGCAGTACACTTTTGTAGTCTCTCTATGTTCCCTCATATGATAAGAGGTCTTAAAACCTCCAGTTCCAAAGACATGTCAACAGTCTTCCTAGAACCCCTGTCATGGTGGTACACAGAGTTCTGCGTCAGAAGAAGGAACTAAGATCTTTACTATTTTCACAGTTTTTAAACTTCTCCAATTTTCTGTATCTTGCACTAAGCATCCAGTATAAATTAAAAAAATGCATAAATCTGATAACCAGTTTTGTCATGACATGCTAACAGTGGGCTACATTGTGTAATTTGTGTACTCTTTGGAGGGCTTTCTTCAGGGGGATTACATTGTACTTGAGCTTCATTTGCTCACACTATAATAAATATAAAATATCACTTCACCAAATGAGATTTGTGAATTTGGCAAGAATTGCTTCCTCTGAGCTGTAGTTACTCTTTATTTATTTATTTAATTATTTATTTTTGTAGCTGAATCCATGAAAATTGCACCATAATAAATTAAATTGAAATTCACAGAAAAAATATGTGGCAGCTTCAAAACCCTATATATGGCCTTTTCTGGGAAGAATGTAGAATATTTTGGTCAAATCAAGTTGAAAATATGCTAGAAATTATTAATCATCATTTTTTATTTTCAAATGAATGGGGTTGTTTGTTCAACTAGACTCTACGAAGTATGCCTTTAGTGTGATTTTACCAACAACAAAATTTTATGTAGTATGAGTGAAAATAAAAAAATATCAGCTTGCAAGCACCCTACATATTGATTCATGAGACTATGCAATCCATGAATCTTATTCTTTAAATCTTTTTTCCCCTGTAATTTATGTTTAAGGAGTTATTTTATCCAGAAGCTAGAGTCCCATTTTATTAGACAATAGTGAATATTTTGCTCCCTGAATAGTATGTATATATTATACACACAATCATATATACACACATGTACATGTGTATGTGCACACACATATATTTAAATATTATAACTTTGTTTAATTTTGTAAACTTTGTTTAATTTTGTAAGCAGGCAGGAGTGGTTCCAAATGGCTAAAGCACAAACTATTCTTCTCTCACAATGGAGGGGAGTCAGTTTTTTTCAGAATGCAGAAATGCTAGTGTTGAAATATTTTTCTTTTGAGAATATAAACAACAATAATGGAAGCATAATATAGATCCAGAATCATTAACTTAAAAAAAGATGTGTCCTTTCTGCTGAAGAAGCCATGGAACCTAGAGGACTAGTTAGTCTGAGCAGTTTTCTAAACTAGTAAATTTCCTAACTGCATTCTAAATACTTATTCTTATAACCACAGGGCAGCATAGCTCTTACCTGTCATTGAAAAATTTTTATTTTTAGGAGTCAGAGGGAGGTCATTACAGAAAGGTACAAGTGGTTTTAATGTGGAGATCAGACTGTGAAATCCACACTTACAATTAATTTATTTACAACACAATACTGCACTTAAGATTAAGAGGGAGCAGAGAGATGTAACAAGCCAAAGGACCAAACAACTACTGCCCTGAGATAGTCTCTACAAGATAGATGGACGAATGGACGGACGGATGGATGGATAGATGGATGGATGGATGAGTGGATGGCTGGCTGGTTGGATGGACGGATGGACAGACAGATGAACAAGTGGGTGGATGGATGGGTGGATAGATGAACAGATGGATGGATGGGAAAACAGAATAGAATAGACAGACAGACAGATAGATGGCGAGTGAGGGGTGTATCTTGGAGAAGTTGGGAAGAATGGGAAAGGAATATGATCAGGATACCTTTGTATAAAACTCTCTAAAAATTATTAGAGTATTTAGTACAATGTATCATTGCTCAATCATGACTGAACCATCCTTTGGTCCAGTTCATAAATAAAACCAATCATTTGCCCATCATTTCCCACCATCTTCAGGGGAGGCATAGGCTTGTTTATCTATTAAGCAGGAGTAAAACTGACAAATACAAAGGATATTGGCTATCCACAACCAACATTTGATGAGGAATAAATCTGATTTATCCATGTGAATGCCAGCCTTCAATATGATTCGATGATTCATTTCTAGAACACAATTAAGGAATCCTCAGTTCAAACTGTCTCTGAATTAGATTTAACACTGGCTCTAGTTAAGGTGTGCCTCCAATACATAACAGATATGTGCCCTTTAAAGAAACTCTTGCACTCTCTGAGGTTGTTTTCACGTTGGGAAAACAATAATGTGAACCTTCATTCCTCAATGACCCTAAGTAGTCCCTCCCATGTTCTCATCTTAAATTCGCATTGAAGATCAGAAGACTGACTCATGAATTTCCAAACAAATTTGAATATCCTCACCTGCCAGTTTTAGAAATAATATTGAATAGGTATGGTTCAAAGATGGTAGGAATTGGTGTACAAATCAGGCATTATTAATATATGCAGTGCTAATACTGACTTTAATTTGGCATAGCAATGCTTGTTATTGATATGATCGCATTCTTTTATCTCCAGCAAGTTGCTCACACTGTGTGACTGGAATGAACACGCCTTTCTGGATCCTTATTCCTTTACCTACTATGCTTATAGGAGAGTGGGATTCTTACCAGATATTTGCCTCAAGCAGGGATTCTTTTTTCCTTTAATTGGAAAATAGGAAATTCTGTTGGCTGTCTGGAGAATAAGCTCCAGGCTGCACCACAGGCTCAGAAAAGTCAACAGGAATCTGGTATCCACACATATTATTGGAATTTCAAACATCTTACTTAAACCTAAAACTGAAGTTAATCCCATAATCACACAGGGAAATAATCCATAATGCCATGTCTCAAAGTAATTAGGATGACATCACCATGCTATTTTTGAAGGAGATTTTACAAAGTACATAATCCTATGTCTGATCTGCAGTGGTACCTCAAAACAAGTGACTAACTTGGTTCTGTCTACTTGGTTGAATGGCAGATTTATCCTTTAGTTGGCTAAGGTAATACACATTGCTTTATATGCTGTTTAAAATGCCATATGTTCACTTTTATGTGTGAATGAAGATCACTTTTACATAAAGATTTTATGATATTTTGGCTCAAAAAGTAGAGGCATATTGAAGGTTTTATAAATTGTACTTTTTTTCTTTGAAGTAGTGAAATTTGTAAAATATCTCCACATGACTATTATTGAATCATTGACAGAGAAATTTGTAAATTCCCTCCCTTCCTCCTACTCTCTCATTATATACTACATATGCTTCAAATACATAGTTAGTCTTAATAAGTATATCAAGAGTAGTGGTGACCTTTCACAAGTATTCAAGAGACAACATATAGTAAATATCACTCATCTACTAGTGAGGACATTTATTGTTTTTTAAAATGTTCTATTTCATGTATCTATCATTTATCGGTCTGTCTGTCTGTCTTTCTGCCTTATCCATCCATCCATCCATCCATCCATCCATCCATCCATCCATCCATTCATCTGTGTGTGTGTGTGTGCTTGTGTGTGCATTTTGTTCACATGTGTACTGCCCAACAAGTCCTGAAGGTGGCATCGAATTTCCTAGAAATGGTATTATAGATGATGCAGGACACTGGAAACCAATCTGGGTCCTGTCAAAGAGAATGAAGTACACTTAACAATTAAGATATCTTTCCAGCTCCAGGTTGCTTTGAATAGAGTGATATACTCTATGTACACTGACCTACATTTCAGTTATGATAAGCTTCATATGCTACAACAAAAGTAAGTCTTTACTATGATAAAGATTATTCATAGCATTTAATTTTTATGATATTATATGAAGCTTAAAGAAGGTTAAATAATATTAACAGAAAATTTTAGTGTCTTTCTAACAATATCTCTAGTCCTAAGTTAGCTACCTTTAAAGTTAAAATTGTAAAATATACTGGAGGATATACATATGATGGCATTTCTGTTCAATCCAAATATGTAGCTTTTAATACTTACAGTGTAGGTTTAAATATTATAATAAGCAATATGTAATAATGTGTGCATGTTATGGAATCTACATATATCTACTTAGAATTGTTTTGTAATGTATATATTTTGTTTCAGATTCATTAAAGACACAAAAAATATTTTCTCATATTCAAAAGTAGAGTGCTAAACCAAAAGATTTACATATTAAAGCAAACTGGAAAGACTATAATTGATTATGAATATGAAGCAAAAGAACAAAAGAGTTGGTTAGTCCTAGACAATAATGCAAAGGAACAGATGAGTCTTTATCACTGTAAACAATGATGAGACACAGTATTCTGAAGTGATATCAAGCAAGCAAACACAATGACTTCATGATATAGAATGTGACAAACACAGTCTCCTCTGGTAACCAGTGGGTATCAGCTGAGGAGCCATAAGCTTGCTGTATGTGTAAATCATAGATTTGAGGAGATGGAAGCAGCAACTCACTCCTGTCTAGGTCCTCCCCACGTCCTGACTCTATCAGAAATCTGACAAATTCTTAGTAGCGACTTAATGTCCCCTTTCAAAGTGCCAATACCCCTAACAAGGAAACTCTAACTTGTCATAGTCTTTAGGAGTAATGTATCCAATCAGTGTGGCACGGCACTATGGTGGGCACTTAGAATGAAGACATTCCCATGAATGTAATGAGGTGTGACTTGTAGTGAATCCTGATGATGCTCCACGCCTAACAATTGATGTGTATGCTTGCTGTAGATCACACAGATTTCTTTGTATAATCTGTTCTGTCGTTCTGTAAACCTAAATTGTTCTAAACCTGTCTGGTAATTCTTAAAACACCTGGCAGACTTTGAATAAGTATGTGGCTACACATCAGATGAAGGACACACAGCATGAGGTGTGGCTAGATTGTACACTACACACTTTGCCACAGTCACTCTCTTCCCGATGCCCCACCCTGCTTGAGCGCACTTGAGTAAGTCACTTAATCCATCTTTTCTCAAGCTGGCTGTAAAATGGACATGCAAGAGTAGATGATTCTAGGCATTGTTTCATTTACCTATGTAAGAAATGATGTCACCCTCAGAAAGCGCATCCTATCCTCATGAGAAAGGGGTCAGAGCAATAGCAAAATAAACTAAAACAGATGAAGCAGAGCTAAAATTATAATCCATGTGCACAGATTCCAAAGACCCTGGGAAAGTGGACAACCACAGGATAGACTTATTATCAAGCAAGTGGGACTAAATGATCACTTTGAAAATGTGACTGTGTGCATGTTGCTTCTCTACTCTGACAAAGCACTCTTTGAAAGCAACTTTAAGATGGACAGATTCTTTAGACTCACAGTTCTGAGGATATGGACCATCAAGATGGTGAAGGAATGGCAGAACTAGGCCCAGATACTTTGCATCCACATGTAGGAAGCAGAAAGCAAGAATGCTTGAGCTTGACTGACTTTCTCCTCTGCACTCTGGGATCCCCAACCATTGATAAATATATATATTTGGGATGGCTCTTCGCTTGTCAATTAACCTAGTCTAGATAATCGTTCATGGACATGCCTAGTGATTTGATCCCAAGGTGATACTAAATCTTATCAATTTGAGGATCAATATTAACAGTTATAGTGTAGGTGAAAGTAAAAGTGATCAACTACTGATCTTTTCAAATCACCGGAATCTTGCTCTTACATAATGCTCCCAGGTCCCTCAGCAGCTCACCATTACCCAAGTCACTCCTACCCAAGAACCTTGGACAGCATGTCTACCATCTCTGATGGTTCTGTCAGCTCTTCAACTCCCTTTCTATGAACTTCAGTTTCCAATGGCACCTTGGGAATTCTGAGGCGCACTCTCTCTTGGTCACAGTGTGTTGGTAGATAGCCTGATAATTCTGAAAACCCACCCTTATGCTATAATTCTTTTTTATCTAATTTAATTTACTGATCTAAGATATGAAGTCACCCCTAGAGAGCATCTTATCCTCATTTGAAAGGGAACTGTTCGATATTGAAATAAACTGAGAAAGATGATGCGGGGCTAAAATTATAATCTATGTACACAGACTTAAAGACCTTGGATAAATAGATGATAGGACAGACTTAAAAGTCAATGAGACTAAGTGATCACTTTGAAAATGTGATTGAGGGGCTGGAGAGATTGCTCAGTACTTAAAAACAATAGCTTCTCTTTCAGAGGTCCTGAGTTCAATTCCCAGCAACCGCATGGTGGCTTACAACCATCTGTAATGGGATCTGGTGCCCTCTTCTGGTGTGTCTGAAGTCAGTGACAGTGTACTCAAATATATAAAAATAAATAAAAAAATGTGATGAAGATGTATATGTAGCTTCTTTACTCTGACAAAGCACCCAACAAAATGGCCTTTTGCTATACTCACTGGAATAATCATTCATCCCTGCAGTCAGAATTCAGTACCGATGGATTATTTTAGAATGTTTCTCAAATCCATATCCACAAAGAGGATTCACACTTTCATTGATTTATTCGGTTCTCAGGAAAAAAATGCTGATCGCTGTCCTCACCATTGCAGACTTCAGCTCCTGCAGTCTTCCTACCAAGTGATACTGGCTCAATCATATTAGCAACCACATTATACCTAAATCAGTCCTTAGCAAATGACCATGGGGATACAATGGTGACCACATCAATGATGACTGCCGGGAGCTCCGTGGTTGAGTCACATTTGTGCTCCCTTTTAATTAAAACCAGGTATCTAATACCAGTCTACCGTACATGTCTGTCTGATATTTCTATATCTATCACATGAGTTAGAACTGAAGCTAGGAAGTCCATTCCACATCTTACTCAAAGAGCAGAGAAGAAAGGAGGATTTAGAGGAGGAAAAAGATGTCAAGATGAATAGTTACACTTATTCAGAACTCATGGGAAAAGGTCTTTGATAAATATGTTTTCCATTTCTTTGTGCTATGACAACTTGTTCTTACTTTACATCTTTCTAAAGCATTTTTGCCTTCAATTATCCACATAATTCAGCATGCTGGCAGCACACAGCAGAGATCAGCAAATATCACAGAAGCCCCATAAATACCCTTTCTGTTTGTGCCTTTGTCCACATGCTCATCTTAGATTCAGCTTTCAATGGATTTTTTTTACCCTGTGACTTACAAGACTCTCTTGAGTTTGCATGTCAAATTTCTAACTAATGATGATACTTAAAGTTTAACAAGAGAGATTAATTGAAAGCAGTGCCCTTGTCCATAAGGTAACAAAGCATTTTCCTGTGTGCCCTAAAGGAACACAGAAATGTCACAGCTGGTTTTTCTTGCATTGATCTCAGAGGACTGAGTCTCCCTGTTTTGATTCAAGGAATTGTATTGTGTTATAGGCTTAAAGAAAAACACACTACGTATTGTGATTGTGACTTACCCACTTTTTATCATTAGCTTTGAAATTTCTCAAAATTGCTTCAGAGTATATAAACACTACTGATTTTTGTAAAACAAATATCACAGCAGTAAATTTACATTCATGACCCTGTGTATTGTAATTTTCAGCTTAGATGAAAAAGGAGCATATATGCCTATGATCTAAGACTAATTGTAATGTATAACAAGATTTGGTATTCTGCCCTTTGTATTTATTTACACCTTACTCTTTAGAAGCAAAATACCCATAGCTAAAAGCACAACACAATTGCATTAAAAACTTCTATAAGCTGATGCTTCTAAGGACAACTAAAATGTAACCTTTCAGAAGATATGAGGTTGAAATGTATACCTACTAATGATCATTTTAATTACTAACATAGACAAATATTCTCAGAATATCAGACCAAAAAATTTCAGCAGTCGCCTAAAATGTAACACATAATGAACAGAGCAACAGTGATGTGTCAAGCCAGGCAGGAGGGCAGTAAGGTGAGCTAGAGACACACATGGATATTAGACACCCATAGTGGGTGCAGACAACTAAACTTGGATCCTCTGTAAGAGAGATATGTGCATCGAGACAGCTTTTTAACCTTGAAATAGGTGTTTCTAAATACTAACAACAATCATGCAAGATACTTCATGCTTAGAATGATGGTGAAACATCTCTGCATAAAAGTACAAAGTTTGTGTTACTGATCATCTTTGAGCACAAACAATCCTAAGGCATAGTGGTTAAGAACATGTATAATCCATCTTTTCATTTCTCATGACTTGTGCAACTAAATCCATCTAAGCAACATCAATTAGTGGATGCTTAAAGCACACATGAAAACATTTTTAGCATATGGTGGCTAAATGTATTTAAATTCAATTTATTTTTGTATGTGTGACTTTGGGGAGACTGGCACCTTCGGTAAAATCATATTAGTCTGTGGATGAATCCACAAAGTAAAGTTGTAGTTCAGTTGCTGAGGTTGTCTCATGAATAAGACATCACTATGCAACCAGAGATCTACAAAAGGAACCTGTCCATAGAAGACTCCAATACAAAATAACCTGAGAAGTAGTTTGAGTTCAGAATCCAATCTGCATTCAGTTGAAACCTCTGGGAGTTTTGTGACAAAATGTCTACAATCCAGGACACATGTCACTAGGCAAGCTGTGGCAGCTACATTGTCAATATAAACTGGTTTGTGTGCAATCAGTTCTTCATAACTCAGAATATCAATGGCTATGTACATTTCAGTGTAGTTAGATAGCTCTTAAGATTTCTGGCAAGTCAATTTGGGGTTTTAGGGATTTCTAGTATCAGTTTTCTCATCACATAAAAATTAACAATTGAAGGTGGTGCCACAGTCAATAGTAATCAACAACCATATGAGGTTCTTTAAATATAAAGGCATCAAATTGGGTAAGATTAAAAACTTACTTTTTCAGCTACCTTGGACATTCTAATTACCAATTGTGACCAAGAAGTTAGGACACCAAATAATGCATCCATAACTTGATTACTACTAAAGACACTTCTGCAGGAAAGGGCTACTCAGAGAACAGATAAGCAGACAGGGCAGGAGTGGGTGCCACACCTTGGAGGACCCTGCTCTATCATCTTCACGCAGTGACCTTGCTGAATTTATGTTTGATTATGCCATAAGAGATGACCATGAAAAACAACATTTCATGGAGTGAATTCATTTTACCTGACTCATTCCTCCCCTCTCTTGATCTCCATGGCCTCATCCACTTGGTCTTTTCTGGCACTTGGTTTGCATTGTAGAGAGAATATCTTATGTCTATATGTATGTAGCACCTATTAATACTAAAATCTGATGACCTATGGCTTACACAAGAGATAGGTGGTGGGACATCTGGGAAGAGAGAGAATTCTAGGATAGAGCCAGGTGGGAGATTTCTCCAGGGAAGATGTGAAGAGCTGGATGTATGGTATCTGAGCACAGCTAACCAGCCACATGATAGAATGTAGATTAAAACAAATGGGTTATTCTAAGTTATGATCTAGTCAGAGAAGAGCCTAGCTATATGGCCAAAGTATTTGTAAATACCTTTTAATTCTGAGTCTTATTTCTGGAAGCATGGTGGTGTTGAGGGGAAGAACAAGGACCTTGCACTTTCTTTTGAATTTGTCCTCCTGTGAGCTTTTAGTGATATGCGTACTACCATAAATTTTATTCTTAAGATGGTCAGTTGGTTCTCACAGAGTGTTTATGAGTAGCGTATGGTATTAGCTTGTCCACCTTGCTATATCTACTTGGGACATTTTTCAACCTTCGAACTGCTCTTGATATTTCATGGTGTGACCCCCACACTCCTGCCATCCAAGTTGGGGTTCTTATATACCTAAGAAATGCCCATCTGGACGTGGGCACAGAATATGCTATGAACTTGGCAGTGGAAGGATAATTTTACCTCTATGGCTCTGGATGCTTCTGTCAGGATATTTTTAAAATCTCCCTCCAATTGTTAATTTTATATTTGAAATTAAATGTCCATATGCTCCTGATATGAGAGCTCTTTTTTTTTTTTTTTTTTTTTTTTGCAGAGGCATGAGTATCAATTATTTTAGATAGATAGGCTTGACTCTGTCAAACCTGGTGGGGATTTGTGTGTGTCACATTGCAAAACTGACAAATCTGGAAAAATACACATTATACTATTCTTCTCTGTCCCAGGCTTATTCACAATTTCTTTATCAGGAATTTGATGATATAAGTTATCAAATTCCTAAGGCATTCTAAGTAAAATTTTACAGATAGTCTTGCGTCAGTTCCGACAATAAAAACTGCTATTCAACAAAGGCTATAGATGCTTAAAACCACAAAGGTGCCAATGTGAATATCACTAAGTAAAGAGATCTATTTTAGTGGGGCAGAGATTAGGTATATTAATAAATATTCATTTCTGTGGCATTTAAGCTCATCAGGTAGAGGCTGGTTTAGATTCAGGTTAAAAAATCCAATATTCAAGTCAGATGTTTTGCAAAATTCTCCCTTTAAATTCCACACAGAGGTATTATGGTCAGGACTATAAGGTGAATATAAAATAATAGAATAGAATCTTCATATGCAAATGAAAAAATCATGCTTAAACTAAAACTGTGCTTTTAGCCCATCATAATAGAAAGATGGAGATGAACATAGAGACAGAGACGGACAGACAGACAGAGAGAGACAGAGACAGACAGACAGAGAGAGAGAGACAGAAACAGAGGCAGAGATATCCGAACTTTACACATTAAGTACATGGCAGAATTATGTGTTCCCCAAACATTACTGGGATTGTTTAACATTTAATGTACAGCATATATGTAAAAAGTTATATTTCTTGTTATTTATTGAAAATCACATTTAAAGAATATGAAACAAAACAGATATTTGAGGTTCTCATATATATTAAAAATATTTAATTGAGTTACTCTGTTTTTTTAGATGAGGTCACACATTGTAGCTCAGGCTAGAATGAGATGATATAGCCAAGGCTGTCTTCAAACATATACCAGTTGCTCTTCCTTGGCTGTCAAATGGTTGAGAACACATGTATGAGCCTCCTCAGAACCTAAGTAGTTTCTTGTTTTCAAGTGACCTAATGCTTTCACAAGCTTTTAGTGTATGGCATATGCCAATTCCACATGTGTATGCAACATATAATGTCGAAATCAAGACTGAATTTATTGATCTTTCAGCAATGTTTCAAAGTATTAAAATGAACATTTAGAATAGATGATGTCAAACACAAATTAAGTGGAATTTTTCTGTTTGTAATAATGACCACAGCTAAACCAATTCCACTCCCATTAAAGATTGACTTGCTGAAATAAATAATTCAAGCTTTCTTTGTTTATAACTACATTCAGAATGCATAATGCAATTATCACTTGCAAACATCGACTTACGATGTTGTCAGAAAAGGAGAAAGGACTGAAGGAGTCATGAATTAAAAATTAAATACAAAGGTTTATGACTGTTTGATTGTCCTAATTAGGAAAATGTGCCTTTTAATGAATAAGACCTGTGTTCATCAGTGGGCGTGAACTGTCAAAACTATGAATTAAACATTGTAACTTCCCACACTCACCAATCAGGTACAGCCAGCGTCATGTTCTGCACACTTGGCTGAGGGTCCTATCGTAGGCTTCAGTGTAAATCACTCACATATCCAAATGAAGTTTCTGCCTCTATTCATGTTTCTCATCTTATTGGGAAGAATAGACCTAGCTAAATCTTCTAAATGAGAATGCTCTGGAGATAATATCTCAAAGCATCAATTAAAAAATAGTTCAACATACATTTATTTCGGTTTATCATTGTCATTTTCAAAGATACCAAGAAAAACATCACATTGTGTGTGTGTGTGTGTGTGTGTGTATGTATGAAACTGATCATAGCTCAATGATAGCACAAGGTCTTAGATTTAATACTTAACAAAACACAAATAAGTGGTCCCAGAATGTAAATATAAAAACCCAGCTGCATTATATAATCCCCAAATGACTTCCTAAGTCAGCTTCATACATACTTAAAAAGACCACTGCTTATCTCTGCCCATTTGTTGTTTAAACGTGTGCTGTCCCACACTTCAGGAAAGTCAGCTGAAGGTGAATTAGCACTCCTTATAATCTTACGCACATTCATTTCATTCTCGTTAAAGGAAGCAAAGCAACCAGGAGTTATCAGAATCCGAAAAAAATGAGGCTATGTGCTTCTACTGAGAATAAGAGCAATGGAAAAACATCGCAAACTTTAAAGCACGCATTTCTCCAAGAATTAACACTCAGTGTTATCTTTTATACACATACAAATGGAGATCAAATTAAAACTGATGCTTTTCAAATCCTATATACGTAAAGTCATCATTAGTTAGTGATCAAGATAGTATTACCTACTAAGTCCTGGAGACCATTATTTCATTTAAATTCCATGAGTAGGCAAAACTAAATGTCAAAACTCAGCACAGTGTTTAATGAGTGGATAAATACTGGGAAGCACAGCTCCCGAGACCTGAGCAAGTTGTTATTAGAGGCTTACCTCTCCCAGTACCTGACATTTACTTGTTTTCTTTCCCCCCATATTCGTTTCATTTCTTATTAAACATCTTCCTGTCTGAAGATAATCTGTTTAATAATAAAGATGGAAGAAGGTTTTGTATTTTGTTTTTTGTTTTTCATTGAAATGTACTTGGTCAGAATCATCTGAGGCATTGGTCTGAATTCTAGCAGTTTTATTATTATTTACTGACAACTGTTGAGAAGAAAATTTTAGGAAATATGCAGATAATTTTACTTTCTCTACATATAAGAAGAGGGGAATGGACAAAAGGAGAGAGAGACAGAGGGAAGGAGATAGTATTCATTTCCCATGGGACAAGCAAAGTGGAAAAATACCTCAAGAAATTTTATTCGAGATACACAAGGAAAATAGCTAAAAAGTAATTCTCAATTTACTCTCATTACATATTTATTCCAATAACATTGCAGACTGAGGTTTTAATATAAATTCCAGTATATGGGATCTATAGGAGAATTAAAACACTTTAGGATTAACACTATAGGAGAATTAAAATAAATGATGTGTTACTTGACGTGTGGTGTTTTAAGTGATTCCGCAAAGAATTTCATCAGGCTAACACATTCTAAGATTATCATCTCTGGGATATGCACTACTAGACAAAATTTTATATACATACATATACATATATATACATGCATATATACTGTGATGTTTTATATATATAAAATAGATCTAGAGATAGATAGATAGATAGATAGATAGATAGATCACGTCACAAGATAATTTTGATAGCAAGATGCTAAGTAGTCAAATACTAGGGCTCTTAGGGTAGTGGTTTATACCAATAGTATACGAAGCAAATTATGAGGTCAACATTCAAGTCTATGTGAACAAAGATGTCATAAAGATCATGAGAAACTATACAACCAAGTCCTAAAATTCTGTCTTCTACTTAGACTTTAAAAATATGTATGGAGCTCCAAATATCCATTCAAGCAGTATTTTACGCCTTAAAATAATGTTAGCTTTTATTGGATGATAGACTTGGTATGTTAAGTTTCCTAGGCCTCTAACAGTTTTGGGGCAGGTCACAGGGTTGATAGTAGACTAGTCTACCATTGGGACTACCATAGGGGACTAGTCTATTGCTGAAGACAGTGTGAGTCATGAAGTCTCTATGTAACAAAGAACTAGCAAGTGTGTCTTAAAGGAAAACATCCCATTTTTGACAACTACATATTATATATAAAATATAAATATATTTCCAATCATTTTATTCACACTTTACATCATATTTTTTTAATTAATTTGTCTAGTGAATGCTTGGATATAAAACTGGTTGTCTTGGAAAAGGAAATTAAGATGGCTCTCTCAAGCAGTGATTGTTTGAATGAATACCCAAGAAGTGTTCCCATCCTCATTTAGCAGTTGCAGGGTGTTACACAGCACAGCACCCTTTATAAGCAGTCCAAACCCAGATTAGTCATCCAGGGTTGTCTGCAGGTATGGGTGTGACCTGATCAGCTGGAGATACCACTTAAAGGGGAAAGGCTCTGAGAGATGTCCACAGTCACCATTGCTGATTATTTTGGAGGAGAAAAAAGGGGCCTTGATGGTAGCCATCAGAAAAGCAAAGATGCTTGGATAATGACAACTAGGGAGCAGGGAGAGTGCAGGTAGAAACTTGGTGTAGGCTGTTGTGCAGAGGCCAGAGATGGCTGTAGAAAGACCTTGTCTTCATCCTTCTGTTCTGGCTTCAAACCCCCGTATCTTAGAGCTCATTGTCCCAGCATCAAGCACCAGACTTCACAGTGCACTCATGGCTCATGACCAGGGTATGTGGATTCTGGGGCATAACTGACCTTCTGACCCCTGAGGTCTGCAACCTTCGGGATCCTATAGTCATTATGAGGTCTATGTCTTGGGCTGAGGCTACACGCTGACATAGTGTTGAGACACCTCACCTTGTACCTTGAAATCATCAGTGGTAAGTTTGGCAAGTGATTAGGCACTGCAAGTATCCTGAGGGGATTGAAAAGTCTTACTACAACCCCTACTTTGTGATCTGTAGCCTCCAGTGTGACATTCGGAGAAGTCTTCCGGTGAAAACTGATTTCATGTAGTGTGGCTGGTGCAGGGGAATCATCATCCCTGAACTGGAGCTCAAGATCCTCATAGTAAACAAAGAGCAGTACAACCACTTGCTGACCTTGCGGCAGATGCTCATCCGCTGCTAGACCACATGTGGCAGGTGTCAACCCAGCTGTTAGAACACCTGTAGACTCATGCAGGTCACAGAAGGTGTGAGATCCCTGATGAAGGAACAACAGGAGCTGAGATGCCCTGCACCTCCTATAACCTCCACAATTGTTTTTGTATCCTTTTGTGCATTTCTGGTCTCTCCCATGGCCTCCCTTTGCAGTTTGCTCAACTCTGGCATGGGCTTAGCATTCTACACACAAGCATGTTCCTGCAACATGAGGTATCTGTCTAGATGGTCCAGCTCACTGGCAGCATGGCTTCAGTGGCATGGCCTATATTCACTGCAGGAACTTTCATTGTACAAGACATACCATTGGTCCTTCCAGTCTTGGCCTAACAAAAAGTAGTAAAAGTATCTCTGGAGAGACTTAAGTGAGAAGGGAGGGAAGAAGGTTGAGAATGAGGGAAGAAGGTGAAAGAGTGAAAGAAAGGGAAAGAGAGAAAAAGAAAGGGAAGGAGAAAGAGGGAGTGAAGGGGAAAGGAGGAGAGGGAGAGGGGTGAGAAAAAAGAGAGGGGGAGAGAAGCAGGGAGAGAGAGGGAGATGGAAGGGAGGAGACAGAGACTTTCAGCTTTCAGTTACTTTAACCATCAATCATCAACTTTGAGCAGCTTCCATTTTATTTCTTTATATTTCCTTGCATGAATGAACTCTGGAGTTCCAAGTTTCAAATGATGCCACTCTTTCTACTTAGAGAAATTAGAAGGAAGAATGAGAAAAATAAGGTGTTTGATTTTAATGAAAGACAAGTGCTGGTACCAAGTAGCAGAGTGGGAAGGAAGCGGCCCTTGGGAGTGATCCAAGCACGTGGGGGAGTAGTGCGAGGTGTTTGGTCTTCTCAGCAATCAATAGTGATGGATATACTAAGTCAATGCCAATAAGAAATCCGTATCTCAGTTTGACATGTTCCTGCAACTAGTCATTTATCTCCACAATGGCTTGGTTTTGTTTATTAAAGGACAATTCACATTCTTAATTTTCTCTGAAGTTTCTGACACCCTCTACTCAGCTTCTGAGTATGAAGAGGATGCTTGTCGCTTCTCACCTACATCCCACTGCCTTGTGTTTCCTTCCACAGTTAGAGATTTGATGGCATTTTTTCTGAAATACCCTTGTTCAGATGTTTTCAAGAATTCCTAGAAAACTGCTCCCTTCTTGAAAGCGTGCTGGTTATCATGGAATCTTAGCTTATTCGCCAAGAGTGTCATGATTAAGACACTTGAGCACCCTACTCCAGAGGGATATATTTCTGGTCTAACATCTCCTTTATAGGACAAACAGTTCTCTTGGTTTCCAAAATTTTCAGAATTTGTTATAGGTAAGTGCCTCCCCCCATCCCCAGCTTGCTGAATCCATGTTCTTCACCATTTTGCAGAGACACTCTTGGCGAATAAGCTAAGATTCCATTTCTTATTGGCAGCGAAACCCGAGCTAGATTTAAAAGCCTATATAGTGAAAGTGCCTAAGAAGATTGCCTTTTCTTAAACCTTTTCATAAAGCAAGGAAGAAGACCTTCCTTGCTTCTAGCAGCAGATGCTCATCCGCTGCTAGACCACATGTGGCAGGTGTCAACCCAGCTGTTAGAACACCTGTAGACTCATGCAGGTCACAGAAGGTGTGAGATCCCTGATGAAGGAACAACAGGAGCTGAGATGCCCTGCACCTCCTGTAACCTCCACAATTGTTTTTGTATCCTTTTGTGCATTTCTGGTCTCTCCCATGGCCTCCCTTTGCAGTTTGCTCAACTCTGGCATGGGCTTAGCATTCTACACACAAGCATGTTCCTGCAACATGAGGTATCTGTCTAGATGGTCCATTTCACTGGGTCTTTCATTGGAAGAAGACCCCTGATCCTGCATGTCCATGACAAATGACTTTGGACCCTTCTTACCTTCTTATCATTCTGAGCTTCTTAATCAAATGCCATCAACCCTTAAAAGTGAGATACAAGTGGCATCTAAACCAAATGCAAGGGCCAGACATTCGAACTCACCAAAATCATAGCCATGCAAACAACTGTAACAAAAGGAACCTACCATATTTTTGAATAAATGTGATTTTCACTCCTGTAAGACAATAGTACACTTACCATTGTTAAGGTTTGTTCTGCTGCTATATATTGCAATGCTAAGTACAGGCCCCCCAAGACCTGGTTGCTCCAGAGACAAGAGAGTCTACGAGTAGACTCAAGTGATGCTATGTGACTTTGCCTCCAAGTTATTTCTGATTGGTAACAGCCAATAGTTGGGCAGAAGAGACACAGTTGGGATTTGGGGTTCCTGAGTGAGGGATCAGAGGACACCACAAGAGGGAAAACTGAATAGAGGAGGAAACCACCATGGATTAGGTGAGTCACGAAAAAGTGGCCCTGTGGGTTGGCTAATTGGAGTTAAGAGCAGCCCAGAGGAAACATGGCAAATTATATGATGGGATTATTGGTTGGGAAAGACATAATAGCATAGAGGATAGATATTTGCCCAGCTCTATAGCTGATTAAGAATTATTATAGATATAAAGGTTATGCGTGTTGTTTATCTAGGAACTAAATGGTTAAAGGTGAGGTAGATATCCTGGATTGGAATTAAAGGTTTCTACAACATACAAGGAAAATACATTTTTTTTTAATTTGATAGAAGCTGTATTTCTGTAACTCATAGAAATCCTGTTATTACAAACTTGCCATTAGTTCATGCCTAATAGAATGTGAATCACCCAAGTAATTCTCATAGAGCATTTATAGTATGTACTGGCTGGTTTTGAGTGTCAACTTGACACAGGCTAGAGTTATCACAGAGAAAGGAGTTTCAGTAGGGGAAGTGCCTCCATAGTGGTCATGGGGAGGGCCCCTTGTGGGTGGTACCACCTTTGGGCTGGTGTTCTTGGGTTCTATAAGAGAGCAAGCTGAGCAAGCCAGGGAAAGCAAGCCAGTAAGAAACATCCCTGCATGGCCTCTGCATCAGTTCCTGCTTCCTGACCTGCTTGAGTTCCAGTCCTGACTTCCTTTTAGTGATGAACTACAACGTGGAAGTGTAAGCTCAATAAACCCTTTCCTCCCCAACTTGCTTCTTGGTCATGATATTTGTGCAGGAATAGAAACCCTGACTAAGACATAGTAACATATCTTCCTATAAATTTATAACAATTTTCTTCCTATAAATTCAATATGAATGACCAATCTCAGGAGAAATATGTTTTTAAACAAGGAAGCTTAATTTCTTTCAAAGGTTTTGTCTTTCTATATTTTATCTATCAAATGTCAACTCTCTGAATCTTCATAGTTGTGGACACTCATGAATTGTTTCTGCACTGGCTTCTGTACGTATGTCTTCCTGCAAGTGTGGTGGCTGTGTGAAGGATATCACCCACACGAAGAAGATATACTTCAACATGGAATCCCTTCCTCCATATGTCCAAACATCTTGTCCCATGTGTTTACATCTGTATAAGAGAAACCTTACTGGAATCATGCTAGGCTACTTAAATCAATTGTCATACATAAGGGAAATATATGTGTAAATGGTTCAAATATACATTTAAGTCATCTGTGATAAGAGAAGTGCTAACATCGTCCATGTCAAGGAAATATAAAGATACTATTGGAATGTGTGACCAAATGGAATGATCAAATCAAATGCAAGCTCTTTGCAAGCAAATATACTTGGATTATATCCGACTAAAAAAATTATTATTACTATGTTCATTTTCTGGCATTCTGTGGCCCTCAGGTTTAGTATCTTTAATTCAGGCTAACAATGTCCATGGTATACTAGTTAAGAGAGCCTGCAAATGCAAAAGCTTCATTGGATATCATTCTGTCAATATCATCCAAGTAGGGACACTGTTGATGAATATATAGAATGTGAACGGGTATTAACTCTTCAAAGTACTCACTTTTAATTGGGTACAGAGAATACATAACTGTTCTCACAAGGTATGAGGTGTTTCGGTAGCAAGACCCTTTGGGATGAACTTTTCCAAGTCTCTTCAGTGGTCACTTAGTACAAAGGAGAGACCACACTCTGGTCGCTTGTAATTGGGTCCACTGTGGGAAGACACTTCAGTTGCTCAGTCCCTGGGAAGGGTCTATGACATTCTCCAGAAGTGCCTTAGGTGGGATTCATGGTGTGAAACAGTTTACCTGTTTTTCTGATACAATGTCTCGCTATGTAGCCCTGGTATTATATGATGATATATGTATGATGATGCTTTCTTGGAAACCACAGAGATGTTCCTGCCTCTGCCTCCCAAGCACTAATACTGAAGACGTGTCACTATACTGCTCTTTCAGACCACATTCGGGTATCCCCAATTACCCAGGATGTCCCTGCAGATCTGGAAGGAGAGTATGTCTAAGGTAATGAACTCATATTCTTTTTTTTTTTTTTTTTGAGGCTAGGAACAGGAAACAGTGAAAGCCATAGATGCTTATAACATGCACATATCAAAATTTGAATTTGCAACACAGACCATGCTGAATCCTATTTCTTATGTTTAAATTACCCAGAGGGAACATTTGATGTAGGCAATTACACACAAAAAATGTACTCAGTATTGTGTTAAATATGGTATATAACAGTGCTTGCACTTATATACCTTGAGAATTATATCAAAATCCCAGACACAAGACACATTGGCTGTTTTGCCTAACTGGGGCACATTCACTATGCTGGCCAGTCACTTAGTTTCTGATTCATAATCTTGTTCTCATTTTCACTCATGAAAGATTGTGGGATGGAGATATCTCTTGTCAATCTATGTCAACCAGAGCTGCATATGTAAAGAAGACTTTGATAATGAAAACTTTGATGCTGTCACTAAAGTATAGGGTGGTAAGCACAGGGGGACAGCAGTAGATTTCTGTTTGTATAAACCTGTAAAACAGGTAGTGTAATATACCTGTTGGAGGTTTTGCTGTCTTCATTCAGCGTCAGAGAACCAGAAGCTGAATAAGAGGGAATTGTGTGAGCATCAGTTAACGCCTCTGCCTCTAATTTCACCCAGACCTTCTTTTTCCACCTGCCACATGAATCCTCCATTCTTCAAGTTCTGGAACAGTTCTAACTAAGATAGGACTGTGCAGAGACCAACATGCCAGTGAGTCAGTGTGACCTCAAAATCAGATAATCTGAAGACACTGGGCAAGAAAAAAATTAGGAGGAAATAGGAGAGGCAAAGTAAGGATGGTTCACCATGTAAGAAACTCCTACTACTTTAGTCCCTTTGGGAAATCATGGCTTATGAATATCTTGTGCTCAGAAAACTAGTTTTTCAAGTTCAATTATTTTCCTGGTCCATAGAACTTGCTTTGACATCTCTTACTTACCATCCCACTGGGTTCTCTAACTCTGAATGAATACACAAACAAAGCTATCTAGTAGTTTTCTTCTACAACACCCCACTCACTCACTCATTCACTCACTCACTCTCTCACTCACTCACTTAAGATGTTTTTAGCCTCTAATAATGTGCACACACAGCACAATTCTGTGGCACTGTTTCAGAAACAGGCAAGAAGGCTCTTCTCACACATGTGTGATGAGTGACCTGAGTCCCCTATTGTTCTGTCCTCTCTGAAGGATAGTGATTCCCCAGCCTCTTCAGCCTTCAGGTCAAAAATCATCCAATTCTTCACCACAGTCAGTTGGAGATCGACACAAAAACACACGACTTGCCATCCCTTAAGGTCCAATTTCAAATCTGGTTATAAAGCTGAGTAGAAACAATGTTTCAGGGCATTGATTCCTTTGGAAAAATCCAGGAATAATGTTAGCCTCACAGATAAAATTAACCTGTGCCTGCCTCCTCTTGTACAGAACTCTAAAGATGAGAGAAAGGGGGGGAGGAGAGAAGAGGAGAGAGGAGGGGAGGGGAGGAGAGGAGAGGAGGAAGGAAGGAAGGAAAGAAAGGAATAAAGGAAGGAAGGAAGGAAGGAAGGAAGAAAAAGAAAGGTAAGAGAAAAGAAAAAGAAAAAAGTACCCAAAATGAAAGAAAATAAAGAAAAAATGCACCCTATGTTTAACTGTTCAGTCTTAATCCCAGGTCTCCCGCACTGTGCAGAGTGGAAACATCAGGTGTGATTCAAATACATCCTGAGCTTGAATGAGCAATATCAATTCTAGACCCCCATCTCCACACACAGTGGAAACATAAGATATTTTCCTCTACAACTGGCAGCCAACTGGACATACATAGACAGAGCCAAACTGGAGTTATTCCAAAAGAAAACAGAAGGGAGTTTGTATTTTCTGTCCACAAATTTGCTATCTAGCAGAGTCTCACAATCAATTTTTTACTAACGAAAATTTCTTGCAATTCATACTAAATCACCACGGAAATACTCAAGCCCTAGCTACTTCATTCTAACATTTAGAATCCCGTGTATCATTTTGCTCCAGAGTCTGGTCTAAGAGCCATAGTCAGGAAGACATTTCCTTTTCTCTTCCTGGAACTGAACTTCACCATACTGATCCTTTGAGTAATAATGCATATTAACTCCCCCACACCATTTTGCTTATTTGGCCTCGAGACTATCACTTTGACTGCTTCTCAGCTTCTCCCCTCTTAGGTCACAGAGGCTACCTAGAGATGACAATGCATTGTTAGGTAAATAGATGGTCACTGGGATTCAGTTGTGTGAGCTGAAGTTTTCTTCATCTGCCCATCTGATTGCCAGCATGGGATGTCCTTTCATGCTTTGGATTCTTTGCTCCACATTGAAACTAATGTTAAGTGTCCCATGTGTGTGTGTGTGTGTGTGTGTGTGTGTGTTTCAATTTTCCATTAATGAGAGTATTTGTTTATGATTTTAATGTCAAAGTCTTCTCTTCTCAGAACCCATCACTAGATGTCACTGCCTCTATCATGTTTCCCTTCTCAGCCTTGGCTGTGCCACACAATTGGCATCAAAGGCAGACTGGGATCATCTACGTTTTTGTGTGTTTTTCAAAATGAACATCAAATCTATACAATGATATTCCATGTAAAGTCAATATTCAAAAAGTCTGAGATTTTTGGACAAGGACAGAACAAATAAGTTAAGACAAAGATAGCTCTCAGAAGTGAATGAGATTCGTGACAGAGGAAAATCAGGGTGGCTTTCCCAGATGCCACAGAAATTAAGAAGTTATTTGTTACCTACATTTATTATAGCAATAACTGATACATGTATCAGATACTGATTTATCTGTCTGTATGTCTATGTAACTCTCTCTCTTTCTCTCTCTCTCTGTTTCTCTCACTTTGTGTGTGTGTATGTGTGTGTGTGTGTATGTGTGTGTTTGTGTGTGTTTGTGTGTGTGTGTGTATGCACACATACCCAGGCATGCACATAGGGGAGGCAAAAGTCAACTCTCAGTGTCTCCTACCATCACTCACTCTCTAGAGACAAGATTCTCACTGAAACTCCTAGGATCCTATGTTTCCTCTCCATCAGCTATGCATTATAAACATGCACCATCACATCTGACATTTTAGTGGATCATGGAGGTCACACTCAGACTGTCATGCTCAGACAGAAAGCACTATACCTGTGAAACCATCTCCCCACTTTCCATAAGTGTGTTTGTTTGTTATGTTGTGGGTTATTTTTAATACTTGATCCTCTTTTCAGTGTCCATATTCCCTAACATTGATCTTATATCATATGAGCATCCAAAATTTATTTTAAAATCCTAAAGCACCAAACACTAAATGCTTCAATATAATAATATCAGCATACATAGCATAGAGAATACCATGATGGTAAAAACGTACAAAGAATACAGTAACTATAACTGAAATTACTATTTGGAGTACTTGTGGGCATTCCTTCAGATACCATTCCACATAAATAAAAGATATTCTGGAAAGATGCATTTGCATTTTCTTCTAAATTGTATTGATACAATGCCAATATGATAAAAAATGCCAATAATTCAAAATCACAACTGACTGTGATAGAATCCATTGCCTTTCTTTGCATAGGCAGATATACTCTTAATGTTGGCATGTCTTTTAAAGGAATCATTAGAAGAGAACCTAAGCATCAATTGCAGTTTTTCTTTGAGGATTTCCTCTCGCCAAATCTGATCCTGGCATCAGTGAGTCTACGGTTGTTTAATAATAGACATGTACATTTCCTCACTTGAATGCATCGTCTCTTTTATGAGTGGAAAAGCATTCAGTTTATTTAATTTGAATGTCTGCAAGACCCAGAAGCAATCTTTATACATCTTAAGCATTATCATAAGTATTGTTAAAAGATCCCTTTAAGGAACCACTACAACATAGAGACACGTTACCTTAGGGGTCCACACATGCTCAGAATCATTACAGACATCAATGTTTCTCAGTGAGCCTGTGTAAAGCTTCTTATCTATCAATATCTAGACCTAGAGGTAGATTTACATCACAAAAATCAGTTCTAATATTGAGAAAGCTTGGTGAAGCACACATAAGGCTATGATATCAGAATCAATTTGAAATAATAACTGTCATGCGTCTCTTTTGTATTAAGTTTTGCCTTTCTAACCAGAAGACTGACTTTCAAGATCAGTTGTAGAGCGCATGTCCTTTGTGAGTGAAGCCTAAGGCTCTGTGCTCACAAGAAGGCAAGAATGAGAACCAGAGTGAAATATATAACACTGATTATATATTATATATATAATATAAACATATACATATTATTTTAAACTAATTTTGATGCTCAAATGTTACAATGATTAGTTATCTTATCAATGATAGATAGACAGTTAGATAGTGATAGAGAGGCAGAGACCAAGAGACAGACTGAGAGAGAGATTATTCCTGAATGAGTTAACACTGAAGATTTCATCTTCTAATAGAAATTCACACCGATACTGAAAGGAAATTACATTCCACGCTAATACAGCCCAGAAGATGGCTATGTAACTATACTGATATCCAACACAGAATAACTTGTGCCACGTTGTTTAGAAAGGATACAGCAGGTCACTACACATTAATAAGAGAAACACTATCAAGAAAATACCATAAATAAAAATAAATTTGACACAATGTCTTAAAACAAGGGCTACTGGACAAAAGGGGTAGATGTGTCTAGACACCACAATTGTGAGTAACATACTCATCAGTGAGTGGATAAATTACAAAAGAATCCACCAAGGAAATTTAATTTGTCACATAGCTCAAAGGGATCTAAGAGATCCCTACAGAATACAACATTTAGTACCTCTAGGAAACACATACTTCTCATTAGAATATAGAATTTTCTTGAACGTTCACAAAATACTGCAGCATAAAACAAGTTCTAACAATTTCAGAACATACTACAAGATATTTTATATCAACCCAACAAAGTAGAAGGCAGTAGCAAGAGATAATCTAGATAATTATCCAGATAGTTATTGAACATCATACTTTTGAATGATCAGCAGGTTAGTAAAATAATCAGGAAGAATTTTAGAAAGTAGTCAAAATAAAATGAAGATAGTATACCCAAACCCTTTGGGATAAGACCAATGTAATTCTGAAAGTGAAATTAATAGTAAAGGCTCCACCCTTAAAAACCTGAGGAGAATTTCATATAAAATTACCTCAAGGTTGTAAACAGTAACAGAACAAACCTGAAATTAGTAAAATCTTAGTTCTCTATTGCATAGCTGTTTCCCTCGGGGTTGGACATACCCACTGATGTCTTGAACCAGATTAGCTATTATTACTCTCGGGAAGCTCTTAGCAGATCTGCTGTTGGTTCACATTCTCATAAGGAGGGGACTGGTTTGTGAGCCTCTTCTGGATCAGAAGAGTTCATGGATCAGAGTCTTTCAGAGGACTCTGTTTGCTGCACATAAATTGCTCCGAGGATTTCTTGGTCGTGTAATATATTTGAGTCACTTACTCTCCTATAAGTCATTTCAACAAACTCCTTGCTTCTTGGAGCTGGATTTGGACACAATCCTTCCTTTGATCTGCCTTGTCCTATCAGGAGTGAATATAATACTATTTGGTTTTGTTTTCATTTTTTTTTCTTTCTTGGGAAAACCCATGATACAGTTTTTCCCTTATAATGCTTTCTCCAGTGGTGTGGGCTCAAATAGGATCATGATATTAAACAACATGATTTTGAGCACGGTTTCAGCTAGCAATGGAGGGCTAGTGAAAACCCACAGGTTGGCAAGATATATAAGCCTTAAACCCAGCTATATGGAAAGCAAGCTGGGTCTGTACTTGTGGGGGCTCAAGGCAATACATTTCCTTATTCTTTGCTTCCTAGCAAACTTGATTAAGTTGATAGTACCCATAGGAGATTCTAGGTAAATAAAATGAGGAAATAAAGCAATAACATGATGATATTCATAGCACTCTGGGGGGAAAAGAGAGAAAAAAATGAATGGGAAAGGAGAAATGAAGGTCAGAGGTGGTTAGTGGAAAACAAACACCCTGGGTCTAGGTCTAGTAAGGGATGTGGGGACCAGACAGATGGAATGTGAGTTTTATATTGTTATTAAGTAATGCATGGCAGGGACAGTGGGGTACATGAAAATGAATAGAAGGCAAAAGAAGTAAATACAGGGCAACATACAGTTTCTGAAACTGGAATTGTATGTTGTTATCTATTTGTATAATCAAGATGCAAGAAGGGCAAGGAATGAGAACACCAGCAAGAAAAAGGGACCAGAGTTTATCTTTATCCTTAGACAACTCAGTGGATACGATTGAGTTTTGGAATAAATTTAGAAATGATACGGATATAATTCCAGTGGACACCTCAAGGCACAAATTAACATTTTTCACAGTGGCTGAGGTGTGTCAGGACTATTAGGAAAGAGAGCTAATAGTGGGCAATGAATATGGGGATACGTTGCTATATTTTTCCAACCCAATTTCCCCATAAAAGAAATCTCAACTCAATCAATAACAATACAAGCTATAAGCCTAGATTGGGCAGCTCTCCCACTACACTACTCTATTCCCATCTATGTTATCCCATATAACTTGTGGTTTTTCCAGGCCATGAGCTTCTCCTCATCCTCTCAGTCGATCCTCTGTAACTCCTCCCCCTTCCCCACTGATCATTTTCTCCTCCCCCAAACCTCAGCTCCTCCTCCTTCCTCCTGCCCAATCATTGACTCTAACCTTTATTTGAAAAGTTAAGGTGGGGAGAAGGTTCACCAGGCAACTCCTCCTCTGCAGCCCCTCCCAGGAGAGGAATTAGCATCAAAATACAAGCCCGGGGCTATCCACAACAGGGATATTTATGCATAATACACTCATCAAATAAGAAAGAGGAGAACCTCTGGTGTGCGTTCAGGAATAAAGCCTTAAAATAACACGATAATAAGAAAGATAGAAAGAGCTGAGAGCTGTGTTGATGGAGGCAGAGCGACCCAAAGCTAAAAAATAGTGAGCAATATTCTGTAACACACGTCAAGGCATACAACCTGTCTGAGCTTAGCAATAATGACCTCTGTCAGAGCCAACATGAGGGGGAGCACAATTGCTGTGAAGTTGGAAGTGATATCTCAATACAAGCAGTAAAACTGCTTCAATAATTTACAGATGGTTCACTGAATTTGAAGTCAAGTTCAGACTTACAAATCTGATTCTTTGTGAGTCAAGGCCCCTTGGCAATGAGTCACTTCCTATATGAGACTGCTAGGAAAGGCATATGAATCCCCCACAAGACTCACCTTCATCACTCACAACAGGAAGCCACATGGGGCAACTCCATCTCCTCCCTCCGACAGACAGAGTGGTTGGCTTGAAGCTTCACAACTGAAAACTGACAACTGATGTGAGGCGTAAGATGTCTGTAACTGTTACAAGATCCCTTTGATTTGCCAACAATGATAAACTACAATGCTGTAGGGGAAGGAATTTCCTCAGGGGTAGTAGAAGAGATGATTCCTTCTTTCTGTTGTGGTCTCAACATTCACAGTATTAAACTGAACTGTAGCATAGATGAGTGTAATAGCATGCCTTTCCTGACATGCAAACCTGTGTGAGGGTACATGTGTGCATGCATATGGGTGTGGTGCTTTGAATATTGTTGGCCCCAGCAGTATCACTATTAGGAGGTGTGGCCTTGTGAGAGTAGGTGTGGCCTTGTTGGAGGAAGGGTATAGTAATAGGCTTTGAGGGAGTAGGTTTTGAGACCATCTTCCCGGCTGCCTTCCGAACAAGATGTAGAACTCTCAGCTCCTCCAGCACTATGCCTGTCTAGATGCTGCCATGCTTCCTGCCTTGGTAATGGACTGAACCTCTGAGCCTGTAAGCCAGATCCAATGAAATGTTGCCCTTCATAAGAGTTGCCCAGGTCAAGCTGTCTCTTCATAGCAATAGAAACCTTAACTAAGACAATGGGTGTGTGTGTGTGTGTGTGTGTGTGTGTGTGTGCGCGCGCGCGCGCGCCTGTATACATGTGTATATCTTATGTAACAAATAGAGGGCTGAAATGACAAAACTCATTGTTACACAATCCACTAACATTGAATTCGTTTATTGTTAGATTCAAACCAAATCTTTGAAAGCAGCTGGGTGTGGCTATATACCTTTAATTCCAACATTTGGAAGGCAGA
Organism: Apodemus sylvaticus; assembly: GCF_947179515.1. Lineage (NCBI taxonomy): Eukaryota > Metazoa > Chordata > Mammalia > Rodentia > Muridae > Apodemus > Apodemus sylvaticus. Next base: position 13,808,566 of record NC_067490.1, read on the forward strand.
AGTAGGTGTACTTTTGTGACTATGAGGTCAGCCTGATCTACAAAACAAATTCCAGGACAGCTAAGGCTATCTAAAAGAGAGATTCTATCTAAACAACCACAACATGTCATATTTTCACATCTTGGTCTGTCCCCTTTTCCATCGTGATGGCCCCTCGACCATAGAGTGAGTGCTATAATTATCCCATAATCTTAAAGTTTATTTGAAAAGCAAATTTGTAAGAGTCAATCTATTGGTTAACCTAAACTAATTGTTATCTTCCACATACTCAGCACTAAGAATGAAATAAAATAAAAAGAGCAACCACCTGCTCACATGCCCTGCTTACCCAATGAGGCCCTTGACCATGTTTTTCATCCCCTTATCTTGTTTCTCCTCCAACCCACCCACTCCTGCTTCCTGGTCCTGGCATTCCCCTACACTGGGGCAACAAGTCTTCACAGGACCAAGGGCCTCTTCCCCTCACTGATGTCCACCAAGGCCATCCTCTGCTACATATGTGGCTGGAGCCATGGGTTCCTCCGTGTGTACTCTTGGTTGGTAGTTTAGTCCTTGGGAACTCTGGAGGTACTGGTTGATTCATATTGTTGTTCCTCCTAATGTCTCTGCTGACAAGGATACTTTCCTCCTCATAAAAAGCCACTTTCTTTTTTCTATCTGTCATACAGCAAAATTATAGCTCAACCTCTCTTAGAGTTAGGAGAGACCCCCACCTGAGATCTGGAGAAGCATACGTGAGAAGCCGTTGGGCAGCCCTGCTAATATTTTATCCATCATCTCCAATTATAGAATGTGTACTAGCCAGTCCCCTAACCAGTTTAGAAAGTTTAAAAAAAATAAATATTTGGTAAATAAACATGTATTTGCCCTGAATAGTATTTCTAAGAGGGGAGAGGAAGCTGAAATACCATTTTGGAGTTTTAATAGAAAATTGCAGTAGGGCTGGAGAGATAGTTCAGAGGTTAAGAGTACTGACTGCTCTTCCGAAGGTCCTGAGTTCAAATCCCAGCAACTATATGGTGGCTCACAACCATCCGTAATGAGATCTGGTGCCCTCTTCTGGGATGTCTGAAGACAGCAACAGTGTACCTCCATATAATAAATAAATAAATATTTTTTAAAAAGTAAAAGAAAATATTTCAGTAAAAGCAGTCTGCTTCTTCCTGCCTCATGAGAATAATCAACAAACACTGGTAAGTTTGACAAGAATATATCCAGAACAAAACCAAGCAAAAGCCAAAACCCAAATCAAATCAAAACAAAACAACACAACAAGTACTCATGACGTTCTCTGTTGCAAGTACCTTCCAGATGTCACCTGCCCTTGCCTGATTATTGATAGGCCCTGGAATTCCCCTGACTCTGCTATGGAACTTTAGGAGACAGCCAAGCGAAGGGAGAACAATTCAAGAGATTGAGTCTGAAAGTCTTGATTATCCCACATCGTAACAGCTCCATTTTCCTACATCATTACTGTTAAAAGTGACAAACTCCAATACACAACATCAAATGCATAAAGCATCTTTGAAGGCTATAAGGAAGAAGGTTAGTGTGCTACGAAACCAATCACTGACTTAAGTGGAAAAGTCCCAAGGAATTTGTATATTTATTTAGTGGTTACATATGGATGACAGAGTTGTGTAGAAAAATCTCCAAGGATATCTGGTTTCCCTACCTAAATGGCTGAGAAGAGAGCAATGCATTGAAATTTTGGCAACACACAAGGCTTCTACAACCAACAGGAAGAGTAAGATCAAGTAGGGAGGTGGTTTTAGCTCTTCTGCAGAGGATTCAGTAGCGATTATTCAGGTTTTATGAGGTAACATGATGGTTCTTTCCACATGCCCGCTGTGTGAGAGGTCCAGATATTTGGGTCAGCATTATTCATTTTTGGGTACCCATCCGTGCATCTGTGGAGATATTTCAGGATGTAAAACAGATTGCTCTCTTCAGTGTGCACATCCCTCACCCAGTCTATTGAAGGCCTGAATGGGGCATGTTGAATGAGGAACAAATCTCTATGCTTACTTTCAAGCTGGGAAATGGTTTCTCCTGCATTCCAATGGGGACTTGGACCAAAATGTACCATCTACTTTCCTGAATCTCTAGCTTGAAAACTACAGCTCGTAGGAATTATCAGCCCTTATATATGACTGGTATTTGTCTATATCTGTGATTTATAACCCACCATCTGTCTGACCATCCTTTAATTATCTACACTATACCATCTATTATCCATCACCTATCAACTACGCAGCTAACCATCTAGATAAAATTTCTTTATCCATTTGACCCATCCATGAATCTCTCCTTATATTCTCATATTGGTTTTTGTTTTGGGGGAATAACTCCTCAGTATAGTGTATCATTTCTTATTGATTGTAGAATGTCCAGACTCATCTTCCATTCATAACCAGAAACAAAAGCCTCACTCAGCCTGCAGATCTCACCTAAACATGGTTTTTGCAGGGTCATTCACCAAACTCAACAAGTGCACCTACAACCCATTCCAGTAAGACATATTCAAGCAGGCAGGCACAGGCTAAGATTCACATCCATTGAGTGCAAGGCTTTATATCTCCATTAATGGACATATTAATTGACGGAGTGGTATGAGAGAGCTTAATTGAGCTGAATGTTAGCAACATCTGGAATTAAGTTACAGATGAGTGAGTGGAGGCTCATTTATCCCCCGGGGTTGAGGAATTCAAGAAGCCTAGTTTCATCCATTCCTCCGGTAGCAAAATTGCTTGAGCCAGTGTTTTCTGTCTCTTCCCAGAGGCTGAAGTTTTGGTGAGAAACTGAAATCCTCTGTTAGGACCAAGGAGGTGGTATAAATCTCCATGCTCATATTCCTAAAAACATTGTCACGACTTCAGAAAAAAAATAGCCTCAGACTTTATTTATATATTTCTGAAGACGAGGAAATTATTTAAAGCACAGATGGAATACCTCCTGTGAAAGAGCAAATTAGTCATATAAAAAGGAACCACAAATGAGTATTGATGAGAAAATTAGCCAGAGCATGGTGTACAATCATGGTTCTTGCAGACTTAGATTATTGAAATTCATGGTATTGCTGTGTTTGGAAATAGGATTATGTTAAAAATGGCAGAGAATGATGAAAAGAACAATGGATACTTAGAATTTTAATTAATGCAAGTAAGGTACTAGATAGGTAGGTAGGTAGATAGATTTGTAGATAGATGGTTAGATCGATGATAGGTAGATCTCTGTATAGAAATTTAAAAGGAAAGGTGATTAGAGGGTGATCTCAGGGATTATTCTTGTTTGATGCTCTTGCAATGGAATTTTGTTCAGATTGTCCATGTTGGGCAGTTAACAACCACCTATGACTACAGCTAAATGAAAAAGAAAATATATGGGACTATGCAAAGAACTGTGCAGAGAGCTTTGGCCATGTTCTCTTAGCCTCTGCAAGGGAAGTGAGGGCAACCAGACAGCTCCTTGTGACTGATTTTATCTCTGAAAAAAATCTCTGCATTCAAAATGTGTTGGTAGTTTATGAAACAACATTGGAATCTGAAATTCTCTTCTGCCTTTTAAGGATACTCATACATATACAGACAGACAGACAGACAGACAGGCACACACACATATACACACAAACACACATCTAAACACAGAAATAAACCTATAATAAAAGTAACATGAAAATAAATCAATATCTAAATAGGAGCAGCTTCCTATGTCTGTGCTGTGTTCTGTGTTCTATTAACACTAAGACAGAATCTTAGTACCTTCTGAAGCATACAATCTGAGTGTCTCCCAATGTTACTAACACTTTGCATGTAATTTTTGCCATTTTGAAATGAAGTGTAATTATCGGACACACCACTAAACTATATTCCTAACTCTGACACGTATGCACAGACTAATTCCTATGACCTATTCAGAATCCAAAATGATTCAAATGAAGATTTCTCAATAAATTTTGGGACAATGACTAGAAGTTTTACCAATTTTTCCTTCTGCCCCCACCCCCCCCAAAAAAAAATCCAAATCCTAGAATTTCAGGAGAGCATGCATCCCTTGTTTGAAGTATTGGTTAGAATGCAGTGTTGCTTCATAAGCTGTCACCCAATATTGGATGTAGAGATTTTCAGAGATAAAATCAGTCACAAGAGGCCATCTGGTTGACTGGTTAACATCACTTCCCTTGCTGAGGCTAAGTGGATAGCACTGTCGAAGCTCTCTGCACAGTTCCCGGCATAGAGTGGACACTCAATATATTTTCTTTTTCATTTAGCAAGCGGACTCTAGAAACACATCAAAGAAAGCAGAGGAAAATCATTCAAACCAGACCCTTGCGAATATCCTCAGAGTCTTGTCAAATGTGCTCCTGTCTGCATGAGAGATGATTTGTTTGGGAGAGAGAAAGAGAGAGAGAGCAAAAAAGAGCGAGAGAGAGAGTGAGAGAGAGAGAGAGAGAGAGAGAGAGAGAGAGAGAGAGAGAATGAAGCATTTAAAATTTTAACTTCCAATAAATAAATCTGTGATTCAGAATTTAACTGTTTTCTACCTTATAGCCTGGAAGTGCTTTAATCCTTGTATCAAACACATTTACATTTATAAACCAGAAATATTCTTTACTTTCTCCCATATCTCCTTCAAAGTCAAGATAATACCCACGTTTTTCTCAATTAAGGGTATCCTGGCTTCTTGCATTTATGCTTTAATCCATTTTTATTTTCCTTAATTCATTTCTATTCATTGTTACCACAATACTAACTCTCTGTCTCAAATTCCTATTCTTCATCTCATGTGGTTATAAGCAAAGCCATTATCGTGTCACTTGTCTTTTTGAAAAGTGGGCTGGACCACAAGGAAACACTTGCTCCAATGCTTCTGCCAATCAACAGCTCCGTTGGTTTGAAATCCAACAGGAGGAAACAAAATGCCTTCCTGCAACATTTCATATCAAAACACCAAAACCACACTCACGCTTAAGAATCAATATTCTAAGCAAACACATGTTCGTTTACTAAACATTTATTATTTCCTAGACTTTCAGAGCTGAGCTGGCCAATGAACTTGCATATTCTATAAGTCCCAAGTGAAAGTCATAAAGAAATAACAAGAGGTCATCAATCATACCTGCATTTTATAGTGCTGTACAGGAGAATGGAAAGAACAAGGAAGAAGAGAAGTACTTGGCTATATACCTGATATAAATGTTTCTACTTTTATGAATTTATCCTAGATCATGGCGATGGTAAAGATGGTGGCTATGATAATTAAAATAATAGTGACGCTGGTAGTGATGCTCCTGCTGTTGCTGCTGCTGGAGGTGGTCCTGATGTTGGTGGTGGTGATGCTAATGCCACATCACAGTCTCTACTTGCTGAGACCATCCTTAGCCAGATAGCTTGTATACCAAGGTTCTCATTCCCTATTCCCTTTCTCTCTGTCTCTGTCTCTGTCTCTCTCTCTCTCTCTCTCTCTATCTATCTATATCTCTATCTATCTATCTATATATATATATGTGTGTGTGTGTGTGTGTGTGTGTTCTATGCCCTTTGCATAAGGTATTTGGAGAAGTCACACAACTTGTACATGGCTACCAGGCCCTGGCGAATAGGACAAGCGCAATTGAACCTGGTTGTACTTGCTTTCTCATACAATCTCTGTCTATAACCCACTTTCAGGACTGGGAAGAGCATCTCCCAGTCTACCTCTTACTTATGCACACTGTACCTTGCCCACCTTCCTTTCACCACAGACTCTGTCTTCTCCCTCTTCCTTCTATCTCTACTGTTCTCTCTTTCCTTGGTCCCTGTCTCACACTTACTGTCTCTATTGCCCTGTGCATAGTGTTGGGTTAAGTTGTTATTTCTTTGAGAAATGGCCTCCATATAGTCTAGGCTAGCCTCAACTCAAGTTCCACTTGTTTCTACCTTCTCAGTTCTATGATTTATAGCTCTAAGCACTAACTCGGCACACCAGGATTTCATTTCATATTCCGTTAGTCATTCAGCATTTTTTTTTTTTTTTGCTGCCAATTTCTATGTGTCTCTTTGTCGAGGACAGTCTGTCTATACCCTATATCCCTGTCTTCTGCCCCTCTTTCTTCTATCTAGAGCCTATATCCCTCCCTCCTTTAATCTCTCTTTCCCGCTCTCCCTGTCTTCCTTTCTCTCTTTATGTGTGTGTCCTCAATTTTAACCTTCTCTCCCAATGTCTGTGGATCTTTCTGCACCTTTCTGTTTATTCCACCTCTCACCCTGACTTTCAACTTACTGTGGCATGCCTTCTCTTCTTTCTGTGAGTATCTGAGTATGTGTACCTCTGTCAGTTTCTAAAACACCTCTGTGGTTTTTGTCTGTCCCTCAGCTGACATGTCGGGTTTTAAGGCAACAGAAACTTCCACCCAATTCTAAAGACGCTCCTCTGCATTCCAGTGATGTGTGCAAAGATGCAGACACCAGTCCATTAAGTGATAAAGCCAAAGAGGAAGCCAGTGTCCTTGGATAAACAACGTGCGTCCCCATAAGGATTCAGTGGTGCAGAATCAGAAAAGGCTCATTCTGACACCTCTGGGAAGACACAGTGCAGGCATTCAGTAGCTGGGTCCAGTTGAATGATGTACTTCACCCCCCCTGCATGGTTCTCCCCCATGCCGGAAACAGTGCTCAATTCTGTCTGAACCCGCCCTTTCACTGGCCATGGGAATGAGTGTCCCCCAAAGTGGTAACAGCTCTGCACCTGCAATGGCCTGAGAATGTTTACTCTCTAAAAGCCTCATAGAAGTTACACCTCCTGTCAGCTCCTTGCCCATCAAGAAACACAAGAAAAACAAGCTTTGAATTTTCTATTTACCAGCCTGAAGGAGAAAAGTGCTTTATTTTCTGTAGTTTCCTAGAATAATGACTACTTGTGCTTTTTGCATTTGTGGGATCAGTAGCTATGATCTCATATTCATTGCTGGACACATCCTTCAAACTGCTTGTGAGAGAGGAGAAAAATCGGTCCATTTGTCTGCTCAGGAAGAAACTTATTTTCAAGCAGAAGTTCTGTTGCTGTTATTGCATACACACACACACACACACACACATGCACACCTACACACATATCATATTAACAAGTGAATCTGAGAAAGCTAAAACAACTGAATTTTAGATTACTTAATTCCAACAACCCACAGAGGATGTTCCTGCAGACATCCTTGCTGATAACTTTTCTGAAAGGTGCACTGTAAATGAAACCTCAGGGAAACAGCACTTAAGGGGCATGCTGAAGCCCCAAGGAAACAACACAATAGGAATCTCAATCATGTCTTATTTACATAGTATACTGTGTGTGTGCACATAGGTGAATGTATATACTATACAGGAGCATGCCTTTTTGTGGTCATGTGAGCATAGCTCTGTGTGCTTGCACATGTGTATGTGTGAGTACATCCATTTGGATGTGAAAGGGTACACTGGTGGGTGATGGACACACACAGACGTTGTTGTGTCTGTGTGTGTCCATCCACCTAGCCCGTAGGATCTGAGCATGAGTCCTATGACTTATGCTCAGACTGAGAGCAACCAACATTGACCTTTTACCACATCTGGTTCTGTTATTTAAGTTGATGTACCGTGCCTGATGCAGACACAAGGCAAGGTTGTTAGCTCTCACCTTCAAGACCAACCCTGAGGAAGGAAGGGTTACACTCTAATTTCTCCGTAAAGCCACCTTTTTCTATCATCAGGTCGCTACGCTAAAGTTAATGATTGAAGTGACTATTTCTTCTTAGCTCATTTTAAGGTGTTTGAGCCATGTGGCTTTGGGAGAATAGGACCCTGCTGCAATGACTCAGAGTTGTTCTTCTGACTTTGTCAAAATCCACTAAGAGTCCTGATGAATTCCCTCAGTTCTTTTCAGTAGTTTGCATTCAGTTCGGCATCCTAGGAGCAGGAAAACAACTCTCAAAGCCCCATAGGTCATCTTTAGTTTTCAGTCTTGTCTGGAACCTTATAAAATGATGACGCACTAGTGCACACATGGATGGACACACACACACACACACACACATACACGCACACACAAACCTGCTGCCACAGAAAGCATGTGCCACCCACAGGCAAGCTTTAGGTGAGAGTGTAGAAAGTAGTTTTCGGGGAGATACTTGTAACTAAAGCAATTGTTTCAATGATACAATTTTACACTATCATTTTACAGACAGAAAAGCACCAGGACATTACATAATGTTTCTAGAACACTAATGATTCTGGGTGGAAGGATAAGTCCTTAAGAAAATTGTAAAAAAAAAAATGCCAAAATAAACAATATGACTATAATCACAATCTATGATTGATCAATTAACACAAAATCACAAGCAAAGTGGAATATTTAGGCAGCATACACAACCTCTTCAAGAAGCAACATGGGCTCAAATACAAAAGATGGTTCAGCAAGTAAAGGCACTTACAGCCCATGCCAACGCTCTTGGGTCATAGGGTGAGAATGAAAGACCAGCCTTCTATATGTTGTCCTAAAACTTCTAAAGTTATTCCACGGCATGGGTTTGCATACTCACAGATGCACATACATTAAAATAAGATGAACACAAATGTGATATGACTTAAAAAGGAATACAGTCTTTTTGTTTACATGACTATTGCTAATGATTTGAATGTACTTAAAACCATGTATTTCTAAGACAGGATTATGAAGGCAATAAAACGTAAGGGTATGTAAGGGTCTCCTGGGTTTCATTGTTGAACTAAGCACTGGTTCATGCAGGGGGTCTGTCATTGTTTTCTACAGCATGGACATAGGAATAAAGGGTCTCCTAAAGTCATCTCTTCAATTTCTCAAGACAGGGCAGCAGATCCTCAAGCCTTATAAATGGGTCATTCCTTGGTTTTCTTTTTCTTTTCTTTTAAACTTTACTTTCATAAAATAGTCTCCTTTTTTATGAAATGAAGGTCCTTATGACCTGGTGGTAACAGATAGGAATAATTAACACTCTAGCATGTATTTGCTTAACAAATATTTTGTGATGAAAGTAGTTATAGCCATAGGTAAGCAAAATAACAGAAGCATTTTGTGTTTCCTTTTTAACTTAGGCTAATAATCAAAACTTTTTTTGACAACGTCAGTGAAGGCACAGGTGTGCTTGCCTGCCTGCTAACAAATATTGGATTAAAGAACACTGAGTATTCAAACTTTAAACGTGGAGATATTAAGAAACAGAGTGCTTACCTCTAAGTTTATTTACCCTAAATTTGAAATCATAGATGCTTTCTGTAACTGAATTTTATCATTTTCCTAATTACTGGTCTCATCAATTATTAACTAACATATCTTCAACCTAAGAATGTCTCATAAAGGTTTTATTTAAATCTCTTCCTATGCCGCATCCACAGCCAGTCCATGGCTTTCCACAGAGGCAGTTCACAAACGAGTCTCGCTCTCAGATCTGCTCAGGCTCTCTGGTGACCAGTGCTTCCGGGTGACTTTTGTGTAAAGGTTCTAAGGACAGGCAGGGCTCGCTGAGCACCAGCTGAGGGTTAAGGAGGTCACCGCTCAGTGGAACTGAACACCCATTAAAATCCACCTTTCTCTCAGAGGAGAGGGAGTCCACAGGCAGAGGCATCAAGTTACTGAAACTTGAAGAAGCTCAGGTGCAGATAAACTGTGGCTCTCACTCAGCCACAGGTGACCAATAGAAAGGATCACCTAGCAAAGGCAACATGTAGAGAAGAATCAACATCTTTATTTAAGAAACCCGTCCATAGACCAAACAAACTAGAGGCAACAGTCTATGATTAAAACATGCATTTCCAAAAACAATATTTTTTTCGTCTAGAGTTAAGTAACACCACAACATAGATATCTGGTTTCTATTCTTGACAGATGGTCCTTTTCTGCAAGCATAAGACTGGAGTTAAGTTCACAGAATGCACTGCATGCTAGTCAACCCAGACTCTGAAGATCAGGGCTAAAATTCCATTACATTGATGGCTTTGCATACATGACACACATTAGAGTCTCAGGAGACTGAGCTGAAGGTATTCCGGATCTATTTCCCTAACCAAAATATGTCTATAAAGTATGAAAGCTATTGAGACCAGGTAATACCTTTGTATTACCAGGAAAATGTCAGCATAGATCCAAACGCTGTTCCCAGACACTTCCCAAAAGTAACAGAGTTTCCAGTGCACTGAAGAGGACCTGGTAACTTCATCCAGATCTACAGTACAGCTGAACCCAGTAGACTGCACAGCATTGCTAACCATTCGCCAATCAACTAGTACCTTCAGCAATGTCACACATAAAAGTCAACACTAGCGCTTGTGCACATAAAACACAACATGCCCGGTTTTATACTTCCAGTGATAAATAACTAGAGAAACTGATTTAAGCTTAAAAAAAAAAACCCAAGTGGAACAATTATAATTCAAAGGCATTTATGTATACATTGGCATCTCCACAAAAATCACAAGACCACTCAGCCATCAGGAAGTAAAGAAGGCAAGCAAAAACATACTTGAATTTCCAGAACGTAAGTCACTTTCGTACTCACTGAACAAACGTGAGAGAAAGTGATGTCACAAGAGAGATCACGTCAAAACAAGCTCTCGAGGTTCTGTCGAGCTCACACTGCTATCTTAAAAGAGAGTAAAAGAAGGGAGCAAGGAACTTACTTGCCTTTAAAGTTTCATCTTTAGTCGATGCGAACCCATGCAGTAAATCCCTGTGCCAAGATCGCTTCTGTACATCTCTTTACCATCCACCAGCGCTCGCTCGCTCACTTTCGTCTGAAGATTGATTCATTCACAAGTTAAAGCTCTTGTTTCTGATGAAGCATTATTATCCACTTTCGTTTCACCACACACATAAAAAGAAAATTACTGGAGATGGCTAAAACAGAATCCCTTAACGTACTAACAGAGGAGGCATCCTATCCGGCCCCTCCATGTTCGGAGGTGCTTGCCAGCTGCCTCAGGTACCAGGAGAAACTAACCCCAAGCTGCTAGCGGGATCCGCTGGCCCTCTGTCTGTGGCTATTAGCTCAACACGTAGATCAGCTGGCTGAAAAGCAATTAGCTCTCCTGCTCCTCCTGCTTATACAGGAGACAGTTGGGCACGAGGAGGCTGCTGAATGCTTTGCACCAATTAGGAGCAGGTGCTACAGCCCCGAAGACAAATTGACATCCCACTGTTCATGCTGCTGAGGACTTTTATTGTGCCATGTCCCCCTCAGCCTGTCTGGTGGGGGCTCTGCTCCTTTGTGTGGTTGTACTGTTTCAATTAAACGGGACTGTAAAGTTCAGCGCTTAGGCTCCGGTGACAATATTATTGACGAGGTAAAATAATGTCTTTGGCTCTGTTCACGCCTCCCCCCCCCCCCCCACTTTCTTTCTCTCTGACCTGTTTTTCCCCTTTTACCCAATTTCTCTCCGCAGATACAACTTTTAAAACCAATGCTTTCATACAACTTCTAAAACCAATGCTTTCATATCTGTGTTTCGTTGGGGGTTGGGGGTGGCGAAGAACCCTTCTGCATTGATTTTTTTTTTTGAGACCAAAGTAAACAGAAGGATGCTATGATGAAAATATGAACTTGGGTATATTTCCTAAATATTTTTATATGACACCTTCATACTGATTTAAACTTCTATAAACCAGTGAAAGTTAGTTAAGGTGCGTTCTAACCAGACTCAAACTTCGAATTCATCTAGACTACAAAAGTTTGTGCAAGTCACATTGAATCTTGCCAGTATATTTGAGAAGATATCCTACTAGTGGACAGAGTAAAGCAAAAATCCTAACTCCTCTCTTGCAGTTCTGTAAATACTTAACCATGCCCCCATGCTCTCTCTGCAAGCCTCTTAAATCCCCCACCCCCACTCCCATCCCAGCTCCAGGGGAGGTGGATTCCCACGTGTTAACTTGGACTGTAACCAGTGTTTGACATATAGAAACCAGACATTTGGTCACATCTCTAGGAAAAAGTGATAGAACCGTTACTAACAGTTTGAGAAGAGTCATTAGACTGAACGTTCACTAGTGAGGAGTACCTTTACTGAGACCATTGGACAAACATCTGCTGTAATAAGAACTTCAAACTGTAATTTTGTATTAATGAAAAAGTCATCCTCACTTCTGGTAAAATTCAATTATAATTTCCATGACACATTCAGAAATTTGGCCACAACACACACACACACACACACACACAAATCCCATCTCTTCCTTGTCTTCTGTGAGAAATTAGATTATCAATTGGATGTTTCATAAAACAGCTGATTTTACTTTTTTTTTTAATAAAAAAGAAATGACCACATCACTGTGTTTAGATACTAACATATATATGTATGTATGTATGTTTAAAAAGTTGGCAAACTGGAGTTTCATGCAGAGTTTAAAAGTGAATTCTAGGCGCTTTAACAGCTGATCAGTAAAAGGGGGCATTGTCTGAGAAAATTAAATAACATATTAACCACCGAGAGACTCTACTATGATGATAATTTCTGTTAAACAACCAGCGTAGGATATTATAGACTCATTCCCACTTCCCTTGTTCTCTCTCTCCATCACTCCCTCTTATAGCCCAGCTGAATTCAAATCTGTATACTCTTAAAGGGCCAGGATTTCATTTCTTAGATAAATCTATATTTAAATTAACATAATCATTTCATGATATGCCTGTGAGAATATAAAGTATACATGCATTTACCTTTAATTACCTTTTAAATGATATCTGGGTTGATATCTGGGTAGTTTCTCTCTCTTTTTTTCTTTTAGCTTTGATTTTTATTACTTTTATTTATGCACTTCTTTATTTACTCAGTGTGTGTGTGTGTGTGTGTGTGTGTGTGTGCACGCGCGTGTGCGCACGCTTGTATCATTCTGCATGTATGCCACAGTTAAGTGCATGGAGTCCAAAGGGCAACTTACGGGAGTCGGGTTGATCCTTCCAACAGTGTAAGTCCTAGATGTCATAAATTTGGTATGAGGCCAAGAACCTTCACCCTTATGTTAGCTCACTGGTCTGTATATTGAGTTTCCCATTCTAGGAACTGTGTAGACATTCAGTTTACCACAGAAGAATTTCCAAACTCCACCTTACTGCTGCCACCAGTGTTTTGGGTTAAGGGGGACTTCTCCAATATTGTAGCCTGAAGGCCTGGTGTTCTGCTTGGGCCCTTTATACATCGATAAAGGGGAACTTATTTCTTTTCAGAACAGGCATTCCTTGCCATGAGGAGCCCTCACAAGTGTGAGGATTTTTTTCTAAGTGTCCCAGACATATAGTGGCTGAGTTTCCCTTAGCAGATGGTCTGTTTCAGGCAGGACAACACTCACTCTGACAAGCAAAGAGTCTGCCACATTTTAAGATGCAGCAGACAACCACCAATGCAGGAAATAAAGTATATCTTATTTAAGAAGAAATGGAATGCTACATGTTTTGGGGAAAAAATAATATTGAAAACCTCTAAAAGTAAAAAATGTTTACATATTAAGATTTTGTTCATTTCTGTTTATAGTCATGAATTTGCAGCTAAGATAAATCATGGGATATAAGACAAATTGACAGTAGGTAAATTACAATTAAAACTTTATAAATGGATGGCTAAATTTTTAAATTTGAGGAAAATAAGATACACCCTTTGTCTAGAAGAACATTCTATCAGATAAGTATTAATAGACATTGAAATATGAATTTATCAATTATAACTGTCTACCCCTAGTGTCTCTCTCTCCTCTCATCCTCAACCATGTTAAGGAGGTCCTCTACCACTAAGCTACAGTACTAGTCCCTGCCCTACCTTTCTTTTCTTTTCTCTTCTTTTCTTTCATTCATTCTTCCTTCCTTTCTTTCTTTCTTTCTTTCTTTCTTTCTTTCTTTCTTTCTTTCTTTCTTCCTTTTATTCTCTAAACTTCACTTTTTGACTTGTCTAATCACAGCGTTATTCAAAACTAGCCATTTGTATATACAACAATGAGTGTTCTGTCAGCATACAATATATATGTTATGTTGCATCCTAAAAAAATCATGTTATTGTAAATCACATTCTGTGAAAAAATTTTCATAAAAATATGCTGTCACAATTTATATTTTCTAGAGCCAGGAAACTGAAATGGGAGGTCATGAAATATGATGTTGCAAGGGGGCAGGCCCACGACTTGGTTTTCCCCTGAGAAATCCCCATGTAATGCAGCTGGCATGAGGGGTTTGCTTTAAGGGCAGGGTGCTGAGTACGGGCTTAGAGGAGGGGTGCACAGAGGCAGACTAATGAGCCTGTAGACAGGCAGAGACACAGGAGCAGAGCCGTGAGGGCAGGAAGATGGTGACAGAGAAGGATAGAAAGGGGGAGAGAGAGATCTATGGAGGAACATGTGTGTGGGGGGGGGGTGAGAGAAAGACAGAGACAGAGACAGAGAGACAGAGAAACAGAGAGAGAGACAGAGACAGACAGAGACAGAGAGAGCATGAGCCCAGGAGTGTCTTCTTGTATGCAACACTTCACATGGCAGCCTTTTACATGCAGCCCACACCTGCAGCACCTGCAGCAGCAGGTGAAGATGAAGACCTAAGTCATTGCTAGGTCCCAAGATCCTAATGGAATCGCTGTAAGCTAACATGAGGTCTTCTCACCGAATGTCAAAAATCACCCCTCCCCCTCAAGCTGCTCTCCACAGGTGTCTATGCCAGTTCTTCAGCACTCTTGTTTTTTAGGGGACAATTAAAAAGCAAACACACAAAGACAATTATCTGTAATATTAACTTTAAGGATGACAAAAAAAAAAGAGTTTGCTATTATGCATGGCTTCTTCTCTTGCTGAGGGCTGACTGAAAATGCAATTCATTCCTTGGAGAAGCTCAAACAACTATTTGTACTAACAATGTTTCTTCTGGGTTCTTGACATTGCCCACCCCTTGCCATGGGAAACCTTTCAAAGTATCTGATTAGTGTGTGTAGCAACTAGTAGTGTAAGTCCTATGTTATTCTTAAAGATAGCCCATTGAGAAAAGCAAGGTCTAAGAGGATGTTTTCCCTCTCCTTGTAAAATGAGGACTGATTTCTTGAGTCAATAGTTATTGCAATGTAAAGAGGAGAGAGTGCACTTTCCCCTCTACCCAGATTAAAACTCCACTGCACAAAAGCCTCTGCAGTCTTAATAAGGTAGCCTGCTTATTCTAGGGAGTGTCTCCATTAGTTGGCTGGAATCAAGCTGTTGTAGGCTTGTTACTATTCACAGTTATTGACAGTTGGAATCCAGAGCTGCTAGTAAGCTACTCAGTAAGACCTAAGAACCAGGAACCTGGGAATCATCTAGGCTGACTTCAGTAAGACTTTGTCACTCTTTCCTGGTGATATATATATATATATATATATATATATATATATACATGCATACATATGTGTATATATATACATACATGCATACATATGTATGTGAGCATATGTGCATGTATATGTATATGTATGGAATATATATGTATATGTATCTATATGTATATATGTAATTTTTGAAACTACAATATAGTTACCTCACTTCCCATCTTTTCTATCCTCCCTACAACCAACCCTTCCCATCCATGTACCCTTGCACTCTCTCAAATGCAGAAGAAAAGAGGGTAAAAGAGCAGTCGGGATGCCTGGAAAAGTCATCAAGAATCATGTTATTCTCCATTTCCATAGAATTACATACGATTCATATAAATTGGCATACACATTCACATAATAGGTTTAATGTTTCCCATCAGGGTTCAAAATGCCCCTCTAAGCATTATCCCACATTTTAATTTTTTTTAAATCCACCACTCTTTACTGTCAAGGTTCGGTAATATAAATTTAATCTAGTCTTAAGTCATTTCACTAAGTAAGCATTCACTTAAGAGACAGCTCAAGGAGATCAGAATGTAAAGTTCTTTGAATTATCGGCTCCCAATACTTAGAAACACATCTTTTCCAGAACCCATAGTGGCAACACCATAGTGGTAGCATAATCCCAAAGGTATTCCCTACCAGACAACACATAGCCACATACACTCTAGCCACATACACTCTTCTGAGAATCAGACAGGGCAACAGAAACCAAGACAACAAAACACCCACCCAACAAAGATAATACCACATATCAGCACCTAGAATTAAAATATTCCCAAACCCAGATGCTTATGCCTAGATAAAAATAAAAATAACTGTCAGGACAATATGTGCATCACTGTCTCCCTTGAGCCCAAGAACCCTACTCAGTAGTCCCTGGAAAAGCTACATCACTGAAGCACAAGACAAGAACCGTAACCACAGTGTTTATGAATATGATCAATTCCTTAAAGAGGGAATTAATAAATACATTTAAAATAATCTGTGAAAAACAAATAGTGAAGGAACATGAATAAAATAGTTCAAGGATCTGAAAGTGGAAAAAAAAACTGAGGGAAATCTGGAAATGGAAATTGTTATGCTTTGAACCAGAACCTCAGAAGCAAGCCTTACCAACAGAATATGAAAGATGGGAGAAACACTGAAGACAAAACAGAAGAAATGGTACTTTAATCAAAGGAAATGTGAAATATAAATAAATCCTGGCACATAACAACCAAGAAATCTGGGTCATTATGAAAATACCAAATCTGACCTCTAATAGAAATAAAGGAAGGAAAGAAAATTCAGGTCCAACCTGAAAAGGATTCTAAAATCCTGTAGAATCTAAGGGACTGCAGATGCATGTCAAGACAATTATAGCAAGCAAAACTTTCAATTACAATAGATGGAGAAACAAAGGCACTCCAAGATAAAACCAAATTCAAGCAGCATCTATCTATAAATCCAGAGCTACAGAAGGTGCTAGCAATAAAACTTCCAACTTCAAGAGGTTAAGGACAACCAAGAAAACACAAGAAGTAAATGATCAAAGGCCAGCAAATCAAAAGGGGTCACCACCAACAACAAAATAACATGAGTCAACGAACACTGGTCATTGATATCTCTCAATACCAATGGTCTCAATTGCCCAATTAAAAAAAAAGACTAACATAATGGTTATAAAACCAGGATCTATTCTTCTGCTGCATCCAAAAAACATACCTTAATATCAAGCACAGACATTGCCTCAAGGTAAAAGATAGAAAAAGATATTCCAAGCAAATGACTCTAAGAAGCAAGCCAGCAACGCCATTCTAATATATGACAAAAAGAAAAACCCATAAAAAGGATATTGCAATTCTTAACATCTATGCACTAAACACAAGGGCATCCAAGTTCATAAAAGAAACACCACTGCAGCTTAAGTCACATATTGACCTCCACACACTAATAGTAGCTGACTTCTAAACTACACTCTTTTCCATAAACAAGTCATCCAGACAAAAACTAAACAGAGAAATACTGAAGGTAATTGAATTCATATACCTAAAGGACCTAAATATATTTATAAAACATTTTTTCCCAAACACAGAAGACTATACCACTGTTTCATTAGTTCATGAACTTTCTCCAAAATTGAGCACATACTTGGACACTAAGTCTCAACAGATACCTAAAAACTGAAATAACACCTTGCATCTTATTTGACCACCATAAATTAAAATTGGATATCAACAAGTTGACAAATTCGTGGAAACTGAGCAACTCATCACTGAATGAAATATGGATCCAGATAGAAATTAAAGACATTACAATCTTTCTAGAATCAAGTGAAAATGGAATACCCACATTTACAGACTAATGAAAGTAGTTGAAAGAGACAAGTTCATAGTTCTAAGTGCCTAGATAAAGAAATTGGAGAAATCAGCTGGCTTCATGCTGGAGGAACTGCTTCCTGTGTCCACAGCAGCCCTACCTGTGGGTGAGACAGCCACCATTTTGAAAGGTGAACATCTTCCACAGAAACAGAACTCGATGCACTGACCCACTCCAGGAAAAGTTAGCGTGTACTGCCCTGAGGAATAAAGTGTACTGATGATGTTGAAGCTTCCTCTGATGCCTTTTTTCTGTGGCTCTCCCATGATGTCCCCTGAAAGAGGAGATTCTGCACTTTCTGAGCAGGCAGAATGTAAACAGGGGCAAGGGACAGGCACCCAAGTGCCTGCAGGGATGCGCTGCAACAAGAATTTTTACAGATTTGAAACATTTTCTAAATCCCAATAAGTTCTGTGGTTAATAGTTAACAAGTTAATATTTAACAATTTTCATACCTAGCACAGCTAGCCATGGTAGGCTGAGGCCTAAGGGACACCTTGGTCAGGTTGGTGGCACTGTTCCCATCAGCCAATTGGACTCTGATGGGGGAAATTGGATCATAGGGATTTTAAAACATTGCTTACCAAAGCACCAGTAAACCAAATAAATAGTAAAATAAATAAAAATGAAAAATAATTGAAGACTAAAGTCACACAAAATATTTCTGAAAACACTTTAAAAAAATGAAAGAAAGAAATTGGAGAAATAGCACACTAGGAGAAATAGCATACTAGTGACTTAACAGCACACCTGAAGACTCAAGAACAAAAAGAATCACATAAGAAAGGAGTAGACCACAAGAAACAATAAAACTCAGGATTGAAGTCAATAAAATAGAAACAAAAGAATCAATGCAAAGAATCAATGACAGGAAAAGTTAGTTTTTTTTAGAAAATCAGTAAGAAGGAAGGACCCTTATCCAAACTAACTAAAAGGCAGAGAGAGATCATCTAAATTAATAATTAGAGATTAAAGGGGGTATATAACAACAGATATCAAGGAAATCCACAAAATAATGACATAGTTTCAAAAAAACAGTACTCTACAGAGCTGAAAAATCTAAAACAAACTGATAGGTTTTTTTTAATGCAAATCACCTACCACAGTCTAATAAAAATCAGATAAACAAAAGTTAAACAGATCTATAACCTCTGTTGAAAGAGAAGTAATAATTAAAAGTCTTCCAAGAAGAAAAAGACCCAGGCCAGATGGTTTTAGCACAGAATTCTACCAGACTTTCAAAGAAGAGCTAATGCCAATACTCTTCAAATTATTTCACAAAATTATAACAGATGGAATATTGCCTAATTTGTTCTCTGAGTCCATAGTTACCCTTATAAAACCAAGTAAAAATCTAACAAAGAAAGACAATTACTGGCCAATTGTGCTCATGAAAAATACATGTAAAAATTCTCAATAGAACACTTGACAACAAAAAGCCAATAATAACATATCAAAAAGATCATCCACCATGATCAAGTAGACTTCATCTTAGAGATGTAGGGATAATTCAAAATACTAAAATCAGTAAATGTAATCCACCATATAAACCAACTGAAAGAAATAAACCACGTGATCAT
This sequence comes from Apodemus sylvaticus, assembly GCF_947179515.1. Classification (NCBI taxonomy): domain Eukaryota; kingdom Metazoa; phylum Chordata; class Mammalia; order Rodentia; family Muridae; genus Apodemus; species Apodemus sylvaticus. The sequence continues at coordinate 13,827,857 of NC_067490.1, forward strand.
CACATTAACTGGAGAAAAAGCCTTTGACAAAATCCAGCACCCTTTCACAATAAGTTCTAGAGAGATTAGGCATGCAAGGAATATATCTCAAAATAATAAAGACAGTTTATAGCAAGTTTATTACCAGCATCAACTTAAAAGTAAAGAAACTGAAAGTGTTTCCACTAAAATTGGGAATAAGACAAGGTTGTTCACTCTCTCCATACCTAGTCAATATATATTTGAAGTCTTAGCTGGGGTTGTAAGACAACTGAAGGAGATACAATTTGGAAAGGACGAAGTCAAAGTATTTATTTGTAGATGAAATATTAGTACACATAAGTGACCCTAAACATTTGACCAGAAAACTCCTACAGCTGATAAACATTTCAGCCAAGTAGCAGGATACATCATTAACTCACAAAAATCTGTAGCCTTCCTATATACCTATGACAAATGGGCTGAATAAAATATCAGAGAAATAATACCCTTAATAATAGGTTCAAAATATATATAATACTTTAGGTAATTCTAGTCAAGCAAGTGAAAACTTGTATGATAAAAAGTTTAAGATACTGAAGAAAGAAATTAAAGAAGGCATCAGAAGATACAAAGATCTCCCATGTTTTTGTATCATTAGGTTTCATAGCACAAATATGGCCATCCAGCCAAAAGTATTATATAGACTTAATGCAATTACCATCAAAATTCTAACTCAATTCTTCACAGATCTTGAAAGGACAATTTTCTTCACATAGAGACATAAAAATCCTAAAATAGCTAAAACAGTCCTAAATAATCAATGAACTGCTGGGGGTATCCCCATCCCAGAACTGGGGCTGGTTTCCTTACTCAGGATGAATTTTTCTAGATTCAACCATTTACCTGCAAATCTTATTTCAAGGAACATAAAGACAGATAATTGTAAAGTATCTTTGCATGCCATGTCTACTGTTAAGACATTTCATGCCTGGTTTATGACTACTTCATCATGATCACAACAAAGGAAAAAATCAGATTTACCAGAATAGCTTATTTTAAATATGACAATTAAGATTATTAATTGGATCATTAAAATGCCAGGTCTTATATATGTATGAATACATTGTTGTTACAAAACAAATAAAAAGAAAAAAACCAATGTATTAGTGCAGCACACACTATTTCTCATTGTCTGTGTGGGAAGAGTTCATGGGGTAGGGACATGGCAGCAGTAAGCTTCCCCTCAGTTTTCCTAAAGAATGGTTTATGTGCAAGCCCATTCAAGTTGCTTGGTTGAAACAATATGGCTGGCTTGGTTTTTAATAGCTCAGCTAGAAGCTACTCTGGGGAGACAGAAGCGATAGACTCTGTTCTTCGGCCACAAATTCCCCCTCTTGACAGTTAGAACCACCAGAAGACCTTCGTGAACCATCAACAAACCTTACTCCCATACTGCAACAGAATCTAGAACATTGCATGGTTGATATTGCAGTCACTTTTGCTGTATCAGGAGAAAGTTATGGGTTATCCACACCATATGGGGAAGGAAACTCAAGGTGCATCAGCATGTCTGACTGAAATTTTAGTGAGATAGTGTCACAAAGCTCCCAGTCAACAGCTCCAGTGTTTCCAAAACTCATCACCAAAATATCATGATGTTTTAAGTGACTTTACAGTTTTATGTTGGATGTGTCCCCATGAAACATGTGTTTTGCACACCTATAGGTGCCATCTTAGAATTTTACCATCAACTTTAGATTATCTTCTAATATAGTAAATATATTCAGCGAGACAGTGCCTATATATGCATCAATAATAAAAAGCTAAACTGATAGGGTTTGAACAAAGAATATTTGCCTTTCAATCAGCTGGAAAGCTTTATTTATTTTTTATTTTCTATATTCTATGCTTACATTCCAAATGATTTTGCTTTCCCGGTTCCCCCCTCCCCATAAGTTCCCTAAGCTCTCTTTTCTCTGCCCATTCTCCTATCAACCCCCTTCTACTTCTCTGTCCTGGTACTCCCCTACAATGCTGGAACAAGCCTTTTCAGGATCCGGGACCTCTCCTTCCTTCTTCTTGGGAGTCATTTGATATGTGAATTGTGCCTTGGGTATTCAGAGTTTTTGAGTTAATATCCACTTATCAGTGACTGTATGCTGCTAAGCTTTATACGAATTTTTGTATATGAAAGTAATTTTTATTAGAAAAGAAAAAAATGGTATAAACTCCAGCCAATTATAAGTATCCGATTAGTTAGTCAACATATTCAAAACCTGAATTCTTTAGGAATATTTCCAAAGTCGAAAAGAATTCAGGAAAACCACAGGCTACACAAAATATAAATATATGTCCTGCTATAGAATATACCAGGAATTGTACATCATTCATAATTTGCTAAAGACTGTGAAACTTTTTTCATTAGTAACTGAATCCTTCAAACTGAATTCGTGCTCACCTAAAGGTGAGTATCAAGGTATCTTCTTAGATTGCTTGAGCTTAAAGCCCTTTGCTACAAGTTTAATTTATATTTAGGTATTTTACTGAAGAAGAGCTTTTGGCTGAATAAGCCTATGTTCTGTGAGGAGATAATTAATCTGGCCACTTAAAGTTTTCTATTAGACATGGAAAGATAATAATGATAGTTCTAAAACATTTTAATTGGAATATAATTACAGTATTTCTCCCTTCTCTTTCCTCCTTTCTTGTTCCAAAACCCTCCTATAAACTCCTCATTGCTTTCTCTGAAATTTATGGCCTAGAAACTACACATATCAAGTTTTTCTCACATGACTCTAAAAACAGTTACAGAATAGACATACCAAAATTGATGGGGGAAGCCCATGAGGCCTCAGTCCTGCACTAACAACTACAAAGCAACTAAGGAATGCTGAGAATGGGAGAAATAGTCTTCCCCAGGTAAGAACATATTAATTAGTTCTCCAATAACAAATGATAAGCCCCGATAAGAACTATTTACTATATTAGCCCCTTCTGAAAGACCATGAGTAAAGTATTTCAATGACTTTGTAATTACCTCACAGATATCTGCTTTCAAAATTATGATTTTAGATTTTATACAAACTTTATAGTTAGTCCTCTAAGGGCCCTGGTCTGGGTAAACATTAGTTGAGGATATTTTTTTAATACTTAATACAACATGAACAGTAGTTATTTTTAAAAAAAATATAAAAATAATAGTGTTAACATTATTCACCTTTTCCTCTATGCTGACTTTGCTTTGATTCAGTGATCATTAAGCCCCTGTTTCAAAGAGCAGAGTATGGCAAAGTAGTTCTGAAGAAAGCTTGTAACAAATGCATTTGGCCTCTCTTCTTCTCTGCCTTTTGTTTTCTCCTGAAAAAGCAGACACACTCAAGTGTTCTGAAACAGAAAGATCATTCTCCCCCCCCCCCCAATCCCAGAGTGCTTGTGCCAGCTTCTCTCAAGCCAATTCCCACAGACAAAGAGTGTAGAGTCGGTGTGCATCCAAGCCCCGCGAGCTCCTTCAGATAGCAGAGCAGGTTGAAAGACAATGGCACTCATGAACTGGATGCAGAGAGTCGGAGAGAAGAGGCAGAGAGTCAAGTATCCGATGTAGAGAGTCATGAACCAGAATTAGAGAGTCCTGGGCCAGATACAGAGAACCCATAGACCGGAGATAATCATTGGCCAGTTGTGAGAGTCATGGACTGATTCGGGGAGAGTCAAACAGATGCAGAGTACAATGAGCCAGACACAGATGCAGAGCAGGTTCATAGAGATGTGGACCAAATGCAAAGAATCACAAACTGGTGGTAAAGACTCCAAGACAAATGTAGCATCATAGACTGATGCAGAAATGGAAATCATAGACAAGGGGCAAAACGTCATGGGCTATATGCAGAGAGGTTGGAAATCTATGGAGAAAATTGTAAATGCAGTCAATGTATTTTCTTGTGTTGTATAACGCCAGTAACCTAAATCATCTCCTAAATTAGCTCTAACTCTGTCATCGGCCCCTAACCCTTAAAGCGTGGTACTACAGCTGATAGATTGTTATAATTATTCATACATTTTCAAAATTAGTGAACTATTTCTCTCCCATCCTGTTGTCCCGCTGGAGTGAAAGGCTCTGCAGCTGATTTACATGCTCCATTTTAAAAAATGTTTTTTATAATTTCTGCAGGAACAGATAACTATGTCCCATATTTGAAATAAGGTCAAGTTCCACTAGGGACTGAAAATGCTGTGACAGCGTAAGACTGTGGCTAGTGGGAACTGCTAGAAATCTAAAACCATGGATATTGTGTAAGACATACACCTTTAAATGTACTAAAGTTCACTTTTTAAAAATTGAGCCCTAAAGAATCTAAGAGGGTGTAAATATACACATGGAGACTGCATCGAGGAGCAAAACCAGAGCTGACAGAGAAATGGCATTCTTCTTCCCCACCTAACAGCAAAAGCTGCCATCAGCATTACCATGGGAGGGCATGTAAATTGCACTGGGGTATACTTTCTGATTATTTTAAGGCATGAACATTATCTGTAAGTTAACCAGAGTCCCCCATAGCTGTATGTGAGACCAGCTTCGAGACTCAGAGTCATCATTGGATCTCAGTGATAATCTGTTAGTCATACTTTCCCTTGCTATGGTTTCACCTAAATTCATACATGAAATTGTATTGATCTAGGAAAATGTCAGTACTAGGTTCTTTCCCACTGTCAATGGCTTTTCTTGCACTGGACTCTCGGCCAGTTTTCCAGCATCAGGCACGTACTTCCCTTATACTGAACAGAACTGAAATGCAATTTTATGGCTGTTGGTTACCTCAGGTTAACCAGCAGTAAGTTCCTTTACTGCTCCATTGGGATCCCTTACCAGGCTGGTCACTGTCATGGTTCACTGTCTTCACAGTTGGGTAAGTCTATGGATTGCTTTTTCTCTGTTGGTGTCTTTTGTGACACATTTTGATACTATGAGAGCTAGGGCTCAGGAAGAAGGCTTCCTGGTCAGTTCTGGAAGAATTCCTTCCATTTCCTTTAAAATAGGTGCAATCACTCAGTCCAATGTTAGACTGTGCACATCTGCTTCTGCATTGGTCAGGCTCTGGAGGAGCCTCTCAGGGAACAGCTACACTATCACTTCTTGGCATCACCAACAGTGTCTGGGTTTGGTGTCAGCAGATGGGATAGATCCCTAGGTGGGGTGGTCTCTGGATGGCCTTTCCTTCAGTTTCTGCTCCACTCTTTGTCCCTGCATTTCCTTTTGACAGGAGGAATTCTGGATTTATTTTTTTGAGGTGGGTGGGTGGCTCCATCCCTCAACTGGGGGCTGTGCTTATCCACTGGATATGGTCTCTACAGGTTCTAGCTCCCCTTTGTTGGGTATCTCAGCTAAAGTCTGACCCAGGATAGGGGAACCCTAGGGTGTCGAGACAGGAATGGGTGGGCAGGAGGGAAGCACCCTCATAGAAGTAGGGGGGAGGGAGGAGGGGATAGGGGGCTTGTGGAGGGGAAGCTGGGAAGGGAATAACATTTGAAATATAAATACATAAAATAATCAATTAAAAAAAAGAAATGGGAGCTATCTTCAGCAACAAGGTCATGCTGTAAGCTGTGGGACACAACAAGGGCATGGCAATAGCCTATAAGGTTTGGAGATTCTTTTAGGCCCCTGGCCAACAACATAAATGAAAGCTTTCCATGTCATATCCTTGGGCTTTGTTCGGTAGTCGAGAGCTCTTGGGGGTTACATTATCATATGATGTAGTATAATTAATTTAAACTATGTGCATATACATATATATATACATATACACATACACTGTAAGACCCCCAAAAACCGAGGGTGCCCCAGCACCCCACACCTCGGAAGGCGACACCCAAATCACTCGCGAGAAACGGTCTCAATGCCATAGCATGAGGATTTCTTTATTCCAGAATTCTAGGTTCCACAGCCATACACCGCACAGTGGTAGAGGACTGAGGACCACGAGTGCCGAATTGCGACAGCTTTTATAAGTTTACGACAAAGCCCGTGCTGCGATTCACAAACCAATCATCTTTCTTAGCATGGAGAGCCCATGAAATGCGAGCCAATTGATTTGTACCACTCCATAGCTTTTAGGCCAATCAGTTTAAATTATCGGAGCCCGTGCTCAGTGGACCAATTAGTTTCCTATTTTCTTGAATGTCTATAGCTGCATGAACTCCTGCATAGGGGTAATGGCATAAGCAGTTTACAGAAGCAAGATAAGCTTAGCCCATTTCCAGTTACCTTGTGGGGCCTGGATCACCTACTCAAGGACTTTCTGCTAGGTTTTCCAAACAAAGGGCAGGCTCTGGAATGTGACCTTTTACCTAGTTTTTAACAAAGCAAGATAGCATTTTAAACTTCTGACTTCTTGGGGTCATTAGAGTTAGGCTGTATTATTTTTTATCCTTTCAACACATGCGCACACATACACATACACATTATACATTATACATACACATACATATATACATATATGTATACTAAGTTAAGCTCATAAAAAGCATATGAGTGTTTCTCTATTTTTTCAAGCGTTGTTAGAGCCATTTATGCTCCCTTTCTCCATCTCCTTCTGTGTCACCTTCATACCCTTTCCCCAGCTCAAGTTCATGACCACTGTTTTTCCCTTCCCCACTTTATAGCACCTATACAACACTATACCTCACTACAGCTCCTTTTATCTCCTGCCCCACATGATTCCCCTACATTTCCCTGGCTTCTGTAGTTAGGTCAGATTATATATTCGAATATACAGCCACAGCTAAGTATATCTCTCACCTTTCATCAGAGAATCTTCTTATGAGCAGGGTGATCATTACAAAGACTCACAACTGATGAAAATGAAGAAAAAAATTATCATGGAAGATTTAACCCCAACAGGTACATCTACAATACAGCATTTACACCTAAGGCTCAGAGAACATCACAGAATGTGGGGCAGAGAGATTGCACATGCCTAGGATCTGGTTGTCTATTGCTAGATAGGACAGGGGAGCTTCTCCCATGAAATCTAACATGGCTGCATGTGAGCCTGTGTACTGGAGGCTTTCCACGGAGATCTCTGACCTGGCTGGGTGTGAGCGTTCAGGCAAAGGGGAGAGATGGTGGGCAGGAAGGGGGAGTTGTCTCTGCTGCCTCCACTGCTTCAGGTGGCTACACCATAGTCTTTGCCATTGTCATATCAGTTGTTCCACATTGCACTGTGCTGAGTTGAGCGGAGGCTTAGCTGATGAGAGACTGACTAGCTGGCAAGGAATGTGGGGAGCTTCAGGTGGCATTTCGGGAGAGCAGATATCTTCCCAAGCGGCAGTGTTACAGCTCTTATGACAGAAGCTCTCAGAGGAATGAGTAGTTCTCTCACACCTTTATACCCTCTTGATAGGATTCTAATATACAGTTTTGGGGTGGGTTGGGGTGGGGTCTGACAGCAGGTACTTAACCATTGTCTTGGTCTGAGAGCCTGGGGATACCTGATCTGCATGTGGAAGGCCTTGGTGCTGCTTCTGCTGTGACTGATGGCCACAGATCTCTCTACAGGAGCCAGGGGCCCAAGGGGTGCAGCCAAATGCCTTCCATCACTAGCAGGCTGCAGTCACCTATAGGGTCACCAGGGTTTTAAGCTTGAGCTGGACTGGGGACCAGGCTGCTTATCACAGCTGAATAAACAGGACCTGTGTAATGACATCACCAGTGAGCATGCCAATGTAGATGTGGCATTTCAGAAGCCCCATCCATTGATAAAACTCCATTACCAGCATTCACTAGCTGCTACTCGAAGGAGAATCAGTTTTCTCCAGAGATGAGCCTCCTAGTAAATTATACAATTGCACAGGATCAGCCTGAAGCACATGTACACAGATGCATTGTGTAACAGATTTTCTGGGAAGATGTGAATGAGCATCTACTCATTCAAGACAGTGAACTGGCTAAAGACCAAAGCATAGATATCGCCAAAGTCCAAGTTGGTGAACTAATGATTTTTATTAGGGTTACTTACAGGAATATGGGTTAAGGGTTATTTAAAGAAACAAAAATTACTCAAAGGTAGTTACTGCCTCATCAAAGCTGACCCAGCTTGCAAAACAGCTCACAGGTACTATAAACTTGAAGCATATGACTGAATCTACAGGCTGCTTAACAGGTGGGAGAGTGCCCTTTCAGGGTGGCTTAGTTGGTCTGACTCTCTTCCAGCTGCTCTGTTGGTCTTGGTTCTTCTTCAAGGGTCTCTGTTTTTAGTGTCTTTATTTCGGAATTTTCGATAGCTTATCTAGTGAGAGTCTTTACTGTTTATTCTTCAGGAGGGAGGTACCTAGTGAATCTAATCTGTTTCAGGATCTTCCTGAAGCTATTTTGTATTATTTCCTGTTTTAAGGAGCTTCCTTATAGGATAGAACATTTCAATCATGAGAAAAACTCAATAGGGGGTGTGTGTGTGTATGTGTGTGTGTGTGTGTGTGTGTGAATATATAGGTAACAATAATAATTATAGAAGAAATCATGAACTGAGAAGGAGTCGGGGGACATTAAAGGAGTTGGAAGGGAAAGAAAGAATTAGAAACAATATAAATTGTTTGCACATCTTTGAAAAAACATTAAATTTCTAAATTAAATAACGAATAGCTGAAAAATAAATGAAAACACAAGCGTATTAGCATCATGGGTTTTCTCTGTAAGTCCTGTACACTCCTCACAAAATGGATGTTAGTACCTCCAGAGATGTCCAAAGGACATTCTAGGAAAAAAATATTAACATTATGTAAATGTTGCAATATTTACCATCACTATGAAAGGCCAACAGAGTATAAAATGCTGAGTTCTGCAAATATGATTACATGCAATGAGATTGAGGATTCATTCAGCCTCATGTATAAAGGAATACTTCTCTCTCTCTGTCTCTCTCTCTGTCTCTCTTTCTCTCTCTCCCTCTCCCCTCTCCCCCCCCTCTCTCTGCCTCTCTGTCTCTCTCTGTGTGTGTATGTGTGTATTTGTGTATCTGTGTAGGTGTATGTGCACATAGACAAAGGTGTCTATAGAGAGCAGAAGAGGAACTGGATTTCCTGAAGTTGAAGCTACAGGTGGTTGTGAGCTACATGATGTGTAGATCCTTTGAAAGAGCAGCAAGTATCCTTAACAACCTAGCCATCACTGCAGCTTTTTGTTTGCTTATGAGGAAGGGTCTCTCACTGGCCTGGGTCCATGGCAGGCATGCTAGGCTGGTTGATCAGGGACTCCCAGTGATATGACTTTTCTGCCACCCCAGTGCTGGGATTACAAGTATGCATTGCAATGCCTGGTTTCTGTAGGATTAAAAAAAAATGAGTTCTGGGGATCAAGCTCAGTTCACCACAATAAGCACTTTATTGAGTGAGGTATCTCCCCAGACCCCTGAGTTAGGCTCTTTAAAAACTATCACTGTTTCATTTCTTAAAAAAAAAAAAAAAAAAAAAAAAAATCACCTCAGAGTCCATGGACGTGTTGTGCAAAGACTCAGGGCTGAGTGTTTATAGACTGTGTCAAGGACCCATGCTATGTGAACTCAAGCTATAAGGCTGAGAATATAGTAGTAAGAAAAACCAGTGTTGTGGAAAATTTAAAAAATACATAAGCCTTGGAATGCGAAAAGAGGAAGATGAAAATTCCAGCCCTGGTGTAGCCTGTGATCTCAGCATTAGAAAAGGGAGGGTAGGAGAAACATCAGTTTCAGCTCAGCATGCCAGAATGAACTACAGTAATATAAATAGATACCACACATGTGCATACACACCCACACACATAAACACACACACGTACATAGACACACACACATAGACACACACACACACATAGACACAGGCATACACACACATGCACACACATATACACACACATATATAGAAACACACACATGAGGATTTTGATGGATAAGAATATAATGCTAATTCTCTAGTTTTTCCAGCTTTAAAACTTCCTAAAACTTAAAAAAAAAAAAAATCAGGTTACTTTCCCAGTTGTTTTTGTTGTTAAAATGTGCCACACTAACCATTAGCATTTGTAATATTTAACAAAACAAATAGCAACAACTTCTCTACCCAGACCATGTAGCTCCCTAAGCTTACCTTCAATGTGAAAGCAGTAGCTTTGGTCAGGGTTGTCTCAGGTGAGTGCAACATTTTGTTTTGTTTTGTTTGGCACAGTCTTGATACATGATCATACATGGTTTAGCTTCACTTCTTAGGCCTGGTTGGCTTAAATCAAGGAATAAGCACCTTTCTCAGACCCCTCAGTGGTGAGATTACTGGCATACCACAGCAGGCTCAGAAATCCTAACATTGTATTTGTTGGAATAACACTGGCCTTGTTGAGCCAGTCCCTGGGTCGCTGGGAGTGTTCTTGGAGGCATCCAAAGCCCAAGGAAGGCTGAGTCTCCTCTCCCTGTTGTCTGCACATCTGGATATAGAACACTCAACCTATCCAACACTTGTGTTCCTGACATGACAATAATGGACTAAACTTCTGAAACTATAAGCAATCTCCAATTAAATGCTTTCTTTCAGAAGAGTTTCCATGGTCTTGGTGTCTCTTCACAGCAATAGAACTATGACTATGATACAGCTTTTTGTTTGTTTGTTTTTTGATTTGTCTTTGCTTTTTTCCCCATTTTCTGAAGCTTCACTTGAAGTCCTTCCTATTAATTTTAAATACGTGTCAAACCCTCCCAACTGTGACAGAAGCTTAAGTGTAAGTCCTCTTATAATATCCAGTAAATCTTCATAAATCAGAATTGATCTGAATAAACAGTACAGGAGAAATTATAACATGTTATAAGAATATTGATGATACAACATTTCACCCAATCCCAAATACCATCAATATAAGCTTTATTTTTCATACATTTATATTTTTTTCAAATAGCAGCTCAAGAAAAAATTTTAAAAATGATCCTATTATATAAAATGAACATTTAGGCTAACTTGGGAAAACTTATGATCCCAGGGGCTCATCCAGTTCTAGGCTGACATGAACAACTTAAGTGAAATTTTATTTCACAAAAAACAGGATAGAAAGGGGATACTGTTCTAGATAGGATGCTTATTTAACATACAAAAGGCCATAGGGTCAATCTCTATCACTAGTGCAATGAATGAATGAATGAATGAATGAATGATAAATGTAGGTAGATGGATGGATACTAGATAGAGATAGATAATAAATGGATGGCAGAGAAAGCAGATGATATATTATCAATAGGTTATGATATACAGAGAGATGCAGATAAATCATTAGATTCGTTCAGCTGTGAACCTCTGCTTCATTGTTCCAACCTTAAACACCTTCCAGGAATTCTCCTTATCTCCCACTTACTGTCATGACACTTAAATGTGAATTTCACTGTTGCTCACAAATCCCTCAGTTTTTCATCCTCTGCTCCTTCTTCTCCAAATTTCTCTTGCCTTTCTTATTGAAGTCTGTTCTGGAATATCACAAACTACTTCTCCTCCTTCCCCCTTTGCCCTCTGACTATTCCTTCTTACCAACTTAGAAACATTTTTGTTTCTTTTTATCAAACTTGTGTTTATTTGGCATGAAACTTAAAATCATTTTGTGATACTCTACACATCCCCTCTCTATGATGTCTGGTGGGCAAGTGTTTTCCACAAGAGAAAAATCTAAGCTAGTTCCATTTGCCTGCAAATTTCATGAAGCCATTGCTTTTAATAGCTGAGTAGTACTCCATTGTATAAATGCACCATATTTTCTGTGTCTATTCTTCTGTTGAGGGACATCTGGGTTGTTTCCAGCTTCTGACTATCATAAATAAAGCTGCTACAAACATAGTAGTGCATGTGTCCTTGGTACATGTTGGAGCATCTGTTAGGTATATGCCCAGTTGTGGTATAGCTGGGTCTTCAGGTAGAACTATTTCCAATTTTCTTAGGAACCTTTCTACCCAAACCAGGGGTAACTGGGAAGGTGTATACCATTTGAGATGTAAACAAATGGAAGGATTAATAAAAAATGAATTAAAAAAAGAAAATTTATGCTAATTGGTTCAATTGCCTTTTAGTTCTAGTCTTTTATCTATTTTTTTTTCTAGGTAGCTTGGAAACTACTCTGGATTCCCCATACTTTTCTACCTTGTTGTCAATATATATCAAGGGTCTTAATCAAAGCTCCTAATTTATCGCAATCGCATTCCTATTCTCCTCCTGTCTCTACTGTATATCCCAATCATCACTTTTCAGGACTAGAGAATCAAGCCTTTGCATCCATCCCTGCTTCTTTTTCTGCATGTCACAATCAGAGTGACATCTGCAAAGCATTTTGATTGAGTTGCACCCCTATTTAAAATCTGTGGATGTTTTCTGAAATCTTCCAAAATACTCAATTCTTCACATGAGCTTTAGTAATTATGTTTGCCTGGCTTTACTCTTTTTTTTAACTTGCTTTCAGATTTAATCCAGTCTTCTCTTGGAAAAGGTACATGTTAATCATTGAGTATGTTTAAGAAAGAGAGCATGACATGGTCACCAGAGTTAGGTCCTGCTCATGTGCTAATGTTTTTACTACAGAGACATTTTTCCTTGAAGCTCACGTTCCACAGACATATTAAGCCTTGTAGCCTATCTTACATGTATATACTGAACCCTGCTTCTCATAGTCATCCTTGTACATGCCACTAAACCCTTTTATTCCTAACAATCCCCGCACATGCACACTAAGCCTTTCTTTTTTATAATAATGTATAATAATTTATTTATTATAAATTATATTTTTTATTTAACCAATAGTTTCATTTATTTTTTATTGTTTTTTTAATTCGATATTTTTTTATTCGATATAAGTTATTTACATTTCAAATGATTTCCCCTTTTCTAGCCCCCCCACTCCCCGAAAGTCCCGTAAGCCCCCTTCTCTTCCCCTGTCCTCCCATCCACCCCTTCCCACTTCCCCGTTCTGGTTTTGCTGAATACTGTTTCACTGAGTCTTTCCAGAACCAGGGGCCACTCCTCCTTTCTTCTTGTACCTCATTTGATGTGTGGATTATGTTTTGGGTATTCCAGTTTTCTAGGTTAATATCCACTTATTAGTGAGTGCATACCATGATTCACGTTTTGAGTCTGGGTTACCTCACTTAGTATGATATTCTCTAGCTCCATCCATTTGCCTAAGAATTTCATGAATTCATTGTTTCTAATGTCTGAATAGTACTCCATTGTGTAGATATACCACATTTTTTGCATCCACTCTTCTGTTGAGGGATACCTGGGTTCTTTCCAGCATCTGGCAATTATAAATAGGGCTGCTATGAACATAGTAGAGCATGTATCCTTATTACATGGTGGGGAGTCTTCTGGGTATATGCCCAGGAGTGGTATAGCAGGATCTTCTGGAAGTGAGGTGCCCAGTTTTCGGAGGAACCGCCAGACTGATTTCCAGAGTGGTTGTACCAATTCGATATATTTTTATTTACATTTCAAATGATTTCCCCTTTTCTGGCCCCCCACTCCCCGAAAGTCACATAAGCCCCCTTTCCTCCCCCTGTTCTCACACCTACCCCTTCCCACGTCCCTGTTCTGGTTTTGCCTTATACTGCTACACTGAGTCTTTCCAGAACCAGGGGCCACTCCTCCATTCTTCTTCTACTTAATTTGATGTGTGGATTATGTTTTGGGTATTCCAGTTTTCCAGGCTAATATCTACTTATTAGTAAGTGCATACCATGATTGATCTTTTGAGACTGGGTTACCTCACTTAGTATGATATTCTCCAGCTCCATCCATTTGCCTAAGAATTTCATGAATTCATTGTTTCTAATGGCTGAATAATAGTACTCCATTGTGTATATATACCACATTTTTTGCATCCATTCTTCTGTTGAGGGGTACCTGGGTTCTTTCCAGCTTCTGGCTATTATAAATAGGGCTGCTATGAACATAGTGGAACATATATCCTTATTACATGCTGGGGAATCCTCTGGGTATATGCCCAGGAGTGGTATAGCAGGATCTTTCGGAGGTGACATGCCCAGTTTTCTGAGGAACAGCCAGACTCATTTCCAGAGTGGTTGTACCAATTTGCAACCCCACCAGCAGTGGAGGAGTGTTCCTCTTTCTCCACATCCTCGCCAACACCTGCTATCTCCTAAGTTTTTAATCTTAGCCATTCTGACTGGTGTAAGGTGAAATCTCAGGGTTGTTTTGATTTGCATTTCCCTGATGACTAATGAAGTTGAGCATTTTTTAAGATGTTTTTCCGCCATCCGAAGTTCTTCAGGTGGGAGTTCTTTGTTTAACTCTGTACCCCATTTTTAATAGGGTTATTTGGTTTTCTGGGGTCTAACTTCTTGAGTTTTTTGTATATATAGGATATTAGCCCTCTATCTGATGTAGGGTTGGTGAAGATCTTTTCCCAATTTGTTGGTTGCCGATTTGTCCTTTTGATGGTGTCCTTTGCTTTACAGAAACTTTGTAACTTTATGAGGTCCTATTTGTCAATTCTTGATCTTAGAGCATACACTATTGGTGTTCTGTTCAGGAATTTTCCCCCTGTACCGATGTCCTCAAGGGTCTTCCCACAGTAAGCCTTTCTACCCACAACCAGTGGTGCACAGAGACCATAAACCACTTCTGTTTACATCCCTATACATGTATACTCTAACACTGCACACATATCCAAAGCTGAATACCTACATGGTCTTGAGCATTCCCATACCACAAGCTCTTGAGAAATTAAAGTTGCCTGTGTTCATTTCCATATCACAATGCCCTATGCCCCTTATTCCTATATTTGGTATATGCAGTGGTGAGTTTCTCTGTAGGTTCATAAAGGAAAAACTGGTAAGGTGTGGGTCTGCACATAGACTCGTACAGTGAGTAGTAGGGATTGCATGACTGATGTAGACCTGTTTATCTTGTAGCAAAGTATAAACATGCATCAAGCTAGAGACAAGCAACACTCTTCATGTAATAGATATGGTGTATAACTGTGTGCCCCTTTCTTAAAATAATTATCTAATATCTATCATTTCCATTTGAGAGAGGATGGGTCTGTCTTCTTAGATGTTATTGGGAGGGCAGGGAGGTAGGAGTGGGTGGGTGGGTGGGTGTTACATCCTCTTAGAAACCATTTCGGAGGTGACATGCCCAGTTTTCTGAGGAACAGCCAGACTCATTTCCAGAGTGGTTGTACCAATTTGCAACCCCACCAGCAGTGGAGGAGTGTTCCTCTTTCTCCACATCCTCGCCAACACCTGCTATCTCCTAAGTTTTTAATCTTAGCCATTCTGACTGGTGTAAGGTGAAATCTCAGGGTTGTTTTGATTTGCATTTCCCTGATGACTAATGAAGTTGAGCATTTTTTAAGATGTTTTTCCGCCATCCGAAGTTCTTCAGGTGGGAGTTCTTTGTTTAACTCTGTACCCCATTTTTAATAGGGTTATTTGGGGATGGGAGGAATGGGGATGGGATAGGGCTGTTCTGAGGGGGGATGGGAAAGGGGATAACATTTGAATTATAAATAAGTAAAATATCAATAAAAGGATGTTATTATTATTATTATTATTTTGGTAATACTGAGCTTCTAATACAGCCCCTCAGTGTATCACAAAGGACCCTTTCTGACCTAGTTACCAGTGTCTTCAGGGGATAAAATCTTTAGGTGTCTCCTTTCTGTTCACCATATCAGTTATAGCACATTCATATAGTTCTCCAATATACCATGGGCACATATTCTCTCTTGACTTCCCCTGAATCCCAAACAATAGACCACTGCCTCCCCTCCCTATTTTCTTGAATTTTCTACATCTCAAAAGAGTTAACTTTGTGGCTGCTTTTAAAATTATTAAATCTAAGTGAAATGCCTCTCCTGAGTACCAATAGTTTGGTTACTGCTTTTGCTCTATCATATATGACCACATGATAAATATTTCGTATTGTCTCTAACTTAACTACAGGTTAGAATCTCTGTTTTCCTCAATGTTATCCAATAACATGGGTGACTTGCAGGAAATGGTTAATGTATATATGTTTATGGAACTATGAGTGAACACAAGAGCTAAGGGTGCTTTCCTTTGGAGTCCATGAATGTGTATGTCACACATGCATTAACTGACATCGAGTAGATACTAGGACTTCAACAAAATGCTGAGTGAGGAGAAATGCAGTAATGATTAAGTTAGGCAGTCCACAAACTGTTTAGGAAACAACTATTTTATTATATTGAAGTCTAACATAAATGACACAATCAAAACCTCAGTCATTCTTTTGGTCATGATGATCTGCAAAGAGAAATGATGTTCTGCAAAAATAAATAAATAAATAGTTACTTTTAAAATTTCCTACTCTTTTTTTTTTAAATTTCCTACTCTTAATGAATATATAAAAATATATTTTCAGAACAAAAATTGATTTACTCATATTTGGATAATAAACCAAAGCCAAATGAATTAAAAGTGAATATAAATGTTAAATTTAAATACCACCCTACAGAGTATTCCATTTCCTATTTGCTGTAGGTCCAATGCTATGAAAGGGAATTGAATTGTAATTATGCAATTGTGGCCCAGAATTGTTTCTTGTATAAGTACTGATGAGCCTTTAGTGATGACAAACTTCTGTGACCTTATACAACAAACTAATGTAAAAATGAAACCATGTACTGAGAGCCAGTTTAGATGGGCACTGGTATGGAAACCATCTTACCTCTTACTGTATGAACTATAGTAACTTTCCCTACAGGATTCTCATATGTCTCTGGATGTGTGTTCTTTGCAAAACTAAAATTAAGTTACTATTGATGCCACTATTGGAACTGGTATTGAGAACAACTATACTCTACTTCTTAAAATGCAATGTGATACAATCAGACACCCTATTACTGGCATGTAATATATTAAAGGAAATGCCCTAAAAAATCAACCTGAAAGTCTAGTGATCTATAATACCTACTTGTGAGAATCTATGGATGATTCGTTCCTCTGGAAAGAATATTGGAAGCCACAACAACACTTTCTTCTGTATACTTTGCCACAAATCTTTAAGAGTTCATCTCTTTTTATGTACAAGTAGATTGAGGTTTAACAATGCTGTTACATTTCTAGGTGCCCAGTATTGTGGAAAGGTAGAGAAAGAGAATCCATCTGTTCATATCTAAAACTCTACCTACTGAATCACTTCTGTGAATGCATCTGTGTAGAGAGAAAAATCTTAATGATTCCATCTTCAACAAGAAAGGGGAAATAAACATCATTGCCTCACTGTGTCCTGGATCTTTAACCCTGAGTTGATACTACTGATAAAGTAGTCTTAAGTGAAATAGTTCTATGAGACAAATGTAGGGCAAACTCACTAAAAACACTGGTGTGAAACCATCTTATAGTACCTGGTTAGATGGGGAAAACACAAGGACCCTTTACTCCACCAATGCAGTGTTCTGCCTAGCCCCCATTTTCATTCATGCGAATGCTAAAATAACCAAGAAAAATGAGAAGATATGAGGCAAATATGATACCACCACAGTCCCTGACTCTGCCATGTCCTGTCCATCATTCCTACTATGATCTCCAACCATATTCACAAGTCTCGAAAGAGCATATTTCATTCTGTCCCAGATTATTATATACTTATACAGTCCATGGGAAACTGAATTGGTTTAGGGGAGTGTCTTAGTTAGGGTTTTACTGCTGTGAACAGACACCATAAGCATGGCAAATCTTATAAAGGACAACATTTAATTGGGTGTGGCTTATAGGTTCAGAAGGTCAGGCCATTATCATCAAGGCTGGAACATAGCAACATCCAGACCAGCATGATGCAGGAGGAGCTGAGAGTTCTACATCTTCATCTGAAAGCTGCTAGCAGAATACTGGCTTCCAGGAAGTAGGAATGAGGGTTTTAAAGGCCACACCTACAGTGACACACCTACTCCAACAAGGCTATGCCCACTCCACCAAAGCCACGCCCACTCCAACAAGGCCATGCTTTCTAATAGTGCCACTCTCTGGGCCGAGCATATACAAACCATAATAGAGAGATAATCTTTCCTTCTTTTCTGTATCCAAATACAGTCTGCAATGAGTACTCCACGACTTGGCTCATTCAGTCTATAGCTCTCATTCTGGTGTCCCATTTCCATGCTTCTGCTTTTGCCTGTCTATCTTGAATGTGGATTATTTCTGTTAAGTGTTGGGTGGTTAGAATGAGAATATTCCCTTCCACTCATGTATTAGAACACCTTGGCCTCAGTTTGGTGGACGGTAGCATGGTACAGCCTCATTGAAACAAGTGTATCACCAGAGGTGGGGTACAGAAGTTAAACAATCTATGCCATGCCTATCTTGCTCTCTTTGCTTATGTTAGTATTTCAGGGTGTGAGCATTTAGCTTTCTACTCCTCCCGCCATGATGGGCATGTATCACACCGGAACCATAAGCCAAAATAAACTCATCCATATGTCACTTTTGGCCATGATATCTTATCACAGCAACAAAAAACAATAACTACTAGAAGTATCAATGATCTAGCCATATAACTCATTGGTTAATCTTGAAATGAATTTCTTAATGTGACATTTAACATGGAATATTTTAAAGGGAATACTCTTTATTAAGAAAGACATTAGGCCAGGCATGGTAGTACACACCTTTGATCGTAGCTATTGGGAGAGAGAGGCGGGCAGATGTATGTGAGTTTGAGGCCAGCCTAGTCTACAAAGCAATTCCAGAATAGCCAGATCTCTGTTACACAGAGAAACCCTGTATTAAAGAAGAAAAAGTATTATTATCATTATTAGTAGTAGTAGTAGTAGTTGTTGTTGTTGTTGTAATAGAAGAAGAAGAGGAAGAAGAAGAAGAGGAGGAGGAGGAAGAAGAGGATGAAGAAGAAAAAGAAGAAGAAGAAGAAGAAGAAGAAGAAGAAGAAGAAGAAGAAGAAGAAGAAGAAGAAGAAGAAGAACATTAAAAGGGTTACTACTAGAGTCTATTCATTACACTGTAGTGATTGTTAATTAAGGCAAACTTTCTTGTGCTTTTCAGAACTAACCACATCATTACTTTCTCATTTGCTCCATTTACAAAGAGTCTGCCAGTATTTGATCTTACAAGGCAGGTCCAAGATTCTTCTCTTGCATCTGTGTTGCTTTATTAGAAGTTATCATGGAAGCCCCGTCTTAATTTCTGACACATAGCCATCAAAGCTAAGGCCCCTCCATCTTATTCTCTGGAGATCCTCACTTAGAAGCCTGGATGCCTGCACTGGAGAAATGGCTCAGTGGTTAAGAATACTCCCCGTTTATAGAGGGACTGAATTCAGATTCCAGCCACTTACACACACACCACCACCACCACCACCACCACCACCACCACCACCACCCATCCATCCATGTTTAATAAGCTGACATAGACCTGTCAGTTGTCTGACCACTGCCACAGTTTAGGGTCAAGTTACACCATGACATTGATTCCACATTCTCTTATATTTCATGAATGTAAAGTCATAGCTGAATAGGACAATCTTGTTAGAATGCTTCTTCATATTTTCACCACATACTGACAATAACACAGTCAGACACAGAAGCCTCACTGAGAATGTCCCAAGTTCCTTGATCCTAGAAACTATAAGAATAGTTTCCTTAGGAATTCTATTTGGGGACTTATTTATTTGCTTATTTTGCAAATTCAGAATAACTGGCACTCTGTTCATTCTCAACACATAAATATCTTTGGAGTAGTAACTAGGGACACCAACAAGAACCTGCAGGAGCTAAATAAATACTTGCTGATGTCTGGATCAGATAAATCCCATTTTATACCTGCAGGGTCTTAATATTGCATTTTAAAAATTCATGATCACAGTTATAATAAAGAAATGACATGTCTACAAATACTCTGTGCAAGTAAATATTCAATTAGTGGATCTTTTCTCCATTGTTCATACTTTAGCTTTTTTTTTTTTAACTTACAGTGCTTGTTTACAGTCAAATGTGTCCAATTAGGTTAAGCTTAACAAATGGAAATAACTTTCTATTCTTACAAACGTCTCTCATTTCACATCGTTTGATGAAAAACCTAAATTTATTTTTCTCTAGTTTTAAAATTAGATGTTACTAGTACCCATGATTCATGATGCTATTTCCTTCTTAAAAGGCAATGGTAACATAATGCACACACACAATAATTACAATTAAGTCTCAAATAAAAACATTATACAACTGATTTAAATAAGCCACTCAAATATGTGCCAACTCTTCAAAATTTCCGTACAGTTAAAAAGACCATATTAAAGTCATGGAACATTATTTAAGTTTTTACACATTCATTATTAGTAACATTTTATTTGCTTATCCAACATGAAAAAGGAAAATAGAAAACTAAGTCAGAATTGAGACTAGAAAAAAAAGCTTATATCCATTTTCATAGACCAAGTATCTTTTTGCCAAGTATCTTTATTTAGTCCTTCCTTATCACTTAATATTATACTGTCTTGGTCTTTTTGCTTGGTGTTACACTCTACCCACACTTACAGATCTGTTTTAATATAATGTATAGTATACATAATAGGTTAGGATCCACTGAGGTCTGACTTTCTTTTCTAAGTCTGGGCTGCTTCACTTAATAATATACTTTCAAAGGCCATCCACTTTCTACCCCTTTACAGCTGGATAATATTCCATTTTATGTGGCATATATTTATATGAAAATTTAAAAGGCATTTCTCAGTTTTATCAATATTTCCCAGTAAGTTTTATGCTTGTCACAGTACCATATTTATATAACAAAAGAAAAACACAGGAAAGGGTACTGGGATGTTGTCTCGTAGCTGGAAATCCCCACACTTTCTGCATGCCCCACATGTGTGTCTTTGGAAAATTCACATTCACTGCAGTTCACTTGTAAGCACACATGCCCAGATCTTTGGTCCATATCTTCCCAGAGAAGGACATGATGTCAGTTTTCCCAGGTATATTTTTTCCTTCCTTCTCTTACTTTGCCTTTGTAAGCAAACACACTTTCAGATTCACAATAAAGTAAGAAGATACACATTTGTAGGCAGTATGATCTACTGCTAGAAGAAATTCTGGAGGGGAGTTTCAGAGACCATCAGGGACCACATCTATGTCTAAATGTGTCTCGTGTGTGAAGATTCTGTGGTGCCCAGAAACGCTCCACAGACAGGAGGAAAAAGCATCACAAGAAATCTCCATTAACAGACATGCCTCAGCAGAGGGAGACAGGCTGAGCCTCCCAGATGCACAAACGCAAGGCCTCTACACTGGGGTAGTTGCAGTAACACTGCGACCCAAGGGCAAATCTCAACCATAAAACATCTCCACAATCCTCTGGCTGTCTGACTCCCCATTCAGTTAGATAATCACACTTGGCCTTTGAGGAGCAATGATCTCCTGCCTGTGCTATCAGTCTTTCTTCTCGAAATAGTTAAGGCAAATAGAAGAAGCATATTGATTAGAATTAGCCCTGTCTGTGTGAATATTTAAAAAAAAACCCATCAAAGGCAAAAAACTAGATTTAAACATTCTTCCCTACTGACAACATTACCAACTATTTTTTTTTACTATATAAGATTAAAATAAACTTAAATATTTAAATGGCTCTTGGGTGATTTCTCCCTTCTTGTAAATGCCATATTATAATATGTGATTTAGGAAACTGAAGACTACTAAAGTTGAAATTTATAAAAGATTGGCCGTTTACAGTGTTTAAGGAGAGTAGAAAAATCCATTCATATAACTAGAGCTATCTCACATTAATTCACTTACTTCTCTACCAGTCCATATTGTTATGGCACTGTATCATGACATATGTGCTAAAATCCAGAAAAGTCCTCCCTTATTGGAGGTCCAATGCAGTGCAGGTCAGCCCTCTAACCATACGCACATAAACAAAAGGAAAGGAATGAGCAGATTGCTTTTATATAGGTTTGTGAACACACACACACACACACACACACACACACACACACGAAGCACACACGCATACAAACATGTACACACACACATGCATACATGCACACATGCACACACGCGCACCTCAAATGTAACAAAAAAGAGGTTATCAGCTTGGTAATGGACCTATAGGAGAGGGGTTCCAGGGAGGTATGAAAAAGGGACTAGAAGGAGAAAAGAGCAGGGGGGATCGGTAAGTATTATAACCGTGTTTCAATTTAAAAATACATTAGAAATAAAAGAAAATGAATTTATAATCAAATGCAGTCATAATAATCATTAACAACATCAACAAAAACCTTGAACTGGTTTGGAAGATTGAGTGTGTTGAGTCCTCTGAAAGGTGGGAGAAATGTAATAAAATGGAGCAATTTATAGTAGTGGTTCTCAATCTGTGAGTCGTGACCCCTTTGGGGTAAGCAACCCTCTCACAGGGATTCCCTAAGACCACCAGAAGACACAGATATTTACATTACAGTTCATAACAGCAAAATTATAGTTATGAAGTCGCAACAAAAATAATTTTATGGTTGTAGTTACCACAGAATGAAGAACTGTATTAAAGGGTTGCGGCATTAGGAAGGTCAAGAACGGCTGTTTTAGAGCATAAGATAACAATCTCTGGAAATAATGCAAATAAATAAAATGAATACTAGTATACCATGAGGCAAAAAATAATCAGATATTCTCATCAGCATTATTAGACAAATTCCCTGTACCTTCTCTCACATACCAGAAGCCAAGTTATAAGCTGAAATTAATTTAATGCCTTTGATAGCTAAGAGACATTTATTACTATTATTGATGCTTGAGGTTTGAGAGCTGAAGGGTTATGAAAGGAAAGTCATTTGTGAGAGCGAAAATGTTATTTCCACATTGTAAGTTTAAGGTAATTGAACACGGTCAACTATGAGCAACTTCTTATCCCAAGAATAAACTGAATTACAAACCAAACCAAACACACAAAAGTGAAGGAACAAAAGAAGAGAGAGCCCAAGGCTGAAGCAGAGCACCTCCTGAAATTACAGGATATCCTGGGCTACCTTGTAAGCTCCAGGCCAGCCTGGGCTATTTGTGTGTGTTATCATCTTGCGGCCAACAGTCATAAAAGAAAACAAAGAAAACAAAGAAAACATCATTCCATAATCAACCACAGAACTTTTCAACCTATTTTGCAATCTTGACTAACCTTTCTTTGTCATTTTAAATGAAATAACTTTTATAGAAATGGAACACTTTGAACATGAGTGTGTCTGACAAGAACTTTCCTTTAAAAGATGTCCGCATCAGTTCTTGCTGCCGTTTGTGTCTATTTATTCTTTTTCTCTTCCTTTTGGCACGGTTTAGAACTCTTCAGTATTCTTTGAATTACTGGCTTTAATCTTCCACATTACTGTGGTCCCTCCTGAGGGAAGAGGGAGGTCCACACATCCAGAGTTAGGATTAACTTGCTTTAGTCACAATTGAGAGAGTCCAACCTAATCAACAAGCCAAGATAAAAGACCAGGAAGGGACTAGGAAGCAGGCAGACAGGGACAGTGTTCTCTGGGCAGATAAATATATATTTTGTTCAACCCTTTAAGTTGGCCAACTTCCTAATTTTATTCTTTCTCCAAGACAAAGACAATTTTCTTTCCTTCCTTCCTTTTCCTCCTTTCTCCCTTCTTCTCCCTTCTTTCTTCCTCTCTCCCTCCCCCTCCCTCTCTCTTTCTCCCTTCTCCCCTTCCCCTCATCAGCAAGCATACACTTAATTTAGTTTTGCTTGAGATACTAGCTTTGGAACTTCATCCACTTTGCCGAGTTTGTCTGTGTGTGTTGCTTTGTGTGGTACATATGTGTGCACGTGCGTCTGTGCATGTGCATGTGCGTTTCTGCTTTCAGTAAAACCTGAATGGGTGCTGAGAACTTGCTTTTCCAGTCTTTAAATCAGTGGAGGAAAATAATCCTTCTCCATAATCCATTTCTGCATAGGCAACCTCACTCTGATGGTGCCAACGATAAATTGTGAGATTAATATAAGGGCCGCGGTGCAGTTGAGTGGTTGAGCTCTCACATAGTATGCACAAGTCTCTAGGTTTGACCTCTAGAACCAAGAAAAGGAAATTTTGTATAGTGTTTTAGTGTACTTTGTAAAAAAAAATGTCAGGAGATGTGCAAACTTACAGAGGCACGTGCATGTATTTTGATTAGAGTCTAGGATCGAGGTCTTGGGACTGCATGGCAGTGAACTCCTCCTGACTTTAGCCTGCACAGATTTCTATTGAATTTCCATCTGTGAGAGTATTTATTTCATAGCTGGGAGAACAGACTCATAGCCATTGGGTGACTGTAAATGCTGATGATAGCGGGGTCGTGCCAGGATTGTTCTGTATTCTCCTGTGATCACAGCACATCAGAGCGGCCGCTTCTGTCCGCACCCTTGCACTTTTTATGTTAAATTAATCTAAGCCTAGAGAGGCCTAGGCAATCACTTGTAGGAAGCTTTTCCCTCAACATCTTCGTCTTCTCTGATCATGAAGCATGTATGACTACTCTACCGTGCTCCCTCGGAGCAATTTATCATGTCGCTGAAAAATAAGTCTGGGAACTCCAAGTGTGGCATGAAGTTATAAACAGGTCTACCTAGAGCTATACAGTGGAACCTTACTCCAGCAATATATTTTAAATTGTCTAATACAGTTTGATTTTGTCTCAGCAAAAAAGAAAAAAGAAAGAGAGAGAGAAAGAAAGAAAGGAAAAGGAAAAAGAAAGAAAAAAGGAAGGAAGGAAGTAACTATACTATAAAAATTTGCTATTCATACAAAGCAAGACCAGGTATATGATTTAGAGCTTTGAAAAAGCTTTTAACGATCTATACAGTTTTCTTTCCCTGCATCCCTAAGGTACTAATAGAGAAGTTTACTTCTGGTGATTATAAATTTACCACATGTCTAGCATATGATCAAACTCTACCACATCCCACTGCCAAAACACACTATTATGCCACCATCTCTTTGTTATCCCCTAGTTTCTAAGAAAAATCTTATATCTTCTGTCTGAATTTCCAGTGGAATTTTCCAGAGGGTTCTATCCATCAACCTGGGATGCTTCTTTTTTTTTTTTTTCCTTCTGGCTCTCCTCAGTTTCTAGATGAATTTCCATTTATTTATGGATTACAAGGTACTAGCACAGGCTTTAGCCATGAATGCATGTGGCCAAGTCCTCCCCCATGGAGAATGCTAAATTGTAATTATACAGTAAACAAGAAGCTGACCTGGAGCTGGAGAGTTAGCTCAGTGGTTCTGAGCCACACGACTCCTGCACACAAGCTGGGTTTGTCATCCAGAACTCAGGTCAGGAAGAACATAATGATCTCTAAGTGCAGCTCCCAGGCATTGGATCCCCTCAGATACCCACACGCCTGTGGCATACAGATGCAGGCACAGACACACACACACAGACAGACAGACACAGGCATACAACTAAATAAAAATGAAATAAATTGGGGACTGGAGAGATGTCTCAGAGGTTTAAGAACATACACTGCTCTTCCATGGTACCCTCATTTATTGGGCCACAACTACCCATTCAAGAGGATCTGATGCCCTCTTTTGGCCTCTGGAAACAACTACATTCATGTATGCACACACCCCTACTCCTGCATATATACACTAAACATTCAGCTGAGTGCTGGGACTCCAGTGAAGAAGTTAGGGCAAGGACTGCAGGAGCTGAAGGGGTTTGCAACCTCATAGGAAGGTTACAACAATATTAATGAACCAGACCCCCTTCCCAAAGCTCCCAGGAACTAAACCAGCAACCAAACAGTACACAGCAGGTACCAATGGCTCCAGCTGGATATGTAGCAGAGGATTGCCTTATCTGGCATCACTGGGAGTGGAGACCCTTGGTCCTATGAAGATCTGATGACCCAGGATAGGGGAATGCTAGGGTGCTGAGGCAGGAGTGGGTAGACCAGTGGAGGAGCACCCTCATCAAGGTAGTGGAGGAGGGAGGAGGGGATAGGGGGCTTGTGGAGGGGAAACTGGGAAGGGAAATAACATTTGAAATGTAAATAAATAAAATAACCAATAAAATATAAAAACCAAAACTAAAAATCATAAAGTTTTTTGAAAAGAAATGGAACTGAAAATATTTATATGACACAAATAAATACAGCCTTCCATGTTACTTTTTTTTATTAATAAATGATGGTTGTATTGGTATGTGGGGTAAAATGTGTTTGGGTCTGTTACTGTGTTATAAAAAGACACAGTCAAATTAATTAATATATTTAGCATCTGATCAATTTTTTTGCATAATCATGATGGGAATATTATATCTATAGCTCTTAACAAGTTTGAAAGATTCATTGTCTACCTATTAGATTTACACAATGTTACTATGAACCTTCTCCATACTACATTAAGCAAATTCTCAAATCAAGAACCGCACCAATATTCATGCTTACTCAGTTTATGTTCACTGTGCAATGCATTCTATACACAGCCACAGACCCTCTAACGCTGACATTTCTTGTCACCTCTGATCTATACTGATGTGTGTGATACAAAGGTGCATCCTCACATCCCCTGAAGACTTCACAGTGAGTCCACAGAGCATTCAAAGGCGAGCTTTGATGCAATGGCTGAGTGCTCTCCAGAGAACACCACCTGATGCTTTCCAATAGAGTTGGGAATTCTTTCTAAAGACTTCCCATTATTGACATCCCTGCCCATGGACCTTAGAAAGGTGCTTCTTTCATTATTAGAGATCTGATATGTGTTTGATGAGTGAACACAGGAATCAATTGGAAGATCTAATACCTTGGAGCTTTTAATCAACCTTTTCTTGGTGAAAATTATTCTGGTCATTAAGATAGTGTGATAGAAGTAAAGTCGGTTACATTAAAGCTAACTATATTCAACCGACACTTTGAATGGTTCATATATCAGCATAACACAAAATGCTAATACAACAAAATTTGAAGTAAGATTAAGGCACCAAAAGACTGTGGGTCTAAAATCATCATGAAGATTCTTTGGTACATATGTAGCATAAGGCAAATATTACTTGGTTCTCAAATTGCTGTTTGAGGCAAACATTTCATGTAAACAACGAGTCAGGGTTTTCAGATACACCATAGAGAAAAACTGTAAGATTTTATTAATGCCAGCATGTATCTTTTAAAAACATTCCCACTAAACATGCGGATAAGGCATTAAATATCCTCATTTGCTTGGTCATAAAAGCTGAAATGAGCTACACCAAAGAACACAAATAAAACGGACCACTATGCTCTCGTTAAGGTCTCAGTGCATTTATGTCAGGAACAGGGTTGCAACCTGAAGCTTTAAACACAGCACTGCACGCTGTGTAGCCACAAGGAATCACTAGGGATTATAGCTTGTCAGGAGAGACTTTATTTTTCTGTCAAACACACCTTAAGAAGAGGATACTCTGTTTCTCTGTCTCTCTGTCTCTCCATCTCTCTGTCTCTCTGTCTCTGTCTCTTTGTTTCTGTCTCTGTCTCTCTCTTTGTCTGTCTGTCTGTCTGTCTCTCTCTCCCTCTCTCTTTGTGTATGTTTCTCTCTGTGTGTATGTATGTATGATGTGTGTATGTATGGTGTGTATGTTTGTGTGTGCAAATGCATGTGCAGGTGCATGCCTGTGCGTGTGCATGCATGTGCGTGTGCGTGAGTGCCTGTGTGTGTGTGTGTGTGTGTGTGTGCAAGTACATATGTGTCTCTGTGTGTGATAGGAGAGCCTGGGTCCAAGAGTAGGTAAACAGGAATGGGAGCCAGCGACTGGGTTAACAGATGGCCAGAGAACCAGTTCACCTTTAATGACAGAAGTTTCTCTGGCGAGGGGTTAGTCTTACCACCAGCAAAGCCATTCATATGCTCCAGGACTTCTCTATAAGAATCGATACTCAGTGCAAAAGTAGTATGTCCTCTCTTCAGTTCTCTGCCCTGAATACAAATGTTTGTAACGTTTTTTTTCCAAGTGTTTGCTCAAGAAACACTGGAGTGAACACTTCATTTTTCATCAGCTGTCACACAAACAACAGATGGTAACCTCCCATGCTTCTCAACTGGGCAGCATTTGAGGCAGTAACTAGAAGATGGCCCCTTGAAAAAGCACTTCATTAACTGCTGAGTCTCGGTCTTAAAAGTGGCTGCATTCTGCTGAATTTGAAATAGTGTACTTTTAAAAAGTTTTAATTATTTTCCCTCAAGTCTACAAGATAGACTCGCCTGTCTAGTGAGAACAGAGGCAATTTGCAGTATGTTGTCCTTTAAATCAACTGCATTCCCTTCCTTGTCCCTCCACTGGGAACAGAGTCCTTATTTCCAACACAGAAGACCTGGCAGAAAACAATGGTGTCTTATTAAAGTGCCTGCTGGGTTTATTGAAACTTTAAAAATTATTGTACAGCTAATCGCCATTTTCATTTAGTTGGCAAAGACAACAGATATTTATCACAGTGACTGTCTTCAAGTTCTTTAAACAAGTTGCTCAAACTCTGTTAGAACAAATTTTCAATATGGCTTAGATGAGTTTTGGAGTTATTATATATAATGAAGGTGATGGAGGATATTTTCATGCTATCAAGTTAATCATCTGCTAAAGAAACTACTTTTACAGATCCTATACACTTAGTTACTATTTGATAGCCTTGCAGAAGTGGTTCAAGAACCTTCTATTCAACCATGAATCTCCACTTTACAAAGAATAAAATCTACTGGTGTTTATATAGTTTATAAAATGCATTTGCGTATAACCTATGTATCTCCATCTACATGTTAGTTAATCATCTCTAAATAAAATGCAAACATGTTATTTAAATAGTTGTTTTAATATGATGTTTGAGGAATAATTTAAAAGTCTATACATCTTCTAAACACATTCTTTTTAAAATTATTTTTCATCTGTGATTAATTTATATATGTAACGGAGAGGTTCTAGAAAAAGAAGTGATTACAGACATGCTTTGTTCATATATGCATATATATGCATATTCATGTATATATGCATGTGCACTCTTACAAACAAAGATTTAATCTCTGTTATATACACATGCTGATGGAAACATTTGGATACATCATATTGTGCCTTTTCTGATAAGCTACCACTAAGTCTGAGACCTTGGGTGAAATATTTAGTCTACATGGAAGCAGTTATTTTAGATAAGGATTTAGGATGCCTCCATCATGACATAGATATTTCAGTCTCTTGGCTTGACCCCATAATGCATGTTCATGGCACTTGCATAGATCCTGAAGTGCTTTGTTAGCAGTCTACAGTAAGGACAACAGAGAGGATGAAATGCACAAAGCATTCAAAAGAAGCAATGCTAACTCCAATGATTATCCAGAGTATTGATAATATGAAGGGCCTAGCCCTCAGCAAGTTAGACAAAGATGAAAGAGGGCAGTGGTGGAGGGCTGAGCTGAAGAGCAGCAAGGGGACTCTGGTTCTCCAGCTAGTGTTTGTATACAGGCTCTGTGGGTGAAGATAAAAGGCTTGAACTTCCCCTCCCCCCACCCCCCTCCCACCCCCAGCCCTCCCCTCCCCCCCCACTGTATGCCGTGGGGACAGCACCTGAGGACCTGGATTGGCTGCTACCAGTAAGCTCAGCTTCTCTTTGGGATTCAGCCAATGACTTCTGTAGGTCTAATTGCCATTAACTTTCACTCTGTCCCTCAAGTCTTAGACTTTGCCTACTTACACTTGCATGTTTCAGTTGGGAAAAAATGTCCTTTCAACTTAAAAGCCAACTGTCCTCTGAAACCATCTTACCCAACTATGTTATGTCCTGAGTTTACATAGTTTACACTGAGGATGTGTAAAACTTTCATCCAAAAATCCAATTTGGTCATTGAGATCACCTGTGTTGTACTTCCTACTTGAACATTAGTGTATTTCAAGAAACATCCCCATGAATATTCATTCATGAAAATAAGTCTCACTTCCATGCATCCATCACATGAATGCTTGTTTGTTAAGACTTATAATTGAAGATTTATTTTTATGTTTTTAATCGTGTGTGGATGTGTGGGTGTGTGGGTGTGTGTCTGAAGAGGTCTAGGAACTGAATTTCACTTCTGTGCAATTGCAGTTCTCTCTCTCAAACTGTCTAACTATCTCTGCCACGTTGGTTTGTTTTATTTTAACTATGTTTATGCACGTGTGGCCGTGTGCATATACTCCTTATGAGTAGGTACCTATAGGGTCTACAGGAGTTATAGTGTGCTATGAGCACAGACTTGGGTGCTGGAAACTGAACTCAGGTGGTTTGAAAAAGCAGGAAGTAACCTTAACCACTGAGTTCTTTCTCCATTCCCTACAATTATTTTAAGAAGTGTCTATGTGACAGTTATAGCTCCATGTATGGGAACACATATAGAATGAGAAATTTGCACAGCATAGTCTTTTTTAAAAAATAAATTTATTTATTTTTTGCACATTTTTTCTTTTTTATTAGATATAGTCATTATTTACATTTCAAATGTTGATAAATTTATTTTTAATATTTAATGCTTTTTTTACAGTCCAGACTTTATCCCCCTCCCAGTCTACCCCCTGATGAGCCTCATTCCATAATCCCCCAGTCTCCAAAAGAGTGTCCCCACCCCCACCCCACCAGACCTCCTGACTCCGTGGGACCGAAAGTCTCTCTCGAGGATTAGGTGCATCTTCTTGCATTTAGGCAAGACCAGGCCTCTGCTGTATATGTGTTAGGGGCCTCATATCAGCTGGTATATGCCACCCGGTTGGTGGCTCAGAGATCCCGGGGTCCAGGTTAGTTGAGAGTACTGGTCCTATAAGGGTCACCCTTCTCCTCAGCTTCATCCAGCCTTTCCCTAGTTCAACCACAGGGTCCCCATCTTCTGTCCATTTTTCGGGTGCTAGTATCTGCATCTGACTCTTTTCAGCTGTTTGTTGGGCTCCTCAGAAGGCAGCCATGCTAGGCTCTTGTCTACAAGCACACCACAGCATACTGGTGTGGTGGAGACAACCAAAAAGACACAGTGTATAGACGGTGAAATAAGTTATAAAGGTAGAAGCAGGGCAATGGAACACAGTGTCAGGAGTGTTCGTTCTGTTTAAGAGCTATGACCAGGATTTAAGCAGAAACCTGGAAGTGGTGCGGAGTTTGAGAGTCTGATGAGGAGAGATTCCGCTTGAGACCATATCAAGTACAAGGACTCTTAATGTCCTGAGAACGTAGATTGCTAAGCGGGCAGAGAAGAGTTGATGTCGTGTGTGGAGCTGGGAAGTAATGAAGAAACGGAATTAGATTTCCAGACCTATGTTTTGCAGACCTGCCTAGAAAAAGGTTAAATGTTTGAGTTTTATTCCGCGGATGATGAATAAGCCCTCAGAAGTTGGAAAGGATTTGCTCTGGCTGCTCTGTAATGAAGAGGGAAGTGGAGTGGGTTATGGTGAAACAGTGGTGGTGATGAAAGTGGAAATAGTGAGACCAGGCTGAGCAGCGGCGAGCAGGAGCTTCTATGGGAATATGAGCAGAGCTGTGATTAATAACGCAGGGTAAGTTCCACGGGTGAGGAGCAATTTCTTTCGCTGCTGAACCTCCACTGTTTCAAGTTAAATGACTCTGCTCACTTACAAAGAAGCTGGGAGCCTACTATGAGTTCTAGTAAAACCTATGAATCCATAGTTAGCTTCCCTGTGCTGCGTTTCCTACCACCTGGACCTAGTTACACCAGCAAAGCTGCACTTGAGTCTCCGCTGATCCTGACTGCAGAGACAGCAGTCTCCTCCTCCTCCTCCTCCTCCTCCTCCTCCTCCTCCTCCTCCTCCTCCTCCTCCTCCTCCTCCTCCTCCTCCCTTTCCCTCTCTCTCTCCTCTGGCCCTCTTCTCCTTCCTCTCCTTCTCCCTGCTCCTGCTCCTCCCTGATCTGCAGCTAGATTCAAGCCCTCTAGTTCTGCTGACTCCAAAACACTGCAACACTGGTGTCCCATGGGCTTTAAAAACCACACCTTGAGTTCTTTATATATATTGGATATTAGCCCTCTATCTGATGTAGGATTGGTGAAGATCTTTTCCCAATTTGTTGGTTGCCGATTTGTCCTCTTGATGGTGTCCTTTGCCTTACAGAAACTTTGTAATTTTATGAGGTCCCATTTGTCAATTCTTGCTCTTAGAGCATACGCTATTGGTGTTCTGTTCAGAAACTTTCTCCCTGTACCGATGTCCTCAAGGGTCTTCCCCAGTTTCTTTTCTATTAGAAGTTAGACTCCAGAAAACCAAACAACCCTATTAAAAATGGGGTACAGAGTTAAACAAAGAATTCTCACCTGAAGAACTTCGGATGGCGGAGAAACATCTTAAAAAATGCTCAACTTCATTAGTCATTAGGGAAATGCAAATCAAAACAACCCTAAGATTTCATCTTACACCAGTCAGAATGGCTAAGATTAAAAATTCAGAAGACAGCAGGTGTTGGAGAGGGTGTGGAGAAAGAGGAACACTCCTCCACTGCTGGTGGGGTTGCAAATTGGTACAACCACTCTGGAAATCAGTCTGGCGGTTCCTCCGAAAACTGGGCACCTCACTTCCAGAAGATCCTGCTATACCACTCCTGGGCATATACCCAGAAGACTCCCCACCATGTAATAAGGATACATGTTCTACTATGTTCATAGCAGCCCTATTTATAATTGCCAGATGCTGGAAAGAACCCAGGTATCCCTCAACAGAAGAGTGGATGCAAAAAATGTGGTATATCTACACAATGGAGTACTATTCAGCCATTAGAAACAATGAATTCATGAAATTCCTAGGCAAATGGATGGAGCTAGAGACCATCATACTAAGTGAGGTAACCCAGACTCAAAATGTGAATCATGGTATGCACTCACTAATAAGTGGATATTAACCTAGAAAACTGGAATACCCAAAACATAATCCACACATCAAATGAGGTACAAGAAGAAAGGAGGAGTGGCCCCTATTTCTGGAAAGACTCAGTGAAACAGTATTCGGCAAAACCAGAACGGGGAAGTGGGAAGGGGTGGGTGGGAGGGCAGGGGAAGAGAAGGGGGCTTACGGGACTTTCGGGGAGTGGGGGGGCTAGAAAAGGAAAATCATTTGAAATGTAAATAAATTATATCGAATAAAAAAAAAAAAACACACCTTGACCACCTTGGAGAAAAGGTTCAGAGCAAACAGAAAACACTAACTTATTGTACAGATAGAGAAAAGATCTTAGATATAAGCATAAACTCCTATACTTTTCTCCAACTTCAACTACCTCATGGAAATTAACAAGTACAACATCAGAAAACAGTTTTCAAGAACAGTATCAATGCAACTATGACTAGCAAGAAACCCTTTTTATGAATGAAAGGTAGTTTATTTTGAGAGTGGAGAGGCAGTTTACATATGCACATACACACATACATATACACATTCTCAGACATATACAAACATGCACATACATATACAAACACAAGCACATATACACAAAAACATAAACACACATTTGCATACCACCTAATTTAATAAAATCTAATAAATAAATCCTATCAGAGCACAACTCCTATGTGAATAGGAAACAGAGTGCTGTAAAAGACACCTGTCACAATTTCTTTTCATTCTTTAGTTCACAATATGTTAGGGTTGGTGATCCTTGCTTATAGTCTACATTTTTGTGTGTATGATTTACAGAAACATAAGGCAATTAGGGTTATTGTGTAGAGAGAAAAACATACTTTTCACGTTTGAAACAGTTCATGCAGCTTGAACATCAGTGAACTTAAATGAATTCACAGAGAGTAGAATTTCAAGTCTCGTCTGATTTTATTTTTCCTCACTGTTCCCAGTGTTACGTTTTCTACATACAGAAGAGCATTCTGTATCTGTCCAGAGAGGAGAATTGGTCTCTCTCTCTCTCTCTCTCTCTCTCTCTCTCTCTCTATATATATATATATATATATATATATATATATATATATATATATATATATATAAAACAACTCAAAGCAATATTGTGCAAATGAACTGTGCATACTAGTGTTGAGGCTGCTTGGTTAAGAAATCAGCCACCAGGGCTGGAGACATGGCTCAGCGGTTAAGAGTACCCACTGCTCTTCCAAAGGTCCTGAGTTCAAATCCCAGCAACCACATGGTGGCTCACAACCATCTGTAATGAGATCTGACAACCTTTTCTGGTGTGTCTGAAGATAGCTACAGTGTACTTACATATAACAATAAATAAACCTTTATTAAAAAAATCCAGCCACCATTTGGTAAAGGTAACCTCACAACAAGAGCAAAAACTTCAGAAAGATTATGCTACATAGTATAAACACATTTTCCCGCTCTGGGTCAAAATTACATTAGAGGGAAAACAAATGTAATTAAATACTCTTTTAATGGAAAAATGGAAGCGTTTTCCACTAAGTTATGTTAGGTGATCAGCTAGTGTAGTTGATCCCCATGAGAGAAAAATCCATAGTATTAGGAAATTTAAAATAAAAAAAAAAAACTGAATTAAAGTTGGGAGGAAAAAAACAATGCAAACACACACACACACACACACACACACACACACACACACACAAACCAAAAAACAACAAACAAACAAAACCAAAGGGCATCCTTAGTCTCACCCTAAACTGAATATTTGTTTGTTGGAATGAAAACAGTGTTCAATTAGGAAGTCCAAACTTGTTCGAGATTCACTGCCATAGAAGCTCCTTTGCCTCCAAGAATTCTTTCATGTTGCAATTCTCTCTCTTGCTGCCAAGATGAGCGCATGGAAAGCCAGCACAGCTGATGTCCCTGTTGGCTGTTGTCCTAGAGGGACGGACAGGAACAGGCCCGTGAGATCCAGGAGCAGCTTGGTGAGGGTGCCCTGTTACTACAGGTCTCAGTCAGTCACAGAAACTGGGAAGATGCAGATTGTCTCTAAGCACAAATAAGCAACTGGCTATGTAAATCAGCGATATGCAAATGTGTGTAACACCTCTATTTGGAATGCCAAAGTTACTTAGAGGGTAAATGTGAGATGCAGTGGACAGATATAACTAGGGTACACAGCAGGGATCATAAACAGTTTCATCTGCAGGATGAGTCTCATGAAAGGGTCGGTCAGGTGACTGCTCCACTGACTGGTTACTCCCATCCCCTGGAACACCTCATTCTGAGGACGGAGCCCCAGTTCCGGTCACTGTGTTCACGGGACAATGAAATTATATTCTTCTAAACACAGAACGTGTTTCCTACAGCTGTGAAAATATGCTCCCAAGTGGCTCTAGCAGATTACCCCAGCGATGGTCTTCCTGCCAGCGTATAAAAATGAAAACCAGTTAGGGGTTTTATGAATGGCGAAATAAACAAATATCGCCAATGTAACGAGACCAGAGATGATGAGGTTTTCCAGCTGGAAGCGCGAGCGAGCAGGCATTTCTGCTCCAAATGTTACATTTTTAGGTGAGAGAAATGAACAATGAGGGTTGGACTAAAATTGTACAGCTAATGAATGGAACAATTCTATATTTATGCAAGGAATTTGAATAACAACTATGTAATATACATAAAGCTCTGTGTGTGTGTGTGTGTGTGTGTGTGTGTGTGTAATTTATTTATTCACTACACACCAGGGGTATCACAAGGGTATCTAATTCATCTTGAGATGAATATGTCATTAGTCATGTGTCACTGTTGAGAATAGGGCCTAGAAAGTTCAGAAAAGTTGAATAGCTATCACAAGATTATACTATGATGAACTATTCTAAGAACTGTCAGAACATTCATCACATGTGATTCCTATTTAAAATCTCCAAGCTTTGTGTCACATAAATGATTGTTTACATGGAGGGTCTCCTCATCCAATCAGTGGAAGGCATTAAGAACGCATCCTGCGTCAAGAAGGTGAATAAAGAAACCTTGCTTGCCTTTCTTCCCTGTGCTCTGCCCAGTGGGTTCTAAGCTCCGGGATGAAACATCAGCTCTTAGCTGGGGGTGCACTTTTCCAGAAGTCCCTGTGGATCTGGACTGAGAACCCCTCTGTTTCTGTTCCCGTTTGTATCATTACATTCTACCAATGACCTGTCTGTCTTCCTAGCTTTTTTTTCCCACATGTGTTTAAAAGGTATTTGACAAAATTTAACTTGCTTTTGCAGTGAAAGCTACAAATCAACATGCAGAAGATATACATCTGCGGATTAAAAGGTCACTTTTAAAAATACCACAGCTACACTCATAGTCAGCCGAGAAAAACTGAACTTTTAATTTTAAAATCAAGAATAAAACAGATTAACTATTCTTACCACTTCTAGTGGACACAGTCTTAGAGGTTCTAGCAAAGGAAGTTAAGGAAAAATCAAATCACCAACAAGGAAACATTCAATTTCACCTTACAAAAGATGAAATGATATTAATATAAATTGCAAAGCAAACAAAAAGATGGAACTTGTGGATAAATGATTTAGGTTGCTGGATACAAACATAACAAGAATCAACTGCATGCCTTTATAGTAATAATAAGCTTTCTTAGAAAGAAGCGAATAATTTCACCTATAATAGCAACTAAAATTTTGAACAATGATGTAGAAAATATTTCCAGTGAAAACTATAAAGATGGTGTAATAATTTGAAAATATACAAATAGATTATTGACTGGTCCTCTTTAATTAGAAGTACGTAGTAAGGTCAAAATTCATCTCATGTTCAGAGGATTACAAATTTGGTGAGATCTCTAATAACACTCTCATATCACCCAAAGGCAGAAAGAGAAAAACAAAACAAAACAAAAAACAAAAACCTAAACTTGGTTGAGGAACAGAAAAACAGCCCTGAAAAATCAATGTTCCTAAAGAATCAATTTTCAAAGATTACCCTTAATTATGTAAGTAATTTTATGCAGTATGTTTAACTAATAAAGTGGCAACAATGAAAATTGTATAGTTCTAGTATTAACAAGTCATAAATAATAGACCTGGGTTCATAGAAACATGGACACATAAATGTTCAACTAGTTAACACAGACTTTTAGGCAGACACAGTTAAGCAGACAATATCTTAAGCAGTGGTGCAGGGTAAAAGTTGATGCCTATGTATAACAGATAACATGGTGGCCTTCTCCTATAGAACACTCCAAATGTACCTCAAACCTGCAAATAAATACTTTGAATACACTACCGGTTGTGCATGCACAATGGGTAAATGACCAAATAAGGCTGCATCAAACTAAGACGGAAATATCATGGAAAACCATGGAAATATCAACACGAGGGCTGGAGAGATGGCTCAGCTGTTAAGAGCACTGACTGCCCTTCTGATGGTCCTGAGTTCAAATGCTAGAACCACATGGTGGCTCATGACCATTCGTAATGAGATCTGATGCTTTCTTCTGGAGTGTCTGAAGACAGCTATAGTGTACTCACATATAATAAATAAATAAATCTTTAAAAATAAAAAGGAAATATCAACATGAACTGGATCTCAGGAAATTGAGGAAAAATTTTTCAGGGCTCATGACAGTCAATGATAAGGAAACAAGGGTCCTACTGAGATGAAGGCACGCCTCATCATTGGGGAAATGAAAATCCTGACATTGCTGGGATCATCTCTCATTAATTAGGATAGCTGTCATCCCAAAGTTATTTGTTGCCAGTGTTTAAGCAACCCTTGAAGAGTTTGAGTGAATAGAAATCTCTATAGCCAGACTGAGCAATGGTATGGGTGGTCCTGAAGGCTGTGGGGAAATGTCAAGCGTTATTTATTGATGGTGGGACTGCAAATGGATGCAGCCACTATACAAATCATTGTGGAGAATTCTTAAGAAGCTAAACTAGATCTAGGGTGTGACCCAGATATACCTCTTCTTGGTATACAACCAATGGGCTTTTTGTCCTCTTCCACAGACATTTGTTCAACTGTGTTTGTTGCTGTTCTATTCACAATAGTGAGGAAATGGAAACACAAAACCTCCTTTAACTGGTTAGTGGATAATAAAAAAAAATGTGGTGCATATAGACAATGGGATTCTTTTCTGCAGTAAAGAAAAATGAAGTCATGAAATGTTCCGGTAAATGGATGGAACTGGAACATATTATATAGTAACCTAGATCCAGAAAGACAAATGCTACCTGCTCTCCTGTTATTTGTGGATCCTAACTCCCAATATTTCTATTTAGAAATAAAACCCGAAGCAACAATAGAAGCCAGGGAATTAGAAATGAGCATGGGAGGGGAATGAGGAACTCTGGAGATGGTGGTAATGTGACACAGGGCCCATGAAGGGTAAGACTTCCGCTGGGTGGAAAGAAGACAACACAGCAGGGAAGAGATGATAGATAACACCACAGATATCTGAAAACTCCACAAGAAACATTGTTTTATGAACTTACAGAAATGTACATATTACACATTTAGAGCTTAAATGGAGTTCTGATACATGGGGTGATAATAGTTCTCTTAATAAGAACCTTAGACTAATAAAAACCCCAGCTCCAGCCACTTTTCTGAGTTACTGGCCACTGGGATCTAAAATAGTATAATACAGGCTATTATCAATGTCCAGAACTTGAGGGTAATATCCTATTGCGGATGATACTACAGATTTGAAACATAGGACTTTGAGGAATTAAACTTTAAATGACTGGAAAACAATATATCTGAGAACTAGCTCTTACAATATTCAAAGGTGCTCTGTGAACAGCCAAGCGAGAAAAGCAATAAAAAGACCTTCCCTGTTCCCTAGGAACCATAACAATGACTGTTCAGGCAACATACTCACAACAATACAATAATAGGAACAGGAAAAAAATCCACATCTGGTACTGTAAACCTAGCCATCTAAGGTAGGAGAGGAGCCTACCCTTGACATTTCCCTAAACCAATATAGTTTCTAGCTATTCTAAATATATACATTATATCCTCAGTAGCTCTCATTCCTCATTAAAGATGTTTCTTATTGTGATAAATGGAGACTATTATAAAAATTCACAATGGACCTAAGTACAGACAATAAGTGACTGTGAGGTGCCAATCCACAATTAACACATTTAAAACATAGCTCCCATACCTAAGGTACAGGGAAAAATAAGAGAAATGGAGGTAGGTAGATTGTA
The DNA here is from genome assembly GCF_947179515.1 of Apodemus sylvaticus. Classification (NCBI taxonomy): domain Eukaryota; kingdom Metazoa; phylum Chordata; class Mammalia; order Rodentia; family Muridae; genus Apodemus; species Apodemus sylvaticus. The sequence goes on from NC_067490.1 coordinate 13,866,860, forward strand.
AGAGCCAGAGGACCAGGATGTTTGGTGCATGAACGTGTCTTCTACACATAACAGGAAAACTGCACCCATGAAAACTCACCAGTCCAGTCACCCAAACAAGACCAGCATAACAATAACACCAACTGACTTATGCGGATGGAAAATTTTAGCAAGGCCCTACCCTTAGACATAGAGTTATAGGTAACCAATGGCTGCTGAGAGTGGGAGACTCAATTTTCTGCAGGGATGAGCCCCCAGGAGGTTATCTAATAATACAAAGCGGTCAGCACTAAACACATACATAAGAGCAATAGTGAATGGAGTAGGCAGGAGAGAGAGAGAGAGAGAGAGAGAGAGAGAGAGAGAGAGAGAGAGAGAGGAGCGAGGGAGAGGGGAACAGGGGGAGGGGGAGGGGGAGAGGGAGAGGGAAGGATGGAGGGAGGGAAGAGGAGAGGAGAGGAGAGAAGAGAAGAGGAAGAAGAAGAAAGAGGAGAGAGAGAGGGGGAGAATGGGAGAAGAGAGGGATGGGCGACAAGTAATAATTAAAGAGGTTATAAATTTGAGAGTTGGGCGGCCTTATGAGGAGTTGGAGAGAGATAGAAATGATGTAATTATAGTAGTCATGTTTAAAATTCTAAAACAAAAAGGACTACTATATGAGCCAGGCATCACAATTTAATTATACCTAATTATAGCTAGAGGAAACAAAGGTAGCAAGAATTCACTATGGTCAAAATATGGAAATAACCTGAGTTATCATTGATAGAGAGATGGATTAAAAAGGTGTACTTCTATACATTGTACACACACACACACACACACACACACACACAGAGAGAGAGAGAGAGAGAGAGAGAGAGAGAGAGAGAGAGAGAGAGAGAGAGAAACAGACAGACAGAGACACAGAGAGAGACAGAGAGAGAACTCAGCCTAATAAACAGAAATTCCATACTTTGTAACATTGATAAACTGGACACTTGTTTAGTGAAATGGTCCACACACAGAAAAAGAAGTCCAGAGCGGTCAATCCCACTAACACACAGACTCCTAAACAGGGGAGTCATGAAAACACACTCTGACAACAGTCTCTGGAAGATGATGAGCTAGAGTGATTGTGGCCAAAGGAAATTAACATAGTGTAAGGGCTGACACACATCAGAAGTACACTTGGTAACATCACCCTGTGTGCCTGATGGGGTGTTAATGCCCAACAGAGTCACACTTGGCAATACTGCCCTAGGTGCTTGGCAGGGAACTGACACACAGCAGTATACTTGGTAACGTGATCCCATATATTATATATTTAGTATTTGCCAAGCAGAAAGATTTTATGTGCTTTCATGGGACTGATAGTTATCATGTGAGGAGACATGTGCCAATTCAAATGACTGTGTCAGCCATTTAAAAGGGTACATATGCAGCATATGAAATCATACTTCAACATATAAATAAAAATTCTTAAATATAGTACACATATTTTTCCTGCTGTTGCTTTATTTTTGGTATTATAATTCTAATATATATTCCTTCTCTTTCCTCCATCCTAGGCCTCACATATATCTCTTCTTGATCTCTTTAAAATTCATGGCTTATTTTTCATCAATTTTTATTGCATACTTACATGTATATACATTTATATTCCTAAATATAACCTGTAAGTCCATGTAACGGTACTTGTATTATGTTTTCAGAGATGACCATTTGTTATTGAATAAGCAATTACTGTGCTCTTTCCTGGGAAAGACTACTTCTCTCATACTTGGAATTCCTCAGTTGCAAGTTTGCCATTTTGATTAATTAGGTAACTCTGCCACTCACGTCTTAGCTACTTGCACACACGCTTACAGAAATGTCTAGACTGATAGCTACCTGAGGCAGCCAATATACGTTTTGATATATTAGTATGGCAGCTCCTTATTCTCTGACCTCATTTTCATGAGGAGATACCATTTGTATCACAGGGAGAAGAGGGTCAATTTTAAGGGCATAAATCCTGTCATCAACAGTAAGAAACTTTCGGCCAAGGAACTTATACTTAGTCTCTTTATATTACTATGAAATTCATGGACCTTCATTACTGCCAATTTAAAATCTGCTTAGTAAGGAAAATGTTAAAGGAAGATTCTGTGTGACTGTGTGTATATGAGGGCATCGTATAGAGACTATAAAAAAAGAAAAGGATGTAACTGAACAACTTGGAGAATATTTGCTTTTCTCTAACCAGACCTGTTGGTAAATATTGGCAACTAGAATTTGCTTCTTTGTGTAAAGGTATTGTTCCATACCCCTGGGGTTCATCAAGAGTATCAGCCTCCACAACTGGCATGAATTCCGCTATGCAACCACACCCGTGGTTAAATTGAAAGTCAGAATTTGGCGCAGCGATATACAACATGAACAAGTTAGAATAATTAAATTGACAAGATGCTGTCATGAGACATGGATATAGAGTCTGTCCTTATAAATAAGACCTCTCAACAATATGTGAGATGGTTCAGGGTCTGTGTTAAAATGGAGGATGCTGAGAAACCCTGAGGTTGAGCAAGAGGTTATTACCAAAAGAAGGCTCCTTGACTACAATCCTACAGTTCAAGACACATTGACAGCCAAGAAGACTGCAGGTTGACAGGGAGGAAAGCAGTGCTTGGTGTCATAGTCCTTCACACAGAGAGACAGTCCTTGTCTCAGGTAGGACAAAAAACAGCTTAAACTTCCATCCCATTGCCCAGAACAGTATAGGATTCAAAGCATGACCTGTTCATTTCTGGAGTTTCCCATGTAGCACTTTCTGACAATGGTAGCCTACGTACATTTACCTCCACAGGAAGCAAAACTGTGAATCAGGGAGGAGGGGTCTTCTATGTTTCATGGAGGTAGGTGCATAACCTACAAATCATTTCCGTGGTTTTGAAACGCTCAAGCTTAGCCATGAGTGAGTTAACCCATCTTTGCCTATGTCCACAACAATGAATTTCTATCACCCCAATCCAGGTATTTGGTAGCAAGCAAATCATTTTCACTTGGAAATCCCCAAATATATCAATCCTGTATCATGACATAAAAATTCAAGGATAGCCAATGACTGCAAAGAATTGAGCCCAGCTGAGGCAGAGAATTATTGATTTGCATATGATTATAAAGTTGGTGAAATCTAACTTCTGAACCAGGATTTGAAATATGAGACGCTATCCTGAATCAGGGTCTAAAACATTCTCCAAAAACTTGTAATAAAGCGTTCCTTTCATTTGTTACATTGTTTGCTCCACCAGAAGGAAAACTGGCAGAAAAATCAGTGGTACCTCTCTTCAGGGGAGTGGGACTTGAGCCAACATAATGTATATCCTACATTAATATGTAAGCTTGGCATCAGGCAGGTTTAATGCTGCTAGACCTCTGGTCAGGACAGTAATACTTCCTTCTGACACAGGAGAGCTGTAGTTGAATGCCAAAGAATACATTTATAATTAGAAAATGACTTAATTGTGATTTATAGGTACCTGACAGGCTGACACTTGATCTTTATTTCTTTTTACTGGCTTAAAGTTCTTTCATGTCAAGAGAAATGTAACTCCAGCTGAATGTTTAACCTGGAAACTGAACACTTACCCTTTAGCTTCCTTCTGCTGACTTTAGTTTTTGGCCCAGCCTTATATTTTATCATATCTATGATAATGACACAGATTAAATTTCATTAAAATTCTTAAAATAAAAATATCCTCCCCCCTTTTTAGAAAAGGAACTTACATTTCTTTCTTTTTTTCAGTGTGCTTAATTACTTCATTGAGTGAGTATTCTGTTGATTTTGTGAATAGAAATGATTGATCCACAGTGGCAAGAAGGAGATCATAGAGGACAATATGTGATTGCTTCTTCACTGCCTTAGGGTTTGACTGCTATGAACAGATACCATGACCAAAGCATCTCTTATAAGGACAGCATTGCATTGGGGTTGACTTACAGGTTCAGGGATTCATTCCATTATCATCAAGGCAGGAAGCATGGCAGCATCCAGGCAGGCATGGTGCAGGAGGAGCTGAGAGTTCTACATCTTCATCTGAAGGCTGCTAGGGGAACACTGGCTTCCAGGCAGCTAGGATGAGGATCTTAAAGGTGACACCCACAGTGATACACATCCTCCAACAAAGCCACACCTACTCCAAGGAGGTCACACCTCCAAAAAGTACTACTCCAGGGGCCAAGCATATTCAAACCAACATACTAACCATCACAGAGTATCTGGGGTAGGAATGGGGAGGATGCAGGGGATGGAATGCTCCCTGGTGGTCAGAGCACCTTCTATTAAGTACAAGTGATTCAGGCAAAGGAGGTGAGAGAATATAGAAATGTATAGCTTTCTCTCTGACTCAGGAAGGAAGAAAGCTATTTCTCTGCAGCCAGACATCTGTCCTTCTGTGATGTAGCTACTGATACCAACCACTTGTGTTAGGCACTTTTCTGTTACTGTGAGAAAATACTATGACTGAAAGAAGCTCATAGGCAAAAGTGTTGGTTTCATCTTATGGTTCCAGAGGGCCAGATATTCATACAGCAGGGAAGGCATAGGCATATTCGTGTGAGCTGGGAACTGAGACTCCTTGTCTCATTCATACACGTGAAGCCAAGATTGAAAACAAAAAGCAGGGTACAGTGAAGCCTTTCCTCCAACAAGGCTTCAGATCTTAAAGTTCAACAACCTTCCTAAGTAGAGTCACTATCTGACAACCAAGTATTTGAACACATGAGTCCATGGGAGATACTTCTTGTTTTGGTTTTTTTTTTTTTTTTTTTTTTTAAGCTTTTGGTTTATTTTTTATTAGATACATTCTTTTTTTTATTTTTTTTTATTCGGTATATTTTTTATTTACATTTCAAATGATTTCCCCTTTCCTAGCCCCCTACTCCCAAAAAGTCCCGTAAGCCCCCTTCTCTCCCTCTGTCCTCCCACCCACCCCTTCCCACTTCCCCGTTCTGGTTTTGCTGAATACTGCTTCATTGAGTCTTTCCAGAACAAGGGGCCATTCTTCCTTTCTTCTTGTACCTCATTTGATGTGTAGATTATGTTTTGGGTAATCCAGGTTTCTAGGTTAATATCCATTTATTAGTGAGTGCATACCATGATTCATCTTTTGAGTCTGGGTTACCTCACTTAGTATGATGTTCTCTAGGTCCATCCATTTGCCTAAGAATTTCATGAATTCATTGTTTCTAATGGCTGAATAGTACTCCATTGTGTAGATATACCACATTTTTTTGCATCCACTCTTCTGTTGAGGGATACCTGGGTTCCTTCCAGCACCTGGCAATTATAAATAGGGCTGCTATGAACATAGTAGAGCATGTATCCTTATTACATGGTGGGGAATCCTCTGGGTATATGCCCAGGAGTGGTATAGCAGGATCTTCTGGAAGTGAGGTGCCCAGTTATCAGACTACCATTCTGAAGATGTGGTCAGTATTCTGCATGTAAGAAGCCAGTGAACAGACAAGACATCATAAAGTGTTTGCTATCTCTCGTGCTCATATAATTTCTGGATTTCTTGGAATTACATAGTTCCTTGGCTTGTCTAGGGTATCACTATGATAGAGAAAGACTCCTGTGCTGTTAAAGCTCATACCCAAGGAATGTAGTTTTAAATGGGATAAGAATGGAAGGAAACATGTTTAACCAATGAGAAAGACAAGACACAAAGATAGCTGATAAATATGACGAGATAGGTCAATGTCACTAATATATGATTATTTGAGGAGTCAAACATGACTGGAAATTCTTTCCTGAAATTTACTAGCCTGAGATATTTATTGTCCTACATATCAGATTCCAAACATTTGCAGTCCCCATATACCAGGTGAATAACTGAAAATACTAGAATGTTCCTAACTTCCAAATATTTATTTAAAGGTAAATAAAAGTGGTCTTAGAATATTTACATTTAAAAAACCAGACATATGACTTATTTTATACAAAACAATTCCAGTCGTTTGTTTGTTTGCTTGCTTACTTGTTTATTGGTTCATCTAGACAGGGTATTTCTGCATAATAGCCCTGGCTATCTTGGAACTCACTTTGTAGACTAGGTTGGCCTCCAATTCACAGAGATTTCCCTGCCTCTGCTTTCTAAGTGTTGGGATTAAAGGCATGTGCCACCATTCCCAGCTTCTTTACATTTTTAAGATTTCTTTACTTTTGTGCATGAGTGTTTAGTCTTTGTGTGTTGCGAGTACATAGCACTGCCATTGTGGTCATTAGATCCCCTGTGATCGGGGTTACAGACAGTGGTGAGCCATCTCATGGGTGGTAGCAATTTTACCCTGGTTTTCTGGAAATACAGTATGCGCTCATAATCACTGAGCCTTTTCTCCACTCACGTGTGTGTGTGTGTGTGTGTGTCTATGTGAGTGTGTGTGTGTGTGTATATATATATATATATATATATATATATATATATATATATATATATATATATTTGTTCCTTTATGTTCATAATATTTAATTTTACTGTATATTAAATGTAACCTCTAAGAATATCTCCTTTTCTGAGACATGAATGCTGTTATTGCTAGAAACCTTTACCACAGGCAGAATCTTTGCTTCACTGTTACAAATGAACAAATCAATAAATTGAGGATTCTCGTGTCCTTGTTAACACATATTATACTCATAAATAAAATAATGTGAACCAGGTAAATTATATGTGAAAGACAGTCACTGTTGAATTATAGTCCTTTCTGTGTCAGTGAATAATAGCTTAAATAAAATTGTTATCTCAGCCACACAGCATTGTGATTGCAAGAGTGGGCTGCCACACACAGCTATTCAGTGTGAGATCAGCGATTAAAACTCCAGTCTTCACGTTTGCCCGGCAAGGACTTTATCCATAGAGCCATGTTCCTAGGCCTTAAAGTGCTTATTTCGTTACATGAAGATATCTGTAACTCCTGATGGCTCTACGTGCTTTGGAGATATTTGTGGACAGGGCAGTCAGTGAGGCAGGGAGGCAACAAAGACTTCAACAATAATCCTCAACATTTTAACACTGGCCCTAATGTTAATGGCTCAACTTACTCCTCAAAAAATGAACAACATATTTATTTCCATATATTCTGTTCTCTCTCTCTCTCTCTCTCTCTCGCTCTCTCACTCTCTCTCTCTCTCTCACTCGCTCTCTCACTCACACTCTCTCACTTGCTCTCACTCTCACTCACTCTCTCTCACTCGCTCTCTCTCTCACTCACACTCTCTCACTTGCTCTCACTCTTGCTCTCTCTCACTCGCTCTCTCACTTGCTCTCTCTCTCACTCGCTCTGTCTCACTTGCTCTCACTCTCACTCACTCTCTCTTACTCACTCTCTCTCTCACTCACTCTCTCACTCGCTCTCGCTCTCTCTCTCACTCTCTCTCTTACTCTCTCACTCACTCTCTCTCTCACTCACTCTCTCACTCGCTCTCGCTCTCTCTCTCACTCTCTCTCTCACTCTCTGTCACTCACTCGCTCTCTCACTCGCTCTCTCACTCACTCGCTCTCTCTCACTCGTTCTCTCTCTCTCTCACTCTCTCTCTCTCTTTCACTCTCTTGCTCGCTCCACTCTTACTCTTCCACTCTCTGGGTCACTTGGAAAGAAAAACTGTGATAGGGTACATTGTCACTGCTAATGTACTGAACTTGGCATGACTTTTGTTCTACCTGTAGCCAATTATTAAGCCAATTCCTTTCCCTGACAGTGCGTTAATTGCTCTAGGCGACAGGTTTCTGCCTCACCTGGCTTCCTCTTCAGAAAAAAAAGCAAAACAAAAACAAAACAAAACAAAACACAAAATGACATTAACTAAAAGCAGAGGCGATGTGGCGAGGCCCCAGCAATCAGAGCTGATGTAATACACAAGCTGCATGCAGAGAGATCTGTCTACTGCCTCATGGTTGCTTTTCTCCATTATGGTCATGGCAGCCCACATTGAACCTGACCCTCTTGGGGAGGAGCATGTGTGAAAAAGTTATTGGTTAGTGTTCAAGACTGCATGTCCAAATCTGCAAACATGTCTGAACAGGTTTGCCACTGATCCTCTATTTCTCAATTTTTAATCAAACACTAATGTTGACTTGGGGGAGGGGGAGTAAGCAAATGTTACATAATCTTAGACTTTCATGGCTGTGAATCCTGAAACCAAATATTCCATTCACCATATGGCCATCCATTAGACAATGCTAAAGACAAAAAGTCCAAGCCTTTGCTCTTTAAAGGTTGTCTTCTAAACGGAATGTGGTTTCTCTGTTTTCCCAATCCCAGTATTTGGTAGTCAAAGGCAGGAGGGCCTCCACAAGGTCAAGACTAGAGTAGTCAATATAGTAAATTACAGGTCAACCATTGCTAGGTTGTAAGACATTGTATCAATAAACAAAAGAACAAATAAACAAAATCTCAATATAATTTCCACACACTCCAAATAAAAAACTAAATTGTATAATTTCCTGATAGGGTTTGGGAGTTAGAGGCATTTAGATTTTTGGGGCTCACTAGCCAGCAACCCTACTCTAATAAGGGACTTCTGAGTCCCAACTGTGTCTCAAAAATGTAATGACACCTAAATGTTACCTAAGTATACACTTTAGTCTAGACACAAATATATGCTCTGTGAACATAAGCAACCACCAAGTACACACATACATACACACACACACATACATACATACACACACACATACACACATACACACACACACACAGAGAGAGAAAGAGAGTGAGAGACAGAGAGAGAGAGGAAACAGACAGACAGACAGAGAACTAGATGTATTTTTTCAATATTACTACATTGTTGACATGGATTTCAGTTGTCCTGTGCCTTAGTATGTCTTAGAATCACATCGTCATTTTGCTAATAGCTTTTATCTTTCCCATTCCCAACCCCCATTTTCCTAATACTCCTCCAGCCCCATTTTCACAATCCAAATCCCTCAGCTAAAATCTGAGGAATAGATTATAATTACCTGGAATTGAGTCAAATACTTAAAAGCTATATAACATTGACTATAGCACAATATAGTTCACTATATTTTGACCTTTGCTACACAGTAACCATCAAACTGAAATTCAGTTCAGTGTTGAGTAATGAAAGGTAATTTAAACTTGGGGTAGAGAAGGCTACATAGGTTTGATTGAATGAATATTTATTGATCACACACACATACACACACACACACACACACACACACACATGCTTATCACATTAAGCAAGGAAGATTCAGCATTATTTTCCTTGTTATTTTATGGGCTAGAATACTGATGCCAGGCTTGTCAAAAATTTTTCTCAAGAGCAGATGGTTAATGTACTGTCTGCAATGGACTGTGGTAGACTAATGTCTGATGGCCAAAACTGATATAAAACAAAAACAGACCCTGATAATAATATGATCATTAAGTTTAAAGCAATGAGAAGTTTGCATAGCTGCCTTGTGTAACTGCCTCTCCTACACACCTTTATTGCCCTTGTTCATTAATAATCTTTCCTAAAATGAATCTTTAAAACTCATTAGGAGGATCGAGAAGGTCTTCCTGAAAGAGGAATATTTAATCAGAATTCTAAGGCATATTGGGGTTTAGTCAAGAGAAGACTAAAGAAAATTGAACAATATGCATTCCAGTAATAGAAGCACCATGCACAATTTTTGAGTGATCCATACAACACAAATTATTTTATTACTACAATTTGCAAGTTTAAAAAAGGAACGCAGCTAATTTATGTCACCTAAATTAAAATATCAAAACTTTCCTCATTTCTATTGTTTATTAATACACATGCTAAGGAATTTGTTTTGTTATTCAGTAAATCGATGAATGAAAACTGGTAAGATTTAATGTACTTCACCTTCATTTCAAATGAGAAAGACAAGACTTGTGAAATTGTTTCCAGGCTTGGCCTTAAGCAAGCTGTGAGATTGTCACAAAATTTCTCTATGTCGGGGCTGGAGAAATGGCTTGGCGGTTAAGAGCACCAACTACTCTTCTGAAGGTCCTGAGTTCAAATCTCAGCAACCACATGGTGCCTCACAACCATCTATATCAATATCTGACTCCCTCTTCTGGAGTGTCTGAAGACAGTTACTGTGTACTTGCATATAGTAAAGTAAATCTTTAAAAAAGAAAAAAAAACAACCTCTCTATGTCACTATTCTTTACTTTTGAGCTTTGGGATCTTAACTGTTCTATGTCAAGTCTTTTAGGAAATGATGGTTAGTTATCTTACTTGACTTATGTTTTATTTACTCAAACCTGAAATTCTCCCTGGTGTTGCTACTGATCCTGGCTTGGCTTTGCAGCTTGCTGCACACATTTATGCCACTGGCAACTTCTGCAATGAGGTGTTACTTTGCCTTTTGGTTGTTGAGCCCATTCTGCACCCAGCTAGTCCCAGAAAGTCTATCTGAGTAATGTGGTCCTTGGACTCACTAGCCTTCCACCCAGTAATGGCTATTCAAAGTCATACCTGCCTCCAAATTTGTACTAGGTTAGAGACAAAATAAATTTTAAATGTTAAGTTCATGAAAAGTAGGAACTTTGTTCATATAGCAGATACTTATTCTAGCTGGGCAGAGAATTTGATTTTTTGATTTTGATTAGATATTTTAGCACTAAACTTTCACAATTAGATGACTCTGTAGCTTCTATGCTATCTCATGATGTGTTGTACATTAGGGTGCAGCAAACAGTAGCAGAAATATTGAAACAACAGAAACGTTTTCCTCAGAGTTGTCAGACAATTAACTGATAAAGGTTTAAAATGAATAAACTTTCAGATACTTTAAAATTCATCCATTTTCCCAAAATTCATTTTAGGTACACAGAAATGGAAATCAACTCATGTGCCTTAAGGTGGTTTTAGTTTTCAACACTTACTAAACTTTAGAGATATTTGCAACATGTATTTGTGTGTGTGTGTGTGTGTGTGTGTGTGTGTGTGTGTGTTTGTGAATCTCCTGTTTATGAAACAAAAAAGTTCTTCAGGCAGCTCAGACTAGTTAGGAACATAGATTATGGATTTCATATGTGCATGGGGAATCAAAATACCACCACATCAGTGGAACTTGAAATATGATATATTCATTGTAAACCTCAAACTAGACAAAAACTCAGTCATGGCCACAACTTTCTGAGGTGGGAGAGCTTGGCTGCTCAATATCACAGTGTAAATAAGAGTACTATAAAAAATATACTATGCAAGTAAAGATACTTGTATTATAAGAAAATAGCATTCAAAAACATTTGCAAATTAAGTGGCCGAATCACAAATGTATCAAATGAAATGCTGGAAGGCTGATTTCCAACAGGGAATAGCTAGTATGCATTCCCTTGGGAGCGGACTACAGGAAATAATTCCAGGAAAGAGGAAGGAATTATCTAGAATATGTTACAAAATATTCTGTGATTAACTTTTTAACATACATAAACAATAGATAAGATATGAAGAAAGAATTCAATTCTTAAAAGTATATATATATATATATATATGATATGTGCTATGTGACATGATATATAAAATATATTTAAATTGTATATAATTTATTTTATATCATATATTATATAATATACAGTATATAATATACACTATATATAACATGTAACATGTAATATGTAACATGTAATATGTAATGTATAATAAAATTAAATTGTATATATTTATTTTATATCACATAATATATATGATTAAAGTCACTATACCCATTTGAAAATGCAATAGCAACAGTGATGTGGTAGAGATAACAAGAACATTCTTAAAAGATGAAAAAACAAGTCACTGAGAAACAGGTTTTTGATTTTTTTGTTTCTATTGTCGTTTGCTTTTAGTATTTTAATGTCCAGCATCCTTAGTAACACAACAAATATAAATTAGAACAACTATGAGATTTCACCTTACAAAGGTCACAATGGCTCAGATCCATATGAACAAATGATTCATAAAGCTTGTGGGTGGGCAGAAGACACTCAAGGCTCCACACCTCTACAGTGAACAAACAATGGAATGGAGAGTTGGAAAAGCCAGGACACAGTGGTTTGTGTGCTATGGAGAGAGGTGGAACTGGAGACAGGACAGCTTGAGAGATGGCTGAGGTTGACAGAGTGACCATAACCCAGTAAGGTAGGCATGGAGGTCTAAAACAGACTGGTACTTATAAAGATATATAAAGGCATACACATTCTCTCTCTCTCTCTCTCTCTCTCTCTCTCTCTCACACACACACACACACACACACACACACACACACAATTTTATAAAAATCTCAAGAGATGTTTTGATTATCCAAATTTGAATATTTTAAGGTAACACTTGTGGAAATCTGGTCATGCATTTAGCAGTCTACAATCTCACAGAGTCCTTGCATATTCTTTGGTGGTATGCAACCAAGGCTGAAAGGGAACACATATGCCATCGAAGTCTAAGTTGTCTTATAAAGTAGCCCTTTGTAAAAGACTCAGTCATATTGCCAATAGTGTACACTATGCACCAGAGGTCAGCCATCCTGAGTGAAAGAGATAGACTGGTGTTGTTATTAGTGAAGCCTTAGATATTCATGGGAAGCAAACCGTTTCTAGAACTTTTGCTCCTGAAGGTTAGTGTAGAGATATTCTCCTTTGTACTGTGCAAATACATTAACCTGTAATAAAAAGCTGATTGTCCAATGAGCTGAAGCAGGATTAGAAGGTGGCACATCCATCCACAGATGGGCAGTCCATCTGGGATTGAGGCAGGCAGGGAGATTCATCTAGACCTCTGGAGAAGAGAATTGCATAAAACTAAGGAATGACAACTAACCATGTGAGAGAACTTAGACTAGACTAGTGAGCTAGCCAGGAAACAAGCCAAAACTTTTGGTCTAATCATTTATTCATATATAAGAAATCTCAGAGTCATTATTTCTTGGAACAAAGAAGATGGGTAAAAAGCCTGAGGTTACAGGTTAATTTCCATCAGGAGATTTCTAGTAACGTTTTGGTCTGACTACAACTTCCTCTTGTCCCAACTTGACTCTTGATGAATAGAGAGATGTCCATGCTCCAGAATGAGCAGCGTCTCCTACAGAAGGTGTGAGGACATGAGACCAAACTTAGCTTGCCACATACTGGCTTTATAGGGGCAGCTTCTCATGGAAAACGATTGCTGACCTTCCAACCCAAAACAAATTCCTATGGGAAATAAAAATAATTGACACCTTGCCATCTTGTAACACATGTATATGTATATGTGTACGTGTATGTGTGTATGTGTGTGTGTGTATGTGTGTGTATATGATGTATATGTATATGTTGTATATGTATATGTGTATGATGAATATATATATATATATATATATATATATATATATATATATATATTTGAAGGGTGACAGCCTCTGTGATTGGATAGCTCTGCTCCTACAAACCATGGTGTACTAAAACTCATTCCTTATTTCAACTATGAGATTCTCCAGGATAAGGTTTTTAAAAGCTGAATTCATTTTGAGCAATGAAGTATGGAGATAAATAAGTAACAATGTTAATAATTCTGGCATTAGTAAAAGTCATAGTCTCACAGAAATCTTCCTGGGCCTCTGGCTCTTATAATCTGTCTGCCCCTCTTTACTAACGTTTATGAGCCTGAGGTACTGGGATTGCTTTATACACTTATCCATTAGGAATGATATAAGCATAATGTTATCGTGCCTTGTGTAAAGATTATCCTTGTATTTGCAAATGCTGGATCCTGTGATCCCATATCTGTTTGCAATCCTTATTCTAAGAATCTTCTGTCTCAACATTGTGTAAACATTGCTCCTCATCTCTTCTCTGATTGGTCAATAAAGCTAGCTGATCAGCTAATGACTGAGCAGAACAAATAATAGGGCTGGACTTCCTCTCAGCTACGAGAGGAGGGGAAAGAGAAAAAGTGTGGATTAAGCAAAGGAGAGAGTGGAAGCGGACACCAGGAGAAAACGCCTAGTGCCCAGAAAGTCAGATCAGTATTGCTGGCATTTTGGCTGAGGGGTACTCTATTAAAATAGAGTAATACTTCTCAGTAGTTGTGACTTTAAAGCTTGTCATAACAATATTATATTTATATTTCAAAATAAATATAATAAATAAATATGATAATATTATATTTATTTATTTATAATATTTAAAATAGCCCAGTCTCTATTATTTGGGTGATAGCTGGGATAAGAGAAAAATTGCAAACACACTTACTAAAAAGCCAGTAGCAGAATGGGATCTACCATTTTCTGTTTCCATTGGTTGCTGTTTCTCATAATGGTCTCTGTTGATAAGTTTCTATGATGTGGGGAAGGACAACACTCATCTGTGGTTGTAAGAAAAAATATTTAGAATGAAGTTAGGGGATAGGCTGGTTTAGTAAAGTGTTGGTAGCAGGTTCTTGTCTGAGACTCATGACTTCACTTGCCCTGCGTAACTATGTAGGCTTCCAGAACCAGAGATGGTTCTGGTACTGGCAAGTGGGTCTTAAGTCCAATGAGAAATGGGTTGGTTGCTGCCATATTCACGTTACTACTGTACTCATCACCTTATCACACCAGGCTGATACCGTTCATGGGTGTGATTTTTCCAAGATACAGAATCAAATATAAAATCAAGTTGCAACAACTGAGGATGAACCTTTCAACTACCTATCAGCTGAACAAAATTCTTCCTTCACATATGCTTTAAGTACTGCCCTTAACAAATGATTCAGGAGTAATTTATAGACGTATCTTGATCCTTTTTAAGAAGTTGCATTTTCGCTGGGTGGTGGTGGCGCATGCCCCCAGGACTTGGGAGCAGAGGCAGGCAGATTTCTGAGTTTGAGGCCAGCCTGGTCTACAGAGTGAGCTACACAGAGAAACCCTGTTTCGAAAAACGAAAAAAAAAAAAAAAAGGTGCATTTTCAGCCTGTACAGGAAAGAACTTATATTACAAGAATGTCCTTACAAATTGGTACACATACACACATATATTATATATATACATATTATATATACACATACACATGTGTATATGTATTATATATAACACAGATTACATACATGTGTATTAAATATATAATACATATATAAGTTATATATATATACATATATATATATATAAATCAGTAATATTGTAAATTATACACCAGAGTTCAGCCATCCTGACCTCTGAGATTATATGTGTGTGTATATAAACACATATATATGCATGTATATATAATATGCATGTGTATATATTCTATATGTGTATATATGTGTTTATAGAATCTATCTACATATATAGATGGAGATGTATAGCTCCACTAAAATTTTGCTGACTACAATAGTTACTAATTCCAAATTATTTTTATGAAAGGTAAAAAAGAAACATACAAAATTTGTAATTCACTTGTTTGTATATTTCCTAATTTTATATGTCAAATGTTAGCAAACTATAATAGACCAAATTTACCCCTCAACAATATTTGCTTTGCACTTGAGGACAAACTTGAGTACATATACACTTACCTGATTATAAAACAAAGCAACAAAATGTGAAGAACACTCATCAGAAAGTACAGGCAGAGTTCAACACCTTAAACATTTATCATTTCACCCTTAGAGATAAGTTTGACCATCTTTGTTCTATAAAATCACAGTTTATTCAGGGTACAGAATTGAAGGGAAAACTGGCAAGGAACGTGTTTAGGAACTAAGGTTTGTGTATGTGAGAATAGCACAGCCTCCTCCCTCAGGGGTTCTTCAGGTCATCTCAGTGATTGGCTGAATAATATCCACCTTCCCCTCCCACCCGCCCCAGAGGACTCAAAGCACTCTGAGACTCATTGGAATGAAATATCATATATATTACCATTCATGAGTCTTTTTATTGCAGGTCATTAGCCCTGAGTTGTGACAGTTGCAGCAAGACACATAAAAAAAAAATTTCAAACTTTATTCTATGAATGAATTTCCCTGTCTGAGAAATATGCTCCATCTAGAAAGGTCAGAAGCATTAATATGAAATTTTAGCAAGATCCTCAGTCCTCCCCCTTGCTTACTTAACAGCCTGACAGGGCCACATTTTCTCACACATTTTTCAGTATTAGGATTCATTTGTAATTCACTTGTTTGTGTATTTCCTAATTTTATATGTCAAAGGTCAGCCAACTATAATAGACCAAATTTCTTTCTTTTAAAATAAGAGACAAGAACACTGAATACTCTTCACATAGATAAATTGAAACAAAACAGAATAAAATTGATGGCTGTTGATGCTTGGATACAATGTTGTTCCCTTGCATGAGTGTTGGTCTCTTGGTAGCAAATCACACACTGGGAGAATTGAAATACTGCTGACCCAGTCCTTGTTTTTTATTTTCAGTGAGGACACCTGAGAGTTGCACAAATGGTTGCTGCTCATCATAAGCTGAGGACCTGAAACAGAGAGGACCCCTGAAAAGATCAGTTCACCTGACCTTAACTTTGAAAGAGGCCTGGAAAGCTGCTTCTATGGGCCATATACCAGGTCATTTACAAAGGCCTTAATAAAATTCCATTATAGCCAAGCAGAAGAGAAAGATCGCAAAGATGAAATGAGACTTTATTTATGCAATTACATGGTCTTAAGTGGCTGAAGCACCAGGTTTCCTGAATATGGAAGTTTTTACAGCTTTGAATATTCTGACCTTCTGTGAAGTCTGGGGTTGAGGTTGGATACCTAGCCCCACCTGGCCTTTCTTTTCTTCCCTTACAAATGCATATACTTTTTTTCATGTAACATTGTTGCTTTCATTTTGATAGAAAAATAGGTATTTCAGAAATAAGGATTTTGCAGAGTACTGAGAAATGCCAGTAGTTTTTCCAACTTATGGGAAGGAAAATGTTATTTCAAAGTGGTGAACAAATAGTCCGTCCTCCTATTTCCAAATGATGCTCTGTGCAGGTAAAACCAAATGCATATAGTTTGATGGCAGAATGCTGAGTCCACATTGTCAGTCTGACAACAGCTTCATTGGCCACCCTAATGGTAATCCTCAGTGTCTATACATGACACTACTACTGTCGGAATAGAGCATGTGGGGAGGTCTGTGCGATACTACAGCACTTAGGCATCTCCATCCCGTAAACACTCAAGCACAGATATATTGCATATAGTTTTTATGCCCTGCCTGCATTTGCTCTGGGAAGTGACCATGCTACCAGCCCCCCTTGTCCTCCCCACCCCCCACCCCCTGCAGATAGAAGAGAAACAAACAGTTGTTCCCTTTCAACTTGGAAAACATGCTTTACCATTACTCTTAGCTCTGCACCTCCTACCAGCCCTAACTTACTTGGTTAGTTGAATCTAGTCCCTGCCAAGCATCCCTGATTACCCACCTACAAGAGCAGCTACAGCTCACCTTCTTCTCCATTGACCCGGAAGTCCCACCTGTACTTTCTATCCAGTAATTGCCCCATGACTTTCTTTACTGACAGATCAAGAACCAATTGGGAAACAGGACCTTAGCATTGCTACCACTTCCTACACAGATACTCTATAAATCCTACATATTCCTCCTTCAAGTCCTGAACTTTGTCCTGCTGACTTTGATTATCACATTCCTTCCAAGTGTCCTTTGTGGATTCTGACTGAGCTCCCCTCACCTTCTTATCCTCCACTGTATGAAGAAAAGTGCTGACATCCATGTCTGTGACCTCACTAGATGTGGCATGCCATCAGGAATCCGTGGTTCTGAATTATGTGTTTCCTGCTTTGCATACACTTGTGGATTCTGGAACTCATCTATGCTTGCTTCTCTCAAAGCTTTATTAGGAGCTGTCAGTCATACTCTCAGAGACATAAGGAAGAGGTATAAGCCACTTTTATAGTCCTATATTAACGGAATTAGATGCAATCATATACATACACCAGCTCTGACCCTCAACATCAGAGAGAATAAAATATGCTAATATATTTTAAAAGACTGTAGGTTTTCACTTAATAATAGCTACCTTATAATTTTAAATCTTTGGGTTAAACCTTTCTAGGAAATGCTGAGTCATTGTTTTATTTTATTTACATGTTAGATCTCTGTTGGGCCTAACTCAGCCAAAAATCTATGGCCTAATGGAAATACCTGAGCCTGGCTCAAGTCTGGTGACCTGTCTCGCTCACTTCTGAACTGGAGTGACAACCTGCTTAAGCCTGCCTTTGCCTAGCTACTGCTGATGTAGAATGACTTCATTGATCCTTTAAGTCACCACATACCCTTCATCATCTCACACCACCTCCTACGACACCTCTCCCCACCCCAATATCCCCATCTCCTCCCTTCACCCTATATAAACAAGAGGCTGATTTAATAAAAGGAGTTCATCCCAGCCCAGTATGGTTCTTTTTGGGTCACAGACACTCACCATCTTGCTAAGCCCCAGAGAGAGACCCAGCAGGTCCAGGCTTTTCTACTGGAAACTATCTGCCAGCAAAGAGCCGACAGATCTCTTCTTAAAAGATTCATCTATTTTTAATTATGTGTAGATGCCTGTTCCTGTGATGAGATGTATTCAAGAGAGTGCCCTTGGGTTGTGTAATAGTTACCTCCAAGATTGGAACATTCTATCCTCTAGGGAAACTTCAGAAGCTAGAAGACAAACAACTCAAACTAGACTCAGAAATTCCCTGCAAATGACCAGATTCACTAGGTCCTTTTCTCCTCAAAAAAAAAAAAAAAAAAAAAAAAAAAGTCCGATGAATTATTTGCTCCCAAGACTAGACAAACTGCAAGGAAGATGCTGAGACCAGGTCACCTGCTCAGAAGAGGCTGAGAGCAACTCAATCACTTGGAAAGTATAAGAACCTGTTAAGTGACCCTGTAGGCTGCACAGTGTGCTCTAGGTTTCCAATACTCTGAGATGTTGTCACCCGTGCTGGGGTGGGCTTTGGTGACACAATGTCTTTTCTGTTGTTTTTTTTTTCTGTTTTATAAGTAACCCCTCACCCATATTCCCTTAAGTGACCCTGTCTTAGTTAGGGTTTTACTGCTGTGAACAGATATCATGACCAAGACAATTCATAAAGGGCAACATATATTTGGAGCTGGCTTACAGGTTCAGAGCTTCAGTCCATTATCTTCTAGGTGGGAGCATGGTAACATCCAGGCAGGCATGATATAGGAGCTGAGAGTTCTACCTCTTGATCTAAGGGCAGCTTGGAAAAGACTGGTATCATCATGTGTCAAGGAGAAAGCTCAAAGCCCACTCCTACTACAGCTGGCATACTACTTCCAACAAGACCACACCTATTTCAACAAGGATGCTCCTCCTCCTAATAGTTCCACACCTTGTGAGCCAAGCAGTCAAACACATGAATCTATTGGGGCTAAATCTATACAAACACATAGAGACTCCAATTAAATTTATTGATTCCTCCAAATTGGTATTTGATGATTTCCATGTATTGATCTGTCATGGGTCCCCTATATGGGTTGAATTGACATGTATGTCATACCTTTCCAGGAAGTCTTGTTGCTCAACCCTTTGGAGGATAGAAGGGGGCATCAGTTCCTATGGATCTGCAGTTAATATGCAGCTGTGAACCAAGCAACACGGTATCTGGCAATAGCAGTACCTGCTCTTAACTGCTCATCCATCTTTCCAGCCTCCTCTGTTAGTATTTTTAATGTCAAATATAGATGGCAAATGATGTGGAATACAAATGCTATTCTTTACTCATGTTTATTACATATCTACATAGAGGAGACCTTTCCTCATTTCTCCCTCTGCTCTTCTCCAGCACTGTCTAAGATTCACCATTCTACTGTAGGGTTGAGTCCACAGTACCCTACACAGTAGCTGTCTTCCTGAGCCCAGCATGTTTCCCTTGACAAAATAATCTCTGCTTTTCTCAATGCTGCATGCAATATATTTTTATTCTCTTTTACAGCTGAAGATTATCCTAATTATGCATATATATGCATACATATATACATACAGACATATGCATATACATTATCTTCACCCATCTGTCATTTGTCTGTCATTTGATGGATACTTAATTGTTTCCTTATTTGCTATTTTGACCAGTGCTGCAATAATCTCATGAATGGATATGTCTCTTTGATAAGATGATTTGATCTATGTTCTATTTCTACCCAGTGGTATGATTGCTAGGCCACATGATAGCTCCAATCATTAAGGATTTCCCCAATAGTACTCAAGAGTTCTTCTGTCTTGCCACCAGTAGCATGCAAAAGTTCTGTCTTGCCAGAGTTGTATTTCAGTCATTGTTACTAAAGTCATTATTACTGGGGTGTGTGGCCATGAAGGTGATATTTTACCAATAACAAGTAATATTGATGGATTGGCATGTGTTTTGCCTTTTGCATGTATGACTTTAAAAATGTGTGCTGAGGTGGATTGTTCAGGTATGAAGCAGATTATTTGGGGGAGTTTTTCATGTTTGGGTAGGTTGCATAGTCTAGATATTAGCACCTTGTACAGTTTCATATAATTTCTTTCTGGAGGTCGCCTCCTCATACTTAGAACTTTGTTTTCTTTCTGTGCAGATATCAATGAGGAAGATGTGATACAATTTGTCTCTTTGCTTTGTTTTTCTGAGAATCTTAGTGTAGATTTAACTTCCTCTTAGACATTTATTGGAAAGACAGCCATCTCTTGCCATGCTGTCAACGCATGGTTTAGTAATCACTTGGTTGTGGATACAAAGGTTTGTTTTGGAGCTCCTCACAGTTCTGTTTGTCTGTGTTTAGTTTTCCCAATATATAGATATTTTGATGACTACACCTTTGTAGTATATTTCTAATGTAGGCTATATAATGCTACCTGATTTAGTTTTGCTCAAGATTGCCTGGGGTATTCATGGTTTTTAAAATTATTTTATGGTTTTATATTGACTTTCATAGGTTTCCTCTTACTGTGATGAATGCTATTAGTATTTTGAGAGTGAATAGATTGTCATGTAAATTTTAATACAATAAAATTTCCCAATCAACCAACAGGGTGTCATGTCCTTGTGGATGCTAATCAAAGCACTCTTCTATGTTTTATAGTTTTCATTGTTGTGGTCTTTGGTTATATTTATTTCTATTGATAATTTCAGTTTTATCCATTGGATTTCTTTACCGGGTTTTATTTCAGATAACTCAGGTATTGTGCAACTGTCCTTCTGATGCCTATAAGTTAGTATTGTCTTCTGAGTTTATTAAGATCTTGGTGGAATCCTTGGGGTTTTCCACATACAAGATCATACCATGTGGAAACTGTCTAGATTGACTTCCTCTCTTCTAATTGAACACCATTTATTTTTTTTTGGAGGAATCCCGGGTGGGATTTCCAGCATTTTGAGTAAGCAGGGGAAACCCGCATCTCTGTTTTGTTTCTTGTCTTGCCAGCTTTTCATTGTCAACAATGTTGGCTTCACACAGGCACCTTTTCTGCATGATGTTTGTTCCTTTCAAACCCAGCATGGCCGGTGTCTTTATTACAAAGAGAAGCTGGGTTTTTGTCATACAACTTGTTTCCCTCTGTAGAAAGACCATCTGTTGTCTAATGCATCCTTTCCCTGTGCTTTGTCATGTGAATAGTGAAACGACTCTGTGGACTGAACAGAGCTGGTTGCTCTGAATGTTTTCAAATGTGCTCTTGGATTTGGGTTTCTTGTTCTTTTTGGATAGTTCTGTGAACCCTGTTCACCTAAATCATTAGGCAGTAGTTTTCTCTTTTGGTTGTATCCTTGGTTTTGGGTATCAAGGGCAGGGTGGTGACAGAATGTATAACAGGGAGAATTCTTTCCTCTACCATTTCCTGAATAATTAGAGAATTTGGTGTCAGCCAACTTTAAATGTTTGGATCCAAGTGAATCCTTCTGACCTGACCTTTGCTTTGAGGGACTAGTTTATCACCACTGAGATGCCCCTACTAGAGATTTTTCTTCCTTCATTTCTACACTAGAGATGTGTCTATTAACAATAACTCATTTTCAAAGAACCACTTCTCTTTTGGATAATTTTCCCATGTTCTATTTGTACTCTACTTATTTTGGAGTTTATTCTAATTGTTCTAATTCTTGTAGAGGCAATGATTCTTTGTATATTTGAGATTGTTCTCCTAATTTTTCATTTATTGAGAGAGTTCACTCTGTAGCCAAGAATGGCCTTACACTCATGACGATTCTCCTGCTTCAGCTTCTCAAGGGATGGGGTTGTATATGACAGCCACCACACCTGAGCTCTCTCTGCTTTCCTCACATCAACCTTCATTACCACGACACTTACTATCTTCTCCTAGACTTCTCCTAGCAGCCATTTGATTTGAGAATTTTATTTTCATGTCAAAGTTGGGAGATAATTCCTCTCCTTTTGGATCACAACTTACTCTCATGGTTCATCATTTCTTTTTTCTTGTTTCATTGACAACATGTTAATGAAGTGATAGATTGGCAAACCCGGATAATGTGGAAGTACTGAATCAAGATGATTAAAATGACTGTCACTGTGCAATTGTTTTGTGCTGAGACATTTAAAAATTCACCCATTCTGAGATTTTTAAAAGGTCATTCATTAACTCTAGGCACTATGTTGTCTGTACCAGGCTTAAAACATTCTATCCCCTTGCTTTTCCCTTTCCCCAGATAGTAACCAGCCTTCTTTTGTAAATAGGATCTCATTGTTATTTTTCTTTTGCCTGCTTCATATCATTTTACATTAGCATGTAGTATGCATGTTGTGATTTTAGGATTTTCCTTTTCCTCTTTGAGGGATTAATAGCATTTCTTTGTGTGTGGAAAGTGTACTCAAGTATCCCTTTCTATGATGATTCCAACTTAAATATATTCTACATACATATTGAGTGTGAATAAAGTCTCAATGAGTGAGAGAATTACTCCTAACATTTATGTTCCTAATATAATTATAAATCCTTCATTTGTGCTTTCATTTGGGTCTCAACTTGGCATAAGGAGGACAAGGCCCTAATGAGTTACAATAGATTTCCAAGTTCCAGTGTGATATTGTAGTGCACATCATAACATTGTATAAGGTTTTATCTCCCTTGGAACTTGGTTACTGGGAACCTGGAATAAATCTGTCATCTTTGTACCCTGTGGTTAATTAATAACATTTTTTGCCATATCTAATGTACCTTGTTGAATTTGTTTGTGTGTACTGTTGGTGATGGAATCCAGGATTTAGCTGCTAGATACTCTACCATCGAGACATATCTACAGCGCTACATTTTATTATTGCATCATTATAATGTAATAATCATTATCTATGAGTGTATGTTAGGAAGTACAGAATTTATTGTCACTGCAATCATTTATATGATGATCACTGAGGCGTTAGTCCTTGTATCTCAGTGTAAAAAAAATGAACATAATTGACACCAATTACTGGACAATTTTTCACATGTTGACTAAGAAAGGAAAACCACATGGTAATATCAGAATGATCCATCACTGTTGGCTTTTAAAAACATATACCTGCATAGTTTTGTACATTACTATTGTATCACTGTGGTAGCTACTACCTCAGCCTGTGCACAGAAGGACCTGTAGACTTAGGGTTTAAACTTCTTTGCATTTCCTTTTAGTTGTGCCCTGTTGGATCCCTAATCCCTCATTTGTTTTATGGTTTTCTCCTACCTTCTTATTTTTCTTTCATGTGAAGAAAGATGAAGCTATTCCTGTTTGTAAATGTATTTTAATAATACTCATTTATCTCTCAATATTCCCACAAATTAGTATTCATGAATCCTAAATGTAAGCAACAATAGCCTGACTCACTTAGAATACCCCTAATCCTTCTCCTGGTTGCCAACCCACACTCCCATACCATTACATACTCTCTTTCTTCCTCCCATTCTCTGTGTACCTGTCCCTAGAAATAGGGTTTAAATTGTTTCCTGTAAGACTTTTGTTTCTCTTTCTATTTTGTTATATAAATCAACTTTTATTGTTTAAAGCATACTTGATCAGATACATTTCTGTTTATGCATGAACATCATGGGTCAAGGACAAGGTTCCAGAATATACCTGTGAAGTCCCGTTCCAACCAGCCAGTTTCTTTTGTTTTCTATAATATAAAGAAATCAATATATTTCTGACAAACCATTTTGTTCCACATGTACTTCTTATGCAGATATGTCTGTGTAGAAACAAAAAGCTTAAAATTGGAAATCCAAAAAAAAAATCTAAGCGATTAGTTTAGGTGTCTATAAGAATCATGAAATTGGAAATCAATTCTGTATCTATGTCTTCATATTTAGAACCACAGAAAAAATGGCTTGCTCAAGATGCTGGCATCTTGACACTTAGAGAAAACATTGCAGACACACAACAAATAAGGCAAACTCATCTAATTCATATGGGGGTGGGTTGAAAACTAGGATAAGGAAAGGAGAAATATCACTATTCTCAAGAAATTAGAGAGATGTGACCTCCTTGTATATGCACTGCTTTAAGGAAGGGGTGTTCTGGTTGGCACTTCTGCAGTTGTGAGCCAGCATAAACCAATTTGAATTGATTATCTCAGGTATTTTGTTGGCTAAGGATTTATCGGCATTGACAACACTTGTTAGCTCAAGGTTTCTAGGGGGCAGGAAGCCTGCTCAGGTGAATGCATCCAGGTCTGAGGCAAGATATGGCTTTGGCTGCAGTCTCTACAGGGAAGACTTGAGTGAAGGTCTTGGGAAGCACTTCTGTCCAAAGAAACGGGCTTGAAAATGGAAGCAGTGAGAAACTGCAGGAAGACAGACCCCTGTCCAGAAGACTCCAATTCAAAAAGCAACTTTTCTCAAAGGTGAAAGCTGATAACTCATAGTATACAGAAAGTGTGGATTCTAGTAATCAAAGCTACATCAAAAAATCCTAGCACAGATAGACCCTTGATTTGCTTAATTCGCCATCTAATTAGGCCATCAAACCGGGATGTTACTAAGGGATCTGAGATAGAGCAGTTGAATGCAATGTAAGTCTATTCCTTCTGATGTCAGTCAGGATGTAGCTCGGCCTTGCATTTAAAGGATGATTTACAGGAAGAAATGTGTAGACACCAGGAACAAAATATTTTTGAAATACTTTTGCTTGTTTGCTTGAGTTTGCTTATCTATCTATCTATCTATCTATCTATCTATCCATTCATCTATCTATCTATCTATCTATCTATCCATCCATCTATCTACCATCTATTTATTCACTTTACATCTGATCTTGGTCCTCATTCCTCCTCTCCTCTTAGTCCCATCATTACAAATCCTTTCCCAATTACTCCCTGCCCTTCTCCTCAGAGAAGGGTACACGCTCCCTTGGGTACCATCACACCCTGGGACATCCAGGGCCCCTTTATCTCAATTGGTTTCCAACTCATGTGTAGCTCTGTCTGATCCTCAACATGAGGCAATCCTCCTGCCTCATTGTAGATGTTTTATTTCCTTAGAGTCACTGAGAAATACTTCTTCTGCTAGACTTCCTCATGTTTGCAATACAATTCTTTCAAATAGTGAGGTGTCACACTGTAAGCTCAAGAACAAAGTTGAAGATAAAGATGGCATTTCCCTTAATGACACTACAGGGGAGATTTCATGATGTACTCATTCTCAGTGGAAGAATAACTTAATAGTTCTTGTTTTTGACCAAACCTAGAGTTTTAAGGTTGTGTTCCATTTCTCCTTTTTTTCTTCAGTTTTAGAATGAAGAAGGTTGAATAAAATTTCAAATGTATAAATGATTCTTCTGGTAATTAAAACATGTGTTCTATTCCTTTAAACTACTAAATAGATTTTAAAAAATGAAAAAATATGGAAGAACATTACACTGGTGAGTGAAATTAACAGCTTGGCAACTGTAGCAGAGATCTCCTTGCTGCCAAGTATTTTCCCAAAGAAAAGTCCCCTTTGCTGTCATATTTTATTAGTTCTTGCACCGAGCAGGGGAAAGGTCTCTTAGGAAAATCTCTTTTAGACAATAAATGATCACTGTGTCATTTTGCTTTCTGTTTGTGGAAAGGCAAAAATAAACATTCATTTCAGTAATTGTGACATCTTCCAAGTTCAAACATTCTGCCTACCAAAAATAAATAGTGCTGCAGAGTAGCATAAATACTAACAGTGACTGCTCACAATTAATTCCTGGTATTGTAGGATGCAAAGCAGCCCGATCTCAGACAGCCAAGTCTGGCATCGGTATGATATGGAAGAGCAAATAACTGGTAAGTGAACTGTGGGTTTTTCAGGGCTTGCACACTGCATGAGTGTGAGACCAATGAGGGTTTGGACTATGATCTCTCCCATAGTCATTACTAAAGGAATTTGTTTGCTCTTTGGTGATTGATTAGCTTTGTGTACATTCAGTCACTCAAAAGTCATTATTTGATACCTATTAAACATAACATTTAC
The DNA here is from genome assembly GCF_947179515.1 of Apodemus sylvaticus. NCBI lineage: Eukaryota > Metazoa > Chordata > Mammalia > Rodentia > Muridae > Apodemus > Apodemus sylvaticus. Next base: position 13,893,193 of record NC_067490.1, read on the forward strand.
CAACTAATGCATACTAATATTGCGAAGTTCACATTTATCTTTCATATTTCTTCTTTCCATTTATTTGCTACCTAGTGAGTGTCTTTGATTTTCACAATGACAATGCACAAACTGAAGCAGGGTATGAAACTCCGGATCAAATCTTTTACTTCCATGTAAAAGGATGCTAACATATACCTCCTAACTGAGGTAAGTAAAATTACAATTAATAATGCCATGCCAAATCTTTCGACATGCAACAATGAATCATCTCTACCCTTTCCTTTCATAACATATTAGATTGGGACTAAAGCTACAAAGTGACCTAATATTTCCACCCTGTTCTTTGCTATCTAATGGCTGCAAGACAACCAATAATGAGACGTTCTTATTCTCTAACTCAGTTACACAAGATAAAGGAATTCTAGATCTACCATGCCAATAGTTATTGACTCTAGTTATGTGTACTGTATGGCACATCTGTAAATTGCTGAGAGTGGGTTTAAAAATGACGTAAACAACAAGAAACATAGGTGTATAAGGTAACGGATGCAACAATCTGCTTGTTTTAATCATTTTGAATTCACAAAACATCGAGTTGTATATTATTTTGATGATACATTTTAATTTGTTAATTATATCTCAGTGAAGCTGAAAAATGGCTATAGAAGAGCTTAAGGAAGTAATGTTAAAATGACCAATACAATATACATTGCAAGTAACTATCTTCTCTCATGTTTTCTGAGGTGTTTGATTCATACATGATTCATATATGGCATTTACTGGCATGTTAAACACTTTCAAGTGTTCCTTCTGCCTTTCCTCAAGTGCATTCCATACCCTGTTATTTACTCTTCAGATGTCCAGGGCTGTCTACCAACAGTTCCTCCTCTAAACCACATAGACTTTATGCGCCAAATTAAACACATGTTTGGAAAATATCCAAGCCCATTTCCTTTTAATTCTATTACCTTATGTATACTTGCTTGCCTTAACCTAGTTTTCAGCACCGCCTCATTTCTCAGAAGGGTAATGGCTCCCTTTTCTCTTATTCTCAGGGAATCTGAAGTCTAGGTCCTTAGTCAGAATGCTTTACAGATATCATTTTCCTATTTTAAAAAGGCAAAAAAATGGAGAAATTTCAATAGAACTCTGAAATACATGAGACTACTCTAAGAGAAAGTGATTAATCTATAGGGCATTTATTTAGAAAGTAAACCATCATCCATGTGCTTAAGCAGAGATGCAGAATAAATTTTGGCTTAATTTGCTCTTGAGTGAATCAAGATTGATTTGTACAAATAAACAGAATGTGAGCTTGTTTGTCATTTGTGTTCTTGCTTTCTCTAATTGTTGTTATCCTCTGAACATTACACAGCTAGTGCTATCATGACAGTCAGGCTCTCCAGCACCAGTCACTGTAGCCAGAATCCTTCATGCAACGACAAAGAACTCTGTGTAGGTTCTTTGCCCTAAGAAGATCTCAATGGAAGGAAAGTCAAGAATAAACTGCTCTGGTAAAAAAGAGTTTCAAACGATGATGGTAAAGAAGAGAAATTAATTTTATCAGACATAGAAATGAGCCTGATTTCATTATGGCTCAGTATCAAGGTTGGACATACCAGCCCCAATTTGGGTTTGGTAAACATCTGTACTCTTAGCATAAGAGAAATTGAGGCAGGAGACTTAGTGTTTGAAGGTGAATTGTAAATTTCAGGTCATGTTGTAATACAATATCAGATTATATCTCAAAAAGCAAAGCAAGACAAAAAACAAAATGAAACAAAACAGGCAAACAACATAAAAATTTTAGGAAAATTAAATATATACCAATTGAGTCTCCTGTCATACCTATATACCTGTATAAATAGGTATATTGAGGAAAGTTTGAAATAGAGGATCTTCATTCCTTCAGTTTTTTTTTTTTAGTTTATAAACTGTCTCTGCTGATTAAAATAAAACCAACAAACAAAAAAGAGCCAGTCAGCACTTTCCTAATTAGCCATGGGATCTCCTACATATTTCAGGCATTAAACAGATATGGCTATATTATGCTACTAATTTATTTAAAATACTACTGTTTTACGTTTGCTTTAAATAAAATTGACTAGAAGACAAATATGTAAAGGAGTAAAAGAAAATAATCTGAAATTTTAAGAGTAGATTGCTGGTCAAATTATCTCTCAGAAGAAAAAATTTCTACTTATTAATTGAAGTGATGACCCTTCTAAACTCACAACATTTTGTTTATTCACTGAAGAAACGATGCACAACCTTAGCTGCTTATTAATTGATGTTTTATATTTGAACAATTTACCCATATAATTAGTATTTATTGGCCCTAATAAAAGCACATCTGTGAGAAGTAGATACTTCGGTTAAATGCTTTCCATTTTATATTGCTGGTAGATTTGCAAATAGCCAGCTAATCAAAGATTGATTTATATTCACTACATTTTCATTTACGTGTTAGATGTAGGTAGCTTCCCATGGATAATGGTTATACTTACAGAACTCCCGCAACACAAATTAAAACATCTGCTCTATGGTGTTGGGTTATTCTTAACCACCCTAACTGCTTCCAGGGCTGCTATAGGGGTTGCATCCTCAAGTGATGTCATCACTGACATTTAATAAGTCAAGTTCAGGTGCTAGAAACAGAGGAAATAAAGAAACCAGTAGCATATAAGTACTTAATAAAATGTAAGCCTATATGTAAATACAAAACAGTTTGGGCAAATTGTGTGTGAATTTTATTCAAGCATTGATCATCTTTTCAAGAAAGTATAGAAGAGATTATGCACATTTTGCCTAATAGAAAAGACAGCCTTTCACAGCCTTTTCAAGACAGAGGCAGGACGGAGGCTAACCATTGCTAATGTTACCTGTAGCAGTTTTCTAAACAGTGTGTCATTAACAAAACATTGAATAGAGTATCACCATGAAGTGGGGCATAAAACAAAAAATAAGGTGTCAAAGATTCTTGCTCAAAGAACTCCTGCTCTAGAGAGCTTAAGGATAGAATAACAAAGATTTCATCATGTGGGGAAACATTATGTCCTTACCACATGTACACAGAGCTGTTTCATTTCATCATTTTATTTTGTTTTGGTTTTATTTTTTTTTTTAGATAATCAAAAGGATTTCTCCCACAAAGTCAAAATCTGTATGTCATGGTCATCCCATGACTGTCCTCCATCAATGTACACCCAGAAGAGGTGCTCCAGCTTGGGGGTGTAATGATCACTTTTAATTATCTGCTTGGCACAATGTAGAATCAGCTGGGAAGAGGGTCTCAGGGATTATCTGTATCAGGCTGGCCTTGGAGCACATCTAGCATGGATTGTCTTGATTAACTGAATTGATGTGAGAAGATGCTCCAGAGGGTAGCATCATTGCCTGGGTTCTGGACTTCGTGCAAGCAGAGATTGTGACCTGAATAAGACAGGCATGCTCTGGGGGCGGGGGGTGGGTCTGGTAGGTTGGTATTGTCGTTTTTCCTGTGAGGTTGCAAACCCCTTCAGCTCCTTCAGTCCTTTCTCTAACTCCTCCATTTAGGGACTCCGGCTCAGTCCAGTGGTTGGCTGCGAGCATTTGCCTCTGTTTTTATAAGGCTCTGGCAGGGCCTCTCAGAAGACAGCCGTATCAGGCTCCTGTCAGCAAGCCTTTCTTGGCATCCACAATAGTGTCAGGGTTTAGTGACTGTATATGGGATGATTCCCAGGTGAAACAGTCTCTGAATGGCCTTTCCTTCAGTCTCTACTCCACATTTTGTCTCCATATCTGCTCCTGTGAGTATATTGTTCCCCTTCTCAGAACTGCTAGGGACTAAGCCATCAACCAAGGAGTACACGTGGCTCCAGCTGCATATGTAGCAGAGGATTGCCTTGTCAGGCATCAATGGGAGGAGAGGTCCCTGGTCCTATGATGCCCCAGTGTAGCTGAATTGAGGGCAGGGAGGTGGGAGTGGGGTGGGTAGAGGAACACACTCGTCGAAGCAGGGTGAGAGAGGATGGGATAGGAGGTTTCTGGGGGGGGGGCAGGAAAGGTGATAACATTTGAAATGCAAATGTAGAAAATATATAAAAACAAACAAACAAACAAACAAAAACAAAAAAATAGGCATGCTCCATTCTCTCTGCTATTGCCCCTGGATGTGAGCAGTTACTTCAAACTCTTGCTGCTGTGACTTCCTGCTTTGATGGTCTGTAGCTTGGAACTGTCAGTTAAAAATCAACCCTTTACTCCTAAGTTAATTTTGTCAAAGTGTTTTGCTCTAGCAACAGAAAGTGGTACCAAGGCAGGGTGTCTGAAAGAGACCATCAAGTGTCTAGAATCATAATTATAATTTTGGGAGTTGCACTTCTCCATTTGGGGTTCCTTTTTCTAAAATCTAAATTAGATTAGGCTCCCAAGTCACATAGTTGAAGTAATGGACTTCGCATTATTGAGCCAAATATTATTTTATTAGGAATCAATGTCATTATACATTGATTCTAAAACTATATTGTAGAGGTGAGAGACCCCAACTCAATGTTTTTAGACCCCTACAAAACTAGCCCAGCACAGAATAACTTGTTTTTCTGCTTTCAAATTGATAAAGATAGCCCACCCTGTTCTAGTTCCAAAGTTTAACTATACAATGCCCATTTGATTCAGATAATGTCTAACCTTCCTTAAGGCATAAACTATTGCCTGATTTCCTTATTCTGTACTTCCCCATTCTGTGCATAATTTGTCCTCCACCCCTTGCCTTGTTTGTGATTTTTGTCCTCCACTTTGTCCTCCAACCCTTGCCTTGTGATTTTTCCCCTTTAATTACCCCTGACTTAAGTTGCACAGAGTCCTACAGTCCTCTACCCCTGTGTGGTGTATGACTATGGACCCCATAGCTCTGGAATAAAAATCCTCTTGCTTATTGCATCAAGACCGTTTCTTGCGAGTGATATGGGTATCGCCTTCCGAGGCATGGGGTGGTGGGGCACCTTCATTTTTTTCGGGTCTTACAGAGGCAAAATACGAAATAAACGGGAATGACAAGGTGATTATATCTTTACATTAATATTTGCAGATTGCAATAGATGAGTCTCAAGTTTGTATATAAGGGAAGCAGTTTTTAAAAAGTCCATGCACAGTAGAGGACAATGCCGAGAACAGAGAAAGTAGTAGAGGGTCTGAGTGTATGTGTGTGCATGTGTGTTTGATCAAATGGCCTTTCATTTATATATCCTTCGCAAGTGATAAAGTTTGAGCATTCATTGCTACTCAATAAATATGTAAGAAAACCTCAGTAAATAAATCATAGGATAATAATGTGATTGTACTATAGGGGCCAGAATAAATGTCATAAAATTATTTTAGAAAATAATCAAAATTGTATAAAATGGCATTTTGTATATTCATCAAATACATACTGTTTAATGAATATTTACATTAACATATTAATTAAATATTCATTAAATATTTGTAATGAATATATGAATCCCAATAAAATACAGATTCCTAGTTTTATATATATGCTCACTATAACTAAAAGATATTTGTATAAGACTAGTAGTAAATGATAACATTACTTTTACCTTAATCACTGTAGAGACTCAACAATAGAATTACATTAAGGAAGGTTTTCAGATTAGTACAAACAACACAATTTCTTAATATTGTTCTTAATATTGGCTTCAGATATCACTAAAATATGAGAATAAATCAAAGAAAGATTCATCTAAAGTCAAAGAATTATTAATCAAAAATACCACCTCTTATTTCCTACAGTTTTGAGCACTTCTTTAAAATTTTGAATGAAATGGCTTAAAGTCTTGTGCAATAGCCAACTTTATTCAGACCATTAGACAATTTACATTCTGAGGGGTAAGAAGAATCACACGAGTAAAGTTCTCATAAATTCAAGCTGTATTCACAAACATGAGCCACTTGTGGAACGATATCTTTCCCACAGAGGCATATGAACAATACTGCAAACATTTAATTGACTAGCAGCGGCAGGCAGTAACAAGCAGTCTGAAGTAAACTCACTCCTATCTGCCACACCTGGAAGGAGCACGAAAACACATTCCAAGAACAAGTCTGTGTTTTGAAAACTTAGTTCACCCTTCCTCATTTCCCTCACAAGCACTCAGAGATCTCCTTATATGACTCCATTCTTGGACTATGTAACAACCCAAGCTACTATACTCCTGCCTGATTGGTTAGCAAACTCATCAGTCAAGGGGTCCCCAATGGAGGAGTTAGAGAAAGGACTGAAGGAGCTGAAGGAGCTTGCCGCCCCATAGGAGGAACAATGATCTGAACCAACCAGAACCCCCAGAGCTCCCAGGGACCAAACCAGCAACCAAAGAGTACACATGGAGCGACCTATGGCTCCAGCCAAGTATATAGCAGAGGATGACCTTGTTGGGTATCAATGGGAGGAGGGGGCCCTTGGTCCTGTGAAGTCTCTATGGCCCAGTTTAGGGAAATGCAAGAACAAGGAAGTGAGAATGGGTGAATGGGTGGAGGGACACCCTCATAGAAGCAGGGGAAGGGGGATTTTTGGAGGAGAAACCAAAAAAGGGAAAACATTTGAAATGTAAATAAAGAAAATATCTAATAAGATATTTTTTAAAAAGGAAAAAAAGATTCTTGGAAAATTAGTGCCTGTAATTACATCTACCATACCTCAACTTAAATTAGACATTTATAAATCTGTGTCTATAGAGAAATCTTCAAGTCTGACACATTGGCACACACCTGCAATTTCAACAGTTGACGTTCAGATGTAAGAAGATGGCCTAGTCTCTTTATTACCACCTCACCACGCCTAAACTCTGTCATCTTCCTTTTCTTCTAATAGCTATTGGAAGATCCTAGCTCCAGTTCATCAGATGAAAGTATGCATCCTGCAGTAAGTGCAGAAACTAGGAAAATAAAAAGGGTAGGAGCTGGGCTAGCAATAGAGAAAGGAATATCGAGTATAAACATCTGTATAGGGAAAAGGGAATAAGGGAAGGGGGCTTTAATTAGGCATGGGGGAGGGAGATAAATACAGGCGGAGGCAGAACAATAAGATAATAGTCAGGTTGCCTGAAAAAGATCCTAAGGAATCATACTTTTAACTATTTAACAATAAACATAATATATATGTATATATATAATATATGATATATGATGTATGATGTATGATATAGAACATATAACATAGGATATATAACATATAACAGGATATATAACATAATATATAATATATAATTAATGTGTAATATATGATATGTGATATGTGATATATGAAAGATGATATATGATATATATGATATGCAAAATGATATATATTCTTTGTATATATGTCTCTCTATAAATATACATATATAGTTCAAGTTTATATTTCTCATATAGGCTGAACAGGCTCCATCCAAAGGCCAAAGACTACCTAAGAAAAACCTAACACAAGGCATGCGAAATCCTCTTTTGCATTGGTCAGAGTAACTCCCCAAACATACAGGCTATTGCTTTTGCCTTTGATTGCCAGTAGACATAGACAATAAGTTCCTGTTGCTGAAGACATCATGAACTTAGGACATAGGCACAGAAGACCCTGAGCTGGAATTGACCTAAGTGTTTCCTTCCTTATAATTAGCTTTCATAGTGCCAGAAGGCACCGTGCAGGATTCCCAAATGAAGGAAACAAAGAACAGTCCTGTGCAGTTATAACACACTTGAACCACAACAATGAGCAACACGGGAAGAAAACCTGAAGGGTACTGTAGCAGCACACATATCTTGTCTGTAATCAAAAGTCTCTAATTGAACCCAAGACCACCTCAGCAAGAGAGATATTATGCCTTGTAATAAAGCCATTTACACAGAGATAGTGAGGTCATGGATCATGGGAGAGCACCTACACCTACCACTTTACTAAACAAATATAATCCCTAACTACCCTGTAAATATATGTGCTTATATCCACAGATAAGTATAATATTGACTCCTCATCAAAAAAACTTCTCTGTGAAAACATATATGCATGTAACATTATAGAGACTTGAGAAGGCTATATTTAGGCATACATATCTCATGTACATATACATTTAACAATAGTTAATGAAAAAGAAGCCATGGATTTGAAAGAGTGAGAAAGGATTATGAGAGGGACTTCTCAGATGAAAGAGAAAGGAGACATGATGTAATTATATTTTAACCTCAAAAATAATTAAAATGAATTTTCTGAAGAGCTCTCAATCCAGTTTCTTTGCAATTTGTTCCTACAAGCAGACAAATTCAATCAGAAGTTCGAATAACATGTACCTTTCAGAAAAGTACAGTCAATATTCTTGATGGTTGGGTACTGGATAGATAGCTCAGTGGTTAAGAGTACTTCCAGAGGACCTCTAGCATCTAGCCAGGACAGCACACAACTGCCTTTAACTTCACCTGTAGGGAATCCGATGCCCTCTCCTGGCTTCCAAGGGTTCCTGCATGTCTTTTGTTTTGTTTTGTTTTGTTTTGTTTGTTGTTGGTGTTTTTTTTTTTTTTTAATGTAATACACTTCCTTTTCCTGATGGACAAACTGAAATGCTTTTATCTCATAATGGAGAAAATCTCAAAAATTTTTGTTTGTTTGTTTGTTTGTTTGGGTTTTTTTTGGGGGGGGGTGCTGGCCTTTTTCTTTCTTGCTCCTTTTCTTTCTCACAAGTTGAAATTTGAAAGAATATTTACAATTTGAAATGTGTGAAATATAGCTGATGAATATAAAGAACCTGGAAGGTACATGCTGGGGTTATAGAAACAGTTATATTCAAGAGGTATGGATGAGAACCATGGTATACTGTTAACAGGGAAAGGAGGCGGATTTATGTTTTAAATCACATGGCTAAGTTCCCACAGCTGCTTAACACACTGCATGTTCCTACACATACTTTCACGGATTGATCTTTATACTAAAAATGAACAATAGATTCTCTCCAAGGATATTTTATGTCCAAAAGAAAATCTCTGTTGGAATTCTATATGGATACACATAGCTGGGGTTGAATTTAAATATAGCCTTCCTTGACTTCTGGCATCTTTTTGAACTTTTCAAAGGCATTTGAAAAAAGAGGAAGCCCTCTACCATCTGTGATGGTTTCATGTGGCTTTGATATGTTTGGTCTTTCTCCAGGGTAAAAATGAGTTCATGGTTGGTTGTCCTGTGTGTTCAGAAACTTAGCAGGAGTCTTGAGGAGCTGCTCAGTAGGGTCTCTAAGAATCAAACAGCCATGACACACAGACTGGCCTTCCCTGTGGGAGGAAAATGTGTGTGTGGGGGGGTGCCTTCTCTGAGCCTTAAGGCATGTGCAGGAAGTTTCTACAGAGATTTTCTGTGTCAGTATTTATTACATTCTTTTGTTTAAGTTTTAAGATTTTTGGTTAAGTTCAAATAAAAGACCAACTGGTTTGGAGATTCTGAGTTTAGATATGACAGTGCGTGTCTGACCTCAGCACTAAAGGAATAATCAGGTCTCCCTCTACTATGGTGGACAAGCAAGGACAAGCTTTTTGCTCCCATGTCATCAACTCTTATATTTACATTTTAGTGTTTTAAGCCATCTTATTTCTTGCCTCCCAAATTTGAATTTCTAATGCAAGCCCTGCAAGAAACTTAGTAAATGAAATGGCGTAATTAACAGTGACATTGTCTGGTGTTAGAGAGACTCTCTATGTTAGAATCCAGTTAGCCTGGAGATCATTCCTCACCCTCACAGACAGATAGGCAGCATCCATTGTTAGAAGTTACCAAGAATTATCAGACCAATTTGAAATCACAATCAATTGGTGGTACTTCTGTAGGTGTGCTTGTCTTAAAGTATCACATCTTCATTGTCCTTAAATATTTTCTGGAAATTATTTTACAGAAATATTCTGTCATCATGTGATTGCTGGGAATTGAACTCAGGAACTCTCAAAGAGCAGTCAGTGCTCTTGACCACTGATATCACAACCATCTGTAATGGGAACAGATGCCATCTTCAGGTATGTCTGAAGACAGCGACAGTGTACTCATAGACATAAAATAAATAAATAAAATCTTTTTAAAAAGAAATATTCTGAGTCAAACTTAAATAATACTGATAATGTATTGTTAGTGTGTACTGAAACATATTTTTAAATTGCTTGCTAAGTTGGGGCCTGTGAGTGAGATTTCTTTTCTGGTTATTTTTGCCCCCTCCTATGGTCAGGGGTTGAAAGATCAATTCTGCACATGGCCTCATTTCTTGAATCACTGAATCTGCATCACTTGATGCTGTACCCATACGCTCACATTTTATTCTAGCACGAAAAATGAATCATACATATCAAACAGGAATGAAATGACCTCATATGTAGCTAACAGGATTGAGAAATAGACTTTTAGTGGCATAAAATATTTGGAATAGAGATGGCAGGGGTGAGCTGAAGTTACAGAAACAAGATCATATGTAGGTTGAAGATTCTACAAGATGAATTGATTAGACGTTCATAACCATAGATGGTTGGGACGCTGCAGACACAGAGCAAAGTTACCTTGAACTATCATTACTCCCCCTAATCAATATTCATTGTCCCCCTTTGCGCCTACCTTAACATTATTTTAAATATAAGTGATTTGGAGTATGTATCCCAAATCACTGCTATGACCAGTATTCGTACCAGGTCAATAGATTTCAGCAACTCCCCAAATCTAAAGAATAACATCAAAGACCAACAGTTGAGACTTACAGAGAAGATTTCCACTATTGACTGTATTTCTCAGGAAATCACCTTCCTAATATCCCAATTAATGTGCCTGCTAATTGACTTGATCTACTACAGTTTTGTTTTGTGACATCATGACAACTGATGTAACTGCTTCTGCACTGGCATGTGTTTATTTTTTAGGTCACCTGAATCCACATTCTTAGGCCAGGATCACTTGTATTAACAATGAGATGGTACTTTCAACACTGAACGCAAATTACTGACTTTTGCAATTTTTTAGCTTCTGAAATATCCTAGGAGCAGTTTCTTCAATAAATTTTTCAACATACCACCATAAACTTAGAAAACATCTACTTCCTTACAGTTCTGTTCTTTAGTGATATTTTTTTATGAACCAACAGAGGTTTACAGAAAACCAGAAAAAGGTGCTAGTGAATAAAGATAAATTGCTTGTCATGCAAGCATGAAGACTTGAGTTCAATTCCCAGAACCTTAAAAAATATCAGCATATAACACTCATTATATTGCAATGGCCAGGCAGAGACAGTTGGATCCCTAGAGAGTGCTGGCAGCCAAGAAAACCAGATTAGTGAGCCCCAGGCCAATGAGAGAGCCGTCTCTTGCAAACCAAGTTGGAAGGTGTCTAAGGAATGAAACCCAAGTGGTCTGTGGCTACCACATGCACACACACATATGTAAATACACCCATGCATACATCTATGTAAATGCTCTTGCAATATGTGCATGTACATATGAATGTGCACATACACACACACACACAAGATAAATACTAAAAAGTTTTTTAAAAGTAGTAAAACTTAACTAAATTTATCATTAGAGCCTCAAAAAAAAAAACAGTGAAAAAAGAAAATTTAGTTTGTTCTTGCTACTCAAATGCTAAGACATTCCCCTAAACAAGCTATAAATTCAGAATCATCCTCCTTATGATGAAATAGTATCTTTGTGTTTTGAAATCTTTTTAATAACATTAACTTTCAAAAGTAAACTGCCAGAAATGAATTTAAGTAATTAGTATGTATAGGCTGGGTTTTTTTTTTTTATTCGATATAATTTATTTACATTTCAAATGATTTCCCCTTTTCTAGTCCCCCCACTCCCCGAAAGTCCCGCAAGCCCCCTTCTCTTCCCCTGTCCTCCCACCCACCCCTTCCCACTTCCCCGTTCTGGTTTTGCTGAATACTGTTTCACTGAGTCTTTCCAGAACCAGGGGCCACTCCTCCTTTCTTCTTGTACCTCATTTGATGTGTGGATTATGTTTTGGGTATTCCAGTTTTCTAGGTTAATATCCACTTATTAGTGAGTGCATACCATGATTCACCTTTTGAGTCTGGGTTACCTCACTTAGTATGATGTTCTCCAGCTCCATCCATTTGCCTAAGAATTTCATGAATTCATTGTTTCTAATGGCTGAATAGTACTCCATTGTGTAGATATACCACATTTTTTGCATCCACTCTTCTGTTGAGGGATACCTGGGTTCTTTCCAGCATCTGGCAATTACAAATAGGGCTGCTATGAACATAGTAGAACATGTATCCTTATTACATGGTGGGGAGTCTTCTGGGTATATGCCCAGGAGTGGTATAGCAGGATCTTCTGGAAGTAAGGTGCCCAGTTTTCGGAGGAACCGCCAGACTGATTTCCAGAGTGGTTGTACCAATTTGCAACCCCACCAGCAGTGGAGGAGTGTTCCTCTTTCTCCACACCCTCTCCAACACCTGCTGTCTCCTGAATTTTTAATCTTAGCCATTCTGACTGGTGTAAGATGAAATCTTAGGGTTGTTTTGATTTTTTTTTTATTTTTTTCTGCTTCTTTTAAATTTTAAATCAAAATTCTCAAGAGCAGATAGAACCGATGCATCAAGCAATAGCATATAATCCAGGGCTCTCCTGATGCCACAGGTTTAGCAGTTAGCTCTAGGGAAGCTGAAGGTTTGGAAAATGAATTTGAAAACCACTGTTATTCAGCTATGAACAGGGCTGGTCTGAAGGAGTTCAGAAAATTTGACTTTGTCATTTGTTATTTGATATTTTGTAATTTGCTATTGGTTAGGTGAAAAAGAACCTACAGAATCCCAGTGGTCAAATGATGGTCCAGGGAGTTGTTCTTACTTCCTAAGTTGGTGCTGTGGGTCTCATTTCAAATGTTTCTGCATTCTGAAACACTGCAAGGCAGCTGCTTCTATATTAAAACCTTCCATCTTAGAGGTAGACTCCTCAGGCACACGATGTCAAAGAGGCGGTAAAAAGAAGAAAAGATGTTAAAAGCGAGGTGAAACAAGAGGTCATTCTTAGAAGAAGTGAAACAGTCCACCCCAGAGTGAAACTCCTTAAGTCTAGGAAGTAAACAACTTAATGGGTCCAGGAAATCCATGAAGTTCGTCAGATTTACTAGTCTGTTCCATATCTAAGCATATTTGAACAGTAAAATTGCTGAGCTATACTCTTAGACTAGTGGGGTTGTCTTTAAGAAGCAGAGACCAGCAGAGTTTCCTGGAAGACGCTTAGTGGTCTGAGTTGAGCTATCTGGAAGGATACTTGCCAACGATGGTGAGATGGTGAGTAGGTTTGTTCAGAAATAGTGTAACATAACATGGTACAGCCTGATCTTATCATCATCTAATCTTATTCAGGAATAGCTGAAGTCAACAGGTGCACTTTGAATAAATCCTGGCTTATACTGCTAAACCAAACCATGCCCTTTAAATGTACTTAAGCTTCTTTTGATTAAAAGTTTTTCAATAAATATGTATCTCAAAGTATTATTTCTCAATGAAAGCAAAACCAATTTCAAGGCTTCTATCTTTTTATTTCATTATCATTCTAAAGAAGAGGAGTTTTAGAATACATTTTTACCAACTCCCTTCATTGCTTGAATAATCCAAATGTATATAGTCTTAGATTTTAGACCAAATACTCTGAAATATAATTTAAGTTTTGAGAAAAGCTTCTTTAGGCAATTTGAAAGGGATGAAGTGTCTTCAATCTAAACTTTCCACTTGGATGTCATGAAAGATCTTGCAGTAAAGACAACTTTCTCAGAAGCATTTGCCTCCATATATTTCTATATCATTAGGTAGTCATCTATGAAAAAAACCATTTGGGATGAAAGAGAATAAAAGTGGTGGGTGGAGTGTCTTTGACAGACTTCATCACTAACATTCCATAGAAATGCGTCACTGATCACAATATTAGAAGTGAATAATATTAAAATGCAATAGCATACACATATTAAGAAGTATAAGTTTCAAGGATTTTTCCTACCCAAAACTTTATTCATATCTGTCAATAAAACAGTATTGATGAATCATAAAATATATAATCAAAATTAAAGTAGCAATATGGTTTTGTGCAATGATTGGGTAAATCTAGATCATAAGTAAGATTTAGTCCTTGCTAGTAAAATTTGTTTTGTATTGATTTCTGACTTTAATTGTTTGCTTGATTAAGACTTACTATATTCAAAACTAAGGAAAACTGCAGTCTAAGGGATCTGATTTGACCTTTTCTTGGATTAAAGTGAGGCAACATTAGGAAACATTTTCTTTTCTTTTCTTTTTTCTATATTCTTTGTTCATATTCCAAATGCTTTCCCTTTTCCAGTTCCCCCTCCCCATAAGTCCCATAAGCCCTCTTTCTTTCCTCCGTCCATTCCCCAATGATGCCCCTCCCATTTCTCTGTCCTGCTACTCCCCTACAATGCTGGATCAAGCCTTTAAAGGACCAGGGACCACTCCTTCCTTCTTCTTGGGTATCATTTGATATGTTAATTGTGTCTTGAGTATTCAGAGCTTCTCGACTAATTAATATCCACTTATCAGTGACTGCATTCTATGTGTATTCTTTTGTGATTGGGTTACCTCACTTAGGATGATATTTCTCAGCACTGCATGGTACCTTCTCCAAAATCGACCATATAATTGGTCATAAGACAGACCTCAACAGATATAAGAAGATCAAACTAATCCCATCCCTCCTATCAGATCACTATGGAGTAAGAGTGGTCTTCAATACCAACAAAACAACAGAAAGCTCACAAAAACAAGGAAGCTGAACAACACTTTACTCAATGATACCTTGGCCAAGGAAGAAATAAAGAAAGTAATCAAAGACTTTCTAGAATTTAATGAAAATTAAGGCACAACATACCCAAATTTATACCCAAGTTTATGGGACACAATGAAAGCAATACTAAGAGGAAAACTCACAGCCCTGAGTGCCTCCAAAAAGAAACTGGAGAGAGCATACACTAGCAGCTTAATGGCACACCTTAAAGCCCTGGAACAAAAAGAAGATAATTCACCGAAGAGGAGTAGAAGACAGGAAATCATCAAACTCAGGGCTGAAACCAATCAAGTAGAAACAAAGAAAACCATACAAAGAATCAACAAAACCAGGAGCTGGTTCTTTGAGAAAATAAACAAGATAGATAAACCCTTAGCCAGACTAATCAGAGGGCACAGAGACAGTATCCAAATTAACAAAATTAGAAATGAAAAGGGAGATATAACAACAGAAACTGAGGAAATTAAAAAAAAAAAAAACCATCAGATCCTACTACAAAAACCTATACTCAACACAACTGGAGAATCTGGAGAAAATGGACAATTTCCTAGACAGACATCAAATACCAAAATTAAATCAGGATCAAATAGATCATCTAAACAGTCCCATAACCCCTAAAGATTAGAAGTGGTCATTGAAAGTCTTCCAACCAAAAAAAAAATCATGGGACCAGATGGTTTTAGTGCAGAATTCTATCAGACCTTCAAAGAAGACCTAACACCAATACTCTTCAAACTATTTCACAAAATAGAAACAGAAGGAATACTACCCAACTCATTCTATGAAGCCACAATTACGCTGATACCAAAACCACACAAAGATCCAACAAAGAAAGAGAACTTCGGACCAATTTCCCTGATGAATATCAATGCAAAAATACTCAATAAAATTCTTGCCAACTGAATCCAAGAACACATCAAAATGATCATTCACCAAGATCAAGTAGGATTCATCCCAAGGATGTAGGGATGGTTCAATATATGGAAATCCATCAATGCAATCCACTACATAAACAAACTCAAAGAAAAAGGAAACATTTTCTGTGTAATAACAATGTTATGACTTCATACTTGAGTCAGGCCAGGTTCCTTACTATGTCCATACCTTAAATTTTGGATCCTCCAACTTCAGAGAAAAAAACAACATTTGGCAATATATTCTGGGTACATGAAAAATTGTGTGTGCA
Source organism: Apodemus sylvaticus (assembly GCF_947179515.1). Lineage (NCBI taxonomy): Eukaryota > Metazoa > Chordata > Mammalia > Rodentia > Muridae > Apodemus > Apodemus sylvaticus. Next base: position 13,909,151 of record NC_067490.1, read on the forward strand.
CTGTGTGTGTATACATCTATGGATTTACCTGTCTTAGAATACTAAGCAATTTAAATGACAGGTAAGTGAACTGTGGGACATCGCATTTTGATTTAATCTCAAAACAAAGGCTACTGATGAAAACAATAGAAGAAAAAGGTAGATGTTAAATAATAATCACACTAATCTATATTTGACCTTATAATTCAGAGGAGGATATAATGCATCATTACTGAACTGTTTCTTGTGAACATCCATGGAGTCCATCAGAGACTTCTCCAACATATTTGATCTCTAAAGTCTAGAGTCTAACAATACAAGTTCTTCCACGGCTTAAGTCAGTGTCCGGTCTGGCCTTTAACACTTCATGCATCAAATGATTTTGAGAGAGTCAGGCTTTAATTAGTTTACAGGACCACAGGATGCAAGTATGTGGTTAATGTAAATATTTTCACTTTCTTAAATGCAGCAGTTTTCCAGTGTAGTATGACTTTAAAACAAATAGGACTCTATTGATCCAAGGGTGAAAGCCAAATCATATTATTTGCATATAAATTGTGTTATTATACATTTTATTGTGCTGTTCTTAAGTATAGCAAAATGATCCATGGGTTCAATTATGTTTGGTTAAAAATGAAGGATTGTTTCTTCAATTTTATATATAATTATTCTCTATTTGCTTTCCTTATTTGCCCTAATAGCTCTAATAATTATATATATATATGTATATATATATATACATATATATATGATTTGTTGATTCTCTTGCTCACAAGATAAACCCATTAAAAGCATGCATTATTTTATTCAAAGCTTTCTAACCAATTATTATTGATGTAATAAGAATAATCAAGAGCATTAAATGGTTACATTGATAAGACAAAAATGTGATTGCTGGGTTCACAGCAGTTGAATGTGCTAGATTAGTACCTATCCTATACTTAGAATAGCACATATGTTTAGGTGCTTCACGAAGGGAATAGACAAATTATTTGGGTTTGATGCTTTACTCTGGTGTCACAGAAATCTTGATACAGACCATTTGAAGGTTTTTAAAAAGTTTACCTAAAAATAAAATGAAGAAAATATTCTTTTTTTCTATTTTTTTAATTTATTGATATATTTATTTACATTTCAAATGATGAAAATATTCTTTAAAAATCTCTTCCTACAACGTAACAGTACCACATCTAAATCATTCTAGAAGAATCCATGGACTTCAGCAAGGAAACAGGTTGTCCACCTACAGGGATGCGCAAAAGAACACAAAGGTTTGAGATATTTTTACAAGTTTTGAAAGCAAGCAGATTTCAAGATAAAAACAGTACTGTGAAGGAAAAAAATGAACCATAAAAAAGAGCCAGAGAAATAATAGAAAAGATCATTCCAGGTTCTTTCCCCTAGAACCAACAACAAAGATAATTCACGGACCAATAACACAATTTAAAAGCAACTACAGGCTGCCATGAGTATTATATATGATTATGTTTGCCCTATATGGTACCTTAAGATTAACATTAATATCTCTCAAGGAATATTTGACACCTCACTATTCCACATAACCCATTTGGCAATAGAGTTGCTGGAGGATAAATGAAATATCTGAGTGTTCCCCCTCCCAATGAATCAGCTCCTATGGACAAGAAGAACTAAACAAGAGATAATGTTCTGTTAATAAAATGAACACTTTTGTGTGATTTCCCCTTGACCACTTCAGCCATACATCTATTATTACATAGTTGGGAGTGTGTCAATCATACATTTCCAACAAGGCTGGACTGAGATAAGTCACTTTGCATAAACACAGTCAGCAAGTGGACACATACATGCCCATAGTCAACCTCCTCTCTCTTTCCCTTCCTCCCTTCTACTTAAATTTAATGTGAAATTAAGTTCAAAATTGCAGTTCAGTGACACGCATTATGTATATTGGTCTTTGATATTGTGATGACCAGACAGGTAATCTAAAAGCTAAATGGAACTGTTATAGATGCTGTAAATGAAAAACTCAACAAGAATAGCAACCCAGTGTCTCTCCCTTCACACAAGGATACTGTGCTCATAGTTTATTTTTTTTTTTTTAGTGAAATTGATCTACAGCATTGATACAACTTCTCTAAGCTGGTTTTTAACCTGAAAAAAAGAAGAATTTTCTCAGTAAGTAGCAGTTTAGAAAAAATCAAAATCATGGTTTTATACTTCTATATTAAAAAAGACTTCCAAAGGTTGGTAGATGATTTTGGTTATTTATGACAGTAACACATGTGCCTTGTGGTAAACTAACTACAGTAAATGGAACATCTCCTTTTTCTGCATTATCTTTACTTTGCTAAAACAGATCTTTATGGAGAATATGAACCTGTCAATATTTTAAAGTAATAAAATATTATTGGCTGTAAAGAATATATATTTTATGTGTACACCAGTATGTGATTCTAACTTATGTATTTAGATTGATAAAATAGGTGCTATGGAGATGTCACAGTAGATTGCAGTACTAGCAATACAAGCCTAATACTCTGAACTTTTCTTCTTAATTAATGAATTTATTCATTGTACATCCGACGGCACTCTCCTCCCAGTGCACCCTCACATGTCCTCTTACTCCCTTCTCTTTACTTCTGAGTAGGAGGCGGTCCCTTCTGGGTACCAACCTCCCTGGTACCTTAAGTCACTACAAGACTACCTCCTGTGGATTTTATCCCAAGCTCAAGCAAAAAGCTAGCTATGGTTGTAACCTAGAATTCCTACAGCAGATGGGATGTGTAGACAAGAGAATCACCTACATATATCCTGGAGGAAGCTATACAATGACCAATACAAAAAGAGGACCCCAGCTTCAACCAGGTGGAAGGTGCGATCTGATGCCCAGAAATTGTCCTCTCACTTCTTCATGAATGGTTGACACAAAGGAGCCCACCCCACCCCCATGCAGAAAGAAACACACATGCAAAATAAATGTGTCAAAAAAGATCATAAATATACACACCTCACAAGCAAGATTCTTACATGTCTGATCTATTTTAAAGCTGGAGAAATGGTTTAGCAGTTAAGAAAAGACACTGTTCTTGCAAGGGTCTGGAAATCAGTTGCAAGTGCCCATATCAGGCTGCTACCATGAGTGACTATAATGTCAGCGCCTAGAGAGCAAACATCCTTTTTTGGTGTCTGAAGGTATATATATATATATATATATATATAGCCACACAATTAAATAAAAGTACATTTTTAAAGGATAAAACCATTTCTGTTTTAAATCATGTCTTTTGCTTCACAGGAGCTAGTTTAGAATGTAGTACTGTTAGCAGAATTCCCAAGGTTCTGCAAAAGAAAGTGTGTAGAGGTAGAGGTAGCCATGAGTACTTCCTGATTCATGGGAGTGACCCAAGTAGAAAGTCAAAGGTCAAGGAGTCTCATTTACAGTCCTGGACCAAATCCAATTCTGTTCAACCTCTAAATCTCATAGGCAGAGTCCCTGCATTTGATTGCTCAGGCCGAATGGGCTCATCTCTTCCATGAGATGGGTTGTGTTGATGGTCTTAAGAAATCAACAGAGTCACACTTTACTCCATTTAATCTCCAGATGGATCTAAGCTGCTTTCCTCGATGTTACTGAGTATCTTGTCAGGTTCCTGTTTCCATCACATACCTGCCTGGGTTAAGTGTTTCTTCACTTCTTTCTAGAAAAACCACAGGCGTGACTTATCATTGCATCTTAAGAGATTGCTCAAACATTCTGTATATATGATTTGAAAACAATACCTCTTACATTCTAGACTGATTTGAATCCTTTTTATCTATTTTAATTTATTGGTTTTATATTTTTAATTAAAATATTATTATATCATGTTTCTCCTTACCTTTTCTCCCTTGGGAGACTGCCATCTTCCCTCTTCCTCCATCCCTTCCCATCCCCCCAAATTCTCAAATGGATAGCCTCATTTTCTTTGATTATTACACTGATTTGAATCCTTTTAATTGCATCCTGAGCTACAATTCCAGAATGGCCTGTCTTGTTAAATGTTCCATGAGATGACTTTACAGGCCATGTTACTGGTGATGATTTACTTCACGGAGACCTATATACTAGCATCCATCTATATTGGAAAATACTCCAGTTTTGTGTAACATGCACCAGTGACCTGACTCATTGAAGAATTGATGGTGCTCAAAATTTGATACCTCCCATATTTTTAATATTACAACAGTTAATTGTCAGGAAAATAAAATTGGAGGGTAACGATCCTTAGTGAAAACAGATGTCTGTGTAGCAACAGTTATCTTGCCCAGGTGCAACTGTACTTTCTTTGTACATGGAGAACAAAATGTGCTTGTTGTGCTGAAATCTTTACGATGGTGTGTATCTTAGAGTTTCTATTGCTATGATAGATTACCATTACCCAATACAACTTGGGGAGCAAAAGGTTTATATCATCTTACAAGTTATATATCACCATCAAGGGAAGCCAGGGCAAGAACTCAAAGAAGTTATAGGCAGAAACTAGATAAGAGGCCATGGAGGAATGCTGCTTACTGGATTTCTCTACTTGGCTTGCTTAGTAACCTTACATATACAGTCCAGGCCCATCTGCCAGGGGTGGTACAACTCACTTTAGTCTGAGTCAGAGTCAGTTATCACACATCAATCAGCAATCAAGAAAATGTCCCACAGACATACCCAAGTCCAATCTGATGGAGGCAATTGTGACTCTCCTTTCTCGGGCCATAACTAGGTTTATGCCAAGTAGAGAAAAACTAAGCAGCATATCGATTAATCTAATCTGGGAGCAAGAACTCACCATACAGTAGTGTGCTTGGGTTACCATTAGTATAATGATGACTAAATAGAAAATAATTATGAGATAGTTCATTACCTATCATCCTGTATGGCCATAGAAAATTGTCCTGACAATTTCAGGAGGTGAATGAGACAAATTAGATTAGATAATGTTTCGATAAATTAAATGCACTGAGTGAATACCTATAATTTTAAAAATTGATTTCATTTATTTAATATTTGTGCATGTTCATGAGTATGTCTGTGTACCATGTGTAGGCAAATGCTCACAGAGACCAGAAGAGGGCATTACATCCCCAGGAACTGGAGTTACAAGTAGTTGTAAATTACCCAACATCAGTGCTAGGAATTGAACCCTGGTCTTCTGCAAAAGCAGCAAGTGCTCTTAACCACTGAGTCATCTCTCTTGAATCCTTATTATATTTAAAATAGAAAATGATAATCAATAATGTTCTACATTTACTAAGAAGAAGAACATCCTAAAGTTTCAAAGCACATCTGTATGGAGTTCAGAGTATATTTTACTCTAGCTCTAAAGCACTCAGTACCTTGAAGTAAAAGTCATTGTGCAATGGTCATGCAAATTTTATGTCTTTACTTTCTTAAGTGATTGATTAAAAATGGAAAAGTTCCTTGTTAAAAAACTTCTCCTTCTAAATCCCTTTGGACTGAGAGAATCCATAAAATGAAAGAAAGACCCATACATTCAATGGTGCACTCAGCACTGAAGAAAAACTCCAGGCTTGGTGGCAAGAGCCCACTTTGATTTTAAATATAATCATAATTATCTCTTTTAGCAAATCATTTAAAAATTAAAACTGCATTGTCCATGGGCCAGTGAGTTTTAGATGTGATACAAAATTTAAATGAGTACAGAACAAGAAAGAAACCCATCTCATTGCTGAACGTACTTAAACGGCATAATAGGCTCAGTAGCAGTCTATTGTGCCAGAAATACCTAAGAACTGTAAGGTATATAATTGTGCTAAACATTCAGGTGGGTGTCTACAGTCAAAACACTAGCAAAGTACACATATTTAAATAAAATATAAAATACAACAAAAAAGTTTTATAATAATGCAAGATCCCTGAATAGAACAGTAAATTGAACCTTACATGGAATTTCATTGATTAATATAAAGATGGAGAGAAGATTGGAGGGAAGTAGTGGGCTGTCTGTTCAATATCGTTTATTGGAAGAAAACCTTGCTTTGATAGCATGTCTGACTTTCACAGTCCCATAGGAAGTTGAATAAAAGATTAGAACACTAAGAGTCCTTGAGATTGATAGGAGACAGCCCACCATGGCGGATACCTTTGGGGTTAACCAGCAAATATCTGGTTGCCATCATATAACATACTATGGCTGGCCTGACATACCTGCTCAGTTGCTTTTGGAGTTTACCACTACTAGTGCATTTTGCAACCAGTATGTACCTACAATTGTCCCATTTCTCTGAAAACAAAACAAAACAAAAACACATGACAGGGTATCCAACCTGGGTACAAACCCAACTTAATTTTTGTTGAAATGTGTATGGATACTTTGAAACCATTGCCTCCTAGGAAAAAGAGGGAGGCAGATTTGGAAAAGCAGTGTCTGAGGGGAGCTTTACCACATTAGAAGGACACAGTTTGATGTCAACATATCACAATATAGAGAAATACAATCCTTATGTTTCAGAATATTCAAACTGTGATTGAAAATTGGAAGCTTCTCACATGCTACTGGGTACTGGACCATCTTTCCTAACCCATTTAGAATGTCATATTAGAATGCATTTTAAAGGGAATTCTTGGTATTAGACCTAACAAAGGATTTTTTTTTTTAGCTCATAAGGAGTAAGTCATCTATCTGGGCTTGGGAGTCAGCTGTGTTTGAGCCAGGTCACTGAAGAGGTTCTGGTTTCCACACGATTTGCATGAATGAAACTGAGCCTATATGATTCAGATCCAGCAGTTTCCCAAAAATTCTAAGATCTGTGACCTGTGACTGAGAGTAGGGAGCAAGAAAAGTTAGAGAGACAGAACAGTCAACCATGTAAAAACTTAGAGAAGGGAGACATGCAAATGAGGGTGATGTCATCAGTGGGCAGTGCCTTGTCTCACACTTAATCTAGGTCTGAGACCTCAGAAGCCTCAAGATACTCAAATTTGTTACTGTCAGGAAGAATGACACTCTAAACTTTAACTTTTTCCTGGTAGTTTTGCGCTTTTACATTTCTTAGACATCATTGTACCTGAGAATACAATTAATGAGCAGGCCAGAAGAAGACCTTGTGGCACGGACAGGCATCTATAAAGGTGATAACACATGTCTCATCCGTCACAGCCTTGGGGACATCATGATAGTGTAGGAGAATACTGTACCTTAACCAAGATGGCAAACCACAAAGAATCTCCCTGTGGATGGCATGGGTTAGAGGGACAAGCAAAGTCATGTCCCATGGAAAAGGAGACAGTGGTTGCAGGGCCTAATGTTGCACACCCTCTATAATATTTTGAGGTTTTAGTAATGCTATATTAGGGTATCCTATTCCTTCACCCAATGTACACAGGCATCTATACCTAGACATGTTTTTGAGTGGTGGGGGTAATAAGCTAGCTGAAGGGGTCAAAGAAAGACTGAAATATGTTTAGTCTAACAGAGACTGGAACCCTCCCAATTGGCTAGTTAAATAATTAGAATGGCATTCCTACCTATCGATTCCATGTAAGTGATAAAATACAGAGACTCAAGATTCCATGTAAATAATAAAATACTGAGACTCAAGATAATGTTGGGTTCCTCTTAACATATATGGAAGAATTTTTGATTTTCTCACAGCTCTAGAACCTAATTATGGCAACAAGCTACTGTGAGCTATTTGTTAGAGCATGTGATCAGCATTAGTGTGATCAGAGAGGAAACATGGAGAATTCAAAGCTACCAGGAAAAGGCATTGAAAGGGGGGGTGCATGGCATATGGTAAGGAAAAGCAAGGAAGAGCTGCATACAAAATACCCCAAAAACAAAAAGAAAGGGGGCCAGAATAAGCGATAATATAATAAGGAATAATGAATGCTATTGGGAAAAAAATGGATCTGGAACATTCCATCCATGGATGAAGGAGATATAAAGGAGAAGAAAACAAGACAATTTGAGAATGAAAAAGATATGGAAAAAATACTCCCCTCATTTAAAGAAGATCACATTTTTAAAACTGAATTTCCAGAGAAACTTAGTGAGAAACATTATGGAAGCCATATCTACCTGGAATTTTAAATGTTAATAGCCAAGAAATGCAAAAAGTAGGAAGGGAAAATATCATTGAAAGACACAGGAATTAGAAAAGCCCTGAATGGGCTACATCATTAAATCCTGGAGTATATTAAATAGCCATCTGCTGGAGGGTAAAGGGTTCAGTTTAAAAACCACATTCTAAGAAGTACATCACATTTAACCATCCTAGAAAGTCATTGGCTGGACATAGACATGCTAAATAAAACACAGTCTTTTCTAAGTAGTCCCTATGAAGACAGAAAAGAACTAGAACTTCCTAAGAAATTTAAAGTTGTGTCTAACCCACACCTGAGAGGGGAAATTTAATAGTCATTGGTTATAGTAGACTCTACCACTTACTACACATTATTATAAAGTCTATTAAGTATGATATAGTTAATCCTTGACTCATTTATGAGAGAAGCAACTACACCTTGGATTTTATCATAGTGTTTACAACAATAATTTAAGACACTGGGTGACTTGGACTTGAACAGTGTAAGGTGTGTGTGTGTGTGTGTGTGTGTGTGTAAGTGTGCATGCACCCATTTCTGTTTGAAGGCGCAAAGACATTACTGAAAAATAAAGTTAAATGATAAAGGTTATGATTAAGGATTACACTGAATTAACAAACCCCAAAATAAGGTAGACTATATTTCTTTTATTACATAAAATGATAGGTAAACATTCCTTTAAAGTATAAATGTAAGACTCCATATTGATAATGTCAAAATATGATGGAAAGGCAGAGTGATATCAAGGGTGTTCTAGGTAACTTTGGACAAAGGATTTCATGGAAAAGTGAACCGATTGCAAGGCATATGTCCGAGGCCCAGTTGTTTCCTGTCACATACAGAAGTGTGTATGCATGAGAGAACAGAGTGTGCTCTCCCTCAGCCCCATATGCTGCCCCTGGAAAACACTTGTACAGCATCAAATGCTTTAGCTTACTGCTCATATAGTTTTCCTGGAGCAAATTATCCGTAAATATCTTGGCAGCTACCACTGCGGAGCACACAGCATTCACAACTATTGGATTCAGGTGTGTTTTTGTTTGGTTTTCTTTCAGAGACACGGGCCCCTTTACCAGAAAGGTGATGGCCCAGTGGGAGAGAGACTGCTACTAAGGCACATAGTTACTAGAAAATAAAGACCATGCACAAAGTAGGTATTGACAAGAAATTAATAATTTGTGGGTATCCATGGGGCATTTATGACCAGGGTGAGATGCATTTCAGGTTGGCTATGCTGTGGTCACGTCCCAGGCTCCTTCAAGCCTCACATGATTGTCGATGTCGCTAGAGTCGAACCCAAAAGTCAGTTTTACATTCAACACAAGCTAATGTGCAGGTAACATTGGCAAGCCAGACTTAAAAGTAAAGACACAGAAAAGTGTAAGATAAAAACAAACAATTATTCTAAATTTTACATAACTGCCTGTGGATTATTTATGTTGAATATATAATAGAAACTGTGATTTAGTGAACTTAATTTATATGTTAAAACCAAGACGGGAATGGACAACTAGAAACCAAATTGCACAAAGAAAATAAAAATCACATCTAAATGAGGCAAACTATCTAGAAAGACATTATTTTAAGAATTCATAGAAATGAAGACAGCCAGCACAGCCAGCTTTTGTGTATGGCTAATATCCTTTGGGCTTGCTGGTAAGAACTAAGAAATTTTAAGTATTCTAAAAAGTTCTGAAAGTCTTTCTTACAAGCACTGATTAAAAGAACAGAATACTGAATGCAGCCAACAGATTTCTTTTGCATTTACCGGCTACTGAGAATACCAGGCATTTTCTTGTCTCAATCATTCTGAAACTATCCTGCCATGGTCTATCTATACATATTCATCACTCTGACAGCAGAATCATGAATAAATATGCAGATAAGAAAACAGAATTGCATCCCTTTATCTTTTAAATGTGGGACATACATAAAAATAGATACAGGAGAGCAGATTACAAAAACGAACAATAAAAATAAGCAGAGTGCATCCTCTCCTATCCTGATAACGTAGAGCAAAGGCAGGCACTGAGTCTTCCACTTGTGTATGTTCAGGGCTCAGCATTCTTCTCCTGACAGTCAGTAATCAGCGCTGAGCGTTTAAGACACCATAGGTTTGTTTCCTCTATAGCTTTTCTTACACATCTGTTGACTGCCTATCCCCCTGCACCATTCAAGCAGTGTGAAGAGGCAGGCATGGGAGGGCACAGTCGGGAAAGTCTTCAAGATGGACAGTGAGTCTTGAGCTGACTGTCAAGTGATCCTTTTTGAATGCTTTGGCAATGACCTCAAAGCCTGGGACAAGGTCAGGATCGGGGTCATTTTAGCCCCAGCAGAGTTTTATAACTAGTAATCTCAGAGAAGATAGTTTTGTCTCTAAGCATCGCTTTCCATGGCCAGGAATTACTGTCTGTCTGTCTGTCTGTCTGTCTGATGTGTATGCATATGTGTGAGTGCAAGTGCACATGTATGCATGAGTGGGCACACATGTGTGAATGATACATACATGTGCATGTATGTATTTAATTGAAAGATATTTTTTTCTTCTCTTGTCATTCACTAACTCAGGGATAAAGAAAATAATCAATCTCTGTTTTCCTGGGGTAAATATTACATGAAATTAAGCCAATTAATTAGCTCAAGGGATTTATGGTTTTTTTTAATATACCTACTAATTTGTAAAAACATATATAACACTGGTAATGAAGAAACCCCAAGATACATAACAAAATGGGACATTATGTTTAAAGAAACAAAACTGCTGGCATAATGCAAAGGAGTTATTTTTTATTTAACATTGAAGTTACTTTTGCTGTATTCATTATGAATATAATCAATCATTATAAAGCATTCATGTCTAATTTCACTCGCCCTCCCCCCCCCCCGCAACAGACACACAAAATCCACAGGCAAACAAAAGAGAGACAGCTGAGAAGCTCAAAACTTGAAATGATTCCAAATTCTTCTGTCCAGATGTCTACATTTTTTTTCAAAAGTTCTGATGAAAACTAACTCACTAAAGCCCAACTAAAATACTGAGCCACATGCTTCGTCCTTGATTTATGTAGAGTGAGAAGCAACCAGTTTCTCATGCAAAAGGGAATCGCAAGTTCATGGATTCAATTTTCATTTGCAATGAAACCTGTCTCTTGAATAATATCTTTCTAAAGCCTTCTTCTCCTTCAATCTTTCTGAGCACCAGGACCTGAAATGTGGCATCTCATATCTGATCCTTTTCTTCCTTACTTTTTTTTTTATATTTTTATTTTCTATGTTCTTTGTTTACATTCCAAATGATTTCCCCTTTCCCGGATCCCCCCTCCCCATATGTCCCATAAACCTTCTTCTCTCCATCCCTTCTCCAATCACCTCCCTCCTTTTTCTCTGTCTTTATATTCCCTTCCCATGCTAGATCAATCCTTTCCAGGATCAGGACCCTCTCCATACTTCTTCATGGGAGCCATTTGTTATGCAATTTGTGCCTTGGGTATTCAGAGCTTCTGGGCTAATTAATATCCACTTATCAGAGATACAGAAAATGTGGTATATTTACACAATGGAATACTACTCAGCAATTAGAAACAATGAATTCACAAAATTTTTAGGCAAATGGTTTGATCTGGAAAATATCCTAAGTGAGGTAACCCAATCTTCCTTACTTTTTAACAAGGACTCAAGCACAGAGCAGAGAAAACTGTGGCAGAATGAGTCTCCCCAGATGTGGAAGGAGGGAAGAATCAAGATGTTTTGCCTTAAAACTATTTTATTTATGACATATAAAAATATGCCAAAGATAGACCATTAAGTTAAAGTCACACAAAATCTAAGTTCATTTCATAAAGGTCAATATTTTCCTGATTTAAGCAACACTTAAATACTGGGAATTAAAACCTTTAAAGATATGAAAGACATGCTTTTAGATTCAACACACTATACACTACAATCTTAGACTATTTGTTCATAGCATTATGAAATACATAATGAGGATTCTTTTTGTTTTGGATAACTATAGATGGACAAATAAATACAAGGTACATACATGATAGAGGGATGATAGACAGATGATAGATGTTTTAAGATAGATGTTGGAGAGACAAATTATAGAGGCGAAGATAAATGACGGATTAGTAGGTCCTTGATAGATGGTAGAACATGGTTTTATATATATAGGTATGATAAGTAAATGATAAATGATATATAGAAAGATGATAGATTGATGGTGGTTAAATGATAGGTAAATGAATAGAGAGGAATATAAGTACATAGATGATTATTGATGACAAATAAATGATAATGATAGGTGATCAATCAATTAACCGCTGCATCACAGTTGATGCATGACATTTCACTAGAAAGTCTTTGTAAACACGTTTTACTCGGCTTCACACAGTTGATACTGAGAATAAGAGTGGAAACAGAGATGGTTCTTAATTGGCTTATCAGTGTTATAATCAGCCAACAGTCACAAATATTTGACAACATACAATATATAGATACAGCTTCAATTTGGAAACCAATGAAGTTTGAATTTTTTACATAAATGTAAAATAAAGCCAACCCTACCTTGCCTGTGGAGCTGGAGGGGGAATTCAGAGCATGACAGTGCACATCTCTGTAAAGAAAAGAAACCATTGAGTCCAGGCACTTGAAAACTGGCAGAATTATGAAGTAATAGGAAATTGATTGCAGACTCTAAAATATTTCTTCATAATTTCTGGATCTGTTATATTTTTGTTGCTGTACTAGTTACCACAGACATGAAACTTTGTGTGTGTGTATGTGTGTGTATGTGTGTGTGTGGAGAGAGAGAGAGAGAGAGAGAGAGAGAGAGAGAGAGAGAGAGAGAATGGTGTTACCTATATTTAAATGTCATATTCACTTATTTTTATTTTCAGTTTCTCTTATGACTGATTCCATTAGAAAATTGAAATTCTTCCCCAATGGAGGAGCTAAAGAAAGGACCCAAGGAGCTGAAGGTGTTTGCAGAGCCATAGGAGGAACAACAATATGAGCCACTCAGTACTCTCAGAGCTCCCAGGGACAAAACCATCAACCAAAGAGTACACATGGAGTTACCCATGGCTTCAGACCCATAGGCAGCAGAGGATGGCCTTGTTGGACATCAAAGGGAGGAGAGGCCCTTGGTCCTGGAAAGGCTCGATGCCACAGTGTAGGGGAATTCCTGGACAGGGAAGGGGGTAAGAGTTGATTGGGGAACAGGGGGAGGGAAGATGGCTTATGGGATTTTCGGGTTGGGGAGCACCAGGAAAGGGGACAACATTTGAAATGTAAATAAATATATCTAATAAAAAAGAGAAATTCTTCAAATTTTAAAGGAAGTCCAAAAATGATGGACCACGGTTAGATTTATTGGACAAATATTTTTTATTAGGACTGGGCAATAAGTATACTTGTGTAATATATTAGCTGTACCAGAATAATTAAATGGCATGTAGAAAACAACTATATACATTATGTAGTTTGTTAAAAATGCAGTGAGAATGTATTTCAGACTGTGATGCTTTGAAGATGATAGAAGTAAATTCTGAGTCAAGTAATAGGTGTGTTAATTTTATGTTATTTTTACAATTATATTGGTTACTATTAGCTGCATATACGTGCATGTGTGTGTCTATACATGCCCACACACAAGTAGGTGCCCGTATAGAGCAGAGGTCTCAGATTCACTGGACCTGGAGTTATAAGCACTTGTTAGGTGCTTGATGAGGTGCTGGGGACCAAACTCATGACCTCTTCTAAGAGTAGGACATGTTCTTAACCACTGAGCCATCTCTCCAACTCCCTATTTCACATTTTCGAGAGCATAAAGTTTGCTTCTTTGGTTTTGGGTCACGATAGGTTAGTTAATGTTGTTGAGAAGAGATGAAATCCCCACTATCAGCCCTGTACACTCCTTGTATTTGCGAGTGATTTCAGCAACTCCGTCTCTCAATTTCCACAAAAATATATATGGCCCTCAATATATACATAATAAATGGCATTATATGTTCAACCTCATTGTAAACCTAATTATAGCCTCAGTAGAATTTGGAGTTTTAAAAGAATACAAAAATAAGATTAGACAGGTGTATTAAGATTAAGTCCTGGAGTATTTGCTATATTAATATGCAAGCCAAGGCACTGAAGTAAGGATGTGTGGACTGAAAGCGAAGGCAGCCCTGCTGAGGTAAGGATGTGTGCAGACTGAGCCTGTGTTTGGGGACAGAATTTATCCTGAAAGTCAACATTTTGCCTATAGGACATGCAACACACTTAAGACAAGAAGTGGATGCGATTTTGTCATTGAAAGAATGAGTCTCATTCAAGACATTATCCCACGAGCAGAACTCAGCAAGTGAAGTTCCTCTAAGTAATCTACTTGTGAACTCATAATAGGTATTTGTGGAAGGAGCTGAATCGAAAGAGAGAGAGTTGCATTCTGATACATTGAGATGATGCTAAATTCTTATGCATTAACTATTACCCATGAGATGTTTGAATTTTTATACACCCCTTGCTCTTTGTATTTTATTACTCGTTACAGGAATACAAAGTGAATGTTCACCAGTGATCTACTACTGGTGTTTTATTTTCTCCTTAGCTAACAACAGTGACTAGAATGCCCTTCTAAATTTCGCACATTTACCATCTGAGCACTTATACATCCACTTCATGATTAAAAGCATGGTTTGTGTATTTTAATGAAATGTATAGTTGGAAGATGTGGTAAATTTTTGGCTAAAAGGCTCTACAAACAATACAAATAGAGTATTAATTCATTTTCAATGATGAGGTTGCTGAATGCATAACTGAAGTTCCAGAGCTTTGGAGGAACAGACAAAATCATTGAGTCCTGAGTCTTATGAGATGCATGTGTGATTAAAATATCTTTTTCCTAGAGGGAAAAGCCACTAATCAATCTGTCCACTCTGTGAGATACAAGCATATCCTGCCTGGTAAAACATGCCCAATGAAACTATGGTGGCTCACTGGCAAGCATGTGAGTAACCAGCAAAGTCGTGGTTGGATTTAAAGCCCAGAACAATGCACACCTGGACGAGCTTTCAGAACCAAGAACACAGACGAGTCATAGGGGAAGGTCAGAACCTACTAATATTATTTTGCTAATAAGATAAAATATTAAACCAATTCCGAACAACTTCTCATTAGATCCAAAGACTATTATGTGTCTCAAACCTCATCAAAGACTCTATTTGCAGTAGATAATGATTAACACAAGAATCCTCAACAGGCCAAGGTACAGAGAATAGGTGACTGCTAAGTGTAATATGATTAAAAGAAGTGTTTTAAAATAGCAATTAGCTAAGCCTCTAATGAATATTTCTCAGTTGTTAATTATGTATTTCCTTTGTTTTGAGTACATGGTTTTATCATAAGAAAATAATTTGAAGTATGTGTATGCAATCAACTCACTCTGCTGTTGCTATCAATGTTGCATGGTTTTTAGTAGCAGACATTCATCTGAGGGGTACCTTGGATACTATCAACCTGGTATATCTCATCTTTGTTCCAGAATCTAGAAGCATATTGGTAAGTAGATTTTTTAAATTGTACATGTAGTACTAATTCCTAGAAGGTACAACTGTCAAGAAACAAATAATATACCATAAACATATATAAGTAAGTGATATACACTCAGTCTCCACACACCCACAAAGAAATCGCAAAGGTAGGACAAATTGAGGTAGAAGCGTCTTGAGATTCTGACCAGCATGGACAGAGAGATAAACATGTTTGTTTTTTTTAGTAAAGGCACTAAGTAAATTAGTGATGTAAATTAAAATGAGTGAAATTCCCAAAGGAACAAAAGGATTTTATTCTTTTACACCAAAAATATTTTATTGATTCATCCTCCATCAATTTCTTCTGTGCTGCTTTTGACATTCAAATATTCCCACCTTTTTGAAAAACACAAGTATATCCATAGAATAGATCCTATGTTTTTTTTTAAACAAACAACTACAGATAACAATGGGGAGAATCATGGCAAGTCTTAACTATCACCTTCATAACTGTATATCACGTGAATGTTAAAGTTTAATTCAATTAAAAAATTAAGTTATCTTAAAGATATTTCCAATATGGTAATACTCTCCAAAATAATTAAATATCAGGAAAAATAAACCAATCAACATTACTTTTATCTTGAAATTAAGGAAAGAGGAAGGTTCTGGCCACATCACTTGTTTGAGAGATTGTGAAAACAATATACACATACATACATACATATATACATATACACATACAAATATACATAATATATTATATATACTACTAAATATATACTATATATAATATTACTATGTAATATATACTAACATAGACTAATATTATATATGTAATATATAATATGTCAGATATATAATATATTTAATAAATTATATATACTATATACTGATATACAGACTTATATATGTGTACTATATATAAGCTAATATATACTAATATATTATTATATATTATGTAACGCACATAATTAGTGTCTTAGTAAAGACACAACAAACATCATGACCAAGAAGCAAGTTGGGGAGGAAAGGGTTTATTTTGCTTACACTTCCAAATTGCTGTTCATCACCAAAGAAATTCAGGACTGGAACTCAAGCAGGTCAGGAAGCAGCAGCTGATGCAGAAGCCATAGAGAGATGTTACTTACTGGCTTGCTTCCCCTGGCTTGCTCAGCTTGCTTTCTTATAGAACCAAGGAATATCCACCCAGGGATGGCACCACCCACAATGGGCCCTCCCACCCTTGGTCACCAGTTGAAAAGATGCCTTACAGCTGGATCTCATGGTGGCATTTCCTCAAGGGAGGCTCCTTTCTCTGTGATAATTCCAGCTTGTGTGAAGTTGACACACAAAACCAGCCAGTACAATTAGTATAACATATATAGTATGAATATTAGTATATATAGTTAGTATAACATATGTAGTATGTATGTATATACATAATTTTATATAATTATATAATTTATATGAATAGCTAAATTTGCATATATCGATATACATATGACATGTGTATATATATATGTGTGTATCTATCTGTATATGTATATGTGCATGTGTATATGTGCATGTCTATATGTATACATGTATGTGTATGTGTATGTGTATGTATATGTATGTATATACTAGAATTTTGTATCCACTTCCGTATAATTGCTGTCTTTGACTCTGTATACCCAATGGTGAGTTGCAGGTAATGGTCAGCACACTGTGAGCACTGAATTGTGGGCTTTGTCTACTTGTAGCATTTTAGTACACAGCCTGAGACACCAGCACACAACCTCTATGAAAATTTTCTTGTGCCCACCTGCTTCCTCCAAAAAGAACCACAGCACTAGGGGAACAGCTTCATTTCCAGGGAAGGTAGCCTGAGAGGGCATGGTAATCAGCAGGAGACAAATGGAAACATTTAAGAATCATAGTCAAAGGAAGGCAGCGAGTCTCTTCCTGACCCTGCTGGTGTGAGGATAAAAGTGAGCTACAGCAGACTCCTGAGCTCACCCGCTGGTCTCCTACCTTTGGGAAGGTCTTCCTATACTCACAGGTTTTGTAGACTAATTAGAAAAGTAGCCTCAAATCTAAGTAACAATCCTTAGAAATTCCATGAAATTTCTCAGTCTGAGGAGGAACTTATTATCTGAATTTAGACAGTCTAGGTATCAGAGAGTCCTGTCTATTCTTATCTGAGGGACAGCAAAGCACCACACTAGAATCACACACTCATTGTCTCCTATAGAAGGATAATAGAGTGTGCTGGCCTCAAGACCTGGAAGCCCTGAGATCCTTCCCCTGTGACCAGGGCACGGTCCATGCACACGTGAAGATTCACACCTTTGTCTGAATGAAGACAAGACACGGACACCAGTCTGACTAAGAGGGAAATAAGTTTCATTATTTGTTATCAAAACCTTCTGGAATAAATTGCCCAAAACAAACTTAGAAAATAATTAACAGTAGAAAAGGTGTTTTTTTTTCCTCAGTCATGATTTCATAATGACATGTCTGAAAATCTTCATATAATCACTACTAGCATTTGCCAATTGTTCCTAGTGATAAATCTAGAACAATTTTTTTTTTTATAATATGATAGTAAATATTCTCCATCCAGCTGTGGGAATCAGTTACATAGCCACTAATGGATCAATATAAGGAAAGCAAGCCATTTAAAACTTTCTCTGCCAACTATAGTACAGCAACTGGTTATGCTTTCTATCTTGGTACTGAGTGGCTAAAATTAATTAACCATAAATCTCCTTTTATATCTCATCTTGGGGTGGAAGAGAAATGACTGTAGATGAGTATTGGGTTTTTTTGTTTTGTTGTTTTGTTGGTGGTAGTTGTTGTTGTTGTCCTATTTCAAGAAGCTAAAACAGGGTTATGACAGGTAGGCAGATAATTTTGCCAACAGAGATATCTAATGCCAGAACAGAGTGTCTTCATTAGGGTTTATATTGCCATGACAAAGGCCATACTCAGACACAATTTGGGGAGGGAACGGTTAATTTCAGCTTATAGTCCAGATAGCACTGCATCACTGTGGGACATTAGGGCAGAAACTCAAATTAAGAACCCAGAAGCAGATTGGCAGCGGCGGCGGCGGCGGCAGCAGCGGCAGCAGTGGCTGCTCCAGCTGAAGGGCCATCAGCAGTGGAACCAAGGCGTCACAGGGACCAGTTAGGCCCTGCGCCCACGACCACTGACCTTCGCTGACCAGCCGGACAGCAAGCAGCTGCAGTTGTGCGGCGCCTTTCCTGCACGGAGGCCACTTCAGAACTCGGCCTCCCACCAGTCAGGAGAGGAGGATCCATCTTGGTTCCGTACTCCAGGAATCGGACAGACTGAGGTACACAAACATAATCCGAGGCCAACACCGCGGTGGTCTGAGCCCGACGGGCGTTGGCCTGCACCCAGGCCCTGGGCGGGTCGGGGGGCCATCGGGGTGCCAACCCAACCAGGAGGTTTTTTGCCCAGGCCTGCGAGCGCGCCGCCGCCATTTTGCCTGCAGGACGACAGAGAGCTCAGGCGGGCAGACCTGTAACAGGCATAGCCTAAGGCTAACAAAGCGGGGGTCCAGGCCCCAAAAGGCACAGGACTGACCCCAAGAACTGGGCGGCTTGGTGGGCCATCTGTGAGTCAACCCGCCCAGGTGATTGTTAGCAAAGCAGACTCTCCCGGCGCTTTCAGGGAGCGCGGGCGCACACGCCCGCCATCCTAGTCACCTGGCAAACCCAATTAACAGTCAAAGCCCTAGGGGAACTTTGCTCGGACCTTGGCCTCCCAGGCTTTTGCCTGGACTCAGGGACTGGGCGGCCAGGCTAACCTTGTGTGCGATAGCCCGGTTGGCAGATCGGCTGCCCAGCGGAGTGAGCGGAACTCAGGGGAGGTCACAGTAGCATACACCGTCGGCACTCCCTGGGAGTGCACACGGGCTCCATCTGCTCCACAGACACAATCTGGGGCAAGGCCTCAGGCAGAAGCCCTTAGCTCTACTCTCTCCGCTTCCGGATCCAGATCAGTCTGGGCGGCAGCTTTACACCTCCAAGTCCTGCAAGTGGCTAGCTGGACTTCCGGGCGGCCAGCTGGGAGAAGTCAGTGTGCTCCAGTGAATCCAGCGGGCCCCAGCGGGAGCCTTCGGTTGCCTGCTTTGGGATCTGAACAGCCTGGGCAGCAGCACACTGTCTACAAGCAGTGCAGGAGGTAAGCTGTGCACCAGAGGCCAACTGGGAAGGGGCAGCTTGCACTGGTGAGTCCAGCACTGACAAGATAAACTAACACCAGTGAGATCTAGATGGCAAAAGGCAAACGCAGGAACGTTACTAACAGAAATCAAGGCAATATGGCAACATCTGAACCCAATTCTCCTCTACCAACATGTCCTGGATACCCCATCACACCAATAAAACAAGATTTGGATTTAAAATCACTGGTCATGATGCTGGTACAGGAACACATGAAGGTCATACATAAAGAAATTCAGGAGACAATGGATCAAAAGGTAGAAGCCCTTGCAAGGGAAACACAAAAATCATTGAAAGAAATCCAGGAGAATACAAAAGCCAACAAGGAGGAAATGCAAAAAACACTTAAAGAAATACAGGAGAACTTTGCTCAACAGGCTGAGGTCATGAAAGACGAAACACAAAAATCTCTTAAAGAAATACAGGAGAACTTTGGTCAACAGGCTGAGCTCATGAAAGAGAAAACACAAAAATCTCTTAAAGAATTACAGGAAAACACAAACATGCAAGTGAAGGAGCTAAGCAAAACCATCCAGGATCTAAAATCAGAAGTAGAAACAACTAAGAAAACTCAAAGGGAGACAACTTTGGAGATAGAAAGCCTTGGGAAGAAATCAGGGGACAGAGATACAAATATCAACAACAGAATACAAGAGATAGAAGAAAGAATCTCAGATGCTGAAGATTCCATAGAAACCATGGACTCAACAGTTAAAGAAAATGCAAAATGCAAAAAGCTTGTAACCCAAAATATCCAGGAAATCCAGGACACAATGAGAAGACCAAACCTAAGGATTATA
Source organism: Apodemus sylvaticus (assembly GCF_947179515.1). Classification (NCBI taxonomy): domain Eukaryota; kingdom Metazoa; phylum Chordata; class Mammalia; order Rodentia; family Muridae; genus Apodemus; species Apodemus sylvaticus. The sequence continues at coordinate 13,929,765 of NC_067490.1, forward strand.
GGCATAGAGGAGAGTAAAGATTTACAACTTAAAGGGCCAGCAAATATCTTCAATAAAATTATGGAAGAAAACTTCCCTAACCTAAAGAGAGAGATGCCCATGAATATACAAGAAGCCTACAGAACTCCAAACAGACTGGACCAGAACAGAAATACTTCCCGTCACATAATAATCAAAACACCAAATGTTCTAAACAAAGAAAGAATACTAAAGGCAGTAAGAGAAAAAGGCCAAGTAACATATAAAGGAAGACCTATCAGAATCACAGCAGACTTTTCACCTGAGACTATGAAGGCTAGAAGGTCCTGGGCAGATCTCATGCAGACTCTAAGAGAACACAAATGCCAACCAAAACTACTATATCCAGCAAAACTCTCAATCACCATAGATGGAGAAACTAAGATATTTCATGACAAAACCAAGTTTACCCAATATCTATCCACAAACCCGGCCCTAAAAAGGATAATAGGAGGACAACACCAATACAAGGAGGGAAACTTCACCCTGGAAAAAGCAAGATAGTAACCTTTCATCAAACCCAAAAGAAGTTAAGCATTCAAATTTAAAAAATAACGTCAAAAATGATAGGAAGTAACAATCACTATTCCTTAATATCTCTTAACATCAATGGACTTAATGCCCCAATAAAAAGACACAGACTAACTGAATGGATACGTAAACAGGACCCTACATTTTGCTGCTTACAGGAAACACACCTCAGGGTCAAAGACAAACACTACCTTAGAGTAAAAGGCTGGAAGACAATTTTACAAGCAAATGGTCTCAGGAAACAAGCTGGAGTAGCCATTTTAATATCAGATAAAATTGACTTTCAACCCAAAGTCATCAAAAGAGACCCTGAGGGACACTTCTTGCTGGTCAAAGGAAAAATACAAAAAGAAGAACTGACAATCCTGAACATCTATGCCCCAAATGTAAGGGCACCCTCTTTTGTAAAAGAAACTTTATTAAAACTAAAAGCACACATTGCACCTAACACAATAATTGTGGGTGACTTCAACACTGCACTTTCCTCAATGGACCGATCAGGAAAACAGAAACTAAACAGGGACACAATGAAACTAATTGAAGCTTTGGACCAATTAGATTTAACAGATATATATAGAACATTCTATCCTAAAACAAAAGAATATACCTTTTTCTCAGCACCTCATGGTACCTTCTCCAAAATCGACCATATAATTGGTCACAAGACAGACCTCAACAAATATAAGAAGATCGAACTAATCCCATGCCTCCTATCTGATCACTATGGAGTAAAAGTGGTCTTCAATAGCAACAGAAACAACAGAAAGCCCACATACACGTGGAAACTGAACAATACTCTACTCAATGATACCTTGGTCAAGGAAGAAATAAAGAAAGAAATTAAAGACTTTTTAGAACACAATGAAAATGAAAACACAACATACCCAAATCTATGGGACACAATGAAAGCAGTGCTAAGAGGAAAACTCATAGCCCTGAGTGCCTCCAAAAAGAAAATGGAGAGAGCATACATTACCAGCTTAATGACACACCTGAAAGCCCTGGAACAAAAAGAAGCTATTTCGCCCAGGAGGAGTAGAAGGCAGGAAATCATCAAACTCAGGGCCGAAATCAATCAAGTAGAAACAAAGAGAACCATACAAAAAATCAACAATACCAGGAGCTGGTTCTTTGAGAAAATCAACAAGATAGATAAACCCTTAGCCAGAATGACCAAAGGGCACAGAGAAAGTATCCAAATTAACAAACTTAGAAATGAAAAGGGAGATATAACAACGGAAACTGAGGAAATCCAAAAAATCATCAGATCCTACTACAAGAGCCTATACTCAACACAACTGGAGAATCTGGAGGAAATGGACAATTTCCTTGACAGATACCAAATACCAAAATTAAATCAGGACCAACTAGACCATCTAAACAGTCCCATAATGCCTAAAGAAATAGAAGGAGTCATAGAAAGTCTTCCAACCAAAAAAAGCACAGGACCAGATGGCTTCAGTGCAGAATTCTACCAGACCTTCAAAGAAGAGTTAACACCAATACTCTTCAAACTATTCCACAAAATAGAAACAGAAGGAACACTACCCAATTCCTTCTACGAAGCCACAATTACGCTGATACCAAAGCCACACAAAGATCCAACAAAGAAAGAGAACTTCAGACCAATTTCCCTTATGAACATCGATGCAAAAATACTCAATAAAATTCTTGCCAACCGAATCCAAGAACACATCAAAACGATCATCCACCATGATCAAGTAGGCTTTATCCCAGGAATGCAGGGTTGGTTCAATATACGGAAATCCATCAATACAATCCACTACATAAACAAACTCAAAGAACAAAACCACATGGTCATTTCATTGGATGCTGAAAAAGCATTTGACAAAATTCAGCATCCCTTCATGCTTAAAGTCTTGGAGAGAACAGGAATTCAAGGCCCATACCTAAACATAGTAAAAGCAATATACAGCAAACCGGTAGCCAGCATCAAACTAAATGGAGAGAAACTTGAAGCAATCCCACTGAAATCAGGGACCAGACAAGGCTGCCCCCTTTCTCCTTATCTTTTCAATATTGTACTTGAGGTACTAGCTCGGGCAATTCGACAACATAAGGAGGTCAAAGGGATACAAATTGGAAAGGAAGAAGTCAAACTATCATTATTTGCAGACGACATGATCGTCTACCTAAGTGACCCAAAGAACTCCACTAGAGAGCTCCTACAGCTGATAAACAACTTCAGCAAAGTGGCAGGTTATAAAGTCAACTCAAGCAAATCAGTGGCCTTCCTATACTCAAAGGATAAGCAGGCTGAGAAAGAAATTAGGGAAATGACCCCCTTCACAATAGCCACAAACAGTATAAAGTATCTTGGGGTGACTCTTACCAAACATGTGAAAGATCTGTATGACAAGAACTTCAAGACTCTGAAGAAGGAAATGGAAGAAGACCTCAAAAAATGGGAAAACCTCCCATGCTCATGGATCGGCAGAATCAATATAGTTAAAATGGCCATTTTGCCTAAAGCACTATACAGATTCAATGCAATACCCATCAAAATCCCAACACAATTCTTCACAGAGCTAGAAAGAGCAATTATCAAATTCATCTGGAACAACAAAAAACCCAGGATAGCTAAAACTATTCTCAGCAACAAAAGGAAATCTGGGGGAATCAGTATCCCTGACCTCAAGCAATACTACAGAGCAATAGTGTTAAAAACTGCATGGTATTGGTACAGTGACAGACAGGAGGATCAATGGAACAGGATTGAAGATCCAGAAATGAACCCACACACCTATGGCCACTTGATCCTCGACAAAGAGGCTGAAAACATCCAATGGAAAAAAGATAGCCTTTTCAACAAATGGTGCTGGTTCAACTGGAGGTCAGCATGCAGAAGAATGCGAATTGATCCATCCTTGTTTCCTTGTACTAAGCTCAAATCCAAATGGATCAAGGACCTCCACATAAAGCCAGACACTCTGAAGCTAATAGAAAAAAAACTGGGGAAGACCCTTGAGGACATCGGTACAGGGAGAAAGTTTCTGAACAGAACACCAATAGCGTATGCTCTAAGAGCAAGAATTGACAAATGGGACCTCATAAAATTACAAAGTTTCTGTAAGGCAAAGGACACCATCAAGAGGACAAATCGGCAACCAACAAATTGGGAAAAGATCTTCACCAATCCTACATCAGATAGAGGGCTAATATCCAATATATATAAAGAACTCAAGAAGTTAGACTCCAGAAAACCAAACAACCCTATTAAAAAATGGGGTACAGAGTTAAACAAAGAATTCTCACCTGAAGAACTTCGGATGGCGGAGAAGCATCTTAAAAAATGCTCAACTTCATTAGTCATTAGGGAAATGAAAATCAAAACAACCCTAAGATTTCATCTTACACCAGTCAGAATGGCTAAGATTAAAAATTCAGGAGACAGCAGGTGTTGGAGAGGGTGTGGAGAAAGAGGAACACTCCTCCACTGCTGGTGGGGTTGCAAATTGGTACAACCACTCTGGAAATCAGTCTGGCGGTTCCTCCGAAAACTGGGCACCTTACTTCCAGAAGATCCTGCTATACCACTCCTGGGCATATACCCAGAAGACTCCCCACCATGTAATAAGGATACATGTTCTACTATGTTCATAGCAGCCCTATTTGTAATTGCCAGATGCTGGAAAGAACCCAGGTATCCCTCAACAGAAGAGTGGATGCAAAAAATGTGGTATATCTACACAATGGAGTACTATTCAGCCATTAGAAACAATGAATTCATGAAATTCTTAGGCAAATGGATGGAGCTAGAGAATATCATACTAAGTGAGGTAACCCAGACTCAAAAGGTGAATCATGGTATGCACTCACTAATAAGTGGATATTAACCTAGAAAACTGGAATACCCAAAACATAATCCACACATCAAATGAGGTACAAGAAGAAAGGAGGAGTGGCCCCTGGTTCTGGAAAGACTCAGTGAAACAGTATTCAGCAAAACCAGAACGGGGAAGTGGGAAGGGGTGGGTGGGAGGACAGGGGAAGAGAAGGGGGCTTGCGGGACTTTCGGGGAGTGGGGGGGCTAGAAAAGGGGAAATCATTTGAAATGTAAATAAATTATATCGAATAATAATAATAAAAAAAAAAAAAAAAAAAAAAAAAAAAAAGAACCCAGAAGCAGGAATTGAGGCAGAGCTTTGGATGAAGAATAAGGGTACTTATTCCCTTGTTCCCATGGCTTCTCCAATCGCTCAACTCAGGATTAGCTGCAGGGGGGAGGCACTGTACTGAACTTCTGTGGGTGACTTGCCCTACCAATCAATCATTCAAGATAGTACCCTGCCAACTTGCCTATAGGCTATTTGTGTAGAGGCATTTTCTCAATTGATTCCCTCTTCCCAGGTCTCTTTACATTTGAGTCAAGTTGACAAAAGAAACCCAACCAGCACACAGTGAAAGCATAAGATTCCACCTACCACAGTCACTCTCTGTTTTAGATGCATAACTTCTTTGAATATCTTTTCTTTGTCTCCCTAATGTGTCTATAACAAGGGAGGGAGGAGGAGAAGGCTTTAAGACCACTTAGCTGTGTGGTTGTGGTGCACATTTTCCACTGGCTAAGTGATGGTGGGACATTGGACATGTTCCATTTGCTTGAGCTACAGATTCTTTTGTTCATATTAGGGGAATTTTGATTGCAACATATGTTAAAAACACGCAAGTAAACAAACAGCTCTTTCCAGCCAACAAATAATGACTATTATCTTTCATTCTTACCTGGCAAGACATTGATGAATGTTCCCAGTGCCCTTCTCATACTCAAATTAAAGAACAGAGTGAATTTCATCAACATCTTGGTGGGTGGTACTAATAAGGAGAGGGAGTGACTGAGAGCAAGCAGCATCACCACAGAGAAATGACAGTAAGTCCTGGGTTGGGAAGTCATTCCATCACCAAAGAGCAGACTCACATCTCCTGTGGGAGTGAGGTGCCAGCTGTGATGAGTGTCCAGAGCAAAGTGCTGCTCTATCTGTATCTATATGTCTATGTCTATATCTATAGGTACAGATATAGATACAGATATAGATGTAGATAGATATAGATATAGATATTTAACTGAAGCTAATATGTGTGTGTTCCATGATACACAAATACACACCACACACCTGTCAGGTCAGAGTCCACAAGCTTATAAGATGAAAGGTAAGTTTTGTTCTCCCTTATAGTGTTTGCCTATATAGGCTGAGCTTGTTATTGTCACTGCAAAATAAAATTATAAAATAAAGTAGAGTCAAATGTGAACAAAGGAAGCAGAACAAAATGTAAATGCTGGACAAAATCATTTCTGCATAAGCATGGAGTCTGGACTCATGGCTCTTCTCAGCGGTTTAAACAATAGAGCTACTTTGTTACAAGACTGAGTGGCATATCCCATACATCACCAATAAAATAGCAGTTTCTCAGCCAGGGTGCACAGTGGCAATGACAGCCTATTTACTCTGAGTGCATCCTACCCAGTGAGGGGTCATTACTACCAAAGCCTATGTGACAGTTAACTTTTTGGAGAATATGGTTAGCCCGGTTCTTATCATGACATTGTTCTACTTCTCGTAACAAGACATCAATGTCCTCAGTGTATTGATTTTATTGGATTCAATATATGTCAAGGAAGTAATTTCACACTCTAAAATTAAAGAGAAAAGCAAAGTGGAACCATGGAACATTGGCCCCCCCAGGCTCCTCATCTTTAATTTGAGATTCATAAAATTACAACATCTTCGGCTTCAAATTGCATCCACTGTTATTATATTTTTAAAATATATTAATTTAAAACGCTAAGCCTCAATCTTAAGGTTTAGAAAAAGTAAGAGAAGTAATGTCCACCCATTTTACATAACTCTGAATCATAAAAGAAAAATAGATCTGTCAGAATCGCATATCCTTTTACATAAAGATACAAAAGATGTGTAACTCATCCCAACTTCAATATTCATGTTGCATTGATCTCTATCAATGGTAAATATCTGCCATTTCTCATTTAATCTTGTCTAAGATAAATGATATAATGGTAAGTGAAATATCTCAGACTGAAGAGATATCTATCTTATAGGATGGAAAAATAACTTCATAATCATTCCTTGTAAATTTTCAATGGCATAAAGCACACCGGGGAGGATGAAGAAACAAATTAGGCATGATGGTTCAAGCCTCAACTCTCTATCAGCCAGGAAGCTGGGGCAGAAGCATTCCTGCAACTTCCAAGTCAGTCTGGACTACTCAGTGAGGTACTTCCTTAAAGACAAAATAAGACAGTAAGAAACATGATGGAAAGGTCTCTCATCATCTACTGGAGTTGACATAGACTATATAATGCTTAGACCCCTTGATGTGAGGATAGACTGAGGATGAAGGTGAACCCCAACCAACGGATAGGCGGAGAATATTTTCTTTTGCATCTCTGATCAACACAACCACTCTCAGCCTTGACCATTTTCTTCACAGCACTTTAGACACTGTGGCTCATTAGAAAGTCCATGATGAACCCAGATGTGGTAGCACAGACCTGGGGTCCTATTCTGGAGAGACTTGAGTCAAGAGCATTCTATACTTAAGGCTAACTAGTATTACATATGAGTTCCAGGATAGCCTGTTTGGTTTCATTCTCCAGAATGAAATCTTTTCTCAACAAAACAAATAAACAATATAGTAGGACAGGGATAAAGTAAGGGAAATGAAAGTCCTGTTTTGAAATTGTTTTAATAATAATAATAATAATCACCATCTATTAAATGTTTTATAATAATCATAATCTATTGCCGTTTCTATTGTCACACAAGAAAGCAGAAATTAATATCAATCGTTCAGAATCTTAAGAGAAATACAGTGTATTGGATAGGGAAAAAGGTCCCATAATTACATAAACTGCAGGAAGATATTAGCTACCCAATCCAGGTCTTTTCATTACTCATATTCCATAGTTTCCGGTTTGGTTCTCTGATGCTATGGTAAAACACTAGCCAGAACGAACTTGGCAGGAAAGGTACTAATTTCATCTTGCAAGTTATAGACCACCATTAAGAAAAGTCAGGCAGAATTTCAAGGCAGCAACCTAGAGGCAAGAACTCAAGCAGAGACCTGGTGGTACACCAGGTTTATAAGTATATTCTATCATTCCTAGCACTCAAATTTATGTCTCTCATCTTTTCTCTTGAGCAAAGATATAAAATACTACCCCAAAGTGGATGTTGGCTCCAACCCTTTGAATATTATTGTTATATGTTATCGCCATAAACATTTAAGAACATGATTGTATTTCTTTGTGTATGAAACTTCCGTTTGAGAAATTAAAGGCTCAGCTGACAGAGATTCCAAACACATTATCAAATATGTGAAGGCCTACACATATCCAGCACTGTGTGAAAAGGAGGCATTTTTCACATTTCCTTTCATCTCTAATGCAAGGAGTCAATTAGCTGACCTCTTGGCCATTTTGTGGAGGGGCACAACAGTTCTGACCACTGTAGATCACTTACAAACTGTTAAGAAATGTCAAATACTAGGACAGTACTGGGATGTGAGAAGGTAAGCTTTTCAAAAAACTAGGTCATGAGAGTGTCTTACTCTAATCCTCAGAACACCAGACAGGCTTGACTGTTAAAAAAATGAAAACAGAGCTCCCTTCTCCCCTATGGGAAAGGATGAGATGGAATCCCTGATTGGTACAAAATTATATTTCCAGCACGGTGCTGCGTGCATGTCTTGGGTACAGCCTGTGCTCCCTTTTAACATTCTGTTTGAAAGTAATAAGCACTCCTAATACAGCCGATTAACTGATTTACTCTCTAAATATGCTCAGATTTACTTTCTAAATATATTCAGATTACATTAAGTCGGTTAATCTCAAGGAGCCCCCACATCTGATAACAGTGTAACACATCCTTTTACACAGAAGGAGTACTGACAAAGGGACCAAACCCTGCCACTCCAAGGTCAAAAGCAAGCCTCCTTCAAGTATTAAGCCACCAAGGACTTAAACCTGTTAAAAAACAGAATAAAGAAATCAAAGGCTAGTAGCTCTGGGACTTCTCAGGCAGCAGAGAATCCAGGGTCAGAGCTGTAATTAAATCCTGCAAGGTTACTCAGATCACAGGGACTCTATATAGGGCTGCTTGAGTGGGTCGGGTGCCTGTTCTCTCTGAATTTGTTTTGCAGATACGGCTCTGGTTGAAAGGGGACAGCAATTTATTAGATTCTTCTAGTACTCTTTCTACTTAGTTAAAATTCAGCAAATAACATACACTTCTGAATAAAGGAATTCTCTGAGCTTAAATTTAGGTGCATTAATGAACTGGAGTCCACATAGGTACATAATAAATAAAAGAGAATGGAGAATTTCAAGTATTGGTTGTTTGAGAATCACACAAGACAATGCATGCAGAACATACAGCATATTTTCCACATCTTTAATTATTAGAGATAATCTCCCTCCTGCATTTCCTTGTCAGTTTATCTGGAAAATAACTCAGCACAGAACTGGAAAGGGTACAAAACACTTTTTGGCAATCCACAAGATTATTAAGAATATTGTTTTGTAAAGTTAAGGAGTGCTGAATTATAAAGACAGTATGTTTCCCATAGTATAGGACGGCTGACAGCAAGTACTTATTGATCATTGGTCCTATATAGAGTCTTATGGGATCAGAAACGTCAAAGGAAAGTCACAATCCTGTGATCAGCTCTGTGAAGAAAGTAGCGGACTCTAGGTCCTATCACTAAGAAACCTTTAGTAAGTAGAGCCCTCTTCATCTCCTGAGGCGTTCACACCCTAAAGTGTAGTGCTTGCCTTGGATTTGCAGTGTTCTCAGAGCCTGGCACGCCTCCTGCAAATTGGAAGGAAGCAAAAAAAAAAAAAAAAAAAAAAAAAAAAAAAAAAAAAAGATGTAGTAATAAAATGGCCACACACTTAGTAGTTCTTCAGGGTGCCGTGTAACCTTTCATTTCCTTCCATTGACAGGAATACCAGCACTGCTCATTCCTTTCTCATGGCAAAAGTCACCAGGAAGAGGACAATAAGACAGCAGAGATTCTCTTCTGTGGGTGTGCATTGCAGGGCTTGGGCTTCGTGGTTGTAATTCAGATGTATGTTGTCTCTCAGGAAAATTGGATGCTATTACCAAGCATGAAAGCCTTGATAATAGAACTTGAGAATAATGAATGCATAATATATCATGTATATTACAGGCATGCTTCCAGCAGAGGCATCTTTGAGTTTTACGAAGCAAAACTTATATGCCTTTTTCTTATTTTTCTTTGGGTCCCCAGAACATATTAAGCAAAGTATAAACAGCAAAGCAACCCCCTCGCCACGTAATATGAATTCCTTCAGACACTTCAGTGTTTCACCTTCAAAAATTATTACCCAGACGATGAGTTGGGCTTGGATGAAAACTTCTGTGGATGGCTTTATTCTGTTTTCAGATTTCCCATCTTGGCTGTTGGCCTTTGGGCCAGTACATACTTGCTATGGTTCTAGTTCTTGCTATTATTATATATTATTATTATGTATCAGTGAGGGTTCTGAAAACATCATTTCTGTAGAGATTTCATTGAGAGTATGAACCTCTCTCTCTCTCTCTCTCTCTCTCTCTCTCTCTCTCTCTGTCTCTCTTATCTTCATGTCCTTTGATTTTGAGACAGGGTCTTGGTATGTAGCTCAGGTTCATAACAAACTCACATAACAAACTCTTGGAGGCAGAGTACATTAGCACACACGCTATCAAGCCAAGCTGATTTCCCTGTACTAAACTCCTTGTGCCAAGTCTTCCCAGTAAAAAGCATGAGCTCAAGCAAGAATCTAGAGCCACAAATCTCTCTGGAGAACTTGGTGGGAGTTCTGTGACTGGCCAGAGGCTGACCTAAGACCCATTAGAGTCTCAGAAGCTACATGAATAGCAATAACACCTGCTTCTGCAAAGGTTCTCCTTTCACAGGTAGGGGCAACATAAGTCTTTGAAAGCAACAGCTATGAAAATGAAGACTAGAACAAGGTCTTCTGTTTGAATGATGTTGGTTGTCCTTATTTTTTTTTATTTTTTTTTAAAGATTGATTTATTATTATATGTAAGTACACTGTAGCTGTCTTTGAACACACCAGAAGAGGGCATCAGATCTCATTACAAATGGTTGTGAGCCACCATGTGGTTGCTGGGACTTGAACTCAGGACCTTCAGAAGAGCAGTCAGACCCAGTTGTCCAGTTGTCCTTATTTTAAAGGAAGCATGTTCTTTGGTTAAAAACCTACTTTATTAGGAGACAATAAATTTCTTACCCCATCATTGAATATAATAAATTATATTCTATACATTTGAGTACATGAAATATCACCATTGAAATGTTAACTCTGGTAGTTAGGAGAGACAGAAGTAGCTGCTCTTTTCTTGTTCCTCTTTTAAGGACAACATTTAATTAGGGCTGGCTTACAAGTTCAGAGGGTCAGTACCTTATCATCAAAGCAGGAACATGGCATCATCCAGGCAGGCAAAGAGCAGGAAGAGCTGAGAGTTCTACATCTTCATCCAAAGGCTGCTAGCAGAATACTGGCTTCCAGGCAGCTAGTATGAAGGTCTTACAGCCCATGCCCATAGTGACACACTTCTTCCAACAAGGCCACACCCACTCCAACAGAGCCACACCTTCTAATAGTACCACTCCCTGGGTTGAGCATATACAAACCATCACATATATATGTATGTATGTGTATATATGTGAGAACGATCGGGCTAGTAAGATAGCTCAGCCGGTAAAGGTGGATTTGGAGGATGGGGTGAATATGATCAAAACACATGAATTTATCAAGACTTTAATAAAACATGTTTTAGAGGAAGTTTTACATCTTGTGGAGTATGGTGATACATGGAAACACCAGAAGAGTGATCCTAAGAACTAGCAGCCTAGGTGTGAGGCAGTAAAGGAGAGAGGCTGGGATGGGAGGCTGCTGTGTGGCTGGCTGGCTACTGAAGCTCCGCAAAGCCGTGAAGCTGACTTGGGTGCTAGAGGTGGTATCTTCCACCATTCTCTCTGTGGCTTAAGGATACAGCCTATTTTTTAAGATGCTTCTCAGCCATCCGAAGTTCTTCAGTTGAGAATTCTTTGTTTAACTCTGCACCCCATTTTTAAATAGGGTTGTTTGGTTTTCTGGAGTCTAACTTCTTGAGTTCTTTATATATATTGGATATTTGCCCTCTATCTGATGTAGGATTGGTGAAGATCCTTTCCCAATTTGTTGGTTGCTGATTTGTCCTCTTGATGGTGTCCTTTGCCTTACAGAAACTTTGTAATTTTATGAGGTCCCATTTGTCAATTCTACTTCAATAGTCATTAGGGAAATGCAAATCAAAACAACCCTGAGATTTCACCTTACACCAGTCAGAATGGCTAAGATTAAAAATTCAGGAGACAGCAGGTGTTGGAGAGGGTGTGGAGAAAGAGGAACTCTCCTCCACTGCTGGTGGGGTTGCAAATTGGTACAACCACTCTGGAAATCAGTCTGGGGGTTCCTCCGAAAACTGGGCACCTCACTTCCAGAAGATCCTGCTATACCACTCCTGGGCATATACCCAGAGGATTCCCCACCATTTAATAAGGATACATGCTCTACTATGTTCATAGCAGCCCTATTTATAATTGCCAGATGCTGGAAAGAACCCAGGTATCCCTCAACAGAAGAGTGGATGCAAAAAATGTGGTATATCTACACAATGGAGTACTATTCAGCCATTAGAAACAATGAATTCATGAAATTCTTAGGCAAATGGATGGAGCTAGAGAACATCATACTAAGTGAGGTAACCCTGACTCAAAAGGTGAATCATGGTATGCACTCACTAATAAGTGGATATTAACCAAAAAACTGGAATACCCAAAACATAATCCACACATCAAATGAGGTACAAGAAGAAAGGAGGAGTGGCCCCTTATTCTGGAAAGTCTCAGTGAAGCAGTATTCCGCAAAACCAGAATGGGGAAGTGGGAAGGGGTGGGTGGGAGGACAGGGGGAGAGAAGGAGGCTTGCGGGACTTTCGGGGAGTGGGGGGCTAGAAAAGGGGAAATCATTTGAAATGTAAATAAAAAATATATCGAATAAAAAAAATGCGGAAAAAAAAAGGATACAGCCTAGGGGTTCCTCCTTCCTTGAGAAAGTTCACGGCAGCTGTTATTTGTTATTGAAAAGATTTTCAGGCAGGTGGTGGTGGCATGTATCTTTAATTCCATCACTCAGGATTAGAGGCAGAGGCATTGGGATCTCTGAAGGAACTCTGAGTTTGAGCCCAGCCCGGTCTACAGAACAAGTTTCAGGACAGACAGAGCTACACAGAAACCCTGTTTTGGAAAAAAAAAAAAAAGGTTTATTTTGGTGTGTGTGTGTGTGTGTGTGTGTACTTATTTTGTTGCAATAGCTACTCTTTTTTTGTACATGGTGTACTTACCTCACTGCCACAGAAATTTGTCTGATTCATTCCATCTTACCAGAATCCCTTGACAATACATGCCAAGTCACTTTATGCTTATTTTATCCTCAATTCTCAGATCAAGTCCCCCTAACCCCTCAAAAGCCCAAAAACACCAACCCAGGTTTTGATTAAATATTTGTTGAACCCCAAAATTTATGACAAATAAATCTTAAGCAAGTTGCAATGTACTAGGATTCTTGGCATTTGTATGTCAGTAATACATAGAACAGCACAAGGCAGTCAGACATTCTCAACATTTACAGTATAGCTCAGTTACACACAACAGATTAGTGGATACCATGTCTCTGATAGGGTGAGTCCGGTTGTTAGCTCAAGAAACACAGGTTATGCTAAAGATAGCGCAGAGCTTGTGCTTGCATGAAGCACAATAAACTTACGAAATTAACACTATTAACAAAGACTAATGCCATGCACCTGCCCTTGGATCCAATTTTCCAGATCTGTGTTTTCTATTCTAATTTTTTTTCCTGGCAGATCCATTCTGCAGCTGACCCCTCAGTTCAGATAGTACCACCGGGCTCACAATGTTCACAACAGGGCCTTGCTTCTCACTACCATTAATTCTGGAGTAAGCAAAATCTTTAACACAGATCACAGTTAAATATCCCCCAAATGTGTATCAGTTAAGAGTAAATTTTGTTAGAAATGAAAAGCTTTCAAAACTTTTACTGACTCAAAAGAAATCTGAATGGTGGATATAAAGAAACATGGAGGGATGACTAAGAAACATCTTAGTCAGGGTTTCTATTCTTGCTCAAACATTGTGACCAAGAAGCAAGTTGGGGAGGAAAGGGTTTATTCAGCTTACAATTCTGCATTGCTGTTCATCACTAAAGGAAGTCAGGACTGGAACTCGGAGCAAGTCAGGGAAGCAGAAGCCGATGCAGAGGCCATGGAGGGATGCTGCTTACTGGCTTGCTTCCCCTGGCTTGCTCATCTTGCTTTCTTATATAATGCAGGACCACCAGCCCAGGGATGGCACCACCCACAATGGGCCTTCTCACCCTTGATTTCTAATTGAGAAAATGCCTTACAGCTGGATCTCATGGAGGCACTTCCCCAAGTGAGGCTTCTTTCTCTGTGATAACCCCAGCTTGTGTCAAGTTGACACACAAAGCCAACGGGTATAGATGATGAGTCATATGGATTAATAAGCAATCCAAGGGTTTGCCTAGCTCTCAGAGACAAAAACCTATCCACTGAAATAAAGTCAGGCATGGACGTTTAAGATTCTCTACAGAACTGCCAACTTTAGTTCATGTTTAGTTTTCCAAGGAGAGAAAATGAGACATAAAGACCGGTGTTTCTCTGACTTAGCCAGAGATCTATTCTGAGCACAGGAATTACAGCAGCCTTCAGTGTGGAGGCTCGTCTCGTCCCTACTCATTTCCTCATTTTTATTACCAAATGTTTGCTAATTGATGAAAGAGAATGAAAAATACTATAGAAATCCGAAAAGTGTTGTATATTGGAAATGAAGTATGGAATGTGAATTATGTCTGACTTTAGTCTTCAGCAAACCCAGTGCTTCTCAATACTCACTGTTACACCCTTAGTTTTCTCTGGCTCAATGCATTTGTTTTAAACAACAAAAGGAAATGTGCAAAATAAATGTAGCCAATCAAAAGAATATGAAAAGCATGACGCATTAAGTATAAATAATCAAGGTTGAAACTAGAAGAAATTAGTAATATTTAGAGCATAGACAACCCAGGTTGAGACTAAAGAAAACTACTAATATTTAGAATTAGCAAAAGAATTCTCCTACAAGCAGTGACTAAGAGAATGAGGTAAAAGCATCTGGAGACCCCACAGACAGTGCAAAAGAGACAACCTTGAGCTCAATCTTCAGAAAAAAAAAACAACCTGGATTTCTTTGACCTGGGAAAGACTGAGGGAAGTATCTTCAAGAAAGCGCAATTCAATACTAATGGACTTGTGATGTTGTTGTAAACTTTACAATGAGTGTAAAGAGTAAATGTACTTGTCAAAAGCCATAAAGTGGTCCTGACTAGGAAGATGCATTGATTGGTGGATATAAATAGGTCTCTGGGACACAGGTGTGTGTAAGTGTTATAAAATAAATAAAGGATGCATGCCACAAAGTCATGCTGTCATTTTACTATCTTAGAAATGAGATAGATGGAAGCAATGACAAATTTTAATGTGTCTTATCTTGCTAGCCTGTACTTTGTTAGGTGTCCATTGGCTTTAACTATGAGCCTATTTTTATCATTATTGTTATTCTCTACATTACTGTAGAAGGTGAAATTGTTTGCACCATAATGACTCTAGGATACCTAACATAAATTCTATTTCTTTGTTTGCTTTTGAGTTTGTTTTTGTTTGTTTGTTTGTTTGTTTTTGGATGCATCGAACTCCTGTGTTTCTCTGTCCTTGGACACTGAGTGCTCTGCAAAGTCTCAATATGTGAAGGAATTTTGTCCTCTTGAGTTGGAACAGTGTAATAGAACTCAGTCACTGTTGCCGATGCCAAGAAGTGCTTGTTGACAGGAGCCTGATATGGATGTCTCCTGAGAGACTCTGCCAGATCCTGACCAACAGAGATGCAGATACTTGCAGCTAACCCTCAGACTGAGTGTGGGGACCCCAAGGGAGGAGTTAGGGGAAGGACTGAAGGAACTGAAGGGGATTGCAATGCCATAGGAAGAATAACAATATCAACCAACCAGACCCCCCCCCCAGAGTTCCCAGGGACTAAGCCACCAATCAAAGAGTACACATGGAGGGACCCATGGCTCCAGCTGCATATTTAGCAAAGGAAGGCCTTATCTGGCATCAATGGGAGGGGAGGCCCTTGGTCTTCTGAAGGCTTGATTTCCCAGCATAGGAGAATGCTAGGGCAGTGAGGCAGAAGTGGGAGGGTGGGTGGGTGGGGGAACACCCTCATTAAAGCCAGAGGGAGGGGAGCTAGAATAGGGGGTTTTCAAAGGAGAAACCTGGAAGGGGGATTACATTTGAAATGTAAATAAAATAACCAATAAAAAAAATTAAAAAAAAAAAAGAAACTTTAACTGATTTAGGTAAAACTTCTGATTCACCGGTGGCATAAAATTAAGGACTTTACATAATCATGAAGAGATTGTCTCATAATAATGAAGACGACTGGGTTTTCTGGATTCTCTGCATACAAACGTGAACAGATGTGATTAAGTTGAGAAAAGCAGGGAAGCACTGACTCCTAGCTTTTCCTACTAAATTACTCTATTTGAGGACATTGAGGCCAGCAGGGAGTTCTCTTCTCTAATCCATGAAGAAGGGAGTGGGGTCAGCTACTGATTTTAAACTTAAAATCCTAATCCTGTGTCTTCTTACACCGCCCCCCCCCCTGCGCCCCTCCCCATGACGGGAATGAATTGAGCTCTTATCCTCTCAAAATTCTGCAATATTTGAATCTGAACTCTGCTCAGGCACTTGCTATAAGAAGTGTGTATGGGAAGGACAGTGGAAGGAAAAGGGAGTGGGGGAGGGTGGGAAACGGGAAGAGAGGAAGAGGCAGAGAGAAGGTGGGGGATGAGACCTGTAGAGATATGAAGGAAAGTATCCCCATCTTCCACAAGGTGCTTAGTGGAATTGGGTTTTTACCTGTTGAACATTAAATGAACTCAATTGTAATCATTACTAGAAAGTTCTATCACTCTCCCTTTTCTTTTTTCTTCTTTTCCACCTGCCTCTGCCTGTGATTAAAGGAATGTGCCATCACTCTTGACTACATAAAATATTTTAGGAAGATAAAACTTAATTTCTCATTATTTTATAAACTTGTTCATAAGCAGTAACTTTAAAAAGTGGTTAACTATAAATGATCTTTTTAATTGAGGAATAATTTTGACAGTGTAGAAAAGATAATTTTCAATTTGCACCATTTCTGAATAATTTTAAAAAGACATTTTTAATAATATTTACCAGAGTTACTTTTAAGCAAACTTACTAATCAGTGAAATGTTCATTCATTATTACCTTTTGAATATACATGCTCTTTCAGAGACTGCAATGAAAAAATTAAAACATAGGAACTAAATGGGAAAAATAATAGGAACAAAGCCATTTGATTAAATCAATAAGGATATTGATTATTAATGTATAGAAATCTCAGTTTTTGAGATTTCTATACATTAATAACATTATCTTTTCTGAAAATTAACATCATCTTTTCTGAAGTATGAAAGTTTTATTTGCTTTTCTATTGCCAGGAGAAAACACAATGGCCAAGTCAACTTATAGTACCAAGTGTTAAAATTTGGAGTTCATGGGTCCAGAAGGTTAGAGTCTGTGACCATTTAAAAGGGGAAGGGCATTAGGAATGGAGACATGGTGTTAACGCAGCAGCTGTAAGCTTACAGCTTCAGCCACAGCAGGAAGCAGAGACAGAGAAGACACGAACTGAAAAAGATGTGGAATTTTGGAATTTCAAAGCCTGCTATCCAGTGACACACTTCCGCTTACAAGGCCACACCTCCTAATTCCCTCCTTGGCTTTGGATCTCTGGAAAGTTCTGTTTCTTCATAAAGCCTTTGAAGAAAAGGATTTGGGAGCCAATGGTCCATATGAAGATTCTAAAGCCACATGGTATGTCAGGGATGCAATTTATTGTTAGCTCTGCATTACCCCCTGTGTGATAATTCCTGCTTACAATTATTCTTCCATTCTATCATTCTTTATACGAACTAGCTTGAAGACGACAGTTGCATTGCTTTGGGCTAGAATCTGAGCAGGAAAATTTCACATGATTGGACACTGGGCATGCATCTCCCCATCTTTTGAAAGAGTTTTAATTACAAATACAAAAAAGCAAGTGAGGAAAATTGTGGGGGTGGAAGTCTTAGAGCCATCTTAAATAGAACTGTGAAAAGACGATTAAATGGTGCATGTCCAAGCCCTGGTCTTTCTTTCATGAGAAATGTTAAAAGAATATTTGCTCAGGGCATCCTAATGCACACCTAGAAACCCTGCTCTTGTGACTTCGTGAAGGGAGGTTACAAGTTAGCCAGTGTGGGCTACTTGTCAGTCAGTACATGTCTTATAAAAGAAACAAAATCAGGGCTGGAGAGGTGGCTCAGTAATTAAAAGTACTGACGTCTCTTTTGAAGATCCTGAGTTCAATTCCCAGCAACCACATGGTGATTCACAATCTTCTGTAATAGGATCTGATGCCCTCTTCTGGTGTCTGAAGACAGTGACAATGTACTCATATAAAATAAATATATAAATAGATAATTAAAAAATAGAAACCAAGCTAAACAATACAAATTGGAAAAGGTTTCTGAAACTTTGAAACATACCACCTCAGCAACTTACAAAAGGTGGATGTAACTCTGACAGACATAAAGACCATGGGCTCAATAGAATTAGCTCTAGGCCATGAGTCATGCATCCTACCAGCATTAGCACAAGGAACTGTGTGGGTATAAAGGGATATAAATACTTTTTCCTGAAGGGGCAGTAGTTGTTGAAATACTTCTAGGCAATTGACAGGATCCAACTTTTTTACAAAGTTTTAATATGTGGTGTTTGGATGTAAAAGAGTTTGAAAATGATACTTCCTTTTAAGCCAGATGTTCAAAATTGATGATGAATTGCTTTAGGAAAAACCACCTGGTACAATTAAAGAGATTGGAATGATCTAATTTTGAAAGGTTTTTGTTGCTTTAACAGTTTGAAAACAGTTGTTAGTACTTTCTGGAGAAAGAAGAATCAGTTTTCTCCATTGAACCTGCCTTATTAGATAAACTTCCCACTAGGGAAGCCCTGTGTCCAGGTGCAGTTGCCAAAACAAAAAGGACTCCATGTTTTTGTATGTGTGATTTTGTTTTATTTTGCTATTATTTTTTGGTTACTATTGTTGTTTTTATTGGTTTGTTTGGAAAGTGAGAGAACATGAACATGGGAGACTACAGAGGTGGAAAGGATCTGGGAGGCATTGGGGGAAGGAAAAATAATATGATCTTGATCAAAATACTTTTTATGAAGATAACTTTTATATAAAAGATAAATTAATTTAAAAAGTAGTTGTCAAAATGGAACCTCCATCTTAGATACTCATCTATCGTGGGCTATAAGCAGTATAAATGTGGATAGTGGAAATTCCACAAAACCTCACCCATAGGTGCAAGGAGACTGCTGAGGGAGACAGAATTTTCTTTCTCAGGGCAGAGGCCCCTGATAGGTCATTGTATTTCAAATGGTCAACTCTAAACAAGTAAACATAGGAGCAACTATAAATAGATGAATATATATATGTACATGCATACATATCTATCTATACATATATATTATTTGTGTGTGTTGTGTTGTGTGTAACAACAGTAATTGCAGAAGATGATGTCATGCAGTTGAGAGAGATAGAGGTAAGAGTTGGAGTATGAATGGGGCTCATAAATGATATAAGCACAGTATTCATGCATAAAATTCTCAGAAGAATAGTCAAACTAAAAATACAGTATTCAAATTAAAGTTTCCTTATTATTAGCAAAATCAAGACTTCTCATCTTTTTGTGAACTTGATATTAGTTCCACATACTCTGGATCTGTGATTTCTCCCTGTAAAGATTGTAATTCTTACTCTTGGTTTTTCTATACTGGACGTATGGTGATGTATTAAAAATCTCTAAGCCTCAAGCCTTGTTTGAAAAAGCCGATACTGGGTCGGCCACGTTCTGTGATGAGGATGACATCAGACAACAGACACAGGGCATTTCCTCAGGGCCACTTCTTCCTCCATTTTGCTTTGGTAATTAAAATGTGTCAAGCGGCACCCATCACATGCACCAGTGACAGCAGTGTGGTGGTATTGAATACTAAGCCTTTCTCTCTGAAGCCTTCATGTCACTGGACAAGCTGGGGATGCAGTCCTTGTCTGTGACAAGCCGTTCTGTGGCAGAGAAAGCTGCTTCAAGAAGGTAACAGATGGGGATAATCCAGGGATGTTGCTGTGTATGTTGTTTTTGATGCCTTTATACTAGGCTATCCATATGTCATGATAGTGATCGTCAAATAATAATAAAACAGCTACATGGTCCAGGGTATTGGCTCTTCACAATATTATTGCCAAAGTTAGTAAATGATATGCACGAAGAAGGATTGTCTTTTTATTTATCACTCTTCCTATCATGATAGGAAAGACAATCAAGAACTCTGTCATATGTAGAATTTACATCCGTACTCTGAAGTTCATTCTAATCTACACTTCTGATAAACTGATCAGTTTCTTCTATCACAAACCCACTTTCCAGAACAGAAAAATAAATGAGTGGATATTTTCTAAAATTACAGAAACATTTTCCTCTCTCTCTTCTCTCTGAAATGTGTATGTCAGAGCAGACGCTCAGCTCTCATCTGGCATCCGGGGGAATCGTGTGAGCCTCCTGAAACAATCACAGAGAGATTAGCAATAGCCAGCACACATCTGCCTCTGGAATAGCTAAGGCGCTGTATCTCCTGATTTGTCTTACCACTGAACCATCAGCAAAATGTACATACTTGGGTGTGGTTCAGCTCTTACCTCTTGTGCTGTATGAGAAATAATCCTTTAGATTTGCAAAACATTCTAACTATGGAGAAGACATCAATGCAAATACTGATACCACTGTAAAGACTATGGAACTCAGGATAGTGACTACAGTTTTCTCTAATAGTGTTTAGGAAGAATTTATGTCTAGTAACTAGCTGGAGAATGTATTCTGCTTATGAGACACTTGCTCTTTCCTTCAGAGTTCACCTGTACAGTCATCTAACACCTCTGTTTTGGGTAAGTTGCATTTTAATAAATATTTAATCTGTTTGTAACCATGAACAAAAACTAAAGATATGACTTGATATAGCATAGCTTTCTTCTCTTAAAGGCATTAGTAATTCTTGAATCCATGCTCAGATGTCAATCATTTTTTGGCTAAAGTAAAAGAAATTAATATTTGTTTTAAATGCGTTGAGGTTACCAGGCTACAATATTTATTATAATTTGAGATGCAAAGATGATTTTTCATGCTTTCCTCCAGTACTGAATATGGAGAAGATTTCACATGGGCTTCAGTTAGAAAACAGACATGCTCACAGGAAGAAACAGACAAAAATGAAGAAGAATAGGGGTCAGGGCTTCTTTTTATTACAGGACAATAAATCCAAAAGACTCATGGTTCAGAAGAAAATGTACTGAATGTCACCAGCAAAAATGAAGTCTACTGTGCGGTACTTAGGTTTCATTGTCAGATCACCTGGATCTGGAATCAACTAGAAGCCACACTGCTGGCTATTGCCATTCCTCATGGATATCAGAACCCAGCTTCATCAGCCTTTCAGAGAGGAAGGAAAAGCACCAGCTCTCCAGAAAACTGTGAGGTTTCTATCACCACATTCAGACTGCCGTGGAATCAGGCCTTGTGGATAGAAGAGTTGCTAGGTTTTCAATTTCTCTGTCTACCCTGCATACCTGGCTGTACTATGTTCTCCTCTCTCTCTCCTTCTCCCTCTCCTTCTTCATTCCCCTCCCTCTGTCCCTCCCCCTTCTTCTCCCCCTTCCTCCTTTCTCTTGCTTGCTCACTTGCTCACTCTCATCCTCTTGCTCCCTTCCCATTGGCCCATCCCTCTATTGCACTGTGCCTTATGCCTTATATAGCTAGCTATACTAGAGGAAGGTAATGGTAAACACAAGCTGAGCATAAGTGGTTAAGATGTATTTGCAAGGAGGAAAGCGCAGCATAACCAAGATACACTGTGTTGGGAATTAGCTTTGGTACGTTAGAGACAGAAAATGCCAATTTAGAGGGCCTTGCAGATAGTTTACTTTCAAGAAGGCTGTGATGATGAGAGACACTGAATTGAGCTCCTATACTCCTTAAGCTGTAAACACTAATTATAGAAAATGACATAGCTGATGTCTAAAGGAATGGGCGGCCATCATTGCTAAAGTCAGAACTGCAGGGGTATGTGTTTCTGATTCTCTCTTCTGGCAGACATTTTATTCTCTTCTGATTTGGAGACGTCCCTAAGATGAGCATGAAATCTTCCAGCTTTCAGGAGGATAACAGCTTCGCCACACTCATGGTCTGTTCTGCTTCTAGTGACCAGTCCACCTGACATTTGAAAATCACTCTTGCCTACCTATAAAGGAAAGGGGTGATCATTTTCCAAAAGCAAAATCACAGGAAAATTAGGTAGAGACACTCTCTACCTCTTCTCAAAGTTAGTAGTTTCAGGTTTTCTGGCCTTTGCCATCTGCCGTGTGCTTTCCTGAATTTTAAGATCTCAATTACTTCAGAAGAACATGATAGTGGGAATGCAATTCAAAGGGATTCTGCATATGTAAGCTGATGAAGATATAAACAATTTTTCCATCCGTTTGATTTTCTCAAAAATTTCTACCTTGAAGCTTCCCATTTTCAAATAGAAGGTTAAATTCAAAGCAGGAAGAATCCATCAACATAATCCTATAGGTACAGCTGGCAATTGTAAATTTCCAATTTTGAAACAAGTTTGATGATGATTGATTAACAATGGCTACAAACCTAGGGCATGTTGTCTTTCAAGAAGCATCCTGATACTATCATAAAACATTCAGAATAAAACATTCTGATACTATGTTTATTTGTCATATGTGAAGCAGGAAAAAACTGCTAAATATACATAAGGTTTAATCTGGGATTTTCCAATTCAACAATACTTGTTGATATTGAGAGTCTACACATCAAATTAGTTTAAAGAAACAAAACCAAGAGTTTTTCAAAAACATCCTGCCCCTACTAATCCTGTTCTCGTGACTGCACATGTGAGCATTTCCTCTTGTCTTTATCATCATTTTGGAATGCAGAAGACTCATCTGACAAGCTTTTCTACAATTCTAATATACAACCAACAGGTTTTAACCACATTAAGATTTTCATGTTTGTACCTTCTCCTTCAATGAGATCTTAAAGTTTATATAGAGGTATTCACATTTCATAGCCACTTTCCTAATTTTTATGTTTGTTTCTTAGCTTTCTACACCAGAGATGCACTTTTGCCCTTAGATATATATACCTGTGCTTATAGAAAGTTGAGTGCCTTTAGCACTACTTCAACTATACTAGAAATTCCAATAAAGTTTTCAACAACCAAAACTGGTCTTACCCTCCATTATTTCATTTTACCCTCGCACAGTCATTTTAAAGTGAATTATCAAATAACTAGAATAGCTGCTACTGTTTAGAAAGGAAGTTCACATAAAAGTTTGAATATCTACTTTCTCTGGCAAGTATTAGACCACATGATATACCCATGTACCAGAAGCAAAACCAAGGATCACATATAGTCTGAGCATGGTCAATCTTCCAGCCAGACGTGGAATTCCCCAATGCCCCTGCATCGTACATGAGGCACAATCCTAATATTTGCTACAAAAGGCTGCCTTTGTCCATCATTTTGACCTGCTATCATGATCCATCCTCTGGGTTCTTCATCCTGTGCTAACACCTTTCTTCTTCTTTTTTTATTAGATATATTTGTTTTTTACATTCAAATGTTGTCCCCTTTCCTGGTCCCCCCTCTGAAAATCCCCTAACCCATTTCCTTGGGCCGCCATCTGTCCATTCTGTCTAGTTCCATGAAGGTGTAACATCTGCATTCAAGATTGCCTCAATCCGACATTTGGCTTGGATCTTTTCTCTCTTATTAGCTGTACCTTAGACTCATAAAACTTGTAACCATTGTACACTGTATTATCACACTATTATATATATATGTATATATATATATGTGTGTGTGTGTGTGTGTGTGTTGTATAAATATATACCCTATATAAAATATATTATACTATTATATCTAAACCATATATATAATATATATTACACTACAATATTTAAATCCTTTATGTATTGTAATGTTTATATATATATCATATATAATGTATGTTACACTATAATACATAATATACAATATACAGTATACAACATATAACATACAACACATAACATATAACACATAACATGCAATACATAACATACAACACATAACACATAACACACACAACACACAACACACAACACATAACACAAACACATAACATATAACATATAACATAATATATAATACATAACACATAATACATAGACATAATACATAATACAATATATAATATATACTATATAATATACTATATATAAAATATATAATATATAACATAATATATGATATATGATATATGATATACTATATATGATGCATGATACATGATATATGGTATATAATGTATATAGTATATAGCATAACATATAGTATATAGTATATAGTATATAATATGTACATATATATTCTTATGATAATCTTCCCATCAAAAGTGTAAACTCTCTCAAGTCTTACCCCTGGTTCCTTTTTTCTTTCAAATACCTGAGTCTAGAAATCCAACAAATATTTGTTGCTTGATTGAATAGGTGAATTTTCTTGAAAAATAAAACATTTTGGAAGACACATGTAATCAATTTCATATGGATTCCTTAATTGAGTAATAAAAGCTTTTTGACAATTTCTGTCTCTTACAAATGACTTGGAATGGGTTCCTGTCAAAATTATGAATTAGCAACATTATTGGCAAGAAGGATAAACCATATATTTACTGCCTTTCCTGCAAAGGCATTCTGTTATTTCTGGGGTATTTTACTTTCAACTCTCCTTTAGGACCACTTTATCAAATCAAAAATTAATATTTATTTTAGATATATAAAATTATTTCAAACTCACACTTGGAAAGAGCTATGAAGCTCAACACTGATGAGCTGTGTTATACTCTGACATCAATCTTTCTGAGAAGATTTCTTCCTGTCATTTTGTAAATGCTTCCATGGATATATTCTACTGGGCAGAAACAAATCATTTATTTCAATGAATCACTATGTGACTTTGCAGTTACTTTTAAAATAATCAACACTCAAATATAAAATGAGTCCCGTATTCCAAAGAGAGAGCAGCACCATGGGGATAATGATAATGCACGCACATTCTGGTATCTATGTGACATTGAGATGTGCATTGTATGTGAATAAAATTCTTCTTTCTCAATCTTTACCAAGGCTGTGCAAAGTATTTTAATCAGCTCCATTGTGGTAGTCAAGGAGACCAGGGTAAAGACAGTTCAAATAACCTTTTTTTTCCTTGGGCTGTGGTGACTACAGAACTGAAGGGGGGAAAATAGCCCTTGGTCTCAAAAGTAGCATACATTGCCTTCTTGATCTAACTTCAATATTGAGTTATTCTGTTTCTAAACTTTGACCAAGGACCTCCTTTACTCATTTGCATCCTTAAATGAATTATAGTTTTATTTTCTATCTGGTTGAAAGAACAATCAAATCACATCAGTACATATATGTCTGATATGTTTTTTGAACCTCTTGCGATAAATAATAAAAGCGCCATGTTCTGAGGCTTACATTATACATTTAGAAACCAGGGTTCCCAGGTAATGCCACTCTCTGCTTTGCCTCAGAGTACTAGAGCAGAGTGGGTTGTGCCTTTGATGACTATGTAACCCATCAATTCCACAGAACAGACTATGGCATCAGAACATGATTGGATCCATCCATTTCTGTCATTGCAAGTTGAGAATGATATCGCTTCTACATGCATGCTACAAAATCAGTAAGTAGCTGTCTTTGTTCCTCACCCTGAATTTTATGAAGAACCAAGATAGAAACACAAATATAGATAGCTGCTAAGATAAACTTCTTTTATGATTATATAAACTCTGCATGATAATTACCTAACAGTATGTGTTATGCATTGTAGCTTTAGGAGTATCTACCCACTTGAGTCATCTATGTTCTATATTTCAGAGAATCTCAGCATGGTGGACAGCATTGTTAGGAAATAAGGATGTCAGGAGTCACATTCCTCTTTGAGGGATGATGGATGGTCATGCCAGGTTCAGCATCAATCTGCCTTTTTCTCCATTTTAGAAAACACACAATGCCATTCTCCCAAAACCCAGAAAACTTCAAGTTATGAATAGAAGTTTTTTATGGGTTTGTTAGTGGTGGGAATTTTAGTATAAGAGAAGTATTATAGCTATCTTTTAGGACTTGACCTCTCTCCTTTCCCCCACCAATTTCTAAAGTCAACACTTACAGAATGGAGGAGATATAGTAATTCCTGAGACAAAGATGAGGAAATGTGAGTTTATATCTGGCATCTGATGCATAATATAGAGACAGACAGAAAAGAAGGGAAAGTATACCACAACTGTATCCTTGATATTTTGTTTGATATAACATGTTCTCTGTCTCAAGCCAACTGACAGTTAAGAGTCCAAAGAGCTGTATGCTTCTCTTAATTAGTGGCCTCTGCCAACAACAACAACAACAACAACAACAACAAGACCTGTGATCAAAATTTAAACTTCTATAGTATAAATGAATATTAAATTCACATTTCAATGTGGCTTCTGTATTCTTGATCTTATGGAAAGTGTATGGTAGCTCTGCTACTTTGGAAGGATCCTGTAATAACTCTGAAAATTGTGCCAAGGAGAAAATAATCCTTTTCCACAGGTGATGGTGATTACTTCAGCTCTTATTCTCGTGTTCAGAAGGTGTGAAGGTCACACTCACACTGCACTCCATGAATATAAATGTAAAGGTCAATTGATTTGAATTAATACACCAATGAACCCCAAACACAAAGAAAATGGGGTATAGAAACCTTATCAAAAGAGTAGTCTACTTAGAAGAAAAGCAGTGAGTTTCTAGAAATAGTTTATGCAGGAACTGGAAATCAGATATTTAGGTAGGTATTTTCTGTATTATTGCATAAATTAGTGATTTGATATCTATGTCATTAGTTTATGTAGGGACTTTTCTGTTCTGTTTGTCCCTTATTCCTTCTGTGTCTGTTACTGAAGACATGTGATAGATCTTCATATAATATTAGGTTGATCACCAAATTTAAATATTTATAAAATTAAATATAATTCAAAAAGTTCATAGCGATCAATAGGAACATATAGTGGTCTACACAATGAAAATTTACATATAATTTACAGAGTGGCTACCTAATCTGGAAATATAGAAAACACTTTATTTGGATGAATACAAGTTTTAGGATATACTTAAGAGGTTTGGAGCTGGAGAGCAGAGATACTGGGAATATATTCAGAATCAGGGAGAGATGACAATTGTTAAGATGCAGTGTTAATTGCATTGGTCTTAGAGTAGTTCTGAAATGTAGTAGTATGCGGCTTTTATTTTTTTAGATATGTTCTTTATTTTAATAGTTCTGGTTACTCTAGGCCCTTGATTTTCTATATACCTTTTATGATCAGCTTGCCATGTTCTCTCAGTTATACACATACACAGTCACCAGAGATTGTATTGAATCTCTGGATCACTTAGGGGTTACATTGCTATTTTAATAATGTCAGACACCGGGCAGTGGTCGCACATCCCTTTAATCCCAGCACTTGCAAAGCAGAGGCAGGCAGATTTCTGAGTTCAAGGCCAGTCGGGTCTACAGAGAGAGTTCCAGGACAGCCAGGGCTACACAGAGAAACCCTGTCTCAAAAAACAAAACAAAACAAAACAAAAAATAAAAACAAAAAAACAAACCAAACCAAACAAACAAAAAACCAAACCAAACCAACCAAACAAAAAAGAAGTCAGACTTTCTCAGTTCCAGTATGTAAGTGCTCTTCGATTTTTTTGACGTTATTATAAGCATGATACCTCACTATATTTCATTTGGGGATAGTCAGCTAATGCACAGACTAAAAGTGGAGGACTGGAGGTGTATCTCAGTGATAGAACAGCAGCCTAACATGTATGAGGCCATGGCTTTAATCCTTACCATTGAAAAGAATCCATTCAGTTATGACACTGAGCTTACACCCAGGAACCCTGGGAAGATCTTAGTGTTGTCACTAGGATTATATTTTGTAGTGTATTTTGACCCTTCAATGTTAGTTGTGTTTTTTTGTTGGACATTATTAAATAATGTCTTGTTTGAAGTATTTTTTTTCAGTATTAAATAATGAGAATGATTTTGTTCCAGCTACTTGGACCTCTCATAGGTTGTTATATTTATGATTTTCCCCTCATAACTGGAGCCATATTTTCTTCCTTCCTTCCTTTCTTTCTCCCCTCCTTCCTTTCCTTCTTTTCTTCTTTACTTCCTTCCTCCCCTTAAAAATTAGCAACTATTTAGAATAGTTTTAAATTTCTTAATTAAATATTACCCTCTTAAGGTGTAAAAAAAATTAATTACTCAGAGTGTCCTCACTCTCAGACATTTCAGTAATAGTTGTTTTAAACTGAATATTATAATGCACAAAATATGATAAGTTCTTTGCATAAATCATAGAATTGGATTTTTATAAAGTGATATGAGTTGGATACGATTTTCATGGACTGGTGATCAGAAACAATTTCGGCCCATAAGATAATGCAACTTGGAGATATGAACTTTTTTTAATGATTTATTTATTTATTTTATGTATATGAGTACACTGTAGCTATACAGATGGTTGTGAGTCATCATGTTGTTGCTGGGAATTGAACTCATGAACTCTGCTTGCTCTGGCCCAAAGATTTATTGTTATATCTAAGCACAATATAGCTGCCTTCAGACACAGCAGAAGAAGGTGTCAGATCTTATTATGGATGGTTGTGAGCTACCATATGGTTACTGGGATTTGAACTCAGGACCTTTGGAAGAGCAGTCAGTGTTCTTAACCACTGAGCCATCTCTCCAGCCCAGATATGTACTCTTTTTAATCAAATGAATAGACATTGCCAGACACACAGCCAGAGTATGAGCATAGAACACAGGAGAAAGCATCATGATGGGAACATGATCTGTCTGATATGTACAATGGATGTCTTTCCATTTCCTTTCTAGCTCCTTCCTTGGGACACAACAAGCTTTGCATGGGCAAAGGAGTGCAACTTACAATAGAATTCACTGATTGGGTTGACAGTTCTTAACTTCTGAATAGGAAAGGTCGCAGTGAGGAAGTTGGATTGGGGCTCTGGAGGTGGCTGGCGGATGGAGAGCACACACTGCTTTGGCTGAGGATCTCCACACAATTCTCAAGTTTTATGGTCATTAACAATTCTAGCTCTATGAGGAAATCCAACTCTTCCTGGCCCCCATAGGCATCTTTGTTCCTGTGCAAACACCTCCTACCCACATACACATAATTTATAATACAAAACATATTTTTTAATAAATAATCGGGTTTATATATATATTTTTCCCCTTTCGTCAGAACAGTTTACCTTGGTTAGAAGGAAGGAAACCATAGCAATCTGCGTAGAGTTCAAAGGAGGTTTTAAAGCAGATTGTGCCCCTCAGCACAATGTACACTCTTTCTGAAGAGTGAGACACCCAGAAGAGTAGAGATTGATAGGGAAGAAGGGCCAAGAAAAAGCTCTGTCTATATTGCTCCCACAGTTTGTGTGTTAAGCACATCCATTTGCAATACAGGTGCAGCTGGGCAGCGGGGGTACATACCTTTAATCCCAGCACTTGGGTGGCAGAGGCAGGAGTATTTCTGAGTTGGAGGCCAGCCTGCTCTATAGAGTGAGTTTCAGGGCAGCTGGGGCTATACAAAGAAACCCTGTCTCAGAAAACCAAAGAGTGTTCCAATGCAGGGACAGCACTGAATACCACTTTATATACTGGCATCTTAATTGGCTTATAATCTGTCTAGCCAATAAGAGCTCTTTTGCGGGATTTATATTTCATGGACATCATATATTTGTGATGCAGGGTGAGATGTTTTGGTTCAGTGTATCTGAGTAATTAGGACACTCAGTCCATCGTTTCCCTGGAAATGTCACCCTTCCTTACTGTGAGCAATTGCCAAATCCTTCCCTCTGACTTGAGGTATTCAGGACACAACAGGTAATTACTTGACCCCCACTACGGATCAGGGCACCAAACTCTCTCTTTTGGTTTAACCAGAGCACACTGATCTAGTGCGTGGCGGGCAAATTTATTGCCACTGAGTTGCATCCCTATAGTCTTTGTAATCCAACGCAAAAAATAAACATCTCAAGGTTAGCCCCAGTAACGCTTTGCATTTTGATAGACTGCTGGAGATGTTCGCTAAAGAAATCTCATTTCATTTACGGACTTTGGAAAACCAAGAGGTAAAATGATTACTGCAAGTCCTATCATAATATTCTTCTGTCTTTGCACTAACCTTTGAACACCGTAGGATCTGCGGTGTCAAGCACAGTACACTAAGGAAGTATGGAAATGACCCGTGAACATATTGCACGCATGTGCAAATTCAGGGCCGTTTTATCTTTATGGCTTGATCAGAAGATGACTCTTAGGTTGAGAAAATTTATAAGCTATTAACACTATTCGCTCTACTTTTTATTGTTGAATCATAAATTTTCTGCATTAATGAGTTCTGAAGCTTTCTTGGCAACAAGAACAGGATCGAACCGTAGGTCTTTCAGCGGCACAAATGATAACGAATAGCAGGGGGAGCATGGAGTCTGAATACGGAAGCATAATTAACACAGCAGCAGAGTGAACATCAAAGGCTCATGTACATCACCATTTGTAGAAAAGAAAAGAACTCTCCTCCTTTTATGGTTTCTATCACCACTAGAATGTACAAATATGCTCATTTTTTTTTTTGCCTTAACATTGAAAACAACCGCTGCGAAATATGTTGATTTTCATAGCTCTTTCTCCAAACGGTCATTGTTTAGCTTCCAAATAATTAAGTCAATGTTCAACTTGTTATAGTAAAGAATAATAGCTAAAATAAATTCACAAGCCATGGTCTGTTCGACCTAACTATATTTGTTTTTGTAGTTATAAGGAGGTGTGTGAAATATAAAAGAACAAATATTATAGAATAGTCTATAGGATAGAGTAGATTACTTTTACAACCAAAGTATGACTCTAATTTCTCCTCTTCTATAATATGTAACTTTTGAAGTGAAAATATAAATATTAACACAATTTTATAGTCAGTTACAAATTAACATATTTGACTTTTTATTTTAGGTCACATGCCTAAATAAACAAACAAACCTGGAAACCAGAAGAAATTAAATGCACTTGATACTAAGAGCAGTACAAAAAAAATTTTTATAACAGTTACAATATCCTTTAACTGCATAATAAATCAAAAAATATTATGTGTATACAGCTTTCCTTGTGGGGGTATTTTAACGTATTTCCTTAGTGGATGTATATATCTAATGTGGTTAAAGAATGTGTAGTAACCTGCCTTAACCAGAATGAATTTCAGAGGCCAATGAATCTCAGTCACTCTGAGAGATGGAAGGAGGAAAAGGGAGCTTGCTTTGTATGCACGCTCACATAAACTCTGAATAAAAACATCCACAAAACAATGTGGGCTAATGTTCTCCTCTTCATGTTTCAATTTCACAGTGAAAATTGGAGTTGAAAATTAGCATCTCCTTATATTTGTTACTGACAGAGACCTACTGGAATCCTGAGCTGTATCACTTAAAGAGCACACGAAACATACTTTCAGAGGCACGCATGGTGTATTATGATCATTTTCCAAATGAAGAGTTAGGGCGTACCGTCTTCAGTAACCGCAGTGGGCTCTGTGGTAGCATTGGTCTCCAGGAGATGGCAGAAAGGAACTTCTAATTTGAATCAAATGTAAATAGCCAGACCTATATTAACTATAGATAATATGAAAATTTTATGACCCAATGAACATTGTTTCTCATGCCAGGACTTGTCTATCTCTTATTAGTTTGCTAAAATCAGAGAACACGTTCCCCCGAAGATATTATATAATAAACAAAGGATGGGAGAACGTAATGGCCTTTCTCCACGAGTGCTAAATTCATCTACATTAGCAAATCATCCAAGAAATGGCACTGACTTCCAAATTTGCAGACTCCAAACAACTCAAAACTCATTTAAAAGCACTTAAAATGAAATATTGTTGAAAGAACTAAGAGTGTTCATAATTATCACAAGTTCATTTTCCCTTCTAATGGGTCAAAGAGAACTCTACTTCACCAAATAGTAAAACTTGGAATAAATAGCAACAAACAAGGAGAACTCAGCTCTGATATACAAAAATGCATGGCATTTCACAACCCCCCCCCCCTTTTTTTAATCTTCTATTTCTTAAGTGACAGTGGTATTTGTTCCTGGCTTTAGCAATATCTAGGACCATTTGGGGATATTTGTCAACATGGACTGAATATTTAGTAAAAGCCTGCTGTGCCTGTAAGACAAAGCCAGGTGGCTTTCAGGAAATGCAGTGTGGCTCAAAAAGATAATTTCCATTAAAATTTAAGTTAAAACACTCTATAATGACAGAGAAGAAAAATATGAAGTAGCATAAATCATCACATACTTAAGATAAATTAGATTATAGCATGCCCATCCCAAGTTTATCCATTATGTCGTAATAATTAGATAAATCAGTTTGGTATGTCAGAGAAATAGCGATGGTAACTCAGGGAGAATTGTCAGACCAAAATTTTTCTTATCTATTTCTGCTCCCATCTGAGTGATCACTAACATATCCTTTAGGTTTTCAAGCCTTAGTTTCCTTAACTATCTTGTGAGTATAATTACACTTGAGTTTTAGAATTCACTGGGAAGAAAACAGAAGGTTTAAAAGCAAAGTATACTGGTTGGGGATCCAGAGCAGAAGGACCTAGAAATGACTAAGCAGAAAGAATCATCCCTACAGGGAAGAGTGGATGCAGACATGAGAAGAACCCTTCAAAGAAAAAATGCAAGAAGATAATATACCGCTCAATTAACTGGGATTTGGAGAACAGGGGCTTTAACTCTTGCTTGAGTTCAGTAGAGACATAGTTCAAAGATGTGTGTAGGGGAGGATCAAATTTCCCCTACTTCAATAAAACAGGTTCATTGCAATGGAGCTGTGATTTAGCAAGCAGGATAAAACCAAGAAAGAGGCAACCAGAGCTGTGAGATTGGTTTCTTTGTAGGGAGTCATTAAAAACAAGAGCAGGTCAAAACACTCAGTAGCTGTTGCACAATGGCCAAATGGAATCACCCTGTGCAGGGGTCACTAAGTCCTAGAGTGGAATCACTCTGTGCAGAGAGCCCATTTGTATTAGAGTGGACTCATACTGTGCAAAGGGCCCCACAGTCCTTTAATAGAATAATCCTGTGCAGAGAGCCCCTCTGTCCTAGAAAGGGAACAAAACAAAGACAGACAGGCAGACAGGCAGATAGGCAGACAGACAGACAGACAGACAAAAACCTCAACCAACCAACCCAAACAAAAAAAAACAAAAACCCTTTTTAGGTGTAAAAGCACACCTAAAAAGATTCAGTTCAATCCCCAGGAACTCAACTGACCCCAGCCACTTTAAGCTTGACTAGCTAAAGGAGAGGTGTATCTGATATGTACCCACAACAGAATCTATCATGCTGGCATAAAGATTACATTGAGATAGAGTCAGAAGATAAAAAGCTCTCTGGTTTTGCTCGACCTTCTTAAAAAGCAACACAGAAATCGGCTTGCAGCTCCCTTCCTCATCCCAACAGGAGGGAAAAAAATGTTTACTAAACAAGGTGATGCTGTATCCGACCGGACACCAATGGATCTACACCACTGGACAGCAGTAATCCTTCCTGATTGACATCCCCACAGTTCATAACACCAGTGATTCAATGTGCAGACTGCTCTGTGTTTATGACACTGTATAAGTCGGAATTGAAACCACAATGTTAAAATGTAGCCAGTGCCAGGTAATTTAGATATCTGAAGAAGAAGAAGAAGAAGAAGAAGAAGAAGAAGAAGAAGAAGAAGAAGAAGAAGAAGAAGAAGAAGAAGAAGAAGAAGAAGAAGAAGAAGGGGAAGAGGAAGAGGAAGAGAAAGAAGAAGAAGAAGAAGGAGGAGGAGGAGGAGGAGGAAGACGAAGAAGAAGAAGAAGAAGAAGAAGAAGAAGAAGAAGAAGAAGAAGAAGAAGAAGAAGAAGAAGAAGAAGAAGAAGAAGAAGAAGAAGAAGAAGAAGAAGAAGAAGAAGAACTACTTTCTGGGATATTTTATTTTTCATTAATCATTTGTTGCAAGGGTCTATTCAAGCTAAGAGGTATGAAAAGCTGAAGTTTATTGTTACC
This sequence comes from Apodemus sylvaticus, assembly GCF_947179515.1. NCBI lineage: Eukaryota > Metazoa > Chordata > Mammalia > Rodentia > Muridae > Apodemus > Apodemus sylvaticus. The sequence goes on from NC_067490.1 coordinate 13,963,907, forward strand.
TTCCTTAGAATCAAGATGTCTCATAAAATTTAAAAGAAGATCAGATACTAACAAGCAACCTGGTCACAGATCCCTGGAAACATTTAGGGGCCAGACTACATTCAACAAAAGAGACTAAAGAAAACCCAGTCCTAGAACATCATACTAAGTGAGGTAACCCAGTCTCAAAAGATCAATCATGGTATGCGCTTTGAATACCCAAGACATAATCCACATGTCAAATGATGTACAAGAAGAACGGAGGAGTGGCCCCTGGTTCTGGAAAGGCTCAGTGCAGCAGTATAGGGCAATACCAGAACAGGGAAGTGGGAAGGGGTGGATAGGGGAACAGGGAGGGAAGAGGGCTTATGGGACTTTTGGGGAGTGTGGAACCAGGAAAGGGGAAATTATTTGAAATGTAAATAAAAATATATTGAATAAAAAAAAAACCAACCCAGTTCGATCAGTGTGTCAAATTTTTCTACTGGCATACATGGGGCCAGGCCGAATAGGAAAAGCAAACTTGAAGATGACACATTTAGAAAGGCAATAAATTTCACATTAGTGGTTTTTCTGTCTTTGAAAATTAGCTATTTACTTCTTTTCTAATCTTAGGAGCTAGGTGCCAGTGACCTTGGTTTTTTTGCATCACTTCTCTGGAATAACTCTATTTTTATATTTAATTGATCCCTTGAGTAAGAATGTCTGTTTGCCTTCTCCTTCTATATCTGATCTCAACATCGCGATGATAACATTTCTGTTAGGGACAAGCTGGAAGGATGTGTTTAATGGTTTGATTTATTCTTTATCCATATTGCCTAAAATATGGGAATAAAAATGACAGGCTGACATCTCAGGAATTTATTGCAATAAATAAATGAGGGAATATGCAAAACAGTCTAAAAGCATGAAACAATATATTCAATTTATTTATTCACTGACCAATTGGTTTCATAGTTTTCATAAATTCTTCCACTGAAGTGGAAGTGATTCCTGAAAGGTCCCAGAAAGGAAATTACTTTCGGAGAGAGCAATATTAATATACCCAAAACTCACTATTTCCATAATTTGTGTTCTATATCTTTATAATCAATCCAGGTAAAGTAGCATTCAAAGGTTTTTTTTAATAAGTAAATTAAATTTCTTTGAAATGTCTTTTGGCAAAAGACTATTAAGGCACTATTATCTGCAGGGGGAAAAGACTTCAGAAAAGAACCTATGGAAAAAAATAAGCTGAACATTGTGTATGGGGCAGTAATATGACTGAAGACATTTGAAAGGCTTTGCTCTCTCATAGGAAATTTCATTCTCATCCAAATTAAAAAGGAGCAGGCAGAAGCGTTTGTAAGTGTGGGACAGAAATACAGAAATAACTTGATCCTGCAAGATGGTGCATTATAAAATTACAGAGTAGGATCTTAGATATAGAACATACTCTCACAGGGGGAGAATGGCCATTAGCCGTGGGGAGCTAGCTTAGACTGCTGGGGGCCATGAGTCAACAACAAAGGAGAAACATAAAAGATCCAGCGGTCCAGTTTGCCTCTGTTTTGTGAGAAACACTACGACCAAAAGCACAGAGAGGCTTTATTTCATCTTATAGTTCCAGGAAACTGGAGGAAGTCACAGCTCTAACTCTAGGCAGGAACCCAGAGGCAAGAACTGATGCAGAAACCACAAAGGAATATTACTCACTAGTTTCTCTCAGCCCATACCTATCTCCTGAAGGAGTTTCTGCCCACATTTGGAATGGACTGTCCTACATCACTTAGCAGTCAAGAAAATATCCCACAGAACTGTTCACACATATATTTTTATCAAATCAGTTCTTTACTTGAGATGCCTTCTGTTCAACTGACTTGCAATCATGTTAAGTTGGCTTTTAAAAACTAACCACAACACCAAGCAAAGCAAATCAAAGCAGAAGAACATCCAAGCAGAGGAAGACATTTGGGAGAAATAAAATTTGATGCTTCTTTTTCTTTTTCTAAGATTTCTTTATTTTATTTGTATGAATACACTGTAACTGTCTTCATACACACCAGAAGAGGGCATCAGATCCCATTACAGATAGTTGCGAGCCACAACATGGTTTCTGAGAATTGAACTCGGGACTTCTGAAAGAGCAATTAGTCCTCTTAACCACTGAACCATCTCTCCAGCCCTCTCATGCTTTACTTTCAAAGGTGTCTCCAGACAACTTAGGTCCAGATACAGGGGACACTAGATTCCTCCTAAAGCTCATCAATCTAGAAAAACCCTGCTTCGTAACCACCGAGGGATGTTTTGTTAACTGATTTCACAGTGTGGGGAGCTAGCAAACTATTTCCCAAAGTGACTAAGTCATCTTGCATACCAATGTGTGAATGAACAAGTGTCCAGGAGGTTTCAGTCTTTTTTATGTCCTCACTAACAATTTTCAAGAACTTTTTTATTGTGTGGCTCTTTTTATAGTAGTCTTTCAAATGCTTATAAAATAGTGTCTCACTGTGGTTTTAATTTGCATTTCCCTAATGGATTATGAATTACTCTTTCATGTAGTTATTTGTCATTTGTAAATATCTTGGAGAAATGCCTACTAAAATTCTTTGATCACTTTTAAAAAAGAGAAACAAGGAAAGAAACAAAGAAAGAAAACTCCTGCCCTATTCAGCTAAGATCTTTCTTGTCCCACACACAGACTAGAAGTTAGGGATGGAAAATTGCCAATGGCCATGCTTGATTGCAAGTCATGATGCTGAAACACTTTTAAAATAATCACGATACAGAAGGTGGAATGAGCCCACCATGGTTTTTGTTGAGTATTCAGACAAAGCAGTAAAGGGTGACGAGACCCAGATGAAGTGAAGATTGTTGCGACTTGATGAGTCAGCAGCGAGGAAAAGAAGTAAGAGGTTTGTTTGAGTTAGCATTTAAATCTGTTCTTGACTCCTAGTTATTTCTCTTTCTATTCTACGCTAATGCCTGACCTAAAATTATAAAACAAACTGCCTCCCGTTCACTTATCTGAGTTTACCAAAGCTCTCATTATCAAGTGAAGATCTCTGTTCCCCATGATCACTCAGGCTAGGCACCTGGAAATTAAAAATAGAATTCAGACCCAGGTACATTTGTGCAGCCAAGGCAAATCACGAACAATAGTAAGAACATACATTAATATCAAATCACAGTACTGTGATAATGTACTTGAAAGGTATTTTTTTAGAGTTGTGAGAAGACCAGATATAAAAGAAAATGCACCAGAAGAAAATTTCTCTCTGCCAGTGTACCTGGAAATGGGGGTGGAGGGCTCTCTCTGAAAATCTAAGAGGAGACAGACAGTTTGCAACATGTATCAAAACTGAAAACACAAATTTCAATAATCAACAGTGTCATGTTGAATATCCCTTAGCTACCAACATTGTTCTACAGCGGTAGTTTTCAACCTGTGGTTTGTGACCCCTTGGGCAGTTAGGGGTTGCATATCAGATATCCTGCATATCAGATATTTACATTACTGTTCATAACTGTAGCACAATGATAGTTATGAAGTAGCAACAAAATCATCTTATAGTTAAAGGTCAGCATAACATGAGGACCTGTGTTAAAGAGTCATTATCATTAGGAAGGCTGAAAACTGCTGCTTTATAGGATCCATCTATATATATATATGTGTGTGTGTGTGTGTGTGTGTGTGTGTGTGTGTGTGTGTGTGTGTAGTCAGCTTCCTGTAATCCTCCTCTTCATCTTGACTACTTTTTAATTTCTTATTGTTAGTGTATCTCTCTACACTGTGCTCTCAAATATGGTATTCCTGAATTTCTTTTAGCACAGGACACTAGCATGAAGAAGCCAGGATATTTCCTTTGACAGAACAACTAAACTTAGAAAGTCATCCGGCTCTAAGTCACCCAAATACAGTAGAGCCCTTAATTACTTTCTTAAAAAGCATTTTCCCACTATATGACCCAAGCATCCATTCTAGCTTTGCAGAAGGAATCTCTGTTGGCCTTGATCTATGTGACAGATTCCTAAAGAACTTGCTCGTGATTGACTTAGTATCTTCCAAGCTGTGGTTTCCTTGTGGGCACACAGGGTTATGGATAGGAAGAGGGCCTGCCCCTTCTAATTCTTACTGTGGTTCTATAAATCCTTGGATTATTGACACACCTAGAGACAAGGCCAGAGTAAGGATATCATTGGTGTGCTTACAAAAGAAACCAAGGAAAGAGGCCACTTTGGTTGGGGCTGAGAAGGGCAATGTGCTTCTACAGTTCTGAAAGGCAATATGGACTCTCAATCTAATTCACTTAAACAACTTGGTGGAGGAAAGTTTCATATAAAAATGCAATCGAAAGATACTTTATTCTTAGCACACAGAAAAGGGATCAATGACTCTGAGGCATGTGTATCTTTTTAGAACACATAGAATAGATTTTGTTAATTTTTAGGGCATGGATAATTGAGGTGATATCTCAATTATGCATGGAAAAAGTCATGCTGTGCTGTGCTGGATGTCTGTCACAGGAGACTATCAGCTACAACATACATTTTAAATACACATGAAATGGAAGCCTGCTCACTGTCGATCATGGTCCACAGATACATAAGGAATAATGAACTGAATTGGTGAACAAAACTATTATACAAGACAGAAATCCAAGTAAGTCCTTTAGTTTATGGCACATGAAACTCACTCTCTTGATATCCTGAACTGGCTTGATTGGGGCTTTTGATCGTGACAGGTACAGTTGCTTAAACACAGCCACATTTGAAACCAGTGCCATCTTACTATTTAGATGAGAGGGAGGGATGATACCTCTAACCCCAGCATTGTGGCTGGCCTGGGTTACCCAAAGAGTCCCTAGCAAGTACACATCAGAGTGATGTACTGTTAAACGAATAAATATTTCTACTCTAGGTTAATCATAATGAAAAATAAACCTTCCTATGAATCTACACTAAAGTAAGAGGACATGAATTCATGTTTCTTAGCTATTTATTTGAAAAATGGCAAAAATGTTAATATGACAATCTGTCAAACTGCCTATAGTTATGTAAATATTTAGGATATATGCATGCATCTTGTGGTGTGTGTGTGTGTGTGTGTTTGATATTTCAGGAATGACTTCAAATTATTGCATATAAGATTGCTATATACATATTATGTGTGTATGTGTGTAATATACATACACTGAAGTTTCTCAGCTCACAGGAGAGATGCATCTGGTTAAGTTTCTTGTAAGTTGAAATGCCATGTAAAAACGCACTTGACGCATCTCACCCCCTGATCTTTAACTTCACAGCCCTCTGCTACAGAGTGTTGGCTGCTTATGCTCACATAAGCACATTCAGGATTGCTGGCTGATGAGGGGTCTCTGGCTCTGCGACAGCCAGCCTTGACAGTTATTATCACAGCTCCTGTCACCAGCCTGAGAAAAGCTTTGCATTTAAAGTTTAAGGTGTAGTTTCTTCTTAATGTGTATCACATTCTCATCACAGAGGTGTCAAAAACTCACACAGAACTGCTGGAAATCGGGGCTGTGTGCATGTGTGCACACATTCACGCACATAATCATGAAGTGGAAAGAACCAAAATAAATTTAAGCCAAAAGTTTTGTGGTAAATACTAAAAGAACGTGGACCACGCATTTATGTAGCTGCTTAGACTTTATTGTTAATTTAATTATTTTTCTGAGTCCAAAAAGCAGGTTAAATGGAACAGCTCATTATTCAATAAATGGAATAGCAATATTTTGGACTAGAAAATATAGGATAAAAGAGTAGCTATGAGCTTGATAAACAGAAGTGCAGGAAGAAGAGACAAATTTCTCATTATCATTTGCTTCATATTTTTAAAGTTTCATTAAACCCTAATTTCACATGAAACAAATTCCATACTTTTGTTAATGGTGGTACTTGGTACATTTACACCTTAATTCATTTTCTGTTGTAATAATTATTGAGAAAGGGGTTATTTATTTGTTCATTATCTTTTCTGAATTTTTGTCTGTGTCCATAGGTTTGTCTAGCCTGGAACTTACTCAGCATCAACTCAACTCGTGATAAATTGATGAGGATAGATGGGCAGATTCAGTAGGAAGAAGAGGTGAACTCCCAGATGACCAGAAAGGCATGGTCCATTAAAAAGATCTCTACCAAGTATTCCTTCTCCTCACCCACCAGGCTCTGTCCACCCTGCCCCATCTTACTAGGCTCTGTATGCCCACTCTCAGTTCTACTAGAGCTCTATCCTATTTCTGTGTTCCTACCTTTTTCCCAGGGGCAGTTGGCCACCAACAAAGAAGGACAAAGGGACTAGTGTCGAAGGATAGGGTTCAGATGGCCAGTGAGCACAACAGGAATAGCAGACATCTAGGATCAGGTTCAGAGATGCAGCTCAGCTTTATCCAGGGCAAATCAATGGCTAAATAGATTTTGAGAAGAGGGTAAGGATTTCCAGGGTGAGTATGTATCATTGGCTGGAGCTTGGGGTACTAGGAATACCTCATTTGCATGGAGAGGCATTCCTGGAATTCCAGGTGCTTCCTGGACAGGAGAAAGGAAGTTGAGGACTAAATGCTATCCCTTAGATAAAAGATCAGCCAGAGAAGAGGAAGCGACTTTAAGAAAAGGCAGCCCTCCATCTTGAGCAAAGCTCAAGAGAGCTGTGTAGACCTGGAGCACTGCAACCTTTCATAGCAGGATTTGATATATTTCTATAACCCATTGGAATCATTAATCTCTGCACCCCAAGAAAGCTCCATTGAACAATTAAGTCTCTGATGACCGAACTCATTCAAACCATAGCAAGGTTGTACACATCCCCCAGGAATAACGCTGTCCTTTTAAAAATCTCTTGTATTCTTCAGAACCTCCCCTTCCCTTTTCTTTTTAATCCTTTACACCCCACAGGACCACCTAGTTCTCAAAGCAACACCCATGTGCCTCTGCATAATTCCTGACACCGTTATACCTGTATTTTAAAGAAATTATGCAATGGATATTACTTTTCTGGTCTCTTCATAAGTTCTTTTGACATTGGGACTTAATGTATTTGTAAGTAGAATTCCATTGTACAGCTCTGCCTTAATTTAAGATAAATTGTATTTTTTATTACTGTGTATATATGATGTTTATGTGGGGGTGGGGTGGGTGAGGGATGGACCATGGAAATCAGAGGACATGTTTGTGGAGTCAGTTTTCTCTTTACATCCTCGTGGGCTCCATGGATCACATTCAGGTTCTTCAGCTGAGCTAGCAAGTATATTCTCCACTGATTCATTTGGCCAGCCCCACCTCAATTTGGTATCTATCTACTTGATGATAGACGCTGTCTTCATTTCCTTATTATTAAAAAAGCCTCTTTCCTAAGGTATATCAGTGTGTAGAGGAGAGCTTCAGACAAGAATCATCAGGATTATTTCCTCTTGAGTTCTGTCCACTCACCTTAGCCATGGCCATTTATCCCTGGACCTTCCTTTGCTCATAGAAACCTGGGGTAACTTCATGCATCCAGTCTCCTAATAAGGACACAAGTCCAATTTAAAGAGGTCTCATGACAATGGCCTCATTTTAACTCATTATCACTTTTTAAAGCCCTGTCCCAGTGCACAGTCCCATTCTGATACTCCGGCAGTTAAGTTGTTCACTAACCATAATACGATGAGTCAGGATCCAGTCTTTAGCATGCACCTTTGTGGATGTAGCTAGGAATGGCCTGGTAGACAGAATGTAAGGTAGATGTTGCTTAAGCTACCATATTCTGATATAACTTTGCATTTCCACCAGCTTCTGTTCCAGTGCTTCCAACAGATGTCACTGATGAAAAAAGACAAATTAACTCTGAGCTAATTGCGGACTCACTAGCTCCTTGTAGCACTGGACTATTTAAAGTTCTTTGTTCTTGTTGTTCTTTTAGAAAACTTACACAGTTGGCACGGGTGTGTGCTCAGCAGATCCACCTCTTTTGTCATGATAAAACTAACCTGAATCACTACTATTATTTACCTACTATTATATTCAATAGAATTATTGAATTCAATAGAATTATTCAGGATTTTTGGGTCTATGTTTATTAACACAGTATAAGGTTTCCAGATGCTGTTATAATCTATTCTGCCTTTATTTTCAAATGAATTTCTTGTAGGGGGCATGCGTTTCATTATGCTTTTTATTAAATGTGTGTGTTATTCTTTCCTTCCTAATTGGGTACATTTTAATTATTCATGTGATTTGATTAAGACATGTAAGCTTGCATTTATCTTCTGTCTTTATTTGTATAACATTAATAATTTTCATAATTCCATTTGAGGATCACCAACTATAACACCTTTCATAATTATTCATTTACAGTTTTCACTATACATGTTAATTTCATCACATATAGTTTTTAAGTATTTACTCACTGTTTGACACAGTACTATCATACAAGAACATGATAGCACTGTATTTCTAACTTTGCCTCAAAAGCTTTTTCCCAATTTTTCATGTGATCTACTTCTACATATGTTATAAACATAATTCAATATTTTTATTATTTGCATCTAGAGAGTCAATTTTAATTTGACGATATTAAGGGAAAGAACAATACAAATAAAACACAACCTTCCTCTCTTAACATTTCGACTGTTCATCATTTCTCTCTATTGAGATATATTTTCAGCTACTGTTTCATTCATATAGCTTGAGGACATTTATTTTTAATTTTTATTTATGGATATCTGGGTGAGTGAATGCAACATGTGTAGAGATGCCATTGGAGGGGTGTCAGATCTCTTGGAGTTGTAATTTCCAATGTTTGAGAATCACCTGACAGAGGCACCAGAACCAAACTGAGTCCTCTGGAAGAGCAAGCATTAAGCATTCTTACCTACTGATGAAAATGGGATATTTTTTATTAGATATTTGCATTATTTACATTTCAAGTGGTATCCCCTTTTCTAATTACTCCTCTGAAAACCCCCTAATGCATCCCCCATCTTCCTGCTTACCAAGCCCCCCTTGCCACTTTCCTGACCTGGCATTTCTCTACACTGGGGCATCGAGCCTTCACAGGACCAAGGGCCTCTCCTCTCACTGATGTCTGAAAAGGCCATCCTCTGCTACATATGCAGCTGGAGCCATGGGTCCCTCCATGTGTACTATTTGGCTGGTGGTTGAGTCCCTGGGAGCTCTGGGGATACGGGTTGGTACATATTATTGTTCTTCCTATGGGGCTGAACTTCTTCAGCTCCTTGGGTCCTTTCTCTAGTTGCTCCATTGGGGACACTATGCTCAGTCTATTGGTTGGCTGTGAGCCATGGGATTTTTAAAGCCATCCCCTTTGTATTTAGAGCTGTGTTTAGACTTGATAATATGAAACCTATGCACCTTCCCTTCTGAACATTTACAGAGCAAAGCCCACCAACTGACATTCCATCTTTGGATGTGCAGATGCTCCACATCTGTCTTTAACTAGAGTAGCTTTAGATGTAACGTCGACTACCACTTGCCCTTGCTGCTTTGTTGATGTGGTTTTTAAATTTTATCATTATCCTTGGTTCAGAGTGATTTAATGAGCATTGAACTGTTGAGTGTCTCGAACACATAGGTGTGAAGTTATTCCTCTCATTTGGAATAAACTTACAGCCATTATGTTATGGAGTACTGTACTTCCTCTTGGTTATACGAGTTATATGTCAACCTGATATTGTCTCATAGAATGCTGATGGTCTGTTTATTTCATACTCCGTTTGCAACACTTAATACTGCACTAGATGGCAGAAACAGTGCTTGGAATGGTGCGACCTTTGAAAGAATGACTGTCTAGTTATCACTGTTTCCAGAGCATTGCTCTGTCTAGAACTAATCATTCCATAGTGTTATGGCTGGTCTCTCCTGAATACTTCAAGCAGTATAGCTTTTAGCACTCTGGAAGGAAGAGTTTTACGTCTTGGAGAGTAAGTACTCTTGAGTTTACGCACACTGCAAGGACCATTCTTATGTGCTTGTCTGTTTTATTTTTTTTTCTACAACTCAGGTCAATTCATCACATGCTTGTGTCATTCAAATGAAGACTGAAGGATACAAAGTCCTCAAAGGTTTTCTTTGTAAAGCTCTTTCCTCTCTAATACCCTGCCATATACATTCTCTAGCCTTAGGCTTGCCAGATAGATACTTCCCCCAAACTCAGATTTCCAGGGTTCCCCTGCTCATAGTAGGTGGGAGATTTCTGCGGGTCATTCACCTTATTTGTTTCTCCTAAGGGATCATTTCTTTGATGCACTTAACATGAAATAAAATGTATTTCTGCTTCTCTAGTTTCCCAAAGCATGTGGAAAGATAACTTTGATTCTGGATCAAAACAGAAATCTCCCAGGGATACCTGGTGTTTTAAACACTTTTTGTTGTTCCTTTGAAGGAATTTCTTATCATTCAATAATGTCTTCTTCAAAATTTGTCTTGTAACCTGTTTTCCAGTTTAACAGTATGAGAAGTATGCCTCTATGAGGCAGTTAAGAGTTCAATTTTGTAGGTGGTCCAGCAATGGATAAGAAAGGTCAGGGGGCCAGCTGGGCCTTTCCTGATTATGAGACCACATTTGTCCCTGGTGTGTGTGTGTGTGTGTGTGTGTGTGTGTGTGTGTGTGTTGGGGGCACAGTTATCAACAAATTGCCATCCTAAAAATAGAGACCTGGCCATTTTCAGATGTCTATGCTCTTGATCCTATATGTCAGGCCTTGGGAATAGAGACAAATAGTATCTATGATTTATAACTATTGACACAGTGTAACTAACATGTTATAGTAGTTCAGTGCAGTAATACAGAACACAGAATGCAGACAGCCATGTCCAGTCATGAAATCTTCAGGGCAAATATCATTTAAGACTAAACTGCCAAAGGTCATTGTCCCTGTTCAGTTACTGGAAAATGAATGCAACCTTCACATTAATCCCTATATCCCTGGCACCTGCACCTGAGTTCACACAGCACAAACATGTGAAGAAGGAGCATTGTGTAGAATAAAAAAAGTAACGGCAGATTAAAAACTAAATATGTCCTTACAAACACATATTGATATTTGCAGTTTAGTTTAGGTTTTTAAATAAAGTTGTCCTACAATACTGTGACTTAAAAGTAATTAAGAAAGTTTTAAAGATTTTCCTGCCTGTATCATAGGAGGATAACATATTACCCCAGTTTCCTTGAGACAATCTCAACTTCATTCATTCATTTGTTGTTATAATTTTCCAACCCAATTACCCGGTAAAAGAAATCTCAACTCAATCAATATCGATACAAGCTATAAGCCTAGATTGAGTGGATCTCCCACTACACTACTCTATGCCCACCTATGTTATCCCACATAATTTGTGGTTTCTCCAGGTCACAAGTTTCTTTCCCTCCTCAATGTCGATCTTCCGTTGCTCCTCCTACTTCCCCTGTAAATCCTTTTCTCCTCCCCCAAACTCTCAGCTCCTTCTTCTTCCTCCTGCCCAGTCATTGGCTCTAGCCTTTATTTGAAAAGTTAAGGTGGGGAAAAGGTTCACAAGGCACTTGTATAGTTGATTAACATCTGGTCTGCAGCACCTTCCAGGAGTGGAATTAGCATCAGAATACAAGTTCAGGGCTCTCTCCACAACATCATTCATTTACTTGTTTGTTTACTTGTTTATTATTCATATGAGTATTTTGCCTGCATGTATCTATATATACTGAGTGCCTTATGAATGGTCAGTGTCCATGGGGAGCAAAAGAAGGTTTCAGTTACACAATGAGCTGCTATGTGAGTACTGGGAAACAAACCGAGGTCCTCTAACATGCATCCAATGCTCTTAGTTACTGAGCCATCTCTCCATCACCCAAAGCTAATTTCTCAATCTCAGGTAGAAGTACAGGTAGGACCTGTATCAGGAGCAAACACAACACTTCTCTAACAAACTAAGACAGATAACAATATGCAAGCATCCATGTCCCGCCCTGAAATATTCTGCTAAGGTTCCTGGGATACCCGCTTGTGGACAAGTTTGCTAACAATTGTGGTGAGTTGGATTAACACAGCTTGTATTCTGCTTGTAAGTGCTGGCCACTGAGATTTGGAGTCTGTACTTAACCCAAGGGACCACCCCAAGTTAATTCTGGCTAAATCTGATTGGTAAATAAGGATACCAGCAGCCAATATCTGGGGAGAAGAGACATAGGCGGGGTTTAAGTTTCCCTAGGCTAGAGACCATGAGATGGGGAGAAAAAGGAAGTATCCAGGGGGATAGAGAAGCCATGCAGGAGAGAGGAGAAGAGAGCTATCATGGAAAAATAAGGACATGCAGGAGGGAGAAGGAGAGCAGGTGAGCTATAAAAATGTAGCCATTCGAATTTAAAAAGCAGCCCCAACAGAACACAGACATACTAAATAGTAACTCAGAGTTAATGGTAGGAAAGTAGATTCTAACAGCATGGAGGGTAGACAGCTGCCCAGTTATTTGTGCTGCTGCTTAAGGCTTATTTAAAATATAAAAACTGTCTTTGTGTGTGTGTGTGTGTGTGTGTGTGTGTGTGTGTGTGTGCACGTGTATATGTTTCATCCAGGAATATAAATGGTCAAAGGCAGGAAGGAACGCCATGCTGAGCTTTGTTAATTTTTTTTTTACAACATACGATATTTGAATGCATGAGGAGTGGTTACTCTAATCAGAGAAAATCAAAAAAGCCAAGGATTGTCATATTTCATACCAAAATACTGTCATTTTTCAAGCTCCTGTAAGGACAGAAAGACGCAGAGGACAAGAACCATAGTCTGCCTCATGTGCTGGAGCTGAAACACCAATCACAAGTAGCAGGGTATAGGACAGTGATGCTCAGAGAATGGGAGTACGCATAAAGGAGGCTCAACGTAGCACTGAAGCAACACATCGAACCCCATTAATGTGATAATATAAATAAAATCACATGTTAATCAAGTATTTATTTATTTATTTTCTATTTTTTATTTTTTGAGACAGAGTTTCTCTGTGTAGCCCTAGTTGTCCAGGAACTCACTGTGTAGACCAGGCTGGCCTCAAACTCAGAAATTCGCCAGCCTCTGCCTCCCAAGTGCTGGGATTAAAGGTGTGCACCACCACTGTCCAGCAGAAGAGACATTGGTTTCCCATTGCAGATGGTTGTGAGCCACCATGTGAGTTCATGTAGGAATTGAACTCAGGACCTCTAGAAGAGAAGTCAGTGCTCTTAACTTCTGAGTCAACTCTCCAGCTCCAAGTATTTTTTGTTTTAAAGTGCACACAAACATTACTTCTAATAAATATGGTACTTGGAATTATTTGATCAGAAAAACTGTATTGTTGCAAATCATTCAGTAATGACACTAAAAACAGAGTTGCCCATGCACTCACTGATAAGTGAATATTAGCCCAGAAGCCTGGGATACCCAAGACACAATTCACATATCAAGTGATGCCCAAGAAGAAGGAAGAACAAAGTATGAATACTCTGGTCCTTCTTAGTAGGAGGAACAAAATACCCACAGAAGGAGATACAGGGACAAAGTGTGGAGCACAGTCTGAGGAAAAGACCATCCAGAGACTATCCCACCTAGTGATTCATCCCATATACAGTTACAAAACCCAGACACTATTTTTGATGCCCACAAGTACTTGCTGACTGGAGCCAGATATATCTGTCACCTGGAAGGCTCATGACAAATACAGAGGGGGACACTCTCAGCCAGCCATTGAACTGAGCACAGGGTCTGCAATGGTTGAGCTAGAGAAAGAACCCAAGGAGCTGAAGGGGTTTGCAGCGCCATAGGAAGAACAACAATTTCAACCACCCACTACTCCCAGAGCTCCCAGGGATAAAAACATCAACCAGATAGTACACAGGGTGTTACCTATGGCTCCAGAGGCATAGGCAGCAGAGGATGGCCTTGTTGGATATCAAAGGGAGGAAAAACCTCTGGTCCTGGAAAGGCTCATTGCAGCAGTATAGAGGAATACCAGGACAGGGAAAAAGGAGGGGCTTGATTGGGGAACAGGAGGAAGGGAGATGGATTATGGGACTTTCGGGGCAGCAGGGGAGGGGGGTACCGGGAAAGGGGAAACCATTTGAAATATAAAGAATATATCTAATAAAAGTAAAATAATAATAAAAAAGAAAAAAAGAAAAATAAATATTTTGTATCATAACATACATCAATTTCCATAAAAGAAGAGCCGTTCTATGGCCCCATTTTACAGGTTAGGAAGGTGAAGTGTTAAGGGATTAAGCAAAAATCTCAATTTTGGAGTATTAAAAGTTGACCTAGAAAATTCTCTTTTAAAAAAAAAAGGCAGAGATGCTAGAATTTATGATGGAAAACTTATTCGGTGATTAACACCATAAATATTCTGTAGCTACATATAAAAGTGGTAACTATTAATTGTATTCGACGGGCTGGGACCAGAATGCATGTGTAAGTCTGAGCTAAATTGTATGTGCCCACTTTAATAAAAGTTCAAACATGTTTGTGATATGAAAACCAACTTGTCAAGATGAATCAGTGTTGGTGATTTCTTAAAGCAAGTGCATTTAGAGTAGTATTCTTTAGATACCAAATATGTATTTTTAGAAGAAGTTTGCTTGTGCTTTTGTGTTTGAGAGTATGTCACATAATTACATTGTTCAGGGAGGCCAGTGGAGTATCAGATTACCTGGAGTTGGCATTATAGGCAGTTACTGGCTGCCTTACATGGGTGGTGGGAACCAAACTCAGGTCCTCTGGAGGAGTTATCAATGTTCTTAATCACTAAGCATCTTCCTTGGCCCACGCATATGTATTGAGGCCCCCTTTAATTTGAGACATTTTAGAAATAGGAAAAGAGTCTGTTTCTATGCCTCAAACCATCTCCCAAGTGACTTCATTAATTGTCATCAGTGATTGCTTTCAGCCTGTAAGTATCTATGTAAAGTTGCTTAGGTTTATATCAATGCTTGTGGCAGAGTTACACTGGCAATTTGTTGTAATTTTACAGTGCTTACACTGGAGGTTTTAAGTCATTTGTGGTCCTTTTCTGTGTGCTCAAATATCTGCAGCCCGGTGAAGTAGAAAGTGCCACTGTAGGTATAGAAGTCAAAGATGACAGACCGAGCTACACTGGGGCCAGTGAATGCTGGCTGCTGAGGTGATATGGACTAATAGCAATGTAATGTGCATGTGCTGTGTGTTGTGAAGGAAACGTAAAACCTACTGACAGAAGGATGGTGGCAATTATCCAAATGAGTGACTCTCCTGAGGTTGACCAGATAACTCTGAAAGAAAGAATCACTGTCATAGAATAAATCTTCCAGGCAGGACCCTTCTCCAGCACACCCCCACAGGAACAGGAAGTAGTATGGAGAGGGGAACTAATGAAGACTATATGTGTATATGACTGGCTTTCAATAAGGGTTATGCTATGAATCTAGCCCTGCACACTCCACCTTGAATATCCCCACTGAGATAGAATTGCTCATACCTATAAAAATTTAGAGCCAGTGGCATATATGTATATGTAATATATAACAGTTAAGCATTCACACAAATACAAACCAATAGGAAATGATTACATTTTCATATTTAGACCTAGGGAGATGGCTCAGGGAATAACAGGCTGGCTATACTAGCATAAGGACTTGAGGTCAGATCTTCAGGACCCGTATGAAAGCCAGGCATAAAGATGAACATCTTGTATCCTGAGCCTTGGATAGGAGAAAGAGGCAGATCCCCAGAGGTCATGGGTCAGCCAGCAAGGCAGCTCAGGAGTCTCAATGAGATACTGTCTTAAAAATGAGGTGAACAAAAAAAAACACATCAGTGTTGACCTCTATCCTAATGTTGACTTCTACTTGAGGAAAGAGAGAGACAGAGAGACAGAGAGAGACAGAGAGAGACAGAGACAAAGAGAGACAGAGAGACAGAGACAGAGACAAAGGAAAGAGACAGAGATAGAGAAACAGAGACAGACACAGACACAGAAAAGGAGAGAAAGTGCTATGCATGCCACCCACATGTGTGCATATGCTGTCATTCTATATATACAAAACACATACTCACACCCACAGACACCTAAATTCTAAATTCTTTATTTTCAAACACTGCATAGAAAGTATTTCCATCTATGTCTTCTCTTTCTTACCACTGGACTCCTCACACCTCTTGTTTTAATGAATTGCCCTGTTTGAATTCAGCACCATAAATATTGATCTCTCTCACAATTCTTCAGCGTAGTAAAAGGCTGAAGCAGTTTGGAAGACCAAATAGCTCCGAGGACACACCCTTTGTCAGTTTCTTCTTATCTCCTGGAGAGTCCTCTCAGAAAAAACAAACTCATCAATTTGCTTATTCTGCTCTAGAAGGTAGCAGGCACCAAGCTGCTCTAGAATGTACTGAGCATGAATATTGAGTTGGTCTTCATATGAAACCTATGTCTTGTTTTAATAATGTGATTTGAAACTTGATAGACTTCTATAAAGCACTTAGCAGTTTGACTTGTCATCAAAATATCTACATAAGATTGAAGGCCACATTTCACACTCAAATATTAGGGTTGTTAACTGCAGTGTTTGCCAAGAAGTCAGCTTTTAGGTAGGGATGGGACACTGAGGATACTAACTTCATTAATGGGTTTGTCTGTGGATGAACACACAGCGGAATGGACCATGATGACATAAGAATTAGCACATAAGTCATTGGGGCAGTGCCTTTCAATGGTGCATCTTGTCTCTTGTCATTTACATTCTCCTTTCTGTCCCCCTCCTCCTCTCCCTCCTCCTCCCCCTCCTCCTCCCTCTCCTCTTCCCTCTTCTCCTCCTCCTTCCTCTCCTCCTCTTCCTTCATTTTCTCCTCTTTCTCCTCCTCCCTCTCCTCCTCCTTTTCCTCCTCCTCCTCCCTCTCCTCCTCCTCTTTCTCCTCCTCCCTCTCTTCCTCCTCATCCCTCTCCTCCTTCTCCTCCTCCTTTTCTTCCCCCTCCTCCTCTCTCTTCTCCTCCATCTCCTCCTCCCCCTCCTCCCTCTTCTCCTCCTCTTTATCCTTTTCCTCCCTCTTTTCCTCTTTATCCTCCTCCTCCCTCTTCTCCTCCTCCCTCTCCTCCTCCTCCTTTCCCCCTCCTCCCTCTCCTCCTCCTTTTCCTCCCCCTTCTCCTCCCTCTCCTCCTTCTTTTCCTCCCCCTTCTCCTCCTCCTCTTTCTCCCCTCCTCCTCCTCTTTCTCCCCTCCTCCTCATCTTTCTCCTTATCCTCTTCCCCTCCTCCTCTTTCTCCCCCTTTTCTTCCTTCTCTTTCTCCTTATCCTCCTTTCCCCTCCTCCTTTCCTTCCTTCTCCTCCTCTTCTTTTCCTCCTCCTCCTTTTCCTTCTCCTCCCCTTTTTCCTCCTCCTCTTTCTCCTCCTCCTTCTCCTCTTCCTTCTCCTCTATCCCCTTCCCATCCTCCTCCCTTTCCTGGATATAATATAGTGTGTACCTGCTCTCCATCATGCCCATCACCCACTCTTCTCTTTCCGGGCTGCAGGCATAAGCATGCTCCACCCAGATATCCCTGAAACCATGAGTCCAGTTCACCCTTTCTTCTCTCTACTCATCTCACACATTCTATTGTAGTCATGACAAATGAATACAGTAAGCAAAGCATGTATTTTCTCAGATGTTGGCTTTCCATTAGGTTGCCTCCTACAAATGACTCATTCCATCAGGAAGCCTGTTCAGCATCTTCTCACAAGCTCCTAGGCACCCTCACTCAGCATCCTCTGCCTGAGTTACATCTTGCTCTGCACACCCCAGCTAATGCTCCAATTAGCAAGGGATCTTGTATATTACCACTTGCCTTCTTACTTTTCATTCAAAAAATGTAAATGGGATATTTCTGTCTTGTTTTGGATCAGTTTGATAATCTTTTCCATTTCAAACTTTTAAAAGAGATTCATTTACTTTGCATGAGTATTTTTGTGATCTACATGCATGTATAAACACTTGTTTGTGGAGGCCTGAGGTTGATGTCAAGCATCTTCCTTCATTCCTGCCCAATTTACTTATTGAGTCAGAGTCTCTTGATAAATCCGCAGCTTGGTAACTCCAGTTAGCCAGTAGGCTACTGTGACCATTAGAATTGGACACTGGAGATCTGAACTTAAAAGTCTCCATGCTTGCAAGATTAGTGTCTTATCTACAGGGCCATCTCCCCAGGCCTATATTAGTTGATGCTTAGCATTAAACAACTGCACAGAGGTCTTGATATACATATAAATCTTTCACAATAAAGGATAGTGCCTGCCCATGAGCCTTACTACTTCTATTTTCTTCTTCTTGCTTCTAGTTCTTCCTTTTCTCCTAACATTGCTCCTGACTCTTGTTTCCCAGAATTCACAATCGAACAAGAGAACTGATTGAGCAACATTATAATGATAAGAAACTAACCCCAATGAACGGTGACTCTTGAGGATGCAGCATCCCCAGAATGGGTCATTACCCTGACCATAAGAGTATGATAGAAGCAGGCATTACCACACTTGAATCACAGGGCTCTCTCCAGGAAAGATCTGTGAGGATGAGACCTTTACAGTTCCTTGAAGCATCTGTACTGGGATAAGCACTCCAAACTCACTCTGTCCTCGGCGTCTTGCCCCACTTATCCCTCCATTTAACCACGGATCTTAAGCCAGGGCTCTGGAGATGGACTTGAGAGCTCCCTGGAGTCCTTTAGTTCTTTATGTGCCAATCTGGCCATATAGATTAAATGTCTTTTCAGTCTTCCACCATTATTCATGGCTGTAAGTGTAGCACTGGGAAAAATAGAAGAATCCAGTCTGTTGATGCACCCAAACCTAGCAAGGGCTTTTATCCTAAAACTAGTTCCAGTAAACTATGGATTTTTATAAAGATTCTTATTCAATTCCTACAGATGCATGATAGTCAAGATGAACCTACTGACAATATACACACATTTATTCAGACTCATTCTTAGAAAGAAAGTCTCTAAAATTATTTGACTATATATGATTGTAATATGTAAGGATGTTTTATATAAAATTTAGTCAATAATCCGCTTTAGGTATCTCAATAGAGAGAGAGAATATTTTCACCCATAAAAATACTAAACTTGAAATATATATTAATATATATGCATATATATATATATATATATATATACTTATCACAAAATATCCTTTGAATAACATTTACTCAGGTATAAAGAACAGCTTCAAATTCCAACATTTGACCTTTCTTTGTCATTCTTTCACAATCTTTTGTATCCAAAGAAGGTCTTGTCTGGTACTCTCTTATCCTCTGGAAAGATTAGATACACATAGAAGTTGTACAGTTGTCTCTAGCCCTGAACGTGAGTTGACCACTTGCTAAGGGGATCAAAATGCATTTTATGTGAGCATTTAGAATAAAGGTAGAGATAGTTGTGTAATAACAGCAATAATATCTAATGTCTGACCATGTAAGAGGACAGAAAATAATGACTTGAAATATGAGAGTAATGCAGAGAGAATATATTTCAAAATTTGTCCTGTTTTGTACAGGCATCACTTTGACCTGATATATAGTGGAAACTATAGACAGAAGTTCAGAAAATAAAGCATAATTTTCTCTCTGTCTCTGTCTGTCTGTCTGTTTGTCTGTCTGTCTCTCTCTCTCTACTTCCCTTGCTCCCTCCTTCCCACATTCTTCATCTCCCTCCCTCCTAGGATAACTCTGTCTACATTTGGCTTCCAGCACCCAGCCGAGAACACACTGAATAAGACCTGCATATTGAACCTACTTTTCTTAGTTCACTGATTTCTTTCCTCCAATTGCTACCTCAGACCTCGCCTCCTTCCTCCTTCCTGGTGAGTATGTCTTTTCACCTGATGTTATATCTTTGAGAGTTATGTTCTAGGTTTCTCTTGTGTATTCCTATGTGCCTAGATAAGATTTGCTCTCTCATTAATCAGAATTTGTTTACAGGTCATTCTGGGTAAAAGATTTAACTTACACTACAACTGCAGGTGCTACCAGAATTACATATAGCTTTCATACCTCAAGGAGAGGAGACTTAGTGGGAAAGACCCTGGTGTTGGGCTGATCATGGGATGAAGATCAAACGTACACATGTGCACCTGCATCTCTTGATCAAAAGCTTTCCCACAGAGGGAAGTAGATGTGGGTCCCCAAGTCTCTCAGCAAATAGAAGGCTATTTGCTGAGTAAGAGACTTCCTCTTCACTTTCTTCTAAGGATTATGACAATTGAACAGTCCTCGGTTTTCTTTTTTTTTTTTTTCCAACTAGGTCACTTTTGAATTTAGCATGCCTTTTAGCAGTTGAGTCATAGAGTCAAAGGGGAAAAAAAAAAGCCTCTGTTGCAAAAGCAAAATCCATGAGCTGTTCTGGTTCTTCTGTAAATCTAGAAAAGAAAGATTTGTCAGTTGACTTTAAACCATCTGCTTCGGTTCTTTTCTGAGTTGATAATGCTAAGTCATGGGACAGGGCTAAAGTCACTAAAATGGAATTGTTAGGAGCAATCCCAAAAGGAGTATTAGACTGCAGTGTAGCTGACTATTTGAAGGTTTTCATAACACTGTGATAAGGTAAATAGTATAACATTTATTTTTCAAGTGAAGACTAAACCAGATAGTTTAGCTGATTGCCCAGGGGTTCATAACTAACAAGGAAATGCAATACTACTCTAAAATTGCTGATAGTAGGAAATGACTTGTTTCCTTCATTTTTTATTCAATATATTCTTTATTTACATTTCAAATGATTTCCCATTTCCTGGACTCCCCCTCCCCCAAAGCCCCATAAGCCCTCTTCCCTCCCCCTGTTCCCCAATCTACCCCTTCCCACTTCCCTGTCCTGGTATTCCCCTACACTGCTGCACTTAGCCTTTCCAGGACCAGGGGTCTCTCCATCCTTCTTCTTGGGCTTTCTTTGATATGTGAATTGTGCCTTGGGTATTCCAAGCTTCTAGGCTAATATCCACTTATCAGTGAGTGCATTCCATGAGTGTTCTTTTGTGATTGGGTTACCTCACTTAGGATGATATTCTCCAGTTCCATCCATTTGTCTAAGAATTTCATGAATTCATTGTTTTTAATGGCTGAATAGTACTCCATTGTGTAAATGCACCACATTTTCTGTATCCATTCCTCCACTGAGGGACATCTGGGTTCTTTTCAGCTTCTGGCTATTATAAATAGGGCTGCTATAAACATAGTGGAACATGTATCCTTCTTACATGCTGGGGAATCCTCTGGGTATATGCCCAGGAGTGGTATAGTGGGAAATGACATTTTAAGACTTGACGAAGTATTCATCAAAGATCTGGCCTGGCCATGACAATGTTACACTAAGAACTGATACATAAAACGTATGTAAAATCATGCAGAAGACATTGCTGAGGTATAGTGTAACTAAGTGAATATATACCCTACAAATACGCTCTTGTAGAAAAGCCTGAACTGGTTCTTGGATTCAATTGGAAGACTGTTGAAGAAGCTTGCTGAGATAAATGTCACCTAATGATACATAAAATTAGAGGATTAGAGTTTAAAGGATGAAGTATGGATAAAGGCATATTTAACAACGGTGTCAAGGGTTTTATCCTGGGGTCAACATGTGGGAACATGTATAATTGTCCTTTTAGCTCTATAAGTGGATAAAAACTGGCAGCTATTCATGGTGAATTGGAAGCCTTGATACCAACAGGCAACCCACAGGCATCCCATTTCCAAAGAGACATTTTATGCTCAAAATCTATTTAGTGTGCTTTAAGCATAACATTTGCACATATTTACATCTGATTAGGCTTGATACATATTCAGTTGAGCTAAAAGGACAGAGCATATATACTTTTTTCTTTCTTGAAAAAATAAAATGTTACCAAGGCCTGGGTAGGATGCCACATGCATATAGTCTTATGACCCCAAAAGAAGAGGAAGAAGGATTACAAGCTTTAACCAGACTGATGTACAATGTGAACACACACCCCCTAATAAATAGAATAAATAATAAGATATTATCAAACAAACCTTTCCCTATTTTATTACATATTTCCTATTGAGTCGGCATCAATTTACTATTGTCAAAAATATAATGTATATTATCTGTAGCTTCTTCTAGACTCTTGACATTCTAAACCTGTAGTCTATAAACTTGGCTCTAATTATCTTGACAATTGTCTTCCTCCTATTTATAGTTGTGATTTTGATACGACATAGATATTTTAAAACTAAAAAAATTTACTCTGATGCTGTTTTGTTATGTTGTATTTTCCTGGGTATGATTAGTTTCTGTTTAGCCATTTCTGTTGAAGTCATTTAAATGAATTTTACATTGATATTATTTTAGAACTTTTATAATATATAATTTAGTTAGCTTACATATAGTAAAATTCACTAAAATATGATAAAATACAGATTTTTTTAATTTTAGAGAGCAGAGAGAGAATATATGCAAATAAGTAAAAAATGGCACCATGATTCATAGAAATAAAATAGTTCCCCTCAAATATGAGACAGAGTACATTCTCTTGCTACAACCAAAGCCATGTGAGGACATTTTTTTTCCTATGATATATTTTATTTTTAATGGTGAGTATATGTGTATGTCTATGTGTGGGTATGCACACGAGTGCAGTTGCCAGAAGTGGCCAAAAGAGGGCATCAGAGTTTCTGGAGCTAGAGATACAGATGATTGCAAGCCATCTGACAGGTGCTGAGAACCAAACTCAGATCTTCTATAAGAGCAGAGCACCATCTCTTCATCATACCATTTTACATGGAAGCCATTTTAAATATATTTACCTTTGTTTGTTCTCATGGGATCTTGTTCAGTAGTTCACCTGGTAGAACATACATGGCTGTGGCTTTCCCAGGGCTGAGAAGGCAGCCAAGGGTATCTGTCTTTGGGTCTGGAAAAATGTCCCTATTAATCAAATTTTACAAATAAGTAACCACAAATCATAATCTAGATGACTTCAGGTACCAAGGAAACTGGTATGCTGTTTCTTGAATATGGGATATAAAAGTGATTTACTTGGATACATGAAATAAAAACTAAACAAATCCTAATATTTAATTAGTACCAACTAATTAATTCTAGCTAATCTCTCTTAATGTCTCCAGCAAATTCCCTTCTAGATGCATGCTGGTAACCTGTCATAATCCTTTACCCTTAGTAGCCTGACCTCAGTGATCCATGCTCAGATGCTTAGATGCTTACAGGATCTGGAAGACTCTAATGAACAAAGCTTCCCCTGCCCCCTTGTGAGTGATTCTAAGTTGTATTTATAAATTGTGACAAGGAACAGATTATTCTTATACTCTAATAATAACTGATACAGCAGTGGGTTGGTCTGATGCTGCTTGTATTCTAATGCTAATAGTGTTTCCTCAAGACCTTGTTGCCCCAGCAATGAGAGTCCACATGCAGATGCTATGTGACCTTTCCCCCTAATTATTTCTGATTGGTAAATAAAGATGCTGGCATCCAATAGTTGAGCAGGAGAGATCTAGGTGGGGTGTAGGCTTCCTGGGCTTGGGGGTTAGAAGAGAAGCACAAGGAAAGAAGAAGGTGGAGGAGAAGGAGAAGCCACCATGGATTATGTGAGTTCAAGAGGGCATGGGCATGAGGGTGTCCAACTGGAGTTAAGAGCAGCCCAGATGAAATATAGGACATAATAACTATGACCATGAATGTACACAGAACCACAGAGAACAGTATAAAATATTGGCAAGGGGAGAGATGCTGAGGAGGCACAATGAATAACGATGCTTGCTGCTAAGTCTTAGGACCTGAGACCACTTCTGGGGATTCACATTAAAGAAGGAGAGAACTGAGCCCTGAAAGAGATCATCTGAATTCTATATGTATGCTCTAAAAGGTATGTACACACACACACACACACACACACACACCTTTTTAACATGATAATGCTTATGATATGGACATTTTATCATATTTTTTTAAAAAGGAAAGAAAAGGAATTGTCGGGTAGTTCTTTTCAACTGGCCTTGTACTTTGCTTTCTGTGCAGTAGCATAGTTTAGTCCTGTGTCAAGGTAAAATAATATGAAGCTTGACTAAGTGAGAAAGACTTTTTTCCAAGAAGAAATCTTTGTAAAGACCCTCTATTGGGAGGTCACAAGAGAAAGAATGTGGGGCACTGTGTCCTATGGTTGTGCAATAAATAAATCAGTTGGAGCAAAGCTCAGAAAAGTGTGTGTCCTGCAAACAAACCACTGTTCTTGGAATAACCGGGCAAGAACAGGAACAATAGACCAGGGTCACAGTAGAATACAAAGCTGGTGTTTATCTTGCTAAATTCTATTATAACATCTACAGGTCATGTCAACATGGTTCTTCGTCATAATGTAATTGATGGAAGGTTATTAATGCCAGCTGGTGTCGATCATCTCGGCTAATTTCAGAAAAGAAATGATATTTACTTTGGTTAAATTGAATTTCTTTCAGGATGAGTTGGACTGTTGATGAAAAGGTGAGTTTACTGCACCTTCTATATGGTTCCACATCTCCTTAACCTCTCTCCAAGTCCCATGGAAAATCAGAGAACAAAAGTTATAGAAAGTCCTCCAACTTTCAGAATGCAGAAATGAAACTAGACAGAACTTTCTAGAAGCCCAAGGATTGAAGAGGTGGGGAGAAGGTATGTGTTAAGTCAAAGAGACCAGAGAACCATGAAGACCAGACTTAAATGGATCATAAGGACATGCCCTGGATACCAAACAACACTGTCCCTAGAAATGAGATTTGGCCACGCTTGCATATATTAGATTATTCTTTGTCCTACAAATTAGCAATTTCATATCCTGTAACTAATAAAATGATGTCTAAAAACTAGGGTCAATTAGTCCTATTCCATTGGGAAATTTTAGCATCTGCATACAGCTTATAAATAGTAATATCTTTTAGGAAATAAAATGATGCAGGGGTTCTTAGTAAACAGGGACAGACACTTGACATACAAACGTGTGCATCTGCTTGTTTGTAAATTTGAGCACATATGTCTTAGTACACATGTCTGTGCACATGGCAAAGCACATACCTGTGATTACATATATGACAGAGTGGGTAATCATGAGAATTATTACACTTAATAATAAAAACAGAAGGCATAGTTTTACTTTCTTATTCCTTAAAGAGCAGGGCAAGCATTATTAAAATATTAAACACAGGTTGTCTCAAATGGCCTTAATTCTCAGGAATGTCTGATGTAAAGGAACAGGTAAAAGTCAAACCTAGGAGCGGGATAAACTCTTTTCACTTTCCTCCAGGGAACTTCTCAGACTTTAGAGGGGTGAGAAGGAAGCTGGGACAACTTCAACACTCTTGCAGAAGGGATCCTTGGAAATACCTGCCTGAAGGAAGTCACTGAACACCATACAGAAGACAGTTGGCCTTGGGGACTCTAGAGGGACACAGTGGTTTTTCTACAAAGTGAAATAATGAAAGACACCATTTCACCTCCATCACAAAACACAGCCAAAGTCCTTCACCATTCAGGTTGGAGAAAAGAAACTCAAAGTATGTTTTGAAAATGTGTAATTTCATGAAATTTTGCATTATTTATCCCTGGTTTGTACTGCTCTTTTTCTCTTGAAAATTCTCATTAAATGACTGAAAAATTAAAATAGCATTAAAATTGTTCAGAAGAAGTTAGTATTTCAATATCATCTGAAGATTGTAGGAGAAGGAGAAGTGTTAATAATTGGGTTGGTGCTAGAACCATCTCAATGTTCATAGGTGCTATAGTCTAGGATGTTTCCCAAAGCTACAGAACTCCAACTTAGTACTGTTGCAAGGTGGTGGACAAATTGAGGTGAGGTTCATTGTGGGAATCTGGGTTACTGGGGAATGCCCTTGTGGGAAATATTGGGAACTCAGCTTCCTCCTGGCTGTTCTTACTGCCAAGTAACCAGGCAACCAGCAGCTCCTGCGACAGGCTCCTGCCACAAAGCATATAATAAATAGGGTAAATGGCCAGTGGTCAAAGTCTCTAGAGCATAAGCCAAAATGGATATTTACCAAATTAATTATTGTGCTTCCTTTGTGTCAGTTCATTAAC
Source organism: Apodemus sylvaticus (assembly GCF_947179515.1). NCBI lineage: Eukaryota > Metazoa > Chordata > Mammalia > Rodentia > Muridae > Apodemus > Apodemus sylvaticus. The sequence goes on from NC_067490.1 coordinate 13,989,919, forward strand.
TGATTTCTCTTTGATGCTCAGCAGGACAGGATAAAGAAGAAAGCATGGTTTGCAGCTCCCTTCTGTATCCTGGTCCCATTAGGATGATTGTTCATGTTAGACATGAGGGCGTGTCTCTTCGGTGTGTTTAGGCTCTTGCTAGGAAGTTGGGACATGTCTTGTTCATGATGCTTTGTTTGGAACGATGGTGCGATGACTGGAGTCCTGAGAATGTCACTGTTCATCTCTGACAGGGAGGGAAGGGAGCCCAAAGTTAGAAAGAGGCAACCAGGGGGACACCAGAGAAAAACTGTTAGATTCCAAACAAATTGTCCTCAAACCCTAACTACTCTCTAATCTTACTGAAGACTGAATGATTTTACTATCTAAGCATTTACCCTGGATCTCTTATTGTTTACAAGAAGGAACATATTAAATATTTTTTAAAAGTATTTTTGGTACAAAATTTTAATATTGGTAAGTTTCCCATACACACTATCACTGAACTACCAAGAACCTTTAGTATAAATGGTCAATGCATGAAAATGGCAAGCACTATGCTCTAAAGGGATAATACATATCCTAAAAACCAAGAATTTTGTTGTTGAACTGCTTTAAAATAATGAAAACTGCTCTTCTTATAATTCTAACATAAATACCCAATTCACACAACAACAGCAGCAAATAAACCTAAAGGACCAGAAAATTAATGTATTCCTGCCATATCAAAATTTGCTCTGTAATGATAAAGTACATGGGAAGGTAAAGTAAATATAAATGGGACCCATTCCATGGGCAAACATCAATCCTTGATACTATTAATGTTACTCTGTTATGATTGCAGATGGGAGCCTAGCATAACTGTCCTCTGAGAGGCTCTACCCAGCAGCGGACTGAAACAGATGCATATATTCTCAGTCTAACACTGGATGGACCTTGATGAGTCTTGTGGAAGAGAGAGTTGAGGGAAGGACTAAAAGCTCTGAGGGGGAAAGGAACTCCACCAAAAGACCAACAGAGTCAACTGGCCTGGACCCTTGAGGCCTCTCAGAGACTAAATTGCCAACAAAAGAACTTTCATGGGCTGGACCTAGGCCCCCTACATATATGTAGCAGATATGCAGCTTGGTCTTCATGTGGGTCCCGCAACAACTGGAGCAGGGTCTGGATATCCCTAAAGCTGTTTCAGTCTGTGGAATACATTTGCCTAACTGAGTTGCCTTGTCTGGACTCAGTAGAAGAGTTTGCCATTAACCCTGCAGAGATATGATGTGCCAGGGTGGGGAGATACTGCAGGGGTGGAGCAAGGGGGAGCGCTCCACAATCTGAGAGAAGGGGAGGTGGTATAGGGGAGGGATTGCGTGAAGATGGAATTGGGAGGAGTGACAGTGATTGGGATGTAAAGTGAATAAATAAAAAGAAAAAACTATGGAACATACAATTCAGTTAGTTATAATAGCTAAGAGCATCAAATAAATATGGTGAACCTTCAATAGCATTTCTCATAGATATCTGAAATTTCCTCTAACTGGTTTTCATCCATTCTTACCTTCATTATTTCCCATTTTCATTATCTAAAGATAGTCATTGAGTAGTAACGACTTGTGATTCAACTGAATTGCAGAGGAAATCTGCAATGAATGAATGAGCTCATCCATTGGTAGGAAGACAGAAGGAAGCAAGAACAAATATAGAAAAAAAGTATTATGTCTTCTTTGTGATTGTGCTAAACAAAAAACTTGGCTGCTGTTCCAGAAGAGCAGATTATTTTTAAATGAATGTTGATTTAAACTGCATTGAAATTAACATAACTTAAGGGAACTGCAGCATCGAAGACTTAAAATTGTACTTTTATATCAAGTTTAGTGCAGTTTTAGTTTTTCATTAACCAAATATCTCAAGTAAGAAAATTCATTTATACAATGGATGGGAAAAGATATTGAACATAAATTGCTGAAGAATAAAAACATAGTATTGATATATGTAACACTATTGCTAGAAAACACATATTAAAGAAAATGTGTTTCAATGCTGTGTTAGGAAATTTTATTTGATTGATCTGTTCATACATTTATAATTTCCATAACTATGTATATTCCAAACTATAGGCCAGAATTCCATCCACATTTTACATCCACCTGTGTAAGGATATAACTCATCAATGATAAGGTTTCCATGAAGACTCAATGCTCTCCAGGACAATATCCTGCCTTGTTAAAATAATTGGTATTGAATGGAATGACCAGTCCCAGAATTCAGGACACATTGTCTATGAGATGGTGAAGATGTTAAATCAACCATAACTTTGGTGAAAAACAGACAGAGATTGCATGAGCATTCATATTTCTGTAGAATAAATAATAAGCTTTGTTAATATTTCATAAAGTATTTAAAATAAACATTGGGCAACTACAGGGCTAATGAACTAACTCTACATCTGCAGGAGTTTTATGATTACAAAGTAGCTCAGAAAGAATGATGATTCATTCTGTGTTACAGCTATTTTTTTTAAAGGTTTGATTATAATTCTTAAAAAGAAAATCCATCCTTATTGTTTATAAAATACTTTGAATTGAAAGATTTCATAAAGTATGGCACAATCTCCATAGAATTCAAGTCTAAATGATTTTTATTAGTGTACAACTAAACACAATTTTCTTTTTCAGACCATATGGTATTTCTTAGGAAATTGGTCATTTGCATTTATTCTGGATTTATTATGTTCCCTGGGAGAAGTGAAGTCATACCCATGCAAATACAGTAGTGAATAAGTTTATATCCAAATGTATATTTAGCTTTTAGCACACAGATACAGGCCATATATCCTGAACTCTTTTGCTTTAATAGCAATAGCCATCATAATACGATCCTGGCTTTCTTTCTCTTGTCATAATAAATCAGGCACCAAAACAAACAAACAAACAAACACTTGGGGCACGAGAGGGTTTATTTTGCTTACAATTCAGAGTCTAGAAGAGAGGGAAGTCAAGGCAGGGACTTGGAAGCAAGACCTGAGGCACACACCTTGGAGGAACCCTGTTTACTGGCTTGCTTTCCCTAGGTGGCTCAGTTACCCTTTATTATGAAGTTCAGGTCCACCAGCCTAGTGATGGCACCACCCATAGAGGACTGGATCCTCCTGCATCAATTAGCAGTTAGAATGTTCCCTCCAGACACACCCACAGGGCAAAGCGATGCAGAGTTTCTCAGTTGGCATTGTATCTTTCCAGGTTTGTGAAGACAACCTCCAAACTAGCCAGGAGAAATAACCTTAAAAATTGAAAATAAGTAAAAAGGGACAAAATCTGGATAAAGGACGATAACTCAATGCTATGCACTATCATTTTGAATCTCCTCTTCTGAGTGTTAAAATATGAAGAGTGGAATTGTATTAATTAATCCTAGAAGATCTGTCTGCATACTTTGTTTATATTTGCAATGACATTATGAGGCATTTGGAGTATTTGTAACTCAAAAAAAATAAATAATTACATAAGAGGTTAAGAAAGTGATATAGACTTGGTTATTTGCACAGCTGTGAAAGTAACTTAAACTCTTACATCTGAGTTCTAAATCCATGCCAATTAAATATACTTGGGAAGGTATTAGGTACAGTCTCAATAACCTGGTATTTTTATTACCAGTTCAGATAATCAAAATAGTCCTGAAATTTTAATCTCAGGCTAGTCAACAACCTTGGAGCTGATATGTAAATTTTAATAAAATTAAATAATTTTGTATCCATTAACCAATCCTGTATGTTTCTGCTGCAACTTTCCTCATTCTAATCTCTTAATTGACTAATGATGTTGAAACTGCCAGCCAAAGCAATTCACCTCTTGAAATTCACAAATTCTAGGTAACCATGAAACTCAACTGAAATATGAGACTATAAATATTACCTGGTAAATATGCAATTGTGTAAGGTCCCTAACTGAGAGCATAATATAAATTAAACTCTGAAATAGCATCTTTCATTCCATTGCTTACAGGAACTGAACCAGTCATGAGCAAGCTGGGTTTGATAGAACCTCATGCCTGTTCAAGCTCCTGAATCAAACAGGGTGAATGTCAGGTTAGCATCCAAGTGTTTCAGTGTGGCTTACATGGAGCCTTGTTGTGTTTGGGTAACACTCCCCCAGTTACCCCATTTCAGTACAAGCAGTGCTTGCTCTTCATTGGGCACTACCACAAAAACCAACTCATTGTATGAATCAGTTACCATGTCTGTTTCCTTCTACAAAGAATCTTCTTTAATTTGTCTTCTCGTCCAGTTTCCTGCATTGAGTTATTGGGTATTATGTGCATTAATAAATATGCATGGATAGATAAGAACAAGACTCATGATTTTTATCATTATTTATTAAAAAAACTATTCATTATGTAATATATATATATATATATATATATATATATGTATATATATGGCTTAAGATACTTTAAATTAGTTATGATGCATTTAGGATTATCCCATCAAAGTCTCACCTTATCATTGGAGAGTGCACACAGGGAGATTAGAACATTTGTTCAGATAGAGAATTTCACCTCAGAAAGAATATCAGGAAACCACTGGATTTTCCATCCCAGGTCCTCATCTGTGACCACGTCCAGGACTCAGGATTTCTCTCACTTTCTTGCCATGATCATAAGAATGTGAGCAGGATGTTTCGTGGACGCAATGTGGACAGTCAGAACTGCCTTATGATATGTTTTCTGATACTGATAGAGCTGACACAGATGGCTTTTAACAGCTGTATGAACAATCAGTCCCTCCCAACATTAGACTGTGGTTTAGATTTTCAGGTTTCTGGGAGTCTTTTTAGAAAGCCAAAAGCTGTTATTTATTAGGATTTTTGGTAAATATGAATTTAGTATATCATAATCATTACATCTTTTCTATTCCTTTCATTCTTTTACCTACATTTGCTATTTTTTGGTCTAAAACCATCTTGATCCTGCCCTTTCATGACTTTGTAGTTTATTTGTGTATATACATGTAACTTAACATTTTAATTGTTATATTAACAATACCAGATTCTACTAAAATTTCTGGTCATCAATATTATGAGATATACTTATTTTCTTGTGGTCTGTGATATTTCTCAGAAGCACTGCATTTATTTTTAGTCTAGAATCTGAGTATTGTTTCCATTAGGACATAGAGATCACCCTTTATTTTTCTCTTTACGCTATGTCCAGGATTCTGTGTTTTCTTCCTTTACAGTCTAGGAGCTTATGCCTTCCGGTTATTCAGGCACCTTTGTGTCCTTCATAAAATGGAAGGGAAGAAGCTTGTTGGGGTGAAGTGGGCTCCCAGGAACACAGTTTGCTTGAGTGCCAGGGTTAAATAAACCTTCTTCTGAAAGATGTTTTCAGTGATATAGCTCTTTTTATTCAGAAGTGTAATAGCTATTGTTGGTTGTCAACTTGACTACATCTGCAATGAACTACAATCCAGAAATGGAGGGTGCACCTGTGACCTAGCTCTTGAGGCTAGAAGCTTCTAACCTGGATCTTAACATGGAGATCTTGAGGCATAGTGGCCATGAAAAGCTTAGGTCCAGCCAAGGTAGTATGTGACTTAAATTCCAGAAGACTGAGGCAAGCAGAGCTCTGAGTTCAAGGTCAACCTGAGACAAAGCAAATTCCAGATGCAGGCATTGTGGTACATACCTTTTATCTGGGCCACACCTTCTGCTGAAGGCCTACACAAGGTCAATGGAAGAAGAAGGTTCACTTTTCCCTGTCTATTTGCACTTACTTGCCAGCATATCTGTTGGAACCTACTTCTCATTCAGGATTCCAGCTTATTCAGAACAAGTGAAACAGCCAGCCTTGTAGACTGAACAACTACTAGACTTTTGGACTTCCCATTCACAGATGCCCATTATTGGGTTAGCAGGACTACAAACTGTAAGTCATTACAATAAATTCACTTAACATACAGAGACATTGCGTAAGTTCTGTGATTCTAGGGAACCCTGACTAATACAGGGAATAATAAAGGATATATAAGCCTTGGGGAGTGGGTTGGGGTTTTTCAGGGTAAATGCACATTATTGGCTAGTACTGAGGTGCTTGAAGAGGAATTTGCATGAAGACGAATTCTTCATGCATGCTGGGCTTGTGTTTTATAGACATGTCACTATAGGGAGAAAGAAAGGTAAATCTGCAATTTGGCCACAGGGGTATATGACTACCTCAAAGGTGGTGAAGGTGGGTATTGAAAGGATATGTGCCCTGGAGCATGCAAGCCCAGAACAGGAAAGGAGTGATCCTTACTCCTGCTGGTCTCAAGATGAGATTTTCAGGGGTTTGTTACATCTTGATCTCACTCTTGCTCCAGGCTCACTCCTCCTAGTTGCACTTTCCCCACAATATTTAAACATTTGCTTTTTGAAAATGTGTATACCTATGTGAACAGGTGCTAACCATAGAAGCTAGAAGAATGTTGTCAATTAAAATCATCCCTTATGTATCAAGTTGTACAGAATACTGGATCAAGGTAGACCCAGTGTCAGGGAATATCAGGACAAAAAAATATATTGAGAAATAGATTAGGTAAAACTCATGCTCAAAGCGAACAGTGAATGATAGGAGACTTAAATGATTAGGTAACAGTACATTCTTCAGGAAATATGTGTTTTAGAGAGATGGCTTCCAAACTTGCCAACCTAAAATCTCATAGTTCCAATAATAGAGCATTCTAGACTTGAGTATGCATGCTGCTTCTATAAGAAATCAACAGAATCAAAGTTAAAGATGCATGGTATAGCAACTTAGCATATGATAATTTCCATTCTACTCAGATTACATAGACTCTTCAGTTGCATGTTCACTCAAGTCCCCAAGAGACAGAATATCTTTGTTCTGTTTTGAGCACACCTCTGTGAGTATACCTAGAAGATGGTTCCATAATGTCTTAACTGAATGGCAAAGACCTACCGTGAATATGGGCGGCATCATCCCATGGGTTGAGGTATCAGACCAAATAAAAAGCAGAAGCAACTAGAAGGTTAGGATTCATCTCTTTCTGTACCTAACTATTGATACCACGAAGGACTGTTCTTTCAAACTGAGTTAAAATATAGCCTTCCACTTCCGGCCCCTGAATGTTGCTTTTTATCTGCTGCTCTGTTATCATGATAAGAACAACTAATAAAAATATTAACAAATTTCTACAAGGGAGTAAATGGAGAAATGGCCTTACCTCAAAGATTCATATGTGATCTAACTGGTATCAACAAATAAACTTTTAATAAAGGTTTATACAATGATAAAAGTTTTACATAATCGGCCTCAAGTAAACTAAAATAGAAACCATGATATTTTCGTATTTAATTTGAAACAAGGGATGAGACAGACCATTTCCTTACCTATTCATTATGAAAATTCTCTTGAGAAAGGCTCCATTACAAAGTTTAGCAAATATACTCATATGGTGATATTTACATTAGCATTTTCCAAACTTATCTAAGGTGAGAAACACTTCTTTTACTAAATACTTTGTTCAAATGATGTATTTTGTCTGTGTTTATAGTTATGTGTGTAGGTATGAGAAGAAGTCTGTAGAGGGTGTCAGATGGCCTGAAGCTCTCTGTAGTAGGTACAAGTGCTTAAGAGCTATCTGTTATGAGTGATGGGGACTGAACTCAGGTCTTCTGGAATGATTGTAAGTGCTGTTGACTGCTGGACCATTTGTGTTAGTTACTTTTCTATTAGTGTGAAGAGATACCATGACCAAAGCATCTTTTACAAGAAACTGTTAAACTTGGGGGGCACTTGCTTACAGTTTCACAGAGTGAGTGTCATTCCCAACAAGGCAGGGAGCAAGACAGCAGGCAAGCAGGCACGGTGCTAGAGCAAGAGCTGAGAGCTCAACTCTGATCCACAAACAGCAGGCAGAAGGAGCCAACTGGTATCGGCTTTTGAAACATCAAAGTCCACCCCCAGTGACATACTTACTCCAACAAGGCCACACCTCCTAATCCTTCCCAAAACAGTTCCATCAGCAAGGAAACAAAACATTGAAAAACATGAGCATATGCAGGCCCCTCTTGCTCAAACCACCATACCATGTTTCTTACCCTCTTCGTCTTCCTCTTTTAATATAGGAATAAAGCATTATACTGCACAATTAATGATGCAAAGCACTAAATAGACATCTAGACTTATAAAATACAGTCAGCACATGTGGATCAAGTCTATACATGTAGAACATTCTGTGTTTCCCATTAAAATGTGCCCCTAAAGGTCCATAGTATGAAGTGTGAGGTCCCTGTCATTTGGAGGCTTGCCACAAATGAGTCACAGAAGAGCAGCTACTGCCTCCCTTTCTCTTTATGATTCTGGAGTTGCCTTGCTCTGTCCTCCTTCCTATCACACTCTTATGCATTGCCCACATCCAGACACAAAAGTTCCGAGATTCCATATTTATGAGTTAAACCCTATAAAACCATGAGCACAAACCAATATTTTCTCTTACTAAGTTGATCCTCTCACAAAGTCTCTCAAAGTAACAAATCTATGCTGCTTTTCCAGTGTAGGAATTGATGGCTTATTGGCTCAGTCATCTAGATATGCAGTCCCTAATCTCCATTTAAAAAGTATAAAAGAGAGGAAATGAATCCACTCAAAATTACTTACAGATTTTTAAAACTCCATTTCAAGTACCACATACTGTTGTTCGCAAGTGCATTTTATTAAAATTAGGCAATATAGTGGATATGGGATATGTTTACATTGCCATTATGGCCAGTTAGAAAGTCTAAGATGTTTATGTTCCAACCCGTTGCCATTTTATTTAGTTGTTTAAGGCTTCTGGCAAAATTCAAAAACTCTCTCCATACTTTTAGTGTTACAGTGGATTAGTCTCCAGTCAGGTGCATGACAAATGATTAGATCTTAATGTTAAATAGGAAGGAAAAGGCACCCCTTCAGGGTAACTGCTGCTTTAGTTCCTTGTGATAATTTAAGAAAGAGCATTAGGTAGTTCCAGTTGCCTGCTCCAAACTATTACAGCGATTCAAAGCTTCCTGAACAAAAAAATGCAAAAGCAAAAACAAAAATAAAAGACAATCCAGTTCTAACAGCAATCATCTGTGATGTAAAAAGCCATACAACTGCACTTCCCAAGTTTTCCTTTTTGCATTTTAAATGCTATGGAAGGTGATTTAGACAAAAGAAATGCTTTATTCTAAATGTACGCTTGGCATTGGAGATGATTTCTTTGGATTTGTTATCCAGCCAACAATGTTGGCCATTCTCTATGAATGCTAGTTAATTCTACAAAAGCATTGTTATCAAAACATGCTCATAATTTGCCTTATACAAGGCTAATATGATATAATAATGATACTGAGATAAATGTGGATTAATATTCTATCTAAGTGTACATACACACACACATACATACATACACACACATACACACACACACACACACACACACACACATTTCTCAGAATTCCAGTTAGAGGTCATTGACAAAAATTAAAGAAATACAGATAGGCATAAACATTGTAAATAATCAAATATTTTTGCTTTTCTAGGACAAGAAATCATACACAGAAAGTAACAATTATTAAGTCCATGTACACAGTCATACATGCAGTCAATGTTTTGTTTAAAAGATGAAAGCTCAGAAGTTGGGTTTTATAGTTCTAATTCTTAGGCTTCTTGCCCTACACCAATGATAGAATCTTATATTTACTATCCCTTTATCATCTATCAGAGGCCTTAAACTTCATACATATGAACTTTCCGGACATATCTACTGAAATAAAATGGCAGAAGCAAAACCAGCAAGGCAAAGTAATTTGCCTAAAATCACTTGTTTATTACTAGAAATGAGAATAAAAAGTACATCTGCTAACAATGTTGATTGTAATGCTATGCCTTATTCCAATTCATTCAAGTTCAAGGAAAACAGCACTGTGTCACCTTTCTCAGGGAGTTTTGAGCAAATAGGTACAATATTGGATGACTAGTATTACAGGTATTTACATACTTTTGGTAAAAAGTAGTAACTCTTCATTTGGCCCTTTCAAATAATAAAAAGAAGTATAATGCCTAACATTTCTGGCTTTAATTTGTGTGATCTGCTAACCTCTGCACCTAGGCATATTACCTACTGATGCAGTATCTATGCGACAACATCTGATGGTACCCAACCTCACTTAAAATCCCCTCTAGGGCCAAGAGACAATAAGAGTATCTAATATTCTTTTGTACTGTATGCTTTTTTACAGCGTTCTGTTCCAGATTCCTAGAGAACATCAAAATGTATCTGAGCATGGTCTTAAATTTATAGTCACCATGAATTCTGGGAACAGAAAAAGCATAATGGTGTCCAAAGATTGACACTCCAGGTAGAGAGCTATTCCCTATAACTGGGGAGATTATACCTTGGAGCAGCAGGAAGCATCTCGTGACAATAAATCTTCCCTTCTAGAAACAGCTTTCTTTCAGGCCAGTGGGAGAACCAGAACCAAGACAGTGATAAATCCAAGCATTTGCCAAAGATGGCTTCCTTAAGCACATCTTTAGTCTCATCCACAATGTTCTAATTGAATATGACATTTGTTATTATGCTCAAATATGGATTCTGCCACTTGTTCCTGTTCTTAGTATGCCACCTTGATTAAATCTTACCATGTTGCTTTTGACATCAAATTATCTTTTAAACTAGTGAACTGGGAATGAACATGGTTGATTCCCCTCCCACTGGGGCCAATAGAGATGAGACTTTTGCCCTAAAACCCTGATAACAAATTTAGCACTGAAAAATCATGAATTTTAATTGATGTAAAAGCGAGCATGTTTTACAATATGATTCAAATGATTAGAAATATTTTTATATTAATCCCTAAAAAATTAAAGTGTTTGACACATGTTTCTGTAGTTGGAATTGTTAATTTCCTTACATGTATCTATAACAGAGTGAACTTTGGAATTCAGTTTAGAATCTCATTATCTTGGAGAAGGAATCTATACTTTGTATTCTTGTACTACTTATTTCTGAAATCATTTTTACTTTCTTAAAAACCATTTTTACTACTAGTCTCTGTGTTGATTGACATGAAAGATTTCCTTATAATTGAGAGAAAGTTCACTTTGGCCATCAGGATTGGTCAAAGTGTGAACAATTGATTCAGGTAGATGTGATATATCCTAAAAGCCAAGGGTGCAGGGAATAACATATCTCTCTTAGTCTCAGTCATGCAGGTATGAATACAAAGAGTTTCCATTCCTGAGATTTGCAAGGCATGTAGCCAGATAGTCTATTGATGAATCCCTCCTTTACATTGGAAGCCCATGGACAAAGATGAGATCAACAATCTGATGAGCATTTGCATCAATGGAGAGAGCTTCCTTAACTCTTGTCTTAGTTCGGGTTTCACTGAACAGACACCATGACCAAGGCAACTCTTATAAGGACGACATTTAATTGGGGCTAGCTTACAGGTTCAGAGGTTCAGTCCAGTATCATCAAGAAGGGAGTGTGGCAGCATCCAGGCAGATATGATGTGGAAGGAACTGAGAATCCTACATCTTGTTTGAAGGCAAACAGTAGAAAACAGGCTTCCAGGCAGCTAGGAGGAGGGTCTTAAAGCCCATGCCCACAGTGGCACACCTATTCCAATAGGCCATCCCTCCTAACAGTGCCACTCCCTGGACCAAGCACATACAAACCATCACACTTTTCTCAAGTCTCTGGTTTACATACCTTCTTAGAGCTGCTATGTCACTGCCTCTGGAGATTGTCCAGTCTGCCAACACAGTCACCCCTAAGTGTATCTCTTTTCACCCATACACATGGGGAGACCTTCTTTATCTGCAACAACTTACTCTGAGTGACTTTCACTTGAGTGCTTAGTTTCAAAGTCATGTTGATTCTTTCTTGAACACACAGCTAGGGAGCCAGCTTTATTGGGTTTTTTGCATCAGCATCCACTAGTATCTTACCCATCCTCAAATTAGTTCATCACATCCCCTATCTTCTGGAACCCACTGCCTTTATGAAACTCTAGATGCTTCTGAGATATTTATTTTCTATAACCATTTCTGTCATTGCTCTGCTGTAGAGTCTAACCTAGATTCAAAGCTGTTGGAGGAAGGTAGTCTTGAGAAAGATGCATTCAAGTCTTAATGTAGCAAGACAGGAGAGAAAACAGGGATTCTATTTTTGAAGCAAAAAGAGAATTTTTCAGTGTTACTAAAAATTTATAAGGCGATTTGAAGAGAATGGTGCTTTTCTATCTTGATGGAGTGTGAAGAAGAATTGAACAGAAAAAAGAATTGTTGCAAGGACAAATAAAATTGAGAATTATGTATGTAAAAGGAAGAAATACTTCTGTGTTTAAAGGGCAAGAAGTCTGAGAAGACACAATGCTAATATTTTCCTTTTGTGTCTTTTTTGTAGTTAGATATATTTTAAAAAGCAAAGCAACTCCTTCTAATTTTAGCAACTTTATAATGTGTATTTTTAGAAATATCACATAATAATACTTCAGAGGTCAAAAATGAATACCACATGAAATTTTAAGTTGTAGAGTTGGATCGCTGGACACTAAACCATAATTTCTATGTAAATCACTACATACTGTTTTTTAATTATAAACAAGTAAATATTTCTTTACTATTTGTTATGCAATTGTAGATAAAGCATGTTTAGTCATTGGCTTTTTAAGTTCTTTTGAATATTAAATGAATTAATGGATGTAGTAGCAAATCTGAGTTGCACATGCAGTTCTCATATTAGACTAAAAAGAAGCAAATGCTTATAAATATGATTGTACTATATTCTAAAAAGTAAAATGTCCTAAAGGAAAAAATCATGGTGTTCAAGAGAGTGCACAGGGAAGACCCTTTGAAGACAGTGAGAAAAACATTACGAAGTAGAAGTGTTCAGAGTAATGCTCATATTAGCAGCTGCCACAAGGTGGGGAAATGCCTGAAAGTCTCCAAGGAAAGAAAGCAAGGTCTCAGTCAAAGAAGCCATGAGAAGAGCGTATGGTGTATGAAGGGAAAGGTGTAGATAGCCACTGGGCTAACTAAGACTTATATGCCAAGTCCACATCAAAGCCTAAAGAAGGTGAAGCGAAGTCACATGATCTCAGTTTTCAATGTTCAATATATTGGGTTGCTCTTGGCTGAATTTCCCAAAAAGTATCAAAAGCAGAAGTGTGAATAGAAGAAATTCCACATAGTTATAGTACTATTCAAAGAGAGAGGCATAACAGCTCTGTGAAATGTTGTAGAATTTATTTTTAATCCCAACCTATGGTTTCTATACTGCCTTTGACAATTTATTTCCCAGATAAAAGACATACATAGCCTTTATATTTAAAATACACCTTAAATACCACAAGAACTGGGAAGATACCTACCCTCTATGCTTTTAGAAGCTACTTTCCTATCGATAACCACAAGTTATTACTTATGATTTTTCATCAGGGCTGCTCTTAACTCTAATTGGTCATCCCTCAGAGTCATCTCCTAACCCACGGAAGCATCTCCTTCCTCCTGCATCTTCTCTCAGGCTTCTCTTCTGACCCCAAGCATGTGGAAAGCTAAACCCTACCTATGTCCTTCCTGGCCAGCTACTGTCTGTTGGCATCTTTTTTTATCAATCAGAAATAAAGAGTAGACAAGGTCACAGGTCTATGTATAGATTACGGTCTTGAGGGCCTGTATTTAGCATTACAATAGACAACAAGACCAAAATTTAACAGACTATGGAGATAATGAAGTTAAAACCTATCAGCTAGGTTTAAGTGTTTGAGAGATACATCTGAGAAGAGTTGAAGGATGAATGTGGGGACAGATTTAGAGGAAGATAGAATGATTTATTTATGGAAATGTTAAGGTAAATAGAGACTATAAAGTCAGGTGAGCGAAATACTGATGCTTAATGCTTAATGCAGAGCTGAAAGATTTGAGCTTGGGTTTGGTTGTCCAGGCCAGTGAGAAGTAACTGGAGCGTTGTAATTTTCATGCCAACACTCAACATAAAGCACTGATCAGAGAAAACCTGTCCTACCCCCGTGGAAAAGTGGCTCCATAGTCTGCCTAACAGCTCAGGAAAGCATCAAGAAACCAATCCCATAGGAATGGAAGCCTTTTATCTAGTTAAAGGTCTATAATTTATTATCAGAAATGTCTCTGTGCTTGACATATGCATATCCCTGGAAAAATAAAACTGGGCTTTTGAGCAAATTACAAATTTGCTTCACATTTAAAGATGCGACCTGTCAGGAAGGAAGAGTTAGGTACGAGACCTCAAAGGCCAGACCTGGTAACTTGCTGGAATGAGTTTGGTGTGGGAGGGGATGGAGAAAGGGATGGAGAAAATGAGAAAGGGAAGGGAAGAGGAGAGAGAAGACAGAGAGGAAGAATAAAGGGGCAGACTGGAAGTGGAGAAAGTGGGAGAAGGGAAGAAAATGAAATAGAAGGGCAAAGAAGCAAGTGGTAGGAAGAGAATGGAGAGGAGAGGGAGAGGGAAGGGGAGGGGGAGGGGAATGATAACTAAAAGTAGGAGATGGGGTGAGGGAGAGAGGAAGGAGAAGGAGAGTTAAAGACAGCTAGAGAAGAGGCAAGGAGAGAAATAAGGAGGAAGTGGAGGAGGAGGAAGAAGAGGAAAGGAGGAGGAGGAGAAAAGGAGAGGAGGGAGAGAAGGACAAAGGGAGGAGAGGATAGGAAAGGGACAGAAATGGAAAGAATGGGAAGGGAAGAGAGGGGTGGAGAAAGATGGAGAGAGGTAAGGAAGATGTAGTAGAGAGGATACAGGGGAGGGGAGAGGAGAGAGACTAGAAGGATGGATGAGATGGTAGGAAACAGGGGACTAGAAAAAGAGGGAGAGCAAACTGGGAAGGAAGTTGTAAAGAGAACTGTGAAGCAACAGGGAATGAATCTACACTGACGATACCCCAACTTTTTGTTACTGAGGTAAACTTTATATTAAGGTCATGAGAACAATCACACTGCACCCAACAGGTTTATAAAAACCAGAGCCTACTTGAGCACAGAGGACATTTCTTGCCTGTATGTATTCTGAAAGGGATGGTGCTCTTCAAAAGATCATTTCTACCTGAAATATAACCAGGCTTAGGTGCTTGAACTTGCTGGTAATAAAATTTAAATTCACTTGAAAAAAAGCTTTAAATGTTAGCTGACACGAAATCCCCAAGTGAACCCACAGACACTGAAATTTCAAAATCTATTTCACATAGATGTAGCTAGGTTTTAAAACGAATCTGTTTTCTTTTTTCATAAGATTATATTATCATCATCACCTGATTTTATCTTACTGCTTACCATTCACAGTGTCGACATGTACACAGGAAATTGTGTTTTTGTAAAAGCCAGTACATAAAAGGCACTTGTCACCTTCTCATTGTCAAATGGGAGAATTGATTTTAGATGGCAAAAACAGCCTCCTAAATAGCTACTACAGAGTAGTAGCATAATATAAAAAAGTTCTGAAGGAGATGGATGCTTTTTTAAAATAACATCTGAAACAATAAAATAGATAAGCTACAACTTGCAAATAAATATATTAATCTTGACTTCTGAATTCTTAGAACTTTACTGATACTGATACTATTAAATTAAAAAAAATACACTATTGCTCTGTAGTATTGCTTGAGGTCAGGGATACTGATTCCCCCAGAATTTCTTTTGTTGTTGAGAATAGTTTTAGCTATCCTGGGTTTTTTGTTATTGCAGATGAATTTGAGAATTGCTCTTTCTAACTCTATGAAGAACTGAGTTGGGATTTTGATGGGTATTACATTCAATCTGTACATTGCTTTTGGCAACATGGCCATTTTAACTATATTGATCTTGCCAATACATGAGCATGGGAGATTTTTCCATTTTCAGAGGTCTTCTTCCATTTCCTTCTTCAGAGACTTGAAGTTCTTGTCATACAGATGTTTCACTTGTTTGGTCAGAGTCACACCAAGGTACTTTATATTGTTTGTGCCTATTGTGAAGGGTGTCATTTCCATAATTTCTTTCTCAGCCTGCTTATCCTTTGGCTATTGGTAGAGTGACAGGCAGGCAGATCAATGGAATAGGATTGAAGATCTGGAAATGAACCCACACACCTATGGTCACTTGATTCTAAACAAAGGGGCTGAAAACATCCAGTGGAAAAAAGATAGCCTTTTCAACAAATGGTACTGGTTCAACTGGAGGTCAGCATGCAGAAGATGCGAATTGATTCATCCTTATCTCCTTGTACTAAGCTCAACTCCAAATAGATCAAGGACCTCCACATAAAGCCAGACACTCTGAAGCTAATAGAAAAGAAACTGGGGAAGACCCTTGAGGATGTTGGTAAGGGGGAAAGTTCCTGAACAGAACATCAATAGCTTATGCTCTAAGATCAAGAATTGACAAATGGGACCTCATAAAATTACAAAGTTTCTGTAAGGCAAAGGACACCATCAAAAGGACAAATCAGCAACCAACAAATTGGGAAAAATTCTTCACCAACCCTACATCTGACAGAGGGTTAATATCCAATATATACAACGAACTCAAGAAATTAGACCCCAGAAAACCAAATAACCCTATTAAAAAATGGGGTACAGAGCTAAACAAAGAATTTTCACCTGAAGAACTTCAGAGGGCTGAGAAGCATCTTAAAAAATGCTCAACATCATTAGTCATTAGGGAAATGCAAATCAAAACAACCCTGAGATTTCACCTCACACCAGTCAGAATGGCTAAGATTAAAAACTCAGGAGACAGCAGGTGTTGGCAAGGATGTGGAGAAAGAGGAACACTCCTCCACTGCTGGTGGGGTTGCAAATTGGTACAACCACTCTGGAAATCAGTCTGCCGCTTCCTCAGAAAACTGGGCACATCACTTCTAGAGGATCCTGCTATACTACTCCTGGGCATATACCCAGAGGATTCCCCAGCATGTAATAAGGATACATGCTCCACTATGTTCATACCAGCCCTATTTATAATAGCCAGAATATGGAAAGAATCCAGGTATCCCTCAACAGAGGAATGGATACAAAAAATGTGATATATATATATATATATATATATATATATATATATACATACACACACACAATGGAGTACTATTCAGCCATTAGAAACAATGAATTCATGAAATTCTTAGACAAATTGATGGAGCTAGAGAATATACTAAGTGAGGCAACCCAGTCTCAAAAGATCAATCATGGTTTTCACTCACTAATAAGTGGATATTAGCCTAGAAAATGGGAATACCCAAAACATAATCCACACATCAAATGATGTCCAAGGAGGACAGAGGAGTGGCCCCTGGTTATGGAAAGACTCAGTGTAGAAGTATAGGGCAAAACCAGAACAGGGAAGTGGAAAGGGGTGGATGGGGGAATAGAGGGAGGGAAGAGGGCTTATGGGACATTCAGGGAGTGGGAAGCCAGAAAAGGGGAAATCATTTGAAATGTAAATAAAAATATATTGAATAAAAAATTAAAAAAATGGGCGGCGGCGGCGGCGGCGGCGGCGGCAGCAGCAGCAGCAGTGGCTGCTCCAGCTGAAGGGCCATCAGCAGTGGAACCAAGGCGTCACAGGGACCAGTTAGGCCCTGCGCCCACGACCACTGACCTTCGCTGACCAGCCGGACAGCAAGCAGCTGCAGTTGTGCGGCGCCTTTCCTGCACGGAGGCCACTTCAGAACTCGGCCTCCCACCAGTCAGGAGAGGAGCATCCATCTTGGTTCCGTACTCCAGGAATCGGACAGACTGAGATCCAGATCAGTCTGGGCAGCAGCATTACATCTCCAAGTCCTGCAAGTGGCTAGCTGGGCTTCCGGGCGGCCAGCTGGGAGAAGTCAGTGTGCTCCAGTGAATCCAGCTGGCCCCAGCGGGAGCCTTCGGGTGCCTGCTTTGGGATCTGAACAGCCTGGGCAGCAGCACACTGTCTACAAGCAGTGCAGGAGGTAAGCTGTGCACCAGAGGCCAACTGGGAAGGGGCAGCTTGCACTGGTGAGTCCAGCACTGAGAAGATAAACTAACACCAGTGAGATCTAGATGGCAAAAGGCAAACGCAGGAACGTCACTAACAGAAATCAAGGCAATATGGCAACATCTGAACCCAATTCTCCTCTACCAACATGTCCTGGATACCCCATCACACCAGTAAAACAAGATTTGGATTTAAAATCACTGGTCATGATGCTGGTACAGGAACACATGAAGGTCATACATAAAGAAATTCAGGAGACAATGGATCAAAAGTTAGAAGCCCTTGCAAGGGAAACACAAAAATCATTGAAAGAAATCCAGGAGAATACAAAAGCCAACAAGGAGGAAATGCAAAAAACACTTAAAGAGATACAGGAGAACTTTGGTCAACAGGCTGAGGTCATGAAAGACGAAACACAAAAATCTCTTAAAGAAATACAGGAGAACTTTGGTCAACAGGCTGAGCTCATGAAAGAGAAAACACAAAAATCTCTTAAAGAATTACAGGAAAACACAAACATGCAAGTGAAGGAGCTAAGCAAAACCATCCAGGATCTAAAATCAGAAGTAGAAACAACTAAGAAAACTCAAAGGGAGACAACTTTGGAGATAGAAAGCCTTGGGAAGAAATCAGGGGACAGAGATACAAATATCAACAACAGAATACAAGAGATAGAAGAAAGAATCTCAGATGCTGAAGATTCCATAGAAACCATGGACTCAACAGTTAAAGAAAATGCAAAATGCAAAAAGCTTGTAACCCAAAATATCCAGGAAATCCAGGACACAATGAGAAGACCAAACCTAAGGATTATAGGCATAGAGGAGAGTGAAGATTTACAACTTAAAGGGCCAGCAAATATCTTCAATAAAATTATGGAAGAAAACTTCCCTAACCTAAAGAGAGAGATGCCCATGAATATACAAGAAGCCTACAGAACTCCAAACAGACTGGACCAGAACAGAAATACTTCCCGTCACATAATAATCAAAACACCAAATGTTCTAAACAAAGAAAGAATACTAAAGGCAGTAAGAGAAAAAGGCCAAGTAACATATAAAGGAAGACCTATCAGAATCACAGCAGACTTTTCACCTGAGACTATGAAGGCTAGAAGGTCCTGGGCAGATCTCATGCAGACTCTAAGAGAACACAAATGCCAACCAAAACTACTATATCCAGCAAAACTCTCAATCACCATAGATGGAGAAACTAAGATATTTCATGACAAAACCAAGTTTACCCAATATCTATCCACAAACCCGGCCCTAAAAAGGATAATAGGAGGACAACACCAACACAAGGAGGGAAACTTCACCCTGGAAAAAGCAAGATAGTAACCTTTCATCAAACCCAAAAGAAGTTAAGCATTAAAATTTAAAAAATAACGTCAAAAATGATAGGAAGTAACAATCACTATTCCTTAATATCTCTTAACATCAATGGACTTAATGCCCCAATAAAAAGACACAGACTAACTGAATGGATACGTAAACAGGACCCTACATTTTGCTGCTTACAGGAAACACACCTCAGGGTCAAAGACAAACACTACCTTAGAGTAAAAGGCTGGAAGACAATTTTACAAGCAAATGGTCTCAGGAAACAAGCTGGAGTAGCCATTTTAATATCAGATAAAATTGACTTTCAACCCAAAGTCATCAAAAGAGACCCTGAGGGACACTTCTTGCTGGTCAAAGGAAAAATACAAAAAGAAGAACTGTCAATCCTGAACATCTATGCCCCAAATGCAAGGGCACCCTCTTTCGTAAAAGAAACTTTATTAAAACTAAAAGCACACATTGCACCTAACACAATAATTGTGGGTGACTTCAACACTGCACTTTCCTCAATGGACCGATCAGGAAAACAGAAACTAAACAGGGACACAATGAAACTAATTGAAGCTTTGGACCAATTAGATTTAACAGATATATATAGAACATTCTATCCTAAAACAAAAGAATATACCTTTTTCTCAGCACCTCATGGTACGTTCTCCAAAATCGACCATATAATTGGTCACAAGACAGACCTCAACAAATATAAGAAGATCGAACTAATCCCATGCCTCCTATCTGATCACTATGGAGTAAAAGTGGTCTTCAATAGCAACAGAAACAACAGAAAGCCCACATACACGTGGAAACTGAACAATACTCTACTCAATGATACCTTGGTCAAGGAAGAAATAAAGAAAGAAATTAAAGACTTTTTAGAACACAATGAAAATGAAAACACAACATACCCAAATCTATGGGACACAATGAAAGCAGTGCTAAGAGGAAAACTCATAGCCCTGAGTGCCTCCAAAAAGAAAATGGAGAGAGCATACATTACCAGCTTAATGACACACCTGAAAGCCCTGGAACAAAAAGAAGCTATTTCGCCCAGGAGGAGTAGAAGGCAGGAAATCATCAAACTCAGGGCCGAAATCAATCAAGTAGAAACAAAGAGAACCATACAAAAAATCAACAATACCAGGAGCTGGTTCTTTGAGAAAATCAACAAGATAGATAAACCCTTAGCCAGAATGACCAAAGGGCACAGAGAAAGTATCCAAATTAACAAACTTAGAAATGAAAAGGGAGATATAACAACGGAAACTGAGGAAATCCAAAAAATCATCAGATCCTACTACAAGAGTCTATACTCAACACAACTGGAGAATCTGGAGGAAATGGACAATTTCCTTGACAGATACCAAATACCAAAATTAAATCAGGACCAACTAGACCATCTAAACAGTCCCATAATGCCTAAAGAAATAGAAGGAGTCATAGAAAGTCTTCCAACCAAAAAAAGCACAGGACCAGACGGCTTCAGTGCAGAATTCTACCAGACCTTCAAAGAAGAGTTAACACCAATACTCTTCAAACTATTCCACAAAATAGAAACAGAAGGAACACTACCCAATTCCTTCTACGAAGCCACAATTACGCTGATACCAAAGCCACACAAAGATCCAACAAAGAAAGAGAACTTCAGACCAATTTCCCTTATGAACATCGATGCAAAAATACTCAATAAAATTCTTGCCAACCGAATCCAAGAACACATCAAAACGATCATCCACCATGATCAAGTAGGCTTTATCCCGGGAATGCAGGGTTGGTTCAATATACGGAAATCCATCAATACAATCCACTACATAAACAAACTCAAAGAACAAAACCACATGGTCATTTCATTGGATGCTGAAAAAGCATTTGACAAAATTCAGCATCCCTTCATCCTTAAAGTCTTGGAGAGAACAGGAATTCAAGGCCCATACCTAAACATACTAAAAGCAATATACAGCAAACCGGTAGCCAGCATCAAACTAAATGGAGAGAAACTTGAAGCAATCCCACTGAAATCAGGGACCAGACAAGGCTGCCCCCTTTCTCCTTATCTTTTCAATATTGTACTTGAGGTACTAGCTCGGGCAATTCGACAACATAAGGAGGTCAAAGGGATACAAATTGGAAAGGAAGAAGTCAAACTATCATTATTTGCAGACGACATGATCGTCTACCTAAGTGACCCAAAGAACTCCACTAGAGAGCTCCTACAGCTGATAAACAACTTCAGCAAAGTGGCAGGTTATAAAGTCAACTCAAGCAAATCAGTGGCCTTCCTATACTCAAAGGATAAGCAGGCTGAGAAAGAAATTAGGGAAATGACCCCCTTCACAATAGCCACAAACAGTATAAAGTATCTTGGGGTGACTCTTACCAAACATGTGAAAGGTCTGTATGACAAGAACTTCAGGACTCTGAAGAAGGAAATGGAAGAAGACCTCAAAAAATGGGAAAACCTCCCATGCTCATGGATCGGCAGAATCAATATAGTTAAAATGGCCATTTTGCCTAAAGCACTATACAGATTCAATGCAATACCCATCAAAATCCCAACTCAATTCTTCACAGAGTTAGAAAGAGCAATTATCAAATTCATCTGGAACAACAAAAAACCCAGGATAGCTAAAACTATTCTCAGCAACAAAAGGAAATCTGGGGGAATCAGTATCCCTGACCTCAAGCAATACTACAGAGCAATAGTGTTAAAAACTGCATGGTATTGGTACAGTGACAGGCAGGAGGATCAATGGAACAGGATTGAAGATCCAGAAATGAACCCACACACCTATGGCCACTTGATCCTCGACAAAGAGGCTGAAAACATCCAATGGAAAAAAGATAGCCTTTTCAACAAATGGTGCTGGTTCAACTGGAGGTCAGCATGCAGAAGAATGCGAATTGATCCATCCTTGTCTCCTTGTACTAAGCTCAAATCCAAATGGATCAAGGACCTCCACATAAAGCCAGACACTCTGGAGCTAATAGAAAAAAAACTGGGGAAGACCCTTGAGGACATCGGTACAGGGAGAAAGTTTCTGAACAGAACACCAATAGCGTATGCTCTAAGAGCAAGAATTGACAAATGGGACCTCATAAAATTACAAAGTTTCTGTAAGGCAAAGGACACCATCAAGAGGACAAATCGGCAACCAACAAATTGGGAAAAGATCTTCACCAATCCTACATCAGATAGAGGGCTAATATCCAATATATATAAAGAACTCAAGAAGTTAGACTCCAGAAAACCAAACAACCCTATTAAAAAATGGGGTACAGAGTTAAACAAAGAATTCTCACCTGAAGAACTTCGGATGGCGGAGAAGCATCTTAAAAAATGCTCAACTTCATTAGTCATTAGGGAAATGCAAATCAAAACAACCCTAAGATTTCATCTTACACCAGTCAGAATGGCTAAGATTAAAAATTCAGGAGACAGCAGGTGTTGGAGAGGGTGTGGAGAAAGAGGAACACTCCTCCACTGCTGGTGGGGTTGCAAATTGGTACAACCACTCTGGAAATCAGTCTGGCGGTTCCTCCGAAAACTGGGCACCTTACTTCCAGAAGATCCTGCTATACCACTCCTGGGCATATACCCAGAAGACTCCCCACCATGTAATAAGGATACATGTTCTACTATGTTCATAGCAGCCCTATTTGTAATTGCCAGATGCTGGAAAGAACCCAGGTATCCCTCAACAGAAGAGTGGATGCAAAAAATGTGGTATATCTACACAATGGAGTACTATTCAGCCATTAGAAACAATGAATTCATGAAATTCTTAGGCAAATGGATGGAGCTAGAGAATATCATACTAAGTGAGGTAACCCAGACTCAAAAGGTGAATCATGGTATGCACTCACTAATAAGTGGATATTAACCTAGAAAACTGGAATACCCAAAACATAATCCACACATCAAATGAGGTACAAGAAGAAAGGAGGAGTGGCCCCTGGTTCTGGAAAGACTCAGTGAAACAGTATTCAGCAAAACCAGAACGGGGAAGTGGGAAGGGGTGGGTGGGAGGACAGGGGAAGAGAAGGGGGCTTGCGGGACTTTCGGGGAGTGGGGGGGCTAGAAAAGGGGAAATCATTTGAAATGTAAATAAATTATATCAAATAATAAAAAAAAAGAAAGTAAATAATACCTAAAAAAAAAAAAAAAAAAATTAAAAAATAGAATTTATACTACCCTAAATATTACTATGACCAGGTTATTAAATTTTCCCAGCAAACAAAAGGTATTTTAAAAGTTATGTTATATGTTTATAAGTGCATTTAATATAAGCATATAATATAAAGTCAAATTTTATTATCTATAAGATATACATAGAAACACATAGCTATTTTGGATTTGGATGATTTTTCTTCTGAGATAAGTTTTTCACTAGGTAGCAGAGGATGGCCCCCAAACAAATAGCCCCCCTGCTTCATTTTCTTTAGTAGTAACAATACAAGTGCAGGTAGCCATGCATGGCTGGTATGCATTTTGTATGAAGAAAAGTAATTTAGGCTAAAACCATTAAGTAGGTTTTCATTGTCTGAATTTATCCACCTCATTTTCTGTATTTGATTTTTGCAGACCAGTTGTCTCGGCTGTTATGAGACATTGCTGCTCAATGTGTTATGAGACTATCTGATCATTTAGTAAAAGTATACATATAAATTATATTGCGCTTGTATCGTATTTCTATGGCATAAGACAATTTATGACTGAGCGGCTGTTTAATGATTAAACATTTAAGGGTATAAGTATGTTGATAGTAAACAACAGGTTTTATGATTATGGCACAGTATATATGTCTTAATTTAGGATATGCTAAAATCTGTGTAAAGCCTTTAGGACATTTTTCTCTGATGTTCTTCATGTGTCTAATTGTTCAGGAAAGGTCATTCAGCCCATAAATCCTGCAATATTTTGTTTGCTAAGTGGCATCGACTATAATTTGCATTTTCTTACTGTACTAGGAATAACAATAAACTGACAGTGATGGCAATAAGCTTGGTAATATAGAGATGAGTACAGATTTTTGTTTTAATAAATGAGGCAGTGTTTTACCCGGGCAACATCTACTGTTCAAGTGTGCTGATGTTCCAAAAGTTTGTGTTGTATTCATTATCATTAAAACCTGTTGAGTCAAAGCAATGCTTGAAATCTCAGGTCACAACGAAGCAATTAGAAACACCAGTATCAGATCCTTTTTAAGCCCCATTAATAATAATGATAGAACTTCTGGACAGAATTGTATTCCTGTCCCACACTCAAAAATTTCTAATATAACTCACCAGAAACCCCATTCTAATCTAAACCTCTCTCTGATGAAGATTTTCACAGGCCCCAAAACTCAGTCAATTATATCAATTCAGAATAAGGTAAATTCAAATATGATTTGTAGATAATTTTTAAAATGTAGCATATGGTTGGGGAGATACTTCAGTGCAGAGAGTGTTTGCCTTGAACCAGATTGAGGACTTGGGCTCCATCCCCAGAAGCTATGTAAACAGCTACATGGTGGCATGTAGGAGGACAATTTTGCTTTTTGTATAATGCAATGCACAATATCCTTTAAACTAACAGACCAATCTTGTTTTATTTGTTAAACCAATGATTCTTTCTGTGCACAGGTGTTGGCGAAGTTCTATTACAAAAAAGGGAGGCAGAAATTGCCATAGACCTCTCGACTGCATGTTGCTATTCCTACAACTAGTTTTCCAGTCATTGGACAAGCTATTGACTCTAACAGGCATGCGTTGCATGTTGTTTAAACAGTATTGGTAACTATATCATTGAATGCTGACTCTCTACCTAAATGAGCAAAGCAGGATTCAAACTAAGAGATGTTCTCCTTGTCCCTGTCCCTGTCCCTCTCTCCTTTCCTCCTGCCTTCCTTCCCCACCCTCTGACTTTTGGTAACTTGTAGACCAGGCTAGCCCCAAGCATACAAAGATCTACCTGCTTCTAACTCCACTGGGATTATATCATGGAAATAATATAAGGGCCAGGGAGATGGTCAGTATTTAAAGGGTCTTCCTGCTAAGCTTGAATAATGAGTTTGATTCCCAGAATCAACATGTATAAGGAAAGGACTGACTCACACAAGTTCTTTCTCACCTCCACATATGTGCTGCAGAATGAGCACTGAGAATGAATTAACAGGCATGACAAATAAATAAATACCCTAATGAAACATAAGTAAGTGTATAGATACTGTCTGGCATAAAACTAGAGAAAAAATATACTAACATAGGAGCCTTAATTATATACATGAAATAGGGATTTGTTCCAGGCCTCTTCAGAAGCTGTAACAGACATGTTAGAATTCATCCTCTGGATCCACAGTCAATATCTCTAACTTGCAGCAGAGAAGAAGGTAAGTGGACATCCCTCACCCTGGTTTCCTTAACATTACAACCTGAAGCTTCCCTTGAAGGAAAATTCATCATAGATTTCAAAGTCTAAATGCTCACCTATCTTAAATAATACTGAACTTCAAAAAGACATTAGCTGAAAACGTTGAAGACTCTAGTTCAATATTCTACCTAAAAACTAAAAATGTGGGCACAGTTATTCTGATCCATTCCAAATCACCATATCAGTAAGTCATTTAGGAACAGTTTGCAGTCTCTTAATGTTTAGCTCTCCAAATACTGTAAGAGACTCATTATCTGTGACAGTAGGAAGGATTTAGATAGAATCTTTGGATCAAGTGCATTGAGTATTGTGAAGGGTCACAGGACTGTGCTGCTGGTCTCTGTAGTCTATATATTAATGACATGATAATATTTTGAATAATTTTGATGTTCTCCCTGGCACTCGTACACCTCTTTTCCTAATATGATTGCACTGATGGTCTGCACGGGTGTTTAAGAGATAATATGAGTTCATTGCTGCGATTCAGTCCTGTCTGCAGCATCTGCAGCATAGCAAAGCAATGTTTTAGATTCCAAGGTGACTATAAAATACTATCCAAAAATAATCTAAATATAATCCCAGTGAACTCCTGAGGCAAAACTGACTTCCAACACACCTCTACTTATGATAAGAGTAACTAATCTGTTCTGCTACTGTGACCAGTCAAATTTTCATAAAAAGGTAGACACCACGGTCTATTGGAATTAACAAATGTTCAATTTAATAAATATTATCAGTCTTTGTGTTTATTGATACCCTTTCCTTGATCACAGCAAAATTCTTCCCATGGTGCATTAGGGCAGAAAGGAAACCCCTATAGGTATGAGGTGAAATCTCAAGGTTGTTTTGATTTGCATTTCCCTAATGAAGACATTTCTCTTCAGTACTTGGTTTTTTTTGGGGGTAGGGGGAGCCTGGGGGAAGTGGGAGGTGCCAGAGACTTTGCAATACTATGCAATGCAATCTAGTACTTGATAAATCAGTATTCATGCAGCCTCCTTCACCAAGCTGCATGGGAGATTAAGTGTTCCTCAACTAAGTTTATTTTATTTTTCAAACATTGCTGTCACCCTCCTCACATTTTGAATATATGGTATAGACTTTAACAAAATATGGTCTATATTGCTTCTTGATATTATATTTTAGTTGTACAAAAAGGGATGTGTGAATCTTGAGAGATAACAGAAATTTATTAATTAGAGCAAATATAGCTTAAATTCTTGAAGTTTATAATAGTTACGAATCAATGAAATCATTTATATCTGCTTATTTTTATTCTTAGATGCAATATATACAAAGAATTCAAGAAGTTAGACCCCAGAGAACCAAATAACCCTATTAAAAATGGGGTAAAGAGCTAAACAAAGATTTTTCACCTGAAGACCTTCGAATGGCTGAGAAGCACCTTAAGAAATGTTCAACATCATTAGTCATTAGGGAAATGCAAATCGAAACAACCTTGAGATTTCACCTCATACCAGTCAGAATGGCTAAGATTAAAAACTCAGGAGACAGCAGGTGTGGGCAAGGATGTGGAAAAAGAGGAACACTCCTCCACTGCTGGTGGGGTTGTAAGATGGTACAACCACTCTGGAAATCAGTCTGGTGGGTCCTCAGAAAACTGGGCATGACACTTCCAGGGGACCCTGCTATACCACTCCTGGGCATATACTCAGAGGATTCCCCAGCATGCATTAAGGACACATGCTCCACTATGTTCATAGCAGCCTTATTTATCATAGCAGGAAGCTGGAAGGAATCCAGATGTCCCTCAATGGAGGAATGGATACAGAAAATGTGGTATATTTACACAATGGAATTCTACTCAGCAGTTAAAAACAATGAGTTCATGAAATTCTTAGGCAAATGGTTGGATCTGGAAAATATCATCGTAAGTGAACCCAGTCACAAAAGAACACACATGGAATGCAGTCACTGATAAGTGGATATTAGCCCAGAAGCTCTGAATACCCAAGACAATTAACATATCAAATGATTCCCAAGAAGAAGAAAGGAGAGGGCCCTGGTCCTGGAAAGGCTTGAGGTAGCATTGTAGTGGATTGTCAGAACAGAGTAGTGGGAGGGGATTGATTGGGGAACTGGTGGAGGGAAGAGGGTTTATGGGACTTATGGGGAGGGGGAACTGGGAAAGTGAAAATTATTTGGAATGTAAACAGAGAATATATAACATTTAAAAACAGATAGTTTAAAAAAGGAATAAATAATAACTTCACCTAACAACAACTTTGAAGCTTTACTCTGCTTACATTATAGCCGTAGAGAATTCACATAAGTTATGTTATTTTTTTATATATAACTTAAAAGAAACACTAGTTAGTAAATTACTGTTGTTAAGCTCGATTCTTTGTGATATGTCATTCCAATTTGTCTTTTATGTTGGCCGAGGTGATCACTCAATCAATAAGCCGCCTGTCATATAAGCATGAAAACAGGAGTTCAGATCCCCAGGACCAATGCAAGAAGATGGTATGCTATTGGCAAGATATTGGATGAGTGAAGAGATGGAGACCGATAGATTCCCAAAGGTCACTGACCAGCCAGTCCAGCCTGACAGGTTTGCTGAGATAATGCCTCTAAAAGACATATATATATATATATATATATATATATATATATATACATACATACATGGACAAGGTGGAGAGTGATCAAAGAAGACACCCATATACACCCAAGAATGTGCACACTCCCACACACAAACACACAGAAACCACCCACATGTGTCAAAAAGCATGCACACACATACACTCACACATAGACACAAAAACATCTATATGTGTACAAAGTGCATGCACACACACACACTGACTCACTCATTACAATTAAAATGAATTGAAAGAGCATTTTATATTTTACCCTTAATTATGTCATTTAACAGAAATTCTTGTTATCTCTAAACTAGTTGTTTTGTATTAAAAGAGATGCCCACAGTTTTACCAACAGGAATAAAATTTGTGATCTAAATCAATAGTGACCTAAAACAAAATCAAGAACAAATTGTCACCAACCAAAGTTTCTTCTGCCTTTGCTCACAGAAAATATGATTAAATGTTTTCTAATAAATAATGAATAATTCATCTAATAGTATTTGTTTCCCAGAAGTACATACATCTAGTTCATTAACTTTCAAAATAGTAGCTTCCTTGAGAAAACTGATAGAACTTGGTGTTTCTTTTAGTGACTTGATAAAAATGTCAGTTTCCTTTGACTTAACTGTCTTTTCCATAAGTCTAAATTGCAAAGTTTAGTGTGATAGCACAGTGTATACAAATGATCTGAAAGAAAACTAAGATGGCGTCTTGCTTTTGAAGACCTTAGGCTCCTGATATGTCTCAGAAGGGAGGACTTAGTTATTTATAGAAGTATGCTTCCCTGTGGAGAATGAAAGACCGTAATCTGGGGAAAATTATCTGAGGAGGAGACATAACAAATTAATGCTTACCAATGTCTTCATACACAAAGGTTACTTAGGTAGTAGCAGCAAGAATGATTGGGATTCACTAATGTGAAAAAGAACATGAGTCAAATATAAGAGAGATAGTACTCACCTGTGAGTGAGACCAACATGACAGAGAGAAATCAATCAGTTCATTCTTATTCATGAACACGAGAGGGAGCTTACATAGACACCTTGACAGTGGCAAAGAGGACAGTCGGAGAAAATTGGTTCTGATTCAGGACCAATGGACAGGAAAGGGGTCATAATAATCTATAAATATATATTTCTGGTCTGGGAACATAGCTTGCTGGTTGTGTATTTGCCTAACAAGTATAGGGACCTAAAATAAGTTCCCACCAATACACACACACACACACACACAAAAATCTATCATGTCCTTTGAAAAATATAGTAATATATAATATATAAAATATGGAAGGCAGGAGACTACAATCTTAATAAATCATGAAATAGAATTTTTTTAATAAAAAGCAGAGTTGGGGAAATTTTCTTTAAAAAAGGTCTAAGGGCATTTCTAATTGTAAAGTCTATGAATCTTACTTTCCTGTTCAATAAAATATATACGGAGGAACTTCAAGAGTCTTGAAGATTCTAGCTCCGTTAAATGACCCGTAGTTGAAGATTGAGAAAAACATTAGTATTTATCAGTTGAATCTTGTTTTTATTTCTCAGGTTGGCCTTGAAATCTCTGTGTGGCCTAGGGTAGCCTTGACCTGAGAATGGTTCCTACTCACGTACCAATACCACCAAACACAGGCATGTACCACCTTATCACGGTTGATGGTGAAAATGTCTGAAAAGGGTAGGAATGATGGTAAGGTATTTGAGCTTTTACTCCAACGTTTTAACACAATAATAGAAAAGTTATGAGGAGGGGATGGGAGAAATATTAGAGACATAACATTGAAAGAACACAGAGAGGAGAGGACATGACAGTAAAAGAGGAAGAAGGCCATCTAGAAAAGGATGTTGTTTACAGTAAGGAATCATGGGAGATTAACTTCCCGGAGAGGTGTGATGAGGCCCTGAGCCAGTGTGGGAAGAGCACACTAAAGAGGCCGGCACTCGGAGCTCAGATGAGAAGCCGGTGTATTCTCTTCCACAGCATCCAAATAACATTAACGGTTATAACAATAACCGTTACTGCCCACGGCAAAAACCATTCACACGTCACATCTCGGGAACTATGTTCCTTGGCTTGAAGGGTCTCTGGGAGTGGCTCAGGACACTTTCCTCAGCCTCACTGAGGGAATTTAAAGTGTCTTGCGTTGCATGGGCACAGTGAAAAATTTCCTGAACAGAACACCAATGGTTTATGCTCTGAGAACAAGAATCGACGAATGGGACCTCATAAAACTGCAAAGCTGTAAGGCAAAGGACACGGTTAATAGAACAAAATGACGACCAACAAATTGAGAAACGATCTTTCCCAATCCTACATCTGATAGAGGGCTAATATCCAATGAGTATAAAGAACTCAAGAAGTTAGACCCCTGAAAGTCAAATAACTCTACTAAAAAAATGGTGTACAGAGCTAAACAGGGAATTCCCAACTGAGGAAACTCAAGTGACCCTGAAGCACCTGAAGAAATGTTCAGCATCCTTAGTTATCAGGAAAATGCAAATCAAAATAACACTGAGATTCCACCTCACACTGGTCAGAATGCTGGAGAGGATGTGGGGGGAAAGGAACATTTCTCCATTGTTAGTGGGACTGCCAGCTGGTAAAACCACTCTGGAAATCAGAAAATTAGACATAGTACTACCTGAGGACCCAGTTATATCACTCCTGAGCATATACCTAGAAGATGCTCCTACATGTAATAAAGACACATGCTCCACTATGTTCATAGCAGCCTTATTTATAATAGCCAGAAGCTGGAAAGAACCCGATGTCCTTCCACAGAGGAATGGATACAGAAATTGTGGTATATATACACACAGTGGAGTACTATTCAGCTATTAAAAACAATGAATTCATGAAATGTTTAGGCAAATAGATGGAACTAGAAAGTGTCATCCTTAGTGAGGCAACCAAATAACAAAAGAACACACATGGTATGCACTCACTGAGAAGTGGATGTTAGCCCAAAAGCCAAAATAAACAAGTTATAGTTCATAGACCACATGAAACTCAAGAAGAAGGACTGAAGTGGGGGTGCTTTGGTTTCTCTGAAAAAGGAAACAAAATACTCAGAGAAGAAATAATGGAGACAAAGTGTGGTGCAGAAATTGAAGGAACGGCCACCCAGAGACTGCCTTATCTGAGGATTCATCCTATAAACAGTCACCAAACCCAGATACTCTTATGGACGACAAGAAGTGCATACCAAAAGGAGCCTGTATGGTTGTCTCTGGAGGAGCCCTGCCAGAGCCTTACACATACAGCAGCAGATGCTAGCAGCCAACCATTGAACTGGGAGTGGGGTCCCCAATGGAGTAGTTAAAGGGCGGTCCAGAGGAGCTGAAGGGATCTATAGCCCCATGGGAAGAACAATGAGGTCAGCTGGCCAGGACTCCCAGGGACTAAACCATCAATCAAGGGGTACACACGGTTCCAGCCAAAAAATGTGGCTGAGGAGTGCCTTGTTGGGCACCTGTGGCAGGAGTGGTCCTTCGTCAGCTGAAGGCTCAATAGATGCAGCACCAAAGGGAAATCGAGGTGGAGAGGTGAAGTGGTATTGGTGGAGGATCATACACTTGGAGGCAGGGGGTGGGAGGAGGGGTTGAGGATTTTCAGGGAGAGGGGAAACTGGGGAAAGGTTTTAACATTTGAAATGCAAATGAAGACTATATTCAATAAAATAAAAGTGTCCTGTGCTGCATCACTTCTTCTTCTGGCGAACCTTGATTGATTCTGACAAAACTCTTTCTTCCTTGAGCATCCATAGTGATACCTATTGGTTATACTTGTGTTTGTAGATGCTATGTTTTCAAAAACTACCATGCCATCAGTTACAAATTCAGCCGTGAGTATCCTACTGTAATACATATATTTCTCTAGAATGTGAGAAGTTAATGGGGTTTGATTTTAACTGATCTTTTTTTAAAGCCACATATATTTATATGATAAAGACCTATTATAAATTGTATTTTGGGTATTCTGAGCTTCTGGACTAATATCTACTTATCAGTGAGTACATAAATTCACAGACCACGTGGAGCTCCAGAAGATGAAGCACCAAAGTGTGGATGCTTCAGTTCTTCTTAGAAAGGGGAACAAAATACTCACAGGAGATAAAGTATGGAGCAGAGCCGGAAAGAAAGGCCATCCAGAGACTCCCTACCTGGGGATCCATTCCATATACAGTTACCAAGCCCTGACACTATTGTGGATGCCAAGAAATGCTTGCTGAAAGGAGCCTGATATGTCTGTCTCTTGAGAGGCCCTGACAGAGCCTTACAAATACAGAGTCTGATGCTCACAGCCAACCATTGGACTGAGCGTGGGGTCCCCAATGGAGAAGTTAGAGAAAGGACTGAAGGAGCTGAAGGAGTTTGCAACCTCATTGGAAAAACAACATCAACCAACCAGACCCCCCAGAGCTCCCAGGGACTAAGCCATCAACCAAGGGGTACACATGGATCCAGCTGCATATATAGCCAAGGATTGCCTTGTCAGGCATCAATGGGAAGAGAGGTCCTTGGTCCTATGAAGGTTCAATAGATGCCCCAGAGTAGGGTAATTGAAGGTGGGGAGGTTGGAGTGGGATGGGTAGAGGAACACCCTCATGGAAGCAGAGGGAGGGAGGATGGGATAGGGGTTTCCCGGAGGGTGGGAAACTGGGAAATGGGATAACATTTGAAATGCAGATAAAGAACATATCCAGTTTAAAAAAAACATTAAAAAACTATTGTGCCAGCAACCACATGGTTGCATCACGACCATCTGTAATGAGATCTATCGCCCTCTTCCAGTGTGTCTGAAGATAGCTACAGGGCACTTATATTTAATAAACAAATAAATCTTTAAAAAGAAAACCTATTATTTCAGGTATTGTTATGGGGATATAATTTAGCTATGTCTATCCCCCTCCCCCCCCATTGCATAGAACCACACATTCTATAATTTCTTTCTGCTGTATGATTTTCCTTGCTCAGCCACAATGCCCTCAGTAGCCTACCTTGTTTAAAAGAAATACTTTCACCAGAGTCATTTAATTAAAGGCATCTGTTTCTCAAGTGAACATGGCCTTAAACAGGGTCATCGTAGTCTCAAATGACCCTTGGCCATTTTCAGAGCCAAGCCCCTGTTCCTCCTGCATCATTCCTCTTAGTTTCCTTCACTTGCTTCTTTTGATAGATTGCTCAGACTTTTGGTCCTTGGAAGAACCATCCAGTTCTAGCAGTCATTAAACCTTGATACATCTCAGGATACAACAGACTTCCATGTATCCTCCAACCTCCAGATTCTTTCCATAGACTAGTAGGTAGGATGATGTCTCAAGTTCCAAAATACATAACTTACATTTTACTGAACGTCCTTTGTCATGTGCCAAAATGACTTCAAGACTAATATTCTCAATCAAGCAGTCTCAGCAGTTTAGAGCTCTGTACCTTGGTGCTTGGAAGGCTGAATATTCATTTTCTCCATGCTAGGAAAAGGATAACCCTCATATCTGAGTCTTTATTCAACTGATCCCCAATTCTGTTTTGGTTTTGTTCTCAGACCAAATCCATTCATGACTTCCATCTGCACTTTCATTCTAGAAGCAGCCTTTTACGCAAACAACGGAGTTTCAAAATTTTGAAAATGTAAATTTAGTCATGCTATTCCGAGTTTTCCTCAGCTCCAGATGACAGTTCTCAAGTGATCCTAAAATTCTGTGAGGATTTGCAGTGGTTGTCATTCCAGTTCTGCAGAGTTCTGGGTTCTGTGTTTTCCTGCCTTGTCCTGGCCTCATTTGACCTTAGAGCATTGTCTCTACCTTAATTCTGAAAAGTTCTGGGACGTCCCATTTATTTCCTATCCCTATACAACTGCAGAACTCATGCAGTGACCAAACAAGCATAATTTCAACTTCCTCTCTTAAACATATCAATAGTTTATGATTAAAGGAATTATGAGTGCTTAATTAAATGTTGGCATTGTTACTTAACAAACCTAAATCTTCTGCATTAAATGGCAGAGCCCCTGATATTAGATTTGGGTTTGCCAGCCCTTATCTGTACCAAGTAACACAGATCTCATAAATTTCGTACATGTACTTTATCAATGGCAGTGTTAATTAATAAGAAGTTGGATGAAAGAAAACCAGCAAAAAAAAAAACAAAACAAAAACAAAACATAACAAAACAAAGACGGCTGGAAAGATGGTTCAGCAGGTAAAAGAACTGACTACTCTTCCAAAGGTCCTGAGTTCAAATCCTAGCAATGACATGGTGGCTCACAATCATCCATAATGAGATCTGATGCCCCCTTCTGGTGTCTGAGGCTATTAGCTACAGTGTTCTCACATACAATAAATAAACATTTTTATTTGTTTATGTATTTATTTTTTATATTTTTTATTAAATGTATTATTTACATTTCAAATGTTTTCCCCTTTCCTGGTTCCCCACTCACCCAAAAATCCCATAAGCCATCTCCCCTTCCCCAATCAACCCTCTCCAGCTTTCCTGTCCTGGTATTCTCCTACACTGCGGCACTAAGCCTTCCCAGGACCAAGGGCCTCTCCTCCCTTTGGTGCCCAACAAGGCCATCCTCTGCTGCCTATGAGTCTGGAGCCATGGGTAACTCCATGCAAAAAAAAAAAAAAAAAAAAAACAAAAAAAAAAAAGAAAAAAGAAAAAAGAAAAAGAAAAAAAAAAAAGAAAACCAGTTTTCAACTCTGCAATAGTATTACAATAATCACCAACAGGCCAAAATATCCCAATGTTTGAATTTGTTTTATCATGTATAATGGAATGGAGGTAGCATTAAAATATACTTACCAAATTTTTATAAATTAGAAATCAATTCTGGTTTTTAAGAGTAACAAAGCCCCGCCTGTACACTGAGGAGATATTGGCCATAGATATTACAATGGATAAGGCTACACTCATTCTCATATGGTCGGCATTAATTGGTTAAAAGAGAAGGTGTGGATTCTCGAAGGGGCCTGTGGAGTGGCAGAGGAGTGGGAGAAGGCAGTGGTGTTGAAGATGATCAAACTGCATTTGTGTACAATGTAGAAAATTAACAAAGAATGAAAAAATTATACATATCATATAAAACCCATGTGAAGTGATATTTTAAAACCCATATATAATATTATTACAATGTAAATGATAACAACATATATTATAGCTTGCATAAAGCAAAAGATACATAGCAAGTCTGCAACTGAAACCTGTTGTCCTAGATTTGCAAACAATGCTCTCACTGGTGTATCTTTACTGGCACATCCCCTGCATCCCTTCCCTGCACACCTCCTCCTCCATAGACCCCCCTCCCCTGCATCCCTCCCCTGCATACCCTTTTCCCCCATAGACTCCCTCTCCCTAATTCACAGACCCCCTCCTTTATACACCCCTTCCCCCACAGGCCCCTTACCCTATAGGCCCCTCCCCCCTGCACACATTTTTCCTCATTGACCCCTTCCCCTGCACACCCCTTCTCCCACAGACCCTCTTTCCCCACACACCTCCTCCTCCACAGATCCCCCTCCCCTCATGCCCCGCCCCTTTCTCCACTGACCCCCTCCCCTCTACACCCTTCTCCCACACACCCACTACCTCACACATCTCCCCTACAGACCCCCTCCTCTGCCTAGCACTTCCTCCATATATTCCCTCCCCCACATTCTCTCTCCTTCACACACCCTGGGTTTCTTTTGTCTTTTTTTTTTTTTTTTAATCCATCAATTTCTTCCTTAAAAAAAAAAAAAAAGGATATTTTCTTTACTTATGTTTCAAATGTTATCCCCTTTCCCGGTCCTGCCCCCTTCCTGGAAATCCCCTATTCCATCCTCCCTCCCCCTGCTTCTATGAGGATGTTCCCCCACCGACCCACCCACCCACTCACTCCCACCCACCCACCCATGCACTCACTCCCATCCACTCCCACCTCCCTCTGGTTTCTCATGTTTCTGCAACTAGGAAACACTGAATCTTGACACAAATGAAAACTTAAGCTCTTCCTTAATAAAGTCTGTAACAAAAGTGTCCTCAAACCAAACCAGCGATCAATTCTTCATGAAACTACTCTATTAGAGAGCAGCCGTTATTTTCTACAGCTACAAAGGAAAAGTGCCAGCGAACGGGTGCGTTTGTTTTAGGTGTAAAATTGTATTCTTTTGCCACGGAGTACATAGTCTCGTGCTTTGTAATATAACAAAGGGATCCTTAATGCTGATTGTGATGAGCAGAAAGGATTTCCTCCAAACATTCTGATTAGTTACCTTACCAAACAGTGGTGTATGCTTCTTTCCCACGTTTAATAACTCTGCGACTGTATAAATACATGTGTAATTGAAGTTAGACCTCCAAAGACTACCTTCAATGACAAATCATTTTCTATTACATGAAATGTTTGTAACTGTTATGCCTCCCTCTCCTTGGTGGTGCAGAGGTGGGTTGGGGTTTATTTTCAAATGAATATCTAACATTCCTTTCATGGACAATAGGCTCTGCAAAAAAATGTTATGTCTTCTCTTTCTCTCCTACTCCAAGAACCGGTCTCATCCTCAGCACTAAGAGTTGTTGTATCCTTTACTTGTAATGGAAGAAGCACAGAGCCTGGCAAACAGACATCATTTAATCAAGTGGTGTACTGCATCCAGTAACACATTTGCAGGCAAGTTTGAATGCTACATATTTCTCAGTATTGTATAGTACAGTCTAAATTGAGGAAAGAGGGACTGACTCCTGGCTGTTTGGAAACCTTCGATCACATTGTCAACCCTGCTGTCAGAGTGAATGGCCTTCAGGAGCCTGGTAGAGCGCAGATAACACAGTGCGCATGTGTGTGGCGTCCCGTTCTATGTTTTCTCAGCCTATGAAGATTTCAGCTTCCTTGTGATGGATGGTGCTATACACATGGCTAGCCCCTTTAATTCTCTGCTCCAGGTTTTGTTTTTCCAAAGCCACAGAATGTTTTTCACATTCAAAGCTTCTCCGTAGAGCAGGAGGATTCTTAGCACGGGATGAATGGAGCTGGGTGGGACTTTGTGGGTACCAAGGCTCCCCCATTCGACAGGGACAGACTCTGTTCCCCAGGAGGCTGTAGCTCTAGTTGCCCAAGCTGTAACAAACTCAG
Source organism: Apodemus sylvaticus (assembly GCF_947179515.1). Classification (NCBI taxonomy): domain Eukaryota; kingdom Metazoa; phylum Chordata; class Mammalia; order Rodentia; family Muridae; genus Apodemus; species Apodemus sylvaticus. The sequence goes on from NC_067490.1 coordinate 14,027,349, forward strand.
TTATATACCATCTATTATAAAATATACACTGTGGTAGTGGGGGAATGGGTACCTGGGAGACCCATCCCTTGAGAAACCACACCAGGAGACACATCAAATTTAACCTTAAGGGGAAGTGAAGTTTATTGTGGGGGAAAGGAAAGAAATGGTGACCTGGAAAAGGGTTAGAGGCAGATAAAGGCGGGGCACAGAAAAAGACAGAATGAGAGAGAGGCCAGCCAGATAATGTGAGAAGAGAGAGAGGGAGAGGAGGAGGCAGGAGGAGCAGGGCTAGTGAGAGGTCCTCTTTATAGCTGCTACTGCTGCACCAGGCTCTGCCCTGCAGGCAATGGTGCTGCAAGCTCTTTCTAGGCCGAGAAGAGCCTAGCAGAGTTGTCTGCAAGCCCACACCATCTACTGAATTTCCCCCCTTCTTTTGTCCTAAGGAATTAGTATAACTAACTCTTAAGTAAAATATTAGTATTCCAGAGCCTATCCAGTTTTCCTGTGTTACAAAAAAAAAAAAAAAAAAAAAAAAAAAAAAAAAAAAGAGGGAGAAATTAAAATATGCCCTTAGGCTTCAAGGAATAAGAATGAGAACCAGGAAGAAAAAGCCCCAACATTGCCAGGGGTGGTTTTTGGTTTGGATTCCCGTATGCCATGGAGGGAACCAGATATCACCAGAACTTCATTTCTTCCTCCTCTCCTGCTGCTTTCCCCTGTTGATTTAACTAGAGTCTAGAAGAGAATGTATGTATGCTATCGCTACAAAATGGCTGCTGAGGTCAGGAGAACACAAAAAGGAAACTGGGGTTCCAGGCATGTCATGAACTCTCTCCTCCAGCCCCATTTTCTTTTTTTCTTTGCCATGGCTATACCATGGGTGACCTTTAATAAGAGCAACTCACATGCATTATTGAACATTTATTTAAAGAGCAAAACATTGTAGATTATGGAGCAAAGTAGTTATCTGATGCGTCCCTGGAACAATAAGTGACCAGCGATTTATCAGAAGCTACAACATAACATTTTTAACTCCCCAAAGAATGAAGATATAATACCAAATAATTTTAGAAGCCATGTTGACATCTGCTAATGCTGGGAATGGGAATTCATTGTTCTCAACACCAAGAAGTTAGTTCGTTTTTTTTTATTTTATTTATTTATTTTTTTTTTTAAGGGAAATAGAGAAGATGACTTTAACACGATGATCAAATTTAACTTATGTACCAGAAGGCATGCTGCACTCTGGGTTCTGAATTGTTTTTGATGTGGGATACAGCATTTCTTAGCCAATATTTTCTACATAAAGACCAAAAGCAAGCATGAGTGTAAAATACTAATACTCCAAACCAACAGTGCAATGGATTGTTTAAATAAGTGAGGCTTTATATTCAGCAAGGTGTCTCTTCAGGAACTATTTTCCTGCAACACTGTACAGGAAACTTTTATGTCTTTTAAACTAGGACCATCCGGAGGCTTATGCATTTACCAAACTTGGTTGCCAGCTTGATACAGCGTTGCCTACTCTGAACCATAGCTTCTGTGCGTGAACCCCAAGGAAACTCTTCTCTGTCAGTATTCCTTCTTTCTCAGGATGGACAGTGTACCCTCAAACAGTCAGCCAAACATATCCTCCATCTCCCGGAAGTTTTTTTTTCCTAAAAGTATTTTGTCATGTCCACTAGAAATTAACTTAAAGTACTTGTCATTGATTTAGATCATCAAATTTCAGACTAGTCAATGTTTACATTATTGCACAGGGGGATATCAATCGCTGCAATGTTTTTGGTAGCATTGACATTGTAACAAACCAGATTAGCTCTTAGAACACTGTGCAAATTACTAAATTATGCAGGTAGCTGGTGGTCACTCTGTGACAGTAATGTTGTGCAATAATGTTTATACTATATTGTTTATATCCTATAAAGTATACAGTATACCAGAAAAAAATATACAGTATACTACAAGGTATATACCTGTGTGTATGTGTGTGTATATATACATATATATGTATAAATGTGTACGTGTGTGTGCTTCTGTGTGTGTGTGTGTGTGTGTGTGTGTCTGTGGTATGTAGGGATATATTATGTAAGCAAATATTTACTGAGTTGATTTGTCTATGTTAAAATTAATTTTTAGGTATGAAAAATAAGATATCAATATGATTATAAATGTAACTTCTTCACTAGACCTCAGAAGCCTCAACCTATAGCAGTCTACTTTCAGAAAGGAGTTGAACTTATCTGCTGATCACTGCCTTGGTAGAGTGTCTCCCTGCAGCCACAGGTTCTGTCTGCTTCCTCAGGAGACCCCTCCATACCTGGTGAGGCTTTGCCTCCCTAGTCCTCATTTTGTTCAGGATAAAAGCAATTTGAAGTGGTTAAGTAAATTGCTAAAGATAATATCGCTAAAAATAGTGCAACCAGCTTGAACCAAATTCTATGGAAGTTCAGAATTGGTATAGTTTGTTACATTAATTCCCTCAAAGGAAAGAAGGAAATTGAGAGAGCATAAGAACTCCAAATGAGGTAGGATGGAGCTAATGGGTGTCTTTAAAACAGAAAGAAAATAACCTTGGATAATAGGGAAAGACATTTATACATACTGAAACAACACCAGAGTATGTCCTAATAGTCTAGGAAGAACTTGAACACGTGGAAGAATCATTACCCCAATAACCATATGGAAACAGCTGCATTTAATTTCGTATTAAAAAAAAAAAAAGAACAAAAAAAGATGTGACACACAGCCAACTTAGCCAGGATCCTAACTTATCTACATTTTTGTTATTTTATTTCCTTGAAAATATATAACTGAATGTCATTACTTGGGAGATAAACGAAAAAAGAAGCAGAAGAAAGAAATGAAGAAATAAAACCCAAGGAATGTGTCACAGCATCATACACCCACTGTGGGGCACTTGGAGGCTGGATAAAAGGTCACATCACTCCAGTAGCTGAATGGTGAGCCTTGAAACCTTACATATGAACAACATTTTACAGACTATCAGGCTATATTTAAGAATACATATACATATATACATATATGTACAAAATAACAATTGATGAGGAAAAAGAAGACATCAATTTGAAGGAATGCAAGGAGGGGTATATAAGAGGGTTTGAAGGAGGAAAACGAAGAGGGAAATGTTATAATTATAGTACCAAATATATATATATATATATATACACACACACACACATATATATACATGTATATATATACACACACACACACATACACACATATATATACATATATATGTGTATATATCCTCAGAAATTTAATTTGTTCAGTTGTTTCTTACAAAACTGAGGAGAAGGGAATTGAAAATGTGGGGATAAAGTTATAATTCTGGACAAAGAGCTCATAATGTAATCAGAGGTATTGTTGCCTTATAAAAACCTAACCAGGCACAGGCAGCTGTTACAAACGGGAAGCAGACCGGAGCTATTCTTATTTAGAGGCTAGATCAGCACACACTGGCCTGCAGCAGGCCCCAGGGGTGACAGCCATCATGCACACCAGCAGTGGTCAAGTCTAGCTGAGGGCTGTCTCAGGGAGCACACCTAGAGTTCAAAAACTGTCAGCATTTCAAATAAGCCACCAGGGATAATTGAATAAATACAGGGCTAGTAATTGACTCCAGGGGAACAGTCTTGACTCCACAGTGTGAAAAAAAAAATAAAAAGAACTAAAGAGGTAGAAAAGCAGCTGCTTCAGTTCGGTTCAACAAAAATCTTAATCTTTTAGGAAAAGTTAGATCAATCACTAAATTCAATCCAGGGTTTTTTTTTTTTAAATTTGTACTTTAAAATAAGCAATTATGTTAGCTGATATATATTTGGAAAAGCCCTTCCTACAGAAAGAATGACAGGTAACTATGAAAGAATGAGAGCTGGAGAAATAGTCTTCCTCTAGGAAGGCTATTGGCTGTCTAATACCAAATGGTCAGCCCTAGAAACATACTTACAAATAATTATACAGACTAAACAGCTTACATTTAGGAATAAATAGGTATCTACCTATGCGTACATACACGTAACAACAACTGATGTAAAAAGAAGCTATGAAATTGGAAGAGAGTAAGGAGGAGTGTATGGGAGGCTTCAGAACCAGGAAGGGGAAGGAAGAAATGATATAATTATATTAAAATCTTAAAAATTAAAAAGGATTAAAAGAAAGAAGAAAGACTACAAGTTCTGCTACTTGATATAAACAATTATGTTTAAATACAGATATTAGATGTACTATTGTATAATTTGTTTACATGTTACTATAATAAATATATTAATCTTTTTGGAATTTTATTTACTTGGATGCTCTTCACATATCTCACATAAATGCCTAGGCCTGGGCTACAGTACAAGGTATCTTTTCCTCTTGTGTTACAGTCCCAGAGACTGTGGGCCCACAGATATAGTGCAGGGTAACTGAGCTCAGTTCCTTCTCAAGAGATGCAGCTGTTCTTAACTACCACCATCCTTCTCTGCAGCCCAGAGGGATCATTATTTTTAAACTTTTGAAGTTTTCCTTCTTTTATTCTCTTTTCTTTCTTTCCTTCTTTCTTTCTTTCTTTCTTTCTTTTCTTTTCTTTCTCCCTTCCTTTCTTCCTTCTATTTCTTTTCTTTCTCCCTTCCTTTCTTCCTTCTATTTCCTTCCTTCCTTCCTTCCTTCCTTCCTTCCTTCCTTCCTTCCTTCCTTCCTTCCTTCCTTCCTTCCTTCCTTTCTGCCTTTCTTCCTTCCTATCTTCTTCCCTCCCTACTTCTCTCTAGCAATACCAGCCTAACCGTAGTTGGGGAAAAGATGCTGGTCTCAAGCTTACAGAGATACAAATGTGTCTACCTCCAGCTGGAAGTAGAGTTGTTGCCACTGCTCTCTTTAATTTATTTAATTGTGTTCTATGTTGTGTATTTGTGAGTTTGAGTGTGGGTGTAAACATCAGAAGAACTCTTCCACGTAGTAGAATCTGGGGATCAAACGCTGATCTTAAGGCCTGGGCCCAAGAGGCTCTACCTGTTGAATCATTGTGTGAGCCTTGTGTCATTTGAATGCTGTGATTTTATAATATACACAACATTTTAAATAAATTCATAACTCAAGAATAGCTTTAAAGTACTTCTTTCTAAGGAACACAATAGCTTTATTAGATGTAAATAGTAGCAGAATGGGAATCAAAAGCTCTCAGAGTAGGAGAGACTGGAAGGAATATTCAAACTGTTTTACAAGGTAAGTGTTGAAGCAAGAGATACATTATAAATTATAACTTCTAAGACAATGCAAATGTGTACCTCATACAAGTGATCATGGAGACAATTATGCCTAGGGACAGCAACTCACAATGCCTCTATGAGAGATCTGTAGGATTTCTAAGCCACATGGAATGGTCTAAGACATAACACAGAACCCTACCTTGCAGAAAACCTGAATGATGAATACTTGGCCTTTGTAATTTGATGCTTAAAGACAGATTCACCTGAATCCTGTCTCTCACTGAATTCTGAAAGGGAACATTTACCATGATCTGCCTCATGAAATAATGCTTAAATATCAGAAACACACAGATATACGGAAAGATGGGGATGGGGAGAACCATAAATAATTCAGTGCATTCACCCACCGCTTCTTCTACAATTCTGTCTGAACAAAGACAATCACAGAGTGTGGGGTCTTGATGCCTGCCTGTAATCTAGCAGAGCTGGCAAGAACATTACTTAGGAGGTCACAGCTGGCTAGAGTTGCATGGAGAGCCCCTGTCTGAAAATAATAAACAAGCTGGGGTGATGAGGAGGTCAAAGTAGGGAAGACAACACAAAAGAGGGAAACGGAGCAAGAGGAAGTAAAGGAGAAGAGGAAAACATTTTAAAAGTCACAGAGACAAAATTAACTCAACATATAAAAGGAACTATTTTCACAATGAGAATTTAAGAATACTTTAGGATTGGAAGTGCTAGATTGTATCACAACTTCCTCAAAAGTTTCAACCCTAAGCCAGAAATTAATCTGGAGAACCATGTGCCAAATTCATGCCAGGAGGTGTTCAAAGAAAAAGATAGACTACCTACAGCAAAACACACCCCTGAGAAACGAGGCTTAACCTATCACCTAACAGACAAGAGAAACATATTTCAGAAGAAACTCTCTTATTCACTCAGGATGTACATTTGTTGAACGAAAGAGCATTTCTCATAAACAGAGCTGATGCTCCCACTGGAAATGGGAGATAGTCTGTGCTGTGTGACCCAGTGCTAAACTTGTCGATTTCAAAGATGGCTGGGTGATTTCAAAGAAACTCAAAACTAGAGAGCTGATCCTGTGCCACAGCATGCCATACCCAAATACTGCTGGGAAAGAGCTGGTCTCTCAGAGGTGACAACATACCTGTGAGCACAGGTAAGACCACCACTTCTGTTCAAATTCCTGGCCCAAGAGGGACCCACCCAGAGCCATCAGGACACAGCAACCAAGGAACAGCCAGGGACAGGATCCTTCTGGTTTCCATCTGCACTCAGGAGCTGACCCTGTGTCACAGCTCTCCATATCCAAATTCCTCCCATAGAGAACTGGTCTCCAAGGAGTACTGAAACACAGGCTTGCAGGAGGAACAAGCCACAGTAAGAGACAGCAAGACCAGATATCACCAGAGGTGACCATATGGCAAGGACATGAACATAAGCAACAGAAACCAAGGATACTTGGCATCATCAGAACCCAGTTCTCCCACCACTGCAAGACTTGGATACTCCAACACACAAGCCAAGCAAGACTCTGATTCAAAAAATCACACTTTCTGATAAAGATAGGGGACTTCAAGAAAGACATAAATAACTCCCTTAAAGAAAAACAGGAGAACACAGGTAAACAGCTAGAAGCCCTTAAGGAAGAAACACAAAAATCCCTTAAATAATTACAAGAAAACACAACTAAACAGGTGAAGGAACTGAACAAAACCTTCCAGGATCTAAAATTAGAAATAGAAGCAATAAAGAAATCACAAAAGGAGACAACCCTGGAGATAGAAAACCTAGAGATCAGAAGTCATAGATGCAACATCCCCAACAGAATACAAGAGATAGAAGAGAAAATCTCAGATGCAGAAGATACTATAGAAAACATTGACACACCAGTAAAAGAAAATGCAAAATGCAAAAAACTCTTAACCCAAAACATCCAGGAAATCCAGGATACAATGAGAAGACAAAACCTAAGGATAACAGGTATAGAAGAGAGTGAAGATCCCCAACTTAAATGGCCAATAAATATCTTCAACAAAATTATAGAAGAAAACTTCCCTAACTTAAAGAAAGAGATGCCCATAAACATAAAAGAAGCCTACAGAATTCCAAGTAGATTGTACCAGAAAAGAAATTCCTCCTGTCACATAATAATCAAAACACCAAATGCACAAAACAAAGAAAGAATATTAAAAACAGTAAAGGAAAAATGTCAAGTAGCATATAAAGGCAAACCAATCAGAATTACACCAGACTTCTCAACAGAGACTATGAATGCTAGAAGATCCTGGGAAGATGTTATACAGACCCTAAGGGAACACAGCAAAGGCTACAATACTCAGCAAAACTCTCAATTACCATAGGTGGAGAAACCACAATATTCCATGACAAAAATAAATTCACACAATATATTTCCTCAAATCCAGCACTACAAAGGATAAGAGATAGAAAACACCAACCCAAGGAGAGAAACTATAACCTAGAAAAACCAAGAAAGTAATCTTTCAACAAACCCCCAAAAAGATAGCCACACAAACATAATAATAACATCAAAAATAACAGGAACCAACAGTCACTATTCTGTAATATTTCTTAACATCAATGGACTCAATTGCCAAATAAAAAGACATAGAATAAGAGACTGGATTAAACAGGATCCAACATTTTGCTGCATACAGGAAACACACCTCAGTATCAAAATAAACACTGCCTCAGAGTAAAGGACTAGAAAACAATTTTCCAAGCAAATGGTCCCAAGAAACAAGTTGGAGTAGCCATTCTAATATCGAATAAAATCAACTTTCAACCTAAAGTTATCAAAAAAGATCAGGAAGTGCACTTCATACTCATCAAAGGAAAAATCTACCAAGAAGAACTCTCAATTATGAACATCCATCCTCCAAATGCAAGGGCACCCACATTCATAAAAGAAAGTCTACTAAAGTTCAAAACACACATTGCATCTCACTCAATAACAGTAGGAGAATTCAACACCCCACTTTCATCAATGGGCAGATTGTGGAAACACAAACTAAACAAAGACATATTGAAACTAACAGAAGTTATGAACCAAATGGAATAACAGATATCTATAGAACATTTTATCCTAAAACAAAGGAATACACCTTCTTCTCAGCACCTCACGGTACCTTCTCCAAAATTGACCGACAAAACAGGCCTCAACAAATACAAGAAGAATGAATTAATCCTACGCATCCTATCAGATCACCATGGACTAAGGAGGTCTTCAATAGCAACAAAAACAGAAAGCCCACATACACAAGGAAGCTGAACAATGCCCTGCTCAATGATAACTTGGTCAAGGAAGAAATAAAGAAAGACATTAAATACTTTTTAGAATTTAATGAAAATGAAGTCACAGCATACCCAAGCTTTTGGGACATAATGAAAGCAGGGCTAAGAGGAAAACTCATAGCTCTGAGTGCCTCCAAAAAGAAACTGGAGAGAACATACACTAGCAGCTTAACAGCACACCTGAAAGCTCTAGAACAAAAAGAAGCAAATATACCCGAGAGGAGTAGACAACAGGAAATATTCAAACTCAGGGCTAAAATCAACAATGTAGAAACAAAAAGAATTACACAAAGAATCAACCAAACCAAGAGCTGGTTCTTTGAGAAAATCAAAAAGAAAGATGGACGCTTAGCCAGACTGATCAGAGGGCACAGAGACAGTATTCAAATTAACAAAATCAGGAGATATAACAATAGAAACCTAGGAAATTCAAAAATTATCAGCTCCTACTGCAAAAGCCTATATTCAACACAACTTGAAAATCTGGATGAAATGGGCAATTTTCTAGACAGATACCAAATACCTAAGTTAAATCAGGATCAGATAAACCATTTAAACAGTTCCATTACCATTAAAGAAATAGAAGAGTTCATTAAAAGTCTCCCCAACCAAAAAGAGCCCAGGACCAGATGGTTTCAGTGTAGAATTCTATCAGACTTTCAAAGAAGATCTAATACCAGTACTCTTCAAACTATTCCACAAAAGAAACAGAAGGAACCCTATCCAATTCATCCTATAAAGCCACCATTACACTGCACATTCTCCCTTGGAGATGGAATGGTTTCTGTTTAATCAGGAACCTGTCACAATTTCCTTCCATAGAGGACTTCATAAGAGATTCTTTTCTATTTCTATCATGTTTAATGTTCCAAATAGATTTTAAGAAACGGTTGAGTGCATATTACTTTTAGCTTCAGAAGATATCCTGTGAATCTAAGAGACACACTAGTCTTCTTAGGCCATTTCCAGTTTCCTTTCATCTTTGGTCTATAATATGCTCACGGGAACATGTGTCTGTTTCCCTGAGTGTACCCATCAGAAACATTTCTCTTTATGCGCACCACTTGTTATAGGTTCTGCACTCAGGATGGGAGAGGGTCATTTCTGTTTTCCTTGTTGAGAGGCTGAATAATGTCCAACTAAGATAACAAGGGGGAGCTATAGATTTTTATCCCAAGAATTACAGCAAGAGTGTTGAGATAAAATGACATTAGATATACTTATAGGCAAAAAGAGAAAAAGAAATCTATTTCTAAGCTTTATCTCAATTGTGGGTAATCTTATGACAATGGTCAAGAGCCTGTCATCTATAAAAGTATCTTTTGAAATCTAATTTCAAACACAAGGGGAATTGCTAATTGTGAATGGAAACACTGGTTGAACTGATTGCTTGTAACATTCTCTCTGCCCACAATTAGTATCTTATAATCACAGTGCCCGGCATGCTGTTCTTCTTACCAATTGTCTCACCTCTGCTGTTGCAGGAGAAGCATTAGGCATTCCTATGATCTTATCTGACCCATTTGCTAGACTGTTCTTCCCACCTATTTCAATTGTGTGTGCCTATTGGTGTAAGACCTCTCTATAAAGACTTCCTTTGGAAGCCATACAAACTTCACTGTTCTTTCTGGCATGTTCTTTGGTGTCTATTTTATTTGTAGAGGAAAGGGTACTTGTAGAGGTCCAAGGACAGCCTGAAGGAGTCCGTTCTTTCCATTCGCCTCATGGGCTCTGGGGATAAAATTGAAGTCATTAGGTTTGACAGTTAGCCTGATGAGCCATCTTAGTCAGTTCTCTCACATATTATTGTTCTGTAAAGAATAAGAATATTCCTCCCCTGCTTGATCATCTTCTATAAAAGAATCACTGTACTAAGGAGAGTTCTTAAACAGTGCATAGCTTTAACATTTCTTCTATTTTCCAAATAACTTCTTGTATAAGTAACTACAAGCCCAAACACCAACAAAAGATCACTAATGATCTTAAAATGAAATATTGTGATCTAGCATGTCAGGTGGAGTCTATGAAAATTCATGTTGTATGATGCAAATGAATGGATGATTAGTTATATGTG